>NC_140945.1:150289985-151722985 GCF_014529385.1 Adiantum capillus-veneris | reverse complement strand
GCAGAAATTAGGGTTAGGGTTTTCTGCTCTCTGGCAACCACGTCATCACTTTGTGACACTTCTTCTGTTGCTTGTTCTTCTTAGGGTTTAGGCCCCTCGGCCGGCATCTGTAAGTTGGCTCCATTCTTTAGGCTTTGACACGTCAGCAGTTTGTTACATGTTGTGTGCAACCGGAGGATATGCATCTAATCTAAGTGACTGGTCATGCACGCTCTGCGAACAGACTCACGAAAGTGCCAGATCACTTCCTATTCTAGACTGACTTGATTGAATTGAACCCTGATCATGCTGTAGCTTGTCCACGGACACATAGGGTTGGATGTGTCACGTATCATTCAAATCATCATGCTTATCATCATGCAAATCCTGTGTGTCATGCTTGGGAGAAGAAGAGACTGAGAGAGTCTTGTTTTCCCGAATCTGTGCAAACTGCTCCTGCACAATAGAAAAGAGTCGCAAGAACTCTTTCATGTGTTGGTCGCTTTGTTCTTGTCTTGCTTTGCTCTCGCGATCAAATGTTGCTTGTCTTTGGTTGTTCTCGTGATCCAATTTGGCTTGACTTTCGTTGGCTTCCATGTCATACTTACGCTCTATGGCTGCCACGCTTTCTTCGTAGTCACGATCTATGGCTGCCATTGTTTCTTCGTAGGCCTTTCTTTTTGCTTCTCTTTCTTCGCGTTCTAACTTTCTTTCCATAAACAACCGCTTCAACGCCTCTATAGGAGTTAGTGCAATCATCGGTGTGGATGGGGAAGAGGCAAAATCTCCTGGTGGGGGAAATTCTTCTTCGTCTCTCTCATGCTCATCACCTCCAAGTGAAGTATCTATTCCGCTTCGAGTGATGACCATCCACTGAAGTCGTGCGTTCTTGTGGTCTTGGGTTCTTAAGTTCACGAGGAACTTGGGTTCTTGTGGGTCTTGGTTCTTGAGGGTCTTGCGGTTCTTGGGGTTCTTCTTTCGCTTGCAATCTGTGTTAGAGAAGGATCTTCTCTTCACCCGAGTTCTGCTCTTTTCCGCGGGCGCACCCTTGGCGGCCTTGCGCTCACACCAAGGTTGCTTTTGCCCACCTCACGTCTATTGGCTGGCCACTAAGTGCACGGTCCGCTCTCAATGAGTGAAAAGAGGCACAAAGGGAGGCTGGACAAGCCCTTCTTTCTTGGGATTCCTGTCACTCTTCAAAAACACAATTAGGAATCGACACGCCCAAGCGAACTTAGGTTCGTGCGACCTCAACAAGCAAATTTTTTTTGTGTGGTTCTTTCCTTGAATGATACAGAACACTGCCAAAGCTCTGATACCAATGTTAGGTGCAGCGGAATGAATGTTTGAACTTTGCTCAAGATGAGTGCTCCGAACTGTGCTCAAGGTTCCTTTTCGTTTTTATGGTAGGTAGAGCCTTCCGTTCTTAATTAGAGAGTGCTATGATCACAAACAAAGTGAATGGACACTGTGCGTGCAAGTGTATGAGACTGAGAGATAGAGAAGAGAATACGACACCAGAGACGTCGTAAAACCCTCTTCCGAAGGCCCCACTCTCGTCGGCGAGAGTGGTCTACTATTGATTGCACAAATCTCTACAATGCTTGGACTTGCCGACTACGTCGACAACGACGAGACGGGCTGAAATCTGAAAACGCTAAGGGCTGAAATCTGCAAATCTTTATTTGCTGAATTCTGACTCTATGTCGGTGACGATGTCGATGACGACTATGCGACAATGATGCGCTGAAAACGCAGATGCTGAAATCTGTGTTTTCCGGGCTGAAACTGTGAACCTTGCGAAAACTGACCGTGCGGCGAGGAACTGTTGCGGGAAGGTGAGATCTGCGAGGTTCGGGGGTTCTTTTGCGATGTCTAAAGGCTGGAAACTGAAAACGCTGATGTTCTTAAGGTTCCGTCGCGGAGAATCTGCAAAACGCTAGGGTGTGATGTAGATGCAAAAACGCTAGGGCTGAAAAACTGCTGCTGTCGCCGGTTGTTCTGCAAATGCAAAACGCTAGGCTGATTTGTGGTTCTGTTGTCGCTGGGAATCTGCAAATGCAAAAACGCTGGCTGATCTGGTGTCTTGAAGCAAAACGCTAGCCTCTCTACTGTGTAGCAAAAACGCTAGGCCTTGCTGGGGATTCCTGCTGAGAAGGTGCCTGTTGAGTGGTGGTCTTGCTGCCCCTTCTGCCAGAAAGTGCTAGCTCTAGTTTGCTTATATACAAACTTACTCAATTTGCCCTACCTACTTTCCAACAAAAGTCACTTAAAAATAATAAGTGAAAAATGTCAAAAATAGGGAAAATAGGTCTATGCACTATTGAAATGCTCCTGATGGGTTCTGATGGATTTTGATGGTAATGTTGATGATCATGTTGTGTGCAACCGGAGGATATGCATCTAATCTAATTGACTGGTCATGCATGGTCTGCGAACAGACTCACAAAAGTGCCATATCACTTCCTATTCTAGACTGACTTGATTGAACTGAACCCTGATCATGTTGTAGCTTGTCCACGGACACATAGGGTTGGATGTGTCACGTGACAATGATGCAACAAAGATGATGATCAATATTATGAAGGATCCCAAATTTGCAAAATTTTTGACGCAGACATCCTTCGACGAAGTGCACTCTTAGTGGCGGAAGGCCACAGAACCACCCCTTAGACCGGCATTGAGAAAACCTCCTACTCCTTGGATGTTTATAGAGGAAGAATTAGAAGAGGTGGTCGATACACGGATTACACAGCTTTTTGACGCAACCAACAAAGCCAGCAAGCATGGCAAAAAGCAAAAGAAAGGAACCGACTTCCCGGGTTATTTGGGTCGCCAATCTGCTTTTGCCTCGGCTAGAAAGCAGAAAAAGCATGTTAGATTTGAAGGAGTACCCAATTCTTCTTCTTCTTCTTCTTCTTCTGACAGTTCTTCTAGCTCTTCTGACTCGAACGAAGAAGACAGAAAAGGGAAAAAGCGAAGCAAAAAGCAAAGCTTCAAAAAGGGCAAGAAAAAGGCAAAGAAGCCTAAGTTTCGTCCAGTTTTTGACAGTTCTACAGAGTACTCGTCTACAAATAATTCGGACTCCGATGATCACAGATTTTATGCAAAGAAGAAGAATTTCTATAAAGCCAACCAGTATGACTTTCTGGAGGATAAAAGCAAGAAAGTTCGAGAATTTAAAGAAGGTGGACAGTCAATTAAATTTGGCACTTTTTTTGGATTTCGAGATGCTTCGAGGGCTTTGGCTTTCATACATCAGTTTGAGATAGCTTTCTCTGGAGGGCATTACTCAGAGCATTCCAAGATTTGGAGGGCTACCTCTTACTTCAAGGGAGATGCTCGAACATGGTGGTCCACTCTTCTATTGAACAAGAAAGCGCCAGTTAAATGGCTGAAATTTTAAAGGCTTTTTATTTCTTCTTGGTTCACTCGGGAGTACGAACGTGACATACGAACTGCTTGGAACCATCTCCGGATGACAAAGAAAGATACCTTGGATGCATATTGCGAGAGATTTTGGAGCTCTTTTTTGCCCGGTTCTTCATTTAAGAAGATCTCATTTAAAGAACAGATTGAGCGGTTTACCTTGGTACTTCCTATGAAGATCCGAGATCACTGCTTAGAGAAAAAGTCTGATTCTATCCAAGAACTGATGATTCATGCGAAACGGGGCTTTGCCATTCACTCGGGCAATTTGACCCACATATGAGATCATGACGCAGAAAACATAACAGACTTCTAAAAATGAAAGTAGAAAGAAGAAGAGCCCCCAAGATAAGGATGCATGACCCCGGCTCACTCCGTGGGAGAGAGCCAACTACATTAAAGAAGGGAAGTGTTTTGGATGCGGGGAATAAGGACACATTACCGCGAAGTGTCCTAAAAAGGCACAAAAATATCAAGATGAAGAAAGGCCAAAGAGTTCAAAAGCAGCTGAGGATCGTGAGATGCGTGTATGCGGCATACCTGCTGAAATTCTTGATGTATGTCTCTTCATTGAGTGGTGTCTCTTCCCGTCAAAGGGTAGCACCTCTTCATCGGCTGGCACCCTTTCGAATGTCTGGACACTTTACAGGAGAACAACACCTCTTCATGAATAGGTGCCAATCCTGGCATGCAACTCTCCGAAGGGTTGCACCCCTTGCACACACCTCTTGCCTGACGTAGCATCGTGCACTCACCTCTTGCAAATGAGGAGTCGCAGCCTTTTGATTACGCAGCCAACGATTTGGGTTTTTTTAACGCTAGTGGTCAACTTATTAAGCCATTATTAAATTGGCCGGCCACTTTAAATCTGACTGGACCAATTTAACCCAAAGTGTGGAAGTTTTAAGGCGGGTACCTACTACCCCTTCACAAAAAAGATTAAAAAATGCAAACCCAGCAAATGTTACATAAGATGGAGATGCAGCACTGGTCATTTCTGTACTCTTCCCTCTCACATAGCATTAGTGCTGGCTATTTGGGTCGTCTCCCGCCCACTTTCCGCACGCGGTATATTCTCTTGCTATGGTCAATGAGCATCGGTGGACAGATTTCCCGTACATCTCGTACATAAACGAGATTCCCGAAGCAGTCTCGTCGGCGTACCCTCTCTTGGCACCCGAAATCATAATTATTCCCGATACATCGGAGTCGGAACCAGTGCCCGCATACGAACCGGAAGTGATCATAATTCCGGATTACCCAACTCCAGAACCCGCACATGTCCCAGAGAAGTTACTAGTTCCAAAACCTGTTTCGGTGCCCGCACCTGCTCCTTTTCCTGCACTACAGGCAGCAGTTTTGTCTCAGAACTATCTCTTGCATGTCACATATTGCCACGCCTCTCGATTCCAGGTTTGGGTGATGTGGCATATATTTGTTACGTGCGAACCTCTTCATTTGCCACATTTCGAGTACATTCTGGGGCGGTACCCTCACTTGGCCTATTCTCTGACGGAGTGCCGAGTCGATATAGTGAACGATTCATCTCACAGCAGCCTCTAGTTCTGGTTCACAGCGAGCTGCAGCTTTCGGATTATACACCTTTGACCCCAGATGACACACCTTCTATTGACGAGGTAGAAGATATAGAAGATTCCGACCTTGGAGTAGATTTCCTGGAGGAGTTCGACGCATCAACAATAGATTCCCCTTTTTACGGCCGCCACACTTCTCCAGCCTCTCCAAGATATTCCTCTAAGCTGTTAGAATGTCAGAGGCAGGTAGTTTTCCTGTTCCACCCGACGATCAAATAGCCATCCTCAGAGAGGAGATGTTCGTCCTCCAGGAGGCCCTTTCGACCGATCTTGCATCGATGACATCCCGTTTGGATGTCTTACATGCATTTTCTTCTTCGAGGACCGAGTCAGCTACACATTTGGTTTCCTCCGCAGCAGAGTCAATTCCTGAGCAAGTTGAGCCTCCGGAACCAGAGGTAGACAATCCAAAGTTAAAATATCTTTTTAAAATAATAAACATAGCACAGAAAAAGAAAATTGATGTAAAGTTGCTCGAGCCATACAACGGTCGCCGCGATAAGGTGTGTCTGATCATTGGCTTTTCAAGGTGGATGTTTATTTCGCAAACACAAATCTCATTGAAAGTAAAAAGGTTGCTGTGTCGAGTTCCCTGCTAAAGGATACTGCATTCCTTTGGTGGCATCGACGAGTTAAAGATGGAAAGATCACCGCTACATGGGAAAAATTCCGGCACGTCCTTTGCAAGGCTTTTGAGCCTGCAAACACAGATTTTCACGCCCAGTCTTCCCTTCGCCGCCTGAGCCAAACTGGTTCCTTGGCCGCGTATATCTCGGAGTTTCAAAAACTGACTCTTGAGATAGAGACCCTCATCCCCTCCGACAAACTATATAGTTTTGTTGACGGACTTGAGCCTTCCCTGCGAGATGATGTCCACAAATTTAACCTTGCCACACTTGATGCTGCAATCGCTTATGTCGAGTGTCTTGGCAATAATCGGCGCCTATATAGAAGTTTCCTTTCTAGCGACCGATCTTCCAATTATGCCGGCTCTTCACAACGTAATCGTCGAGGACAAGAACCGGCGTTCTTTCTCAGGATCTCAATCTTTGAGACAATACTCTGCTGGACAAAACTCTTTCCGACTACAGTCTTCGGGACAAGCAGTCACTTCCCGAGCCTCATCTTCTGCAAATACTCAGAATAGACGACACAAGCATCCCAATCATAGAAGGAATGGTCGCTGTGACTTTTGGCAAGATACTTCTTTTGGGCAGCAAGGCTCTTCATCGACTCCTTCAACCTCCCACTCCAACCGTCCTGGACTATGTACAATTTGCAATGGACCGCACAGGTGGTATGAGTGCCCCAAGAAGCCAAACCCTTCAAATCCTCGCCAGAATTTCTCATATGGAGACCACAATTCCAGAACCTGCCCACAACCAACCTCCTACTCCAGATAAAGGCAAGCAAGCAGCACGTTGTGTTTCTAAGGTTGTGAGTGCGTTAATGCTAAATGCTCGAAATCATGTCGCTGCCCAACCCCATCTGGACTTATTTCCCGATGAGCTACCAACAACTTTGCCTTCGTGGCGTTCGGTGGATCATCCCATAGATTTGATCCCCGGGCAACCTCCAACAATTCGAGCCCCTTATCGAGTTTCATACTCAGAATCTCAAGAGATACAGCGGCAGCTAGAAGATCTGCTGGATAAAGGTCATACTCGCCCAATCAAAAGTCCCTTTGGAGCTCTTGTCCTGTTGGTCAAGAAAAAGGATGGGTCTATGCATCTTTGCATCGACTATTGTGCTTTGAATAAGTTGACAGTCAAAAACAAGTTTCCCTTGCCTCGCATCAACGAGTTATTTGATCAGTCATTGGGTGCAAAGATCTACTCCAAAATTGATCTAAAGTCAGGGTATCACCAAATTCGCATTCGCATTGGTGATGATACAAGACAGCTTTTTGCATAAAGAATGGTCACTATGAATTTTTGGTCTTACCATTCAGGTTAACCAATGCCCCGACTCTTTCATGACATTGATGAACGAAATCTTCGGTCCTTTCTTAGACAAGTTTGTGATCGTATGAAGAAGGTGGAAGCATTGGAGGAGAACAAAAATGATGCCATGGAGAAGCTTGAATCCCGAATCAAAACCCTCGAGCTCGAGATGCCAAACTCAAGGAGGAGGTTATCTCTTTGAAGCATCATGCTTTGGACCATGTGGAAGGCTTAATGTGCCCACATCTTGGGTTCACAGTCCTCCCCTACGGCCACCATTTTGACATCCATCTGGACAAAGCTGGTGCATACTCTTCGCAATTGGTGGGATTTTTCAACTGGCTCCTCTAGGGCAGCAGAGCAGTGTAGATGCCTCTTTCTCCACACATGGGCATGCTCGTTAGTTTTTTTCCGTCGGGATCTAGGCCACATCACATGGCCTTATGCACCGGTGCCAGTCTTTGTGGCCAGTGCGTCTTGGCTCGGAACTTTGCCATGCCTTGTGGACCATAGTTACAGGGGACGGTCCCTAGAGACAGGGGATGCCTGTATCTGGGACATGGACGGGTGGGGACGTGCTGGGACGGGCAGCCGGGCTGCCAGCTGGGGTCGCAGCCTAAACGTCTGGGGGACGGAAAGTAACGGCCGGTCAACGCACAAGAATTTTTCAAAATTTTAAAAACTAACCCTTTCTAAGGGTCAGTTTCTGTCCAACAACCATATTTTTGAACTTTGAAGCTTTCAAGCCTCAAGGGGATGCACCCCCATGGCTATAAAAGCCACCCTTGTGGCATGTACTTTTCATTTTGTATACATCTCGATTCTCGTGCCATCAATGTTTTATTAGCTCATTTGCGTCTATATGACTCATGTTCTTTGGTCTATTTAGTGTAAATTTGTGTTCAAAGTGATGCTCTATGTGTGTGGCATGTGTGTAGGTCATAAAATGCCAAAAAACCTCTCTTTTTTTGCCGTTCCGACCCCCGTCCCTGTTCCCTAACTTTTGTCGTCTTGTCCCCGTCCTCGACCCCTACTTGCTGTTCCATGTTACTATATTGTGGACTCTCTCTCTCTCTCTCTACGTTAAAATTCTCTTCTTCTTCTTCTTCTTCTTCTCCCTCCAATTTCGGTGATTTTGCAGTTCTTGTTCGTGTGTTGCTAGTGTTCAAGCGTGTAACAATGGTATCAAAGCTCAGAACAATTCTTCTTCTAGGGAGGATCCGATAACTTTTTGTAGCACACATCGGATCTCGCTGAGAAGTTGACAGAGACGACACCCTTTGTCACGTGCGCACTTCACTTGCGTCACGTGGACATGCTTCTGCCATAGTCTAGCGTTAGTCTTAGCTTAGGACTGAGCCTGGCACCTTTGTGAGCCGTTAGCAGGACGTGCATGTCCAAGCCAGTCACACTTGCATACCCTCTCTTGCACAAGAACAATCATTTCATCATGCAGGCATTTTACCGCGTGAACCACCTCTTATAAGTCATTTTATTAAAAGTGACTTTTGAATTCTTTTTGTAAGTTTGTTGGAAAAGTAGGTAGGGCAAATTGCTAAAGAAACCCATTGGGCACTCAGTAGAAGCAGAAGCAGCAGGGACACAAGGAGGCAGGTACCTTGCAGCAGGCAACACCTCAGTAGGAGCCCTAGCGTTTTCTCAAGAAGAAGAAGACCCAGATCAGCCTGGCGTTTTCAAATTTCAGCAGACAACCTAGCATTTTCAGTTTTTAGCCTCGACGCCGTCGTCGTCGACACCATCGTCATTGTCATCGTAGATCCCTATCTTGACGACGACACCATTGTCATCGCATATCCCTATCTCGACGACGACACCTTCGTCATTGTCATCGCAGTCTCGGACTTGATGACGACACCATCATCATAGCCACCGTCGTCATCGTCGTCGACATAGACCAGCAGTACCCGTCGTCAACATCACCGTCTTCGACATAGACCCCGTCGTCGACTTCACCATCATCGACACAGAACCGTCGTCGACCTCACTGTCATCGACACAGAACCGTCGTGGACCTCACCCTCTTCGACACAGTACCGTCGTCAACTTCGTCGTCGTTGACAAAGACCCTTAGTACCTCGTCGTCGACTTCATCGTCTTCGACATAGACCTCATCGTCGACCTCCCCGTCTTCGGCATAGAACCCTCAGTACCCGTTGTCGACATCATCGTCTTCGACATAATTCCCTTCAGTACCTCAGTACCCAACATCAGTACCCACTAGCTCAGCATCTCAGCATTTAGTCATTGTAGCAGCATTTTGCAAGAATAAAGAAAGTACTTGCTCTGGCAACAGAGCAAGGGGGTCCTTGAGGGTTGGGACCCGACATCCCTGTGTCGTCTGTTTTCTCTCTCTCTCTCTCTCGTCTCTCTTTCTTTCAGTTCAGTTCAGTTCTTTCAAGTGAAGTAAAGTGTCCCTTGTGTTTTTGTGCGGAGTACTAGATCCGAGCAAATCCTTATTCTCTTCCGCTGCACCAGACACCCCTCTAATCTTTGGTCTGCAAGGTTCAGTATGGACAACACCGAGCACCTTTGAAGGTGAGATTTGGGGAGGACGTAGAGGCCATAGGTGTAAAGTCGTCCTTAGAGAGCTTGGGCTGATTCACAGCACGTTGGGTGAATGTGAACACAAATTGCATGTTGGTCTGCAACATAGTTGAGAGCGACTAATTGAGAGAAGTTGGCTTGATGATACCTTATTCCCGTAATGATGTCGATTTCCAATTCGCCAACGATTGAGTAATCTGAGTCGACTGAAGGGAAGGTGCTCTCTTTTCGTCCTTTATAGGAGGAGACGTAGGGCTGCCTTTGACTTTGAGTCAATCAAGAGTTTTATTAACCTAATTACTAACTGAAAGCAATTAATAACAACCATTAAGAGCTTGAGAGATGCTGTAATGGTAGCTATGGTTTCCAATGATTGAACGATACTTTACCATATAATAGCTGGAATTATGTGGCTGATTGTCAGCTAGGATCCATGACCCATACAAGTGGCCGAAAGTAGGTGAAGGGGTAAAGACTTCATGTGACAAAGGGTGCATACCTCGTGGGTGACAAACATGACGATCTAGAGAAGATATACAGGGGAGGAACAAATAGTTCTCTTTTCAACAAAACACATTCCTTACGTGCTTTGGAAATTGGGCATCCTCAAGCGCACACAGATAAATAAAAACATTGGCAGAGTGAGTAGCAAAGAAGAGAGACATGCGAGAACACGAGAAAGAAAGAGAGGTGTGAAGCTAGAAACTCAATAAGAAGAATATTACAAGATGACTATAGAGTGGACAGGGGAATAGTGAGCCAACTCTAGGGCAAAACCTTTGAAAATACTTAGCACAAAAAATCCACAAAACTAAGAGAAAATATAAAATGCCTGGTGTACACCGTACATGTGTCTAAAAGCCTCACTAAAAGGATAAAAGGGTAAATCTTGTGAATGAGCAGCTTTTGCATTCCTTTTTTTTTGTCTTTTCCTAGGCATTTGACAAAATCTCATCGCTCATGTGGAGAACAATTTTCTGAACCAATGGAAAACAAGAATCAACCTAAAATTCTCTCAGTTTTTTTTCGTTTTTATAGGGATTTGGTCATGTTCGCACTAAACCCGGCTTTTCTTGGAAACTGGCTTGAAATGATATGGAGGAAAATCTATTTTTAGATTTGAAGATATTCATTCACTAAAGGGCACTTTTATGTAAACCATAATGATCAAATGTGTTATTGGCAAGCCCCCCACCCCCCCCTCTCTTAAAACACACACACACACACACACACACACACACAATATTGAGCTTTAGGTATTATGGCAGCACCTTTGGTCGAGTAAAGAAGGTGGAGATACCAGTTGGATCAAAGCGCGACTTTGGTTTTGTCACATTTGTGGAAGCAGAAGCAGTGGAGAGAGTCTTGCGCAAGGGAAACCCACATCTAATTGCGAAGGATGAGATCTTGGTCAAGGCATTCGATACCCGCCCAAGGTCCGTAGATAAGCGGCTCTCTCTCTCTCTCTCTCTCTCTCTCTCTCTCTCTCTCCCCCCCCCCCCCCCCCCCCCCCCCCCCCCCCCCCCCCCCCCTTACAGCCCCTTGTATGTCTGATCTTATATTATTGTTAACATGGCTGTTTTTCTTGGTGACAGAAAACATGCAATCGGCAACCCTCAACCAAGTAACCAAAAGCATGACTCCAATTCACATAAGCTTTTATTAACACGCCAATTCCATCATAATGATCCACGTCCTTCGCCTACTTTCGAAGGTATGAACTTGTGCAGAAGAGATTTTGATCATGGGGCACATCATCCTTATAATCTTAATGCAAGTCTCCTTGCCATCGACTGTAGAATGGAGTCCTCATTTAAGATCCTGTGGACGATAATTACCAGCTTACACAATTGTGTTCTGCAATGACTACTTTTATAGATTCCAAAAGGGACACACTGAAAGCATCCATTCTCACAAGACGGATAAATGACTTCGCCAAACAAGATTGTAGGGAGTTGACAAAAAAGATGGCAATGGTATTGTCATCAGTCACTTGAGCAAAAATACTATATTTCTTTCTTGCAAAATGTAACACGTAGCAAGAAGAATTGAATTAATCAATCTTAATGCCATCTTATACCAATTGTTATTAACTTTACTAAATGGGCCGATGCTCTAATCGAACACAGTAATGAAAGATACCATGGCTGTAAAGGAAGGAGGAAACTTAAGCTAATAAGATGTAGTCTCTCTCTTCAAGGTACCCACCTTGGGATGCCTGCATCATGACAGCCCAAACTCAATGAGACTGAGAGTTGGGGCCTCCCCCCCCACCCTGCCACACACGCATGCATGTTCACGTGCATGCGTGTGGACACACACACATGATTGTCGCAGTTTCACTATGAACCCAAGGTTGTGCCAACTTAACATAAGTGAAATTGGTGTGCAGATGCTACATGCCCACAAAGAGTTAATGAAGAACATGAACCAGTGACCACGGCTTTATCATCAAGAAAAAGATGCAATGTATGCCTATGCCTTGGTAAGAGTTTGCATACGATCTACAATCGTTAGGTTGCTTTCAGTTTTATTATAGTATTAAGTCCATTATGGAAACCTCATAGAAAGCATCCATTTGCTTGTGTTCTCCATGTTCTTACACGACTAAACTAGACGGTGCAGTTGCTAGTAGTTGTGAAATCTATGCCAACTACTTTTCATTTGCAACAATCCTACTCAAGAAGTTGAAGCAACAACTGTAGTTAATTAGGATGTTGTGAGCTACTATTTTTTACTACCTTCCTAAATGTCGTATTTGTTATTTTGGATGATGCACAGAGGGTACCCAAGAAAGCTTTTATGTCTCTTGCAAACATGCCTTTTGTGCCACATGTAGAGCTCAGGTATGACAAACAACTCGGTGAACTCCTTTATATTAACATTGAATTGATTTTTTACAACAAATTTTTTGTTTATGCAGGTCATGTGGATCCCTAAATACAAATGCCCTCTTTGCTTCTTGTGGGGTATACAAACATGAAACACAACCCCAAACCAAACAAAAATTCCCAAGCAAATTGGAATTTTGAGCTTCCTTTCGAGAGTGAGAGCTTTGTGCAAATGTAGCTTTCATCTAAATCTTGATGGAACAATTTCTTCCAACTCACCAAAGAAGGATGCAAACTTGGTGCACATACATGTGGTGTCATGGCACTATAATAGTGCATCCAACATTTGCTATTTGCATCTTGCACATACATGTGTAATATACTCAAGTGAAGGTTTTAATTTTTTTAACGACTAGTGCAATGGTCATGCGATGCGTAGTCATTGGTTACCTTAGAAATAACTATGTCTCTTTCATGGTCCCAAATTTATCAACTATTTGGCTTATATACAAATATGCAAGTCTTCTTGTAACTATGTTGAATTATTTGGCTTATATGCAATTATGCAAGTCTTCTTGTAACTATGTTGAATTTGGCATAGTTGCATCAGTTATATATTATTGATAATTGGCCCACATATAACCATAGTCTAATGGAATGCTATAAAACACCGAACGCTACAACATCCCTTCTCAAAGTCATTGCTACCACATGTATCAACAACTGACTTTCCATTGCGCACACAACATAAAAAGTAGTATCAATAAATGTGCTTCATTAAATGACAAAAGTTCTTCCTTATCATACATAGTTTACACAACCAAAACATAATAATATGATGCATACGAGGTATGCTGAGAACCTAAAAGAGTACGGCCACGCAAAGGTGCACACAATTTATGTCATGTAAGGTTTGCACCAGTTATTTTGCATACCTCTATTCTGCTCATGTTTGTGGTCCTATCCTCATTAATTATATCTTGTAAATTTACATTAGAAAATGGTTGATTTATAACACCATTTGCATAGGCTACACATGTGCCTCATTAGAAATTACATGTGTAACAAAGGCAACAATGTATCATATACATCTCGTGAGCTCAGATCTATCTCCTTGGTACATGCTAACAAGGGCTAAACTAAATCTTTCCCAAAAATAGAATCTTGACTAAGTTGCTTACGTCGGTAAGCAGTTTTTCCAAATTAGGACCAGTACACAAACAAGCTAATCCCTTTGGTTGTTCACATATTGGTTGTGGGTGCTTCCACTTTTGTTATGCTATGCCATAGCTGTAGCAAGCTTGTTTGATGTAGAGAAAACTAATAGTCAACGCAGCTAAGTATCAACCCACACATGCTTTTGTGATGGTAATATTCACAGTTCCCTTCAATATTGAGCTTTCAAGCCTAGCGCACTGGTGGTGGTCACCCCTAAATTTGGTATTCTATGATGTCAGTGAACATACAAGGTATTTAAAACATGTTGACTTACATATGTATACATACTAAGGGGATTTAGAAAAATGAATTTTGTGGAAAGATAGAGCAGTGAACACAAATAAAAGTTTGGTAGAATTTCTTATGTGTTGCGCTCTTGTCCTAACTGATCAGATGTTTCATTGTTCATAATTATGCTTTAAAGCTAAAACCAAGTCTACTTTTGGCCATTATGTGTATTTAGGCACCATTATGAGCCCAATTGTAGGACATGTAATAGTGGATAGAGTAATTACATAAATGAGAACATTGAGATATTATACTTACACATAAGAAGTTTGCATAAACATTGTAATGTTTTTTGGCTAAATTGTGATCCATTTGTGTTGTATGTGTGAAAATGTAGTAGGGATAATTTTAACGCATTCAAAATATGCATACATATGACATGTATTCCAATACACATAAAAATACAATAGACTCTCCCTCAGAAGGACGTCTCCATTATGATGAAAAATCAAAGAAATGCTGATCTACCAAATTTTTTGTTAATTACCACACTCTGAGAAGAATCACAACTTCACAAATCGGCTTATCAATACTTTATTTTACCCGTTTTTCAACTGTAGTACTGGTTCCCCTCACAAAGGCATCTGATTACGCAAATCGAGAAGCCTTGCAAAGAGGGACATGTCATATTTGAAAGATAAGGACATAACCTGGGGAGAGAGAGAGAGAGAGAGAGAGAGAGAGAGAGAGAGAGAGAGAGAGAGAGAGAGAGAGAGAGAGAGAGAGAGAGAGAGAGAGAGATAGAGATTTGTGAGTCTCAACATGTTATGAGAGCTCACACACACACAATCATTAAGCTATATTATGATACATGATTCTTCCTTAGTTTCACACGCGCACGCGTCTGTGCACACACCTCTCATGCTATCCTATGCTTGAGACACATGTATATACATGCTTCTCCATCATTTTCAAGCATTTATGCTAATTCATGTCAGCATCTAATGCTACAAGTGAATAATACTCAACTTTTTTCAATGTTTACTTTGATTGTACACATGCAAGCAATGATATTGATGGTTCAGGTGATCAAAGTGAGAGAGGAACAAGGCAAGCCCATAAATGATGTTGAGCATTCCTTAGGGGTTCTTTGCAATAACGAGCTACATTATCTAGCTTTCATTTGGGTGTTAGTAGCTACCATCTCATTTTTCTGTCACTTCATATTAGTGCCCTAAATTGTTTGGACAAAGCACTGTATTTGTTACAATTGCATTGTAAGAAAAACCAAAAACTAATCATTTGCAACAATATTTTATGTTTGTTCCTCCCCGCTTCATTTGATTGCAACCTTCTATATAAGTTTTCTTGAGTAGTTGGGATAGTCTATTACGTAGAGCATTTGTATACTAAATCAACACATCAATTAAAGATGCAAAATTTTTATACAACTCACCCTAATGCACAACTTTTTTTTGCAAAACTCACAATTGTGAGTGGATAGTATTAAGCACATCAGAAATATACACCAACCTCGAGCTCAAATCGAGCCTTGAGGGTCAAAGGATTACAAGTTCTTTGCTTGACAGAGAAACCACAACTTAAACTTGCCTTGAGTCTAGAAGAGGTTATTGACAGATACAGGATACATAGCTTAGGTGCATAACTGATCCACGGTTATGTGATAGCCTACCTCTTAATGTGGAAGTCATGAGGATAATTTCCATGGAAGTATTATCATAGCTGGTTTAACAATACAAAATGAGTAGGTATTGCATACTCAATTGGCTAGCGAAAATTGAAGGCTTCAGGGACACCACCATGAAATGGGGGATTCCTCGACTCCTAGAGTCATCAATTAAATCTAAAATTTTGAATTCACTTCTTTGTCCTGACCAGTAATGGAAGCTTATAGGTCTTAGAGCATCTGGAGAGCATCATTAGGAACTTATCTGCATAGCACTACTACTTTAGCTTCCTTGATTGTATGTTACCATGGATTTGGTATTTGGGTTGATGACTCAACAAATCAATAAGGGGACACATTATGTAAGGCTCACACATGCATGCGATCACTTAAAATCCCTTCCCTTGAGTTTGTGCTCATGGTGTAAATAATACATACCAAGATAAAAAAAAGTTCACGGCGGGGAGAACGCGGTGCAATAAATTTTTCTTAATATGAGAGCTCTTCCAGGCCGTTCTAGATGCTACAAAATGCTCTTAGCTCTTTCAGAACGAGGCCATAATTGCTTGCCTTGGCACTAGCTACTCTCTCACAATGAAGCCATAACCGCTTGCTTTGGCACTAGCTACTCTCTCTCTCTCTCTCTCTCTCTCTCTCTCTCAAGATTTAGAAATTTCCTCATGTAGGAAAACAAAGTCTTTTTCATTATTCTCATACAATGCATAACATAATGAGCTTCTGCTTGAGAGGCACCGCATACCTAGCTAGGTACGATTGGGGCATGGGACCACCGGTCCCCTCACCGTGCCGGCAGTCCCCTGCCCCCAATCGTACCTAGCTAGGTATGCAGTGCCTCTCTCACATAAGCTCATGATGTTGAGGTAAGTCACAATGTGGGAATTGTTGTGAGAATCTATCCAAAACTTCTTATGTAGCTTAGCTAAAGTTTCTTTGCTATTATCATTCTTTTAACTTTTTAGAAAAAAGAAAAATCATTGATTAGGTTTGTGTTCTTAATTTTTCATGCTTTTCGCATAAATACCAGTCTCTCTATGCTTTGAGCTCAAATTTTTGAGATGATTTCAGATAGCCAAATTCACAACTTTATGTCAACACTAACTTATTTTTGTTATTCTTGCTTCTTGGAAGAATAAATAATATATCGATGACTTGCATTAAAAAGTAGATTGTATAGCTCATCCAATTACTCAACACTTACAAAGTGTCTTCATTTTTTTTCAGATATGGACACACATTCGTTTACATGAATTTCAAAAATACCGTTTTTCTAAACATTTTGAAATAAGTCACTACCCACAAACAACTTATAATTTTAAGTTATCCATATTTTCTTACAAGGATTAAACATTTGGAAATAAGTCACCACCACAAACAACTTATACTTCTAAGTTATCTCAGTTTTCTTACAAAGATTAAACCATAATCGATTAAAACCATATAATAAACTCCTACCTTGGAAATACATTTGCAAAGCTTTCCATGAGCTCATTAGTACTAGAAAATTTCTTAATGGAGTAAATAGGAATGCAGGGATAACAGAGCGATAGATGACAACTATTAGGTCTTCTCTATACTTGCATTCCATGCTTAAACAAGAAAATTGATTGGTTTTTTGTTTGCATGATAGTTTTAGGTAAGGATTTCGATCTTTGTTATCTCTAGATTCAAAAGTTGTTCAATTTATCAATGCACAAGATGTTGTTACCATATATGTGTCAAAGTCGATGATGCAGAAGTGCAGAGCAATGAAGGAAGAGAGAGAGAGAGAGAGAGAGAGAGAGAGAGAGAGAGAGTGAGTTATTGAACCAACCAACCATGGCAATAAATTGATGATTATACAATGGGGGCTAGGTACACTTACATAGTCACCTTAGAAAATTGCGCTACCCAGTGTTTGATAAATAAGTAAAATAAATATCTAAAGTCAAAATTAATATTGGGATCACATTGGGCACTTCATTTGAGATGCCATTACTTTAACGCCCTCTCTGCAGCTCTTAGTGGACATAAATAGTGAGATCAAGTCAATGAAGAAGCTACCATGACACCAAAGAAGAGGCCTACAACTCGGTACAACTCGGTTATGCTACCCTCTACTTTTCACCTTAAGAGAATGCCATCCTGAGCATCGATTCCATTTTAGAAAATTGAATTGTAGACCACACGCCGTCCAAGAATCTCCATTCGTGAATTGTGAACACATCACGTCCATTATACTCCTAGATTATGAACTCTGAAACATATCCTATCCACTACCTTTTGACTAGAAATCTGGTGTCGTGGCCACTACGGTTGCCACCATGTGTGCGATGCCAATCACCTCTATCAAATCTTTATCATCGTTATCTCTGTCTAGCTCGCCTTTGACTTTGTTCTTTGTGAGTTATTACTTTTTTCTTTGGATTCAAACTCCCAAGCCAAACAAAGCATCTTGTCACATATATAACAACGGTTGTAGGACCTCATGGGTACCGACTCAGCTAATTGAGTTTTGGTGCTACTATCCTTGTCACGTTTGCCTTTGCCTTTGTCCTCTACACCAAATTAGAGTATGTTCTAGTAGTAAAGCACTTACAAACTGTTGCTCAATATCCCAGACCACCCTAGCTCATGTGAGGAGCTGCATAGCTAATGAATAATCATGTCAATAAAAATTTCATACCGTGTAAGTAGTAAGCCCTGACCGTAGCAGCGTTAGAGTATTGAGTTGACAAGACAATGTTGCATAGCCTATTGACAAATCATCTCAATGAAAATACAATTAGAAGCCATGACCTTAGCATTGTTTGAGTATTCAGCTTAGAACACAATGCAGAGAAATGAAATATGAAAAGAGGAATGACATATTTGATGTACATACCAGGAGGGTATACTGTATTTGAAAATATAATACCATTTTTGACACATGGGGAGAGGTACAAGTGTTGCAACTAGAAAACTTACACCAAAGTACAGCTAATAGATCCAAAATGTGTTAGCGTGGGGTTAATAATTGGTCATGAACTTGCAATGACAACTACAAAAGGATAAGTATACCACTGAGACAAATGTGAGACAACTAATTGGAAAGGAAATTTCTACAGTTCTAATTAAATAGCATAGATCAACTAGGACCACAAACAAACATAAAAGAAATGCAAGAACGAAACTCGAAGTTGTTTCAATGGGCCAAAATAGAAGAAGTAAGAATTAAATTCTAGTGGAATCATTACAACTCGATATGAAGGGTAAGAGTATGTTGACTACTTACCGAGGCCTATCATGATTAGCCTTTGATTGATGAGAAAGTGGGATTATTCTGCTTAGATTGTGTAAGAAGATGCGATAACCCTGTCCTGTATAAAAGGGTTAGTATACGTAGTCGAATAAGCACCTATTTATCGTTAATGATATGCTTATAATAAACTCAAAAGGAAATAGGGTCCATTCTAGTTTGTGTGGCTTTGTGTGCTTGAGACAAATATTGAAAATAATCTCATGTGGGTGAATATTGGCGGGACAGATAGTTATACTGCCCTAAAGGTGTGGTGAATGTAATAAAGGTAGTCATGTTGAGCAAGTTTTACTAAGGAGTAGAAAAATATGAGAGAGTAGTTTAGCAAGATTTTTTTTTCATAAAGTTGCAAGTACATCAAATTTGAATCCCTACAAATGAGTTCATGACTTGTTATAACCTGAACGAATCACAAAAGATGATGTAGTATCATGATACACATTGCAGAAAGTGGTTACAGCAGAGGCTGTTAGTGGGAATATTTGTAGATATGAGCATATCAAATATTATACTAGCTGCTGCTAATCAAAATCATTGAGTACAATGCGGACAAAATTGCAAGAAGTAATGTGTTGCGTAAGTATGAAAAAAAAGGATTTTTTTTTCCGTAAAAACCATGCTAGACTACGTGTGCTACGAGAAGTGCTGACAACTTAAAGCAAACCAAAAAGACTAGTTATGAATCCTTGCATACGAGAGTGGACAGGGATGTTGCCATATCCGTAAAAATAAATTGGGCTACATTAGAGATATACAAAAGGAGGGAAGAAGGGAGCCTTGATGGGCTTATCACAAAATAAATTTTTAAAGAAAACATGTCTATTGTGTAGGGTCGGGGAAAATAGTGCTAGGAGGGTCGAGGCGAGGTTGTCTTGGTGTCAATGGAGGGTGTGCGTCCAAAGAGGTGTTCAGTGAGGCTCATTAAAAATAGATTTTAAGGCGTGGATGGAGGCTTGCACATCCAAAAGTCGAAGGCAAAGCTTTCGGAAGCGGTTTTCCAAGCAGTCGTAGTCTCGTCGAAGTTGTGTGAGCTCATTCTGCAAGGACTGGAGGACGCCGGGTGGTTCGTTGGGTGAAGACAAAGCCATAGTTGGCAGTGTAAGATGGAGAATTCTTGGAACATAGGAGAGGTGGTTGATGGTGTCGGGAAAACTTGCCGATAAGTAACCAGTGTAAGATACGTCAATGCCCTAGGATGCCCGAAAGCGGGCGTCTTCTGAGAAAGTATTGCAGCGGTCGCTACGTCAATGGTCGCTGCTGAAGAGCGTGATCAAAGGCTACTCATGATAAGGACAATCCACTCCTCTTTCAGGTGCTTCCTGGTTGAGCTGAGAGTGTTACTCCCGAAAGCTTGCTGCTCAAAGAGGCGCGAACGAGAGGATGAATCAGGGTGGACACAACTTGAAGACCAGTACTGGTTGCAGATGATGTGCGTGATTTAAAAGAAAAAGTAGGGGACTATATTTGAAAGGGAGATGAGGACGTAAGAATGGGGTTTCTTGAGTGCAGGTTATTGATAGCTGTGTAGGACGTGAGTGGGTATGCTCGCCTATGCAGAGAGTGCCCATAGGGTGAGTGAGGGAATTTGGTGTTATGTCAAAGCTTAAGTGTGAGTGGCGAGTCGCGGTTGAGTAATGTGAGGGGCAGTTGGCACGCCTTGTAGGCAGGAGCCGCCATGCACGCCAAAGGCGGTAGAGGGCAACCTGTGGTGGCTGTGGAGAGAAAGAGTTGAACTTACATGAGATACAGAGAGAGTGTTGAGTGGGTGATCTAAACGACAGCCTTTTGGGTTCAGTATGTGCATGCAAAGGTGGTAGGTAGACCACCACTTTTAGTAGGTTATTGGATGCGCTAGTTGAGTGTGACGCCACCAGTGGAGGGAGGGTTGGGCTGTGGGGTTGCATGGCGGATGAGAACCGAGAGAGATAGAAACAGGGCAAGCCAGGTAGTGTGTAGTGCCATCGTTCGGCAATGTGGACCGTAGTGTGTCTAAGGTTGGCAATCAAAAATCTGGGGTGGAAGTACTGCATGTAAAGGACTGGTGGGTGCTGCATGAAAAAGGGTTGGCAGGCGCTGCAGTGCAGGTGAGAGTGGGAAATCATCCCTGCATACGGTACACCTGAAGATGGTTGACGTTGTCGGATGACAGGCCGCCGTTACCAGTGTCGTAAGACCAAGGTTGAAGCGGTTACTGTGGGATCTATCACTCGCCTTGCGCTCATGTCCTCAATGAAGTATGTTGTTGGTGAGATTTTCCAGTGTGCTTGTCAAGTGGAGGAGGACCCTGGACAGGCTGGTCTGTGTTGCCCCTGAGTATTAAAAAAAAAACACACCTGTTTTGCAACTTGTGAAAGTTTGCTGGGGTTGGTTCCCACGACGAGCTACTCTTCTTTCAAGTTTAGTCTCATATTCAAGCTCCCTCTACAATCCCTTGATTTTCCCTATGTCATAAGGACATAATCGAGATTTTGCAAGATCTCTTTGAGGCTCCTATGATGCCAAAATTCTCTCTTCTTCGTCTTCTGACACTTTTAGTCATCTTCTCCGTCTAATCTAAAGAATTTAATGTGGTGTTCTTTTTTCCGCTCTCTACCAAGAAAGAGATCAGTATGCGTGTTCCCATGTCATCAAAGACAACTAAAGGTTTTTTTTTTCTTTTCATTGAGTATCTCCTTATAATTTAGTTTAATCCATTATATTATTATGTTTAATCAACATGATTATACTAACAATTGATATATCATGAAAACAAAGAAGGGGCTCTCTTTAATTCCAAAAATCGCAAATTATATCATGCAATGAATAATGATTACTGCAAATTGAAGCGATTAACAAAATCTACAAACATAAGAAAGCAAAATACTTAGCTGAAGCTTGTCAAAATATGTAGTCTTGGAGTGTAGTCTACGCTTTGATACCACTGCTACAAACGGAAGACGTGGCGTCCCTGCAAAATAGGCGTCCCTGCAAAATACGTAAAATAATACGCTACAGATAATAAAACGATAGATTTGCATACCTGCACAATCGTGTACGCGTAAACGCCATAGCAAATATGACATGAGAGAGGCAGAGAGCGAGACAGAGTAAGCGAGAACGTGCAGGCGCACCCCCTAAAGCAGAGTGCTACGCCGGCACGGAGAGAGAGAAGAGAGAAGAGGGAAGAAGAAAGACACAAGCACTGGGTGCCGTGCAAGAGTGACCATTTCCCTCTTGCACGTATTTGATTTATAGATTTCTTGAATAGTCAAAGTGAGTACAAACTGACCGGTCAATCATAAATGGCCAAAGCTCATAAAAGCGCACTTGAACAATAAAATGTACATAAAATATGATATCCATTTGCACTAGCTTAGCTCTGTCAAGCGTTTTCCACATGTCAGCTGCAAAAACATTAAAATATCAATTCCATAACAAATACTATCCCGTTTGATCATGGAAAGAGTCCATGGTTTTGACACCTTTGATCATGTACATGTGTACATAAAGCTTGCATTTATGCTACTGTTGAGCATGAATGCTATAGCACACTGGGGGGTTTAGCAAACTATGTTGCACGCATTTTGAGAATCCCGTCTTTTTGTAAATTTTTCATATGGACATGGAAACTGATGTCAAAGGTGTGTATATATTTCTTTTTGTGGTTTTTTTAGCTTGCTTTTGTAAGCACATGTACATGCAGAGCAAGTCACTAGCTTAGCGCCAGCTATCGGTTTACTGTAAGTGCCCATAAGTGAGTTTTTTGAAGTGAGACTTGTATATAACTAAAACTCATGTAAAAGCTTAAAGAAAGCTCATCCAAAGATCAGAAATTGGCAGGTTTGTGGTTGTTTGGGTTTCTCCATGCATTCTGATGCAGTTTTTTGCCCCCGACTTGCCTTCTCTACGTGTAGTCGTAGCGGAACAGCTCTCTGTTCGCGTCAATTTTGCATATAGAGGCGTGCAGATTAATTTTTGGTCATCTTCAGGTTTCTCTCCAGTCATTTTTCAATCTTTCTTCCAAGATTTAAAGTGCCCCAATTGGAGTTGTGCCCTTCAAGTTACGACTAGTTCTCTGCAGGGTTATGGCTATGGCAGCCTAGTGGAAAATTATGTGCATACATATTGGGAGAGCATGTATCTATGAGTTGTGGGATTGATGTTGAAGTTGTGGGTAATAAATGTTCAATTGTAAAAGGGGAGGCACTTGTCTTCATATGCATTGGCCGACGTGTGTGTTGTAAATCCGTGCTTTGACAGGGTTTTGCTCCTATGTGCTATGGTCCTTTGGGTGGGCGTATGCTGGTAAATTCCCAAGGAAGCATAGGCCTTTTGGCTAGGTCTACTAAGAGTTTTTGGGGTATACTTTTGGGTTGTTGAGGTTGAGGTTTGAATGCTCTTGGGCTATATAGCTATAGAGGTGTCCCACTTTCTCTTTTGCCCAACAACGTGATGTTGTGTTTGTGGAAGCAGCCTTTGTTATCATGTATGAGAGATAGTAATGTAAGCTCACATGAAATTTATGACACTTTGTTGCCTCTTTTCAATGGTGGAAACTTGGATGTAAATTCCAATGAGTCAAATGAACAACCTACGAGGGTTTTTAAAAATGTTATAGATCAGCCTACTACTGATGCACATGTACATGATGTACTTCACGTGGAAACAACTGAGAATGAGAAGGCTAGAGGTATGCCAAAATGGCTGGTGCATACTTTACATGATAGTAAATTGGAGGCATACTTGTTCACGTTCTTGCCATGCATTTTATGCGTCAGATTGTTATGCTTTGGCTGTTTCTAGTTTATGTGCTGAGGAGAACCTCTTTCCTTTGATGAAGCATAGAATTCAAAAAATTGGATGGCTACCATGCAATCAGAATATGATGCACTTATAGAAAATGACACATGGATTTTATGTGACTTGCCTCTTGGCAAAAAGGCCATTGGTACAAAGTGGGTTTACAAGTGAGTGTCTACAAGTGGTTTTTATTTAGTGCTCGACAGTTCATGCATATTATGGTTGAGCAAGAAGCAACCTATTTTTTCCACTTCTAGTTGTGAGGCTAAGTAAAAGGTAGTCTTTACAGCTACAATTGAGTGTGTATGCCTCAGATTCCTTATGGTGGCTCATTTGGGTATTGGATAGGATACTGCCAACATCATCTACACTAACAATCAGAGCTAATTGGCAGTTGCGAGGAACCCAATTTTTCATGCTTGCACAAAGCACATTAAGGTGCATTATCACTCTGTCATTAGGAGAGATTAGCTTGGCTTATGTGCCAACACAGTACGACCTTGCGTATCTATTCATAAAGGCATTGACTTGTGAGAAGTTTGAAGCTTTTCGCAAAGCTTTGGGCTTGCTTCCCTTTGTGGATTGATCATGTCCTCAAGGCATGGCACTCTCAAAGTCGACGATGCGGAAGCATAGAGACTAAGGGGAGAAAGCACGAGAGAGAGAGAGAGAGAGAGAGAGAGAGAGAGAGAGAGAGAGAGAGAGAGAGAGAGAGAGAGAGTCTCTTGAACCAACCAACCTTGGAAATGAATAACTGATGTGAATACAATGGGGTCTGAGGGTTGCTTATATCGCAACCTCAGTAAATTGCCCTACACAGACTTTGACAAATAAGTAAAATAAATACCTAAAATCCAAACTAGCTAATGGGATCACATTGGGCAGTTCACTTGAGATGCCAAAATTGTAACACCCTCTTTACAACTCATAGTGGGCATCACTAGTGAGACCAAGTCGACGAAGAAGCTACCATCTCGGATTTGCTAATCCTCACCTTTGTACCTTAGAAGAATGATATCTTGAGCATCGGTTGCCATATAGAAAATTGAATTGTAGACCACAATACGTCCAAGAATCCCCATTCGTGTATTGTGAACACATCACATCCAAAATACTTTCCAGAAAATGAACTTTGGAACACACCTTGTTCATAATCCAACTGACAACAATGGATTGGTGCACTTATCCATAGTGTTTTAGATACGTCTGATTGGTTTCCTGTCAGATGCATGTGCCTTGAACTCCGACCCACGGGTTCACACATCAATAACTTGAAATCCAACACAAGGATCCAAATTAATTATATTGAGCACTGCTTGCCCCTCTTTGCCACTCACAAGCCTCTCTTTGGCTGAAGCTAGTGGCGATAACTGCCCTCTAACTAGAAATATGGTGCCATGGCCACTGGGATCACCATCCTCATGTGCCATGCCAATCTCCTCTGTCAAATCTTTATAAATATAATCTGTACTCAGTTTTCCTTTGTCTTTGTCTATCTCTATGAGTTCCCGCTTTTGCCTTTGGCTTCAAACTCTCGAGCCAAACAAAGTGTCATGTCACATTTATAACAATTGTTGTCGGACCTCGTGAGTACCGAGGCAGCTAACTAAGTACTGGTACTACCATCCTTGTCAAGCATGCCTTTGCCTTTATCCTCTGGTGAACTCATTTTATTTTCTTTTGGCTTCACAATCTCAAGTCAAACGAGTCGATGGTTTCCTTGAGAACTGTGTCGGTGCATAGGCCGCTATCTAGATGGTGGTCGATATGTTGTCCATATCCATTTGTTGGTTTTGGTTGATGTTGTTGGCACTTAAGCAAGCGGGGGCCATGTTGAAGCTACAAGATCTGGATACTTTAGTTCCTTTTTTGCACTCCAAGGGCCGTACTATTACACCACCACGGGAAAAATCCTCCAATGCCCTTCACGAACCTCAAATACTCCTCCCAAAGCCAATCACACAAATTTGCACTTGTCCCCAAAAATTGGCCTCCAAAAGCCGCTCCTTCTAGGACTATCCTCAAGGATCTCTAAGACCAATGAGACGTTCTAAAATGCGGGCGAACTGTGGGCATAGATGGGTTTGTCATCAAGGGCACAAGGAGGACGTGTTTTAAAATGCAGAGCCAAGAGGGGGGAAGGCCAAGGTGGTGCCGGATTTCCAAAACGCTATCGTTGCAAGGGGGCAAGGCCAAGTGGTCTCTTAGCATGTCAAAACGCTCTCCAGAGGGATGCAAAGCATGGCGATGCAGGCGGCGTTCTAGCTGAGGTCTCTACCATCAGTGCTTCGATCACCAAGAATCCATCACCGAACGTTTTTTAACGCTAGCGCATCATTGGGTCACAGGGCACGCGGTGGCAGCAGTAGAAGAAAACACCATCGCTGAGGTCTCTACCATCGGTGCTTCGACCATTTTTGCCTAGCGTTTTTTTTACCTTGATTATTTAAGAGCAATTTGGAGAAATGACCAAGGAGAGGGCTGCCACTTGGCTTCCCTTGATTGGACAAAGACATTGGGAAAACCGTTGGTCTGGGCAGAAAGTGGGAAAAGCATTGGCAACTGCCTCCGGTAGTGCCAACAAGGTAAAAATTTGCATGAAATGAGCGGCCAAAATTTGAGCGCATGAAAGTAGCAATTTGTTGCAACAAAGCACATAATGGATCTCCTCCCCATTGACTGGAGAGAGAGAGAGAGAGAGAGAGAGAGAGAGAGAGAGAGAGAGAGAGAGAGAGAGAGAGAGAGAGAGAGAGAGAGAGAGAGAAGGTGCACACACAAGCTTTCCAGTGTTGTATTGCAGAGGTAATGACTCGTTACTTGAAGCTCTGTGCTGTAGATTTTTAAGCTCTACACTGTAGGCTTTAAAGCTCTACGATTGTTTTGCTCTGACCACCTCTTGCAACAACTGAGAGAGAGACAGAGAGCGTTTTTGGTCCACGGGCATGTCCAGGAAGGGGTGAGGAAGCTCTGCACTGTTTTTTGCAGATGCGAAGCAAGGGCCTCTCTCCCCCTCCAGACACAATCACCTTTCTGTCCATGAACATGTCCAGGAAGGGGTGCGGAATCTCTACGTTGTAATTTTCAGCAAATGCGAAGCAAGGGCCTCTCTCCAGACACAATCACCTTCTGTCCCCACGGGCAGGTGCAGGAAGGGGCCTGAAAGCCCTGAGCTGTTTTCAGCAGGTGCGAAGCAAGGGCCTCTCTCCAAACACAATGACCTACACTCACTGCAAGCTGAACTATGTGTGTGTGTGTGTGTGTGTGTGTGTGTGTGTGAGAGAGAGAGAGAGAGAGAGAGAGAGAGCAAGCTCTGCACCAAGCATGCCTTCGCAAATGTGAATCGAAGGCCTCTCTTCAGACACAATCAGCTACACGTTGGGCACCAAAATTAATGACGATATTGTCAGTAGGAGGTTGTGCTTGGCACTTCCTTGGGACAAATTCGAGAGAGAGAGAGAGAGAGAGAGAGAGAGAGAGAGAGAGAGAGAGAGAGAGAGAGAGAGAGAGAGAGAGAGAGTTTTTAGCAGATGCAAAGCGAGTGTCTATGAATGTGCACGTGTGTGTGTGCATGCGTGCGTGTGTGTGTGTGTGTGTGTGTGTGTGTGTGAGAGAGAGAGAGAGAGAGAGAGAGAGAGAGAGAGAGAGAGAGAGAGAGAGAGAGAGAGAGAGAGAGAGAGAGAGAGAGCCATTAAGCAGCTCATTTTTGAGGTTATAAATAGGACTTTGACTTCACAATTATTTTGGAAAAACTAACACATCCACTCACAATTGTGATTACTTTTATCAGCTCGTTTTTAGTGTAAATATGAAGACTGCTCCTATATCAATAGTATGACTGTAGGGGCCAACATGTAGGTGTATGTGTCTAGTTTCAACTTGTAAATAGAAAGATTTTGTCTTCACTTCTATATCGATAGCGTGGCTGTAGTGGCGAATCCATGTGTGTGTGTGTGTGTGTGTGTGTGTGTGTGAGAGAGAGAGAGAGAGAGAGAGAGAGAGAGAGAGAGAGAGAGGTGTACTAATTGCAAGGTATCTCAATTTTTAAAGCTTGTAAATAGGAAGACTCTGTCTTTGCTCCTATATCCATATCGTGACGACTAGCTAATCTTTATGCATATCAATTCGTGCTCCATATGTATGGTTAAAGAGCAAAAATACATAAATATAAAAGTTGAAAGGAAATAGTCAAAGTAGCTCAATTGTAAGTTTCTTGCAAACAAAAGGGTCATAGGCAATTCGACATTGGTCATAAAGTTGGCCTTAAGTGTCGTCATCGCATTATTTTGAGACCCTGATACCCACAAAGGAAACCATTCCCTTGCCATTTCTGTTGGTGGAAGTTATAGAACAGAAGCCCTCCTCGAATTCTACTATGCTACATATCCGCGATAACATAGTTGTACCTGTTTGGTATGTGAACGATCTGAACGTTGGATTCATGGCAGTTTCCCGTGTTCCTTGAATTAAATGGAACAAAGTAAAGGTACCAAATTGTTGTCATTTTCTTGATTTTACAAAAGAAAAACTTGTCGGAGAAAAAGCGTAAGTCCCAACACTAAAGGGGATAAAAGTGACATGGAAAAGGTGTTTTTCCTACAACATTATAAACAATGTGGAGAATCGTGCCAACTCCACACCATACCTATGTATGGTTTGTTTTTTCCCCACAATACACAAGCATTGTTTGCATGATGTGCTTTCACAACACACAAGCATTTTAATTGCACACTCAATGTATGTGATTGCATAATGTACATGTTAGCACTGCAAAGATGCATGTTGCTAGCAATGAGACATCGCCACTCTAGCTTGTAGATACCGTTGCACTCAATGTTGAAGCTCGCTTGTATTTGTCAACCTCATTCTTCTTCCTCTATCAACAAATAGGCTAGTTGTGCCTCTTCTTCTTACAATAATGACACTTGATATCCTTACCTGGGCTAGATTCACTTACTACCATCACACCCATTTCTCAAGCTTCTGCAAAGCAAAGAGTAGGGCAACTAGGCAAAACGGGAGTAGGAAAGTGCTATTGCTTATACACGCCACGTCAAAGCCCAGGTTGCACCTTGAAGGCTTATCAAGATGTCGAGATTGTTGAGAAAATTCACCTTTGCTTGTTAAGGGATGTTGGAGAAAGATATTCTTGCTATTGCTTTGGTTGATGGTGCGGTCATGAAACGAGAACAAATTCTTCATGGGTTTCTTCTATGAAATGTCATCACTTGGATATGTTGATTGCAAGATGTGAAGTGAGGGATTTTCTCCAAACGCTATCACCTATGTGTGCATCTTGAAGGCATGTGGCTCTATGTAAGAAGAGAAGTCGTGCTTGGCACTAGCTTAGTCGATATGTATGCCAAATGTGGTGCACTTTAGAAAGCACAAAAAGTGCTTAAGGAGCTTACTGTTCAAAACGACGTGCACTGATTTAGCCTACTCTAATACCAATAACTTTAGATGTAGTGGAGGTAATGGTAGGCATGATCTAGCAAAAGTGAATGTAACAGTCGACATGTTGGCACAAGTTGCAAAAGGTATGGTGATGGCAGAACAGATCCTAGTGGGAAGGTGGTGGAACAATGTAAGGAAGGTCTAGCAATTGATCCATCCAAGATTGTGTTTTGATGCAGAGGACCAATATGAAAGGTACACTTTTATTTTGTATTTTTATTTACTTTATGTGATCTCAAAAGTACTTAGGTTACATCATGTACACATTAAAGGAATGAATTCACATCATTTTTATTGAAAAGATTGCAGATGAAGGTGACGAGGACTCAATAACTTTTGTTATGCCCAACAAAGGAACACATGGATTATACACCATGACATCGCAATGCACAAAATGCATCTCTCTGCATCTTTGAATATTAGAATGTGCAAATTTTCACCTCCATATATCTTTTAATGCAAAATCTCATTTGTGATGCGAGCTCATAGAGTTTTTGGCGAAAGCTTCAAGGAGAGATACTAAGGAGCCATCATCACAAGCTCTACCATGAGGTAAAACCCATGCCACTATGACTTTTTTCCTTCTTACCATTTGCATAGTAAAGCAATCAAGGCAAACTAGTTAATGCTAGTGCATCACAGGGTCACCAGGCACGTGGGGGCAACAATAGGAGAAAACAAGTAGCGAGTTGGGAGTTCCATTGGTCACAACATTTTAAAACGCTTACGGGAGGGGGGGTTCTACAGCACCACCAAGATCACGCGTAGTAGCATTTTAGAATGCTAACGCTAGGCGACCAAGGTAACATGCAGAAGAGGATAGTTTATGATGCCAGCAAAAACAAAGTGAGGAAGGTCTTCTTTTCTTAAGGTGACGCCTTGCTCCACCAAAGTCACAAAACACCTCACTCTGATACCATGTCAGATCTTGTGTAACTAGTTCTATAGGAGGTTCACCAACGAAAGCTCGTAGAAGGCTCATATGAAAAGCATTACGGATTTTCCAAGTCTCTGGAAGATCCAATCTAAATGGTACATCATTTATCTGTTCTATAATCTTAAATGGGCCATAATATCTATTGGAAGGTTTTACAACTTCCCTTTCTGATTGGCATGTTTCTTAAGTCACACTTTATCTAACTTGAGAAGAACAAATTGTACTTTGGTGATTTGAGATCACAACGATGTCTATTAGCTACTTTCTTATGCTTTTCTTGAGATCTAAGGATAGTGCGTGTTGCCCGCCAAAGAGTCTATGCCCAATTCCGCTCTTTACTACAAAAAGAGGATTCTCTTGAGCGCCAGTCCCTCATGAGAGACTCACTGCTAAAGCTCTTCCAAACTATTGGAAGTTCTAAGCTTTCAGGGGTCCTAATGCACTCTCCTATCGAGAGTTCTAGCGTGGGTCCTGGTGCATTCCTTTACCGGGGATTCTAGCACGAGACGCTCTGGTTTGGAGAGTCTAAGTCTTCTGAATTATTAAGAATTTAACATGTGCACACACTTTAAGTATTCCTAAGTACTCTTACCGCCCCCTCCCCCAAAAAGGAAAATCGTGGGTCTATGGCCTGAGAATGTTGAAATTTGATATGTGCCACCTCACCTTTTGGCAGACTACACACATGTACAAATGTATCTATGTCCTTTCTGAGTGTAGGCCAAAAGAAGTACCTTGCTAGGGCTTAGATGGTGGAAGTAATCCCTATGTGCCCTGCATAAGGTGAAGCATTTGCTTCCTCCATGACTTTGTGCTACAAAGATTTTGTTAGGTATATTGATCGGTCATGGTACAAATATCCGTCTCTAATGCTATATGAAGAAATCAACTCATGCCAAATGGAGTTGAAGTCTTGATGTGTAAGATAGAGCATTTGGTACCACATTCTTACTTCCCAAGATTGCTTTCTGGTTTCTCAGACAACTTTCATTAAGAGAGAAACTATATGAAACTCTGATGGTTGTGAAAGTTGTTCCAAGCAGAAAATGCTTTTATACAGATTTACATTTATTGAGGCGTGAAGTTTGGATTCTTGCAAGCGTCGACTTTCTCAAGTGACAGCATGCCCCTCTTTGTTGATTATTGTTCCAATCCCTCCGCCATGTGTATCGAAATGGACCTCCAAAGGCTTTCAGAGATTTAACACAGCTAGTACTGGTCCATGTATCAAATAATACTTAAGCCTTGGAAAGGTTTGTTGTTGTCTGAATCTCCATACAAACTTGACCTTTTTGTTTGTGAGATCATGTAGGGGTGCTGCTATATTCACAAAATGGCAAATAAATCAACGGGCTACCCACTCACATTGAATGATTTTTTCCTAGGTCAAATGAATTTTGTTTTTCACAATACTTTATGTGCCACTCTATATACTTACAAACACCACATATTCATGTGGTTTAGATCCAACAAATTTTTTTTAATACGATTTATGCACCACATACTAAAAGGTATTTCTAATTCAAAGATTCCCTCAATAACAACAAAAACGATGCACTAGTCTATAACGAGCAGCAATGGTAATGACGAAGCATATAGGTTTGCAAGAGTATTAGTTGGACGTAAGAAAAACGTATACAATTTTGAGAGAGAGAGAGAGAGAGAGAGAGAGAGAGAGAGGACACTTTAAAGAGAAGAAAAAGCTAAAGGAAAAAATAAAGGAGAGAGAAACACAAATATACAATGTGAAGTTGCACACCTCTTTATAAGAACACAAAAGGTCTTTGGACTTTCCACCTTCATATGTCTTTTGACTTTCCACCTTCATCTATCTTTTCATTTCCTAAACTCACCCTTCACTTACGCACTTAATATATTTTGAAAGACTTTTTATATTTCCGAGATTGGGGAGACTTAATAAATTCCACACACACTTTTGTAGACATGGTATTAAAGAACCTTTTTTTTAGTTAAATAGTAATTCTCTAAATAGCGTTGTAGAATTTTTCTTATGTAGTATACCCATGGGACAAGTCACACACTATGTAACTTGGTATTTTCTACAAAATGATCCAAAAAGAACATTGTAATGTCCGGTTGTGGTACGGAACTAGTGTTAAGGGTTTGTTCTTATTGTAAAAGACTAACTCGGTGAGGTGGCTAACTTGGGGGTGACTTGCCCGAAATTAGATCGATACGATGGTCTTTCGATATTTCAGGAGGTAAGTCATCTGGAAGTGTCAATAAAACAATTCTTATACTGATTAAGAAAAGTTATTCGATCTTTATCTAAAGTCGACAAGATATATTTAGCACCCATCTTTCTGTCTTTGACAAAAATCAAGTAAGCATAATACACTTCTTTATTTCGAACTAACAGTGATGTGACTGACCATGGGTATAGACCAATCACTAGCACTTGTGTATACATTATACTGCTACCTTTGAAAGTAAAGGACAGTTTCTTATTTACATAATCTGCGAGACGATGAATTTTGTAATGCCAAGGTATTCCCAAAACAACATCACGGCCTTGTATTACAGCAGCTAGGAAAGACTCTTGATCACAACACTTCCCAATCTTTACATTCAAATGCCCTTGCATTGGAGCGAAATTTATAGTCAACTGTTCAAGGCTGATCCTGAACTGAGTTCCCAATCTCTCCGGAGTAAGTCCAAGAGATTGTAAGGTATCCAATGAAATGAAGTTGTCTGTGGAGCTTGGATCAAACAAGATCAATACTCTTTGCCCATTCAAGCTGCCCCACCATTTGAGTAGCTGCCTTTTCGTTTTCTCCTTCTTGGTGTTGGCTTTACATCAAGTATTGAGTTTGACACAGGAGGAGGAGAATCTTTCTTAAGTGTGGTAAATCTGGTTTCCTGTGGCCTTTATCGCCACAATAGAAACATTTGCCCTCTTCCATGTACGCCTTCAACTGAGAGGGGGGAGAAATTTGATTTTCTTTGCTCCCTCTGGCTTCTTTTCTGGGCCTTTGGACTGATCTAAAGGCCTCTTTCGTGTGGTGGTTTCTGTCTCAGTAGTGAGGGCTTTCTGCTTGGCATGGAAGGTATTAAACTTCTACTTTCGAGGAGTTCCTTTCGAATGCAAGTTATTGCCTATGAGGGCAGACTGCATCATAATTTATAGAGTGTTTCATGGGTACAACTTCATACATTTCTAGCTTGAGTCCAGCTTCAAACTTGCGCATCTTCTCTTCATCAAAAACTTTCCTAAAGGGAGTAACTTTAAGAAGGACCTCCCAGAACTCCATTTTGCACTGGTCCCCTTGGCTCTCTAAAATATTGGGGCCGTCGCAAAGCCCCTATTGGATAGAAATGGCGAGGAATGTGAATAATAAGGGCCTTGGCTCATTCGACTAGAGCAATTCTGGGATGGTAACAGTAAGTACTGGAAAACTGATGACTCTATAGAAATCCAATTTCAATTGAATGGCTTTGAGTTCTTACTAGTATACAGGGTGTTAAACGAGACTGATAAGGTGGTGATGCCAATGGCGCTTGGAGATGGCCCGGGAGTAGCCTCTTTTGGAAACCACATTCTAACGGCATTTACCATGCATTAATGCACGAGGCTAACTGGTGTAGCCCCTCAAGAAATTATGGAAGAGGCACTGGACAGGAAAACAGTGGGAGGGAGTCATGGAGAACATCTGAAGCCAAGGTGGCCTCAGTATATGAAGGTATCTCTATGGAAAGTGATGTGGGATGCTCTATCGACAGGCGTAAAGATACAAGAAAGAGGAATCGGGTCCAATTGCTGCTTGGGGTGCAGAATAGCTAGTGAAGACCTAGCCCACCTTTTCATGGGATGCCAGGCTATCAGTGGCATAGCTGGGAAAATATGCAAGTGGATTCAAAGGACATGGCAAATTAAGTTCTTCAAGACTGATTTGCTCTTTGGTAGTAACAGGATGGGTAGTCCTGCTCTTCTTGTTTGCACTCAAATAATTAGATACTACTTCTTTCACCATATTTGGCAAGCAAGGAACCGCCGCGTGTTTGAGGGGGATCTGGCTATGGCAAGCTTTTGTGAAATCATACAAGAGAGCAAAGTGCCGATCGGAGGCAAACAAGTCTCAGAGGATTGGTATAGAACCATACATGTCATGATGACAACTTGTGATAAGTAAAACTTTGGAGTAGTTGTGGTCTCTCTGTCAAGCAGAAAACTTGTAATCTTTTGACCCTCAAGGCTCGGTCTAAGCTTGAGGTTGGTGTATTTTTCTGATGTTATTAATACTATCCACTCACAATTGTGAGTTTTGCAGAAGAAAAAAAAAGGGACCTTCCAGAATTTGTTGACATAGTCAGAAACAACTTCATTCTCTCTTTGGGAGAGCCAATCCCATTCTTTATGCACATCTTCAACAAAGTCGGGGGGAAGGAACTGAGCATAGAACTCATTTTTGAACTCCTCCCAGTCTTTGGGTTTGCGCTTTTCCAGAATTGTGGTAAGCCACCAGCTGCTAGTCGTATCTTTCAAATACATGCTAACATGGTGTAGTTTTGAGCCCTTTGAGAGATTATTTTCGCAAAGGCCACCTCAAATTGTTGAAGAAAAGCAAAAGCATTTGTATCAATCCGCTTTCCATCATAACATTCGAATTTAACATCTTTATCTCCAGCTTTGAACGTCTTCTTCTTCTTCTTGTGGTGTCGCAACCGCTCCTCGGAGATAGATGTGGAATCCTTGTCCACCAAAATTCTGTGCCGACTCTTCCTACGATCCTTGTCTTGGTTGATCTATAGCCTCGTATGGGGGCAACTCAAGTTCCTCATCAGGAATGATATTATCCAAGTTCTTCATAGAAGAATAATTTTGCAAGTAATTCAGTGAAAGGATTTCTTCTTCTTTGTGGTGTCGAGAGGTTCCTACTGAAGGGTCCCTCTGAAACCGTGTTGGGGCCCTAGTCTGAGGTATTGCCTGAGTTGGCACTGGGGGATTCTGAGGTGGCTCTTCCACCATCTTTGCTTTACCTTTTTCAAGGGCCTTAAGCACTTTTTGCACTTCTGGCTGAGCAAGAATAGCTTGCAATTTGCTATCTGTAGCCTGAGCCGCTCAATCTCTTCTACTTGTCCTACCATGACGGGTATTTTTCTGCTAAGGACTGTCTCTCCTTAAGAAAAAAAAAGAGAGGACCTTGCTTTGATACCACTGTCACAGAAACGGAAGTGTGTACTTAATATTCTAAAACTAATTTTCTATTTCACGTGGAATTTTGCATGACATAAAATTGGGAAAAATAATGCAGAAAGTCGACACAGCATTAGGGGCCAGAAGATGGGTTGATCCTCCCCTTGAAGGGCGTTCTTATTGACTGTTACAAGCACGTGAACCTGAAACAGAATTCATTGTTCATGTCTCGAATATTTGTCTGATGCATGAAGATGCATGCTTTCGTAAGCCTATTGGTTGAAATTCGTCATACATGTAGTTTAGAACGACCATATCTGCTTCGTACTGGGATTTTCAGCGCGAGAGAGGCTTCTATTGATATCTGCTAGCTTAGGGGATGCCCACACGAGTTCTCCTTGGCTGAATTCTACTTCCAAAACGCGTCAGAGTTCTAAATTTTGTGTGGGCAATCAGTATCGTGCTTGTTTGAGTGTAACTATTCCTCGCAAGGATGCATACAAGCTCCTATGGCTGCAACTCTACCTCCATCGCGGGCTTCACAACCTTTGCACGACCTTCACGGACGCCAGAGCAGAAATCGTGAGGAAAGAGAGAGAATGGACTCAAATGAGAACTGAGAGAGAGGATTCTGCATGTGGGTGGAAATTGCTGCTAAGCGCCACAGAGAGAGAGAGAGAGAGAGAGAGAGAGAGAGAGAGAGAGAGAGAGAGAGAGAGAGAGAGAGAGAGAGAGAGCTGCTCAAAACTGGCCAACGCTGGAGATTTCTAAAACTTACGATATGTGCTGAGTTTTAAGTCTTATTTTAATGTTTAAAATATTTGACCGTATCCATACTGACCAACCATTGAGTTTATGAGGTTTTTAACCTGGCTGATTTTGTATCTCTCTCGACTCAATGTGTCGGCTCTCGCTAGTTCGCATTTCCACTATGTCTGACTGGCCACTTCGTGGGCGATCACCGCAAAAACTATTAAATTATAGCTTTTCTCAGCGAACTGGGGACACCATCTTATTCATGTGCTTGTTCACAACTATTGTTCTACTTATCATAATATCTGGACACGAATAAATTTCCAATTGACGCAATGCACCGAAAAATTTACCCGTTCATAATTGGTACCAATAAACTCATAAATTCATAAAGTCATTCTGTATGCACAAAAATCATTATCATTTATATATAGCCATAGTTAATCATTTTCATTTATCTGTAGTCGTAGCTAAAAACATTATACGACTACAAATATTACAAAGGTGGCTAAAAACACCCTCTTACAAGTGTGTTTGTATCACTGAGCACTAGCAATTCTCACTATCATAGTTCTAAAAGCTCATCTTTTCCACACGTATTGACAAATTCCTAAGCATCAAGGGGCACAATCTTTGCTGGGCTCCAAGAAGTAAATTTTGCATCCTTGGAGTTAAATTGATCATAAAATCCTTCTCTAGGACATTGCTTCAGCCAAAAATGCATAGAAGGTTTCAAATGTATTTTCAAGGAGCCTAGAAATTACATCACATAACAAATATAGCCTGAAAGAGAAGCTTTTCTGGAAGAGCATGCTTCTTGTAAGGGGAAAAGTCATTGGCAGAGGGGTATGATAAAAGATGTTCAAGGTTGCCATAGACTATGTCCCAAAGAAGACGCTCCGAATCTCAAGCTTGACGGAGATCGTGTGAACCTAGAAGCAAAAAGATCTGAATATTACACAAGAGACTGGTGGGCTCTTCTGGTTCAGCCTTTCAAGGAGTTCCTTCAAGGGGCCCTTCATGTTTAAAGTTGCATGATGGAACTCGCGGAACCTTGTGGGGATGTCTCCAAGGTCGAGATTGTCAAGCAACCCATTGTCAACCCACAGCAAGTGGAGCTTTTCTTGAAGCTTGTCCCAATTTGGGCATGTCCTATGTTGGCTTTTGCGCATCTTTTGGATGCAATCGTGATGATGATTGATGTTGATGAAGGAGACTTTGACATTGTGCTTGGTGATGAGAGCTTTGTTAAAGAATTTGCCACAACTTTGTGGATCATGTGCGAGCAACCAGCCTCTCTATAGGAAAGCACGCTATGGATAAACAAGACGTCTGGAGACAGACGTTGGCATTGCCTTTCACTCCGACTAGAGAGAGAGAGAGAGAGAGAGAGAGAGAGAGAGAGAGAGAGATAGATAGATAGATTTTATTATCGTCCTCGGAGGTCAAATATGACCTATGGGACCAAAGTTACATGTGATGTAGTATGTGTATGGCTGATGAGTGACTCTCGATGCTCCAAAATTGTAGTGATGAGAGTCGCAATGGAGAGCCCACACTTTGGCTGGGAGAGGAAAGTGTGTAGGTCTAAGTTATGGCTGAAAATGTGAGAGAAGCAAGTTCGGATGTGATCAAAAGCTGAGCACTCCAGTAGTGTGTGGTACTCAGACTCTCGAACTTGCAGTGAGCATAATGTGCACAATCGATTTGACTCTTCTCCATTGCCCCAACGCCCTATCTCGCATCGAAGGAAATGGAAGCTAAGCCGAATTGCTGCGATAGTGCGTATCGCGGACAAGGGAATAGGCTCAAGCATGTAAGTGTGAGTACGGTTTCCTCTCTCAGCGAAGAACATGGTTTTGTAGTTGGGGGCAATATAGGTGGTGTAATGTATGAAGCGTGACCCATCGGATTTCTCCCAAGCCGTAATACATTGGCGCTGTAGAAAAGCTTCATTCACTTGAGAGTCAATTGAAGCATCATGTAGCAAGTGTAATGCATCCCCATCTCCAAAACCACTTCTTTATGTCTTGCATCCATCCCGTGCTCAAGATCTTGCTTTTATGCGTCTTTTGAACTTTTTTGCTTACTTCCCATGCAATTGTAGGAAGTCGATGTGAGGGGTTTTGACGCATCTTTATCATGTACTCCACAACCCTTTCCATGCCCATAACCTCAATTGGAAGAGATCCCGACTCAAGAAGTAAGAGCATATATGGTGTTTGTGTCTTAACTTGGAGAAAGTTTGTAAGAAAACGCTTTTGGACATTCTCAAACTCTTTCCAAGTAGACTTTGAGATGCTCCCGCCCCACACTTCAACTCCATAAAGAAGAACCGGTGTCACCAACTGCTGGTATGCACCCGCCACTATACTTGCTCGTGCATGCTCTGCACCCCCCACCGCCTACTCGCTCGCTCTCTGCACCTGCCCTGCTCACTGCTGCACTGCACGTGTTCGTGCGCACTCTGCACCCCCTGCCTCCTGCTCGATTGCTCTCTCTCTCTCTCTCTCTCCTCTCTCTCTCTCTCTCTCTCCCTTGCCGCTCCTGCACCCCCCCCCCCCCCCCCCCCCCCCCCCCCCCGCGCCTCCACACACACTCTCTTGCTTTCCCCACCCCGCAACCCGCCCCCCGCCCTCTTGAACCCCAACCCTAAGCGCTCTGTTGGCCCGAGCGTAGAGAGAGAGTGGGAAGGTTTTAGGCGTAGAGAGAGAGAGAGAGAGAGAGAGAGAGAGAGAGAGAGAGAAAGAGTTTTTTTTTAAAGCATAGAGAGAGAAAACCCGCAATCGTAGAGAGAGAAAGAGGGGGGGGGGGGAACCTCTTCCTCACTCCGGTACCCCCTCTCCCTCTCCTGTTCGCAGCCTCTCAATCATGAGAAAGCCGAATAGCAAGGATGGCCCGGTGCAAGATGCCATCCAAAATTGCAAAGAAGAATTGAGCGAGTCCATCAGCAAGATCAATGGCCACCTACTAGGTACTATTAACGGACTCGACGCATGCGTGGCAACACAGGAAAGCACGATACATACACTGGAAGATCGCGTGAAGGCCCAAGATGAGGAAATCGCACTACTCAAGAAAGAGCTTGGAGAGGTGCGATCGCAGAATGTCCTCGAAGAGGGAGAACTTCAACCCTCTGTCATTGAAGAGCTTAACACGATTAAGGAACAAGTACGGGCCATCAAAGAAGGTGGGGAGCAACAAAAAAAAATGACGACCTCGTGGGTAGATGTCATCACAAAGACCCAACAAAAAGCAGAAAAGGCCGAAAAATGGATCGAGATTGTCAAGAAAGGAAAAGGCAAGAAAATAACTCCCACCCCCACACTAACAATCATCAACTTGACACTAGAAGAGGAGCAAAGGAGACGTGTGTGGGCCTTACACGTAAGGATATGTGGCCTCAGAGACCAAGATAATGTAGATAAAGAGGTGAAAGAACTCATGACTGGGTGGGGGTCAACGAGCAGACGCATACAAGGGCTTGGAAAATGGATCAAGATTGTCAAGAAAGGAAAAGGCAAGAAAATAACTCCCACCCCCACATTAACCATCATCAACTTGACACTAGAAGAGGAGCAAAGGAGACGTGTGTGTGCCTTACACGTAAGGATATGTGGCCTCACAGACCAAGATAATGTAGATAAAGAGGTGAAAGAACTCATGACTGGGTGGGGGTCAACGAGCAGACGCATACAAGGGCTTGGAGAGTGGGCACTAAGAAAAGTGGGAGCAACAGAGAAACCTCGAAGGAAAGGGCACTCATTCTCCGCTTCCCCTCCATGGAAGCGAAGAAAGACTTCTTGAAGACGAGACCGACTCTAAAGAAGACTGGCTTCTTTCTTGGAGATGACCTCACCCTCTCGCAGATTGCTCATATGAAAGAAGTAATGCCGGAAACAAGAGCAGCAAGGGAAAAGGGGAAGATTTCTTTTTACAAGGATGGAAAAGGTGGTGATATTGGAGCGACGCCCCGCATGACAGTGCGAGACCTATAGGACCACACTAAAGATGGCAACCTAGAATTGTAATGGGTCACTCTGTCTTGATGTGGGGGCCTTTGAGGATAGCTTCATGGGGAGAGACATCATTTTCTACTCTGAGACGCATCAAGCACCTGGACAATCCATGCCACAGGTGAGCGGATATAGATGGGAGACAGCCTGCAAGACAGGAGACCACATCGGAGCATCGAGGACGGGGCTCAAGGGGAGTGCCATTTCTATTCAGGGAGGAATTGCAGCCATTGATATATATATCACGCAAGGATGAACAGGCTAGGTACATGTGGGTGAGGCTCAGGGCAGAGACGGGCAGATATCTCTACATTGCTATTTGTTACTTTCCTCCTAGTACGTTAGTATATGCATCACCTAGAGGACAATCCCCCTTTGCTATTTTGGATAATGATATATGGGAGTTTTCCAAGGATGGTGACATTATCATACTAGGGCATTTCAATGCTAGGACTACCCACCACCAGACAATATTTTATGATACTTCCGAAGAGATGCTTAGGGAGTTGGACGTCACAGAGATGGGTCTATCCAGACTATCACAAGATGAGGAATACACTGAATATGGCAGATACTTGATAGATATGGGAACCGTACACAGATTGGCCATTATGAATGGCCTACAAAGATTTTCGACAGCTGGAGGTTTTACTTGCTTTCCACACCGACATAGTGCCAGCATAGTGGATTATGTTATGGCCCAACCAGGTCTCATTCAATTCTTTCACGATTTCATGGTGGGCACTAGGCCAGTTGGAGTAACAGTTGATCATGCTATCGTGTCTTTCACCCTGACCTTTCAGTTCAGCACAGCTCCATTAGGAGAGGTCCCCACGCACACTCGGTATACCTTCATGAGGGAGACAGATTCTGTGTATATGGATGAGATATACAGGCATCTATGCACCCAGGAGCCGGGACGACCACTAGATGAACTCACTCAGATATTGACAGAGACGCTCCATGATGCAGCATTAGAGGCATATCCCAACAGCCAGCCCACACGGAGATGATCTAGGAACATGCCCCAAAACAGTTGGTATGATGAGGAGTGTAGAGAGACGAGGATCAAATTACAGAGGGAAGTGCTCACGGGTATTACTGCACACAAATAGTCACAGAATATCTTTCGCCGCCTAGTGCAATGAAAGAAAAGGGCCTATCTATCTCAGCTAGAGCGGGATCTACATAAGCTATTTATAAGTGAGGACTCAGGCGAAGAATGGAGGCTATTCCACGAGCATTCACCACCGCCAGGGTCACCTCCACTGAGACATGGGGGGATTATGCCACCTCTCTCTACACAGCATCAAGGCAACCACCTCTGCCGGACCCACTAGAGACATGCCCAAAGACATGTTCTTTCTTTATGTTAACCCTCACGGCTCACGGACACCATATCACCTACAACGGACGTTGTATTATTTACTTGGTAGAGTCAGGTATCGGGCTTGTCGGTCCAATAGGAAAAGGGTAAGAGTGATCGCCGATGAGAGGCGCACTCTAACTGGAACATTCAAGGGATTAGTTGGCTAAGCATGGGCATCCAAGTGTGAATGGGGTGAGCTCATATAAAAGTCAACTAAACCTAAAATTCACTCATTCTCTCATTTGTGCAATTGAAGAGTGCTCTTACTCCATCTCCATCTTCTTCTTCTTCATCTCCTTGTGTGTGTGTATGCGTGAGAGAGAGAGAGAAAGGGAGAGAGAGTGTGTGTGTGCGATCAAGCATTGCGACAACGGCACGGCGGCGGTGAAGCGGTTGAGCGCTGTGTAGCGGCGTCTCCTTCTTCTTCGCGGCGAGGAATCCTCTACGACAGGAAGCGTAGAGCGGTTAGTGACACACCAACGCTATCTTTGAGCTTGCTAGTTTAGGCTTGTTGTGTGCTTGGAGCCATTTGTGGCTCGCACGCGGTGTATCGGCAAGTTCCTTGCATTGACACGTGCGACATATACGCACATTTTTGGCGCCGTTGCCGGGGAATGCCATACACTAAGCTTGAATGGCACTCTGTGCTTCTTTTGTGGTGCAATTTCAATTGTAGGAAAGGTAAGGAAGGAGGGTGTGTGTGTTGAGAAGAGGGATTTGGTGTTATACTGTGTGTTTTTTTTGTTAATGGAGTTTTCAAAGGTACTGTGTTTATTCTCTGTGTATTAAGGTTGTTAGTTTTCTTTGTTAATGGAGTTTTCAAAGGTACTCTGTTTATTCTCTGTGTACTAAGGTTGTTAGATTTCTGTGTGCAGTAAGTAGGAAGTAGATCTGTGAGAGTTAATAGAGTGTGTTAGTGTGTAACAATAGGTGTATTAGTTAGAAGTAGGTAGATAGAGTGTGTGTGTGCTCTCGCGTAGGCCGTGGCGACCTTATTCTTTTATAAAAAAATTAAAAAAATTAAATTTTTTAAAAAGGTAGGACCGGGATCGGGAATATCTCCCAAACCCAAACCCAGACCCAAGCCCAAGCTCACGCTCAGGCCTAAGCCTCAGTCGCCTTTAAAAAAAAACGAATTTTAGCTTTACACGTAGCTAAAAATCGATTTTTTGAGGACCAACAGAACTTCGGATGCCCGAAAATTGTGATGTAAAGCACACAGCGACCCTCTAAGTGATACGCTTGTTTCGAGCTATCACACACTTTAATCAAAAAAATCAAACATTAAAAAACATTAAAAACCTAAAAAACATGAATGAAAACAGACGTTTAAAAAAGGTAAGCGGTTAACTTTCGAGGTTATTCGTCGACGCTTGTAGGGTGCCAAACACACATGCATCTGCGCTCTGGTCGTGTGCTAGAGACGGAGCAACTAGAGAGAATTTCGACTTACGGGAGTTCTCAATATCCACCTACTTTAGGTTCCGGGTCCTTGGCGGGGACCCAAGGTAGTACAAACCAAGACCCGAACATAGCGGCTAGTGATTCTTCCTCTGACTACGACGTCATGGAAGGTTTCCCAATGCCTAATCCCGATAGCTCAAGCCAAGACATGCATGCCATGGGCCCACGGTCCGGACCGAGCGTGCTTAGTCGCTTGAAGGAAACTTTTAGTAGAGCCACTTGCTCCGAACATGGAGCTAATGATGTAAATGAGGGGGGTGGAGAAGTAAATTTTCCATTCATGACCAACGTAGACCCTATGCCCTTAGAGAATGTGCATGTGAATACTTCATTCACTGCACCTCCTGACTCTTCAGAGTTATTTCCATCCTAGGTCATATTACCCGATGCTAGAAGCCTTGCCGAAGTGCAAGAGGTTGAGCGATATATCCTTGCAGCAAGGGAAAAGGAAATTGAGAGCTTACGCAAGGCGAAGGAACGAAGATAGTTAAAAGCGAAAGCCCCTATATCAATATCCTTGCTAAGAGAGCAATCGAATGCTCCTGACTTAGCAACCGCTAAGGGCCAACCCCTAGAAAGCAACATTGCATCTAGCTCAAAGGACACCCCTAGCACCTCAATCCTAGATAGAGTGTTCTTAAATGAGAACTTGGAGTACCAACTACAAACGGAAACTTTGACCGACCTATACACAGGTCACACCTATCACATGGGTTGGTTAGATGTCCTACAATCCACAATGGGCACTACTAGTGTGGAGGATCAACAACAAAGGGTTTGTGAGGTCATCCATAGGGTCATTGAGTTAGAGAGACAGAACAAGGGGATCAACATGCCTTCAACGGGTCTCATGTGATTCTTGGATATAGGAAAGGCTAAACAACCGACCTTATCGCAAATGGAGACTCCCTCGGTAACTCCGATGGATCCCCCATATGTTGTTTCGCAAGGGGTCTCGGAGCAATCTGAGCCCACAAGTGATAGATTTACCTTTCCAGGTCTAGCTCATCTTTCCCTTGATGACACCACGGCTACCATGCCTACCCCAATGATGGGCATGCCAAGAAACACGCCATGGACCTCATTTGTTAGTAAAGCACCACTACATGGTAGCTCAATGCCTGCAACAGTATCTACAAGTGTGTACCAATCATGTGCACCTATGGGTCATCGCACTCATGTAGTCCCTACCCCTCCCATTGTCTCAACTACCTATGCTCCACAACCACAACATCCAAGTTCTTATTTCCATGGGACTATACCGGCTAGCATTAGCATGTCACATCCGACGTATGCTATGCCTAGGGCCACACATATGAACTTCGGACCACCACATGGCACAACATCGTACCCAACGTGGAACCCAAGGGCTTCCTATGCGCCAAGCCCAATGCCAATACCTACTCCACATGTAGTCTTTGGAGCACCTCCACCCACGGTGCCTGCTCACTTAGGTGACTTGGCAACATTTGCTCAAGGTATAGGTCGATCTATTGCTGAGAATATGCATAACACGCCTGATAGAGAGCATAGAAGTAAGGCAGTACAAATAGCCAAGCTCACACAAAAATTTAGTGGAGACAGGGATGTGAGAAAGCATATCAAAGTGTTCGAACAAATATGCGATTCTCTAGGAGAACACAATGACCTACATAAGAGCAATGCTTTAAGCCTAACCTTAAGTGGGAAGGCAGGGGATTGGTATAGAACCCTAAGGGTGGAAGAAAAAACGAATTACCCTACTCTTAGGAGACTGTTCTTGAAAGAATACATACGAGAGGGAGTGCTTTGGGGAGTAGCCCCTTAGCTCCAGAAAGCCCAACGAGAGGAAGGAGAGTCGGTGAGAGACTTTATTAGTCACTTGAAGCATTTGAATTCTCGATGTAATCCAAATGAGCGCTTCAACAATAACCAATTGCTTGATAGATTCATTAGGGGATTACGACATGAGGATATCTACAATGGCCTAGTCATTAGAGGTATCACCACTTGGGAAGCAGTCACCACCAATGCAATCCAATTGGAGGATAATTTAATGATTCAAGGAGAAAGAATGTCTGTTGAGTCTATATCTATTATCTCACAAGCATCGGGGCATCAGCCAATGACCCTAAAGCCTATTGCTAAGGAGCCAAAGATATCTGAGATGACTTTAGCAGATCTCACCAAGGCTATTAAAGAGAGTCTTAGAGACAATCATGCTCCGCAAAACAATTATATGTATCCAAGAAGGGAGCAACAATGGTGATCAGTATGCTATGGACCGCATAGTACTAGTGAATGCTCTACTTTTAGAGTAAAATTCAATGGGAACTGCAATGCATGTGGAAGGTATGGTCATCAAGCTAAGGATTGCATAGTATTTAAGCACGCGATGGCCAATAGACCAACCTTAGCATGGACAGACACACCTCGAGTGCCTGCATTGATGCCGGACCCACCTCTTGAACAAAAATCACAACACATGGTCCCTAGGGCCGAAAATGTTGTTCAAAAAACACCTTTACCACCTCCAGTGCTAGGACCGCAACCACCACATCCGAGAATCACTTCTGTGAATCAAGTGGGTTGTGAGTCATCTATTTCTTGTTTGGAAGGCTGTGAGGAAGATATAGATCCTAATATTGCCTATGGGATGGATGTGCTTAAAGAAAGTCCCCAATACTACATGGAGGACTATTGGGGACAAGTCAAACCTGTATATCAAGTAGCTGCTCTTGCGGCAAGAGGCAAAAATATCAATTACACTGCTAAGAGACCACCTCTTCAATGCTATGAGGGTGGAGGTCCACATCGTGTAGCCGAGTGTGCTATTAGGCTACAAAAGAACACCTCACTAATGCAAACCAATCAAGCGAGCACGTCTACAATGCCGATACTCATGTGTAATCGATGTGGCATAGATCATTTGATTGCCCAATGTCCAAATAATCCAAATGCACCGAAGATCACGCCATTAAACTTGATTGAAGTTATCGAGGAGCCAACACAAAGTACGCCTGTCCAGTAAACGTACTCACACGATCGATGCTCCAAAAACAAAATTATATTCTTGAGGAAAGAGACACGGCATTAATTGCCTAATCTCAGAAAAAGAAGAAAAAACGAAGAAAGAGATTGCAAAAAGCAGCAAAGTCAGACCCCAGTTCAAAGACCAACATAGGGACTGGTGACGACCTCGTATATATGAATGACACTGAAGAGGATTCTAATTCAGGTGAAACCATGGAGACCAAAACGACCACTAAGATAGAAACCAACAAGGAAGATCTTCATGAGCCACAATGGCCAGGATCCAAAAATAAGATAGGAACTTATCCAAACCGTACAGAGGAGATTGAGCGAGTCAAGCAATTAAGGAGTTTTGTATAAGATACCCAAAGGGATCTAAAGCCAGCAGATCTAGATTACAGACACCGTGTTCCCTACGCAACAACAACTTCACCAAGTCCATAGACCCTTAGCCATACCTAGTGTCATCCAAGAAGAAAGTGACTTAAAGTCATGGGAAAGTGGGCGTACTCACTTCTTGATGGAAAGAATGTTTACAGAGGGACTACTTGATCCTATCAAAGAAATGGAGATCCCATCTTCCCCACGTCAAGGAACTGAAGTCCAAAAGGTGCTGTTAAACATTGCGAAATTGATGGATTTCATGTCTTTAGAAGTTAGAGCCACCATCATGTCCAAACTATATAAAGACCCTGAGCTAGTCTCAGCTCTTCGAGCCTTCCTCAATGGAGAACTAAAGTTTGGGCTACCACAATTTGCCCAGATGGATGGAGCTGGGGAGATGCCAATAGAGCAGGAACACTTAGATCCACAACCCAACCTAGATGAGAACCTTGTTATAGAAATACCTGTTAACAAGTTGGGACAATACTTTGAGGGTGATGAATCCAATGCGACCATACCAATCACTACTAAGGGATTAACTGTAAAGGGAATCCTTGATGGTGGCGCTGGGGTTAGCATTGTGACTAAAAATTGCTGGGAAACTATGGGAAGACCTCACCTTGCGACCACAACCATAGTAGTGAAGATGGCCAATGGGTCTATCGTTAAACCTATTAGGATGCTAGAAGATCTCAAAATCAAAGTCTTTGGACATAAAATAAGAGTTACCTTCATTGTTATGGATTTCTCCAAGCACACTATGGCATCGGAGATGATCTTCGGACGTCCTTTCATGAGGGAAGCAAAAATGGTGCATGACTGGTCTAAAAACCATGTCTACCTGCAGTTCCAAGATTCTGTCATTCGAGTGGATCTTGTTACTGGTCGAGCACATCCTCTAGGAAACAGATTTATAATTGATCATAGATCTGACACCACAGTTCACTCGGCCCCATTGCAGTATTGTTACACGTGTAAAGCGGACACTGATGTTGGGGAAGATTCTCCTTATTTGGACGTACTACCTGGGATGACTGAGTCGGACAATGTGGAGTGGGTCCACCTAGCAGCAACCACAGACACTTGGGAAAACAGAGGGACGACCTGGGTAACACCTGAGGGGGATGAAATGCCGTACCCTTAAATATGCTACAAGCAATGCATATAGCTTCTGACAAGACTCATCCTCATATAACAAAGAAAACATACAAGTGGGTCCCTAAAGCTTCTTTAGGAACCATAGTCAGTGCTAAAAAACAAAGGCCTTGTAAGAAACGTCTCACTTGCCCCAAGAAATGTAAGGAAACATGGCGTTGGATTCCTAAATGACTATTGGAAGCCCAAGGCTACTATCAAGGAAATGATCAAATTTGGGTGCCAAAACGTAGATTGTGTTCTTACCTGTCACCTGACCTATGTGCGCCCAATCCCGTAGCTCTAAAACGAATCGACGATCCGGGAAAGAAAAAAAATCACGGAATGCTACACACCTACTCCAGAGCTACTTTGGGTACTAGAGAAGGAACGATTTGTTCCACCTAGCTCAGGAAGGGGGGAGTCCCATGAAGCTTCTAGCTCCTCAGATAATGCATCCATAGAGGTAAAAGCTTCTCCACAACCTCCACCTACAATAGTGTACCTCCTCCATAATCCACACTTCCCAGTGTTCAAGAATCACCTGATAAACCACTTCAAGTCTGATCCGGCAGAGTACCTTACCACCCTTGCAACTTGACGAGGCACCTAAGGTAAGAGAAAACTACTGGCAAAAATCCTCACCTATTACCAACTGGAACGATTGGTTTCAAAGGGTGACGAGCTCATTTCAAACGGTATGATCTACCCAAGGAAGGGGGGAGTGTTTGCTGACAGTCATTATTCACTCATTCTCCTCTCAACCTTCCTCCCTAACCTCTCAATCTCCCAATCTTAGGGAATGTACATATAAAGCCTTATACTCACAAAAAACAAAAATAATAAAGAGCAAGAGTAATTAGAAAACGAGTGTGCACAATAAAAGTCAAAACATTGACCCAGACCTACACATTCACATCTGGTACATAGAAATAGAAACCTATGTCATGAAACACCTTTGATCCTCGTCACTCGAGTAATGGAGGGTAGGAAGGATGAGAACAATAGGAGTGTCTCTGTTTTAGAGTTGAGTGATTAGCAAAGTTCTTTTTTCCCACTGTTGTGCCTCCTAGAGGTATTCTTTGTGTTTCGTAGTGTGTACAGGAACGTGTTGCTGCTGTTAGGATTTGGACCTTCATGGGATCTTTCTCTCATTCACACTTCAAATCAAGCGCAATCATCAACACAAACAGGTGTTTCTTGTCCATTAGCATTGCCCCTTATCTTTTTTTGCATCTATGTTGGTCTGCTTTGATTGTGATTGGTAGCATAATATTCATCGCATTTGCTTAGTACCAAACATTAAATTCAATGTAATTTTTTGTTATAATCATTTGTCTAAGCTTAAAAATCAAGTAGTCCGACTAAGCTAGTTTGACCAAGCTAGGTGTTAGAGATCTTCTCTTAATACCATGGGGAATGCCTTCCTAATTATCAATGGTTACTTAGGTTCTTAATCCGATTTATGCAGCATTGTGTGAAATGTACTAGGGCTTTCTAGTTGGCTTAGTCCCTATTGACCTTTAGCTTAAGTATTATAAAGGGAGTTTACTAGTGTGATGAGTCTGGGGAGGTGTAACAGTGTTATATGACCCCCCAAAGTTACAAAATTAAAATATTGAAAATGAAAAAAAAATAATAATCAAAGTACCATAATGTAAAATCTTAAGCTGGAAGAGAAATCTCAGCTGATTTGGTACTTCACTCACATGTATCGCCTATGGTACTTCACTCACATGTATCGCCTATGGTACTAGAGCCCTAGAGGTTCCCAGTGTGGGCGCTTTTCCTTGAAAAGCAAAACACCCAAGGCATACAAAATAAGCACACACATCAAAATTGAATCACTGTGAAAAGACTTTGAGGGGTCAAAGCAAAAGTAATCAGTCAGGCGATGATTTCATGAGAAATTCCTTTTATCATAGCTTAACTACAAGGTCTTCTAGGTAAGGCCTTTAGTCAGCCCTTGAACATGAAATACTTGGCTCTCGCGATTAAACAACTTAATTGACCAGAGAAAATTGAGAAGCTTACCCATGGTATTAATAGTTGATCTTTAGTACCTTTCGATCGTTAAATTAGCGACCCCGGACTTGTTTAATTTTTTATCTTTACAAAGTTTATGCGTTTGATTATATTGCAATTTAATGTTTATTGCTGACAAATGGTTTAAAATTTTGTGACCAATCAAATTGTTTGCCTACAACTACATATGCTTTTTAATTGCTTATGAGAATGCAATTACTGTGCCAATGTTGTTTGATTTTGCAGACTGAAGAAGGCTAAGGACATTCATCTCAAATGCTCTTCCACCTCAACGAACGAGCTTCAACTCAATAGCTTCCGAGGACGGAATCTACATCACGAAGGGGGGCATGTTAACCCTCACGGATCACGGAAACCATATCACCTACAACGGACGTTGTATTATTTACTTGGTAGAGTCAGGTACAGGGTTTGTCGATCCAATAGGAAAAGGGTAAGAGTGGTCGCCGATGAGAGGCGCACTCTAACTGGAACATTCAAGGGATTAGTTGGCTAAGCATGGGCGCCCAAGTGTGAATGGGGTGAGCTCATATAAAAGTCAACTAAACCTAAAATTCATTCATTCTCTCATTTGTGCAATTGAAGAGTGCTCTTGCTCCATCTCCATCTTCTTCTTCTTCATCTTCTTGTGTGTGTGTGTGTATGCGTGAGAGAGAGAGAGAGAGAGGGAGAGAGAGAGAGTGTGTGTGTGCGATCGAGCATTGCGACAACGGCACGGCGGCGGTGAAGCGGTTGAGCGCGGCGTAGCGGCGTTTCCTTCTTCTTCGCGGCGAGGAATCCTCCACGACAGGAAGCGTAGAGCGGTTAGTGACACACCAACGCTATTTTTGAGCTTGCTAGTTTAGGCTTGTTGTGTGCTTGGAGCCATCTGTGGCTCGCATGCGGTGTATTGGCAAGTTCCTTGCATTGGCACGTGCGACATATGCGCACAGTTTACTGCGGAGAGGGTAAGGAAAGCCATTGACAGGATGAAGACAAGGAGAGCACATGATCACGATGGTCTGGTAGCAGAGCACTTCATCCAAGCCAAAGATATGCTTGCAGAGCTCCTGGCTATGATGTTTCATCAAGCCATGTATAAAGGCTTCCCGGAGACTTGGAGTATGTCTATGATTGTGCCTATTTTCAAGTCATGAGATCCCATGATTCCCGCGAATTATTGCACCATCATGGTTGGTCACACATTAGCTAGGTTGTAAGCATCCGTTCTTGAGCAGGAGCTGAGTAGATGGGCAGAGCGAGAGGGCATAAGAGCACCAGGGCAAGCAGGTTTCAGGAGAGGTTTCTCCACTCTTGACCAGATTCTGACACTTAGAGCTACTATTGAGGAGGGTAGACTCACCATGGCAAGAGAATCTATTGTAGCTTTGTGGACTTCCGCAAAGCTTTTGACACAGTGTTGAGATCCAGACTTATACACAGACTATAGGACATGGGTGTGACTACAGAGCTGATATGGGGTATTCTTACTCTATAGAGGACAATGATGGGGCGGGTACGCATCACTGAGGGAATGTTTGACATGGTCAACTCCACTATTAGAGTAAAGCAGGGATGCCCCCTATCCCCGACTCTTTTTGGGATGTATGTGGATGAGTTTTTGGACTATGTAGAGCGTCAGGGGGACAGGGGGGCTCAGCTAGCAAGGACATGGATTCCGCTGTTACTATATGCTGATCATATTGTGTTGATTTGTGACTCCCAGAGGGGATGCAACATCATTTGGATGCTCTACATACATTTGCTCATGACAGTGGATTGTCGGTCAATCTGAGGAAAACCAAGGTTATGGTGTTCAATACCACACCACAGTGGGTCAAGAGGTCGGCACCCACATTTATGTATGGCCAGGAGACTGTGGAGTACAATATGCATATACCTATCTTGGGGTAGTCTTCGGTGGACCGATGTTTTCACTAAGGAGAGCATCAGAGACTAGATTGACGAGAGCATATGCAGCTTTGGGAGGACTGGAGAGGATGTGTTCGCAAGTTCAGTTTTACGAATCGCGAACAAAGCTATGGCTTTTTGACACTCTAGTGACTCCAACTATGCTCTATGGAGTTCACATATGGGGACCCTTAGTAGATCACCATGGGAGATCTGGCAACACAGATGGATGGAGATATATGGAGAGGCCTCTGATCTCTATGATTGCTCGAATGATTTGGGCTAAGGCCTCAATACCACATGAGATTATCCGAGCCGAGCTAGCCCCCCCCCCCCCCCCTCTCGTGGTGGAGGCATTTACGAGATCAGTTTCCTTTATGCACGGTCTATGGGATCTTCCTAGGGACAGATATGCTCGGCTTGCCCTGGAGTCATCTAGACAACTAGCTCTACAAGGCGATACATCATGTTGGTATGGACATATGACATCATGGTTTCAATCGCATGATCTTAACATGGATAGATTACCTCCGCTTCAATACTCCTTGGATGCACCCTCCCTGTCTCTCACATGGACACAGATCACCAGACTCATACATTAGGATCTGATTCAGCTAAATACCAGGAGCACATGGATACAACCGACACAGGAGTTGGGCACGAAGATGGCCTTCTACAGAGAGCATCTTCTCCAATTCACGGAGGACGGCTTTGTGACTAGACCTGCATACATGGATACACACTTATCTCATGGAATAAGATGCGTTGTTGGACAAATACGCACATCCTCACATAAACTCTAGATCGAGACTGGTCGATTTCAAGGGGTGCCGGCAGCCCGCCGGCCGGTAGGAGCCAGGATATGTCACCTATGTATCTTAGAGTCAGAGATAGAGCTGCATTACACATGTCACTACCCAGCGTACTATGAGATACGCGGCCGCTTCCATTGCCTATTCAGAGAAGGGTTCGGACCTTTTTCTAGAGTCATGAGATACAAGGATCAGAAGTGTCTCGGATTGTTCCTGGTAGAGCTGCGCAAACTTAGGGAGAGCTTGCTGAGGACATCAGGGGAAAGATAGTCTCGAAGACGAATCACAGAGTTCTTTACACCAGACCAGAGGAGAGCCAACGGAGCAGGCATTACAACAGATCTCAAAGCCTACTCATACTAGAGGTACAGTGCTTGACCGAGCCATTGAACTTGATAGATCCAGACATCCACGACCTCGAGGGGTCTCCCACTACCGATGAAGGCTGCAACAAAAGATACAGATCACTCTATCTCGACATGCAAGACGCCCAACCAGGGTTCTGACCATGGAGGAGGTCAATGAGATCCGACAACGACCGATGAGAAATTTCATATGAACCCACCCCCCCCCCCCCCCCCCCCCCCCCCCCCCCCCCCCACCCCCCCCTTATTTCCTTTCTCCTTAGTGTTTTAGTGTTAGTTCTTTGTAACTTGGTAACTTTGTAATCTCCGTACTCAGACATGGTATCAGATTCACCAATTTTGACTTTTTGGTCTCATAGGTCATTTTGGCCTTTTGAAGACGTTAATATAACATTTCATTTCTCTCTCTCTCTCTCTCTCTCTCTCTCTCTCTCTCTCTCTCTCTCTCTCTCTCTCTCTCTCTCTCTCTCTCTCTCTCTCTCTCTCTCTCTCTCTCTCTCTCTCTCTCAATGAACGATTCAAACTAAACTTTTGTAGAGCTTAGCAGAAATACATCAATGGAATTAGTATGGAACGTTGAATCCTAAATGTATAGATAGTCTAACCCAAAACTATTGTTAGTATCAGACTAATCACCTAAGTGCATCATAAACAAAATTTCACCTCAAACATCACGGTTCATTGTTGGACTGACATGCTCAATGCCTTACTAAAATTTTTGACACATCCTTTCCCTTGCCACAGATGCTTAAACATGAACTTTCCTCTGCAAGATCGAGATGATGTACACAATGCTACTATATGATAACTCAGAGTTAGGAGTTCATGGCCTTCACAGTCAATGCTACACCTCTAGATACACAAATATGAGACTTTTCCCTGCAATGTGGACATTTAAGGTATCTCATGTTCTCAGTCAACCTTAATATAGGAACACGAACGTTTTCAATCATATTCGCAACTTGCCTTGCATCTATCAAAGCAATGTCATGTGGTGTTGATACTATCACAGCTGCAACCTTTGAGATATTGAAATTTATGTGTCTCCAATGCCTGATAGACATGCCTCCAATGCCTGGAGGCATGTCTATCACCTGCATATCAAGCTCTCCCCCTCTAATTATTTTTTTGAGAGCGCTCGTAGCCATGGGACCTCTGCAAACAATCCATGTGCAATCTTTTTCCTTAAGAAAATCCATCAACATGCAAGTTACCCCATAGATTTTCAAGAGAGATCGTTTTTTAATCTGACTCCAGCTTAGGGTGGGGCAACCCTAAAGGTTCATCATTGTAGGAATCGAAGGGACATAAACTTCAGCACCTTGCTGAAGTCCTACTCTGATTCCACACTTGAAAGCCAAAGTTACTGCTAGATTCACTATAGTGGTGCACTCACCAACTCCACCTTACCCAGAAGCTACATCCACATCTCCAAAGCAACGCTGTGCTGGTTGGGCGGCCATACCGGGAAGCAATCTATGAGCATACTGAGGCAAGACAACTTGAAGAGAAGACGTACGCCGACCCATGAAACAGGCTAGGAAAAACTGAATTGCATGTACTGATCGAAAGCTTTTGTGTCATATTACATTGACCTTTTGCTTCCACCACAAAAATCCCTGCCTGTCATTTCCCCTACAGCACACTACACCGTGCGGAGCTGGCAAAGCAGCAGACCATGCCATCCAACATTGGGGTACAGTTGGAGTCAATCAATGACCAGCAGGGTGGCAACGTTTGCTGTCCAGCAGTAAGCCTCTAAAACCTTGAACATGAAAGTTGGTCATCTTGCTACTTCTAGTGAGATTTGTGGCTCATTTTTGAAAAAAACGCCTTCTTTTTTCAGTTATTTAAAAAATACTCATACTAAGTCCTTCAGAAACAATTTTCTATTATTGAAGATACTCTTTTTACCTTCTCTCTTGTATGGAAGGTTTGTGGACCACACCCCTTATCTCCACATAGCTTTATGTTTGCACGTGTTGATAATAATACCTTGGCTCCTATTCTCACCTTTTTAGTTAGCCGTATTGCCCACTTCTGGAGGCTTTCGGGATCCATTCCGACCCTTTTTGGACTCATAAATATCTGGTTTTTGTCTTGTAAAATCTATGTGGAATCCTTATCGAATTCCTTTGACACTTCTATAAAATGCATTCACCTTTTGGAACTCTCAAGTCTTCAAATACATTTTACTATCCCTTTTAGCATTTTCTATTTTTTCTCACTAGAATGACCAATTCTAAAGAGAGAAAATCATTTTAGTAAACCAAAAATGAAATTTGTTGACAAATTCCTTATAGCTTATGTTTATATCTAATATGTTTGTATGTGTGTGTATAACATCGAAGTGTCATAGTCTTGACCGTGTATGCATTTGAGAAAAAAAGATGGATAAAGATTGTGTGTAAGAAGAGCTTGGAGGAAGTTCTTGATCTTTCCTTCCGACAATACTTATTGTGGGACAACCTTTGCACATGATAAGAGACAGTACGATGCCATGTTATGCGGAAAGAAGGAGAAAATTGTAAAAATTTCCATGGTAGAAATCACATGAAAAATTAATGATATTTGAGATGCGAGCTTTAATCGTTGATGTACATAGGGAAAGTTACATTACTAAGTGTAGCCTCGGGAAACTTAACCAATGTGATGTTTTAATTTTTCCTAATTTTTAGCATTAGGGGTTCGGCCAATGTGATCTTGCCTTGACACACTCTACATAATATCCAAGTCTAACAAACACAAAACTCGTCCATTGTTCATGTGCACAAAAGGCTTGTTTCAAAAGGAAAATTGGGCTAGAGTAATTTGAAGTAAGTAGTATGTCCCTACGATTTAAAAAAAATCATTATCATAGCGAATCTAAGATGATGCCCAACTATCAAAAGCAAATGCTGCTAATGGAAAGTGCTTCTACCGGCACAGTCCTCAACACCAAGCTAGGCGAAGGGAGCGGAAACGCAAGAGGGAGGAAGAGAGCATGGCATGAAGTTGAGCAACAGGGCGTGCAGGTGGACGAGGGCCTGGGAAGGGGTTGGAATAATTTTTATATAGAATGAAAGGTGTGACATGAAATCACAGAAAGCGGCTGGCTGAGTTGGTTAGCTTCGGGATTTGCTAGCCCGGCCCGTCAGAGTTCGAATCTGGAAACCGAATGCTAATTTTGCTACTCTGTGTGTGCCAAGCCAGGAAATGAGTTACAATCTCGAATCTCAGAAGATTCTTGTACGATATAATATCAAACCCACCAGTTGAATTTTATTCATCATAAAATCGGCCATTAGTTTGAGAAGTGTTTTTCATAACGATCGTTCACCTAATGCCCAAATTGAACAGTTGAAAAGGGTTGTGGGCATGACCCTACTGTTCGTGGCGTGTGTGTGAGATTTGCTCGTGGGCGGTGTGAAACCTTTAGGTCTGGAGGGCAGATTGAAATGACCTGGCTTCACACACATCCACCCAACCACACACACACACTCGCACAGACGGAGAAAGATGCTTCTTCCTTTTTAAATCATTGACTTACAGTATGGAGCTCTAATGTGGCCACTATCAGTCGGCCTCCGACAATGCCTATTGCAGGGTCTCCATGCTGCATTTCCCACAGGATCCATTGAAGTTTCTTCTCCTCAACCAAGCATCGAAGGCCATGGCCGTTACCAGAGGTCTTGCATCTTCCCCTACATCCTTCCGGAAACGGTCTTTCCTCCTCGCCTTCTTCTTCCTCCTGGCCACCACTCTCCTCATCTTCACGTTTTCTGCGTTCTCCCTCCACAATGGCTCCGGGTTAAGCGTAAGTTTCTTTGCGTTTCTTCTCCGTGCTTAAGGTTTTTTGCGTTTTGATCCGATTCTGTTATAGAAAGTAGCTCGATTGAATCTTTGCAACATGTAGCTTGCCCGTCATGTTCAGCTCTGTTCGGTTGATAATTTAGCCGTTCTCTTGACCTTTTCTTTTGACGCACATATGCATTGAACCAAAACTGGCAAAGGCGACGCTCTGCCAGTTAATGTGCAACTTTCCTTTGGAACTTGTTTTCATTCATAGATCGAGCTAAGATTTTCCCGGAATTTGAAAGAACATGAGCTCATGAAGGCCATTTCTTTGCTGCAGGTGGGATCTGAAAGAGAGACACTGAATTTCACTGGTCAAAGAGGACTTGTCATGCGCAGGTTAAGTGCTCTGAGGTCGGATCCACTTAAATTGAAGGTAGATACACTTTTCAAACAAGCCAACGATCAGATCTCTTTGGTCAATTCGTATGCTTCCTATGCTCGTAAGAGCAAGCTTGAAATGATGAAGGAGGTGAGGCTTTTCACAGAACAGGCTCAAGGTTTCATGGAGCTCTTAAATCGTCCTCAGAACAAAGCCCTACTTACTGCCACCACAATCAATGTAGGTCACCTCGTGGCTTTTGAAACAGAGCTTAAAGAACTGGTCAAGAGTTCAAAACAGCACATGATGGATGCTAGGGAATACTTTGACAGTCAACTCAGGGTTCAAAAACTAAAGGATACCATCTTTTCAGTTAATGATCAGCTGACAAAGGCCAAAAAGCAAGGTGCATTTTCTAGCTTAATTGCTGCCAAGTCGATCCCTAAAAGCCTCCACTGCTTGTCCACTCGTCTTATGGAAGAGAGAATCACAAATCCTTCGAAATACATTGATGTTGGAGATCCACCTCCAGAGCTTGAGGATCCCGATCTTTATCATTATGCAATTTTCTCAGATAATGTGCTAGCAGCCTCTGTGGTTGTCAATTCTGCAGTTGCAAATGCAAGGGAGCCTGAGAAGCATGTTTTCCACGTTGTCACAGATAAGATGAACTTGTGGGCAATGAGAGTCTGGTTCAAATTGAGGCCGCCCAACGATGCAACCCACATTGAGGTGAAAGCTGTGGAGGACTACACCTTTCTAAATGCATCCTATGTTCCGGTCTTAAGGCAGCTTGAGTCTGCCAATTTGCAGAGGTTTTACTTTGAGAATCAGATGGAAAATGCAACCAAGGATGCTCCTAACATGAAGTTTAGGAATCCCAAATATCTGTCAATGCTTAATCATCTCCGCTTTTACCTAGCAGAGATGTATCCTAAGCTACACAGGATACTGTTTCTAGATGATGATGTGGTTGTGCAGAAAGATCTTACTGCTTTATGGGAGATTGACATGGATGGCAAGGTCAATGCGGCAGTTGAAACATGTTTTGGGTCCTTTCACAGGTATGATAACTACATGAATTTTTCACATCCGCTGATCAAGGAGAAGTTTGATCCCAAAGCATGTGCCTGGGCGTATGGGATGAACCTGTTTGACTTGGATGCTTGGAGGAAAGAGAAGTGTACGGAGGAATATCATTATTGGCAGAACAACGTATGTGCCTTCTAAAACTCATTACTCGTTTAATGCAGTTGGTGCTGTTGCATGCATCTCTACTTGTCATTGAGAGTTGGAGTAATTCAAAAATGTTCTGGCATTGTTGAGACATTATTTATGATTTATCGGTGCTTGTGTCTTTTCTTGTGCTTTGCAGAATGAAAACAGGTTATTATGGAAACTTGGTACATTGCCACCTGGTCTTATTACATTTTACAAGACCACGAAGCCTATGGACAAGAGCTGGCACGTTCTGGGTTTGGGTTACAACCCCAACATCAGTCAAGAGAAGATCAAGTCGGCGGCTGTGATACATTACAATGGGAACATGAAGCCCTGGCTTGACCTTGCAATGAAGCAGTACAAGGAGTACTGGACAAAGTACGTAGACTATGACATGGAATTAATTCAGAGTTGTAATTTTGGGCACTGAACTAGAGAAGGGGTTGCCTATGTACATTGCCATTCTTTTTTGTCTCACATAATCCTGCAAACTGTGTACCTGGGAAGCAAAAAGGTCTGCTTTAATAGCCCTGGTATCTCTATTTGTTCATTCAAGCCCTCTGCACAGTGAAAGCCATGGCTTGTTTACATTCTTGGACCACACAAGCTGGGGTGGATTACTTGTGATGGTTGCTGATGATCAAGTTTACTCTGCCCTTGAAGCCTCTGTTGGTTGTGATGCTATCCCTGGCAAATGTTTGTAAAATCGCATCACCGGCTGTATGTTTGTCATTCTCGAGTCAAATAATGCTAATGGATTGCATTGCCGGCCTACAGTGGTATTATTGCAAACAAAATGGTGAGGATTTTTCTTTCCTTTTTCTGCCCTCACAAGGGAGGGAGTAAATTGCATTGAAAAATGAAGTGTATACAAATCTATTTTACTTTTTTATTGAGCTCAAAAAAAACTTGGCAGAGAGTTATGCCATGCGTCCTTAAACCCCCCCCCCCCCCCCCCCCAAGAACATGCGTGGGAGGCTGAAGAAACAACGGATTGAGGAGTGCTCCATGCGTCAGATCCTGGAGGATGCTCTTAACATGCAGCGCCGAAGCCATGTCCAGATACCTGCCACCACATGCGGCTGTTATTGTGCCACTCACATTCTGACGCAAAGGCCTGCAGCACGCATGCGTGTCATGACTTAGACCTACAGCGGCCCACCCGCTTTTGTGTGTGTGGGGGGGAGAGTTCGATTTAAGGACCGCAAAAGAGAGATCTTTTCGTTTATCTATGGGACTGCACTGGAGAGAGTAGGGTACTTGTGCTTTCCTACCTCTTGAGGCTCCATGCAATCCTCACTTCAAAAGGTCTCCATGCTCTTCTCGAGGCTCATCAATCTCTCTCTCTCTCTCTCTCTCTCTCTCTCTTTTCCATGGCTAAGTATATTGATTATGCTAATTAACAACAGAATAGGCTATTATTTCTTAATGCTTATGTATTCCTCATTTCCAACCTGAGTTCTTAATCTCCACAGATCTTATCACCCGCAAGGTGTAAAGCCTTGAGATTGAGTCCTACGAATTAATTGTAGATCAAGTCTATTTACAAGATGTCGCATTCTAGAGTCTATATCCTTCTAATTTGATTAGTGGGAAATAGGATTAGCATTGTAAGTAATCATATGCTCTTTGATTGAAGAGAATAATTAATACAAAGTCCTTCACAACTAGTGTGAATTCTCTCTCTCTTTGATTGAAGAGATACAAAGTCCTTCGTAACTAGTGTGAATTTTCTTGGGATAGTTTCCTACAACGTTAAAATACTCTTCTTATTATTCTCCTCTCTCTCTCTCTAATTGTATTTCAGTTCATGCAAATGTTATACTACAACGTGATTAGTTATACACGAAGTGATTGATATACACATTAATCTCCATTTTTTTGCTATTATATGCTAATAATCTGACATCGGTATCATCAATTTTCAAGCTTATTCTTTCTTTGTAAATAAAAGGACGCTTTTTGGATTGAACATGAAAGGTTGACCCTATCAATGAGCCAGGATAAAGCCAGGATAAGGGAGACAAGGATCTATTAATCCAAACATTCCAGATGCTTAAACACCCGAGAGCTATAGTCTTAATAGTGGACCCTTCGGGGATACCTAAGGTTCTACCACTATTGAACTATTAGGAAGCCCGGATTTAGTTCTCTAAAAACAGGAAATGTTATGACCTTCCTCTATATTCTAACGAGTCAATAGAGTTTAAACTAAGGGTGTGTGAGATCCATAAGCGCTTCTCCTTGATTCTCAAAGGGAAAAATAGATGATTTTACACTAAGTAATCACTCTTTACAAACAAATTCTTGATTCACAAAGCACCATCACTATGGCTCCACATGTAGAGGAGACAGAAATTGATTTCATAGTCTTGACTTAATTAATGACATTGCTACTTTTGATGATTTTACTAGTCTTGACTTAATTAATGACAGTGCTACTTCTAATGGAGTATGGGTAGTTGAGTATTTTTCTCTCAGGTTGCAAAAAGCTATGTCTAATTCTAATTTGTAAAATGTGGTGCAAATGTAGCTTCGAATGCCTAATTTGATTGCTCTTACTCCCAAAGAGAATTCTCCTATGAAGTACCTCAAAGAGACTTCCAAAAGAGGATATTCTATCCTAGAAGATCACCTTCTCCTTCCCCTTCTAACAAGAGATCTTTAAGCTCCAACTCCTCTCTTCATTAGAGGAGAGTGAAAAGAAGCTTGCAAAGAAGCAGAGACAGAACAAATCATCAACCTCCCCTTCATCACCATCAAGCTAGTGTTCTTCCGATTCAGGTAGTAGCTATTTCAAAATGTCCAAGCGAAGAGGTCATCGACGTTCTCTTGTAGCCTGGAAGAGAGCTAGCCGCTTGCGAAAGTTCAAAAAAGAAGGCAAAAGAGTTACCTTCCTTTCTTTTGATGGAACCTTTGAAAAATATTGACAAAGTGTTGAGCTTCATCCAACAATTCGATGTGGCCTTTGGAGACAAGAATTTCTCGGAGTCTTCCAAACTCTGACATGTTGCTATGCACTCTCAAAAATTAGCTCTCCAATGGTGGGCAAGTTTACGCTCCAAAGAAGAGGCACCAAAAAAATGGAAGACGGTAGCCACATTTGTCTTTGGGATTACCAGCCAGAGGAACAACGAAAGGCAGAGAGGTCATATTCGCAATCGTGGTCATTCTCAGGATGACAAGAATGCACGTAGCAAGATCTATGGACATGACACGAGAAACATTGAATGCTACCATTGGCATAAGAAAGGACACATGAAAAAGGATTGCCATTTGTTGCAAAGAGAGAAGCATAAGCCATTTTTGTAAGTCATGCACCTACATGGCCGCCCTATGGCCCTAGGAGCAAAGGGTTTCTCACTAGCACCATGTGGCCCTGGGGCCATAGGATATCAACAAAGAAGTACTAGGGGGGAACCTAAGCCACCCAAGGGCACCAAGAGAGACACCTTGGCTGCAGTATTGCCCTAGGGCCATCCGGTCTAACTTTAGAAGCTCTAGAGGGGCATTTAGGCTAGTCAAGGAAACCTACATAGTCCTTATCACCGCCCTGTGGTCCTAGGGTTACCACTTTTGACAAAAGTATTTTGATCTCTCCCTTTCTTCTACAACTTGTCTCTCCCATTCTTTGGCTTGGATGCCTTGTGCAAATCTTAAAAATTAAGGTTGGAGGCTAGCATTAAATGATTGATAACCTTCACTATAGCACGAGGTTTTTGAGTAGTGACTCTCTCCAATCATGTGGGAGCCCAACACAGAACTGTTGCTTTTTCTCGAAGAAATTGATGCACTTATACATAATTGCTTTGAGATGGAGATCCTCGAATTTCTTGATGTTCTCTCCATTCTTCAGTTTCAAAAATCTCCATGCTATCATGACTTGATATAGAGCCCCACTTGATAGGAATTGCTTCATGATAACAACTCGGCGTGAGGTAAAAATCAATCTCCTGAAGATATAGAGAGTTATCATAAAGATAATTGATTTTGTAAATGTACTCAACAATGTTACCATATACATTATATAGTGATGTGTGTGAACACAATTAGGACCGTCGGGCCATTTTTTCCCTCACTAGGAGGTTTTTCCCCCCGTGCATGGTATATATGCCCATCACTCTAGGGCTATCTATCTTTTCCATTGCACACTAAGTAATACACTCTCTGTTGTATGCCTTGAGCTTCCTTCATCTTCTCCAAGTTGTGTGTGTTTTCCTGCAACCTGAATTCCAACAATTGGTATCAGAGCAGGGTGCATCCTCCCGGGCTTAGTCACTAGCGGCTCCAGCCACACCTGCTCACTTTCTTCGATTTCTATGAGCTTTGGTAAGCGTTTGTAGGTCGAAAAAAAAATTTGGTTAGGTCAAAGAGGTTGGTCTACTCAGAATTTTGATTTGGGCTCATTTTGGTCTCCATTTCCACTACAGGCAATATTGCGCAGGCTATTTTGTCATTTTGTGCAGAATTTTTGTTAGTGTCGTTTTCTACATAACAAGTCCCTTACAGTCTTCTACGGTTTGTGCTATATAGCACGTGTTGTTCCTACTTTGTTTCTCCTCTTTTTGGGTAGTTTTCACATCAGGTGCAGGCATTTGCCATGGCCGACAACAACACAAATGTGTTGAAGATGTTTGTTGTCGAGGACAGATTGTATGGGAACAATTACCCTATGTGGGCTTACATGGTGCAACATGTCCTTGTGTCAAAGGGTGTCTGGAATATAGTGCAAGGCATTGATGTACGTCCTGGTTCTAAGGATGTAGGCGATGTTGAGGATGTTGCAGGTCTTGTTGTAAGGATTGCTGTTGTTAGAGTTGTTTTACCTATGACAGAATAAGCTCGTTGGGATGTAAAAGATGCGCAGGCTCATGCATTGATTGCATTATCTATGAAGCGCACTATTACTCCTCACATTCATTCAACAAAATCTACAAAGCAGGCTTGGGATATTCTGGATGGTCTTTATGCAAGTCGCAATGAGGCAAAAATAGCATTGCTGCGTAAAGAGCTGGAGTCGAAGATTATGCATGAGAAAGATGGTACGGACACTTTCCTTGCTGGTGTCAAGGATATCAATAAGCAACTTATTTCTGCAAGTGAATTCATTTTAGACAGTTCCCTTGTGCAGACTGTTCTTGATGCCTTGCTAGATTCTTACCAGACTTTTGCTAGTACTTGGAGACTTATGACCCAAGGAAATCCTGAAGTTGTCAACTTTGATGCATTATGCACATTGCTGTTGCAAGAGTCGCTTTCTAGAAAAAACAGGACTAGACCTCGTGCAGTTGAACAGGCCTTTATTACTGCTCAAAGAAAAGGTGGTAACAGTAATGCAACCACTTCTCATGGTTCTTCTGCGAGTGGAAATCACATGTTCCTAATGCTTCTGCTAGCAGCAATTTGTCTGGAAATTCTGGTGATAAGGGCAAAAAGAAGATGTGTTTCCCTTATTGTAAAGCTAATGATCACTTGATCAAGCAGTGTCCTAAGTTGAAGGCCAAAGAGGCTAAAAAGAAAGAGGCTGGTTCCACTACAAATGCAGTTATTGTTGAGTCTTCTGTGAAAGGAGACTGTGATGCCGATGTTGATGCAGAATGGGCTTCTAGTGCAGAGTGTACCTGTAATTCTGTTGTCCGTGATGCATGCATGTGAGTTGCTACAGATTCACATGTGTGGTATTTTGACAGTGGTTCTACAAAGCACATTACCTCACATTGTGATTTGTTCACCTCTCTTGAGTCTATCCCTCATGGGAATTCAGTAACTTGTGCCAACAATGCCTCTTATCCGGTTCAGGGAGTTGGAAAGATTGTGCTTATTGTTGCAAGTGGTAGTTCTTTCACACTTGTTGATGCACTTTATGTACCTGGGATCAAGAAGCATCTTTTGTCTGTATCTGCACTTGCTAGACTTGGTATTGTAGTCAAATTTGTGGATGACAGATATACAATACATGATCTCAATTTAAATGATGAGATTATTGCATCTGGCATTTGATGTCGTGGGTTGTATAAGCTCACTTTGTATGACAAGTGTGGGTAGAATTTTGCAAATGTATTTGTGGTTCTAAGGCTATTTCAGATGCAAAACTTTGGCATGCACGTTTTAGACATCTGAATTTTGCCAGTTTGCTGCACTTGCATGAATTTGATATGGTTGCTTCTTTGCCGCCTCTTGAAGCACCTGCCAAACATGTATATGAAGGCTGTATTTTGGGTAAGAAGCAGCGTTCAAAGTTCCCAAAGGATGGTTCAGTTAGGTCCACATGCAGGTTGCATCTTGTGCATAGTGATGTTTATGGGCCCATGCAAACTCCGTCGTCGGGCAATTACCTTTACTTTGTGACTTTCATTGATGATTACTCCATGCATGCATGGGTGTATCCACTTAAGGCGAAGTCCAAAGTGTTTATGTGCTTCAAACAATTTCTGGCAATGGCTGAAAATGTCTCGGAATGTACTATGGGCACCCTCTGTTCCGATTGAGGGGGGAGTATATGTCTCATACGTTTAATGCATTTCTGGCTAGTCGTGGGATAAAACACCAACGTACAGTGCCTTATACGCCTCAGCAAAATGGTGTTGCTAAAAGGAAAAACATGTCACTTACGAAAATGGCACGATGTATGGTCAAAAGTCAAGCTTTGCCACATTCGTTTTGGCTTGAGGCTATCATGTGTGCCACTTATGTACTTAACAAGTGTCCTACGAAAGCATTGCAGTCTATGACTCCATATGAAGCATGGCATGATAGAAAGCCTTCTATTGAGCACATACGTGTTTTTGGTTGTTTGGCATATGCCTTGCTGCCACAAACACAACACAGAAAATTGGATGATAAGGCTGTCAAATGTATTTTTGCTGGTTATAGTGTTGAAAGCAAAGTTTACAGGTTGTATCATTCGCAAACAAAGCGTATTCTGGTTTCACGGGATGTAGTGTTTGGGGAAGATTCTGTTCAGCCCTTGCTCTCATGTACCAGAGACAATAATGAAAGCTCACAGGACATTCATGACACTTTGTTGCCTCTTTTTAGTGGTGGAAGCTCGAATGTAAATTCCACTGAGGAAAATGCACAACCTATGGGGTTTCTGAAAATGTTACACATCAGCCTATTACTTATGTAGATGCACATGATGTACTTGATGAGGAAAGGGCTCAAAATGAGCAGGCTAGAGGTATGCCAAAATGGATGGTTCATACATTGCATGACAGTAAATTGGATGCACCTTTGTCTAGTAGTACTCGTTCAGGCACTCGCCATGCATCTTATGCATCAAATTTTTATGCTTTGGTTGTGCCTAGCTTACATGATTTTGAAGAACCTCTATCTTTTGATGAAGCACGAATTCAAAAAATTGGATGGCTGCCATGCAATCAGAATATGATGCATTTATAGAAAATGACACATGGACTTTATGTGATTTGCCTCTTGGCAAAAGGGCCATTAGTACGAAGTGGGTTTACAAGTTGAAACGCAAGCCGGATGGTGAGATTGATCACTATAAGGCTCGACTTGTTGCAAAGGGTTATGCATAGCAAAAAGACATAGACTATGAAGAGACTTTTTCTCCCACTTGTCTTATGACTGCTGTGAGTTTTCTATGTGCATTGGCAGCTCATTTTGGTTGGGATGTACATCAATCAAGCATTGTTACTACTTTCTTGAATGGTGACATAGTTGAGGAAGTTTATGTAACACAGCCTCACGGTTTTGTCAAGAAAGGACAAGAGGATAAAGTGTGCAAATGTAACAAAGCTTTGTATGGGTTGAAGCAATCTCCTCGTGCTTGGTATGAGAAGGCTGACACTCATTTGGTCAAACGAGGCTTTCGTAACAGTCCAATAGAAAGCACATTGTATGTAAAGCGTGAGGGTGATATACTTCTCATTGTGGTTCTTTATGTGGATGATTTGCTGATCACTGGACCAAATGAGAGACATATTTCTAAGTTTAAGGCTGATTTGAATGCTACTTTCAAGATGAAAGATTTGGGGTTGTTGCATCAATACTTGGGTATACAATTTAAGAAATGTGATGGTGGTATTGCCTTGTGTCAAAAAAGTTACATAGAAACATTTCAATGTAAGTTTGGACTTGAGGATTGCAAACCTATTGCCACTCCCATGGAAACAGGTTTGAACTTGAGTCTTCATGATGCTGGTGATCATGTAGATGACACTCTTTACCAAACTGCTATTGGATGCCTCATTTATGTATGCAACAAGAGGCCGGATATTCAGTTTGTAGTCTCACAGGTTAGTCTTCACAGCTACGGTTGAGTGTGTATGGCTCAGATGTGGCTGATTTGGGTGTTGGACATAACACTGCCAACACTATCTACACTGACAATCGGAGCGCATTGGCAGTTGCAAGGAACCCAGTTTTTCATGCTCACACAAAGCACATTGAGGTGTATTACCACTATGCCAGGGAGAGGCTCTCAACAGGAGAGATCAACATGGCTTATGTGCCAACACAGGACAACCTTGCATATCTTTTCACAAAGGCATTGTCTCATGAGGAGTTCAAAACTTTCCGCATGATCATGTCCTCAGGGCATGTCACTTCCCTTTACTCTATGTGCCAGCTCTCCTTCAACGCATCACTCTAGGGGGGATTTGTTACCATATACATGTGGTAGTGATGTGTGTGAACACACTTAGGACCGTCAAGGCATTTTTTTCCTCACAAGGAGGTTTTTCCCCCATGCATGGTATATATGCTATCGTGCAGCTCCGCTCCCATGCTAAGAAAGATACCAGGAAGATGCACATCGAGCTTAACTGAAGCTTACTTGAATAAATGATCAGTGTTCAGGGCTTTGTAACAAGCTGCCTTTATGAGTAATGTATGCCAGATGCGGCTTAAAAGGGCCAATAGATGCCTTAATGATGCTAAAAAAGGGTATGCTTAAAGTGAGCACAAATGGGAGTTTATGATCTAGAACTGCAGCCTGACTTTACGGCTTGTCGATTGGAGCTACGTTGAAAAAGTTATGGCAGTTTGAAGTTTAAGTTGATACAGATCCGTACCTGATTGGGAAACTGCAGCTGAGAGGTTTGAGATGAAATGAATGCATGGGCCTGAAGTGCTCACTTTGTAACATTTAATACACTAGTAACTTGTGTGTAGTGGAGATTGATAACATAGTGAGCATTTCATTAAGAACAAGTCCCTAATGACCATAGAGAGAGTACTTAATTTGAGAAAGCAAGATAGCAATTTACACCTAGCTAATTTGGCATCGACAATACTTGTTGAAAAGAGAGAGAAATAGAATAATTCTAAACAGTTGAGGACCGGATTTACATGGAGCCGGTCCCCCCTCCATAAAGGCTTTGTATTATAGCTTCTCCCATCAAAGGAGACTTTTGTACAATACAACTCTTGTGTTCCTTGACAAAACTCGTTGGTGCAATGAAGATGGAAGCTTCATGCACCAAATTATGCTTGGAAAACACACATATTGTCCTAGCCTCAGTCCCAAGACCTCACACACCTTCAAAAATGGTGAGAGCTAGCAGGGAATGAGGATAGATTGAGAGGAAGAAGATGTATCTTACGAGAAAGAAGTATTATCCTCACATAATTACTCTAATATCATAGCTTAGCTTAGTAATTAGCATGGTAGAGGAGATGTATTTGCATTCCATAGCCAAGAGTTGTTGGTGTAGGCCTCTACTTCTCAGTGCTTGGAGAAGGAGATGGAGTTCTTCTTGCACACATGAGTTGTGTGTGTGTGTGTGGCATTGTGTTAGTCTAAAATGCAACCCTCTCTCTCTTCTTGGTCGACCCCTCTTGCTTTTTACTCGTGCTGGACTCCCATTGGCTCCTGCAAAGCTTCGCCAATCACAATTTAGAAGTATATTTGATAGCCTTGTGATTTGTGTTCCCCTTTCCCCTTTTGTGAGAGCTTTAGGTAATTAAATAATTCATTTAAACTCTCATTGGACCTTTTAGTCTTCTGGCCAATAGAAATTAGGGAAGCCATTGGGCTGCTGGATACTCATTGAACCCCTTGATAGACCGTCTAATAGTCTGCTAGGGAGCTTAATTTCTATTGATTCTTTTATCAAGCATTTTTAAATTGATTAGAATAATTTTACTCTAGTTTAATTCTCATTGGTCCACCTCTATGGCCATCTGTTAACCCTCACGCACATTCCTATCACCTACGACAGACGTATTATTTATTTGGTAGAGTCAGGTACCAGGCTTGTCGGTCCAAGAAGAAAACGGTAAGAGTGATCGCCGATGAGAGGCACACTTTAACTGGAACATTCAAGGGATTAGTTGGCTAAGCATGGGCGCCCAAGAGTGAATGGGGCAAGCTCATATAAAATTCAACTAAACATAAAATTCACTTATTCTCTCATTTGTGCAATTGAAGAGTGCTCTTGCTCCATCTCCATCTTCTTCTTCTTCATCTCCTTTTGTGTGTGTGTATGCGTGAGAGAGAGAGAAAGAGAGTGTGTGCGATCGAGCATTGCGGCGGCACGACGGCGGCGAGGCGGTTGAGCGCGGTGTAGCGGCGTCTCCCTCTTCTTCGCGGCGATGAATCCTCCACGGCAGCAACAAGCGTAGAGTGGTGAGTGACACACCATCGCCATCTTTGAGCTTACTAGTTTAGGCTTGTTGTGTGCTTGGAGCCATTTGTGGCTCGCACACAGTGTATCGGCAAGTTCCTTGCATTGACACGTGCGACACACACGCACATTTCTGGCGCCGTTGTCGGGGAATGCCATACACTAAGCTTGAATGGCACTTTGTACTTCTTTTGTGGTGCAATTTCAATTGTAGGAAGGGTAGGGAAGGAAGGTGTGTGTGTTGAGAAGAAGGATTTTGTGTCACTAATGTGTATTTCTTTGTTAATGAAGTTTTGAAAGGTTACTGTGTTTTCTCTGTGCTAAGATATTAGTATTAAGTTTGTTAGTTTTGTGTAATGCAAAGTACAATAAGTAGGAAGTAGATTTTTGAGAGCTACTGAAGTGTGTTAGTGTGTAACAATAGGTGTATTAGTTGTAAGTAGGTAGGTAGAGTGTGTGTGTGCTCGCGCGTAGGCCGCGACGACCTTATCCCAAAAAAATAAAATAAAATAAATTTAAAGGTAGGATCGGGATCGGGAATATCGCACAGACCCAAGCCCAAGCTCACGCTCAGGCTCTGGCCTCAATCACCCTTTGAAATTACGTATTTTAGCTTCACATGTAGCTAAAAATCGACTTTTTTGAGGACCAACGGAGCTTCAAGTGACCGAATGTTGTGCTGTAAAGCACACTGCGACCCTCTAAGTGATACGCTCGTTTTGAGCTATCACACAATTTAATCAAGAAATTGATCATAAAAAAAAAAAAAAAAACACACTACAAGAGGCTATTCATATTAGCGACGCTCACACAGCAACGCTCAAAAAAAAAATCCCGGCTCATAGCGACGTCGGTTGGGCTAAAAAAAATAACAGAGAGCGCCCAAACACTCAGATCTCAGATCTGAGCTTTTCGTCGCCCTCAAGCAAGGAGCAGGTAACGCTCTCCCTCTCTCTCTCTCTCTCTCTCTCTCTTCTCCACACACACACACAAGGAGAGGAAGGAGAGCCAGGTATGCTCCTTCCCTCTCCTCACTCTCATGTTCCCTTCCCCTCTTTCTCTCTCCCTCTCTCTCTCTCTCTCTCTCACACACACACACACACACATAGTGTTTTTGAGAGAGAGAGAGAGAGAGAGAGAGAGAGAGAGAGAGAGAGAGAAAGAGTACAAACATAAACAAAAACGCACACACACATACATAAACAAAGAATGCACACACACATTGAGAGAGGAAAAGAGAGAGAGAGCATGCATAAACAAAAAACGCACACATTGAGAGAGGAAAAGAGAGAGAGAACATGCATAAACAAAAAACGCACACATTGAGAGAGAAAAAGAGAGAGAAAACATGCATAAACCAAAAAACGCACACACATTGAGAGAGAAAGAGAGAGAAACTAATTTAACGTCGTAGGAAACTAATTAAAATTAAAAGACCTAAAGATCTAGCCGACGAGGAGTTGAACTCAAGACCTATTATTCAAGAGGGAAATGGCATAACCAATCTATCATACTTGGCATGGGTGATAGAAAGGTTATACCATTTATCTCTTTTTATTGGCACACACATCCACACACGCGCACACACACAAGAAGAAGAGAGTTACAACGTCGTAGGAAACTATCATAAAAGACATTAAAGATTAGGTTAGATGTAGATTTACGTTAAATTAGATTTAGGTTTATTTAAGTTAAATTAGATTAGATTTAGGTTTATTTTTAGTTAGATTTACGTTTATTTACGCTAGATTTAGATTTACGTTATATTAGATTAGATTTAGGTCTCCATAGACTGCGATGCCTGCATGAAGCGGGTGAAGAAAGCCCTCAATGGAATATAGGGTATTGCTGCCTTCACTCATGGTGGGCTCCGTCGATCCAAAAGTACTGGTGAAATGTCTTCAGAAGATAGGGAAGAAGGTGGATCTTCAGGGCGGCAAGAGTCACTACATCCCCGACAATGACCATCTAGACAACCTCTAGTCATTCAACAGCTACTTCAAAGTTAGTAACAAGAGCAAGAACGGTCCAAAGGGCCATTTGCTGTCGTTAGATGTGGATGGAGATGAGGCAGCGTCACCGCCGGAAGTTAACTCTCACATCTTTAGTGATGAGAATGCCAACTCTTGCCGAGTTATGTGAAAAATTATGTGTTAAATCAGTTTTAAGGTTCTTATAATCCCTGCTAGTTTAGTTCTTTGTTTTTAATATAACATAATTTACGTTAGATTTAGATTTATATTATATTAGATTAGACTTAGGTTTATTTAGGTTTACCCACACACACACACACACACACACACACACACACAAGAAGAAGAGAGTTTTAACGTCGTAGGAAACTATCCCAAAAGACGTTAAAGATTAGGTTAGATGTAAACTTACGTTAAATTAGATTTAGGTTTATTTTTAGTTAGATTTATGTTTATTTAAATTTACGCTTATTTACGTTAGATCGAGTCCACGCAAGAATTACTTACGGTTTAGGGTTTAGAGTTAGACGAACAGTGAAAAGATCTACTGTGAAAAGATGTTAAGATGCTGTGAAGTGCTACAGCTAGAGAAGAGGCAAAGGGGTTTTGCCCACTACATGCAGTATCATGTAGACGTGGGTCTGTAGATTTCTTGTACCCACAAATATAGGTATTGACCAATAAAGACGAGATTATAACCCGGTGGTTCTGATCTCCGTGCACCTCTAGACCGAGGTGTGCGGGGATTGGACATGACTAGAGAATGTGAGGTAGAGAGAGAGAGAGAGAGAGAGATAAGACGAAGAATGCCAATAGAATATTAAATTTGTTGTCCAGGTTATAAGATTTTTATCCTCATTATGAGTAGTGACGAGGATGTGGGACCGTCCAACCGAAACACCTATCTCTCAACGAGGGTCTTATGTCCTTGTAATCAATGCAAGCATGCTGTGCGACGGACAAGACGTGTTTCTTTGCAGCACGTTCGCGAATTTGGCGAGTTCGATCCATCTATTATAGATCGAGTTGTTGCCAATTATAACTCGTCGGACTCTGACGCTGGCCAACAAGCAGCAATCTTGCAACCCAATAGACGTGTTCGCAGGCGCTTTGGTCAAGCAGCATATGTGAGGCCACAAGATGTAGCCTCTGACAGCTCGGGGGATGATCATGCAGAGCACATTCCCAACGAGGCAATGTTTGAGCCCGAGATTGATAAAATGATCGAGACGATCATGGATTCAGAAAGGCTTATCTATGATGATATGAAAAGTGAAGCCGATATACGCCATTGTATAATGGAGCACGTATGTCTAGATTGAAAGCACTCCTGGTTCTTCTCAACAAGCAGGCAAAGTTTGGATGGAGTGACACTAGCGTCACAACGCTTTTCAGGTGATCTATTACAATTAGTTTACTTTAATAAAACTCTAAATGTATAATGATCTGATAGATTTTTACACGACTGTATCGTATTTTTATGTTGTGTAGATTGCTTAAAGAGCACATACTACCAGCTGACAATGTGATGCCAGATTCCCGAGATGAAGCAAGAAAGATTTTGCGAAACTTGGGGATGGATTACAATTCTATCCACGCTTGTCCTAATGACTGCATTCTTTTCAAAGGGGAATACATAGACATGGAGAAGTGTCCGAAATGTGATTCCGAAAGATATCGAGTAGATCTCCACGGGACAAAAATTCCACAAAAGGTTTTGCAACATTTTCCTCTGCTTCCTCGCATCAAGCATTTCTTCGAATGTAAGTCCATGGCCGCCCTAGCATCATGGCATGAGGAGAATAAATCTTCGGATGGTGTGCTACGAATTCCTGCAGATTGCGCAGCCTGGAAACATATAGATGGAACATGGTCAGATTTTGCCAGGGAAGCTCGAAATTTGCGCTTAGGCCTGGCTATGGATGGCGTAAATCCATTTGGTCAAAGATCAACATCTTACAGTGTATGGCCCGTTGTTATCGTCAACTACAACATTCCCCCGTGGTTGACTACGAAGAACGGGCACCTATGGCTAAGCTTGATTGTGCCAGGGCGATATAAAGTGAAGAATATGGATGTGTATCTTCGTCCACTATTGGAAGAGCTACAACAATTGTGGATTGGCATAGAGGTGGTGGATATGAGCCGACACACAGGACGACGGAATGCTTTGATCAGAGGCATTCTAATGTGGACCATGCATGACTATCCCGGGCTAACAGAATGCTCAGGTGATCTATTGACACTCCTCACTCAGACACTGTAAATCTTGTTTTTTCCCATAGTTGATCTATTATCATGTGTATACATGCAGGGCTTCAAACAAGCGGATACAGAGCATGTGTCACATGTGGACCTAGACTGAATGCACGTAGGGCGCCCTCACTGAAGAAGCAAATCTACAAAGGTCATCAAGCGTATCTTCCAGGGAATCATGTGTTAGGCGACGGCTTTTTGGGAAGAGAGCCACCAAGGATGTCTGCACAAGCATGGTTAGAGCAGAAGGAGATGTGCGATGACGGATTGCCTCCAGGGATGAAGAGACTATCTCTATGGTACGAGTTACCATACTGGCCCCGACTCATGATCAATCACTTGCTCGATCCAATGCACATATTCAAGAATGTGGGTAATCTACTATGGGACCATCTGACCGGCAAGAAAGATACTTTGGGAGCCAGAGTTGACCTTAGAAATGTGGATCGTATGGAGCAATATTGGCCGCAAACAGCGTCTGATGGATCGATAAAACTCCCTAAAGCACCATGGATTTTCACAGGAGCCCAAGAACGCAAAGTAAAAGAGACCATTCGATCTTTGCGGACCCCCACTGGCGTAATGCACTCGCTCCGAACGTGTTTTACTAAAGAAGGAAAGCTTACCGGTTTGAAGTCACATGATTGGCATAAAATGTGTCAGGTACGTTCATAGTGGACTTTAATATCATTGCATAAAATGTGGACTTTAATATCATTGCTGCACATACTTTACAGTTTATTTTACCGGTTGCCATTGAGGGATGTTTGTCTCTCGACGTCCGTAACACAATCTACAAACTTGCAAAGCTGGTGCAATGGATCTCACAAAAGGAGATCAACGTAGACTCCATACCATTCGCCAAACTAAATGCTGCAGAGCTTGTGTGCATGTTTGAGAAACATTTTTCTACTACCATGCTAACCATTCAGGTGCATCTTCTTGTTCACATAGTTGATGAGGTGGAAATAGCTGGCACAGTTCATTCCAGATGGATGTTCTTCTTAGAATGTTTCATGAAAACGCTTAAGGGATGTGTGCGTCAAAAGGCACGTCCGGAGGGTAGCATGGCAGAAGGTTGGTTGGTATCAGAGTCCCTAGTGTACATTGGAGAGTGGTTGATAAAGCCCGGGACGCGCTATGGCGAACCATAGATGATGAGCGCATATCTGGGATTGTCATGTGCAATCTCGGTGTTGAGAAGAAGATGACGGAAGATCTAGAGGCTAAAATCAACCGATTTTCCATGCTTCACAATCCAGTGATGCAAAAGTGGATTTCACAATATGAGGATGAAAAGCAAGAGCGACAAAGGGCACGAATCGAGTGGAGACGGTGAAGACGACCACCGATGCACTATTCGACGGGTCTGGAGAGCCTACCAACTTTCATGAGCTTAAGATGGTTGCACAACCAATTGAAAAGCGCACAACAATGCGGTGACGAAGTGACTGAGGAAGAGTGGGAGTACTCTCGGGGTTGCGCGACCAAGGTAAGTTTGCAATGTACGACTAGCTAGTGACTTTATTTCTAAACGTTTGAACGGCCACTCATAATCTTTGTTCGTTGTAGTATAAGTCATACACAGCAGCATGGTGTAAAGGTCAACATTTTAGGGTGGAATGGATCGACAAAAAGCGTTTTACTCAAGATTGTGGAATCATGGCAAAATTTGAACAGTCTAGTCGACGACGTTCCTCTGATGCAGATCCTGTGGTGGCGGAACTCACTTACTTCGGCACGCTACAATAGATTTTGAGGATCGATTACATAGGATTTTTTGTCGACTTGTTCGACGTGCAATGGTAAGCGTGAAAAAGTACATAAAAAAACGAGTGAAAACGGACGCCTAAAAAAGTAAGCGTTAACCTTTGAGGTTATTCGTCGACGCTTGTAGGGTGCCAAAGGCACATGCATCTGTGCTCTAGTCGTGTGCTAGAGACGGAGCAACTAGAGAGAATTTTGACTTACGTGAGTTCTCAATATCCACCTACCTTAGGTTCCGGGCCCTCAGCGGGGACCCAAGGTAGTACAAACCAAGACCCAAACATAGCGGTTAGTGACTCTTCCTCTGACTACGAGGTCATGGAGGGTTTCCCAATGCCTAATCCCGATAGCTCAAGCCAATACATGCATGCCATGGACCCACGGTCCGGACCGAGCGTGCTTAGCCGCTTGAAGGAAACCTTTAGTAGAGTCACTCGCTCCGAACATGGAACTAATGATGTAAATGAGGGGGGTGGGGAAGTAAATTCTCCATTCATGGCCAACGTAGACCCTATGCCCTTAGAGAGTGTGCACCTGAATACTTCATTCACTGCACCTCTTGACTCTTCAAAGCTATTCCCCTCCGAGGTTATATTACCTGATGGTAGAAACCTTGCCGAAGTGCAAGAGGTTGAGTGGTATATCCTTGCAGCGAGGGAAAAGGAAATTGAGAGCTTACGCAAGGCGGAGCAACAAAGAGAGTTAAAATCGAAATCTCATATGTCAATATCTTTGCTAGGAGAGCAATCAAGTGCTCCTGACTTAGCAACCACTAAGGGCCAACCCCTAGAAAGCAACATTGCATCTAGCTCAAAGGACACCCCTAGCACCTCAATCCTAGATGGAGCATTCTTAAATGAGAACTGGGAGTACGAACTACAAAAGGAAACTCTAACCGACCTATACACATGTCACACCTATCACGTGGGTTGGTTAGATGTCCTACAATCCACAATGGGTGCTACTAGTGTGGAGGATCAAAAACAAAGAGTTGGTGAGGTCATCCATAGGGCCATTGAGCTAGAGAGACAGAACAAGGGGATCAACATGCCTTCAACAGGTTTCATGAGATTCTTGGATACAGGGAAGGCTAAACAACCGACCTTTCGCAAATGGAGACTCCCTCGATAAGTCCGATGGATCCTCCAGATGTTGTTTTGCCAGGGGTCTCAGTGCAATCTGAGCCCACAAGTGATAGCTTTACCTTTACAAGTCTAGCTCATCTTTCCCTTGATGACACCACGGCTACCATGCCTACCCCAATGATGGGCATGCCGAGAAACATGCCATGGACCTCATTTGTTAGTAAAGCACCACTACATGGTAGCTCAATGCCTGCAACAGTACCTACAAGTGTGTACCAATCGTATGCACCCATGAGTCCTCGTACTCATGTAGTCCCTACCCCTCCCATTGTTTCAACTACCTATGCTCCACAACCACAACACCCAAGTTCTTATTTCCATGGGACCATACCGGCTAGCATTAGCATGTCACATCCGACGTTTGTTATGCCTAGGGCCACACATATGAACTTTGGGCTGCCACAAGGCACAACACCGTACCAAACGTGGAACCCAAGGGCTTCCTATGCGCCAAGCCCAATGCCAATACCTACTCCACATGTAGTCTCTGAAGCGCCTTCACCCACGGTGCCTGCTCACTTAGGTGACTTGGCAACATTTGCTCAAGCTATCGGTTGATCTATTGCTAAGAATATGCGTAACACGCCTGATAGAGAACCTAGAAGTAAAGTAGTGCAAGCCAAGCTCACACAAAAATTTAGTGGAGACGGGAATGTGAGAAATCATATCGAAGTGTTTGAACAAATATGTGATTCTCTAGGAGAACAAAATGACCTACATAAGAGTAATTCTTTAAGCCTCACCTTAAGTGGGAAGGCTAGGGATTGGTATAGAACCCTAAGGATGGAAGAAAAAACGTTTTACCCTACTCTTAGGAGACTGTTCTTGAAAGAATACATACGAGAGGGACTGCTTTGGGGTGTAGCCTCTCAACTCCAGAAAGGCCAACGAGAATAAGGAGAGTCGGTGAGAGACTTTATTAGTCGCTTGAAGCATTTGAATTCTCGTTGTAATCCAAATGAGTGCTTCAATAATAATCAACTGCTTGATAGATTCATTAGGGGATTACGACATGAGGATATCTACAATGGCCTAGTCATTAGAGGTATCACCACTTGGGAAGCAGTCATCGCCAATGCGATCCAATAGGAAATATTTTAATGATTCAAGGAGAAAGAGTGTCTGTTAAGCCTAAATCTATTAGCTCGCAAGCATCAGGGCATCAGCCAATGATCCTAAAGCCTATTGCTAAGGAGCCAAAGATATCTAAGATGACTTTAGCAGATCTCACCAAGGTTATTCAAGAGAGTCTTCGAGACAATCGTGCTCCGCAAAACAATCATATGTATCCAAGAAGGGAGCAACAATGGTGCTCAGTATGCTATGGACCGCATAGTACCAGTGAATGCCCTACTTTTAGAGTAAAATTCAATTGAAACTCCAATGCCTGTGGGAGGTATGGTCATCAAGCTAAGGATTGCATAGTATTTAAGCGTGCAATGACTAATAGACCAACCTTAGCATGGACAGACAAACCTCGAGTGCCTGCATTGATGTCGGCCCCACCTCTTGAACAAACGTCACAACACATGGTCCCTAGGGCCCAAAATGTTGTTCAAACAACACCCTTACCACCTCCAATGCTAGGACCACAACCACCACATCCAAGAATCACTTTTGTGAATCAAGTGGGTTGTGAGTCATCTATTGCTTGTTTGGAAGGCTGTGAGGAAGATATAGACCCTAATATTGCCTATGGGATGGATGCGCTTGAAGAAATTCCACAATACTACATGGAGGACTATTGGGGACAAGTCAATCCTGTCTATCAAGTAGCTTCTCTTGCTGCAAGAGGCCAAAATATCAATTACACTGCTAAGAGACCACCTCTTCAATGCTATGAGTGTGGAGGTCCACATCATGTGGCCGAGTGTCCTATTAGGCTACAAAAGAACACCACACTAATGCAAACCAATCAAGCGAGCACGTTTACAATGCCGATACTCATGTGTAATCGATGTGGCATAGATCGTTTGATTGCCCAATGTCCAAATAATCCAAACGCACCAAAGATTACGCCATTAAACTTGATTGAGGTTACCAAGGAGCCATCACAAAGTACACGTGTGGTACCAGTAAACGTACTCACACGGTCGATGCTCCAAAAACAAAACTATATTTTTGAGGAAAGAGACATGGCATCAATCGCCCAATCTCAACAAAAGAATAAAACACGAAGGAAGAGATCACAAAAAGCAGCGAAGTCAGAACCCAGTTCAAAGACCAACATAGGGACTGGACCCCGTATATATGAACGACGTTGAAGAGGATTCTGATTCAGGTGAAACCATGGAGACCAAAATGACCACTAAGATAGAAACCAACAAGGAAGATCTTCATGAGCCACAATGGCCAGAATCCAAGAAGAAGATAGGAACTTATCCAAACCCTACAGAGGAGATCGAGCGAGTCAAGCAATTAAGGAGTTTGGTAGAAGATACTTAAAGGGATCTAGAACCAACACATAGGCAGATCCAAATTACAGACACCGTGTTCCCTACGCAACAACAACCTCACCAAGTCCATAGACCCTTAGCCATACCTAGTGTCATCCAAGAAGAAAGTGACTTAAAGTCATGGGAAAGTGGGCATACTCCCTTCTTGATGGAAAGAATGTTTACATAGGGACGACCTGATCCTATCAAAGAAATGGAGATCCCATCTTCCCCACGTCAAGAGACTGAAGCCCAAAAGGTGCCGTTAAACATTGCCAAATTGATGGATTTCATGTCTTTAGAAGTTAGAACCACCATCATGTCCAAACTATATAAAGACCCTGAGCTAGTCTCACCTCTTTGAGCCTTCCTCAATGGAGAACTGAAGTTTGGGCTACCACAATTTGCACAGATGGATGGAGCTGGGGAGATGCCAATAGAGGAGGAACACTTAGATCCACAACCCAACCTAAATGAGAACCTTGTGGTAGAAATACCTCTTAACAAGTTGGGACAATACTTTGAGGCTGATGAATCAAATGCGACCATACCAATCACTACTAAGGGATTAACTGTGAAGGGAATCCTTGATGGTGGAGATGGGGTTAGCATTGTGACTAAAAATTGCTGGGAAACTATGGGAAGACCTCACCTTGCGACCACAACCATAGTACTGAAGATGGCCAATGGGTCTATTGTCAAACCTATTGGGATGCTAGATCTCAAGATCAAGGTCTTTGGACATAAAATAAGTATTACCTCCACAATACTACATGGAGGACTATTGGGGACAATTCAATCATGTCTATCAAGTAGCTGCTCTTGCTGCAAGAGGCCAAAATATCAATTACACTGCTAAGAGACCACCTCTTCAATGCTATGAGTGTGGAGGTCCACATCGTGTGGCTGAGTGTCCTATTAGGCTACAAAAGAACACCACACTAATGAAAACCAATCAAGCGAGCACGATTACAACACCGATACTCATGTGTAATTGATGTGGCATAGATCATTTGATTGCCCAATGTGCAAATAATCCAAATGCACCAAAGATTACGCCATTAAACTTGATTGAGGTTACCAAGGAGCCATCACAAAGTACACCTGTGGTACCAGTAAACGTACTCACACGATCGATGCTCCAAAAACAAAATTACATTTTTGAGGAAAGAGACACGGCATCAATTTCCCAATCTCAGAAAAAGAAGAAAACACGAAGGAAGAGATCGCAAAAAGCAGTGAGCGCGGCGTCTAGTTCAAAGACCAACATAGGGAGTGGTGACAACCCCGTATATATGAACGACACTGAAGAGAATCCTGATTCATGTGAAACCATGGAAACCAAAATGACCACTAAGATAGAAACCAACAAGGAAGATCTTCATGACCCACAATGGCCAGGATCCAAAAGTAAGATAGGAACTTATCCAAACCGTACAGAGGAGATTGAGCGAGTCAAGCAATTAAGGAGTTTGGTAGAAGATACCCAAAGGGATCTAGAACCAGCACCTAGGGAGATCCAGATTACAGACACAGTGTTCCCTACGCAACAACAAACTCACCAAGTCCATAGACCCTTAGCCATACCTAGTGTCATCCAAGAAGAAAGTGACTTAAAGTCATGGGAAAGTGGGTGTACTCACTTCTTGATGGAAAGAATGTTTACAGAGGGACTACCTAATCCTATCGAAGAAACAGAGATCCTATCTTCCCCATGTCAAGGGACTGAAGTCCAAAAGGTGTCGTTAAACATTTCCAAATTTGATGGATTTCATGTCTTCAAAAGTTAGAACCACCATCATGTCCAAACTATATAAAGACCCTGAGCTAGTCTCAGCTCTTCAAGCCTTCCTCAATGGAGAACTAAAGTTTGGGCTACCACAATTTGCACAGATGGATAGATCTGGGGAGATGCCAATAGAGGAGGAACACTTAGATCCACAACCCAACCTAGATGACAACTTTGTTATAGAAATACCTGTTAACAAGTTGGGACAATACTTTGAGGGTGATGAATCCAATGCGACCATACCATTCACTACTACGGGATTAATTGTGAAGGGAATCCTTGATGGTGGCGCTGGGGTTAGCATTGTGGCTAAAAATTGCTAGGAAACTATGGGAAGACCTCACCTTGTGACCACAACCATAGTAGTGAAAATGGCGAATGGGTCTATGGTTAAACCTATTGGGATGTTAGAAGATCTCAAGATCAAGGTCTTTGGACATAAGATAAGGATTACCTTCATTGTTATGGATTTCTCCAAGCACACTATGGCATTGGAGATGATCTTAGGACGTCCTTTCATGAGGGAAGCAAAAATGGTGCATGACTGGTCTAAAAACCATGTCTACTTGCAGTTCCAAGATTCTGTCATTCTAGTGGATCTTGTAACTGGTCGAGCACATCCTCTAGGAAATAGGTTCATAATTGATCATAGATCTGACACCACAGTTCACTCGGCCCCATTGCAATATTGTTACACGTGTAAAGCGGACACTGATGTTGGAGAAAATTCTCCTTATATGGATGTACTACCTGGGATGACTCAGTGGGACAATGTGGATTGGGTCCACCTAGCAGCAACCATACACACTTGGGGAAACAAGGGGACGACCTGGGTAACACCTGAGGGAGATGAAATGCCTGTACCCTTAAATATGCTACAAGCAATGCATATATCTTGTGACAAGACCCATCCTAATATAATGAAGAAAACATACAAGTGGGTCCCTAAAGCTTCTTTAGTGACCATAGCTAGTGCTAAAAAACAGAAGCCTTGTAAGAACAGTCCCACTTGCTCCAAGAAATGTAAGGAAATGTGGCGTTGGATTCCTAACAAACTATTAGAAGCCCAAGGCTACTATCAAGGAAATGATCAAATCTGGGTGCCGAAATGTAGATTGTGTTCTTACCTGTCACCTGACCCATGTGAGCCCAATCCCGTAGCTCCAAAATGAATCAACGATCGCGGAAAGAAAAAATCCATGGAATGCTACACACCTGCTCCAGAGCTAGTTTGGGTACCGAAGAAAGAACGATTTGTTCCACCTAGCTCAGGAAGGGGGGAGTCCCATGAAGCTTCTAGCTCCTCATGTAATGCATCCATAGAGGTAAAAGCTTCTCCACAACCTCCACCTACAATAGTGGACCTCCATAAAGCTACAAAGGAATCCACACCTCCCAGTGTTCAAGAATCACCTGATGAACCACTTCAAGTTCGATCCTGGGAGAGTACCTTACCACCCTTGCAACGCGACGAGGCACCTAAGGTAATAGAAAACTACTGGTAAAAATCCTCACCTATTACCAACTGGAACAATTGGTTTCAAAGGGTGAAGAGCACATTTCAAACGGTATGATCTCCCAAGGAAGGGGGGAGTGTTTGCTGACAGTCATCATTCACTCACTCCCTTCCCAACCTTCCTCCTTGACCTCTCAATATCCCAATCTTAGTGAATGTACATATAAAGTCTTATACTCACAAAAAACAAAAAAAATAAAGAGCAAGAGCAATTAGCAAACGAGTATGCACAATCAAAGTCAAAACATTGACCCAGACCTACACATTCACATCCGGTACACTGAAACAGAAACCTATGTCATAAAACACCTTTGATCCTCATCACTCGAGTGATGGAGCTTAGGTAGGATTAGTACGATAGGAGTGTTTCTGTTTTAGAGTTGAGTGATTACCAAAGTTCTTTTTTCCCACTGATGTGCCTCCTAGAGGTATTCTTGTGTTTCATAGTGTGTACAGGAACATGTTGTTGTGGTTAGGATTTGGACCTTCATGGAATCTTTCTCTTGTCCACTTTTCAAATCAAGCGCGACCATCAACACAAACAGGTGTTTCTTGTCCATTAACATTGCCCCTTATCTTTCTGCATCCACGTTTGTCTGCTTTAATTATGATTGGTAGCATAATATCAGTGCATTTGCTTAGTATCAAACATTAAATTCAATGTAATTTTTTGTCATAATCACTTGTCTAGGTTTAAAAATCAGGCAGTCCGACTAAGCTAGTTTGACCAAGCTAGGTGTTAGAGATCTTCTCTTAATACCATGGGGAATGCCTTCCTAATAATTAATGGTTACTTAGGTTCTTAATCCGATTAAGGCAGCATTGTGTGAAATGTACTAGGGATTTCTAGTGGGCTTAGTCCCTATTGACCTTTAGCTTAAGTATTATAAAGGGAGTTTACTAGTATGATGAGCCTGGGGAGGGTAACAATGTTATATGACCCCCCCAAGTTACGAAATTAAAATGCTAAAAACGAACAAACAAAAAATCAAAGTGTCATAATGTAAAATCTTAAGCTGGAAGAGAAACCTCAGCTTGATTTGGTACTCCACTCACATGTATCGCCTATGGTACTAGAGCCCTAGAGGTTCCCAGTGTGGGCACTTTTCCTTGAAAAACAAAAAACCTAAGGCATACAAAATAAGCACACACATCAAAATTGAATCACTGCGAAAAGACTTTGGGGGGTCAAAGAAAAGGTAATCAGTCAGGCAATGATTTCATGAGAAATGCCTTTTATCGTAGCTTAACTACAAGGTCTTCTAGGTATAGCCTCTAGTCATCCCTCGAACATGAAATACTTGGCTCTCGCATTTAAACAACTTAATTGACCAGAGAAAATTAAGAAGCTTATCCATGGTATTAATAGTCGATCTTTAGTGCCTTTTGACCGTTGAATTAGCGACCCTGAACTTGTTTAGTTTTTAACCTTCCCAACTGTTTATGCATTTAATTATATTGCAATTTAATGTTTATTGCTGACAAATGGTTTAGAATTATGCTACCAATCAGTTTGTCTGCCTAAAACTGTATATGCTTTTTAATTGTATATGAGAATGCAATTACTGTGCCAATGTTGTTTGATTTTGCAGTGACTGAAGACATTCATCTGAAATGCTCTTTCACCTCAACGAACGAGCTTCAATTCGATAGCTTCCGAGGACGGAATCTACATCAGGAAGGGGGGCATGTTAACCCTCACACACATTCTTATCACCTACGACGGACGTTGTATTATTTATTTGGTAGAGTCAAGTACCGGGCTTGTCGGTCCAATAAGAAAAGGGTAAGAGTGATCGCCGATGAGAGGCGCACTCTAACTGGAACATTCAAGGGATTAGTTGGCTAAGCATGGGCGTGCAAGTGTGAATGGGGCAAGCTCATATAAAAGTCAACTAAACCTAAAATTCACTTATTCTCTCATTTGTGCAATTAAAGAGTGCTCTTGCTCCATCTCCATCTTCTTCTTCTTCTTCTCCTTGTGTGTGTGTCTATGCATGAGAGAGAGAGAGAGAGAGTGTGTGCGATCGACCATTGCAGCGGCATGACGGCGGTGAGGCGGTTGAGCACGGCGTAGCGGCATCTCCCTCTTCTTCGTGGCAAGGAATCCTCCATGGTAGCAAGCGTAGAGCGGTGAGTGACACACCATCGCCATCTTTGAGCTTACTAGTTTAGGCTTGTTGTGTGCTTGGAGCCATTTGTGGCTCGCACAGTGTGTATCGGCAAGTTCCTTGCATTGACACGTGCAACAGACGCCCAACCATCCAATAGGATTTGAGGGGAAATTGGGGGCAACTGGCTTAGGAGTCTGCCATGTGGTCCATTCTTTCCTTTGGAGAGAGCTTGGGAGTGTGTGTGTGTGTGTGTGTGTGTGTGTGTGTGTGTGTGTGTGTGTGTGTGTGTGTGTGTTTCTCTCTCATCCCCTACTATTAGGGCTCGCCCCCTCCTTCCTAGGGATGTGGGAAGACTTTTTAGTCTTCCCATGACCATCCAATTTTCCCCTACTTTGGCCATTAGACAATTGAATTAAATTTAGGGACTATAGCCTATGGAAGTCTTAATGGAGGTGACCCTTAGGTCTTTTAAGCCCCATTGAAGCACATTGCTCTTTTGCAGACTGTCCCTCCTTTAGATCCCTGATAGAGACCGGTCTGGCAGCCTTACCAATATTCTAGCTTTTACTCCCCTGGTACTTCCCCATATTAAATGATCAATTTAACATGAGAAAATCATTTGGGAGTATTAGACATTAGTTTTTATGACATTACCTCTCTCTTGAAATCATAGTCGTCCTCGACTATGAGGTAGAGAAAATAAAGCCTAGTCATTAGTCCGTTTGCTAGCGGGTAGGGGATCCCTATTTTACCTACGACATCGTTCCAGAATGGATGACTAGTCCATTTGGTGCTTGAGAGCCCTAGCTGCCGCAAGCATGTCCACACATTAGTTCGTATCAATCTTCCATACTAGAGTGACAAACTCTACTTGGTGTTTGGGAGACGTCGTCTCCACAAACATGATCCTAAGCATGCATACTTATTAACATTTATGCTGAATAAGAAAACGAGAGTCTTATAAGACAAAAACTTTGTTTATTTAAACATATTACTCTAGGGAATCATGGTAAGCATTGACAAGGTTTAGGTTATGCTTTAATTGTATGCATTGCATCCATCTAGCATCTCAAAAAGGATAATTTTTAAACTTGATAAGATATCATCGGACAGTCTTACCGCCTCGTAATACCTTGTCTTCGTGTCGGAGAATGGACTCGAGTTGCAGTACCTCTTCTTGGTCCTTGATCTTCAATGGGTCTTCAACGATTGCTTCTTGAGGTGGCTCTCCTTTGTAAGGTTTTAGTAGGCTCAGATGGAAAGCATTGTGTATGAGCCAATGGTTGGGCAACTTAAGTTGATAGGTCATCTCATTGATTGGCCTAATAATCTGAAAGGTACCATAGTACCTTTTTGCTAACTTAACATAGTACTTTTGGTGTCCTGTAGGATTCTTGCCCTTTGTTTGCCTTAATCGAGCCTTGGGAAACTTAAGCAAGACCCAATCATTTTGTTTAAAGTCTAGGGCTCTTATGTGCTTATCAGCCCTTTTGCCTTTCTGAGAGATGGATATAGCATCCTTAATCTTTTGAAAAGATTCTTGCAGGTCTCTGCTATATTCATCTGCAACGAAGATCTTTCCATGTACCTTGAGTAGCAGGGGAGTTTTTGACCTTCCCTCTATCACCTCAAAAGGTGCTTTTCTCGTGGAAGTATGTACAGTGTTATTGTACGCATACTCCACTAAAGGTAAGTACTTCTCCCTTTGGGACTTTTGATCTACTTCTGTGACATAGACTTTTAGTAGATCAAGAATTGTTAGGTTAGCTATTTCACTTTGGCCATTTGTTTGGGGATGATAGACCGAAGACAAGTTTAGCCTTGTACCTAAATTCGTTCTTCCATGAATCTAGAGCATGTAGAACTGCTAAGAGTTCCTTCTCATATATGCCTAGAGCTTGCTCAACAGGATCGAGCCTTTGAATTTCATAGGCTATGTCGTGCCCTTCTTGAAGTAAAACAGCTCCAAGGCAATCACCACAGGCATCGCATTGAACCTCAAATGGCTTTGAGAGATCCGACAGTGTAAGCACAGGTTGAGAGATAAGCTTCTCTTTAAGCTTTTTGAAAGCATTGTTCTCCTTGGTGGACCATATATACAGAATTTGTTTCTTTGTTAGGCCATGTAATGGTCCCGCGTGAAGTGCACGTGCAAGAGTGTGTGTGTGTGTGTGTGTGTGTGTGTGTGTGTGTGTGTGTGTGTGTGTGTGTGTGTGTGTGTGTGTGTGTGTGTGTGTGTGTGTGTGTGTGTGTGTGTGTGTGTGTGTGTGTGTGTGCAGCAATGGAGAAGAGAGGAGAAGAGACGAGACACAGGTTTGGGTGGCTCCAAACACACTAGTGTTAGCGTTATGAGTCCTTATTATTTTATGTAGAATGAATGGTCAGTGTTAGTTCCATGTTAGTCTCCAGCCGCCAACACTCAGGCGGGGCACATTGGGCTTTACCACCCCAACAACCTTCCACTTAAAGGACAATGTGCCTTTAAGTTGGGGTGACAATGTATATATACATACAATTTAGGTAGACAATGAGCATGATCATCTACCCAATGCTCATGAGTGCCGGACAATGTGCAAACTGCTCTAAATCTAATGCCTTTGTTAGAAGATCAGCAGGATTCTCAGTGGTGTGAATCTTGGCAAGTTGCAATCGCTTGTCCTCAAGCACCTCATAAATGAAGTGATACTTCACATCCACATGCTTTGTCTTTGCATGAAACACTGGATTCTTTGCCAATTGTATAGCACTTTGGCTATCACAATGTAACACAGGCATCTCAACCTTGATTCCCAAGTCTCCCACTAGCCGACCAAGCCATATAGCTTCCTTGCAAGCTTCTGAAGCTGCAACATATTCAGCCTTTGTAGTAGACAAGGTAACACAATCTTGCAAACAAGATCTCCATGAAACTGCACCTCAAGTGAATTCAAACACATGGCCTAAAGTGGACCTTCTCTTGTCCAAGTCTCCTGCATAGTCTGCATCCGTGTAACCCATTATACTTGTTTCCTTTCTTCCAAAGCAAATGCACATGTCTTTTGTACCATTCAAATATCGCATAACCCCTTTCACTACCTCCCAATGTTTCTTGCCTAGATTTGACATATATCTGCTAACAACTCCCATTGCAAAAGTAATATCAAGAAGTGAAGCAATCATAGCATACATCAAACTCCCAACTGCAGATGAATAAGGTACTTGTGCCATTTCAGCCTTTTCCTCTTTAGACTTAGGGAAATCATCTTTAGAAAGTTTCACATATGCAGGCAATGGAGTACTCAAGGCCTTCCCCATCTCCATATTGAGACGCTTGAGCACTTTAGCAATGTACTCAGATTGAGACAAATAGACCAATTTCTTGCATTTGTCTCGCTTAATGCGCATGCCAAGGATATGGCTTGCTTCACCCATGTCTTTCATTTCAAAATTTTCATGTAACTCTGACTTTCCACATAAAGGACCAAAATCAGCAAACTACCATCTTTAGCTCGCTTAGTGTAGAGGCAATGGTCCATATTGCTACTTTTGTAGCCTTGAGAGAGCATGAACGAGTAGAATTTACGATACCACTCCCTTGATGACTGTTTTAGACCGTAAAGAGTCTTTCTAACTGACACACCAAGTCTTCATTGCCCTTCTCCACAAAACCTTCTGGCTGTTGCATATAAACTTCTTCTTGAAGATCACCATTCAAAAACGCCGTCTTGACATCCATCTGGTCAAGTTCCATGTCGCCTTTGGCAACCAACACAAGTACACACCACAGAGTAGTCATCTTGACAACCGGAGAAAAGATCTCATCAAAGTCAATACCCTGCTGCTGCTTAAATCCTTTAGCAACAAGTCGTGCCTTGTACTTGGGTTTATTATCATGAGGTGTAATTTTTTGCTTGTACACCCATTTGCATGGTAATGCCTTTTTACCTTTAGGCAACCGAACCAACTTCCACGTTTGATTCTTATGCAACGAGTCCATTTCCGATTGCATAGCTTTCTCCCACTTTGCCTTGTCATCCATTGACATGGCTTCCTTATAGCAGGAAGGCTCTCCGCAATCTGTCAACATAATGTCGTCCAATGAGGGAGTAAATCTATCAAGAGGCCTTGAAACTCTCATAAACCTTCTAATAACTGCTTGAGCTGGTTGTCCCTCAGCAACATCTTGTAAACAACTTGTTACTCGCGACCAGGTAGAAAGAGAATGTTTGTACTACAGAAGGATGTTGTACTTGTTGTCTGACATTAGGCACTTCAGCCCTATTGTGTAAATTCATCTTCTTGGAAGATAACTCTCCTGACCTCCACTGTATGCACGTGCTTCTTATGCATCTTTTCTTCATTGAAGTATACGTCATTGCTGCAAACTATCTTTTTAGCTTCAGGATCCCATAACCGAAATCCCATCTTGCCAGGATTTCCATAGCCAGAAATATGCATTTCTTTGACTTGGGAGCCAACTTTCTTCGAAACTCCTTTGGAACATGGCAATACACTTCACAGCCAAAGACTCTAAGATGCTTGTAAGAAGGTGTCTTCCCAGACCAAAGCTCTTCAGGTACCTTCTCATTTAAAGCATTGTTAGGAGATCTATTAATAAGATGGATAGCACTTGCTAATGCTTCCGCCCAAAATCCATTAGGCAACTCTGCGTTAGACAACATGCTAAGTAACTTCTCTTGTATGGTACGGTTCATCCTCTCAGCAACACCATTTTGTGGAGGGTTATATGTAGCAGTCAACTCTCTTTTGATGCCTTTTGAATCACAAAAGTTCTGAAAGGCTTTAGTGACATATTCACCACCATTGTCTGACCTTAAGCACTTTACTTTCTTGCCAGATTGATTCTCCACTAATGCCACAAAATTTTGAAATCTTGAAAGAACTTCATCCTTCTTCCTGAGAGGATATACCCACACTTTCCTTGAGAAGTCATCAATGAATGTAATTAAGTACAACTCCCATGGATATGTTAGGGATAGATCCACACACATCACTATGCACTAACTCTAATGGCTCACTTTTTTTAGTGCTTCCCCTTTTGTGTGGTGACTGTGTTTGTTTACCATAAAGACAATGCTCAAAAACTGAAAAGTCTGAGAAACTGAAGCTAGGCACATAACCAAAACGAGACAAGATTTTCATTCCCTTTTGAGACATATGTCCTAACCGGCGATGCCACAAAGAAACACTTGGTTGCTCGGTTACACAAATTACATGGTTTTTAACATTGGATACATGTAGCATGTACAAAGTCCCAGACTTTGAACCATGTGCTACCACTAAAGAACCTTTGGTGATCTTCCTCGAACTATCACCAAATGTGCAGTAATATCCTGCGTCATCCAATTGTACTGTATTAATCAAGATTTTGGTAAGCTTCCGCGCATGTCTCACATTCTTGAGCATGAATGAAGAACCATTCTGAAATTTCAGCTCCACGTTGCCGACACCAACTATGTCGCAAGCAAAATCATTGCCAAGACGAATACGACCTTTATAGGCTACATCATACGTATTGAACCACTCTCTGTGAGGAGTCACATGAAACGATGCACCTGAGTCAATAACCCAATCATGTAAAGCATAGTAATCAGTGGCAACCAAAAATGCTGAATCCATGGCAGACGTGAGAAAAATGTCTCCATCAGAATCTTCAACAAAAACATTGTTGATCTCTTCAATCTTTATACTGCTTTCCTTAGTCTTGCCTTCTTTCGACCTCTTGTCTTTACCTTCCACTTTCGACAGTCTTTCTTTATATGACCCTTTTTGTGACAATGATAGCACTCAATGTTTTTTCGGCCACGTGATTTGAGAAGAGATTTTCCTCTTTGATTCTGCTTGCCCTTTTCTTGTGATCGACCACGAACAACGAGAGCATTTCTAGTATCACGAAAAGTATCAAGATTCTTCTTCAGTAAGCAAATTGTCCTCAACATCAGCACATGTTAAACCATCAGGAGGTGCTGAGTTACTTATGGCTATGCAAAAAGTATCCCAACTTTCTGGCAACGTAACTACCAAGAACATTGCTTTGACCGAATTGTCGAAATTGACTCCTTGCATGGAGAAGCTGATTGAAAATTGTGCTGAACTCATTGAGATGGTTGCACATCGGTGTGCCCTCATCCATCTTCAAATCAACAAACTTTTTCAGACAATAAATCTATGATGTTGCACTATGCTTCTCATACAGGTTACATAACTTCTTCCACAGGTCATAGCTAGTCTTTTCCATGTTCACATTGAAGTACACATTCTTTAACAAAGTCAGCATGATGGTGGACCTGGCAAGCTCATCCAACTCCTGCCGATCATACTCATCCATATCCTCAGGCTTTATCCCTTTAATCTTTATCGGTCGGATCTGCTTCTTTTGTACTAAGACATTGTAAATTTTTCCTTCCAAAATGGAAAGTTAGTGCCATATCTAACTTCTCAATGTTGAACAAAGAGTTCTCTGATGATGAAGCCATCACTCGACAAGGAACAAAAGTGATAGATCCGCTCCATTAAAGAAGATGACAGAAAACCTGGAAAATTTTGGCAGAGTCTCCCCTGCAAAACTGACTTCTGGACCCAAAACAAATGTGTACAATGACTGAAATGTTGATCAAATTGTCTAAACTGGCAAGATAGAATCTCAAAGAGCTATCATTGTCAGTGTCTCCAACTCTAGGATAGTGTCTCTAACCAATTGAACACTGTCAAACGCATACGCATAAAGATGACAGCGTTGCAAACATTGGCGGGTCAGCAAATGCACACCAATACTGCACTAACCGCATAAACATACATCCTATGTCGATGCCGAAACGATGGGGATGTCAGGGGCTCGCTCCAAAACTTGTATCATCGAAAGGATCTCCACATTTGAGAATCCCCCAGCTCAATAAAACCTTACCACGAGCCTCTACAATAGGCTTTGCATATTTCCATCACAATACATAAACCGCATAAGATCTTACGTCAACCACAGAAACCCTTTTTTGTAACCGTTGTGGTGGTTTGTCTAATTTAACAAACCCTCAAGACCTTACATCAAATATGCATGTGATAGAGATTGCAGAAAGAGTCTGCAACGAAAACCTGTACGTAGAAGAACCGACGAAGGTAGACCACCCTGCTGTCTGAAATGAATATCTTTCAAACTCTCCAAAATTTGGGAAAACTTCCTTTTGCAAAGTTGTAGACCACGCGAAAACCGTTGGGGATAGAGGGAATGGACATGAAATAAGCTGTTTTTACAGGTCAAAACAAACCTGTAAAAATTTGCAACTTCTACTTCACGACCTACAGGCAATCTTGAGTGACGTATCTCAAAATTGGTGAAGATTTTGAGAAAACTTTCTTCTGCAAAGTTGAAGAGGACAAAAAACCACTCGAGAAAGTGGGAATTGGTTTGAATGAAGATGTTTTGGTAGGCCAAAATAGATCTGCAAAAATGTGCGGCAGTTTTTGCTGCTTCTCCGCCTGCCTCCTCGCTGAGCTACAATGCTGCTCCCAATCCCTGAGTTCTGATACCAGTTAAAGTGCGCATGCAAGAGCTGTGTGTGTGTGTACAGCAATGGAGAAGAGAGGAGAAGAGATGAGACACAGGTTTGGGTGGACTCCAAACACACTAGTGTTAGGGTTATGAGTCCTTATTCTTTTATGTAGAATGAATGGTCAGTGTTAGTTCCGTGTAAGTCTCTGGCCACCCAACACTCAGGCGTGGCACATTGGGCTTTACCACCCCAACACCGCGATTTGTGAGAACTTTTCTATGAAGCGTCTATAGTATGCACACATACCTATAAAGCTTCTTAGTTCATGCGGATTCCTTGGATTAGGCCATCCTTTTATTACCTCTAACTTTGATGGATCCATTTGGATGCCATCTTGAGAGATAATGTGACCTAAATACTGAATCTCTTGTAAGAAAATTTCACTTTTCTTTCGACTAATATAAAGTTTATTCTCTTGTAAAGTTGCTTGTGTTCGTCTAATGAATTCGAGTAGATGATTATATCATCAAAGAACACTCCAGTAAAGGTTCGGTGAGGCCTAAATAGCTTCTCCATCAAGCGGTTAAATGTGGCTAGTGCATTGGTCAAGCCAAAAGGCATGACAATGTACTCGTAAAGACCAAACGTCGTGCGAAATCCGGTCTTTACAATTTCTTGATCAACTATTCTTATTTGATGGTAGCCACTTTTTAGGTTAATCCTATTGAAGTAGGTCGACCCCTGTAGCTTATCAAATAGGTCTTCTACCCGTGGAGAGAGAAACCTATTCTTGATAGTGATCTATTTAGTGCTCTATAGTCGACACACGTACGATATGCGCCATCTTTCTTTTGCACTAATAACACCGGTGAAAAAAATGGAGATGAGCTAGGCCTAACCATGCCTTTCTCAACCAACTCATGCACTTGCCACATAATCTCCTCTTGTTGACTTGGGAAACTCGATGAGGAAGTTTATTAGGCGGTGAGCTTCCTGGTAGAAGTTCAATTGCATGGTCATCCCCTCGTTTGGTAGGTAGTTCACAAGGGATGTCATCAATAAAAACATCTTGGAATCCCTTGAGGAACTTGGATAACTCTAATTCCTTTTGATTGGTTATATCTTCTTTTGACATTAGGTTCATTTTTAGAATCTTTAACAAAAATCATGTACACGGAAATAGAGCTCTTTATTGACTTATAGAAAGCTTGAATATGTACAATGGGTATGGTACTATCCAACTCCTTATCATCTATATATATATCTTTTTCCCTGAACCTAAAATAGATTTTCCATTAAGGGAATTTAACATTGGCAGCCATGCGACCAAACCATGGTGTCCCTAGGAATACATCCTCATGCTTGAGAGGAGAGATGAAGAAATCCTCCTTGTCCATATAGCTTTGTACATGGAGCCTCAATTTCCCAATTAAGGGAGTGAATGAGGCTTCTTGCCCCTTGAAAGCACCAATGGCAGGTAGGACATCTCCCATCTCACAGGCTTGGATGCCTAGCTTGGTGGCCAACTCTATGGATATGAAATTGTGAGTAGAACCAGGGTCAAAGAGAATGAAAGCATCATGTTATCTTACCTTTCCCCAAGCATGGCATAGAGGAGATCCTTTATGATAAGCATCCTCTTATTGAATTTCGACCAAGGTAGCTCTAGGAGGCTCATTACATGTATTCTTGTGGGGACACACGATAGGAATGCCCTTGCTCCCTGCACTTGAAACAACGGTTATCTTTTCGATAATGCTCTAGCTCTTCAGGAGAGAGTTTATTTTTGCCTTTATAAACTCCCTTCTCTTTAGCTTTGTTGCTGTTGGTGTGCCTTTGGGAGACTTTTAGACATTGTCCTTCCCCTTAGGCTCCTAACGGTCCTTTTTTTTGGTGGGCTTAAGATTTCTCTTAGCCCCTTGTTGGAAGTTGATTCTTGAAGCCACCATGGTATGGTGTATGACCACAGATATGGTGCGTGGCCTTTGGGAGTTAATATACTCCGCCGTATCCTTAGTTAAACCCGCACAAAATTGTTGTTTTTCCTCTCCAAAATCCATCTTTTTGAAGACAGTGGCTTTGAGGTGTAAATCCCAAAACTTGTCTACATATTTGTGAATAGATTCATAGGGAGAGAGCTTCAAGCTTCGCCATTCGGTGAGTACTTTGTCTTTGGCATCTGTAGTCAAAAAATGCTTCATGATGGAAACTCTTAAAGCTTTCCATGCTCGTGGAGCTTCATCGTTTGCTCGTAGGCTAACCACCATTGCCTGGCGGACTTTTAAAATGCATGGCTAAATGACATAGCTTAGAGGACTCCATGAAGCTCTCATCTCCAAATGCCGCATTGAATTGCTGGATAAAGGCCAAGACTTTGTCCGTAGCACCAAAAGTGCCATCCTAGGTAAGGAAAGAGATGTTTTTTCCTCCCTCTTTGAACTTTTTGAGCTTGGACGACCTCTTCCAGGTGGCATAGGATTTCCTATGGCCTCTTCTTTTAGGTGGTTCGAAAGTTGCACCGTCACTTTCTTCATAAGAGAAAGAGTATGAGGAGGATGGAGAAAAGGGTGACCTCTTTCTTGCCTTTTTCCTCCCTTGTTCCTTCTTGTCTGCACCATCACTTTCTTCAAAAGACAAAGAGGATGAAGAAGATGGAGAAGAAGGTGACCTCTTTCTCACCTTTTTCTTCTCTTGTTTTCTCTCTTCCCTCTTTGAATTATGGTGTAGAGAAGTATGCGATGGTCTTCTCCGTTTAGGGGGTGTTGGAGAGCATTTTGCCGGCTGTCTTCATGGAGCCATCTCCGCCAAGGTGGCAGGAGACTCACTTCTTTCTCGTTCTTTTGGTGGGGGCTCTACGATTGAAACTTGGGTTCTCCCTTTGGGAGGGAGATGCCTCATCAAGTAGTAAGTTTTTGAGCCCTTCGTACGGATCCTCCTCTTCGGGGAGAGTCCTCTTTTAGAAGTCTCACTAGGAGCTTTCCTAGGTACTCTCTCTTCCTGGTGGGGAGTTTGGAGAATACCATGGGTGCACAATTGCTGTAGCACTTCGAAGACCTTGGAGGGATGGGTTGCCCAGGGCTTGTTGAAGCCTATAAACAAGATAGTTTACAAGCATAGGGGAATCATTAGTTGCTCTTTCATTACCAAAATCAAAGCTATCAACATTCATTTCAATCTCTTTTCCCTTGTCAACCATACTAGCAAATTTAAAGTGTAAATTTTTACTTGTACTTTGGCACTTTAAGCCCTAGTTTCTACTCCTCTTTACCTTCAAAGATAAGCACTCAAGCATCTATACCCATGGATCAAATATTATTAATTACAAGGAATAGAAGAGAGGGTTCAACAAAGCCAAGACAGCACTGGTTCTTGTCAAGCTTCTAATAGCTCAATAATGGTTAAAGCCATAGACAAGCCCCGTAGGAATCCATTATTAAGACCATAGCTCTTGAAGGTATCCCCGTTAACTGCATAAAGCAGGCGTGCTTCAAGGATGAAAAAGCCCTATTGTACTTACTCTTTTGCAACAATTAATAACACCAACCATTTGTAGTAAGCTTGAGGCTCTCTTCTTGAGCAAGAAAAGAGAAACCAATAGCTTTGATACCAATGTAACATTTAATGCACTAGTAACTTGTTGTAGTAGAAATTGATAACATAGTGAGCATTTCATTAAGAACAAGTTCCTAATGAGCATAGAGAGAGTACTTAATTTGAAAAATCAACATAGCAATTTACACCTAGCTAATTTGGCATTGACAATACTTGAAAAGAAAGAGAAATAGAACAATTGACAATAGTTGAGGACCAGATTTGCATGGAGTTGGTCCCCCCTCCATAAAGGTTTTGTATTATAGATTCTCCCATCAAAGGAGACTTTTGTACAATACAAATCTTGTGTTCCTTGACAAAACTCGTTGGTGCAATGAAGATGGAAGATTCATGCACCAAATTATGCTTGAAGAACACACCTAGTGTCCCTAGCCTCAGTCCCAAGACCTCACACGCCTTAAAAAATGGTGAGAGCTAGCCGGGAATGAGGATAGATTGAGAGGAAGAAGATGTATCTTACAAGAAAGAAGTATTCTCCTCACATAATCACTCTAATAGCATAGCTTAGCTTAGTAATTAGCATGGTAGAGGAGATGAGCATGCCATTGAAGCTTGGCTCTTGGTTGGATTTTCCATAGCCAAGAGTTGTTGGTGTAGGCCTCTACTTCTCAATGCTTGGAGAAGGAGATGGAGTTCTTCTTGCACACATGAGTTGGGTGTGTGTGTGTGTGGCAATGTGTTAGGCTAGAATGCAGGCCTCTCTCTCTTTTCTTGGTCGACCCTCTGACTCATACTGGACTCCCATTGGCTCCTGCAAAGCTTAGCCAATCACAATTTAGAAGTATAATTGATAGCCTTGTGAAATGTGCCCCCCTTTCACCTTTTGTGAGAGCTTTAGGTAATTAAATCATTCCTTTAAACTCTCATTGGACCTTTTAGGCTTCTGTCCAATAGGAATCAGGCAAGCCATTCGACTGCTGGATGCTCATTGAACCCCTTGGTAGATTGTCCAATAGTCTTCTAGGGAGCTTAATTTATATTGGTCCTTTTATCAAGTATTTTTAAATTGATCAGAATAATTTTACTCTAGCCTAATTCTCATTGGTCAACCTCTATGGCCATCCAATAGGATTTGAGGGGTAATTGGGGGCAACTGGCCTAGGAGTCTGCCATGTGTCCATTCTTCCCTTTGGGGAGAGCTTGGGAGTGTGTATGTGTGTGTGTGTTTCTCTCTCATCCCCTACTATTAGGGCTCGTCCCCTCCTTCCTAGGGATGTAGGAAGACTTTTTGGTCTTCCCATGACCATCCAATTTTACCCTACTTTGGACATTAGACAATTGAATTAAATTTAGGAACTTTAGTCTATGGAAATCTTAATGTAGTTGAATCTTAGGTCTTTTAAGCCCCATTGAAGGACATTGCTCTTTTGCAGATTGTCTCCCCTTTGGATCCCTATTTTCCCTCCTTTGGATCCCTGACAGAGACCGGTCTTATAGCCTTACCAATATTCTAGCTTTTACTCCCCTGGTACTTCCCCATATTAAATGATCAGCTTAACATGAAAAAATCATTTGGGAGTATTAGATATTAGTTTTTATGACATACTTTGTGGAGCATGTCTGTCTTTTGAGATTAGTGATCAGATTTTTGGTTGCCAAGTTATTACGAGTTTAAGTTTCCTCGAGGGCCAGTTTTGTGCCAGGTCGTCGGTCGCCTTGATACGTGTGTCATCTGGTAATTTTATAGCCACAATAGGATTTGTATGCATTCTATGCAGCTTGAGAAGCCTATAGGAATTTACAGCTTGCCAATCGGAGTCCAGAGTTGTAAGATATTAACGTTTGAAGTTGATGACAACCACCGATGATGAGGTACCAGATGACTTTTGGCAGATTTGGCAACCTCAATTAGTGGGACCACAAAGTTTGGGACGGTGGCTTCCAAAAGAAGATGATGGTTCAGCGATCAAATTGGTGGGCCATAGATGGTAGTGGTAGGAAGAATTTAAAATGATGTCTTTTCGAGCACATTGGTTGCAGGGAATGCCCAACACGGCTGTGGCTAGGAGCTCTGGGATATATTCACCGAGTACGAAGGGAATGCCTTCCAGCAAATGTAATCACCTATACATGCGTCTTAAAGACATGTGACATTATCTGAGATGCTGGAGAGGGCAACAAAATTCACGATGCTATTGTCACTCAAGGGCTGCTGTGAAAAGATATCATGCTGATGGCAAGGGAGTCTCGAGCCATTTTACACAAATACGAAGGGCTTTCAGTGCCTTGGTTTAATTTGCATGAAAAATGTGGTGCCCTTATGAATCAAAAGCCAAGAGGCCGCCCATATTCACCAAGGGCCATATTAAATGGCCGCCCAACCCAAAGCAAAAGAGTGGCCGCCCGCCCAATAAGGGAAAGGAGGTTTATTTAGTGTGAAAGACGGGGAAGAAAAGATATGGCGATGGTGTGAGGCAGAGAGCAGCGAGAGAAGGGAAGGGAGAAGGGCTTGTAGTGAGCCATAAGCAGCTCGATGAGCTTCACCAAGAAACGAGATTTGCTCAAGAGGCTGGGGCAAAAACTTTTGGGGCCATTGCCGTCGATTTTGGCGTTGGTCTAGGAGTCGCCATGCCATGTCACCACCCGGTTTCCCACACCTAGCAATGACGGCGCTGTCGTTGCTTAGGAGGGGAAGGGGCTATTTTAAGAGGGGGGTTATATATAGTGGGGGAGAGCAATGGACATGGGAGGAGCCAAGGGTATTGTGGGTATTTTGAGGAGGAAGAAGGAGACTCGCTCGCGTTGCATGAGCAAGATTGGAAGACACTCTTACTCTCTCTCTCTCTCTCTCTCTCTCTCTCTCTCTCTCTCTCTCTCTCTCTCTCTCTCTCTCTCTCTCTCTCTCTCTCTCTCTCTCTCTCTCTCTCTCTCTCTCTCTCTCTCTCTCGTGCTTGAGCAATGAAGGGAACCCTCCCTCTCTCTCGTGCTTGAGCAAGGAAGGAGGACTTGCTCTCGTGCATGAGCGAGGAGAAGCCACGCTCTCTTTTTCTCACAATCGGACAAGCAAGGAGAGACCTTTCTCTTGTTTTCCAACACAAGCAAGGATGAAGGCTCTCTTTTCTCGCTCTCAGACAAGGAAGGAGAGGAGCAAGAAGCCATTCACTTTCTTGCTCTTGCACAAGCAAGGAGATAACTCTATCTCTTGGTCTCAAGGTGCAAGGAGTCGGAGAAGAGGGGGCAAAGGGGAGACTCTTTCTCTCATTCTCTAAATTAAGCAGGGAATTCTCTTTCTCTTGATCTCTCTTTCGGATCTAAGCAAGGAAAGAGTTAAAGAAGCAAACTGAAGGTAGCTCGGTAAGCCAGGGCTCAAGAAGACTGGACGAAGTTAAGCGAGCTGAATCTGGAAGCCCAACATAGAAGAAATCTTGGTCATCAACGCCAACTTAAGTTTAATTAATCCATTTTTATGAATGACGAAGCCATCGTTAATGGCCCGGGGAAAGCTATAAGGGGAGTTTAAACTCCTAAACCATCGTTTGAAGTAAATAAATGGTGTCGTTAATGACATTGCCTCAATAATTTTGCATCAGTTTCGTCAGTGTTATCAATTTTCAAGCGGTTTTTGTGCGTCGTTAGCATTACCAAGTAAAATATAACTACCATATTGTGTGGTGCGACAACTCTTGGCCCTCAATTTTCCCACAGCCAGCAGCCCGGCGCTGACCTGGCCCACATTTTGAACCCATATCCCCCAACAACCTGGTGAACCGGATGTGAAACCGAGCCGGGGTGGGAAAATAGTTGAAGCCTATGTCTACACCACAAGAGGCAGCCATGCAACAAATGATGCAGCATTTTGTAGCATACATGCAAGAGCAACACGCTACCCAACAGCAACAAAATGTGCAAGAGTGGATTCGTAAAGCTTGGCAAACTGTTACAGATAAGTTGCAGCGGTTTGAAGGCCGAGATATTTCAAAATTTTGCAATCTTTATGAGCAATCTATGGAAGATAATGGAATTGAAGACCAGAACTCAGTAAAAGAGTTTCATCTAATTGCAGTGCTGAAACTTAGGGCTCGGATTAAAGAATTTCAGGCGGCTCAAGGACCAAATTGGCAGGACTTCAAGAAGGCGCTACAAGTGGAATATTTTCTTAAAGATTCTCAGAGGGTGACGAGACAGAGTTTTATGAAGTGGGTGCCAAAGAAGAGTAAAAAAATATCTGCATGAGAGCTGTTACAAGAATTTGAAAAGAGGTTTGATCAATTGTCATCAGCAAAACAATGTCCCTTGAAGGATCAAAAGGTGGATTTATTCAAGCTACTGATCCATGACTTCAAAAGAATTTGGTGCAATTATCGGAGGACCTAGCATGAGAACTGGGATTGACATCTGATTGGAAAATAGTCGATGAAGCGGTGAATATGATTGTAAAACGACAGAAGCGAGCTGACAAGCAGATCGTGGTCAAGGTAATAGATGACGTTAAAGAGGAGATTAAAGAGAAATCACCCTCGACAGTACCCAAGGTGGAGGGGCATGTTCTTGATGATCTGGTAAAAGGTATTCAAGAGCTAAATTTAAATTTCAAAACTATTAAATTTGAAGGGTTAGTGTCAAAGGCATCTACTTCTGAACCTAAGCTGCAGTAACCACGACGTAAAAACTAGGATAATCGATGCATGTGGTGCGATAGTGAAGACCATAGGTATGTGAAAGAGTGTGATGAGTTTGATGAAGCTTATAAGAAGATTGTGGTTTTCTGAGAAGATAGGAAGATTCATCTCAGGGTAACAGGAGAGATGCTTCGCTTAAACTTTGGTAGCGGCGGCATGAAGAAGCTAGTGGAAGAAATACAACATAATGTTGCTCTTGTGGAAGCGGCTACATATGGGCTCTAGGTTTGTGATAAGGGAGATGATGAAGTTACATTTACGACATGTAGAGAATTCAATTTTGGAAACTATTGGGTGGACCGATCCAGTAGATTTTGTTTCAGTATATGCATATATTGCTAAAGCTCAAGCCAATGAAGATATGGTGGAAGAGAAGCGGAAAAGGGATGAAGAAGTTGTTGGGACATCAAAAAGGTCAACAAGATCCAGCAGCAAGAAAGAGGAAGGGCATGTTCCTAAGCCCGCTCCTGAAGTGGTTATAGAGGAGGCTCCAAAGGACAAAAAGTAAGGTAAACGTAAGGGACCCTCGTATAAACTTAAATCTAATATTGAATTGACTATAGATCTGAAGAATGTTTTTGAAGAGCGTATCCTTAATAGTAAAATGGAGCTCACATTGGGGGATATTCTGGGAATTTCCAAGCGTGAGTTCCATGAGGAGATCATCGACATTATAAAAAGGAAGCGACAGATACCGAGTGAGCAAGAGTCAAAACCAATTAAGAGCCAAGTGGTTCAACACATTGAAGCAATTCTCGATAATTATGAAGAATATTTGGCAGATCTTGAAGAAGAAGAGTCGAAGTCTATGGTGGTTTCAAACCTGATTGTACCCGAGGTAAGAAATGTACATTTTAATGATGGGGAAGAGGAAGAAACTATACCGAAGAGTCACTTTTCAAGGACTCATTGGGCAAGAGCAACGACTGAAACTGTGGTAAATCTTGGCGACATTGAGGAGCCAGTCTTGGCCCTTATAGACCATGGTTCAAAAATCAATCTAATGGCAAAGAATTTGCACTAGAAGGGGAAGTGGCCTATTGATGTGGACCACTGGTGGCGGATTCGAGCTGCCAACATGCTTCCAGGCGATCTTTACGATGCATGTGCAAACGTCAAGGTAACTATTGGGGATGTCTGTGATGAGCAAAACTTCTTTATACAGGAGCATTCCTCCTACCCACTGATGTTAGAACAGCCTACATTACGGCTGTACAAAAGGAAACCAAGATGCTAAATGATGGCTCTATGCTAGGGTTCGGAGCCGAGATGGTAAGAAAGCGATTCAATTTTTATTTGTATGTGTTGACCATGCCAAGAACAAAGACACTTTATGTGATCGTCCAATACCAAAGATACGCAAAGAGTTCAAAGAACACAAATTTGCTCAGGATTTTCTTGGGGTGCCACTATAAAGCGGGACTATGGTGGTACAAGTGAGGAGAAGTTCTCGCAAAGAGAAATCTTCTCTTCAGGATTTTTGGGATTGACACCTGAGGGTTCGGTATGTTACAAAAAAATTAATTATTTACCTAATTGGAGAAACAATATGTTTCAAGTATTCAAAGTGACTTACAGGGATGTGATGTACTTGAACCAGATTATGTGATTTTAGGAATCTTCGAAGAGATTTCTTATGTAGACACCATGTCAGAACTTGAGGATATCAGGCAATATAGGTTACAAAGTGGAACTGAAGTTGTTAAGGTGCACTCAATGGACATGTATCAAGAGCTAGACATATACAAGGCACTTATGCATATTGAGGATGACTTGCATAAAGCAGTTGAAGCACAGGTAGGGACGAACTACAAGACTGTTGAAAAGAATGTGAGACCAGTGAAGCACAGGTAGAGACGAACTACAAGACTGTTAGAGATAAAGCAGTTGAAGCACAGGTAGAGACGAACTACAAGACTGTTGCAAAGAAAGTGAGACCAGTGGCTACACTGATGGGGTGATCAAATAATCTTCTCGATAGTCTATGCTCAGGAATGCAAAGAACATTGGGCATAAATTTACTAAGGAGACATTGCACCAGCTGAAGGTTGGAGAAGATGGTTTTGTCAACGAAGAGGAAATCAAGTGTTTTCAAGGCATGCTTGAAAAACAGGATAAAGCTTTTGCTTTTGATCCAAGTGAGATTGGGTGTGTGAATCCAAGTGTTGTTTCACCTATGGTTATATTCATTGTTCCTCACATGCCATGGAGCTACGTCCCATTCCAGTTCCTAAAGCTCACTTACCAAAGCTTATCGATTTGCTTAATGAGAAGATACAAATGGGTATTTTGGAGCCATCATGTGCGCCATACTCCAATCAATGGTTCATTGTTCCAAAGAAAAATGGTACTTTATGGTTCGTACACGACATGCAGCTGGTGAACAAGGTAACAATCCGCAATGTGGGTTCTGGCCCAATTGTGGATGAATTTGTTGAAGCCTTTGCAAGTAGATCAATTTACTCTATAGGTGATCTTTACTCTGGATATGATCAATTTCAGTTAGCTTTGGAGAGCAGGGATCTTACTACGATGCGTACACCTCTTGGGTTAATAAGGATGTGCACTTTGCCACAGGGTGCTACTAATTCTATAGCTCATATGATGAACGGCATGAATAAGATATCAAGGGACTTTATCCCTCATGTTACTATGCCTTTTATTGATGATCTACCAATTAAAGGATGCGAGGAAGGCTCAAAAGATGAGGTAAAAGATCAGAGGGTGTGCCGACGGTTTGTAGCTCAACATATTGCTGACTGTGACGCTATTTTGTCTAGGCTTGAAGAAGCTGACTTAACACTTTCAGGGAAAAATCAGTTTTTGGTACTAAAGAGGTTCTAATTGTGGGGCATATGTGCAGTCCAGAAGGTAGAAGGCCGAGTCCAGGTAAAGTTGAAGCTATCCAAAAGATGAAGGAAATGTGCTCTTCAGTTACTGAAGTTCGTTGGTTTCTGGGTGGATGTGTATTCTACCTTATTTGTTTGCCACATTTTGCTCATGTTGCATAAGCGCTTTATCAACAACTGCTGAGAAAAGGTAAAAGATTTGTTTGGGAAGAAGTTCACACACGAGCTATCAGGAGATTAAAGAAGATGCTTCTCAAGGTTCCTGTCTTGAGGAAAGTCGACTACAAATGTGGAAGGTCAGTATTTTTAACAGTTGACACGAGCTCGATATGTATTGGGTGGGCTACAGGTCAAGATGATGATGAAGGACATAGGTATGCAGTTTGATTTGGAGCAAAGATGCTCAATCCTCGTCAACAAGATTACCCACAAGTTAAGAGAGAACTTTGGGGCGTTGCTACTGCTCTTAGGTCTGTTAAAGAATATTTTATTGGAGCTTCAGTCATGGTAGAGACAGATTGCTTGCCACTGATAGGGATGATTGCAAACTGCTCTACTCCGGATATTGCTATGCTGCAATGGATAGCCTATATTAAGTATCTTAACCCTGAATTTTTTCATATTGCAGGTAGAGATAATCATGTTGCAGATATGTTATCAAGAGCTAGGTTTGAAGATGAAGAAGAGATGCTAACCACAAGTGATGATGTGGGCTTGAAGTTCTACACATCTTCTTATCTACATGAAAATTGTGGTAATATTGCTCATGTTTTTCAGGTATTTTCTGAGGAGTTCTATGAGGGAGAGTGGCTTTTGATCGATCGCTACCTTAGCACTCTTACTAAGCATGAAGGGTGGATGGATCAAGAGTATAAAAGGATCAGAAAGAAGGCTTACAGCTATTTTCTGAAGGAGGGACATTTATGGAAGCAACCAAAGTGCCCTGGAGGGGTACCGCAATGGGTTGTTTGTGATAAAGCAACTCAGCAATAGGTTATCAAAGAATTTCACAAAAGTTTATGGGCTGGACATAGAGGAGTTTGGGCAACTTTTGTCAAGATTAAGGATCGTTACTGGTAGAAAGGTATGTATAATGATGTGGCTCAGTTTGTGGAGACATGCTTAATATTCCAACAGTATTCTAATGTGCGACATCCATATGGATTGCATCCCACCTATTCACTCGCTATGCACTACAAGTGGGTGGTGGACATGATTACCATGCCAGTAGGTGTTTGGTAGATGCGGTACATTGTTCTTTCCAGAGAAGATCTTACTAATCAGGTGGAAGGTAGAGCTTTGCGTACCAAAGCTACCAGTTCTGTACGCAAGTTCTTGCTTGAGAATGTTATTTCTAGGCATGGATATGTTGGTAGGATTACTGTTGATAGAGGAGAGTTGGATGCAGATGAAGCTTGGGATTTCTTTGCTCTCTTGGGCATTAAATTGACTCTCACTATAGCATACAATCTAGAGGGTAATGGTAAAAGTGAAAGAGGGCATCTGCCTATTGTTAAACCTTTAGCAAAGGCATGCCAGGGACATATTGGTGATTGGCCTAAACTCCTGCCATTTGCTTTATGGGCTGATCAAACTACACATAGTTTAGTTACACGTTGTATGCCATTTGAGCTAATGTATGGGCAAAAACTCATTATGCCTACAGAGGAAGCGGTTATTTCTTGGACCATAATGCCATTGGAAGAAGGTATGTCTATAGAAGATTTTCTTGCTTTGCGCACTCGCCAACTTGGAAGGCGTCATGAAGATATTGATTAGGCTAAAGTGAAGCTTAAGGAAGCAAGGCTAAAGAATAAAGCAGCATTTGATGGTAATCACAGACTACAACCTCATGCCATTGAAGATGGGGATTGGGTCCTTGTATATGACAGTAGCCTAGAGAACCAGTACATTGCTATACGGAATATGGTTAAACAATAGTTTGGACCATATGTAGTACTTCATGTTTATGATAATGCGACGTTTAAGTTATGTGAGCTTGATGGCACTGAGCTCAAGGTGCCTATTGCAAGAAAAAGAGTTAAGTTGTTTAAGCAACAAGAAGGTGAGATTAAAATTTAGTAAGAACCTATCCTATGAATAAGTGATAGGTACCATGCATGAACTCAAGTGTAAAATGGGGCCTCTAATTTTTTGGCACTAAATTAGTCAATAAAGAAATTAATGATACCCAATTTCCAGAAAGAGGTGCTGTGGATTTTGGGATAAGGCCATTCTCTTGCAAGATTCCCTCTTTCTTCTCTTATGTTATGCTATGTGTAGTATTTGTGTCAACATTTTCCTCTCTTATAAGTTGTCATCAATAGAGCTTTTCTTGTGTAAGTGTGTGTCCGTGTGTGTGTGTGGTGTGTTTCCTTGTCTACTTGTGTTTGTTCTTGGCTAAGGAAGAGATGTTGAGAAGTTTGATGGGTGTGTGTGTGAGGAAATTTTAAAGAGTTTTAGCACCCGTTCTTGCTGATCTCCCAATAGCTCAACAGACTTTACTCTGTATTGTGAAAGTAGAGGCCACCCAAAATCGATACATCCTCGAAATTTGCATATACTCATTCATGAACTCACAACAATCACACATTAAATCATATTTTCCACCCACGAATATCAAAATTGGATTTAATAAAATAAAAATCACTTGTTAAATTACTATTTTCATAACACTTAGGCTCTTCAAAACATACAAATAACTTTTGTGATCCACATTCAATGCCTACAAAAGTAACCATTTTTCTCTTCTGAACCAATGAAAATTGCACAAGACTTCTACATGCAAGTATACCATTACTTACACTTCATGAATATCTATGAATTGAACTTATCAATTTCCTACTAAGTAATCAAGCTACAATAGTTATTATTGTTTTCCCTTTAATATTAAAGGCTTAATTTGAGCTTAGGTACATAAAGAACTTGAAGCATGACCTTAACTCATCCTTTGGCCCATCACAAACTTCCAAATCCTGTATAATCATTAGGTTTATTGGAAGAAAGCGTTTATTGTGAAGTTTTGGCTATTGGGCCATGAAGTTTATTCTAAGGTGGCATGTATTGTCACGGAGTTTTTTTGGCTTTGGGTGTGTATGTTGGTGCATGTGTGTTTAACATTGCATGATGCAGATTCAAGAAGAATCTCTCAAATCATTGCAAACCTCATGCAACTATTTTTCAATTTTTGATTCTTGGCAGCAAACAATCCCAAGAGACCTCAAAGATTTATCTACAAGTCTTGAACTTAAGATCAATAATTCAAGAGGGCATGGAATAATCAATCTACCACACATGAGCCGATAGATTGATTATTTTATATGTATGTATATATATATATAGAGAGAGAGAGAGAGAGAGAGAGATGACACATTTCTCTCACACACCTTTCTATGATAAAGGTTCACATCTCACTTCTGTAATAAAATTTCCTTCCAATCCCACAATGATTTAAGATTGTTTTCCTCTTGCAAGGAGCTTTAAGTGTGCCTAGTATGGTTCAACCCTTGTGACATGCGGGTATGGGTCAGCCCCATTAAACTAACTAATGTGAAGCATCAAATTGCTAAAAAGATTTATTAAAAAAAGATATTTGCCTCTTTACAAAACTCTTGAGTTCAATACCTACCATCTAGAGTGATTCTACGATCCACCAAGATTGTAGGTGGATATTATAACAAAGGAGTGCCTTTTGGTTTAGCTTCTTGGCCCTTGCTTTGAGAATTGGTACGCAAGTTTTGAGGATACAAGCCATAAGTAAGCAAACTTACAGATAGCAGCATGAAGAGCCACACGTTATCCATCAAAAGGAAGCTTTGTGTATCTTGTAGATGGGAGTAATGTATGGGGGTGAAGGATAAAGTGGTGTGATGAGATTGGTGAGGAAAATGAGGACCAGTTTGAGGGTTTCCTCAATGGAGCTATCCATGATTGTGAAATCTATCCCATCAAGCCTTCTATGTGCTTCCAAAGAGATGTATTTCTTACATACAAGCACCACATGAGAGAGAGAGAGAGAGAGAGAGAGAGAGAGAGAGAGAGAGAGAGGAAGGGAGACCAAGAGAGAGATTGAAGGAGTGGGAGATATAGATAGAGAGAGAAATAGAGATAGGGAGAGGTAGCGGTAGACAGCAGGGGTGTGTGTGTGTGTGTGTGTGTGTGTGCACGTGTGCGTGTGTGTGTGTGTGTGTGTGTGTGTGTGTGTGTGTGTGAGAGAGAGAGAGAGAGAGAGAGAGAGGGAGAGTTAAAGAAAAAAAAATTCAAGAAAACTCTTTTTGGAGTGAGTTTTTGGAGCGAGCTTTTAGAGCTAGAGTTTTTTGTAGATTTGGTCAATTGAGCAGTATCTAGAAAAAGCTCAATCCAAATCTTGATTCAAATCTCAACTCGAGGGTGATAGGCTGAAGAGAAATTGAGCCTTCTTCCAAGATTTGCAATGAGTCCCTTCCAAAAATTATTGGTCATTCTGGGATCCCTATCAAAAAAATATTGGGGTCTCTATTGAAAATTATGGGTCATTCTAGGATCCCTATCAAAAACAATATAAAAATTATTGACCATTGTGGGATCCCTATCCGAAACAATACTTGTTGGCAAGTTATGATACTAATATTTAAGAGATGAAAAGTTGTACCATATGTGAAGCTTTTATGGTCTTTGTAACATGTATAAAATGAGCTTGTTTGCTAAACCTAATGATTGTCCATATTCATGTGTTCCCATGGATGGACTTTGGTAAGCCAAAGATAAAATCTATAGTGATACTCTCGAATCAGGAATTTAAAGCGACTGTAGAAAACCAGTTTGCTTTCCACGATCATATTTGATCTTTTGACATGTAATGCAATGAGATACATATTCTTGGATGTCCTTCTTCATAGTGGGCCAAAGAAATATGTTTCAATGGAACTCATTGTTTCCTAAATCCCTCTATACCTAGCATAAGGTGGAGCATGTGATTCATACATTACCTTATCTCTCAAAGATCTGGTAATACATAGCTGAGAACCATAGAGGAGTAACCATCTTGAATCTTATATGGTTCTTGTGTTCTCCTTGGAGCTAGGACTAATTTAAGATCTCAAAAATGTGGTTCCTCATCTATCATAGAGGTAAAATTATTGTGAGGGACTAAAAACACAACATTGCAATGAGGTCTTCATGATAACACATCAACTACTTGATTGTGCTTGCCAAGAATGCAAGCAATATAAAAACAAAATTGTGAAATAAAATTTTACCATCTCATTTGTTTGTTAGAGATAGCTTGGTTTGGTCATGAAGTACTTGAGACGTTGATTATCTGTTTGTATGATGACGGGCGTTCCAAGCAAAAAATGCCTCCATGAATCCAAAGCATATAAGACAACTAAAAGCTCTTTTTCATAGATGCTAAGGCTCATCTCATCAAAGTGAAATCGGTGACTCTCATATGTTTTATGGCATGCCCTTCTTGGAGAAGAACCGCTCCCAGGAAATTACTACTAGCATCCCAGTGAGCCTCAAATGATTTCATTAGAGAGGTCAAGTGACACAAACAAGTTGAGACGTGAATCTCCTTTTAATTTTAGTGAATGCTTCTAGCTCTTTATTAGTCTATACATATTTGATGTGCTTCTTGAACAAATTATGTAATGGTCATGCTAAAACAGAGAACTTTGCAATGCATCTTCTATGAGCACATTCCAACAAAACTTCGTAGCTCATGTAAATTTCTTAAATGATGCCATGTATTAACTCAAGCTTTTGTGGATCCATTCAAATTCCATCCTTGGAGATAATATGACCTAGGTATTGAATCTCTTATAAGAATAATTCACTCTTTTTATGAGATTAATGTAAAGCTTATTATCTCACAATGCTTGAAACACTACCTTGAGATACTCTTTTTGTTCTTCCAAGGATTGAGAGCAGACTATGATATCATCAACGAATACTCCAGCTTAAGTCTTATGCACACCAAAAATACGTTCCGTCATTCAATGGAATGTGGCTAGAGCATTTGTCGGTCCAAAAGGCATGATAAGATATTCATATAGCCAAAATGGCTATATGATGAGGAAAGGGCTGAAAATGAGCAGGCTACAGGTATGCCAAAATGGATGGTGCATACATTGCATGACAGTATCGGATGCACCTTTGTCTAGTCGTACTCGTTCAGGCTCTTTCCATGCATCTTATGCATGAAATTGTTATGCTTTGGTTGTGTCTAGCTTACATGATGTTGAGGAAACTTTGTCTTTTGATGAAGCACAGAATTCAGAAAATTGGATGGCTGCCATGCAATCAAAATATGATGCACTTATCGAAAATGACACATGGACTTTATGTGATTTGCCTCCTGGCAAAAAGGCCATTGGTACGAAGTGGATTTACAAGTTGAAACGCAATCCGGATGGTGAGATTGATCACTATAAGGCTCGACTTGTTGCAAAGGGTTAAGCACATAAAAAAGGCATAGACTATGAAGAGACCTTTGCTCTTAGTTGTCATATGACTACTGTGAGTTTTCTATGTGCATTGGCAGCTCATTTTGGTTGGGATGTACATCAATCAGACATTGTTACTGCTTTCTTGAATGGTGACATATTTGAGGAAGTTTATGTAACACAGCCTCACGGTTTTGTCAAGAAAGGACAAGAGGATAAAGTGTGCAAATGTAATAAAGCTTTGTATGGTTGAAGCAATCTCCTCGTGCTTGGTATGAGAAGGCTGACACTCATTTGGTCAAACGAGGCTTTTGTAATAGTCCAATAGAAAGCACATTGCAACGCAAGCCAGCCTCCTTCTTCCTCCTCAAAATCCCCACAATACCCTTGGCTCCTCCCACATTCATTGCTCTCCCCACTATATATAAACCCCCTCTTAAAATAGCCCCTTCCCCTCCTAAGCAACGACGGTGTCACCATTGCTAGGCATGGGAAAGACATGGCATGGTGACTCCTAGACCAACACCAAAATCGATGGCAATGGCCCCAAAAGTTTTTGCCCCAGCCTCCTGAGCAAATCTCGTTTCTTGGTGAAGCTCATCGAGCTGCTTATGGCTCGCTACAAGCCCTTCTCCCTTCCCTGCTCTGGCTGCTCTCCGCCTCACGCCATCACCATAGCTTTTCTTCCCCTTCTTTTACACGAAATAAACCTCCTTTCCCTTATTGGGCGGGCGGTCGCCCTTTTGCTTTGGGTTGGTGGGCAGCCATTTAATATGGCCCTTGGTGAATATGGGCTGCCTAGACTTGGCTTTTGATTCATAAGGGCACCACATTTTGCATGCAAATTATCCAAGGCACTGAAAGCCCCTTCGCATTTGTGTAAAATGGCCCAAGACTCCCTTGCCATCAGCATGATATCTTTTCACAGTAGCCCTTGAGTGACAATAGCATTGTGAATTTTGTTGCCCTCTCCAGCATCTCAAATAATTCCACATGACTTTAAGATGCATGTATAGGTGATTGCATTTGCTGGAAGGTATTCCCTTCGTACTCGATGAAAATAGCCCAGAGCTCCTAGCCACAGCAGTGTTGGGCATTCCCCGCAACCAATGTGCTCCAAAAGACATCGTTTTAAATTCTTCCTACCACTACCATCTATGGCCCACCAATTTGATGACTGATCCATCGTCTTCTTTTGGAAGCTACCGTCCCAAACTTTGTGGGCTCACTAACTGAGGTTGCGAAATCTACCAAAAGTCATCTGGTACCTCATCATTGGTGGTTGTCGTCGACTTCAAACATGAATATCTTACAGCTCCGGACTCTGATCGGCAAGTTGTAAATTCCTATAGACTTCTCAAGCTTCATAGAACGCATACAAATACTGTTGAGGCTATAAAATTCTCAGATGGCACACCTATCAAGGCGACCGACCTGGCACAGAACTGGCCCCCGTGGAAACTTAAGCAAGTAATAACTTGGCAACCAAAAATCTGATCGCTAATCTGAAAGGAACGATGCACTCCACAAAGTGAGCACTTCAAGCCCATGCATTCATTTCATCTTATACCTCTCAGCTGCAGTTGCCCACTTTGGTAGGGATCTGTATCAATTTAAACTTCAAACTGCCATAACTTTTTCACCGTAGCTCCAATCGTCGAGCTGTAAAGACAGGCCGATAGAGCACGTCAAACACTGTAGTTCTAGATCATAAACTCCCACTTGTGCTCACTTTAATCATACCATTTTTTAGCATCATTAAGGCATCTATTGGCCCTTTTAAGCCGCATCTAGCATACATTATTCATAAAGGTAGCTTGTTACCAAGCCCTGAATAGTGATCATTCATCAGGTAAGCTTCAATTAAACTCAATGTGCATCTTCTTAGTATCTTTTTTAGCATGGGAGCGGAGTTGCACGACATCCACCCCCTCTAATCCTGCACAGCCTCAGGTCTGTGCCAACTGCACTTTAGAAGCATCATCAGACTCATCATCTGATTCATACATAACAGTATCATCAAGAGGTTGATCTATGTTGAAATCTTCAATATGCCATATAGGCTCATTGAAAACATAAAAACAACACTTATGCAAAAATGAATGTCTGAGAAGTATTACTGGTTTTATTGTCATCGCCTTCTCCTCAGTTCCCAAAATTTTGAATCTACACAACATCAACTCACTATTAGTGAAAAAATAAAGACATCACAATAAACTCAATATTAGTGAAAATAAAGACATCATAATAATTAAGCATTACATGCTAACTATCTCAATGATAATGCTCATGAAACATACTGCTCAACATCACTTTTCATAGTAGACTAATTAAAATCACGCAATAAGTTTTGAAAGGTATGTCCGACATAGGGTGGTTTCTACAGATTTTCAATGAGTAAAAGATGAAAGGGTTTTATGACACACAATTTCTGTTTAAAATAAAGGAAATATTCCAAAAATATATACACAAAATTTTCAAGCATATACAACCATGTGGTTTTGTAATCATCATCTTGTGCATAAGTATCAGGCATAGAGTCAAATGAGGTACCCGTAATGGTTGATAGATTATTAAGAGAGGGTCTTCAAATCAAAGTATCAGCTACAATATTTTCTTTACCAAGTTGATATTGAATATTGGGCTAAATTTTTTGAATAAAAGCAATCCACTTAATATTCCTATCATCTATTTAGGGGATGAGATAATAAATACTTGGATACTTTGTTGATCATTTCTTATCATTTAATTAGCACCCATTAACTAATGATTCCAAATCTTTAAAGCATGCACTAAAATAGTTAATTATTTGTCATATGTACTAAATTTTGATTTGGAAGGTTTAAATTTATGGCTCTCAAATACGAGTGGACGGTTATCTTGCATAAGAACTACACTAATACCTTTGTCACTAGCATCAGTGGTGACAACAAAGAATGGTCTACAAAAATTTGGCAATTGTAACACAAGTGCATCAGTTAAAGCATTCTTGATTGTAGTGAATGAGCTTTTTGGTAAATCAATCCATGCATCAAGAGTGTTTTTCTTCAACAATAGAGTCAAATAACGAGATTTATAAGCAAAATTGTGAGCAAACTTCTACAATAACTACAAAGACCAATGGAAGATTGTAACTCATGCAGATTTTTGGGTCTAAGCCATGATTGGGTAGCTTCAATTTTATTTGGATCAACATGAATTCCTTTTTCCAAAATAATTTGTCCCAAATATTCAATTGTAGATTGAAAATGAACTTTTTTTGAGGCTCATATACAAGGTGTTTTGCGAAAGCAGATCTTGTTCAAATTCACTAAATACCATAATATACAAAAAAAGATAATGAAAAAATCTTGATGGTCAATAAAGATCATGTTCATCATACAAGTAAAACTAGCTAGTGCATTTGTTAAACCAAACGGCATGACAAGAAATTCATAACGCCCATTTTGTGTCCCAAACTCACTTTTATAAACGTCCTCTTCAAAACAATTGACTTGATGGTACCCAGATTGTTTGTCCTTTCAATTTGTCAATAGGAAACCTATTATCAATGGTAATCTTGTTTAAGGCCCACTAGCAATACACATATGAAAGGTTCCATCTTTCTTCTTAACAAGAATTAATGGAGCTCCAAATGGTGAACTACTATATATTATAAGTCTTCAGATAAGTAAGTCAATGATTCGGTTTTGTATCTTCCTCTGTGCAGTTAGGTTTACACGATAAAGTGCTTTACAAGGAGGTTCGCTACCCAAGATAATGTCAATTTCAATGGTTTTCAAGGCATGAGGGTGGAATTTTAGGAGGAAAATCATGCATTAAGCAGTCCTTAAATTGTGAGATAAATACATCACGTGAAGAGTGATGTGGAGTTTTGGTTTTAGCACAGAGTTCATTTACAAGCACTCGGTATGCTTTCCCTTGCTTTCTAATGGCTCTTTTGGCTTCTGTATGAGAAAGAAGTGAATTTTTTTTTAATGTTCAAGTGTTGCTTGGATGGAGAAAGTTTTTCTGCCATGTGTGATGCATGTTTTGTAGTTAATTGGTGGGTTAAACTCATAACAAAAAGGCATTCTTAAGCCATGCAATGGTGCTACCAAAAATATGTATGTCGTGAACATTCACCGGTGCAAAATCCAGTGGTTACTTGAGTTGCATGTTTTGTAGTTAATTGGTGGGTTGAACTCATGACAAAAAGGCATTCACAAGCTCATATCAATACCATGCAATGGTGCTACCAAAAATATATATGGTTGTGAAAATTCCCCAATGCAAACTCCAATGGTTACTTGAGTTTTATAATTGAATTGTTGATTATTAAAAATCATCTTGTCTTTGTGGGGTGAAGAGAATTCAAGAGAGTTGTTATGCCAGGTAGACAGAAATGAAGTGATGACTACTACCATCATGTATGAGAATTGTGATATCTTCATTCCTAATTGCCACCTTCACTTTGAGTAAAGTATGTAAAGATAAAGAAATGTCAAAGAAGGGTTGTCATTTTCATCTTATTTGGGATCACAGCCCTCACACTAGTTGGCTTCATTTTCATTGTCATCAAGGAAAGCATCTTTGATGAGATTAATTGTTGCACCATTGGGCAATTGTTGTTGAAGGGTATTTGACTAAGGTTACGTGTGACTCCATTGGGGTGGCCATTCTTCTCTCCTTAGTCCAATTTCTTCAAAAACTCCTTCTTCTTGTTTCCTCATCCATATATCTTCGTAGATCTAGCAATTTTTGTGAATTGAGTACTCTCCATACCTGTTTATGACTCAATAAGCACAATTTGATGGAAAGTTTGCCGATGATGTTTCTCTTAATTCTTTATTGAGCTTCTAATTCTCAATACAGTGTTGCTAGCTTGACATTCTTCTTCAAGAAGAAAAATAATGTTGCCAATTACCGTGAACCATAAAATGTGGCACCACTGCTAGGAGATCGGCAAGAATGGGTGCTAAAATTCAAAATTTTCTCACACACACCCATCAAACCTCTCATCATCTCTCCTTTAACTAAGTACAAACACAAGTAGACAAGCAAACACCTTACACACACACACACACACACACACACACACACACACACACACACACACACACACGAACACAAGAATAGCTTTGATGGTGACATTGTGTAAGAGAAGAATATGTTGACACAATTACCACACACAACATAGCATAAAAGAAGAGAGTGGGAATATTCCAAGAGAATGGCCTTCCCCCAAAATCCATGGCATATCTTGTGGAAATGGGTATTGAATTTCTTTATTGACTAAGTTAGTGCCAAAAAAAATAGAGGCCCTCTTTACACTTGAGTTCATGGGTGGTACCTATCACTTATTACATGACCCTTCAAAGGATAGGCTCTCACTAAAGTTGTACAGCGGAACCGTATAAGCTTATTAGAAAATTAACTACAACACGTGCAAAAATAAATGGATGAGAAGTATTATTGGCTTTATTTCCGATGCCTTCTCCCCAATTCCCAAAGTTCCAATCTGCACGGCATCAACTCACTACTACTAGTGAAAATTAAAGACATCATAGTAATTAACCGTGACATGCTAGTATCCCAATTGTAATGCTCACCACAATAGGAGGGTTCCCAATATCATAACATGAGCTCTTTAAATCATAAGAAACCCCTTTGAGCCCATGCAAACTCTAATTTACTTTTTATCCGAAGGAAAATATACCTCCCCTTTTAAGCTTTCCTTTTGAGTGTCTACACATCATTGCACATTATAACAGTGTTAGAGCACATATAAAACAAAAGAAAAAGGTTGGTCAATAGTAGAAAATTTACAAAAAATTCCCATCCAACACCCAAACCTACAACACCCCTGCAAAGCCACTAAGGCAATGAGGATAAAGACCTTTGCAAACTAGGGGCACTCAAAGGCAGCGACCAAGGCATCCATACAAAGTCACCTAAGGTGATGACAACATAAACCTTGTGTAGAGACTTGGAACTTGTGGCATGCTCAATCATCCTCTATATAAGCCATAGCCCTAGAGACCCCTAAACTGCATGCTAGACACATGGTAGGGCCCTTGCCCTAGGGATTTTCCCACTTGGCCACTGGTTTATGCCACCATAGAACCGTTGTCTTGTCACTACTCCCACCCTCTAAAAAAAATTCATCCTCAAAACCAAGAATAGTTCCTGCATAATGCTCATAGAAAAACATAACATTGTTAATTTCCTCAAGAATGTCTCCATTGGTTGTTATATTAGCAATTACATAATAAATATCATGCTTTTCAGCACTTCGTAAGTGGAATGCCTTGATGCACCTATTTAAAAATTGAAGGTAAAGATTACCAAAATGGACATTGCTACCATGTAACTAGTCATAAAGTTTTCATACTTTCACATGTTGCCACTTTTGTAGGCACAATCATATCTAAATAGACAACCTTGGCCACTTAATTGTCTAAAAAGAGAGTGTTGTAATGATCATTATCATACAAGAGTGATATGCACTATAGGACCCATTGTGGCACATATGAAAATATAACACCAGTGTCATAGTCCATAAAAGCTCATATTTTCCACATGTGGAATACGCTTTTTGATACCTCAACCATCCATGTCCATATCCTTTGCAAAAAGGAGTTTCTAATTCTGTGGCTACACTGAACTCCATGAGCTCCTAAACCATATTACCTACCCTTGTGATTAGTAACAAGTGCCATAGAGATTATCTCTACCATTGTAGCCATGGGATCTTCATAATCCAATTTTTCTTTTAAAATGTTGGAGCTATTAATTGTTGCCTTGGTTGCTACCTTTGTAGCTATGTGAAAACTTGGAGCCAAAACCACAGGACACTAGTCCACAAGTTTTTTCATCTTAACAGTTTGGAACTCTTTGTCATGAGCTTGAATCATTGTGATATCCCAAGATCCTTTTCCTCAATGTAAATCATCATGAATCTTAATATTTGTTATGTAATTTCATGGATCATTTAATGAGATACATATCATGCATGTAATATAGAGCATAATCATGGAATGCAAAAAAAGGCAAAATAAATTCCACTTGACTGGTTTGCTATGGTTCATATTCATGCTTAGTGAAAAGAAAAGACGTTGTCTTTTGGTGCATTTCAGAGTGACAAGGCTCAATAAAAAAATGAGTCGTTGTTCATTTATTGAGAAAAATATATGCTTAAAAGAAGATATCCTTTTCTAGAGCATAATACAAATGGGGCATTGGGAAAAATAAATGCCAATCAAAAACCTTATGTTCACCCTTATGCATACTTTCCTAAGCACCTTCCTGCAGAAAGTCATATCTAAAAACCTATATACTTATGCATGCTTGTGCATGCCTTGCATATCTTGATTAGAATTGATATTGCTTATCATCAAACAAGCAATCAACCTTGTCGAGTATCAAATTGTGGAAGTTGGACATACCCACCAATATACTCTTGTGCATAGATTTTAAAAAAACAACTACCATAATCTAGCCGATGATGTCCTCAATAGAGTGTTATGTGTCATAGAATAAGTGTACAAAAGTCTTCTTGTGTGAATTTTTAGATCCATTGTAGTTGCATGCTATGTTTGGGCCATGCTCAAACTTGCATGCTCAAGGTTCTTGAGTCCTCCTTGCCCCTTGGCTTTGCCGTATTAGTGCAAACCACCTTGGTTAGATAGATGCTCACTTGACATAACAAAATGACGTGCATGTAAATCAAGGACTAGAAATGGATGCCTCTACAAATAGATATATGCCTTGTAAAGTAAGATCTTTAGAGAGAAAATTGTGTTGGAATACTTGAGCGAGTCGTTTGGCTAAAACTTAATAGAAGAGATTCTTACTAACCTATGCAAGATACACATGCCCTGCATGTTACAAACTTGTTTAAAGATTGAGTGATCTGCCATAATGTTGGATCCAAATTCTTGACTAGTATAAGTGAGCCTTTCTCACACTTGGAAAGATGTACCGTGTATGGAGAGAAAACATTAGGTAGAATCATTGGCTTGCTTGAATAACCAACTTGATTGCTCAAGCCTACCACAAATTGGAGCCATGATCCTTGAATTTTGACTAGATTTTTGTGAAATCTATGACCGTTTGACTTACTTAAAAAAGTTTTGACAAACACGGAGCCGTGCTCCTTAAATCAACATGTAAGATGAGTCTTAAAGGCTACACTTAATCAAATTGGATAAAATTTTACTTGTTACAACATGAAGTCTTGCTAACCTTGATTGGTACATATGCAATTGACAAGTTGTGCTTGTATCAAAACGTGATAACTCATTGAATCCAAGCCGAGAGCCTTGATGAAGCTTTGTTCATGCAATCCTTGCTTGATTAGTCTAATAAGACTTGCTTCTTGCTTTTTTGGATTTACATACCTTTACCATCTTGCTTGAGCCATGCCAGGCTAGGTTTGAACCCCGCAATTGACATAAAAGATATCAAGAATATTCAATTTTGTCACCTTAACCACTTGGCAAAACCGACCCAGATTTGAGAATCTTGCTTTGCTCGAGGGCCTTGTCTTGGAAGCGGTGTAAAATACCACCTTGACATAGTGTGTGATCCCCTTGTGATAGCTATTGTCTTTGTCCATATGTGGTGTTTGCCTTGCTTTGCACTTTTTTCTTGAGAAGCCATGGATTCCTTACTTTGTGAAAGTAGCCCCTTCAACAACTTGTGTGATCAGCCCCTCAGTTGGCCTTGGGGCACAAGAATCAAAGGTAAATGTGAAATGTGGAGCTTGGGACATGTCTAGAGTGAGACAACACAGAGCAATAAAGAAAAAGAGGTTGTAGCAAGCTATGGTGGCTTGTCAACAACTCTTGGCCCTGGTGTCAAGGCTTGCTCCACTCACCAAGGCAACCTCAACCCCCTCCTCTGCATCCATTTTTGTCTCACTTGAGGTTGGCTCCCTCCTTTCTACAAGGCCTAGTGCCCACTAATTTTGTTGACCACCCAATTTCTCTTACTTCCCTTATTGACCACCCCTTGTGATTGCATGCATGCAAAAAAGCTTCTTTTTTTTTTTTGAATGTTGGGTCATCCTTGTCCATTGTGATCTCAATATATATTTTTGCTTTTAGGTATTTGTTTCACTTATTTGTCAAAGTCTGCTAGGGCAATTTACTGAGGTGACAATATGAGCACACCTAGTCCCCCATGGTATTATCATCAATTTTTGCCAAGGTTGGTTGGTTCAACACTATCTCTCTCTCGTGTATTCTCCCCATTGCTCTATGCTTCCACATCATCAAATGTCACAGAGTATCAGAGCTTTGTGCTCATGAGCATTGGAGGAGTCAACCCGCATGAAGAGGAGAAGCTCAAAGAGAACCAGACGCCATTGAAAAGTCTTTTAAAGAAAAGCCAGTGTTTTTAATTGCATTTCAATAGGCATCGTTTTTTTAAAATTGAGGGTTTATTGGAAAGGTGGCATTTTGTTTAGTCAACATTGTGAAGAAGGACTCCCAAGATCCATTGTTTTGAAACGATAGGAGGGAGGAGGCTAGACTTGCCTCTAATCGACGGCATGCTTATTTGCCAAAAGGGAGGACTATAATTGCGGGGCAAGGTAGTTTAGCAGCCGATGTCGGGACACCCTTTTGAAAGGCGTTCTAAAACGCTACAAGGTGGGTTCTGCTTGAAAACTCAGGCATTGTGTAATGTTGCCAAGTGAGGCTTGTAAACCCTAGCATTCTAAATGGCCACAACAAAGGAGGGCTCAATGATGGATGAGATTGATGCAAACATTTTGAAATGTTTCTCTAATGGGATACAAATAGTTATTGCACATTAGATTTCCACCACATTTGCTTCTCCTCACCACATTAGGAAATTTCATCCTAGTTTGCACTAGCTTCACTTGATGAGGATGACCAGACCAGTGCTCAGTTAGCTACCTCAATACCCACAAGGTCCAACATCCATTGTTATAAATGTGACATGATGCTTTGTTTGGCTCGGGAATTTGAAGACAAAGACGCAAGTAGGAACTCACAAAGGGACAAAGGCAAGGGCAAGTTGGACAGAGATAATGGTGATAAATAAATGATAGATGAGATTGGCATGGCACATATGGTGGTGGCCACAGCTGCCATGATGCCAAATTTCTAGCCAATTGGTGGTTGTCACTACTAGCTTCAATGAGGATGAGGCTTGTGAGTGAAAGAGAGGGAAAAATTGAAGCTCCCTATAACTGATTTAAATCCATGTGTTGGAGTTCAAGTTCTCGGTGTTTGAACACGTGGTTCAGAGTTTAATGCACATGCATATGGCAAGGAACCAATCAAACATATCTAAAACATTATGGATGTGCATGCCAATTCATTGTTGTTGGCTGGATTATGGACAAGATGTGTATCAACTTCATTATCTGGATGTGATGTGTTCATAGTTCACGAATGGGGATTCTTGGACATAGTGTGGTCTATAATTCAATTTTCTATCTGGAAATTGGTGCTCAAAATGGCATTTCTCTAAGGTAAAAATTTGAGGGTAGCATAATCGGGGTGTATGGAGTATCCTAGACGGTGCTAGGGTATCCATGGTAGCTTCTTCATTAACTTGGTCTCACTATTTATGTCCACTATGAGTTGCAGAGAGGGTGTAATAGTTATGGCATCTCAAATGAACTGCCTAATGCGATCCCAATATTTATTTTTGCTTTTAGGTATTTATTTCATTTATTTGTCAAAGTTTGGGTAGGGCAATTTACTGAGGTGGCTATATAAGCACACCTAGCCTCATCAATTCATTGCCAAGGTTGGTTGGCTCAGTAGTATCTCTCTCTCTCTCATGTATTCTCCCCATTGCTCTACGCTTCCGCATTGTCGACGTTGACAAACCTCAATCCCCTTCATAGAGTCTCAACTTGAGAGTTGATACTAGTGTGAAGACTTGGAACTTGTGGCATGCTCATGACCACCCAACAATCCTCTATATAGGTCATAGTCCTAGAGACCCCTACAATGCATGACAGACACATGGTCAGATCCCTTGCCCTAGGGATGTTCCCACTTGGCCATTGGTCCGTGCCACCATAGGACCATTGTCCTGATACCTTGGTAGAATATTGGTACTCAAGCAAATGACCAAGGCATAGATCTTGGTAGACCCTTTATACTCAAGGGTACCAAAGGCACCATTGGCACTAAAAGGCACCAATGGCTACTACTGGCATTGTGTGGGGATGAGTCCTTCCCAAAGTCTTGCAACAAAGGGAGTTTTGAACTCACCACATTAAGGTAAAGGGCGAAGTGTTTTACCCCTTAACTAATTAACTTTTTTTTAAAAAAAAGTTTTGAACTCACCACATTAAGGTAAAGGGCGAAGTGTTTTACCCCTTAACTAATTAACTTTAAAAAAAACTATGGACAACATGTGTTCTTAAGTTGAAAGAAAAAGCCCCAACTCCCTAGACAAAGCCTTTTCCTTTGCATTTGCTACATTTTTTTGCACTACAACTTGCTTCTCACCAAAAAAATATTTCCCATCATCTTTAAAACTACACTAGGATGCTTCAAACAATGACTCTTTAGATGATACCAACCCACATTATTTGAAGGTATCATAGTCACCACTTTGTAGATTCACCCCTTGAACATTTTGTGGAGTTATTGTTGAAAGCCAAGCAAAATTGATGTCAATCCTTTTTTAATGCTTTTGGCCACGATGATGGAATGGAAGAATTCTTTTTTACATTTGAGGAGTATGATAGTAAGCAAAAGGGTGAGAATGTTCTTTCTTAGCTTAGTCAATTTGACAAATACTTATGTGGCTAAATATTTTTCAAGAGTGAATACACTAAATGTGCAAGTGATCACATGACTGCAAAAGTTTCTTTGTACTGGAATGTTGAAAACACTTGGAATGAACTTCAAGCTCAAGTCTAAGAGTCCTTTTGACCTTCACAGTTTTATCTACATGCTCGTTGTGGTTGGAGTAATTTTCTTTGGTTCAATATGTTGCTATTTCCTAGTATAACAGAGTGATTTTGAAAAATCACGCTTCAAAAAAGATACAAAGATACAAAGATGAACTTCAAGAAGTATTCATACAAATATATTTTGCTCACGATGTTGAAAAGAAGATTCAATCTCTTGCAAAATATTTGCAAGCCTCTATGACTCTAAATTTTTCCCATTTGACCTACCTATTTCCACAATTAGCCATGACAATTAGCCACAAATAGAAACAAAGTCTCCAGGCCAGCATGTACAATCACTTATCCTCTTGATAATATATCTTATCTAAAAAATGTGTCTCCCACTTCAAATATATATTCAAACTTTCAACATAAAACAATAATGTGTGATCACATCCACAAAGATACTTTTTCTACTTTTTTGTTAAAGCTCTTATGAAGAAGCCCGTTTCCAACCCCAAATTTCAAGTTGCTTTGGTGAATCTATAGATATCTTTCAAGGTATGCCTTTTTGTCACATCAATATATGTTCCTGATGATGATTATTCACTTACACAATGCCTATGAAAAAGGATGAGAAATTAGTCACACTTCTAGTGATAAAATCACTTGACATGTTTCCTTTAGTCTCTCATTCACAAGCTTGTCATATATTATGAAATCATAGGTAGTGATACTCTTTTTCACTAACCACTTCATGGCATCAATTGTATCTTTCATAATAAGGAGATTATTTTGCTTCAGTTTACCTTCATAGACAACCCTCCACATATCTCTCCTTTTACATCCTCATAAGGTAAAACCACTCACAGAGGAAGAAGATTCAAAGACAATTAACTAAACTACTACTAAAGCTTGATACAAATTTCTAGTTCCCCTTTAGAAGCTCGCATCTTCTTCTTTCGAGAGAAATATAAATACATATAGAATGTGCATAGGCTACCGTGCTTTAAATGAGGTGACTCGTGAGATTAGAAACCTCATACCTTGTATAGATGTTCTACTTGATAAACGAGAGCTACTATTTTTAGCAAGATTGACTTAAAACATGGTTATCATCAAATAAGAATGCATGCATCAATTGTATCTTTCATAATAAGAAGATTATTTTGCTTCAATTTACCTTCATAGACTATCCTCCACCTTTCCCTCATTTTACATCCTCATAAGGTACTTTATAGGGAAAAACCACTCACAAAAGAAGATTCAAAGACAATTAACTAAACCACTACTAAAGCTTGATACAACTTTCTAGTTCCCTTTTAGAAGCCCACGTCTTCTTCTTTGCAAAGAAATATAAATACCTATAGAATATGCATAGGCTACCATGCTTTAAATGAGGTGACTCTTGAGATTAGAAACCTCATACCTCATATAGATGTTCTACTTGATAAACAAGAGCTATTGTTTTTAGCAAGATTGACTCAAAACATGGTTATCATCAAATAAGAATGCATGTATGTGGCAGTACAAGGCTACATTTAACACCTAAAGTGGTTATTGTGAATTTCTTGTAGTTGTTATGAGCACGTCTTGAGCTGGAAGAGAACAAGAGGAGGCACTCTTCCATTCCTTCTCCATTGAACGAAGGAGGGTGATAGCCTTGTTGTAGCTTGCAAACCTTGGTTTCAACAACTACTTCTCCAAAGCGCGTTGAGAGAAGAGTGCCAATGAGACTAACTTGAGAAAAATCATCCGAGTAATGCGTTGGTTGCATGTGTATAAACACCTCCACTTGTTGCAAGAAGCCTCTAAACTTTGATCGTGCCCCATCAAAATTTTCAGGTGGGTTGACCTTGGGCTTCCTCCTTTGTTGTGGTGGACTAGCTAAAACCACGGGTTGATTTTTGCACGTATTGGCTTTAGGTAGTTCTTGGATTGGGGGTTGAAGCTCTTGCACCACTAGACCTAGCAAGTATGGTTTCTCTAATTGCCCCACTGGACTCGCTAAAATCATGGGTGGATTTTGGCACATATTGGCTTCACATAGTTCTTGGATGCGCTTTGAAGGTCTTGCACCACTAGACTTGGCAAATATGGTTGCTTTGTTTTCCATCGTGCATGTGGCCCCTGAATTAGTTGCTAAAACTTTTGCAAGTTGGATACTACACCTTCTAATATACACTCCATGTCTCAGAAAGATTAAGAAGTGCAGTCTTGCCAAAATGTTATGAGCACGTCTTGAGCCAGCGTCTTGAGCCAAAATAGAGCAAGAGGAGGTGCTCACAATATAAAATAGCGTGAAACTTGGTCATGAGTTTAATCTTGATTACAAGACTTAATACTTTAACAAGAGAACTTGATTACAAAACTCAGATTACAATGCTAGACTGCAAGACAACACTTGATTACAAGAACAAGACTCGAACACAAGACAAGAACTGGACGAGGGCTTACCTCGCAGGAGCCTCACAACTAGTGTTGGCAAGACTGTGAGGGGCTTGTAGGACAAGACTTCTATTTATACTAAATCCTAAGGAGGTTAAGACTGTCTAGGTTATTCCTTCTAGAATCTTCTACGTTCTTCCTCAAGCTTCTAGAGTTTTCTAGATTCTTTTGATACTTTTAGAACCTTTTAGAATCTACTAGATGCTTCTAGAATCTTTTGGAACCTTCCAAAATCTTTTGGATCCTTCTAGATTCTTCTAGATGTTTCTATAACCTTCTAGATTCTTGATGTTTCTAGAATGTTCCAACACTTACTAGATGCTTCTAGAATCGTCTTCAAGTTTTAAAACTTTCTAGAACCTTCTAGATTCTTCTAGAAGTTTCTATAACTCTTCTAAGAGCTTGCATCCATGATAGTTATACGTTTGATTACACAATGGAGACTTGCTACTTTCAAATGTATAGAGATCGGATCTTAGATAGTCATCCAGACTGAATGATTGTCTTTTTTTATAATATTCTGATTTGTAGAGAAATTGCATAAAGAAAATAGAAACATTTGCATTTAATCTTCAATAAACTACATGAGAATCATTTCTATACAAACCGTAAAAGAGTTCTTTTAAAAATTAAAGTAAACTTGAATACATTTGCCACATCATCTCCATCGATGGTACAAAGGCTGATCCTAAAATGGTATCTACAAGGATTGGCCTACCCTTTGATAGTCTATTGTGGTGGAGCACACCAAAAGTTCTAGCCATTTAGCCAACTTTTGTTGCTTTCATACTAAAAGGGTCATTGTGACACAATTGTTAACCATATGGCCATGTCCTTTCCAAGAGATTTGGCGTGTGAGCAAAACTTTGGGACCCTTAAGCACCATCCAAAACAAGACATTGGATATAGGATTAGTAGAGCCAATATCCCCCACGATCCTAGCACCCATCATTTTTAGTTGGCACACAAAAAGATTGGAATGTCCTTATCAACTTCAATCTCTAACCTTACATCACCAAGATGTGGAGCTTTTAAAATGTGAATAATTTACCAAGAAGAGTTGTTGAAAGAAAACAAATGTATCAATTTTTAAAAAAAAAATATGTAGAAGCAAGATTTTCACCACTAAAACCTTGTGATTTTTGCACATGCTTGCATCTATTGGGCTCTTTAGGAGACCTTCATGAGGTAGTCAAAAGTGATCCATGCCAAAAAATTAAAGAACCATGTCATCCATTGTACTCCTCTATGTAATAGTGTGTATGTTACACAAAATAGCCAAAGTATTATGTTTTGAGTTTTCTAGCAAAAGATTGCATGCATGGAGATTGTTAGATGTATTGCATGCAAAATTATTCTAGCATAGACAACATAACTGGATGGCATTCGTATAGTAATCAAGAACACATGTACTCGTGAATGAGAATAGAATCTACATGTTTTCTAGCAAAAGATTGCATGCATGTTGATTGTTAGATGTATTGCATGCAAAATTATGCTAGCATAGAAAACATGACTAGATGGCATTCTTATAGTAATCAAGAACACATGTACTCGTGAATGAGAATAGAACCTACATGAGTGTCTAAAAGTTATTATCTTATTAAGATTGCTCTCGTAGAACTTGATGTATACACTAAAGTCCATTACCTATTAGTCGTGACATGTTTAAAAAGATTAATAGGTGAGAATTTAGTAAAAGATGGTGCATGTCCTAGCACTTTTTTCCACTAGAGTTGTTTTGCCTACTATTGGAGTAGGCATGGTGCAGTGCTAAGGATGTTCGTGCTCATGCATTGAATTTGCTTTATGTTAAGAGTTTCATTAATCCACACATTCACACATGAGGCACAACAAAAATAGGCAAGGGGCGGACTAGCTTCTTTGTATGACCACTTTTATGCACAAAGAGGATGGTATGGATACATTTTTTATAGAGATTTAAGGTCTCAAGGAGCAACCACTTGCTAGTGGTAAGGTCATTCGTGATAGTACTCTTGTACATATAGTTATTGATGCTTTGGTGAATGTTATCAAATTTTTGCATCCACCTTTAGGTTTGCCAGCAATGAATAGACTTGATGATGTGGATGTTGGTCTTGTCTTTGATTTTGATGGTCTCATCTTTGAATATTGCAATAGGCCTAGTCCATAAAAATAGGGCTAAGGAGCATGTTCATGAACATGCATTTGTGGTCGCACAACAAAAGAAGAATATCACTATTGCCACCTCGAATGCTTGTGTAGGTAGCAAGCATATCCCCACACCTGTTGCTTCTTCAAATAACAATAGGTCTGCAAAGTCTAATGAGAAAGGTGAGAATAAAATAAGCTTTATATAGGCCAAATGATTATCTCATCAAGCAATGCCTTAAGCTTAAGGCTAAGACTCATAGAAAGGGGCAAATGCATCCATTGCAAATATGGATTTGGTGAATGTTCTGCATGATGAAAAATGGGCTTTCAATTCAACCATTGTTAGCATATACCAAGGACACAAATATGATCTCACACAATGTACATGATATGTTGTTGCCTCTTTTTAATGGTAGGAGTATGAATGCAAGTCCTGATGAGGTACATGCACAATCTATGTAGGTTTCATACAATGTTTTTAGATCAGTCATTTTTTAATGTAAATTTACAACATTGAAATTGATGAGGATATGGTTGATAAAAGGCAGGCTAGAGGTATGCCAAAATGGTTGATGTAAACCTTGCAACAATAAACTGGGTGCAGGTTTTTCTAATCATACTCATTCAAGTTTGCAACATGCCTCTTACGCATTAACTTATTATGTTTTGGTTTTTAATAGTATGTATAATGAGGAAGAGGCTTTGTCAATTTATGAAGCACAATATTCAAAAATTTGGTTGGCAATTGTAGTGCAATATGAGTATGGCACTATTATGAAGAATAGAAAATGTTCTTTGTGTGACTTGCCTCCTAGCACCAAGGCCATTGGTATTATGTGGATTTTCAAGTTAAAATATGGAGAAAATTACCAAAATACCCCTCTAATTTGTGGAAATTCCCAAAATACCCTTGTATCTATTTTGGTTGGATTGTTGAAGATTTTCTAACCTTCATTTCTTTTTGACAGTTGAGATCCGTTTTCGAGTGCTTAGCATGTAGTTTGTCGCAAATTACCTCACAAAAAAGGTAATTGCGTCTAAAAACAATGAAACATTCATCTCAAAAGCCTACATAACCAGCTCAAATTCTAGTTTTAGCATCTTGTACGATAGACAATCAGTCATCTTATGAAATGCTACAAAAAAAATATTTTTGGAGAAATTTAATCTCACAACTAGGGGTATTTTGAGAATTTTAGAAAATTTGAAGGGCATTTTGGGAATTTCCACAAGAGAGGGGTATTTTGGTAATTTCCCCTAAAATGTAAGTTGAATGGTAGTGGTGATCATTATACATTCAAATTTGGAGCAAAATGGTATGCAGAATAGGAGGGCATTGATTTTGCTAAGACTTTTGCTTCCACTTGTCATATGACTACCATTCAGAGCATTTTTGCATTGACAACTCATAATGGTTGGAATGCACATCATTTGGACATAAAGACTACATGTGTTTTTTTACTATGGGATGCTCTTGGTGTGTGGGGTCAAACCTGCCTTTACTACTAGCAATGTTATCGTACATATATACAAGTAGATCTCTTGCCACAAGAAGAGAGCCAACAAAGAAGATACTTCATTACAAATTGTTGTGATGATGACTCGGTAGGTCTAGACTATGACTAGACAAGACAAATGGAGGAACTCCACCCTTGCCCCCAAACAAAATTGAGGGTATAGTTGATTGGGAATTTCTCATTTGAATGAGTTTTAAGGTTGGTACATGCTAGAGTATGTGTACATTTAGAGGGGAGAATGTTGTGCCACGTTGTGTGCATGCATTCAATTTTGAGTATAGGATCCATTTTGACTTTGGTCAGTATTATGACTCAAGTTGACCAGGTTTTTTTTGCCAAAATGGTTGTCAAAAGATGTATCCAATTGTGGTTTTGATTAGATTTGCAATTGGAACAACTCATAGCTTGTGGTTTTGTTTAGAAAGGGCACGAAAACAAGGTGTGCTAGTCTAACCAAACTTTATATGAATTGAAGGAAGCTCCACATCCTTGTTGGTATGAAAAGATTCCTGCTTTATTGGTTGCACATGGTTTCAGCTCTATGCTCATGCATATCTTGGATGAGCAAAAAATAGCTTACAATGGCCACTTCTAGTTGTGAGGTTGAGTATAGGACAATTATCACGGCTACTGTTGAGTGCATTTTTGTTAGACACCTTTTGACTAACTTATGTGTTAGACAACAATCTATCACCATGGTCTTCAATATGATAGTCAAAGTTCCTTGGCAGTCAAGGAACCTAGTGTTCCATGCTCACATAAAGCACATTGAGGTGCATTATCATTAGGTCAGCTTGGTTTATGTGCCTGTGCATGGCAACGTTGTTGATCTTTTCAAAAAGGCTCTACTTAATGGGAGGTTTGAATCTTTTTTCTAACCTTTGGGCTTACGCTCCTTTGTGCACTAGTCACAAAGGGTATGGCACAGATCAGATCACTCCCATGCAGGGGGATTTGTTGATAGCTTATGGTAGTGATTTGTCTATTTATTTTTTTGTGATTAATAAGGATACCAGTCCATCCTTACGGGAAAAGCTTTATAGCACTTATGTGAAAGGAAGTGCTACAAGGAAGCTCTATCTTATGAAGAAACTCTTTGATTTGAGAATGAAATACGAAAGCACGATTGCTTTTCATTTGAATGAAAAGGACATTTGAATGAGTTCAATGTCCTTTCTAGCTAGTTATGGTCTCAAAATTGAACTTGGATGAGGAAGTGAAAGCTATATGTCTTCTATGCTCATTGCCTTCATCTTGGGGCACATATGTTATTACTACCAGTAATTCTATACTTGTTAGTAGTACCCTAAAGTTTTATGATGTAGTTGGTAGTTTTCTTATTGAAGAAACAAGTCTAAAGTCTATGGTTCAATGCCAACAAAGTGCCACCCTCAATGTTGATAGAGGAGAAAGCAGTATAAGGGAAAATCCTGTGAGCACAATAAATCTTGTGGGCATTGCAATAAGTCTCAGGATAAGGAGGACCTTAAATGATCTCATTGTGGAAACAATGGCCACATAAAATAAGCTACTATAAAATAGGAAGAAGGAAATACGTGAAAATGACAAGGAAAAGAAAAAGGACAAAGGAAATTTCAAGATAGAGGAAATAAATTTCAGGTATACATGGCTTTGTTCAAGCTTATGCATTGCCATAAATGGCAAGTTAACAAAGCAGAGCGCCTGCAAGCAAGAGGACTCTTCCATCCTTTGGAGATTCCCAATGGAAAATGGAAAAGCGTCTCTATGGACTTTATTGTGGGTTTACCAACCACTGTATGAGGTCATGACTCGGTATGGGTGGTCGTAGACCGGTTGACTAAACTATGTAAGTTTATTCCAACCAAACAAACGGTTAAGACACCAGAACTAGCCAAGTTATTTGGGGACAATCTATACAAATTGTATGGTTTCCCAAGTAACATTGTCAGCGATCGTGATCCCAAGTTTAACAGTCACTTTTGGAGGAGTTAGGTCTTCGAGCGAGTTTAACGGAGCGAGCTTTGGAGCGAGCTTTTTTTTTTTTGGAGTGCCGCCCTCTCTACCTCCCCTTCCTCCTCTTGCCGCCCATGTGCTTCCTCCTCTTCCCTTCCTCCTCCTCCTCAACCTCCTCCTCCAAAATCTTTCCTCTCCTCCACCTCCTCTCTCCATCTACTCCTCTAACCACCTTCCCTTCCTCCAGCTCCTCCCCTAGAAACCACCATCCCTTCCCTAAAGTCCTCCTATCTCCTACTCCCTTCTTCCTCTCTCTTTTCTTAGTCGCTCTATAACCCCTCTCCTTATCCCTCTCTCTCTCTCTCTCTCTCTCTCTCTCTCTCTCTCTCTCTCTCTCTCTCTCTCTCTCTCTCTCTGTCTTCCCTCTGTGCGTGTGTCTCTCTCTCGCCCACCACCCCTCTCTCTCGTTGTCTCCCCCTACCCCCCCCCCCCCCCTCTCTCTCTCTCTCTCTCTCTCTCACACACACACACACACACACACGCACTAGGACGAGAGGGAAGGGTGGCAAGGGTAGACTCTCTCTCTCTCTCTCTCTCTCTCTCTCTCTCTCTCTCTCTCTGTGTGTGTGTGTGTGTGTGTGTGTGTGTGTGTGTGTGTGTGTGTGTGACACACACACATACACACACACACTAGGACGAGAGGGAAGGGTGGCAAGGGTAGAGAGAGAGAGAGAGAGAGAGTGAAGAGAGCTATTTAAAAAAAACAAAGCAATAGCAGTGTCTCTAGTGCCTCCGTTTTTTTGTAAAAGAGGGAGAGAGGGGGAGAGAAAGAGAGAGTGATAGCGGGAGGGGAAGAGAGAGGGGGGGCATTGGGAGGGAGAGAGAGATCAAGAGAAGAGGGGTGGCAGGTGGAGAGAGAGTAGGAGACTGGGAGGGAGAAAGAAACAAGCGCGGGGGGGGGGGGGTTGTACAGGGTGAGCCCGTCTTTCTTTTAAAAAAAAACAATACACTTCACCTCTCTCCCTCAGAATTTTGTCGCCCCCTTCTCTCTCTCTCTCTCTCTCTCTCTCTCTCTCTCTCTCTCTCTCTCTCTCTCTCTCTCTCTCTCTCTCCCCCCCCCCTTATCGATCGATCTCTCTCCCACTGCATCTGTTTTTTTTCTTTCTCTGCCTCCTGTCACATTGTCGCTTTTTGAGTCCCTCCAATCCTAATGACAAACAAAATGAAATGCTATGTTAACTGTCATCAAAAGGCCAAAATGACCCATGCGACCAAAATGATACATTCTTGGTGGATCTAATACAATGTCTGGGTACAAAATAAAATGAGAAAGAAGGGGAGAGAGAGAGAGAGAGAGAGAGAGAGAGAGAGAGAGAGAGAGAGAGAGAGAGAGAGAGAGAAATGAAATGAAATGAAATGTTATATTAACGTCTTCAAAAGGCCAAAATGACCTATGAGACCGAACTGATAAAAAAGTGGTGAATCTGTTACAATGTCTGGGTACCTTAGTACCAAAGTACTAAGTGTGAAAAGTGTGAAAGTGTGAAAATAAATGTGAAATGGTGAATCTGTTACAATGTCTGGGTACCTTAGGACCAAAGTACTAAGTGTGAAAAGTGTGAAAGTGTGAAAATAAATGTGAAAAACGAAATACAAAGTATTAAATAAACTTCTTAGGAGCATTCTGGGTGTCTGGCTAGAATGCTTCTAATCCTTTGTTGTAGTCTCCTCCGGTGAAGTGTGCTTCTGCATCTCGGTCGTGGTCGTCTCGATTTCCTAAGCTCAACCGCCCTATCAATGAGGGTGTCTTTGGTATGAATGTGGGTACTCCTTTGTGCTGGCTACTGGCCTCTTGCTTCTCCTTCCACTCTTGCTTCTCTCGATCCGAAGAAATCTGTGATCTGCCTCTGAGGCTGTAGTGCTCTTTGTCTTCTCATTAGATTATCCATGTGCCGATGCAGTTCCAGTAGGTACAAGCCTAAGCATCTTTGATCTTGGTATTGCATGACTCTATCTAGAGGTCCAAAGCCTTCTTTAAATAGGCAATGGAAATGCCCACGTATCTTATAGTATACGGTGCAATGGCATATGTAGTGTACTTCTGTCTCCGGCTCCATTCCGCATAACTTGCAAATTCTGCTCTCAAGTGGGATTCCCCTAAATCTGCCAAATTCAACTTCCAGCTGGTGTGAGGATGTACGAATCTGACCAATAGCACATCTCAAACCATGAGACAGGTGGGTATCCATGTAGCTCGGGCGAATCACAAATCCATCTTCAGATAGCTGTAGGAAGTTTTCTTTGTAGTAGTCGGCCATCTTCGTGCCCAATTCTTGTGTAGGGTCTACCCATGTCCTCTTAGTATCCAACTGTATAAGATCCTGACGGATGATTTTATTAATCGCCGTTCGTGTAATTTCCAGTGATGGAGCCGCAAGAGAGTATTGGAAGAGAGAGAGAGAGAGAGAGAGAGAGAGAGAGAGAGAGAGAGAGAGAGAGAGAGAGAGAGAGAGAATGGGGGAGAGGGGTCCGCAAGGGAAGGGAAGGTTTGGGCACACGGGGGGGGGGGGATTGTGAGAGGGGAGAGTGAAGTGTAGTTTTTTTTCTTTTTTTTAAGGGAAAGAAAGGGAGAGAGAGGAGTGCTTAGGCCCCCCAAAAAAAAATTTAAAAAAAACATGCAAAGCAATAGCGAGGTCTTTGCATGGTTTTTTTTTTATAAAATTTGGGGGGCCTAAGCGCTCCTCTCTCTCCCTTTATTTCCCTTTTTTTTTTTTAAAAAAAACTACACTCCACTCCCCCCCTCTCACAGTCTCTCCCCTCCCCCCCCCCCCCCCCCGCCCCCCCTCTCTCTCTCTCTCTCTTTCACTGCAAGTTCGAGAGTCTGAGTACTACACACTTCTAGAGTGCTCAGCTTTTGGTCACATGTAAACTTACTTCCTTCACATTTTCAGCCATGACCTAGACCTACATACTTTCCTCTCCCAGCCATAGTGTGGGCTCTCCATTGCGACTCTCATCACCACAATTTTGGACCATCAAGAATCACTCATCAGCGACACAAATACTACATCACATGTAACTTTGGTCCCATATGTCATATCCCATATGTCCCATGTAGCTTTGGTCCCATATGTCATACGATAAACAAACCTATCTATCTACCTCTCACTCCCCCGCTGGCCCCTCCCTTCCATGTCCCTCTCTCTCTCTCTCTCTCTCTCTCTCTCTCTCTCTCTCATTTTCCTTTGTACCCATGCATTGTATTATATCCACCAAGACTGTATCAGTTTGGTCTCATATGTCATTTTTACCTTATGAAAATCCTTAATACAACATTTCATTGCATTTCGTTTCATTTCTCTCTAGGGTTGGAGGGACTCAAGGGGGGGGGGGGGGGGGGGGGTGGGAGTAAAGAGAGAGAAAAGGAATAGGGGGTGGGGAGAGAGGTGGCAAGTGGAGGGGGGCAGAGAGAGAGAGAGAGGGATAGGGAGAGCAAGATAGGAGGACACACACACACACACACACACACACACACACATATATATATATATATAGAGAGAGAGAGAGAGAGAGAGAAGGGGGGGGAAGGATCGGAGCTATGGAAGAGGGCGGACGTGGAGCAAGAGGTGGGGGCCAGAGAGAGGGAAGAGGTGGGTTGAGAGAGAGAGAGAGAGAGAGAGAGAGAGAGAGAGAGCGAGAGAGAGGGGAATGGGTTGGAGGGATCATGAGAGGGCGAGAAGGGGAGCGGTGAGAGGGTCTGATTTTTTTAAAAAAAATCAAAGGCACTAGCAAAATCGCTAATGTTTTAGGTTTCTTTAGAGAGACAGAGAGAAAGAGAGGATAATTTTAACGTTATAGAAAAGTACATATATATATATATATATATATATATATATATATATATATATATATATATATATATATAATATACATAGAGAGAGAGAGATGGGGGAGAGCGGGGTGGAGCTCACTCCAGGAAGGGAGGAAAGGCAAGTGGGAGAGAGGGAGAGAGGGGAAGAGGAAGGGGGGGGGGGGGGGGGGGGGGGGGGGAGAGGGGGAGAGAGAGAGAGAGGGGAAGAGGGGGGAGAGAGAGAGAGAGAGAGAGAGAGAGAGAGAGAGAGAGAGAGAGAGAGAAGGGGGGGGTAGGGGGAGACAACAAGAGAGAGGGGTGGCGGGCAAGAGAGAGACACATGCACAAAGGGAAGACAGCAGGAGAGAGAGAGAGAGAGAGAGGAGGTCCTTGGCTACTCCACTGGAGAGAGGGGCGGCAATTGGCGGTGGTGGTAGGAGTAGGGGCGGCACATGGTGGTAGTAAGTTAGCGCCACTAACCACCAGTGGTGGGCTAGGGTGGTGGGTGGTGATGGTTTCTAAGGGGCGACAATGGGAGGTAGTGGTGGTGGGATGAAAAAAAAAAGCTCGCTCCAAAGCTCGCTTCACTGAGCTCGCTCCTTAACCGTCCCCCTTTTGGAGGGCTGTGTTTAAACAATTGGGTACACAACTGAACCTCAATACAGCCGATCATCCAGAAACAGATGGTTAGACTGAACGAGTTAACCAGGTGCTAGAGGATATACTCAGAGCATACATCAGAAAAAAACAATCAAACTGGGAAGAACACTTACCTATTCTCGAGTTTTCCTACAACAGTGCTAAGCATGTCACAACTGGATTTAGTCCTTTCATGCTCATGTATGGGGTTTCAACCTAGGTCACCTGTTACGATGGGGTTGGCAACCGAAAATCTCCAAACAGGTTAAGGATTTTCTCCAAGATCACATGGATATGTTGAAACTCGCTCCTCAGAATGTCCGACAAACACAGGATCGGTATAAGAAGTATGCTGATGAGAAACGTCGGCAAGTTACCTTCGAGGAAGGGGAGGAAGTATTTTTACGTGTGCCAAAACATTCAAAAGTCTGAAAACTGGGCCAACACCTAAATTATCTCCCCGATATTGTGGGCCTTTCAAAATACTCAAGCGAGTAGGTAATCGTGCCTACAAATTATTGCTATCTGCACATTCTCGTATTCATCCGGTGTTTCATGTAAGCCGTTTACGTAGGCGGTTACATGGGGACAACAAGGTCATTGACCAATAGATTTTGGTTGATTTCATTGAACCTCCTACCTTACCACATGAACCTGAACGTGTTCTCGATTATCATGAGTTGCGTACACATCATCATGTACGTCAACAAGTCTTAATCAAGTGGAAAGATGGAGGAAGGTGCCACTTGGGAAAACATTAGTGTTCTTAAGGATAAGTTTCCTGTTACCATATACATGTGGTAGTGATGTGTGTGAACACACTAGGACAGCCGGGGCATTTTTTCCCTCTCTAGGAGGTTTTTTCCCCGAGCATTGTATATACGCCCATCACTCTAGGGCTATCTATCTTTCCATTGCTTACTAAGTAACACACTCTCTATTGTGTGCATTGGGCTTCCTTCATCTTCTCCAAGCTGTGTGCGTTTTTGTGCAACCCTAATTCCAACAATTGGTATCAGAGCAGGTTGCGTCCTCCCGGGCTTAGTTGCCAGCTGCTCCAACACACGCCTGCTCACTTTCTTCGATTTCAGTGAGCTTTGGCGAGCGTTCGCAGGTCGAAAAATATTTTGGGAAGGCTCATAGAGCTCGGTCTGCTTAGATTTCTGATTCGGGCTCATTTCGGCCTCCGTTTCCACTACAGGCAATGTTGCACAGGCTATTTCGTCATTTTGTGTAGAATTTCTGTCAGGGCCATTTTTTGCATAACAGGTGCCTTACAGTCTTCTATGGTTTGTGCTATATAGCATGTGTTGTTCCCGCTTTGTTTCTCCTATTTTCGGGTAGTTTTCACATCAGGTGCACCATTTACCATGGTTGACAACAACACAGATGTGTTCAAGATGTTTGTTGTTGAGGACAGGTTGGATAGGGACAATTACCCTATGTGGGCTTACATGATGCAACATGTTCTTGTGTCAAAGGGCGTCTGGAATATTGTGCAGGGCATTGATGTATGCCCTGGTTTTGAGGATGCAGGCGATGTTGAGGATGTTGCAGGTCTTGCTGCAAGGATTACTGCTATTAGAGTTGTTTTGCCTACGGTGGAACAATCTTTTTGGGATGTAAAGGATGCGCAGGCTCATGCATTGATTGCGTTGTCTATGAAGCGCACCATTGTTCCTCACATCCGTTCAGCAAAATCTGCAAAACATGCTTGGGATATTTTGGCTGGTCTTTATGCAAGCCCCAATGAGGCTAAAATTGCTTTGCTGCATAAAGAGCTGGAGTCGAAGATTATGCATGAGGAAGATGATATCGACACTTTCCTTGCTAGTGTCAAGGATATCAATGAGCAACTTATTTCTGCAGGTGAAGTCATTTCAGACAGTTCCCTTGTGCAGACTGTTCTTGATGCCTTACCATATTCTTACCAGACTTTTGCTAGTACTTGGAGACTTATGACCCAAGGAAATCTAGAAGTTGTCAAGTTTAATGCATTATGCACATTGTTGTTGCAAGAGTCACTTTCCAGAAAAAACAGGACAGCGTGCAGTTGAATAGGCTTTTATTGCTTCTCAAAGAAAGGGTGGTAACAGTAATGCAACCACTTCTTATGGTTCTGCTACGAGTGGCAAAACTTCTGTTCCTAATGCTTCTGTTGGCAACACTTTGTCTGGCAATTCTGGTGATAAGGGCAAAAAGAAGATGCGTTGCCATTATTGTAAAGCTAATGATCACTTGATCAAGTCCTGTCCTAAGTTGAAGGCCAAAGAGGCTAAGAAGAAAGAGGGTGGTTCCACTACAAATGCAGCCATTGTTGAGTCTTCTGTAAAAGGAGATTGTAATGTTGATGTTGATGCAGAATGGGCTTTTAGCGCAGAGTGCACTTACAATCCTGTTGTCCATGATGCATGCTTGTCAGTTGCTGCAGATTCACATGTGTGGTATTTCGACAGTGGTGCTACAAGGCACATTACCTCACATCGTGAATTGTTCACCTCTCTTGAGTGTGTCCCTCATGGGAATTCACTCACTTTTGCCAACAATGCCTCTTATCCGGTTCAGGGAGTTGGAAAGATTGTGCTTACTACTGCTAATGGCAGTTCTTTCACACTTGTTGATGCACTTTATGTACCTGGGATTAAGAAGAATCTCTTGTCTGTATCCGCACTTGCTAGACTTGGACTTGTAGTCAAATTTGTGGATGACAGATGTACAGTTCATGATCTCAGTTTTGGTGATGAAATTGTTGCATCTGGCCTTTTGTGCCATGGACTGTATAAGCTCACTTTGTATGACAAGTGTGGACAAAATTTTGCAAATGCTGTTCCAGATTCAAGGGCTATTTCAGATGCAAAACTTTGGCATGCACGTTTTGGTCATCTCAATTTTGCCAGTTTGCTGCGTTTGCAGAAATCTGATATGGTTGCTTCTTTGCCACCTCTTGAAGCACCTGTCAAACATGTTTGTGAAGGTTGTATTTGGGGTAAGATGCAGCATTCTAAGTTTCCAAAGGATGGTTCAGTTCAGGCCACATGCAGGTTGCAGCTTGTGCATAGGGATGTTTGTGGGCCCATGCAAACTCCGTCCTTGGGCAATTACCTTTACTTCGTGACTTTCCTTGATGATTACTCCAGGAATGCATGGGTATTTCCGCTTAAAGCGAAGTCCAAAGTTTTTATGTGCTTCAAACAATTTCTGGCTATGGCTGAAAATGTCTCGAAATGTACTATGGGCACCCTCCGTTCCGATCGAGGGGGGGAGTATATGTCTCATGAATTTGATGCATTTCTGGCTAGTCGTGGGATAAAACACCAATGTACAGTGCCTTATACACCTCAGCAAAATGGCGTTGCTGAGAGGAAAAACAGGTCACTGACGGAAATGGCACGATGTATGGTCAAAAGTCATGCTTTGCCGCATTCTTTTTGGCTTGAGGCCATCATGTGTGCCACTTATGTACTTAACAGGTGTCCTACGAAAGCTTTGCAGTCTATTACTCCATATGAAGCATGGCATGATAGAAAGCCTTCTATTGAGCACATGCATGTTTTTGGCTGTTTGGCATATGCTTTGGTGCCACAAACACAGCGCAGAAAATTGGATCATAAGGCTGTCAAATGTATTTTTGTTGCTTATAGTGCTGAAAGCAAAGGTTACAGGTTATATCATCCGCAAACAAAGCGTATTTTGGTTTCACGAGATGTAGTGTTTGTGGAAGATTCTATTCAACCCTTGCTGTCATGTACTAGAGACAGTAATGTACGCGCAAAGGACATTTATGACACTTTGTTGCCTCTTTTCAGTGGTGGAAATACGAATGTAATTTCCAATGAGGCAAATGTACATCCTATGGGGGTTTCTGAAAATGTTACAGATCAGCCTATTACTGATGTAGATGTACATGATGTACTTGATGAGGAAAGGGTTGAAAATGAGCAGGCTAGAGGTATGCCAAAATGGCTGGTGCACACTTTGTGTGACAGTAAATTGGATGCACCTTTCTCTAGTCGTACTCGTTCAGGCTCTCGCCATGCATCTTATGCATCAAATTGTTATGCTTTGGATGTGTCTAGCTTACATGATGTTGAGGAGCCTCTGTCTTTTGATGAAGCATAGAATTCAGAAAATTGGATGACTGCCATGCAATCAGAATATAATGCACTTATAGAAAATGACACATGGACTTTATGTGATTTGCCTCCTGGCAAAAAGGCCATTGGTACGAAGTGGGTTTACAAGTTGAAACGCAAGCCGGATGGTGAGATCGATCGCCATAAGGCTTGACTTGTTGGAAAGGGTTATGCACAACAAAAAGGCATAGATTATGAAGAGACTTTTCCTCCCACTTGTTGTATGAATACTGTGCGTTTTCTATGTGCATTGGTAGCTCATTTTGGTTGGGATGTACATCAATCAAACATTGTTATTGCTTTCTTGAACGGTGACATATTTGAGGAAGTTTATGTATGAATACTGTGCGTTTTCTATGTGCATTGGTAGCTCATTTTGGTTGGGATGTACATCAATCAGACATTGTTATTGCTTTCTTGAACGGTGACATATTTGAGGAAGTTTATGTGACGCAACCTCGCGGTTTTGTCATAAAAGGACAACAGGACAAAGTGTGAAGATGTAAGAAGGCTTTGTATGGGTTGAAGCAATCTCCTCGTGCTTGGTATGAGAAAACTGACACTCATTTGGTCAAACGAGGCTTTCCTAACACTCCAACAGAAATCACATTGTATGTAAAGCGTGAGGGTGATGTACTTCTCATTGTGGTTCTTTACGTAGATGATTTGTTGATCACTGGACCAAATGAGAGACATATTGCTAAATTTAAGGCTGAGTTGAATGCTACTTTCAAGATGAAAGATTTGGGGCTATTGCATCATTACTTGGGTTTACAGTTTAAGCAGTGTAATGGTGGTATTGCCTTGTGTCAGAAAAGTTACATAGAGACATTGCTATGTAAGTTTGGACTTGAGCATTGCAAACCTTTTTCCACTCCCATGGAAACAAGTTTGAAGTTGAGTCTCAATGATGCTGGCGATCCTGCTGATGTCACTCTTTACCAAACTGTTGTTGGCTGTCTCGTTTATGTATAGAGTACGAGGCCGAATATTCAGTTTGCAGTCTCACAAGTCAGCAGATTTATGAATAGCCCAGGGTCTAAGAATTGGCAGGCTATCAAGAGGATTTTCCGCTATCTTAGTGGCACTTTACATCTTGGCTTGTTTTATCCCAAGGGGGGATCATTGCCGCCAGACTTACATGCTTTTTCGGCGGACTCAGATTGGGCTGGTTGTTTTGACACGAGAGTGTCCACAAGTGGTTTTGTTTCATGCTTGGTAGTTCATGTATATCACGGTTGAGCAAGAAGCAACCTATTGTGGCCACTTCGAGTTGTGAGGCTGAGTACAGGGCAGTCTTCACAGCTACGGTTGAGTGTGTATGGCTCATACGCCTTATGACTGATTTGGGTGTTAGCCTCGTATAAACCCCCATACTTGTTGAAAGTTATCTAAGCCTTCCAACTTGAGGATAACATCCCGATAGTGAGAGATATATTCAAGAAATGATAGGTATTGGCGCATGGAACATGTGTCCCAAGCCGTCCAATTCCGATCTGCCTCATTTTTAGGCAAAAATTATTTGCTAAACATAGCTTCAAAAGCTGCCCAAGTCTGTGGTATGATATTCTTCTCCTTGAGAGACATCCACCATTTGTGGGCCTTGCCTTCCAGAGTTAAGCTCGTTTGCAGAGCTCTGATTGCGTCCGGAGTACGCCGTAAGGCGTGAATTCCATCCCACTTGCTAAGAAAGATATTCACTACATCCTTATTGCGGTCTCGATCTTCTCCCTTAAAAATCGGTGGTTTGGTGTTTTTCAACAATTCATCCACCTCTTTTGTAGTGAGAGTGTGCAACGTATGAGCATTTGGGCCTTGCCCTGGATTAGAAGGGCCTTGCCCTTGTGTAGCAACGTGCTCATGCATGTGCATGTCAGTAGGACCCTTGGATTGTTGTTGCATTAATTGAATCACTAATGTGGATAGTTTAGTAACATTTGCATTTAAAGCTTTAAAATTTTCATCCATGACTGACATGCATATCTGAAGTGCATGAAATTATTGAATACCCAGCAATTCGTAAGTGTCATCACCTACAGTAGCGTCGTGGGTACTCTCCTTGAGAGGATCCGGCCGTGGGCCATCATGGCCAGGATCAGGCGTACTTTGCTCAAAATCAAATGTCATATTGATATCTGAATCCATGGCGACACAGTGCGGTGCAAGGAATAGTCAAAAAAATACGTGAGATTGAGAGCACTTGCAAAGTGTAATTAGCCTTGCTAATTCCGTCAAAATCGATAATATCCCGGTGGAAATTGATCCGAATTGTCTGCCGTATAGGGAATTCCTCAATCCCTTGGAGCCGAATCAATTATGCTTGCAACTGTTAATTGATTTTGAAAGATAATGGTACTTTGAACTCCCGTCGGAATGCTTTGCTTAAATCTCCGAGTTTCTACGGTAATACGCAAAGAATTGGGTACTAGAAGTTTGTGCCGGCCGTGTTGAGATGCCGTGCCTTGTTGGGCCTTGCCGAATTCGCACACGAGGGAGGGGGGGTACCCCATTGTGGGTACCGTCCCTTGTTCTTGGATAAAAGGTTTGGCCACTAACCCCCAAGGGGTTGGGCGCCCTTGCAATGTGAAAAAACCAAAGCTCAACGGCTATGGCCGCTTACGGTAGCGCGCGAGGGAGGGGATGAGGCCATGGCGAGCTGTGTTTTGCGCAAGGGGCTTTGGTCATGGGTCAAGAAACACTCCCCCGCCCAGCGCGATGCCGTAGAGCCCGCAAGGGGTGAGTTTGGTGCAGGTCCCACCTGGGCGGCTCCTCCTTGCAAGGGGGGTTGCCCACGGATTTCCTGCTTGTCGTCCTCCTCACAGGAGAGGTGCTCCACGGTTCCTTGACACCGACATGTCACTTGCTCATGCAAGTTTGTGTGGCTCCCCTCCTCCACGGATGTGTCGTTCCCAAAAAAAGAACCTGGCTCTTGATACCAATGTTAGACAAGGGGAACTAGAACCTAGGAGTCCACCACCCAACCACCCACTATATAGCATAGCCCCTAGCCCTTTGCCCTAGTTGGACTCCCTTTCCACACTGCCTAGTCGAGCCTTGTCGTTGTCCTGACACTTGAAGTTCTCAAAAAGCTTAAAGAAGATAAACCTGGAACTTTTATGACATGAAGACTCTTCTTAGTCTCCTCAAACCTAATACGACAGAAGAATCTACCCCATCCCTAAAAAGACCTATCTTTTTAACTAACACTCCTAATTCGCTTACTTCTTTTTTGACTCCCTCTATTACTTCTAGTTCTAACTTTGGCAGAGGTAAAACTAAAAGTTATACCACTAGAGGTAGAGCCAAAAATCTTCATGTAAAACATCTTCTTCATATGTGGTTGTAATATTTTCAGGTTACTACCAATATGGCGGGCAAGAAGATCTTGAATAAAAAGAAGGAGACTCAGAACCATATTTTTGTGCATTGCTTTTTGTTTTTTAAAAAAAAGAATTATACCCACCTAAGTCCATTTTTATAGAATCAACACTTTGGTAATACTTTTGTACTTAATTCAGTTTTATTTGGATGGAAATACAAATATCCACTAAAAAATTGGTTTTACAATTCTGGATTTTTAAGATTACACATCACCCCTACCTGTGATTGTGCTGATTATAGAGAGTTTACATAACAATTTGACAAATTTGGCTCACACATTTGTACTTCAAACTTAGACATTTGCGAAGATCATGAGATTCACATACTACTGAACAAAGGATTGGATCATATTCCCCTATCACCACTCAACCCTCACTTAGCTTTTGATGCCCTTCCTAACTACTTAATCGACTTGGTTACTAAACTCCAGTTGGGGTCAGAGGTAATCCACACCCTTTCTCAACTATTTTTTCATAACTTTTCAAACAAAGTAGGTAACCTGAACCCACAGTGGCTTAGTACAGACACTACTTGGTTTACTCTTGATATAATCACAAAAATCAGAGATTTAGCATCTAAATTCTTTATTGTGGGACTAGACAAGGTTGGTAACACAACATCAATTATTTGTAAACAACTAGTGCATTTAGCTCACTTGAAAGATTGAATGGTCATGAATTCTCCATCTCTGCCCTTAACCCAGTTGATACCAGGAATCTACTTACATCTCAACTTCAAGAAATTGGTTACAATAACAAAAAACTACTTGTACTTTTTCCACTTACAAAGCACATAAAAATAATTTTAGATAGATCTTAGATGCCTCCAATGGAATCTATATAGAAATTGCAGACAACCTGACCAAATGTCTTAATTTAATCCTAATTGAACTAGAACTCCACTGTGCAACTAAACAAAAAACCAGTCGCGAGTTCCTAGGGATCAATTACAATCCATTCTAGATTATTAAGAATAATACCAAACTATTTCTTAATCTCCCAGAACATATTATACATGTCTATAAGACATATATTACACAATGCTACAAAAACATTCCCATTTTTAGACCTTACGGTTTACTCTCGGTCTTAGAAGAGGTGATTGATCTCGCCTTTAGAAATAGAGCAAAAAATCATTATTTTGCTATCTCCCTCATCAAAGAACCAACATGGGTTAAAAATTGTATGCACACGACCCCTCTTCATTTTAACCAAATTAGTTTGATAGTTCACCTTCAATGGCTACTCGGCAATATTTTTATCCAACTTGGAACAAAGTGTTCTAAACAACAAAAAGGGATTCCCATGGGAATCTCCTGTTCACCAGTACTTTGTAATCTTTATTTAGCTTACTTTGAATACAAATGGTATATCAACAAACAATTACATAACTCTGAGACACAAAAAAACTCACACAATTTATACATACTGCAAGATATATGGACGATATTCTTAGTTTAAACAATAAATTTTTTAAAGAGCAACTTATTATCATCTACCCCTTAGGTGTGCTTAAGATACTTGTGACACCAGTATATCATTAGAGGGAGAACCCTTTACAACTAGTACAACTTATCTTACAATAAAAATCACGTTACTTGAACCATTTATAGGGAGCTTTACAACAAGATATAGTTGGAAAAGAGATAAATTTCAATTTACTACTATTGAATTAATCAAATAAAAAGTAATCTCCCATATAAAAATGCAATTAATACTTGCTTAAGAATTATATACCTTACTATGTACTCTTCTAGTGATTCCTTCATTGTATTTGAAAAAATCTCTAAACTAGTAAACAAATTTATGCACAATGGGTTTCTAAAGCATAAAATACTAAATCCCATTACTCAATCTCTTGATAAAAATGAATGGCTTGGAATTAAAGCTAGTACAAATATTGTCATCAATCTGATGAGGCAGTAGGCCCCACTCTATGGGTCTACTACCTCATAGAGTGAGTGTGCCTGGGTTTGGGCGGGAACACACACACACACACACACATTAGTCTCTGAGTAAACATTTGGCTTCTACTGCCATACATTGCTTTAAACGTTTAGCCTAAGAGCAAAAAACACGACCTTTCCTAGTAAGTCACATACATATACGTGAGGAAGGTGGATGGAGCCGCAAAGTTCTCAAAGCTGTGCAAAACCGACCTTGTTGTCTCTCTCTCTCTCTCTCTCTCTCTCTCTCTCTCTCTCTCTCTCTCTCTCTCTCTCTCTCTCTCTCTCTCTCTCTCTCTCTCTCTCTCTCAGATTACTCACACAATCCCCTGTTACATAAAGCACACTACATAGCAAAAATCCGATATAGTTACTATCATAGATAACCCTTTACTTACTTTTTCCGTGCAATAGTAAACTACAACAAAAATATCGCTTTACATTAAAAGCCTAGATTTTTTTTACTAAAAACGAGGAGACTTCCACTATGCTCCTACCTTTCACTAGGTGCTAAACCTGCTTGGGGCGTACACTAGCCAATGGCGTCCATACAAACAATCGAGTAAGATGTAGGCATAAGAACAATACCCTCTATGGAGAGGGATTTAATATCATTTTTTTTTAAATGTCTATTTAAAGCTATACATTGACGAGCCATTTTTGGCGTCTCTGCATGTGCTCTAAGAAGAGACGCTCTAACGTAGCAGAGGTACCAGAAAGAAACGGATTTTGGCAAGGCCGTACATGCCAATACACACATTTTCATTATGCTTTTTTTCTCATACGGTCTGCGTCCGCCATGTCTTTGCGGATATTGATCATTGATCTTTCGCTCATCAATTTCATTTGCAAGCTAGTCACACTCAATTCCCCTTGCCTCAATTTGCTCATCTGATAGATGACACTCCACACAAGTATTTGCATACAATTATCTCTCCACTCATTATCACTAAGTTCAAACTTAGTCATACTACTACACACAATCTAAAAAACACGTCAAAATTATCGTAAGAACACAAGTGTCAGTCGTCTTCAAGACTCACAGTATGACTTCACTCATGGCGGACAAACAAAGCGCAATTGAAATCATTGGTGCTTCCTCCTCTCAGGTGAAAGGTTTTTATAATTTGTTTTTCCTTCCTTAGGAAACTCGTGTTTTATTCCTTTAAGGTTATTTCACGTTAAATTTGTTTTTTAGAAACCATTTTTGACAAAGAAAACCAATGTCTACACTCAATACGATCTCTAACATGCATAAAATTAGCATTTTTTTGCAAGTAATTATCAATACTGACACTTGCAGTTTAGAATTTTTATTTTTACTTGAAAATAATGACTGAAGTCAACTTGGAATAGATTGTGGACTATTGTAGTTGTAACAATTTTTCGATTATTCATAAGCTAATCAAGCTGGCGTATAACCGTATAAAGCTATGATTAAAGAGTTAGATTAAATGCTTTTAGAAATATGATTCCCAAGAAAATAAAGTATTAACTTCCTTTTTTGTACTTACACTCTTGGTTACATTGGAGATTAGCCTGTTACTATAATCATGAGTACTTATAGCTTCCAATTTGCTAAACAGTATGCCTCACACTACGACACTATGGACCCTTTCATTGATTAAGTATATTCTTGCCCTTGATTAGGATTGGAAGTAGTCCATAAAACAATGGTTTTTCTACACACCATTAGAGTATCAACTCTAGCCAACCATATTTGTATATTGATCCTAGACAAAACTTATTTGTCTTCTTCGAACTGTTTTTGAATGCATGGATAAGAGGGACATGGATAACAACTCTTGGGTTCGTCCTATACCTGCATTCCATGCTTAAACAAAAATGCTAATCATTTTTGTGTTTGCATGATGGTTACAGGTAAGGATTTTGGCTTCTTTTATCTTTGAATTCAAGTGTTGTTCAAACAATTTTTGGCAGGGATGATTCTTCTACTGCTGCTATTTCAATTTTATTTCTTAGATGTAAAAAACATCAAAATTCCATTTCAAATGTACATATATATATATTTCAAGAAAAATATATGTGTAATCACTTTTATTTGTCATTGTCATGTCTCTTTTTGAATGTATGTTCAAGTATATAGATTAATACTCCAACACACACACACACACACACAAACTACCATTGGAAGACCTTTCTTCTAGCATGACTAGTCTTGTAGTGTTGTAGCACCTACATTGTCATGAGAGAGAGAGAGAGAGAGAGCGAGCATAAGTTTCATCTTTGAAGTAATGTGTCGTAGCCTTTCGGGTTCCATATGTCTAGAACATATATATTTTAGAACATATATCAAATTGACACAAGTTAAGATCGTGGGCAATCAAATTCTAACCTCACATTTGTCATGGATGCTTGAGAGTCAATCGCTTCCTGCATCATCGCCTACATCATCACTAGAAGGCTTTAGAAGAATCTAGAAGGTTCTAAAAGTATCAAGGAGATTCTAGAAGTTTCTAGAAGGATGGAGAAGATTTCGGAAGAATCTAGAAGTTTCTGGAAAGCTCTAGAAATTTGAAGAAGGATCTAGAAGGTTGTAGAAGAACTAGAAGGATCGAGAAGCTTGGAGAAGATTCCGAAAGAATCTAGAAGTTTCTGGAAAGCTCTAGAAAGTTGAAGAAGGTTCTAGAAGGACTAGAAGGATCAAGAAGGTTCTAGAATTTTCTAACCTCCTCAAGAAGAACCTAGAAAGTCCTAACCTCCTCAAGTAACCTCCTCAAGCACGAGTATAAATAGGGTTCTTGGGCCACAAGCCCCTCAGTCTTGCCAACACCAGTTGTGAGGCTCCTATGAGGAAATCCCTCTTCTAGTCCTTGTCTTATGTTCAAGTCTTGTCCTTGCAATCAAGCTTTGTCTTGTACTCAAGTCATGTAATTCAAGTCTTGTATCTAGCTCTCTTAATAAAGTATTAAGTCTTATAATCAATATTAAGCTTATCATCAAGTCCAACTTCTTGTACATTGTGAGCGCCTCCTCTTGCTCTCTTCTAGCTCTATACGCGCTCATAACAACATTCAACCATCAAATGCATACAACACCATGGCTACATATTCCCATTTACTATGATCAGGCTCATAATACATTCGATCTAGAATTTTTACATGTCAAAAGCGATTCAATACATGTGATAGAGAATTTCTAATGGAAAATCAATTCACTCATTTCAAAGATTACACATTTCCAACTTCACTCGAGTCTTGGCAAAAGATAATAACACAAAAAGAGCCTGAATAAACAACTCTTTGACACAACACAACCTTAAGCAAATCTAGACAATAATTTGTTTGTTTAGATTGTCCTTGAGGCATACAAAGAAAACCATATCAACTTAAGCTTATCCTTGAAGGAAAACAAAGGAAAAGCTGAAGCTGCTTCTTTTGTGATGAGTTTCTAGCACCTTGAGATACAGATTTTATGGTAGCTCACACATCAAAAGGGCCAAATCAAGATGCCAACTTTCATGAAGAGAATACACTTCACCCTATGTGTGTGTGTGTGTGTGTGTGTGTGTGTGTGTGAGTGAGAGAGAGAGAGAGAGAGAGCTTGTCTTATGTTGCTCTTGGTATTGGAGTCTCATTGGTTCTATAGAGAGAATATATTCGTAACACCTTATGAACCATGTTCACTACATCTGCTCAACCTAGAGCTACAACATCAATCCTATGCACCATCAAATCTTGTTGCCATGCTGCAACCCACTCTCTAACTAGAGCTTGCACCAAGTAAGTCATCGGCATTTTAAAAGTTGTAGCAAGAATATTGAGAGACCAACGTACATGTGTGTGTGTGTGTGTGTGTGTGAGAGAGAGAGAGAGAGAGAGAGAGAGGAGAGCACAGGGAGAGACTGGGAGCAGGGACCAATCACTAGGTGGTGGTTATCTACCCCTCACTCCTTGGATTCAAGGCATTCGTAAATTGGGAGTCGCTTGCCATAAGTGCCTTGTGCAAGCCATCAATCGTTAATGCAATACAAGTGCCTCGACTCTTATGTCTCAATCGTTTAAAAGGAATATGGCATGGTAGGTGTGCAACACGTGTACGCCAAGGAGGTGATGAAGCATGTGGGACAAGGGAGGGGGCACACGGGGAGGGATGTGATACGTGGCTTGCTTACTTGCACCAAATACCAACAACAATCTCAACGGACCTGCTGCCATAACTACACTTGAATGGTCATGTGCAGCTTCTATCGTCGTCGACATAGACGAAAAATCTTGCCTGCTGCCACCAGCCATCAACATTAAATGTCACTCATTGCCAATGGCCGTTGACAACAGGGATGTGGCATCATTTCATCGCCTTGACCTTGTTTATTGCCACCAATTACGCTAGCAACAATCCACTCAGAATGGTTCATGGATGCATCACCACTTGCAACAATAGTAGTGCATCATCCATGATGGGTTGGGGGGGGGGGGGGAGAGAGAGAGAGAGAGAGAGAGAGAGAGAGAGAGAGAGAGAGAGAGAGAGAGAGAGAGAGAGAGAGAGAGAGAGAGAGATTTGGCGGTCAACAATTTAGGCGCAAAGGATGTACTGATGGAATTTATTTTATGCAGCATCACGAGCATGAAGAAGAAGATATCTTACTTGATGTAACACTAGAACCTAGAAGGTTGTGGTGGCACCAGCTTGGGCATTCTTGGCCGCATACCCATTGCACAATACTACAGAGATCGTGACAACAACTTGCGAGTTTGGAGATTGTCGTAGTCATCACAACAACTTGGAAATGTGGCCGACCTTGAGGAACAACGACATCTGCTTGGTGGCTCTACACAACCCTTCCGTGTCCCCTCAATTGTAGCAACCGGGCAACTGCTGCCACAAGCTTTCGTGCCACCCAAGTAGCCCCTCATTAAGGCCCACTCTCGTTTCTATGTGGCCACCACTCAGCCTCGGCCCACCGACAACAACCCGCTACCGAGCAATTGCAACCACTTCCCCCCCCCCCCCCCCCCCCCCCCCCCCCCCCATCTCTCTCTATGTTAGACCACTGCAAGGTGCTATTAGGTAGTGTCAATTATGCATGCAAGTGTCCTTTAGCACGTAATAAAGCAATAAAGTAATGACTTTTCTTTCCATGATTCAATGCGAATATGAATATATTTTCTTCTCTCGGTAATGAATTTACTTGATTTGGTAATGAGTATTTTCTATCTCTTTCAACCAATCAAAAAATTATGCATTACAAAAAAAAATCTTTCCTTTTTCCTAATGGAAAAAGGGGAGGCATCACGAAAGCCTTATCCCTTTGGGGTAGGCCATAAAGAAAATTTGCCATCGTTAACTTGCCATGTGGTGGTAAGCTATCCACAACTAGTATGGCCGGCCACCTCCGGCGGCCTCTCTCTCTCTCCCCCCCCCTTTATCACGCGTGTCTGCAACCTCTCTCTCTCTCTCTCTTGCCGCCAAGTGACTGAGGGAACCAAAATCCCTCTCTCCTAGTACAACGGCACCGTCTTCAGCATTGGGTTTAGTGTAATCCCACATACAAATTCTGAGATTTACCTCTCAAATTTAAATTAAAATGTGAGGAAACCTACAAATTTTAGAGAAATTTAGTGCAAAAATTTTCAAATTTAGCCAAAGCAGATGAAAAATCTCTCTCTCTCTCTCTCTCTCTCTCTCTCTCTCTCTCTCTCTCTCTCTCTCTCTCTCTCTCTCTCTAGTGCGCTTTCATGTAATTTGGAAATGAACATTTAAAAAGATTTTGTTCAACCCTTTATGCAATGACTTATGTCCAAAACTATAGCATTACAAAGACCACTTCTTGCATTTAAATTGCAAAGCTATATAGCTGCAGCATTATGTTTCAAGTGCAAAACATACAATGCTATCACAATGTGATTTACACACTAACTATGCACTGACATATTCCAAATCGTTGCTATACCAAATTATTTATAGCATCCTTGAAAAGTTTGCATGGCAAGATATTGTTAATGATCTCTAAATACGCAATCAAAATGTCAAAATGTCCAAAATAATATCTATGCACAGTACATAGAGATGCAAGCTTTCTACATCCTAAAGCGCAACCTACGACATGCTCTACCATGGTATCGAACCACCCATGGTCCACGATGTAAGACACATCGACCAATCACTGGGGGGATAGACCCCATAACAAAAATGCGTAGGGACCAACTACCATGGGTTAGACTTTGAGAAAACACAGCATTCATTGGGAGGGTTCTTCCGAGCTTTGCAATGGTGATACGTGCTCTGAATCCTCTACGGATAGAAATTTGGACGTAGCAGAGCAAACTTGGATCATATGAGGCCTCGAAAAATCCCACCAGCAAGAATTGTGGGTAATTTTGTAATCTATATCCAATCAAAAGTCTATTAGTATAAACAAAATAGAGACAAAATAGAACCTGGCTACTTTACGACATCAACATTGTTACCTTACTACATTCAAAACCTCGAGCAGATGAATAACCTCCATGGCGCTGATAGGGCCCCTCCATAGTATTGGATCTAGAACATAATTGGTGATAGTGAGTTTCAAATTCTTGTGTGTGTGTGTGTGTGTGTGTGTGTGTGTGTGTGTGTGAGAGAGAGAGAGAGAGAGAGAGAGAGAGAGAGAGAGAGAGAGAGTAGCATCTTTTACCTTGGATGTGTCGAGGTCGCCTTCCTAGCGTATAGGTCATGGAGGCATTAGGATCCATCTTCATTCAAAAAAAAAAAGTAAATAAAGATAAAAGATTGGTGCTATGTATTTTGGGGGGAGAGAGAGAGAGAGAGAGAGAGAGAGAGAGGGAGAGACCAAAAATACATAGCACAATTATGGAGATCCCCTATCATATCACTATATAAGGCCTCAAAATGTAATATTCCAAAGAAGACACCTCTCTGATATTTATGAGCAAATTGGTAGACTAAAAATGTACGTTTACAAAGCTTATAAATGAGATGGGTGCTTATATATTATATCTACATAGCTACTACATAATCCAAATCTTGCAAGGCTGAATGAGTCTTTACACCTGCATGTCATTTTCATAATGAGGTCAATTGCAACACTTCCTTGTAGACAATGTTAGAAGTGTATGTCCTTTGGTCTTCCCCTTTCCTCACACTTGTGTGGTGACCATCATCAACCACAACCTTGATGGCAGAAGACGATCTCACGCGAGACATTGCCACATACAATTGACCATGGGTGAAAACAGGTGTTGGGAGATACAATCCAAGCACTCCCAATGTTTGGCCTTGCGCTTTGTTGATCGTCATCCCAAAAGCACATCTCAGGGGAAATTGTCGACGTTTCAACTCAAAAGGGAGGCCTTCTCTAGCTCCCATGAGAAAATCAAACCTTGGGATGAACACTATATTTCCTGCATGTGACCCTGTAATGATTTCTTCTTCAATCACTTTGTTGTGGAATTGCTTACAAATCAAGCGTGTTCCATTACAAAGACCACTTCTTGGATCCAAATTGCGGAGCAACATAACTGGAGCATTTTGTTTCAAATGCAAAACATGCGGTGGAAAACCTCCTCCAACATCTAAACTATTTAAGATCTCGGTTGTGAATAAAATGCTATCACAATCTGATCACACACTAAGTCTGCACTGACATATTCCTTATAAGTACCAAGACATTTCTACAATACCAAATTGTTTATAGCATCCACATCCTTGATGCGAGGTGCCAAGATTGCCCTGTCCTTGAAAAAGGTTGCATGGCAAGAGAGTGTTTCAAGGTCTCCATATATGCAATCAATAAGACCTTGCAAACTATTTTGTGCTGGCATCATGCAGGGTGGCAAAGCTACATTATCATCTCTCTCCCCATCACAAACATTGCCATTCCCAATATCAAGTGTCCATTGCACAAATTCTCTTTCTCTAACATTATTGCAACAATTGACCACTCGCATGTTCTCTGTTAGACGCAGAATTTCTGTACAACACCAAATGTATGAGTGGCACAAAGATGCATCAACAATGTCTGCCCTTCCACCTCTACGTACAACAGGCAAGATCTGTCTAAAATCACCACCAAGGAGGAAAACCTTTCCGCCAAACACCATGTTATTATGCATCACATCTCTTAGTGTCTTGTCAAGAGCCTCAAAAGCATGTCTATGAGTCATGGGAGCTTCATCCCATATGATCAATGAAGCCATTCGCAACAGCTCAGCAAGTTGGCTATTTACTTTAATATTGCATGTCGAGTCAGAAGTTATATCAATAGGGATCTTGAATCTAGAGTGTGCGGTCCTTCCATTGTCAAGAAGTTGTGCTGCAATACCAGATGATGCACATGCCAAAGCAACTTTTCTCTCTCCACGTATGCGAAAGAGCAAGGCATTATAAAGATAGGTCTTTCCTGTTCCACCTGGCCCATCCAAGAAGAACACAGTCCCACTATTCATGCCAATGGCTTCTAAAACTCGATTGTAAGCTTCCCTTTGTCCAGCATTCAAAGATGATTCAATTCGAGCAGACATGCCTCTTTGTTCCTCCACATTATACATTAACTCTTCAGCAAGCACTCCATGATCACTCATTACTTGCAATGTGTGATCCACCTGGGGCATTCCAGAGTAATCTGAGAGCCTCTTTCCATATTGTTGAAGCATTGTCTCCAAGTTCGACAATGCTTGGTTTTGTGCCATGCGTTCATAGATACGCTCATTAGTTGTGGAAGTCCTCATATGATATACATGGTCCTCAGAAAGCTCCTTACTGAAGTGATTCCATAATGCACCAGGACATATCGGCTCACAAAAAACCAAAATGATTACAAATAGTAGTCGTAATTGTTTTCTTGTTTGTCGAAATGAAGCTTCCTCTAAACAAAGAAACCATTCATCATCAACTTGCAATAATCCCTGTGCATTGCATGCTTCCTTAAATGTTTCATATACTCGTCCATTGAAGATCCGAATATCCTCAAAAGACCTACATCCTTTGCACTTGTTGAGAAACATGCGCAAATAGTATAACTCTCCGGCAGTGGGAACTATGTTGTACATTCTTCCAATCACGTCTCCTTTCTGTCTTGGAGTCCATGTTCTGCTTGTTGACTTCCAAACCCACTTTGTTGGGAAGTCTATGTACAACAAATCATTGGCCTCTGGATATCTTTGATTTGCAACAAACCACTCAGTGAGTGTAGTCTTTCTGTTGGCCTCTCTCTCCACCACACTCTGTATAGTCGCTCTGTCATTAAAGAAGACTTGATTTTGATGAGGTAAATGAACATGGAGGCGTTGTATGTCAGGTTTCTCTTGATGCAAGTCAAACCCAAATATCCGCCAGATAGCCTTGGATGCTGATACATATTGTGCATTAAGATAGTTTGTAACTTCATCTAAAATCCCTGCAGTGCCTTGTAGAGCAATAGTCGCCCTGTCATGTCCCTTATACACATACTTGTAGAGATATTTCACAGCGGATATAGTGGAGCAAACCTCGACATTGATATGTGCATTGTACCTTACTGACAAAAATGGATTGTATGGAACAATCCATTTATTATTCATTTGCACATTCTTATAAACAGTGTGATTTCCATCATCCCTCCTCATGTATGTTGGGTATCCTTCCCTATCCACATTAGTCGATCCGCTGAAGCCTCGAGGGTATTTAAACCTGCACTTTCCCTCTACCATACATGGAGAATTTCTATTCAAGTTTCCACATGGACCATGTACATTACACCGACTGATAATGTCATACAATTGTGGAAACATCACCTTATTAGGAAGCTCCACACACACCATCTTATCATAATGGGATGTCTCTGTTGGTTTGTGTTAAGGAGAAAGTATCAATAGAATGTGGGCATGGGTAAGGCCTCTCTTTTGGAACTCAATCACAGAAATGTGTCCAATGACCTTACCAAAAATCTCTCCCTTAATCAGCAAGCCCATCAAATCCTTGAACTTATGGTAGAAAACACGTGCAGTAAGGTCCACATGATCGTTGGATGTTTGTCCAGGCAATAACGCGTCCTCTATCTCCTTCCAACTAGGATTGCATGTGAATGTTATGAAGAGATCAGGCTTCCCCCTTTTGTGTACAATTGCCATGGCATCCTGATAAAGTTGGTGCATATAGCGTGGACTACCAACATATGATGCAGGCAATACCACCCTCCTGCCAACATTAGCACCCAATAACTGCTCTCTGTCACCCCTTGTTCCATCTCTTGCTCCGCTTATGTCAGCCAAACCTTGATACACCTCACTGCGTAGATCACTTTGATGATTGTGAACCCATAAAAGCCTCAACTCCTCCATACAACTGTATGCATCAACAATATATTGTTGCAGTAGCCTACCACCACGTAGAAGACATTGTGTTGTGTCATCCCTGATTTGCAATCTATACTTGTAGAAATCCATTGTAGAAATATACATTGTATTCCCTCCCCCTTGCTCTTTGTTTTCCCATGGCCTGTCTAATGCCTATATGTAGGGATTCCAACCTTCTTCACCACTTGGAAATAGCAACACATATAAGAGAGGCATGTACGACTTGTGGCAATTTGAGATTCTTCTTAGACCACCACCAGAAAGATTCAGCACAATATCTCGATGGCCAATGTTGCTTTCATCGCCTTGACCAAGCATGATTGCAGCAACTTCCACACCTGTTGGAGCAAGGTACTGCCAGCCATTAGTATGTTTCTCAGTGATGACCATCCTTATGTCAGGAATATTGGAAGTTTGAACCAATGATGCAAACTGCCTGAAAGCTTGAACGTACGGATTTACGCGATGCATCATTGATTGCAAGATTTCCAAAACATCTGGCTTCAGTTTAGAAACATGTTGCATCCTATTTTGCAACTCATTCTCAGTGTCAAAAAAATACAATTGAGCAAAGCCAGGGATTTGATCTGGCTGTTCTTCAGGCATCAATGGACCAATTCTATGATAGATAGATCCATGCACTTTGAAGGTATAGATTCCTTTTCTTTGACAGAGAGATTCATCTATATGAGCTCCTAAAGAAGCAAATGCCAACACACTATTGTATGCTCTAATATGTTTTAGAAATTTCTTGCTCCTAGTATTACCTCCGTGCATTAATTCTCTTAATTCTAAAGGAGGTTCACATAATGGTGGCAAAGAAACACTCCCTGAGTTGCAACAACTTTTCCCCACAAACGTGAGAATGGTCATCGCTTCTATCTTCCAAGCAAAAGCACCACAAAGGGAACATGAAAAATCCAAGCTGCCTATGTTGTGAAGTATAGACTTTTTGTGAAAAAGTGACAACATAGAGAGATATGCATCAAGGGTGTGTTTTCAGGATATATGTAAGTGATAGATAGGCAATTCCTTTTGACTTTGGAGTAATCTCCCTCTCTAGAGACAACTATGGGCTCCCCATGAACATTTCCATTATTGACTTCCAAATTGCTTCTCACTTCAATCTCCTCTCGATTTTGCAGAAGCATTGGATCAATATCTACATCCATTCCAACCCTTCCCTGAGAGAATTCATTGCATTGATCCACATTTATCAAATGCTGGCAATCTTCCAAGCGAGCTACATTAATCCCCCCTAGAGAGCGTCGAACTCTCTCTCTTGCTGCCTCACGTCGCGTAGCTCGAGAGGCTTGACAGATCCTACTACGTCTTGCATGTCCAAGAGACAACACCTTCGGACCAATAGCCATCTGTCCCAAAAAGAACTCTTATAAGTAATCTTAAATGTGGAGAATTAAGGAGAGAGTGGATCTTCTCTCATAGTCTCCATCCCTCACGTTTCATGTATGGAAACTATGAGAGAGAGAGAGAGAGAGAGAGAGATTATAGAGGGGGGAGGAGCTTGTGCACCAGATTAGCATGAATACTATGGAACAATAGTTGAGAGAGAGAGAGAGAGAGAGAGAGAGAGAGAGAGAGAGAGAGAGAGAGAGAGAGAGCTGGTGCATAACACAACTTTGGAGAGCACCTCATTTAACATGTTATGGCCACAATTTTATAGAGAGAGAGAGGGGGGGGGGGGCTACTTCTCTTACAAAGACCACTCCGAAAAGTAGCAGAGAGAGAGAGAGAGAGAGAGAGAGAGAGAGAGAGAGAGAGAGAGAGAGAGAGAGGGGCTACTTCTTTCACAAAGACCACTCTGAAAAGTAACTGAGAGAGAGAGAGATAGATAGAGAGAGAGAGAGAGAGAGAGAGAGAGAGATCTTGAAAGAGGCAAATCTATACACCTTAAAATAGGCATTGGGACTTTGTGCACCAAATTAGCATGACACTTAGAGAGAGAGAGAGAGAGATGCGCTGCACAACAACTTTGGAGATCACTTCTTTCAACATATTATGGCCACAATTTTAGAGAGAGTGTGTGTGTGAGAGAGAGAGAGATAGATAGAGAGAGAGAGAGAGAGAGAGAGAGAGAGAGAGAGAACTTGAAAGAGGCAAATCTATACACCTTAAATTAGGTGTTGGGACTTTGTGCACCAAATTAGCATGACACTTAGAGAGAGAGAGAGAGAGAGAGAGAGAGAGCTCGAGCATAACACAACTTTGGAGATCACTTCTTTCAACATGTTATGGCCACAATTTTAGAGAGAGAGAGAAATCTTGAAAGAGGCGAATCTATACACCTTGAAAGAGGCGAGAGAGAGAAGGGGAGAGGAGTTTGTGCACCAAATTAACATGACCATTTAGAGAGAGAGAGAGAGAGAGAGAGAGAGAGAGAGAGAGAGAGAGAGAGAGATCTTGAAAGAGGCGAATCTATACACCTTGAAAGAGGTGAGAGAGAGAAGGGAAGAGGACTCTGTGCACCAAATTAGCCTGACCACTTAGGGGTAGAGAGAGAGAGAGAGAGAGAGATCTTGAAAGAGGCAAATCTATACACCTTAAATTAGGCGTTGGGACTTTGTGCACTAAATTAGCATGACACTTAGAGAGAGAGAGAGAGGATCTAAAAGAAAAGAGAGAGAGAGAGAGAGAGAGAGAGAGAGAGAGAGAGAGAGAGCTCGTGCATAACACAACTTTGGAGATCACTTCTTTCAACATGTTATGGCCACAATTTTAGAGAGAGAGAGAGATCTTGAAAGAGGTGAATCTATACACCTTGAAAGAGGCGAGAGAGAGAAGGGGAGAGGAGTTTGTGCACCAAATTAACATGACCATTTAGAGAGAGAGAGAGAGAGAGATCTTGAAAGAGGCGAATCTATACACCTTGAAAGAGGTGAGAGAGAGAAGGGAAGAGGACTCTGTGCACCAAATTAGCCTGACCACTTAGGGGTAGAGAGAGAGAGAGAGGGGGGGGGGGGGGGGGGGGGGGGGGGGGACTCAAGAGACATAATGGCAAAAACACTTAGAAAAGAGAGCTCATCATCCATCCACTACATACATAAGATAGACCTTCCTCACGTAGATCCCCATAGTAGCCTAAAAATGACAGAGAAGAACATGTAGATTCGCAAAGCCTATAAATGAGGAAGATGTGAGTATTATCGCTCATCATCCATCCAATACAAAACGTAAATCCCCATAGTAGCCTATAAATGAGAGAGAAGAACATGTAGATCCGCAAAGCATATAAATGAGGGAGACGTGAGTATTATCATCCCCTACGAACTTCACTTCCTATGAGGGGCCTCCTGCGTTGAACTCGATGGAATATCTCCAGTCACATTAAGCCCCTCTTGGGCCAATGGGTCGACACCAATGCATTGAGCTTGTTTGTGATAGACCTGACTTCATATACACCTGTATTATGTTGGATTGCTACGGAAGTCAATTTGTTGCTGGTGCCTCGCAATTCAAACACAATGATTTTTAAATCAATGCCATCCTTGTCAGGTTTGTTCTCAAGAAGAGACATTTCCAAGAGGCTAATGATTTTGTCTTGGTTGCTTTTTATCTCATAAAGTTGTACTTGCACTATGTTTTGTTGTTGCAAAACATCATTGATCTGTACTTGCATCTGCACCTCTGAGCGGCGAAGATAAACCCCTTGCTGATGTTGTAAATGGCTCAACCGGTGAATCCTCTCTTTGTGTGATGCCTCCACTCTCTCACATGAGGCTTGAATGTTGGAGTACATTGTGCGGATGGCACCTAGCTCATCTGCAATCTGCCTCTCTGACGATCCATTTGTTATTTGCCTTTTTGAAGGTCCATCTCCCCCTCGTGCAACACGCTTGGCAGTTCACACATTGTTGATTTGGTCTCTCTCTGGGGTAGAAAAGACCACCTCCAATGAATCTCCTCCAGAGGCAAGGGCTTGCTCCATTACTCTAAGAAAGTTAGGATAGGTTTTTAGGATAAGTTAGGATAGAGCGTGGAGCAGGATTGGCTCTCTCTCTCTCTCTCTCTCTCTCTCTCTCTCTCTCTCTCTCTCTCTCTCTACCTATCTCTCGATTTTCGTCTTTCTCTCCATTTCTCTCCCTATCCCTATCTGTGTCGGCTACTTCTCTCTCTATCCGCTATCCCCTCTTTTCTCTCCACCTATTTCTCGATTTTTTTTCACCCCACCGTTGTAAAGAATTTCCTCCCCCCCTCTCTCTCTCTAACTCTCTAGTGGGTGCAGTTATTGGGTGCCTCTCTCTCTATCCCTACAAATCTCCACACCGGCTACTTCTCTCTCTATCCCTCTTTCTCTCCATTTCTCTCTCTATCCATATCACGATTTTTCATCTTTACCAATCTCTTGATTTCCCTCCTTCTCTCCTTATCCCTATCCGCGCCATTCTATAACGTCATTTTGACATTTTGAAGACGTCAATATTTCATTTCATTACATATCTCCTCTCTCTCTCTCTCTCTCTCTCTCTCTCTCTCTCTCTCTCTCTCTCTCTCTCAAAAAACGCAGCCGTTTTTTGACCTAGTAGACAGCAGTCCACTCTTTTGATCATAACTTCTTCATCCGAACTCCGATTTGGGTGATCTATAGCCTCAATCGAAGAGCACGAAGTCCTCTATGCATTGATGTAAAGACATAAATTTTCAGAGTTATGGAAGGCATTTCTGTAGCAGCATTTCCGAAGTGAAAAGGCTCAACAAAATTGATTCTCATCTCCTATTTTACATACAATGTCTTCCGGCACTCGCAAGGGTTCTTCTTCTTCAACAAGGTCCACAACCATTGTGGAAAATGATCCAAAATCTCCTAAGTGTGGAGATAGCAACACAACCACCCAACCAACGACATCAGAAACCATGATCATGGCGTACTTGGTATCATTGCAAGAGACCGTAAACAAACAAGGCGAAGACTTACGAGCACTTGCAATGGAGAATGGCACACTAAGGGTACTTGTGGTTGAGAATGAGAATCTCAAGAGGACACTTGAGATGCAAACAACACGTTTGATGCAACTTGAAGAGGAAGTCAAGGAATGTAAACGCTCTCTTGTGGACTTGAATGCTTTGAAGGAGCGGATGAGCAAAGTAGAGCATGACCATGTATTGAAAGAGGAGAAATTTGACACTATGAGCCGGGATGTATGCGACATGAAAAATGTATGCACAAACAAGTCTTGGGCTGATGTATGTAGTATCAATGTGGTTTCTAATTCCTCACTCATGCAAGCTATGGTTCAAACAAAGAATGTTGAGAATGTGGATGTGGAGGAGTTGAAGGAACGGGAGCAACGTTCCAAGAACATTGTTATTCGTGGAATTCCCGAAGAGAAGTTAGAGACACCTCCTTCTCTTGCCATTGTTATTGAAGATTTCTTCAAAACCCACTTTGGCATGTCCGGAGTTATGGTCTATGGAGCACATAGAGTGGGGAAGCAAGGAGCTCCTCGCTCGGGAGAACGGCCAATTGTATGCACCATGCCGGATGAGACCAAGTGAAAGATTATCCTTGATAATAGTTGGATCTATTTGAGGGATACAAAATGTTTTGTATGTGAAGATCGCACTATTAAGCAACAAAATATGCGTCGCAAGGCATATGAGGAAAATAATAATAAAAACAAGGAGATCTCTCATGAAGAAAATGTGCCCGAGGAGGAGGCAAGTCTCTCAAGCAAATAGGGATGCGTGACCTATGAGACCGAGTTACAATTGAAAATATGCTTTTGGAATTGTAATGGATACCCATGGAATGCGGGGGTTGGCATTGATGAACTAACAAGCAAAGCCGATGTTGTACTTCTTGTTGAAACTTGGGAGCATGATACACAAAGGATTAACGGCTTGGAGGATTACAATGTACATTCATTGATGTGGTCAAAGAATCTCAAGCAACGAAGAGGACAAGGAGGGTTAGCATGTATGGTTAAGAAAGGATTGGAAGATTTTGTATCAATTGTGAAAGATGACAAGTACAAACGTTATGTATGGCTGAAAATTATGACACCAAAAAGAGCACCCATTTTTGTAGCCGGTTGCTACATTCCTCATCATGATTCTCCCTTTTATGCTTGCATGGATAGAGATCAACCATTTTCTGATTTGGAAGAGGACATTGCTTATTTCAAAGGTGAAGGTGATGTTATTGTATTTGGGGATATGAATGCTCGCACAAAAACATTGCAACATGATACTCAACAATTTGATATGCCATACATTTCAAGGGAGTTGGAGGAAGTTCACTTGTATGATCGTACTTCAATGGATGAGAAAGAGCCGGATCACTATGGAAAGTTACTTTTACACATGTGTAATAGCACGGGTATGCTCATTGCCAATGGTGTATCTTTGTGGAGTGGAACCAATGAATTTACATGTAGGAGACATAATGGGGATAGTGTGATTGACTATATGCTACTCTCTGAAGCCATCATGTATCGCATAAAGAGTTTTATGTTTGGTCAATGGACCCCGGAATCCGACCATCGCACCTTATGTATTGACCTTTCATGTGGAGAAGCAACTAAGCATGATAATCTCAGCCAAAAGAAAGAGAAGTTATCACTATGTATGGATTTCAAACGGGCACCAATGTACATTGAAATGGTTGAGCAAAAATTATGGATGACAAAGCTTCAATGTGATGCACCATTGGAAACTAAATGGGAAGCTTTCAAGAAAGCTATTTGTTCTTGTGCGGAAGAATGCTTTGCCATAAAGCATCTCCATGGTATCAACAAAGATAGATCACGCAAAAGGTGGTTTGATAAAGAATGTCAAGATGCTCGAAAGTCCTTGATAAATCTTGATGCAACTATGGACAAAGACAACTATCAAAGTCATTTGCATTCATACAAGGCATTGATTCAAAAGAAGAGAAGAAGATGGGAAGTAAAGCAACAAGAATTTCAAGTCCAAGAAAAGGCACATGCATGTGGAAGATTTTGGAGAAACTTGAGAGGCAAGCGGGTTGAGAATTTTGGTAACTTGAGTCTAGTGGATATGTACACACATTGTAGGCAATTATATGAGCAAGCAAATACTGAAAAAATTCCATTTTATGGTTCACTCCCATGTATGCCGTCTTTTTTTACTATTGAGGATATATGCGGTGGGCTTGAAAAGTTGGCCACTCGCAAAGCGGGAGATCTTCAAGGTATCAAGCCGGAGATGATCAAATGGACGGGAGATTTTACCCATGAGTGGATATGTGATATGTTCAACCTTGCACTTCAACATGGTATGCTTTATGATTGGAGTACTAATTGGGTTAAGCCTTTGCATAAAGGAGGGGATGTAAAGAATGTAAGCAACTACCGGACTATAATGATTGGGTCTCTTATGGAAAAGTTGTTTGGGTGCATAATGGAGATGAAATTGAGTGATTGGGCTGAAGAGAATGACAAGCGTGCAAAGGGACAAGCGGGTTTTCATCGATGCCATAGCACCATTGATCATCTTGTCACTCTTCGTGTTCTCATGGAGGAAAGTCGGTTGAAAGGCAAGTGATTGTATTGTTGTTTTGTGGACTTTAAGAAAGCCTTTGATATGATTCCACGTAACAATTTGTGGAGAAGGATGGAAGAACTCCAAGTGCCAAGTGAGTTTATGCTTGTGGTTTCTCGAATCTATGAGAAGGTGATTTGTCAATTGCGCATGGGAAGAGAAATTTCAGAAATTTTTGTAAGCACTATTGGGGTTAAACAAGGATGTCCATTGTCACCAACTCTCTTTGGTCTATGCATCGATCAATTGGAACAAATGGTACTTGACTTTATGCAAGAAGAAGGCATTGAAGAGGTCACTATTTGCAATGCGGTAATCATGCTTTTGTTGTATGCGGATGATGTAGTGCTTCTAGCACACACTTTAGAAGATGCACAAAAGCTTATGGTTGTCCTTGAGAACTTTTGCTTGCATAGTGGGCTGATTGTAAATGAATCCAAAACAAAGGTTATGCTTGTGAAAACCAACCATAAGGAGAAGCCATGCATTGTGTACAACAACGAGACACTTGAAGTTGTTGAGAGCTTTAAGTACCTTGGCCTTGAGGTTCCATCCAATCACAAGTGGCATGAATGTGCTATGTGTCATTTGAAAGCGGGAAAGAGAGCATATTATGCATTTGAGAACATGTGTAATGCGGGAAACATCAAGTGTTGGGTTCTCAAGAAGTATCTTTTTGATGCATTGGTGACACCGGTTTCTTCTTTATGGAGTTGAAGTGTGGGGCGGGAGCATCTCAAAGTCTACTTGGAAAGAGTTTGAGAATGTCCAAAAGCGTTTTCTTACAAACTTTCTCCAAGTTAAGACACAAACACCATATATGCTCCTACTTCTTGAGTCGGGATCTCTTCCAATTGAGGTTATGGGCATGGAAAGGGTTATGGAGTACATGATAAAGATGCGTCAAAACCCCTCACATCGACTTCCTACAATTGCATGGGAAGCAAGAAAAAAAGTTCAAAAGACGCATAAAAGCAAGATCTTGAGTACGGGATGGATGCAAGACATAAAGAAGTGGTTTGGGAGATGGGATGCATTACACTTGCTACATGATGCTTCAATTGACTCTCAAGTGAATGAAGCTTTTCTACAACGCCAATGTATTACGGCTAGGGAGAAATCCGGTGGGTCACGCTTCATACATTACACCACCTATATTGCCCCCAACTACAAAACCATGTTCTTCGTTGAGAGAGGAAACCGTACTCACACTTACATACTTGAGCCTATTCCCTTGTCCGCGATACGCACAATCGCAGCAATTCGGCTTAGCTCCCATTTCCTTCGATGCGAGATAGGGCGTTGGGGCAATGGAGAAGAGTCAAATCGATTGTGCACATTATGCTCACTGCAAGTTCGAGAGTCTGAGTACCACACACTACTAGAGTGCTCAGCTTTTGATCACATCCGAACTTGCTTCTCTCACATTTTCAGCCATAACTTAGACCTACACACTTTCCTCTCCCAGCCAAAGTGTGGGCTCTCCATTGAGACTCTCATCACTACAATTTTGGAGCATCGAGAGTCACTCATCAGCCATACACATACTACATCACATGTAACTTTGGTCCCATAGGTCATATTTGACCTCCGAGGACGATAATAAAATCTATCTATCTATCTATCTATCTCTCTCTCTCTCTCTAAATATTTTCCTCATCCTCTCTCTCCATCTCTATAAATCTCCGCGTCGGCTACTTCTCTATCTATCCTTCTTTCTCCATTTCTCTCCCTATCCCTATCGCGCTTCCTCCTTCTCTACCGATCTCTTGATTTCCCTCCTTCTCTCCTTATCCCTATCCGCACCATTTTATAACGCCATATTCACCTTTTGAAGACGTCAATATTTCATTTCATTACATCTCTCTCTCTCTCTCTCTCACACACACACACACACACTCATAAAAAAACACACTCATAGATCATTTTGACCTTTCGAAGACGTCAATATTTCATTTCATTACATCTCTCTCTCTCTCTCTCTCTCTCTCTCTCTCTCTCACACACACACACACACACACACACATACACGCACACATAAAGAAACACACTCATAGGTCATTTTGACCTTTTGAAGACATCAATATTTCATTTCATTACCTCTCTCTCTCTCTCTCTCTCTCACACACACACACACACACACACACACAAATTAACTCATAGGTGATTTTGACCTTTTGATGAAGACGTCAATATTTCATTACCTCTCTCTCTCTCTCTCTCTCTCTCTCTCACACACACACACACACACACACACACACACACACACACACTTATCTAGCTGACAAGTTGTTGGCTAACCCTTTGCTGACAGCTTCCCTTTTTGGTGTGCTAACCTAGAGCTACTATGCTCTAGAAAAATTTCACTGAGTCTCTAGAGAAGACCACATGGAATTGCTCATGGTACCAAATGTCTACCAGATGTATACCACACCCACACCCACCCTTGCTTATTAAATATAGGTACTATTCTCTATTTTGGCCCTTCTCCAGTCAATACCTTTGTCTCACTCTACGAGCTGACAGTATCGATTCCTATATCTACGCTATGACGGCATTCTGGAAGTCCTCGTGGGATCCCTTGGTTTGGTGATACATCCTGGTGTTGCCCGCCCTTCTCAATGATAGTCACCCAAATCTGCTAAACCCAGATCACACGTACTTTGACGCGAGCAATTACTGATAACCACCCATCCACTCACTCTGTGTGGTTTGGTGCATGCATTATACATCTTAAAAAGATTACATCACTACCTCACTCATAATCTAGTGATTAGATCCTAAGCTAGTGGTATAGTTGGCAGGGGCTAGTTTTAACTAAAAGCCCATTTGGCATTCAATCCTAAATAATTTATATGGTAGGCAACACACACACACACACGCACGCACTGGAAGTTGAGCGTGCATAATTATAGCACCTTCACTGGTTGGTTCTCGCAGATAAGCGCCCTATCTTTCTTTCCCCTTCTGGTTCGATTCTGTCCCGCGAGCGAAGGCAGGAGAGAGCACACACACAGACACTAGGTACTCGCACGCGCTCACACATACCCGCCCATAACTGAATCTACCTCTTCTCTTACTGATAGGATGGGGTTTGTTGATCAAGATACGCAGGCTACGGCTCTGTTCATGAACTCATTCTTGCTGAAACGCTGGAGCATACTTTTCACACACACACACATGCACACACACACACACACACACAACCTAGAGGATGGTTCAGCTACTGAGGATCTTCAATGGTGCATTCTGCCGAAATGACCTTCCTATTGGTACATGCAATCCATATTCGCTATGCTACAATGGAGGAAATTCTGGCCGCAACCAATAGCCACACTTCGACATCAGCATAACAGGTAGGTGCCTATGCACCTACTCAGGATGGGTAACATGCTTTGGAAACGGTACAAATTTCTAATGTTTGCAGGCTTACTAGATGTATAATAGCCTCGAACTCAGTCCATAGTTAGATTATCTTAAAACAGTTTTTTTTGCTCATGATTTTGAGAAAGTGTAAAAGGTTTTTTGGTTTTCACAACAACTAATCAGTTGAACTTAATGACAAATATGGTTTTTATTTCTCATGTTATGCAATTCATATAGAGTTTGGATGGTTTATCAGACTTATCATTTGACTTGAATGCAACAAGGTTGGATTAAACTAAAATAATAGACACTCTTTGTCTGAGGAAATGATTGTCACTATCTGTTGCATACAACCTCATGTGAGGGTCTTGTGGGAGATGGCATTGACTGGTCTTTTTTGAAATGACTGAGCATAAACAAAGGAAATGCTGTCGAAATTTTTGCATACATAGTTCCAATTCGCCATACCCTGGTGCTTTGCTTGCATATAATATCAGATGGTTTCTTTGGAAATGTTTCTCGAAAAGCGTCCACTAAACACAGAAGTCCTAATCTTATACTAGAGATTGGGCTGGCGGTAGTATCTTTTTGCATAGTCAGTGTCTTGAGTTGATAATGGACACTTTACTGGTGCTGATATATTGTAGCATACCTGTGACTGAGCGATTTTGAGATGATCGCAATTGCACCTACTCAGTATATTTTGGGTTTTTGATAAGTAACAAGTTCTTAGAAGGTATGTCGGAAAGAAAAATGTTTGAAACATGCAAGTTGTAGTGTCCATTTCCGGGTTTTGTACTTAACATAATTTGAAGTTTCTGGATTTTCTATTCACTAATGTGAGTTTGCCTAAGTTGATGGACTGGAGTTGGGGATCCATTGGCCCTGATATCTACCTAGATTGCTAACTACATTAGTCATTTGGTTACTGGAAGTCGACACTAAAGTGTATGTATCGGATTATGTCTGGGGTTTGGCACTCAGAGTTGCAATACGGAAATGGGGTGACCTGATTGGTCTAAATTACCCTTTCGACTTGGAGTTAATCAATTTTAGGGATTGGTTTTTTTATCACAGAGATATTTGCTTGCTCTCGGAACTTGGCAAAAGTAATAATAAATGTATGGATGGGGAATGACTATCATTAGCATAAATATACTTGTGCCTCTGGTAAAGATCTTCGAGGAAGTGGTAATGACCGGAAATTTTGAAATACTATTTGTATGTAAATAATATGCTGTCCAACTTAAAACATCCACCTAGCAAAATGGCCTTAAAGACATGTACTTCTATCTTTGTATGCAGGAAATCACTTCTGGTGAAGGTAAGTATATAGTGGTGACTTCACAATTACAAAGTACTTTTTGATGCTCTTGGATAAGTACATAATTTTTAACACAAATGTTTTACTTTGAAGTTTGTTCGAATTACAAGAGCCTTAATCCTCAAGTGGGGGTCTCGGAAGAGATGGTAGTAGACTGGACTTTTGAAAATTGATCCAATTTACAAAGGAGATGCTGTCCAATTTTTTCTAGAATTAAAAGATGTAAACATTAGCATATATAAATGGCTCAAACTTGATATTAGATCTTTGTTATGGTGGTAGTTTGTGTTGTAATTTTTGACACCAATAACAAGGGGAGGGAGTCGTTGACACCTGTCTTCCCAAGTAATGCTAGTTCTGACAGGCTTGTGTTTCTTGGATGGTGGCAGGTAAGAGATTCTTTCCTTGGGATTACAACAGAAACTGCAGCAGTAATGGAAGATCATCCAATTTACCAGCTAATGTACCCGTTGGATCCTTCTACATGTTGATGTAGTGGAATCTCATCCCAAAGGATGGGCACCTAAGATACAACACTAAGATATTATATTGTAATAATCAAAGATCAAATTTTTGATCTAAATGATTGTATTATCCATTAGATACAAAAAGTTGTATTGGTGTATATGAAATGATTTATGACATATTGTTATTTAATATATTATTTAATACAATTGTCTAAATATGGTTCAATTATGAGGGGATTTTTCATACTTAAACACACACACACACACACAAAAACCTAGGATAAATATATCATTTCCTTTCTCTCTCTCTCTCTGCCAGTTTGGTCCCACAGGTCATTTTTGACTTTCTTTCCTCTCTCTCTCTCTCTCTCTCTCCCCCCCCATTTCACTTTTAATTGTTTCCTCTCTCTCTCTCTCTCTCTCTCTCTCTCTCTCTCTCTCTCTCTCTCTCTCTCTCTCTCTCTCTCTCTCTCTCTCTCTCTCTCTCTCTCTCGCGCGCGCGCGCAACGGCTCGTCTGCAGCTCACGCACGGCGGGCGACTGCACAGCAGATGGAGAGGGTGCAGCGACGGTGCAGCGAGGGTGGGGCAGGGGGGTCAGCGGCTGCTGGTTGATGACAGCGCGGGTGCAGCGAGGTGGCGACAACGCGGGTGCGGCGAGGTGGCGACAGGGGGGGTGAGCGGTTGCTGGTTGACGACAGCGCGGGCGCAGCGAGGTGGCGACAGTGCGAAGAAGAGGTCGCGCGAGTGCAAGTCAGGGGTGGGCGGGTTTGGAGTGCAAGTTAGAGGGCAGCCGGTTTTGACGACACAGCATGCATCGACTACATAGCATGCAGCGGGCGACTACACAGCATGCAATGAGCTTTGTCAGCGGCTGCGGGTTGACGACAGCGAGGGTGGGGGAGGTTGGGTTGACAGAGGAGGGTGCAGGTCAGGAGCAACTTGAACAACTGCGAGAAGAATGTCAGCGGCTGCGGGTTGACGATAGCGAGGGTGGGGGAGGTTGGGTTGACAGAGGAGGGTGCAGGTCAGGAGCAACTTGAACAACTGCGAGAAGAATGTACCTGAGCCTGTGAGCAGCAGTCGACAAAGCCCGTAGAATCAGCAGCAGCAGTCGAGGAGCCCGTAGATTGGAGAGAAGAGCCCGCAGGTGTTCGTCAACTCGCAGCCGTGTCTGCTTCTCTCTCTCTCTCTCTCTCTCCCGCTCTCACAGTTGTTCTCTTAGCTGCCGGGTCTGCTCTCTCTCTCTCTCTCTCTCTCTCTCTCTCCCGCTCTTGCACTTGTCTCTCTCTCTTTCACCCGCTCTCACAGGTGGCTGCTGTAGCAGTCTCTCTCTCTCTCTCTCTCTCTCTCTCTCTCTCTCTCTCTCTCTCTCTCTCGCAGGCAATGGACTTTCTTTCCCTCTTTCTCTTCCAGCGCTGACTCTCTCCCCCTCTTTCTCTTCCGGCGCTGGTACCTCCTTCATTCAAGCTACTCGCGCGCGACGTGAATGGGGCCGCTTCGACTGTCAACTCCAAAGCGACCATAAAAACCAAATTACCATCCGGCGGACCTCCAACCGGAGGCATCAGCTGAAGCCACGTGGAAGGGGGGGGGGGCCTGAATCCCTCCCCGCTTGATATTAGTATAGATACTCCCAAGAGCCAAAGGTTTTTGTAGGCTTACTGTTATGTTACACAGGGCTAGAAAAGTACATTTTCCTAACCAAAGAAAGTTTGAAATTCTCCCGGTTCTGTTATCGTTACACAGGGCTAGAAAAATACATTTTTCCTAACCGAAGAAAGTAAGGGAGAACTTGAAATCTCCCGATTTTTAGGTCAAAATTTGAAGCTTTTGCCGGTAATTACACTAAAACTTTAGGATTTCAACCGGTTAAAATACATTGGACCCCGGTTTTTTTCTAGGCCTTTGTCCTGTGGGCTGACATAGGGTGCAGACTTCATATCATGACTGTGAGTGTTTTTAGCCTTCGTCCCATCGAGATAGCAAGCAAGCTTCGCTCATCACGGTCTCTTATTCCTTTTCAAAATCGCCACCAGCAGCGTTCCTTTCGCGCGAGCTGTTCTCCGGCACCAGTCATGGGCGAAGGCAACAAAGAAGAACAGCACGCTGAACAATCCATGAAAGCTCCAGCGCCCATAGATATCGAAGACTACAGGTTTGAGGGCATCTCCATCGGCGGGCATGAGACGTGTATCATCGTACCCAAGCTTAAGGTTGCATTTGACATCGGCCGATGCCCACAGCGTGCCATTGCTCAGGATTTCCTTTTCATTTCTCACGCTCACATGGATCATATTGTAAGAGAGAGAGAGAGAGAGAGAGAGAGAGAGAGAGAGAGAGGTTTTGTTAACGACCTGTAAGATAACATCGTCTCTCTATGCACGTCAGTTCTCTATGAAGCAATGTGTATGGCGGTGGATATCTCTTGAATGCTTTAACTAGCGGTCTGAGGGGAGCGGGATCCAGGAAGTGCATTTAGTCAAGGATGTAGCTTCTCTTGGTATCAGAATTATAAGTTTCATTTGTCTAATTGGATCCAGTGGAGTTAGATAGATTTGGTAAAGGTCTGGTGGACATAGTAGCATGGGACAAGGAAGGGGAGGACAAAAGTTAGGGAACGGGATCAGTGCTAGGAATGATAAGAAATAAAACATTTTTTTTGAACCACGCGCATGTTTCATAGAGGAAACAACACTTTGAGCATAGAACTACACCAAATTAATATGAAGACATGACTGACGTCAATGGAAAGTGGTAGAGGTAAGATCGGCAAGGGAGACTCAATTGGTGTAGGAAGAGACACGAAGATAAAGAGAGGGTGGATTATGGATATTACTAAGTAGATAAGTTTGAATTGGACTATGGTGGATAGAGAGATTAGAGAGGGATCATTAAGAGATTAGAGAGGAAGCAAGGGAGCATTGAGCAACTTGCAAGGTTGCTATGCGTCATGACATATATTATATGATCTTGAGGCTTGAGCTTGTGGCATAGGCTTTAGCCTCTTGGAAGAGCCACAGGCCTCACTTCAAGTAGGCAAGACAATGCACTATGGCTAATGGCCCTAAAGGCTAAACCCTCCAAAAAAAGAGGGCCATTGTCCGTCAAAATTGATCTTTTTAAAACCATTTTTAAATCCCTCAGAGCTGTCTCTCAGGCGTCCCTTGCTGTCCTCTTTTGATGGCTGATGAAGTGGGGATGCTCGTCCGTATTTGATGAGTCCAAGTCCCTCTCGTCCCCTGGCCCTAGGGGTCCGTTCCCCGTCCTCCTGTTTCTAAGTTGGTGGAGCTTCTCTTGTCTTTGAATTGGTGTAAAGGCAACAAGAAGGGGGTGGGGTAAGGTCAAACACAGGCTGGGAAGGAGCATTGGTTGTTGGGGCTTATCATTGGGTGGAGGCTCTCGCGAGAGGGAGATGAGATATCTGGGTAGTAGAAACTTGGAAGGTAATAGGTAAGGTAGGCTTGTTAGAGTTACACCACCGTTGCTTTGCCATTTTGTACGGCTAGTGATTGTCCTGGGTTGGTCACCCATCGCACATCATGTAGATTGCATGGGCGGACACTTTAGCACGTGTTAGGCCGGTCATTTTCTGAGCTTGGCTGGGTGCTCACATTTTTAGCAATTTTTGGGCTTTTATGTTTTTTGCACCAGTTACACATTTTGCCCTACCTCAACCTAAGATTCCATAATAGAATGCTTAGGGTGTTGTAGTCATTCGGATTGTGTATTGAGAGCATCATTTGCAGAGCAGTTGTGTTCGTTCTCTCTCTCTCTCTCTCTCTCTCTCTCTCTCTCTCTCTCTCTCTCCAACGTTTTCGGCGCGCGTGGCTCACACCCTCTTCGTTGCTCACTCTCACATGGTATCAGTCGCCAAGCTTTGAAGAATTTGCATCGATTTTTTTCTAGAAGGCTAACGCTAGCAGTTTTGAGCCCCTCCGTTGCGAAGAACTGCAATTTCAGCCTAGCATTTTTTGGACCAGCCAGCATTTTTGCATTGTGGTCTTGATCTGCAACCTCCCTCTCTGACACTCCCCTCCTGCAGCAAAAAACACCAAATCGGCATCAGACCAGCCTGCATTTTTCTGGCACAGATTTGCGTTTTCAGATCTTGCTGCGTTTTTGTGCACTTGTTGTGTTTTCTAAGGTTGCTGCGTTTTCAGCAAACGCTAAGCCTCTCGTACGACCGGGAGCAACCAAGACTTGTATGGGAGACCCTGCTACCGCCTGGCACTTGTAGATCTACACCTTGGACAGGTATCTACACCCAATTGGCACCATTTTGGTACTTATTACTTGCTGTTTTTTCTCTGTTTTCAGCCCCCTCGACGGCTGAGAAGTGCGAGAACCCCCTCTTTTGACACTCTGTGACGCTCCCGTACTGATCGGTGGCTTACAGGCACGCTGAAATCTCTATTATAGCAGCGTTTTCAGCACCCTTTGCAGCGTTTTTTAGGGCGAACAGCACGTTGAATTTTTCATAGTCACAAGGGACACGTCAAGGGATGGGGAACGGGGCTCAAATGGATTTTTAGGGTAAAAAAGAGGGCGGGACGGCAAGTGGGGACGGGACTCCCTTGTGACTATGGAATTTTTACCCTTTGTGCGATTGATCACTCCCTTGCTCGTCAGGACACCATCCGGTGGTTGTTTGAGCAGTTATTTTGGACTGCTACAGCATTGAAGACGGTACCTTCGTCGGCGACTTGCGATCTTGTCGATCTACCTCTGGGACTACTCTTTGAGCATGCGATATGTCGACCCTGAAGCAGAAGGAACAACAACAATAGTTCTAGAAGGAGGCCACCACGTCTTCGACGACTACGGCCACTTCCACTTCTGCGACTACGTCGGCATCTGCCAACGCAACATCCAGCAATTATGCCCTCACCTTGTTTGCTGAGGAGAAGAAGTTGGATTTACACAACTATTCTGTGTGGATGACATGAGTTCGCACAATCATTGCCTACCATCGGCTCTGGGAATGGTTGAATGATTTCACCCATTCGGCTACTCAGCTTTCCCTTCCCACCGCCACTCAAGCCCAGATCGACTAGTGGGTGGATCGGGACATGCGAGTCTTCACCTTTCCTTATGATGAACCTCTCGGACCGCATCACAAAGGAAGTTTCCAAAGAGGAGCATGCACATCCATTGTGGAGACGGATTCGTGACCAGTTTGAGGAGACCTCGTTTGCCAGACAGATCACACTTGAAAGAAAGTTGTACAATCTCCAGTTCAAGGATTTCAACTCACTCGATGGGTTGACCCGCCGCATGCGAGAACTCTGGGACGACCTTGTCTCTGTCGGAGGCGACATCACCCTCGGCACGCATGGCTGGCCTCTTACTATTCAAGCTTCCTTGTTGCTAAATTGGCTTTATGTCACAAGACGGGCACCACGTGCCAATAGAAAAGAACAGACTGAGCAACTTTAAGCACTTCAAATAACAACTGAACTGAGAGAGAAAGAGAACACGCGACACGGAGTGGCGGAATTCCACCCCAGAGAGTATTGGCCCCAAACCTTGGCTCCCCTTTCGGTATTTCTTTATATTGCATCAACACAGTACAAGCCGGTACTCCAGACTCTGCACCTTCTCCAGGAAGCATGCCAGAGAATGAGCCCTAGACTCATATTTAAAGGCCCTTGGCTTGAAAAGCAGTTACAGTAAAAAGCCTTTAAAACTAAAAAACTTCTTGTCCAAAAAGCAATGCCAAAAGCTGCCAGCGTAATTTACGGAAATCCGTACAGCCTGCCATGTCACTAGCCAGCCAAAACGCGGAAATCCGTATAGCCTGCCATGTCATCATGCTAGTGCAATTTTCGGAAATCTGCCACAACATCAGTTTTTGCGTGTGTTTGGATCCTACTTTATTTTCTTCCTTTATGTCACTTGGGGCCCCATCGAATGGGGTCCCCATAAGTTGGTAGGACTTCTTTTGTTACTTGTTCTTCTAGGGTTTAGGCCCCTCGGCCACATCTGTAAGTTGGCTCCATTCTTTAGGCTTTGACACGTCAGCAGTTTGTTACATCTCCCCTTCTTGAAAGAGGGTAATTGTCCGCGATTACAACATATTTGCAAAACAATTCAAGTTAGCTCAAAAATTTTCGAGGGTCATTTCGAGGGACATTCCGAGGGACAATCAATTTGCTCTTTTTATTAAGGAGTTAGCTTCTCCTTTCTGCTCTTTTGATCAAGGAGTTAGCTTCTCCTTTCGGCTGTTTTGATCAAGAAGTTAGCTTCTCCTTTTGTCTAGATCGGAACTCTTGATATTCCGACGTAGTAAAATTAGCCATCACACCCAGACAATACTGATCTTCCACGGGTGCCTTGATGCACTAAAATTACATACCCAGGCAATCTCATCCAATTAGGAAAATTCAATAATTGGCACATCACAATGCAACACAAATGCTTACATATGCATGTTATAAGACACAACAAACAGCGCCTCTGAGCACTCCTCTGAGACAAACGGTCTGCGGTATGAAGCTACTCAACGACTACCTCGTCACTCGCAAATAACCTAAAAAGGTTCGGGCCATGAGCTTAGAGGATTGTACAATCAAATGCTCCCCAGATCGCAGTTTGCCTCGCTTGGAGGTTCAAGCATACAATCAAACGCTCCCCAGGCATTGGCCTGCGTCGTTTGAAGGTTTTCAAACATACAACGAAACGCTCCCCAGGCATCAGCCTGCGTCATTTGAAGGTTTTCAAACATACAACGAAATGCTCCCCAGGCATCGGCCTGCGTTGTTCCGAGGTTCAAACAATACCAAAACAATATTTCTCACTTCTCCACCCGGGAGTAAAATCACCAATCATTGAAACCAGTATCAAACCAGAGTCAAACAATTCAAATCGGCATCAAAACAGGTTCAAGACAGATACCATCCATTTCAAACAAATTCCAAACAGGATCACCAAACAAGATCAAACAGAACTCAAACTTAAAAAGCACTCTCGACATCAGTCGAGTTCGAAAAGTCGACCGACTTCCCATCCTGGAACCTACACCAAAAATTAGGGTTAGGTTCCTTCCATGAGGCCGTAGCCGAGCACAACATGGTCCATCAGCTCTTGGACAGACAGTGTTTCTTTGGCGGCGATGGTAGTCCCAAGAGATAGCAATCACACTGAACCTCCAAGGTCATCTGCTCGTGAAGAGATATCTACTGAGAGATGCCGAGAAATTTCAAGTTATAATCTGCTAGGGTTCCATGGCAAGCATTTCAGGATACCCCACTCTGCCAGAAGTTGCACTCCGAAGGAAGATGTCAGAAACCATATAACTTCGGATAATTTTTTTTCTTGAAAGCTCGCCAAGTACTTGGAGTGTGCGGCTTGGTAGCTATAGACATCAACATCTGCATGGCACTGCTTTTGAGAAAAACAGTGACTCGAAACAAATATCGGATCCTTCTTTGCAAGTGATCTTAATGGCTTATGCCCTGTAAGACATGAGCGGTGTAGACGGGAGCGCGCTCGATGCACGATGAAGTAAGGGTGGGAGTGGCTAATAAGCCCGTGTTGGAGGGCGAAGATACCTCCAATAAAATTCCAATAGCTCTGTCTGCTCTTTTGTAGAACCGGTATGCTTTCAGAAAAGCACACGCCTGATGCTTTGATACCACTGTCACAAGACGGGCACCACGTGCCAATAGAAAAGAACAGACTGAGCAACTTTAAGCACTTCAAATAACAACTGAATTGAGAGAAAGAGAGAGAACATGCGACACGGAGTGACAGAATTCCACCCCAGAGAGTATTGGCCCCAAACCTTGGCACCCCTTTCGGTATTTCTTTATATTGCATCAACACAGTACAAGCCGGTACTCTAGACTCTGCACCTTCTCCAGGAAGCATGCCAGAGAATGAGCCCTAGCCTCATATTTAAAGGCCCTTGGCTTGAAAAGCAGTTACAGTATAAAGCCTTTAAAACTCAAAAGCTTCTGGTCCAAAACCAATGCCAAAAGCTGCCAGTGTAATTTACGGAAATCCGTACAGCCTGCCACGCCAGCGCAAAACGCGGAAATCCGTATAGCCTGCCATGTCATCATGCCAGCACAATTTTCGGAAATCTGCCACGTCATTAGTTTTTGCGTGTGTCGGGATCTTGCTTTATTTTCATCCTTTATGTCACTTGGGGCCCCATCGAACGGGGTCCCATAAGTTGGTAGGACTTCTTCTGTTACTTGTTCTTCTTAGGGTTTAGGCCCCTCGGCCATATCTGTAAGTTGGCTCCATTCTTTAGGCTTTGACACGTCAGCAGTTTGTTACACTTTATCTGACAGAAAAATAATTCTAAATGAATTGTTGGATTTATAAGTGAGAGGGTTTTCTTGCTTGGAATACCAAGGAAAAATAATTCTAAATGACTTATTGGAATCTTAAGTGAGAGGGTTTTCCTCATTGGAGACATCCGAGTACAGAGTATTCCTAGTGCGTCATTCAGAGTAATGACGGGAGCACTGTGAAAGGGAATATCTGTAAGGCCACCAGGAACGGGTACTTTTGATGCGTCACATCGGATGGGTGACAAGGAGCATCGGGAAGAAGCCATCCGGGGACGGACATCTCTGATGTGTCATAGGATGGGTGACATAGAGCATCACGAAGGAGATTGTACCGTAAGTTTGGTAGGAGGACTAGGTGATGGGTATTCCTGATGCATCACAAGGTGGGCGACGGGTGCATCGGAAAGGGGATATCCATATTCAAGCAGAAATTCCGAACTGTGTTAGAATTGTGCACAAGGAAAAGCAAGCACTTGAATGAAGATGGGTTCATAGGAAACTTTGAGGAAAAACAGATGCTTTCTAAGAAAGCGGGATTGCTTTTCGGGAAAGCAGATGCTTGCCCGCAAGGAAGTCTATGTCTGAATTGCAACTGTGCATGTGATTGCATCCAGGGACGCTTGGGAAGTGCTGTGAAAGCATTGCTTTTAACTTATAAGGTTTTATTGAGTTTTTTGGCAGATTCAGACTATTTTCAAATACACCGGCGGCCCACTTACTAAGTGGGCAGCCATCTGATAAATAAGGCAACAGATCAGCCAGTGTTCTCTCTCTCTCTCTCTCTCTCTCTCTCTCTCTCTCTCTCTCTCTCTCTCTCTCTCTCTCTCTCTCCGTGGCAGAACAACATGAATTTTTTATATATGAAAAAAAAAAAAACTTGCCACGATCTCTTCGCGGGCAGCAGTGCTCTGCTATCTTTGCTGTGGCCAAGGAGCTATAAAGCATCACACGCCCTCTCCCAGAGGAAAAGAACAGTTTCCGCAAGGAGGAGATGCTGCTGTAGATTTCAGCCGCAAAGAAGACGTTGTCCATGATGCCCATGGCTGCCCCGAGTGTATCAGATTACGCCAAGACCAAGTGCGCGGATTCCCTCGCGAAGAAGTGCCTATGGAGCGTGTTTCCATCGCGACACGCTGCTGTTTTTCTCTGTTTTCAGCCCATAAACATTGTAGACGGGGCTGATTTAGGAGAAGGAACCCGAGAACACACCTCTTTTGTGTGTAGGATTGAAAGAGAGGATTTACTATGTAGAGATCTCTTCTAGGGAATTGCTTTTCAAGAACCGAGTTGCGTTTCGAGCGTCGAGACTTTGAAGGTAACGATTTTCATGTTATGATCTCTAAGTATTTGTTTGCAGGTGTACTTCCTCTTAGTGAGGAAGTAGGAGCAGAGGGAGGCATGAGCCTGTGCAGGAGAGAGCGCTCTGAGGACTTAGAGCCAGATCAGCCCAAGGGTTTCGTACCCGAGTTTGGAAAGTAGATCCACGGATGAGAGAGAGGTAGTCTCCCCGTCAAGTTGTGATCCGGAAGTCGGAATTCCCAAGTAAGGACTTTGTGTCCGGGAAAGCAGAGTTGTTCTGCAAGAAGAGGACTCTGGAAAGAGAGTTGCAGGGATGCCATGCCCTGAGTCTGGAAGGTGAGATCCAGAGGTGAGAACCTTGATTCTCGAGGAATTGGAATAAGGAACGGAAGTTCCATGGAATAGGGTTTTGCCCTAGGAATCGGAAGCTGAGGCTTCCAGAAACCATCAAGTCTTATTCTAAAATGAGCGTGGTAATACGTTCGGTTCAAGTGCTTGTATAGACTTCTCCTCAGTAATAAAGATACTGTTAGGGGGGGGGGACCAGCCCGTCTTGTGGTCCCTAGTAGTGTGTCGATCTCTCTCTCTCTCTCTCTCTCTCTCTTTCTCTCTATTATTTGGCTTCAGTAATAAGTGATAAATCCTATTTATCCAACTATATTTTATATTGCTATGCGTTTTCGTTTGTGACAATGGTATCAGAGCATGGTCTCCTCTCTTTCTCTGTAAAGGAGGATGACTCTGGGAAGATACAGGAAAAAGCCAAGAGAGAAGTTAGCAGGCGGAATGTAACAAACTGGTGCCGTGTCAAAGCCTAAAAAATGGAGCCAACTTACAGATGACGTGGTTGCCCAAGAGTAGAAACCCTAACCCTAATTTTTGCCAGCTTTTTGGCTTTGCTTTTGGACCAGATGCTTTTAAGTTTGAAGGCTTTTCACTTTAATTGCTTTTTAGGCCAATGGCTTTCAAATATGAGGTTAGGGCTCATTCTTTGGCATGCTTCTTGGAGAAGGTACAGAGTCTCGAGTACCGGCTTGTACTGTGTTGATGCAATATAAAGAAATACCGAAGGGGGCACCAAGGTTTGGGACCAATTCTCTCTGGGGTGGAATTCCGCCACTCCGTGTCGCGTGTCGTCTCTCTCTCTCTCTCTCAATTCAGTTGTTATTGAAGTGCTAAAAGTCTGTTTCAGTTCGTTTTGTTTTGTTCTATTGGCACGTGGTGCCCGTCTTATGACAGTGGTATCAGAGCATCAGGCGTGTGCTTTTCTGAAAGCATACCGGTCCTACAAAAGAGCAGACAAAGCTATTGGAATTTTATTTGAGGTATTTTCGCGCTCCAACCCGGACGAGCAGACAAAGCTATTGGAATTTTATTTGAGGTATCTTCGTGCTTCAACCCGGACTTATTAGCCACTCCCACCCTTACTTCATCGCGCATCGGGCGCGCTCCCGTCTTCACCGCAGTGTCTTACAGGGCATAAGCCAATCAAGAACCCAATACTTGGAATTCATGGATTCAACAGAATATTTGTAGTTTTTGCTCAACGAGCTTCACGACATTCTTTAGCGGCATCCTCAGCAAAATTTTCAGATGCTGCAAAGTTTTCAACAATTTTTGAACTACATGTTACCCCCTCTGATGCCCCAGGTGGTACCTCCTCCTCCGACACCAGAAAGTACGAGAGCTTCCAACCGACAACCTTCTCAATCATCTGTTCCGATCGGGGGAGTCTTCATGAATATGGTGCAGCCATCCGACCCTGATCCAGTGCAACCGCCTTTGCGGCCTCCATTGCCCCCACCTCCACCACCGCCGCCACCGCCACCGCCACCAGGCTACAATGTTTGGAGCCCATATGGATACCCTTATTATCCATACTCGGGACATGCGCCTAACCAACCCAAAGATTTCAAAGATGGTGGCACGACAGTCAAATTTTTCACTTTTTCCGGGGTGAAAGATCGCAAGAAAGCATTGCAGTTCCTACAACAATTCGACAACATCTATGCTTTGGGGATAAGAAGAATCCAAGATTTCTTGAGCAGCGGGATTTCTTAAAGATAATGCTATGCAAAAGTGGAGTTCAATCGCGACACAACCGCATGCTCCAAGGACTTGGCAAGCTTTCAAGACAGTTTTTGCACGTAGTTACATGACCTCGATGTTTGAAGTCCGGATTTTGGCAGAGCGGGGCAACTTGAAAATGCTTGCCACCGAAACCATGGACGACTATAACCAAAGGTTTCTCGACGTGTACCTTCCGGTGTTCTTTAAGTTCATTCCCTCGGAGGACCAGTGCGAGCGCTACACCATTGGACTATCATCACCATTGCAAGAATATTGTCTCTCCAAGCAAGTCTCTACCATGCAAGAGCTTATGGACCATGCTGCGGTCGGCTACAAGCTCATGAAAGGAAAGTTGGAGTTTACCACAGAAGAACCTCCGGCCACTAACCAGAACTCTCGACAACAATGAACAAATTCTCGGGAATCCCGTGAAAACCAACCCCAACGGCCTCGTTTGACGAGACGCCTTGTTACAAGAAGGTCGATGCTTCGAATGTTTCCAAACAGGGCATACGTTCAATACATGTCCTGAGCGAGCCTCGACGTCCTCAGTGCAACCTTCTGCTCCCACGACAGACAGATCCCCGCGGCCACCTCCGGCCAAGAAGGCTAGATCTGCTATTGGACTAGTACCCGATATTTATGATATACACCTCGAGAGTTTTAATGAATTATGGAGAGCTTATGGAAAAGTCAACAGCTTGAAAGCCCTTATTTTCTTTGACCCCGGAGCTATGGAGAACTTTATCCATCCAGAATTCTTGAAGCAGATGCACTTTGATTATGATGCAGAGGGTGGAGAAATTGAAGCTGAGCTAGCCACGGGGCAAACTCTGAAAGTGGTACCGCTCATTGGTGCACTTCCAGTCACTATACAAGATTATCATGGAAAAGCCGATTTCCACATTATGAAGTTGGGCAATTGCGACGTTCTCTTGGGCATGCCTTGGCACGACAAGAATGATGCAACTCTCCAGGTTCGGAACCGAACCATCACCGTGATGCAGAAGGGCAAGCCCGTTGTCCTCAAAGTTCGATTGTCCGAACAAAACCCTGAATGACCTCTCTAGTTGTTTTCTAGTTAGATACTTTTAAACATTGTTTGAGAAAGTATTGTTTGAACTTTGTTTGAAATGGATGCTATTTGTTTTAATGTTAGGTGCAGCGGAATGAATGTTTGCGCTTTGCTCAAGATGAGTGCTCCGAACTGTGCTCAAGGTTCCTTTTGTTCTTATGGAAGGGAGAGCCTTCTGTTCTTAATGAGAGAATGCTATGATCACAAACAAAGTGAATGGACACTGTGCGTGCAAGTGTATGAGATTGAGAGATAGAGAGAGAAGAGAGATACGACACTAGAGACGATGTAAAACCCTCCTCCGAAGGCCCCACTCTCGTCGGCGAGAGTGGTCTACCTATGATTGCACAATCTGGTACAATGGTGATGCATGAGACTGATGCAAGTCTAGGCTATGTTGACGATGACGACGGGGATGATGAAGTCGACCTAAGGGCTGAAATCTGCAATCTTTCTACTGCTGTCCAAAAACGCTATGGGCTGGAATTTGCTACAATCCAAAAACGCTGGTTTTGGGGTTTCTTTCTGATGATCTTGTCGCTGAAAATCTGCAGGTTTTAGGGCTGAAAACTGAGGTTCTTAAGGGCTGAAAATCGTTGCTATAGATGGCTGAAAACACTGGTTCGACGAGGCCTTACTGCTGAAAGACACCAGCCAGGAAAGGAGGTGATCTGGTTTGCAAAACGCTAGGGCTGCCATTTGGAAACGCTAGGTATTGGGCTTTCTTGCGGTGAAGATCTGTTGATGCAAAAACGCCAAGGACTGGGACTTGCCGGCGATGATGCAAATGCTGAAAACGCTAGGGATGAAGCTAGGCGATGATGTCTTTGCTTGGAGGGGAAAACCGCCAAGGTCTTGCTTGAGAAGTTGCCTGTTGAGCTTGGCTCCTGTTGCCTCTTCTGCCAATTAGTGCTAGTCTAGGTTTACTTATATACAAACTTACTAAATTTGCCCTACCTACTTTCCAACAAAAGTCATTAAAAAATAATAAGTGAAAAATGTCAAAAATAAGTAAAATAGGCTAAATGCACTAGAAAATTCCCATGAGGGATTCTGATGAATTTCAATGGGAATGCTTATGATCATACTGTGTGCAACCAGAGGATATGCATCTACACTAAGTGACTGGGCATGCATGGTCTACGAATAGACTCACAAAAGTGCCAGATCACTTCTAATCTAAACTTGACTGGACTGACTGAACCCTGCTGTGGTGTAGCTTGTCCACGGACACATAGGGTTGGGATGTGTCACGTGACATCTCCTCCTTTTCAAAGTGAGGTACTGGTACCGAACTGTATGGCGTCAAGGGAGATCGCCAATAGCATCCGGAATCCTGGAAGGGACTCTTCGCCGGCCCACTCTGATGTGTGGGTCGTTCGGTACTTGAACTTCATAAAGGTCTGCAATGCTTGCTTCTTTGGGCCGCGTTGAAAGCGACACAAAGTCTTTTGTGGCTCCTTCGATGCTTCAACTTCGTCTAGAGACCTGCTTCTTTCGTCTTCAAGAATCTCCATGGCTAAAAATTCCTGAAACCATTTCCAACACAAAACCATGAACATACCCATTACATGTAAAGTGAATGGAAAAAATCTTGTCTTCTCTAAAGACTGTGTATGGAATGTAGATGAACATAGAGACGGAGTGACAAACCGTTCATCAAACATATGCAAACAATGAGATCGAATCTTGTCTTGTCTTGCTGATCTAAAGTGGCAATTCACAACGGAAATGCACATGCTTGGTGCTCATACTTTCATGTGCTCGTTCTATGAATGTGTCATGCTAAGGAAGAGACATGGTATGTGACTTCCTTACATACATACTTTTCAGCTTTTCATGGACAATCCGCATACAACTGTGCTCATTCATGAGTGAAACGTGCTCGACGTACAATATGTCATGCCTAGGAAAAGGGACCACATAAGATGCTGACTAAAATACAGGAAACGATCACGAATGAAACACTCGTACAATGCGTGCGTATCAATCATGCGAACACATAATACTTCCTGTGAGGGGTCTTTGGACCGAGGCTCGAGAGCCAAGATCTCTTCTTCCTGAATGATCGAATTGTCCTGTGGGGGTTCTTTGGACCTCGACTCGAAAGCCAAGATCGGTTCTTCGTGATTGATCCAATCTACAACGAGGTTAGGTTCGCTAGAAAAAGCATCCACTAACACATCATCCGTGTAAACAATCACATCATCTTCATGCAACTCATCATGCTTGTGAGAAATCACATCTTGATCATGCAAATCATCATGCTCGTGAGAAATCACATCTTGATCATGCAAATCATTATGCTTGTCTTTATCATCCAAATTGTCACGTGACACATCCCAACCCTATGTGTCCGTGGACAAGCTACACCACAACAGGGTTCAGTTAGTCCAATCAAGTTTAGATAAGCAGTGATCTGGCACTTTTGTGAGTCTATTCGTAGACCGTGCATGCCCAGTCACTTAGCATAGATGCATATCCTCCGGTTGCACACAGCATGATCATCAGTTTTCCCTTTAGAATCCATCAGATTCAGTCAGGGGAATTTTCCAATGCATTTAGCCTATTTTCCTATTTTTGGTTATTTTCAGTTATTATTTTTAAGTGACTTTCCAACAAAAGTAGGTAGGGAAATTTTGCTAAGTTAATATATAAGCAAACCCAAGTTAGCACTTTCTGGCAGAAGAGGCAACAGGAGCTTCCCGCTCAACAGGCAACTTCTCAGCAGTACCACCCCCCCCCAAAGCACCCCGAGCGTTTTTGGACCTCCATCTTCGCGGGCATTTTCCAGCACTTAGCCTCGCCATCCACTCCTTCCCTTTGGCGTTTTTCCCTCATTGCAGTCATCGCCATCAAGTTCTCTTCCTGGCGTTTTTAACCATCAGCAGCAGCCCCAGCCAATAGCGTTTTTGACTTTGCAACCTCAGCGTTTTTCAGTAATTTACTAACGCTATTACTGCTGCCCCTTCAGCGTCTTTGTAGCGTTTTCTCAGCATGGATACCACAGCCCTTGCAGCGTTTTCAGCAGGTACAAACCAGCCCTAAAACGCAGTTTGACAGGTACAATTCCTCAACGTTTTTGCCATCAGCATGACCCCCGACAAGTCCACCATTTTCAGCCCTTAAGACAACAGTAAAACAATCATTTTCAGTCACCAAGACAACCCCGAATTCAGCGATTAGAAGATCACAGATTTCAGCCATCAAGTCGTCGTCGTCATCACCATCGTCGTCATCGGCATAGTCCAAGTTGCATCAGTCCATTGCATACGCATTGTACACCTTTGTGCAATCAAAGTAGACCACTCTCGCCGACGAGAGTGGGGCCTTCGGAGGAGGGTTTTACAAACCTCTCGGGTGTCGTATCTCTTTTCTCTCCTTCTCTGAGTCTCATTCACTTGCACGCACAATATCCACTCACTTTGTTCGCGATCATAGCACTCTCCATTAAGACGGAAGGCTCTCTCCTTCCCTAAGAACTAAAAGGAACCTTGAGCAATATAGATCACTAATCTTGAGAAAATACAACATTCATTCTGCTGCACCTAACATTGGTATCAGAGCTTTGGAAGTGTTCTGTACTACTCAAGGGAAGAACCACAAGAAATTTTTTTGCTTCTTGCGGTCGCACGAACCCAAGTTCGCTTGGGCGTGTCGATTCCTAATCGTGTTTTGTTGAAGAGTGACAGCCTACAGGAATCCCAAGAAAGAAGGGCTTGTCCAGCCTCCCCTTGTGTCTCTTTTCACTCATTGAGAGCGGACCGTGCACTTAGAGGCCGGCCAATCGACGTGAGGTGGGAAAAAGCAACCTTGGTGTGAGCGCAAGGCGGCCAAGGGGTGTGCCCGCAGAAAGAAGTAGAACTCGGGTGAAGAGAAGATCCTTCTCCAACGCGATTTGCAAGCGAAAGAAAACCTCAAGAACCTCAAGAACCCAAGACCCTCAAGACTCAAGAACCTCAAGAACCCAAGACCCTCAAGAATCAAGAACCTCAAGAACCTCAAGACCCTTAAGAACCCAAGTTCCTCGCGAACGTAAGAACCCAAGATCATAGTGCATGGTCGTCACCCGAAGCGGAATGGATACTTCGTATACAGGTGATGAGCATGAGAGAGGAGACGAAGACTCTTCCCCACCCGGAGATGATTTCTTCAACCCTCCCCCTTTGCCATCTACGCCACCAAGTGCACCAAACCCTATGGAGGCAATGGTCAAGCAGATGATGGCCATGATGGATAGACAAGAAGCAAATCGCCTTGCTCAAGATCGCGAGCGCGACGAAAGAAACGCAAAACTTGCCGCAAAACAAGAAGACAATCGACTTGCTTTAGAACGCGAGCGCAACGAACGCAAAGAATGGAAACAACTAAGAAAGTCGGAAGAGGCGGCAAGAAACGCGGCTTTGGAAGCCGATCGGACAGCTCAAAGATTGGCTTGGAGTTCTTCAAGTGGTGCAAGCCAGTCACCGAAAAGTTGACTTTCAGTAAGTATGACGGTAAGATGGATGCTACGGTTATTCATTCTTGGTTGCATCAATTTAATGCTTATTTTGCGACAACTAAGAAAACATGCAATAGCAAAGTTTTGACGACAGCTATGTACCTTGCCGGTGATGCCATTGATTGGTACCATGCATGGCAAGAGGCACAGCTAACCGCGCACCTAGAGGAAGCCGACGGATTCACGTCCCTTTCCTTCAATTGTGCTGATTTCCAAGACAAGCTCAAGGCGCAGTTTATGCCACCTCAGTACCTTGCACAATTGAAGGACGATTGACGCTCTCTCAAGCAAAATGGTATGCCGGTTATGTCTTTTTCTAATCGTGTTTTGCAGCTAGGTACCCAATTACGCAAACCGGATGATGAGCGAAAAGAGGCTTTTCTCTTTGGATTGGACGAGTATATCAAGTACGATGTCGAGGTGCTCGATCCAATCGATCTCAACAAGGCGGTTGCGGTTGCTCTCGCACAGGAGATGAAGCACAACAACGGAAAGCCTAAGGAGAACAAGACTTCCACAAGTACCTCGCAGACTTCTCAGAACCCTAAGAACCCTAAGAACGGTAAGAATGGTAAGAATGATAACTCTTCTAACCAATCTTCCAACAGTATCTCATCAAAGAATTCTTCCAATGAATCTAAGGGTAAGGCTAACAAAATTGCTAAACCTAAGCTTACTCCATATGAAAAGGTAGCACAGGAAATTGTAGGAGGATATATCACATCGGAAGAACAAAGCACTTATTCTAAAGAAGGTCGTTGTTTTCATTGTCACATTAAGGGTCACATTAGAACATGTCCTAAGCTTGAATCGAATGAATCTAAAGAACCCACAGCACCTACTACATGTGTCAATGAAATGAATGATAACACGAGTGTGTCCCAAGTTTCTCAGGACCCTCCCATTGATGATTCTCTCATTAAATGTTATGGTCATACGTCGGGGCACCGTTTTGTCATATTGTTTGACCCAGGTAGTATGCATGATGTGATCAGTTACTCTCTTGTTGAGAGAGCCCGCCTCGAAGTTAGTCCGAGATCTCCTATCGAGGTCTCTGGCTTTCATCCCGGTATGGACGCTCTCATCATAGAGGAGTGCCTTGATGTGTTGTTTGCAATTCAACAAACTGCCTTCACTAGAAGATTTGTTGTGTCTCCTCTCTCAGGATGTGATATGATTTTGGGCATTTGATGGTTTCGTGATAATGACGCTCTCATGAAATTTGCGACTAACACTATAACTCTCAATGCCGAGAGTGATTCTCCTACTGTCTTTCATGGAGTGGACATTGCTCCTTCTCCATCTCTCATTGCTAATATGCATGACAAGGTTGAAAGGATTCGGGATAAGGAGATTCTCTCAATCTCTTTTTCTCCAAAGCATGTTACACAGGATTTGCATGATTATGAGAAGCATGATGATTTGAAGGATAATGATTTGCATGATGATTTGGATGACAATGACAAGCATGATGATTTCAATGATCAAGATGTGATTTCTCACAAGCATGATGAGTTGCATGAAGACGATGTGATTGTTCACAAGGATGATGTGTTAGTTGATGCTTTTTCTAGCGAAGCTAACCTCTTTGTAGATTCAATCAATCACCAAGAATCGATCTTGGCTTTCGAGTGAAGGTTCACAGATCCCCCACAAGAAGATTCGATAGATCCCGAAGAAGCGATCTTGGCTCTCGAGCCTTGGTTCAAAGAGCCATCACAGGAAGTATTATGTGTTCGCATGATTGATATGCACGCATTGTTCGAGTGTTTCATTCGTGACGGTTTCCTGTATTTTAGTCAACATCGTTATGAGATCCCTTTTTCTAGGCATGACATACTGAATGTTGAGCACGTTTCTCTCATGGATGAGCACGAATGTATGCGGATTGTTCATGAAAAGCTGAAAAGTTTGTATGTCAGGAAGTCGTATCCCATGTCTCTTCCTTGGCATGACACAGTTGTAGAAAGAGCACATGATAGTATGAGCACCAAGCATGGGCATTTCCATTGTGATTTGCCACAGTTGATTGATTTCGATCAAACAGAAAAGATGCGATCTCATTGTTTGCATGTGTTTGATGAACGGGTTGTCACTCTGTCTCTATGTTCATCTACATTGCATACACAGTCTTTAGAGAAGGCAAGATTTTGTTCCTTCACTTTACCTGGAGTGTGTTGCTAATTGGACTATTTTCTTATTTTCAATGATTAATCTCTTTTTTAGGATATTTTATTATGTGCACTAAGAACTGTTAAAAGATTGTAGCTACAGGAACTGCCATCAAGAACGGACAAACTCTGATGTGTCATTTGATGGGTGACGGTAAACATCGTGAAGGAGTTTTCGTAAGTTTGGTGGAAAGGGCCGGGTTACGAGTGCCTCTGATGCGTCACATGATGGGTGACGGGTGCATCGGTAAGGGGGCATCCCGTAGGCTAAGGAGGAAATCCGAACTGAGTAAGAAAATACGCGTAAGAATGCAAGCACAAGAATAAAGATGGGTTCAATGAAGCTTTTCACGAAAAGCAAGAACAGTCGCGGGAGGACAGATGTTTTCCCACGAGGAGTCTGTGTCTGCATTGCATCTGAGTCGTGTCCTGCACCCGGGGACGCCTGGAATGTGTCCGTGTAGCATTGTTTTCACTAACTGAGTGAGTTTTTAAAGTTTGAACAGGTTCACACTTTATTTTATAAAGTGACCGGCCCCTTTATTAATAAAATAAAGCAGGCAAGGCTCTTATAGAAAAAGCCAGCGCTAAAACCAACGCAGGGGGGACTGAATTGCGATCTCTCTCTCTCTCTCTCTCTCTCTCTCTCTCTCTCTCCTCTCTCTAGAAAACGCGATTTTCTCTCTCCTCTCTCTAGGAGCGCCAAGCTCTGCTTTTGGACCCCTATTCCTGCCGGGTGTCAGACCCTATAAAAGGGTAGCCAGCGTTTCAGTTTGGGAGAGGCGGAAGCAGCAGGAAGTGCAAGCGCTGGGATTCTGGAGCAAAGACTGGCGACGGAAACTGCAAGTGTTCGCGTGACGACTGAGTACGGATGTCGATTCTCCGAGCAAGGAGCGACAGGTATAAGGTGTTGATACGCATTGAGAATTGTTACTCTGTGTGATTTGTTTTGCAGGAATCTCCCGTCTTACGGGAAGGCCCTTTACGGGAAAGTACGGCTTCACGCCTAAGTCCCTCACAGGAAAGTACGGCTTCGCGCCTAAGTCCCTCACGGGAAGGAACGTCCTTGTGCCCAAGCGCTTTACGGGAAAGCACGACCTACGAGTCTAAGATTACAGAACGGAGGGGTTTCCTCGGGTTCTCGTGCTTATATAAGAATTCTCCCTGAATAAAAGAATACTCTTAACCATAGTTACCCGGAACGCGGAACGGGAACGGCGACGGGATCCCCCGTGGAACGGGGGAACGGTGAGGGGTCCGGAACGGGAACGGCGCGGAACGGGAGGCATAAAAACACCCAAATAATGCAATTTTAAGCTCTGTGTGATTCAAATATAGTAGTGTCAGAGTCCTTTGACTCTAATACTCACAGAAAACTTGATTTGAAGACCATTCAACCTTACTATGGCCAACGTATGTCGTATAGGCTTGAGAGCTTGAGGGGGGAGGGACGCGGAGAGAGAGAGAGAGAGAGAGAGAGAGAGAGAGAGAGAGAGAGAGAGAGAGAGAGAGAGAGAGAGAGAGAGAGAGAGAGCTTAAAAGTGGGAGACTCGACTCTCGAGAGAGCTTGAGAGAGAGGGGGAGAGAGAGAGAGCCTTGCTGACTAACAAGGCTAGAGCTTGAGAGTCAAGACTCGAGACTCGAGAGGGTAGAGCTTGAGCTTTCACCCTTGAGAGCTTGTGTGCACTGTGAAGGTAAGGGGTGGGGGGAAGGGCATTTAAGAAGGGGGAGCCTCACAAGATAAAGCTCAAAAATCTGAAAATCTGCCATTCCCAGCCGTTCCGGGCCGTTCCGAGCCGTTCCGAGCCGTTCCGGGCCGGCCATTCCGGTACCAAAAACCCCTGCGGAACGTCTGGCCGTTCCGGGCCATGAAGACCCTCCGGAACGCCGTTCCGGCGTTCCCAACCCATAGGGAGGCGTTCCCTGGTAACACTGCTCTTAACGGGGGGGGACCAGCCCATCTTCTGGTCCCCAATACTGTGTCGATCTTCTCCCTTCTCTCCCTTTTGCAAAGTATTATAATTTTCAGATTTCTAAGTGCTCGTGTACGCTCCCGTTTTGTGACAGAGTGGGTATGTTCATGGTTTTGTGTTGGAAATGGTTTTAGGAATTTTCAGCCATGGAGATTCTTGAAGACGAAAGAAGCAGGTCTCTAGACGAAGTTGAAGCATCGAAGGAGCCACAAAAGACTTTGTGTCGCTTTCGGCGCGGCCCAAAGAAGCAAGCGTTGCAGACCTTTATGAAGTTCAAGTATCGCACGACCTACACATCAGAGTGGGCCGGCGAAGAGTCCCTTTCAGGATTCCGGATGCTGTTGGCGATCTCCCTTGACGCCATACAGTTCGGTACCAGTACCTCACTTTGAAAAGGAGGGGATGTCACGTGACACATCTTAACCCTATGTGTCCGTGGACAAGCTACACCACAACAGGGTTCAGTCAGTCCAGTCAAGTTTAGATTAGCAGTGATCTGGCACTTTTGTGAGTCTATTCGTAGACCGTGTATGCCCAGTCACTTAGCATAGATGCATATCCTCCGGTTGCACACAGCATGATCATCAATATTCCCTTCAGAATCCATCAGATTCAGTCAGGGGAATTTTCCAGTGCATTTAGCCTATTTTCCTATTTTTGGTTATTTTCACTTATTATTTTTAAGTGACTTTCCAACAAAAGTAGGTAGGGCAATTTTGCTAAGTTAATATATAAGCAAACCCAAGTTAGCACTTTGTGGCAGAAGAGGCAGCAGGAGCTTCCTGCTCAACAAGCAACTTCTCAGCAGTACCCCCCTCCCCCAAGCACCCCCAGCGTTTTTGGACCTCCATCTTCGCAGGCATTTTCCAGCACTTAGCCTCGCCATCCACTCCTTCCCTTTGGCGTTTTTCCCTCATTGCAGTCATCGCCATCAAGTTCTCTTCTTGGCGTTTTTAACCATCAGCAGCAGCAGCAGCCCCAGCCAATAGCGTTTTTGACTCTGCAACCTCAGCGTTTTTCAGCAATTTACTAACGCTAGTACTGCTGCCCCTTCTGCGTTTTTGTAGCATTTTCTCAGCATGGATACCACAGCCCTTGCAGCGTTTTCAGCAGGTACAAACCAGCCCTAAAACGGAGCCTGACAGGTACAATTCCTCAGCGGTTTTGCCATCAGCATGACCCCCGACAAGTCCACCATTTTCAGCCCTTAAGACAGCAGTAAAACAGCCATTTTCAGCCACCAAGACAACCCCGAATTCAGCGATTAGAAGATCACAGATTTCAGCCATCAAGTCGTCGTCGTCATCACCGTGGTCGTCATTGGCATAGTCCAAGTTGCATCAGTCCATTGCATACGCATTGTACACGTTTGTGCAATCAAAGTAGACCACTCTCGCCGACGAGAGTGGGGCCTTCGGAGGAGGGTTTTAAAAACCTCTCGGGTGTCGTATCTCTTTTCTCTCCTTCTCTGAGTCTCATTCACTTGCACGCACAATATCCACTCACTTTGTTCGCGATCATAGCACTCTCCATTAAGACGGAAGGCTCTCTCCTTCTCTAAGAACTAAAAGGAATCTTGAGCAATATAGATCACTAATCTTGAGAAAATACAACATCCATTCCGCTGCACCTTACACAAATCATCATGCTGATCATTGTCAATCAAATCATCATCATGCAAATCATTGTCATTCAAATCATCATGCTGCTCACAATCATGCAAATCCTGTTTGTCATGCTTTGGAGAAGAAGAGACTGAGAGAGTCTCCGTCCTGAATCTCTTGCATCTGTGTCGGCACTTGAGAAAAGAGTCGCAAGAACTCTTACATGTGTCGCTCGCGCTGTTCTTGTCTTGCCTTTTTTTCTGCTTCTCTTTCTGCTTTGTCTTCTGCGTGCCTGCGATCCATTTCTGCTTTTATTTCCGCGTGTCTGGGATTTATTTCTGCTATTCTTTTTGCATTTCTTGCTTCGAGTTCTAAGTTCCTTTCTATAAACATCACCTCCAAAGCCTCCATAGGAGTTAGTGCAATCCTTGATGTAGATGGGAAAGGGGGAGGGTCGGAAAAACCTCCTGGTGAGGAAAATTCTTCTTCGCCTCTCTCATGGTCATCACCTCCAAGCAAAGTATCCATTCCGCTTCGAGTGATGACCATCCACTGAAGTCGTGGATATCTTGTGGGTTCTTGGAGTCTTGGATTCTTAAGTTCATGAGGAACTTGGGGTCTTGGGGGTCTTGGTTCTTGGGGTTCTTGAGTTCTTGAGGTTCTTGCAGGTCTTGAGGTTCTTCTTTCGCTTGCAATCTATGTTTGAAAAGAAGCTTCTCTTCACCCGAGTACTACTCCTTTCTGCGGGCGCACCCCTTGGCGGCCTTGCGCTCACACCAAGGTTGCTTTTTCCCACCTCACGTCAATTGGCCGGCCGCTAAGTGCACGGTCCGCTCTCAATGAGTGAAAAGAGACACAAGGGGAGGCTGGACAAGCCCTTCTGTCTTGGGATTCCTGTCACTCTTCAAAAACAGGATTAGGAATCGACATGCCCAAGCGAACTTGGGTTCGTGCGACCTCAACGAGCAAAAAAAATTCTTGTGATTCTTGTGGTTCTTTCCTTGAGTGATACAAAACACTGCCAAAGCTCTGATACCAATGTTAGGTGCTGCGGAATGAATGTTTGCGCTTTGCTCAAGATGAGTGCTCTGAACTGTGCTCAAGGTTCCTTTTGTTCTTATGGAAGGGAGAGCCTTCCGTTCTTAATGAGAGAATGCTATGATCACAAACAAAGTGAATGGACATTGTGCGTGCAAGTGTATGAGACTGAGAGATAGAGAGAGAAGAGAGATATGACACCAGAGACGTTGTAAAACCCTCCTTCGAAGGCCCCACTCTCGTCGGCGAGAGTGGTCTACTTATGATTGCACAATCTGGTACAATGGTGATGCATGAGAGTGATGCAAGTGTAGGCTATGTTGACCATGACGACGGGGATGACGAAGTCGACCTAAGGGCTGAAATCTGCAATCTTTCTACTGCTGTCCAAAAACGCTATGGGCTGGAATTTGCTACAATCCAAAAACGCTGGTTTTAGGGCTGCTTTCTGATGATCTTGTCGCTGAAAATCTGCAGGTTTTAGGGCTGAAAACTGAGGTTCTTAAGGGCTGAAAATCGCTGCTATAGATGGCTGAAAACGCTGGTTCGCCGAGGCCTTACTGCTGAAAAACGCCAGCGAGGAAAGGAGGCGATTTGGTTTGTAAAACGCTAGGGCTGCCATTTGGAAACGCTAGGTGTTGGGCTTTCTTGCGGTGAAGATCTGCTGATGCAAAAACGCCAAGGACTGGGACTTGCTGGCGATGATGCAAATGCTGAAAACGCTAGGGATGGAGCTAGGCGATGATGTCTTTGCTTGGAGGGGAAAACCGCCAAGGTCTTGCTTGAGAAGTTGCCTGTTGAGCTTGGCTCCTGTTGCCTCTTCTGCCAATTAGTGCTGGTCTAGGTTTGCTTATATACAAACTTACTCAATTTGCCCTACCTACTTTCCAACAAAAGTCACTTCAAAATAATAAGTGAAAAATGTCAAAAAGAGGTAAAATAGGCTAAATGCACTGGAAAATTCCCGTGAAGGATTCTGATGGATTCCAATGGGAATGCTTATGATCATGTTGCGTGCAACCAGAGGATATGCATCTACACTAAATGATTGGGCATGCACGGTCTATGAATAGACTCACAAAAGTGCCAGATCACTTCTAAATCTAGACTGACTGGACTGATTGAACCCTGATCATGCTGTAGCTTGTCCACGAACACATAGGGTTGGATGTGTCACGTGACATTTAAACCTGTCTTGGTGCCGATTTGAAATGTTTGACTCTGGTTTCAATACTGGTTTCATTGATTGGTGATTTTTACTCCCGGGTGAAGTGAGAAATATTGTTTTGGTATTGTTGGAACCTCGGAACGACACAGGACGATGACCAGGGAGCGTTTCGTTGTATGCTAGAAAACCTCCGAACGACGCAGGCCGATGCATGGGGAGCGTTTGGTTGTATGCTTGAACCTCCGAGCCACGCAGACTGCGGTTTGGGGAGCGTTTGGTTGTACAGTCCTCTGAGCTCATGGCCCGGACCTTTTTAGGTTATTTACGGGGGGAGTGACGAAGTAGTCGTTGAGTAGCTTCATACCGCAGATCGTTTGTCTCGGGGAAGTGCTCAACGGCGCTGTTTGTTGTGTCTTGTAACTTGTATATGTGAGCATTTGTGTTGCATTGTGATGTGTCAATTACTGAATATTCCTAAGTGGATGAGATTGCCTGGGTATGTAATTTTAGTGCATCAAGACACCCATGGAAGATCAGTACGTGTGGGTGGGATGGCTAATTTTACTACGCCAAGAGTTCCGATCTGGACGAAAGGAGAAGCTAACTCCTTGATCAAAAGAGCAAAAAGGAGAAGCTAACTCCTTGATCAAAACAGCCGAAAGGAGAAGCTAACTCCTTGATCAAAAGAGCAGAAAGGAGAAGCTAATTCCTTAATAAAAAGAGTAAACTGATTGTCTCTCGGAATGTCCCTCGGAAATTTTTGAGCCAACTTGAGTTGTTTTGCAGATATGCTGTGATCACGGACGATTACTCTCTTTCAAGAAGGGGAGATGTAACAAACTGCTGACGTGTCAAAGCCTAAAGAATGGAGCCAGCTTACAGATGACGTGGCTGCTCGAGAGCAGAAACCCTAACCCTAATTTCTGCCAAAAACCCTAACTACTGAAACCCTAATTTTAGAAACCCTAACCCTAAAACTTGCAAACCCTAATTTTGGAAAGCTAACCCTAAAACTGCAGAAACCCTAACCCTAACCCTAAGGGCAGCAGGGAGATTTTCGAAAATTTTGTTGGCTGATGACGTGGCAGGCTGTACGGATTTCCGTGATTTACGCTGGCAGCTTTTTGGCTTTGCTTTTGGACGATGCTTTTAAGTTTGAAGGCTTTCCACTGTAATTGCTTTTTAGGCCAAGGGCCTTTAAATATGAGGTTAGGGCTGATTCTCTGGCATGCTTCTTGGAGAAGGTGTAGAGTCTGGAGTACTGGCTTGTACTGTGTTGATGCAATATAAAGAAATACCGAAAGGGGCGCCAAGGTTTGGGGCCAATTCTCTCTGGGGTGGAATTCCGTCACTCCGTGTCGCGTGTCGTCTCTCTCTCTCTCTCAATTCAGTTGTTATTGAAGTGCTAAAAGTCTGTTTCAGTCTGTTCTGTTCTGTTCTATTGGCACGTGGTGCCCGTCTTGTGACACGGAACCCTAAGTCCTGGAGGAAAAAGCTCGCAGAGTTCGGAAAATTTTTCTCTCTGCAAGAAGTCGACACAAGACTTGGGGTTCTCTGAGAAGGCGACAAAGAGCATGATGCTCAAGAACCTAGAGAATCTGAGGAGCGGAATGCTCAAGATACTTCAGAACTCAAAAAATATCCAAGAAAACCAATCCAGAACCATAGCCAAGAAATCCCGTCATTCCGGGAAGGATATGAAGAATGTTTTTAGACCTCAGAACACTCTGTTGAGTTTGATACTTTTGACGAAGGGAAGATGCCCCGAAAGCTACGGCTTTAATTTGACAGCTTGAAGTTGCCTTTGCAAATGGCAATTTCTCAGAAGCGTCGAAGGTGAGGCATGTGACCAAACACCTCAAGGGGAATTGCAAGTACTTGGTGGTATACGAAAGCTCTGCAAGGAACTTACAACAAGACTTGGATTCAATTCAAGGCTGAATTTTCCAACAAATGTTTTTCCTCTACGCTTTGAGGAAGGCATCCAAGAAGATTGGGATTGGTTTGCCCAATAGGAATACGAGTGTGTCAAAGCAAGTAGTGGTTCACTCTTGCCAAGGTAGCTCCACTCTTGACCCTCTCTGAGGAAGGAAAGATGAAGAAATGCAACGAAGGACTTTTGCCCGAATTTTGTAGACGCATCTGCAAGATACTTTGCAGTAGATGGTGGAGTCAGCAATAAAAGCTGAAAGTGTACACCTTAGTGTACATAGAATCTGATTCCTGCAGTGGGACGGGAAGCATTGAACACAGAAACAACGAATTTTTGTTACCTCTCGTCGAAGGATACGTTGCTATTTGTAGAAAGTTTGGAGTAAGGAAATTCAATCTAACTCCTGAGTTTTTTAATAGAAGACCCTCAAACTATAAGTGAGAGGGCAGGTCTTTAATCAAAGTTAAATCTTTGAGGAACTCATAAACTGCGTATTACTATTCTGCACGAGATATGCATGTGTCTAACCAAGACAATCATTCTCGAGTATTTATGAGAGTAGGATCAAGATTGAAACATTGCTTTATGCGATGAATTGGTTTGCTCAAGACAGTAAAATTCGCTCCGAGTAGGTAATGCCGCCACTGAGTAAGAGCATGGATAACCGCCAAGAGCTCTTTCTCATAAATTTGTGCTGTCAATTCCGGCCTTGAGAACAATCGACTCTCGTAAGCAATGACATGGCCTTCTTGCATTAAGACCGCACCCAAACTACGACCACAAGCATCACAATATACTTCAAATGACTTCTGCAAGTCCGGCAAAGTCAAAACTGGTCCCGTAGTCAATTTCTCTTTCAATGTTTCAAAGGTAGTCACCTCTGTGGGTCACCACGAGAAAGGGACTCCTTTTTGTGTCAAAATATGCAAAGGGGAAGCAACCTCTGCAAACTTTCTAATGAACCGCCTGTAGTACGAACGCAACCCCAGGAAGCTTCTAACTTACTGGACATTCTTCAAATTAGGCCAATCACGGATAGTCTCTATCTTGGCCGGATCCATCTCCACTCCTGCTGCTGACAGAAAAAGTGTATCTCTGGTAGGAAGAATTCACTTTTCTTTGCATTAATTGCTAACTTGTGATGTCGTAATGCTTGAAAGACCTGAAGCAGATGTTCTCTATGTTTTGCCTCATCCTTGGAGAAAACAATGATGTCGTCAAAGAAAGTGCCAACAAATAGTCTATGCTCTCAAAAAATCATGTCCGTCATCCGGTTAAATGTCGCAGGAGCATTGGTTAGGCCAAACAGCATCACCAAAAACTCAAATAACCCAAAAGTCATCCCAAAGGCTGTCTTGTAGACGTCTCTCGGCGCTATTCGGATCTGATGATATCCACTTTTCAAGTCGATCCTGCTAAAGCACGAGGATCCCTAAAGCCGGTTAAGTATATCATCGATTCTAGGAATCGGAAATCTGTTCTTGATGGTGATTTTGTTATAATCGATGCACATTCTCCAAGATCCGTCTTTCTTCAAAACCAACAACAGTGGAGAGCAGTACGGTGAAGTACTAGGCTGGACAAGACCCTTTTCCAAGAGGTCTTTCACTTGGTTCATAATTTCTTCGTTCTGGGCTCGGCTCACTGTAAGGTGCAGCGGAATGAATGTTGTATTTTCTCAAGATTAGTGATCTATATTTGCTCAAGGTTCCTTTTAGTTCTCAGGGAAGGAGAGAGCCTTCCGTCTTTATGGAGAGTGCTATGATCACGAACAAAGTGAGTGGATATTGTGCGTGCAAGTGTATGAGACTGAGAGAAAGAGAGAAGAGAGATACGACACCCGAGAGTTTGTAAAACCCTCCTCCGAAGGCCCCACTCTCGTCGGCGAGAGTGGTCTACTTTTGATTGCACAAAGGTGTACAATGATGATGCATGGGCTGATGCAAACGGGGACTATGCCGATGACGAAGATGAAGACTTTAGGGCTGAATTCGATGCTCTTCTATCTGCTGTTTTTATGGCTGAAAATCCCTGGTTTTGTCGAGGCTCGTACGGTGGCAAAAACGCTGAGGATCTGGCTCTGTCAAGCTGCGTTTTTAGGACTGCTGTCGTAGGTTGAAAACGCTGAAGATTTGCAGGTCTTGCTGGCGTTTTTGTGGCTGAAAACGCCAGCAAGACCAACTATACCGATGACGAAGATGAAGACTTTAGGGCTGAATTCGATGCTCTTCTATCTGCTGTTTTTATGGCTGAAAATCCCTGGTTTTGTCGAGGCTCGTACGGTGGCAAAAACGCTGAAGATTTGCAGGTCTTGCTGGCGTTTTTGTGGCTGAAAACGCCAACAAAGTCTTCTATGGCTCCTTCGTTGCTTCAACTTCGTCTAGAGACCTGCTTCTTTCTTCTTCAAGAATCTCCATGGCTGAAAATTCCTTAAACCACTTCAAACACAAAACCATGAACATACACATTCCATGTAAAGTGAAGGGAAAAAATCTTGTCTTTCTCAAAGACTGTGCATGCAACGTAGATGAACATAGAGACGGAGTGACAACCCGTTCATCAAACACATGCAAACAATGAGATCGAATCTTGTGTTTCTGATCTAAATCAATCAACTGTGGTAATTCACAACGGAAATGCCTATGCTTGGTGCTCATACTTTCATGTGCTCGTTTGGAAACTGTGTCGTGCCAAGGAAGAGACATGGAATGTGACTTCCTTACATACAAACTTTTCAACTTTTTACGAAAAATCCGCATACATTCATGCTCATCCATGAGAGAAACGTGCTCAACATACAATATGTCATGCCTAGGAAAAGGGATCACATAACGATGCTGACTAAAATACAGGAAACGATCACGAATGAAACACTCGAACAATGCGTGCGTATCAATCATGCGAACACATATTACTTCCTGTGAGGGTTCTGTTGACCTAGGCTCGAGAGCCAAGATCACTTCTTTTTGAATGATCGAATCGTCCTGTGGGGGTTCTTTAGACCTCGACTCGAAAGCCAAGATCGGTTCGTAGTGATTGATCCAATTTTACAACGAGGTTAGCTTTGCTAGAAAAAGCATCCACTAACACATCATCCTTGTGAACAATCACATCTTGATAATGCAAATCATCATGCTTGTCTTTATCATCCAAATCATCATGCAAATCATGGTCAATCAAATCATCATGCAAATCAATATCATTCAATTCCTCATCATGCTTCATACAATCATGCAAATCCTGGGTATCATGCTTTGGAGAAGAAGAGACTGAGAGAGTCTCCTTTTCCCGAATCCTTTCAATCTTGTCCTGCATATTAGCAATTAGAGATGGAGAATGAGCAATGTCCTCTCCATGAATGACAATAGGAGAATCACTTTTGGCATTGAGAGTTAAAGTGTTAGCCTCAAAATCAATGAGAGCCTTAGTATCACGAAACCATTTAATGCCCAAAATCATATCACATCCTGAGAGAGGAGACACAACAAATCTTCTAGTGAAGGCAGTCTGTTGAATTGCAAACAACACATCAAGGCACTCCTTCGTGATGAGAGCGTCCATACCGGGATGAAAGCCAGAGACCTCGATAGGAGATCTCGGACTAACTTCGAGGCGGGCTCTCTCAACAAGAGAGGAACTGATCACATCATGCATATTACCTGGGTCAAACAATACGACAAAACGGTGCCCCGACGTACGACCATAACATTTAATGAGAGAATCATCAATGGGAGGGTCCTGAGAAACTTGGGACACACTGGTGTTATCATTCATCGCATTGACAGAGGAAGTGGGTGCTGTGGGTTCTTTAGATTCATTAGCTTCAAGCTTAGGACATGCTGTTTTTATGTGACCCTTAATGTGACAATAAAAACAACGACCTTCCTTAGAATAAGTGCTTTGCTCTTTCGACGTGATGTATCCTCCTACAGTTCCTTGTGCTACCTTTTCATCTGGAGTAACCTTAGGTTTAGCAATTGTGTTAGCCTTACCCTTAGATTTATTGGAAGAATTCTTTGATGAGAGACTGTTGGAAGATTGGTTAGAAGAGTTATCATTCTTACCATTCTTACCGTTCTTACCGTTCTGAGGGTTCTGAGAAGTCTGCGAGGTACTTGTGGAAGTCTTGTTCTCCTTACGCTTTCCCTTGTTGTGCTTCATCTCCTGTGTGAGAGCAATTGCTACCGCCTTGTTGAGATCGATTGGATCGAGAACCTTGACATCGTACTCGATATACTCGTCCAATCCAAAGAGAAAAGCCTCTTTGCGCTCATCGTCCGATTTTCGTAATTGAGTACACGATTAGAAAAAGACATAACCGGCATACCATTTTGCTTGAGAGCGCGCCAATCGTCCTTCAATCGTGCAAGGTACTGAGGTGGCATAATCCGCGCCTTGAGCTTGTCTTGGAAATCAGTCCAATTGAAGGAAAGGGGCGTGAATCCGTCGGCTTCCTCTAGGTGCGCGGCTAGCTGTGCCTCTTGCCATGCGTGGTACCAATTGATGGCATCACCGGCAAGGTACATAGCTGCCGTCAAAACTTTGCTATTTCTTGTCTTCTTAGTTGTCGCAAAATAAGCATTAAATTGATGCAACCAAGAATGAATAACCGTAGCATCGATCTTACCGTCATACTTATTGAAAATCAACTTTTCTGTGACTAGATGGTTGGAATCCGCATCGTGGCTTGTGCCACTTGAGGAACTCCCACGATCTTTGGGTGGTTCGGTTTTCGAGGCTAGCGCTTGTTGAAGCAATTCTTGAGTGCGTAGCTCTCATTGAGCTTCACGCTCGGTCTCCAAAGCCAATTTTTGAGCTGTACGATCGGCCTCCAAGGCCGCGTTTCTTGTCGCCTCGTCCGCCTTTCTTTGTTGTTTCCGTTCTTTGCGTTCGTTGCGCTCGAGTTTTAAAGCAAGGCGATTGTCTTCTTGTTGTGCGGCAAGTTTTGCGTTTCTTTCGTCGCGCTCACGATCCTGAGCAAGGCGATTTGCTTCTTGTCTATCCATCATGGCCATCATTCGCTTGACCATTGCCTCCATAGGGTTTGGTGCACTTGGTGGCGTAGATGGCGAAGGGGGAGGGTTGAAGAAATCATCTCCTGGTGGGGAAGAGTCTTCGTCGCCTCTCTCATGCTCATCACCTGTATGCGAAGTATCCATTCCGCTTCGGGTGACGACCATGCACTATGATCTTGGGTTCTTAAGTTCGCGAGGAACTTGGGTTCTTAAGGGTCTTGAGGTTCTTGAGGTTCTTGATTCGTGAGAATCTTGGGTTCTTGAGGTGCTTGAGGTTCTTGAGGTGCTTGAGGTTCTTGAGGTTTTCTTTCGCTTGCAAATCGCGTTGGAGAAGGATCTTCTCTTCACCCGAGTTCTACTCCTTTCTGCGGGCCCCCTTGGCTGCCTTGCGCTCACACCAACGTTGCTTTTTCCCACCTCACGTCGATTGGCCGGCCGCTAAGTGCACGGTCCGCTCTTAATGAGTGAAAAGAGACACAAGGGGAGGCTGGACAAGCCCTTCTTTCTTGGGATTCGTGTCACTCTTCAACAAAACACGATTAGGAATCGACACGCCCAAGCAAACTTGGGTTCTTGCGACGGCAACAAGCAAAAAAATTCATGTGGTTCTTCCCTTGAGTAGTACAGAACTCTTCCAAAGCTCTGATACCAATGTAAGGTGCAGCGGAATGAATGCTGTATTTTCTCAAGATTAGTGATCTATATTTGCTCAAGGTTCCTTTTAGTTCTCAGGGAAGGAGAGAACCTTTCGTCTTTATGGAGTGCTATGATCACGAACAAAGTGAGTGGATATTGTGCGTGCAAGTGTATGAGACTGAGAGAAAGAGAGAAGAGAGATACGACACCCGAGAGTTTGTAAAACCCTTCTCCGAAGGCCCCACTCTCGTCGGCGAGAGTGGTCTACTTTTGATTGCACAAAGGTGTACAATGATGATGCATGGGCTGATGCAAACGGGGACTATGCCGATGATGAAGATGAAGACTTTAGGGCTGAATTCTATGCTCTTCTATCTGCTGTTTTTATGGCTGAAAATCTCTGGTTTTGTCGAGGCTCGTACGGTGGCAAAAACGCTGAGGATCTGGCTCTGTCAAGCTGCGTTTTTAGGACTGTTGTCGTAGGTTGAAAACGCTGAAGATTTGCAGGTCTTGCTGGCGTTTTTGTGGCTGAAAACGCTGCTCCTTTGCAGGGGTTGCTAGCGTTAGTAAACGCTAGGGGAAGGCTGCCTTTGGTAGGGAAAAACGCCAAGCAGGGGAACTTGATGGCGATGGCTTGCTGGGGGAGAAAACGCCAATGATGGAGAGTGTATGGCGATGCTAAAACTCTGGGCTGATGGTGGAGTGGCCTCACCAAGACATGCTTGACGAAGTTCTTGTTGAGAGAGGGAGGGAGCACCTGTTGCTTGGGAAGCCTACTGTGCTCCTTGCTCATCTGCCCAATTGTGCTAAGTTGGGTTTGCTTATATATTAACTTAGCAAAATTGTCCTACCTACTTTTGTTGGAAAGTCACTTAAAAATAATAAGTGAAAAATGTCCAAAATAGGGAAAATAGGCTAAATGCACTGGAAAATTCGCCTGACTGAACCTGATGGATTCTGAAGGGAGTACTGATGATCATGCTGTGTGCAACCGGAGGATATGCATCTATGCTAAGTGACTGGGCATGCACGGTCTACGAATAGACTCACAAAAGTGCCAGATCACTGCTAATCTAGACTTGACTGGAGTGACTGAACCCTAATCATGCTGTAGCTTGTCCACGGACACATAGGGTTGGATGTGTCACGTGACACTCACATAGTAAGTTGGCCGGTTCGGTGGTGTGCTTCCAGGTATCAGATCAATGGTATGATGTTCAGGACGAGCAAGTGGTAACTCGCTTGGCAAGCCCTCTGAGAAGCTATCGGCATGAGCGTGGAGAAAATCTTGGCGTTCTTTATCAAGTTCAGACATATTTGTCCTATCCTCATCACTCAACTCTTTCAAAAAGATCGAGTAAACAAACAGACTGGATTTCATTAACTTTGAAATGGCTGAAGCCGATACAATAGGGACAGACTCGCCCTTAAGTTTTACATCGAGTACAACGATTCTGCTCTTCTCTATGGTCAAAGTCGCTTTCCTCGCCCGATAGTCGACCACAGCGTTGTTCTTGTGGTACTAGGGAATTCCCAAGAGGACATCACGACCTTCCAAAGGCATTATGTAAAAGTTCTCATGCCCTAAATACCCCTGACAATGCAACTGTAGTTTGCGAATGACAGGTGTAATGGCTACGTCCTTGTTGGGTGCCGCTAGAACTGTCTTTGCAAGTGGTCCCATCCGATCGGGAGTGAATCCGTACGTACGTACGGTACCTTTCCGTACGGTACAACCATACGGTACGGTACGGTACAGTTTGGCATAAATTTTTTTTTTGGGCGTTTTTTGCTCGGACAAATTCCGCTAGGGAGCGCTTCCAGCTAGGCTTATTAGTGTGAAGGGGGGAAGCCTTAGGCTTTTTTAATCGACCACTGTAGCAAAAGAGTCTCTGTTCTGTTACAGAGAAGTCTGCAGAGCAGTGCACAGAGTCTTGCAGAGCCGAGCTACGCGCGTGAAAAGGTACTGCTTCTGCCACCATGCACTCCGTACTCTTCTCTCGCACTCCGTACTTCTCATGTGCGTGCACTCTTTTGCATTTGCAATGTGGAGGATTCATTATGCCGCGTAAAACCAACCCCAACTGGTCGCTCCACACCAATGTTTTGAGGATCATCACGACCACTTCTCAGCAAGGTTCTGGTACACGCTTATGGCAATGCAAGTATTGTGGGGACCAATACACCAGCACTATTACGCGAGTCAAAAAGCACTTGACAAGCATCGGGTGCACTGATCAGATTGGTGCATGTGAGAAAATACCACCACCTATGAGGGAGCAACTTATTCAAGAGTATTTTCCTGTTGGTGCTCCTGCTTTGAGAGGTGCTCCCAGCACACAGGATGCTTTACATGATGCTTTTGTTGGAGAGCTGGAGTCTTTAGGTGCGGAGACAGAGGTTGGAGGAGGTTCGGCCTCCATGCAACCCCCTACTTCCAGGAAGAGAGCACGTGTTGGTGGTGAAGGTGAGGATTCCTTGCCACGTGAAAAAGGTACATCTGAAACATCAACGCAGACCACTTTGCCTAGTCGCATCTCTTCTCAGGCTTGGGTGAAAGAGCGTCAGAGGGTGGCAGAGATGGAGATATGTTGCACTCTTATTGAGTGCAACATATTTTTCAATGTTTTGCGCGCAGATCAGTGGAAAAGAATGGTAAAAGCCATTGCACAGGTGGGGCCTACTGAGACATGGACAGGTCTTGATTACACAAAGATGCGCACCACTATGTTAGATGAACAAAAGGCCTTAATTGACAAGGCGCTTACTCCTGTGAAAGCTGGATGGAAGGAGTTTGGATGCACCATTATCTCTGATGGTTGGGCAGACATACACAGACGACACATAATCAATATTCTTGTGTCTTCTGCTTTGGGCACCTATTTCTTGCGTGCTGTGGATGCAGGAAAACTAGGGGAAAAGATCACGGCTGAGTTTATTTTTGGTCACATCAAAACAGCCATAGAGGAGGTTGGCAAGGAGAATGTTGTGCAGGTGGTGACAGATAATGCAGCTAATTGCAAGGCAATGGGATTTATGGTGGAGCAACATTTTCCTGGCATAGTGTGGACTCCATGTGCTGCACATTGTTTGGATTTGCTCATGGAGGATATTGGCAAACTTTCATGGGTGCAGCCCATAGTTGCAGATGTAGTCAAGGTCACCACATTCTTTCGCAAGAAACATCAGGCTCTTGCTATCTTCCGCAGCCATAGCACTTTGGATATGGTTCGACCTTCAAAAACCAGGTTTGCCTACATTTACTTGGTTTTACAGAGGCTCTACAAACTTAGAGATCCACTACTACAGACAGTGGTGGATCCAAAATGGCGAGGCATGTCAAGATCGCAGGATGAATCTACAAAATACTTGCAGAGGCGGATCCTTGATGAGAGCTTTTGGCAGGAAGTGCACGCTCTTTCAGTGGCACTCAAGCCAGTCTACGTCCTCCTTCGATTGACGGATATGGAGGGATCGACCTTGGGACTAGTCTATCATCTGTTTATGCAGATGAAAGACTACGTTTCCAAATGCGATCTGTTGACTATTGATCGGTAAGGGTTCCTCATGTTCTAATGGTTGTAACTTGTCTATTTTAACCATCAAGTCTAAGTTATAACAGTTAACTTGTATTGACAAGTTGTTTTGATATTTCAGCCGATCAGATTTATTGGGATGTGTTGAGAGCCGCTGGACTTTCATGAGCCGTCCCATACATGCGATGGCTGCCATGCTTCATCCTCTCTACAGGTCGCCAGAGCTATGGAGTGATACCTTGCTTAGCACAAAACAATCAGAGTATGTTGGGCTCATGTTTTCAGAGGATGATCAGCTTGGGATAGACAAGGAATTCACCAACTACATGAATGGCATTGGCGCTTCTTTCACGAGAGCCTTTTCTTTGAGGAAGGAAGCCACAAAGTATCCTTTGACGTGGTGGCACTCGTATGGGAGAGTTGGTCTTTCCAACCTCTCACCCATTGCTCTTCGTATCCTTTCCCAGGTTAGGAAACTGCCATCCATGATTACATTGTATATATCATTTTAAACTTCTAACTTCATCTTTATATTACTTGACACTTGTCACTCTCTTGCTGATGATTGCGCTCTTGCTTGATCACTGAGCAGGATTGCTCGGCTGGAGCATGTGAGCGCAATTGGAGTGCTTACTCTCTCATACACACGAAGATTCGAAATCGGCTTAGCACTTCTCAGTTGGAGAAGTTGGTGTATTGCAGAGCCAACATGAGGCTCGTGCGGAGTTACCATTCTTTGGGGCAACCCAAACAGGTAATTACCTTGATGTTGGCCACTGTAAACTCAACCTGCAAGCATATGCCATAAATAAGTCAGCTTAACTTTATTTTACTCTTCAACAGGTTGATGCGACAGAGCTGAAAATGGTAGATGATCCTAGACCAGAGGAGGTGGACCGACAGATTAGAGACGAGCAGGAGCAGATTCTCAGAGAGCTGCATAGAGAGCTCGAGAGCGTGGATCGTCGTGTGACTAGATCACGTGCACGAGCTCTTAGCCTTCCTCTACGCACGGTGGGAGGAGATCCAGACACTGTGAGACGAGAGAGTATTCGCAGGGGGAAGCTTCCTATTCGCTCCATTCGCAGGCGAGCGAATGAAGCTGTCCGGCTCATCCATGCAGAGATTGCTGATATGCCTGAGGAGGCTTGTGGTGCAGATGTGCTTGTACGAGAGTTGACATATGCTGAGCCTGACCCTGAGTTTGATGAGGAGGGCAATGTCCTTGATGATGGGGGCTTGCTCTCTACCGACGATTCATCTTCCGCATCTGACTTAGACTTTTGAGGCCGCACGTCTTAGTGCACACTGGTGACTTCATGCTTTGGAGGACAGGCTGCAGCAGACTTTTATTGTTATTATGGCATTGTAGTATTTCACAGTACTTTGTTTTGGATCTTGATTCAGTTTGTATGGTATATGCCCACTTCTGGCTAATGCCATGGACATGATGTTTGAACTTTGTAGTTGTTATTTGGTCTTATGATTTATGGTCATTGGTTTTCTCATTGAGTATTGAATCTCGAGTCATTAAGTTTTTTGATCAATATGTTCATTTTAAGCATTGCATTGTTAATGAGGCTGAATTTTGAAAGGTCTGTGAACTTAAATTTAGTATAATTGTCTTTTTTTACAAATGGTACGTACCTATCACGTACCTAAAGGTTGGTTCAGTACGGAAGTACGTTCCGTACGTACCTAAACCGTACCGTACACTACGTACCTTTCCACCTTGGGAGTGATCTCGAGCCGTGCCGCCAATTTCGGTGAAATGAAGTTGGCCTTGGCTCCTCCATCAAAGAAGATTAGGGCTTCTTGGTCTTTCACTTTGCCTTAAGCTCGGCAAAGTTCTGTACTCGTCCATCGTGCTGGGATGAGCACCCACGCAATCTGGAACCAGTCATGTTTTCATCTTGCCTTTTCTTCCACGTTCCTCAGCTGCTCTCGAACTCTCAGGCCTTTCTTCGTCCTTGTCGTTCTGTTCTTTTTGTGCCTTTTTAGGGCACTTCGCAGAGATATGCCCAGTTTCCCCGCATCCAAAGCACTTCCCCTCCTTGATGTAGAGAGCTCTCTCTCGAGGAGTGAGTTTGGGTCGTGCATCCTTTTCTTTCTTTTTTGGATTGCTCTTCCTCTTTCTACTTCCATTTGTCGAAGTCTGTTCGGCCCTTTGCGTCATGATTTCATCTGTGGGGTAGGTCAAACTGCCCGAGTGAATGGCAAAACCCCGTTTCGCATGACTCGTCAACTCCTGAATGGAAGCTGACTTTTGTTCCAAGCAGTGATCTCGGATCTCTGTAGGAAGATCCAAGGTAAACCGCTCAATCTGTTCCTTGAACGAGATCTTCTTAAATGAAGAGGCGGGTAGAAAAGAGCTCCAGAATCTCTCGCAATAAGCGTCCACCGTATCTTTCTTGGTCATCCGAAGATGGTTCCAAGCAGTTCGTATGTCGCGTTCATACTCTCGAGTCACCCATGAAAAAATAAAAAGCCTTTTGAATTTCAGCCATTTAACTGGTGTTGTCTTGTTTAATAGAAGCGTGAACCACCAGGTTCGAGCATTCTCCTTAAAGTAAGAGGCAGCCCCCCGAATCTTAGAGTGCTCTGAGTAACGCCCTCCCGAGAAAGCTATGTCAAACTGCTGTATAAAAGACAAAGCCTTTGAAGCATCTCTATAACTGACCATCTTCCTTAAACTCTCGGACTTTCTTGCTTTTATCTTCCAGAAAGTCATATTGATTGGCTTTATAAAAATTCTTCTTCTTTGTGTAAAAATTGCTGTCATCAGAGTCTGAACTATCCGAAGACAAGTCCTCTGTAAAACTGTCAACCACGGGGCGAGATTTAGGCTTCTTTGCCTTTTTCTTGCCCTTTCCGAAGCTTTGCTTTTTGCTTCGCTTTTTGCCTTTTTTGTCTTCTTCACTCGAGTCAGAGCAGCTATAAGAACTCCCAGAAGAAGAAGAAGCAGAACTGGGTACTCCTTCAAATCGAACACGCTTCTTTTGCTTTCTTGCCGATTCAAAAGTAGAATGATGACCCAAATAACCCGGAAGTCAGTGCCTTTCTTCTGCTTTTTGTCGTGCTTTTTAGCTTTGTTCTGCGCGTCAAAAAGCTAAGCAATTCGTGCATCAACTACCTCTTCTAATTCTTGCTCTGTATACATCCTTGGACTAGGAGGTTTCCTCCGAGCCGGTTTGAGGGGTGGTTCTGTGGGCTGCCGCCATTGTGTGTGCACCTCATCAAGAGAAGTGTGGCTCATATATTTTGCAAATTTCGGGTCCTTCGCAAAATTAAGCATCATCTTTGTTGCATCGCCGATCAATTGTCGACGCTCCATCCCTTTGAGCTCCGCATGAGTAGCCAGAGGCGGGCCATACTCCTCGCGTGAATCTTCGTTGTGATCTCTTCCCGCATCTCCGGATGCAGAGGAAGTCGACTGATCACTACCTGAAGCGAGAAATCGGTCGTGCTCTGATACCACTGTAATAGACTTGGACACTCCAAGTCGAGAATCTACCGCGACACCACTTTAAATCACTTCAAAACAGTTCACAGTTTACAATTGATTCGACACTTGCCCGGCGGAGTTCCGTGCCTAGAGATATTGGCCCCAAAGATTGGCGCCCCTTTCTGTATTTCTTTTTGTATTAATCTGCAACTCAAGTACAATCGAGTGGGAGGCTCTCACTCTCAGACTCTGCGTCCAGATGCTCTGAGGGGGCCTGCCCACTTATTTAAAGGTTTACAAGGGATGCCAAAAGAGAGCCCCAAAGCGGAGAATCAAAAGCTCTTCAGTAAATAAAGCAAAGGAGGTTTCTCTCTCTCAAGTCCCTTGGATAGGCAAAATAGAGCAAGCCTTAAAATTAAAAGCTTTCTCTCTCTCTCTCTCTATCTCCTTGCGTAGAATCCAACGCAGCCAAAAAGCAGAAACGTCCGTACTGCTTTCCGTGATTTGCATCGTGTTTTGTGGGTTGTCCGTACGTTGCAGAGCCACGTCAGCAGTTCTGCCTCCGCAGGCTGTTTTCAGCAGCAGGCAGCCACGTCAGAATTCGGAGGTGGGTGTGTGTGTGTGTACAGGGTAGCCACGTCACTGATTTGTGACAGCTGATGGGGTGCTGTTGGCTGATCTGGTGTAAAAACGCAAGAGATGCTGAGGTACTGTAGATATTTGATGCTCACACTGAGGGTATTGACTTATCTTGAGAAGCGACCCCTTATATATGGGATTAAAGCTGGGTCGGGCAATGCCACTTAAAACCCACAATTTCTTAAAATGTCACTTTTTAATGAGTTAATAAACTCACTTATAAGAGGTTCTCCACATGCGAATAAATACCTAAGCTAGGTACTAATGCAACTATATGGGAACACTCCCCAATGCCTACAACTAGCAGACAATGGCTATGCTCATGTGCAATCAGAGGGTATGAGAGAGAGAGAGAGAGAGAGAGAGAGAGAGAGAGAGAGAGAGAGAGAGAGAGAGAGAGAGATTTTTACGTCCATAAGAGGCCGATCTATGAGACAAATCAAAGTACATGGGGGTAAGACTTAAATGTCCTCTGGATATCCTGTGTAGGATAAAAGGTACAAAGCAAAAAATAGCTATCCTGTGTAATGATTGGGAGAGAAGGGAGGTGGTACAAGGGTAAGGGGGGGTGGAGCTCTAAACCAGGGAAAAATGCAATCCTATATGCTGGGGTATATACATAATACAATCATGAGAGAAAGTGCTATCATATCTTTAGCTCCATCCAGTCCCGTAATCAGGGTGTAAGACATGATGCATGGGTGGGTGAGGTGTGAACAATCCTCGTAGGATGGCGGCTGGCAAAAGCCCGGATGCGTCTCTCCTCTAGAGATTTGTAGTAGCGCTCATGAATCTCCTGGATCTCTCTCTGGTGAAGTCGGGGTGCCCTACGTCCGTGGGGACGTGGACGCCTGCGAGCTCGGACCTCCTCAGCCTGCTGTAGAGTCACTCCTCTCTGAGTAGTCTAGGATGGTGGTACTACTGTGTCCCTCTGGAAGAAGTCTGTGAGCTGTGTCTGGCGCCCGTCTCTCACGACTCATGATGTCTGAAGGAGAGAGTCCCTGTGTTGCTGTGCCTCTATGAAGAAGCGGCCGAACTGTCGCTGGTCTCTGGACTCAAGAATCTGATGTAAGGTGGGCTGATCTGCAAACAAGGTCGGGTATCTGCCTCTGATCTCCTCATATGCTGTGCATCTGCATACAAAATGCTCCTCACTCTCAATGTCTGCTGTGCAAAGTCTACATATCCTCTCTGCTCTAGGGACATGTGCAGCTCTCCCTGCCTCAATCTCTAGCTGGTGTGATGATACTCTGAGTTGTCCAATGGCGACCCGTGCTCTGTGCGGCATGTAGACATCCATGTACCTCGGTATTTGGATGAACCCATCTGCTAGGATGGTCAAGAAGTGGTCTCTGTAGTACTGCCTCTTCGTAGGAAGAGGCTCTTTGGGTGTGATCCATGTCTCTCTGATGTATAGCTGTCGGAGATCCTGTCTGAGAACTCTATTTCTCCCATGGTGTTGCTAATTGGACTATTTTCTTATTTTTAATGATTAATTTCTTTTTTGTAGGATATTTTATTGTGTGCACTAAGAACTGTTAAAAGATTGTAGCTACAAGAACTGCCATCAAGAACGGACAACTCTGATGTGTCATTTGATGGGTGACGGTAAACATCGCGAAGGAGTTTCCGTAAGTTCGGTGGAAAGGGCCGGGTTACGAGTGCCCTTGATGCATCACATGATGGGTGACGGGTGCATCAGAAAGGGGGCATTCCGTAGGCTAAGGAGGAAATCCGAACTGAGTAAGAAAATACGCGTAAGAACGCAAGCACAAGAATAAAGATGGGTTCAATGAAGCTTTTTACGAAAAGCAGGAACATTCGCGGGAGGGCAGATGCTTTCCCGCAAGGAGTCTATGTCTGCATTTCATCTGTGCCGTGTTCTGCACTCGGGGACGCCTGGAATGTGTTCGTGTAGCATTATTTTCACTAACTGAGTGAGTTTTTAAAGTTTGAATAGGTTCACACTTTATTTTATAAAGAGGCCGGTCACTTTTAAGTGACCAGCCCTGTTATTAATAAAATAAAGCAAGGCTCTCTAAAAATCCAGCGCTAATAAGCTACGCAGGCTGAAAATCAGCGATCTCTCTCTCTCCTCTCTCTAGGGGCACCAAGGTCTTGCTTTTCGGCTCTATTCCCGCCGGGTGCAAGGGCCTATAAAAGGGCAGCAAGCGTTCCAGTTTTAGGACACGCCGGAAGCAGCAGAAGGAGCTAGCGCTGGGATTTTGGAGCAAGTGTTGGCGACGGAAATTGCAAGTGTTCGTGTGACGACTGAGTACGGAGGTCGCTTTTCCGAGCAAGGAGCGACAGGTATAAGGTGTTGATACGCTTTGAGAATTATTTCTTTGTGTGGTTTGTTTTGCAGGAATCTCCCGTCTTACGGGAAGTACGGCTTCACGCCTAAGTCCCTTACGGGAAAGTACGGCTTCGTGCCTAAGTCCCTTGCGGGAAAGAAAGGCCTTGTGTCCAAGCCCTTTATGGGAAAGCACGACCTTCGGGTCTAAGGTTACAGAACGGAGGGGTTTCCTCGGGTTCTCGTGCTTGTATAAGAATTCTCCCTGAATAAAGAATACTCTTGACGGGGGGGGGGACCAGCCCATCTTCTGGTCCCCAATACTGTGTCGATCTTCTCCCTTCTCTCACCTTTGCAAAGCATTTTATTTTTCAGATTTCTAAGTGCTCGTGTACGCACCCGTTTTGTGACAGTGGTATGAGAGCTTGGACTCCTCTCTTTCTCTGCAAAGAAGGACGATTCCTGGAAGAACGGGAAAAACCATGTCGGGCTAAGGGAGAAGCGTTGAAGAGGAGCTTCAACAAGTGCAAGCTCAGCTTGCGGATTTGCAACAAATCTTACTATTGCCAGATGTCCAAAAGCTCTTGGGCGAAATGAAGAAAACGAATGGAACCGATGCAGCCAGGCATCCAGACCGCACTGTTGGCGTGAGACCACAGGAGGAAAGAGAAGAAGAACGTGCCGAGGTGCACAAAGGATCTTCGGATCGGAATGAACGGCCTACTCCAAGGAAAGGCTAGGAAAAAGCGCTCTCTTTGCTAGACGAGAGCAAGGACATCTCCATCTCATCTCCATCCTACTCTCCTGATTATACTTCTACTTCTTGATCATCTCGTCAGAAGAAGGAAGCCGCTACTACTACTACCCTACATCAACCTAAAGATAAGCCTCGATTCAAGAAGCATGGTCGCAAGTCTCAACATCGCATGAGAGTCTTCAAATCGGGCGACAAGGACATCAAGTTCGAAACCTACAGCGGACGGAGAGACATCTCCAAAGCACTGTCCTTCATCAGACAGTTTGAAGTCGCCTTTACCAATGGGCACTTCACAGAAAGATCCAAATTACGCCATGTGTGGATGCACCTCAAGGAAACGGCAAGTAATTGGTGGCTAGCCAAGATTCTGGAAGGTTCTCAGGCCAGAACTTGGGAGAACTTCAAATCTGAATTTTATGAACAATTTCTTTCACCTGACTTCGAGCAGGACATACGGAAGGAATGGGACTGGCTTGCCTAGAAGGAACATGAAAGAGTAACGACCTATGTGGACAAGTATTGGTCGGTTCTTCTAAAGGTCACTCCCTTCATGAAGATTGCCGACGAGGAAAAGAAACGAAAGTTCGAAGCGGGTCTCCAACCGCAGCTTCGAAAGAGTATGAAAGTGTATCCGCATGACGCTCTTCAGAGGATGATGGAGTCAGCAATCATTGCTGAGAATTTGCACTCAACTGGGACACCCAGAAAAATGGAGCATAGCACTTACCGTGCAAGACAAAGAGGTGTCTACGATGACCAAGGGAGCCAAGGAAGAAAACGTCCTCCATCTAGGGACTATGATCATTCTAAGAAGCCAGAGGGCAATGGCAAGCGAACTAAGTATCTTTCTCCTACTCAACTTCAAACTTTCAGAGAGGAAGGAAGATGCTTCTACTGTGGCAAGAAAGGACATATGAAACCGGATTGCCCGCTAAAGCAGCAACGGCAAGAACAAGCCTCTACGAGACAAGAGAAAGCAAGGAAGGAACCCGCTCCACCAAGCTCGAATTCAATTCCAGATGTTCAAGGAAACAAAGAAACGGAGAAAGGGAAGCGTCAACTTCTGAAGGGCTGGGGATCTTTGAACAACCAGCGAGTACTGATTCTTTATGATCCAGGATCCACGGATAACTTCATCTCCCTGGATACTGCGGAATGTTTGTGCCTCACACCGGCTCAGCTTGGCACCACGTGCCAACGGAATAGAACAGACTGAAAAACTTTTGAGCACTTGAAATAACAACTGAACTAAAAGAGATACACGACGCCCCAAGAGAGCACTGGCCCCAAACCATTCAACAAATCCAAAACCATTGAATTGGCTATCTCAAATTGCTCGCCTGTGTGTGGGTGGAACGAGGACGAGAATTGCAATCGCGTGTCTATGTTCTCTCAGATTGCCCTCCAAAACAAACTAGTAATTTGGGGAATCTCTGTTCAAAAGAATGGAATCAGGCATGCCATGTTATTGGAAAATTTGTGAGATAAACAGTTTCACCAAATGATTAGGCTTAAGTGTCTTCTTTACCGAAATGAAGTGGGCCTCAAAGGCTATGTAACACACAACATCGTTTTCCTCATCAAATAGCCGTCCGTATGGAATAGCTTGCAATTGTCTCTCCACTTTGTATCCGGTGAAAGATATCTGCAAAATCAGGATCTATGGTTATTGGTCTACCATATCCTCGAAGCTTCGATGATGTATTGCGGAAATAGCCAGAATCAAGGGCTTCTAGACAACGCATTGCCACTAAATTCTTTTGTCCCTGAACATGGACTATCTGGAAATGAAACTGTAACAGGATGTTAGCCCACCTCATTTGCTTTCCGAAAGGTGCTTCTGCGACAAGAAGTAGCGTAAACTTTGATGGTCTGTGAAGACGGTAAAGTCAGCTTTGAGTAGATAGTGTCGCCACTGTGTAAGAGCATGGATAAATGCCAATAGCTCTTTCTCGTAAATCTGTGCAACCAATTTAGGACGTGAAAACATCTTGCTCTCGTAAGCAATGACATGGCCTTCTTGCATCAAGACTGCTCCCAAAGTGCGACCACATGCATCACAGTAAACGTCAAAGGGCTTTTGGAAGTCTGCAAAAGCCAATACCGGTCCGGATGTCAACTTTTTCTTGAGATTCTAAAAGGATGCAATCTCTGATGGTCCCCAAGTAAAAGGAACCCCTTTTTGAATCAACACATGCAAAGGAGAAGCTATCTCTGTAAACTTTCGAATGGACCGCCGATAATAGGAGGAGAAATTTAAAAGCTTCGAACTTCATGAACATTCTTCAAATCGGGCCAATCACAAACGGTCTCAACTTTGGCGGGGTCCATCTTTACACCTTCCGCTGAGACTATGTGTCCCAGAAAGTGTATCTCGCACGAGAAAAACTCGCTCTTTTTCACATTTACAACTAGTTTATGTTGCTGCAGTGTCTGGAAAACTTGTAACAGGTCTCTGATGGTTCACTTGCCGTATTTTTCCCTTTTTCCACATTTTGCCCTTATATGATGTTGTGAGGGCTGGGAGAGTGGGTCTGGTAGCCTTTGTTAGGGGGTATATATGTGAACCAGGGAGGGGGGGAGTGCGCCCTTAGGGCGTGCATTAGGTGACCTCTAGGGAAGCCCTATAGAGGGGTAATTTAGTGTTTTCAGGTGCAGAAGTTGGAGCTTTTTTGCACTTGCATTTTGGGGCAGCCTTGGAGGCCTCGCACATCTACAACGTAGGCGACCCTTCATCGTTTGTGATGATGATCCATAGTCACAAGGGACGCGTCCCGAGGAGTGGGGACGGGGGACGGGGCTCAAATGGATTTTTAGTGTAAAAAAGAGGGCGGGACGCCAAGTGGGGACGGGAAGCCCAAAAATGGGCGTCCCCTGTGACTTATGACCTCATCGTGGTGCAGGCCATGGATGGAGAGATCCGAGACCCCCTAGACGGCAGCCCCATTCTTATGATAGCCTTGGGGTCCGTCTCTATCCCTCTATTTAGATCTGGCTTCAATCCAGGATGAGCTGCAGATTGCTTTGTTCCCAGAGCTTCTTGGGGTGGTAACCGATGTTGAGATGGCAGTAGCAGTAGTTGCCGTGTTACGTCCCCAGACATCAGGATGGGCGCATGAGCTATGTCCCGCCAAGTGTGAACATGGCCCTTTGGTAAGGATGGTTAAGGATTCATATAAAATAGACTGTCATGGGGGTGTGTATACATGTGTATGAGGGATGAAGGCGGTGGAGCTGTACATCTAATGGATGTGAAATTATATGTGCAGGAGAGTACCTAACTGGCTTGCCAAAATACAGGATTCTACGAATTTTTAAAAAATACCTGCAGTCACTGATAGTCTCTCTTGAGCAATGCTGTTTGCAGTGCTGCTGCTTTTTATGAAGGTTGCATTTTGTATTTACAGTAGTGCTTTTTGCAAGAAAAGCCTTTTAGACTCTCATTTAGTTTTGATGGTGTATCGCCTTGTAAAGCTGTGTCTTTGCGAGGTAAGCAAGCCTCAAGAAATTCATCTTCATGAGATTCAAGACAGCTTTTTTGTTTTTGTGATGTGGCTTTTCTTTATTGTAGGGAGGGGTCGCCATGTATGTTGCAACTAGGGGCCTATACAAAATGAAACCTCCAACAGTTATAGTCCCAAAGTGCATCAAAGAGACAGTTGAAAAGCTATTCGAAGTTTATAGACAACTGGATGGCTCAGAACTAAAGCATAATCTTATAGGTTTGGATGTAGGTATGCCCACCATATCCTTGAAGAGCTTTCAAGAAGTACCTGGCATTTTCTTATCCCTTCTCTTTATTATTGCAGGTTGGAGAGACATACGACATGGGCAAAGGCCTCAGGGCTAAGGCATTCAAAACATACCATGTTATACCAAGCCAGGTTTGTGAACTGATCACACTAATTACGTTTGTTGGAATAATATTGGGGGTCATTTCAAACATGGAGGTCTTTTCTAGGGCTACCTTATCTATTCAGTGAGACACAAGCTTAAAGCTGAATACCTTGGGCTTCCTGGCAAGGATATCAAGAACCTCAAGGACTCTGGTGTTGAGGTACAATTAAATGTCTTTAGTTATCTCACAGCTGGATTTAAATTGCTCAATTTTTGTACAAACCCTCTTATGTTTACAAGTTGTTTTTCTGTTGGAAGCTGTTGTGTTTGAACCTTTTGGAAGGCAGTTTCGTTGGTGTAATAGAGAAAGAATAGAGCATAGAATCGAGAGAACTTTCTACGCTATTGTGTAGATTGTAGTTATTGATTGTAGCTATTTTGTAGATTGTAGATGGTCTTGTCTCAGAGGTGAGTTCTCTTGGGCCTCCACAAGCAGAAAGTAATCTCTCTCTCTCTCTCTCTCTCTCTCTCTCTCTCTCTCTCTCTCTCTCTCTCTCTCTCTCTCTCTTTGTGTGTGTGTGTGTAGGAGATTTGGGGCTTGATAGATATTCACATGACAGAGAGCAGACAAAGTATCCGAGACATCTCACGGAGATGGCGACTACACATGGTCTGGCCATCCTTAATGGCATACAACATTTTTTTAGAGCCGCTTGTTTCGCATGCTTTCCACACAGGCATGGGGCCAGCACAGTGGACTATGCCATGGCATAGCCGAGCTTCATCTCTTGCATTCAGAATTTCAGAGTAGGACCCAGACCAGTGGGTGTAGCAATGGATCGTGCTCTCTTGACACTTTCCGTCTCCTCTCTATACAATATAGCCGAGGTGTCAGGAGGGAGGACACATACCCGCTATAAATTTACACCAGAGACTGACTCTATTTATACAGAGGAGATCTATAGTCATCTATGTACAGCACAGTGGTTCATGCTCTCTTGACACTCCTCTCTATACAGTACAGCCGAGGTGTGAGGAGGGAGGACACATACCTGCTATACATTTACACCAGAGACCAACTCTATTTATACAGAGGAGATCTATAGTCGTCTATGTACAACACCGGGGAGAGGACTCTCAATGGAGGAGATCACCACTTTACTGATTGAAACATTGCATGATGTAGCAGTAGAGGCATACCCACACACAGCCTGATCAGAGACGCCGTTTTCGGAGCATACCTTAGACCAGCTGGTATGACGAGGAGTGTAGAGAGAGAAGAGCACAACTTTAGAGGGATCTTCTCCCAGGGGTCATCAATCACAGACAGTCTGGATAGCCTTCCGGCATCTTGTGCGATGGAAGAAGCGAGCGTAGCTCAGATGGAGCGAGACTTGTACGAGTTGTTCTTGAGTAGAGACTCAGAAGAGGCATGGCGTTTCTTTCATGAGCACTCCCTTCCCCAAGTGATTACTTCCCCCGATGTGTGGGGTTAGTATGCAACATCATTATATACGGTCTCTGGACAAACTCCCCTTCTAGATCCTCTCGAGCCATGCCCATCTATGAGTACGTTCTTTACCACTGAGATGGTAAAGACGGTCATTGACAGGATGAAAAGCAGATTAGCATAAGGTCATGATGGTCTAGTATACATGCTAGAGACATGCTAGCAGAGGTTCTTGTAGTTCTGTTCAATCGTATCGCGTGAGGGTCTACCTGAGACTCGGAGATTGGCTACTATTGTGCCTATCTTCAAGGCAGGTTATCCTATGGAGCTTGGAAACTATCGTACTGTTATGATTGGACACACATTGGCACGGTTGTATGCATTTATTGAGCAACAATTGAGTAGATGGCCAGAGAGTGAGGGCATATTGTCACAGAAAACAACACTAGGGACCAGAAGATGGGCGGTTCCCCCCCCCCCCCCCCCCCCCCCCCCCCCCCCCCCCCCCCCCCCCCAAAAAGGAGTTTTTCTTCTTACTTGTAAACAATTACAAGCATATAAATCCGAAACAGCTTACATTGCTCGTATCCCAAATACTATTTTGATGCATAAGAATGCATGAATTTCATAAGCCTATTGGCTGAAAATTTTCATACCTGTAGCCGTGAATGGCTAAGTCTGCTTCATACTAAGATTTTCCTCTGCGGGAAATGCTTCTGTTGTTATCCGCTCGCGTATGGAGTGCCCACACGAGTTCTTCTTAGCTGAAATCTGCTTATGGGCTCAATTGGAGTGCTGAAATTTGTGTGGACAGCTGGTTCTGTGCTTGTCTGAGTGCGTCTATTCCTCGCAGGGACGCACACAAGCTTTGCAGGCTGCCTTACACCGTTTGTGCGTGCTTCGTGGTCCCTACGTGTAAGGATTCTAGGTACTAATGCTTAATTAAGTACTATAACTCATGATTAAGACTTAAGAAACTTGAACTGAACTCAGAAACAAGACTCAGAAGACTCTGTGTTTGATTGATTGAAAGTGTGATACAAGGGCTCCTTATATAGGAGATGAACAGGTACATAAGAAAAGGTATGACCCTTCACGAAGAGACACGTCCTTTAGGCGAATAGACATGTCTTTAGGCGAATGGACACATCCATTCGATGAAGAGCCGCAACCATTGGTCGAAGGGACATGACTAGTCGTCGAAGGACCGTGGCTGTTGGTGAAGAGGTATGACTTTTGAGCGAAGGGTTGTGACCATTTGAGAACAGGAGTCCTCCCAGGTTATTACACTCCGCATCTGCAATTGTACTGAATCAAGAAGAGTGTAACAAGTCACAATCGTGACATTCCCTCCCATTTAAATTAAAACCCCGTGTTGAAATGGAAGTCTTCCGCTTGTCAAAGAACTCTTGAAGAAGGTTTGGGTACTGCTGTATATCTTTATCCGTCTGCCAAGTGGAATCTGACTCATCAAGATCCATCCACTTAACAAGAAATTCTGTTGTGACCTTTCGTCTTGTCTGTTTTTGACGAAAACATCAAGAATTGTTTGTGGAACAAGAATAATGTGTTCATCTTCAATTTCTAGCACATAAGAAGATAAGTCTCGAATTTTGGCGAATCTCCTTGTATGTAGTGTTTGAGCCAAGAAATGTGGAATGTTGGATGAAGTTTTTCCCACGAGAGTGGAAGCTCCAACTTGTAATTGACAACTGAATACTTCTTGATTATTTTGAAAGGTCCATAGAAGCGAGGGCGCAACTTTGGAAAGATTGATTTCACAGTTTTATAGCGATGAGGTGCTACATATAATAGGACCAAATCTCCTTCTTGGAAATCTGCATGTCGTCAATGCTTATTGTCTTGTTTTTGATACTTTTGTTGGACATGAACCAACTTGTCACGTACTTGAATAAGTACATCTTGCATTTCTTGAACCAGCTGATCTGCTAGAGCTACTTTGTGTTGAAGAACAAAGTTTGTCGGTACAAGAGAGTATGCCCATATGCTGCTTGGAATGGAGTCATGAGGTGAATGGATAGAGTTATTGTATGCGAACTCTACAAGTGGCAAATATTCTTCACATGACCCCAATCGAATTTGTATGTAATGTCGAAGCATTTCTTCCAAAATTTGATTCACTCTTTTTGTCTGACCATCAGTTTGAGGATGGTATGCTAAGCTGACTAGCAAATTTGTTCCAAGGGATTTGAAGAGAGATGTCCAAAAATGTCCTGTGAATTTTGGATCTCTATCTGAAACGATAGACTTTGGCAACCCATGTAATCTGAAAATGTGTTGCACAAACAATTGCGCAACATCTGTAGCCGAAGCAGCCTTTTTGCAAGCTAAGGACTTGGTTCGAAAGGTCCACTGGGGGAGTCACATGATTTCGAGCATTTAGCATTAAGGCACTCACCACCTTAGAAACGTGAACAGAACGTGCTGCTTGCTTGCCTTTGTCTGGGATAGGAGGTTGGCTGTGGGCAGGTTCTGAAATTGTGGTCTCCATATTAGAATTCTGGCGAGGATTGGAAGGGTTTGGCTTCTTGGGGCACTCATACCACCTTTGCTGTCCATTGCAAATCGTGCATAATCTAGGACGGTTGGAGTGGGAGGTTGAAGGAGCCGATGAAGAGGCTTGCTGCCCAGAAGAAGTATCTTGCCGAAAGTCACAACGACCATTTCTTCTATGATTCGGACGATTTTGTCGTCTATTCTAAGTATTTGCAGAAGATGAGGCTCGGGAAGTGGCTGCTTGTCTAGAAGACTGTGGTCGGAAGGAGTTTTGTCCAACAGTGTATTGTCTCGAAGATTGAGATCTTGAGAAAGAACGCTAGTTTTGGTCACCTTGTCCTCGACGATTACCCTGTGAAGAGCCGGCATAATTGGAAGATCGGGCACCAGAAAGGAAACTTCTGTATGGGCGCCGATTATCGCCAAGACGCTCGACATAAGCGATTGCAGCATCTAGTGTGGCAGGGTTAAATTTGTGGACATCATTGCAAAGGGAAGGCTCAAGTCCGTCAACAAAACTATGTAGTTTGTCGTAGTTTCTGAAACTCCGAGATATACGCGGCCAAGGAACCAGCTTGGCTTAGGCGTCGGAGAGAAGACCGGGCGTGAAAATTTGCGTTTGCAGGCTCAAAAGCCTTGCAAAGGACGCGCCGGAATTTTTCCCATGTAGCGGTGATTTTTCCATCTTTAACTCATCGATGTCACCAAAGGAATGCAATATCCTTTAGCAGGGAACTCGCCAAAGCAACCTTTTTACCCTCAATGAGATCCGTGTTTACGAAATAAACATCCATCTTGAAAAGCCAATGATCAAGCACGCGCTTATTGCGGCGATCGTTGTATGGCTTGGGTAACTTTGCATCAATTGTCTTTTTTTGTGCTGTGTTTATTATTTAAAAAAAGATATTTGAATTCTGGATTGTCTACCTCTGGTTTCGGAGGCTCGACTTGCTCAGGAACTGACTCTACTGTGGAGGAAACCCAATGTGTAGTTGGCTGGGTCCTCGCAGAAGAAAATGCGTGTAAGACATCCAAACGGGATGTCATCGATGCAAGACCGGTCGAAAGGGCCTCCTGGAGGACGGACATCTGCTCTCTGAGGATGGCTATCTGATCGTCGGGTGGAATAGAAACACTGCCTGCCTCTGCCATTCTGACAACGCAAAGGGAGTATCTTGGAGAGGCTGGAGAAGTGTGGTGGCCGTTAAAAGGCGAATCTGCTACTGATGCTGCGTCGAACTCCTTCAAGAAATCTGCTCCAAGGTCGGAATCCTCTATATGTTTCACCTCGTCAATAGGAGGTGTGCCGTCTGGGGTCAAAGGTGTATAATCCGGAAGCTGCAACTCGCTGTGAACCCGAACTAAAGACTGTTGTGAGATGATATCGTTCACTGTATCGACTCGGCATTCCGTCAGAGAATAGGCCAAGTGAGGGTACCGCCCCAGAATGTGCTCGAAATGTGGCAAATGAAGAGGTTCGCACCTAACAAATATGTGCCACACCACCCAGAGCTAGAATCGAGAGGCGTGGTGATGTGTGACAGACACCAGATAGTTCTGAGGCAAAACTGTTGCTTGTAGTGCAGGAACTGGAGCAGGTGCGGGCGCCGGAAGAGGTTCTGGAACTGGTATCTCCTCTGGGACAGGTGCAGGTTATGGAGTTGGCGAATTCGGAATTATGATCACTTCCGGTTCGTGTGCGGGTGCCCGTTCCGGCTCCGGTGTATCGGGAATAATTATAACTTCGGGTGCCGGGAGAGGGTACGCCGGCAAGACCGCTTCGGGAATCTCGTCTATGTACGAGATGTAATGGGAAATCTACTCATTGATGCTCGTCGGCCATAGCAAGTGCGTGAAACGGGCGCGGAATTGGAGTTGCAAGGGGCCAGAACTGCCAACATTGGTTGCGTGGGAGAGAGGAACGTAAAACTGTGTCCTGCGCTGCATTTTAAATTGATATCTCTGGCTGATTTAAGTGAAGAGGTACATTCAAATGTTAATAGGAGTGGCCGGCCAGGTTGGGCGCCCTTAGTGGGTTTAATAAACTTGCTGGTTTTTGTTTTTTTGTTGGGTTTAATAAAAAACCATGCGCTGCTGGTGTCTTAGCGTAAAAACTCCAGCGTGAAAACTCTAGCGAAATAAGGCAACGCTTCAACGAGCGATTCAGCAGTCCAGCGTTTCAGCCCAACAAATTGCGCAAAGGGGCATGGCTCTCCGCGAAGAGGTGCGAGCACCGGTTTGCGGGGTGGTGGCTGTAGGCGAAAGGGTGCCAGCAAGGTGAAGAGATACCGTCCCGTCACATGAAGAGGTGCGAGTGCAATCCCGAAGGGGCACCATCCGATGAAGAGGCTGGGTACGTGGCACTGTTGCACACCCATATCTGCATCTCTGTCCTTTATGTATAGAATTGGGACAGAATAAATTTAAGTTACCTCATATTGTCGTATGGGTGTGTACCATCTCTCTGCTGCTTCCATGCAACGCCGGGAGAGGGTAGAGTGTAGCGGCAAGGGTGAGAGGCTCACAACCTTCGGGTCCCGGAATTTTTTTTGCTCTGATTAAGACTTAAGAAACTTGAACTGAACTCAGAAGACTATGTGTTTGATTGATTGAAAGTGTGATACAAGGGCTCTTATATAGGAGTTGAACAGGTACATATGAAAAGGTATGACCGTTTACGAAGAGAGACATCCTTTAGGCGAATAAACATGTCTTTAGGCGAATGGACACATCCATTCGATGAAGAGCCGCAACCATTGGTCGAAGGGACATGACTAATCGTCGAAGGAGTGTGGCTATTGGTGAAGAGGTATGACTTTTGAGCGAAGGGTTGTTACCATTCGAGAACAGGAGTCCTCCTGGGTTAGTCACACTTCGCATCTGCATCTGTAATGAATCAAGAAGAGTGTAACAAGTCACAATCGTGACACTACGCGCTCTTCATGGACGCCGGAACAGTCGAGCAGCCAAGTCGTTGGAGAGAGAGAGAGAGAGAGAGAGAGAGAGAGAGAGAGAGAGAGAGAGAGGGGGGGGGGGGGGACTGAATTGAGAGCTTGGCCGAGAAGCTCTATGTGTGTGCGTACTACTACAAAAGACCCCCAATTTGGTAGCGCTACGGCATCTTATAGCAGAGATTGGAAAATTGTGGCCATCTAGCGTTGCATGCAAGAGAGAGAGTAATTGTAAGATTTGGAAACGCTGTCTGTTGCAAATTTTCCACGCTACACTTGAGTTTTTTTTAGTGTTTATTAAATCTGCCCGCGTTCAGATAGGCCCGACCACTTGGTATTACAAGGTTTATACCTTTCACTTAAAAATAGGTGCTAAAACCCCATTTTATGACCAAACTGGAGCAGAATTTTCTCAACCGTTTTCAAGTCTCTTCTCAAAGTATAACTTTTTCTTGAGCGAACTGGGAACGCCATCTTATTCATGTGCTTGTTCTGAACTATTTTGCACTGCGTTCGGTCATTGTTCTACTTATCATACTATCCCCCCCCCCCCAAAAAAAAATCAAAATAACATATGATGCCAAGGAGCTATGGAAAGAGGGCCATGATTAAAGGGCTTTTAGTGGAAGCTGGCCTATAGAAGGATCACACGACACCATGAAGGCTCTAGAGGATTTGGTGGGATGGCCAAGCATCACCAATCGAAGAGTCATGTCCTTTGGTTGATATAGCTTTTCATGCCGGCCATTAGTAGTCTGAATCTTCATCTTATACTGGTTTTTTTTTTTTTTTTGTGTGTGTGTGTGTGTGTGTGTGGGAGCATATATTGGTGGCTAGTTCTACACCCACTATTGACGACGTTAGTGGGGATGTCATAGTATTTAGTCAAGACTATGCATGATGAAGCTGATGGTTATCGTCTTGTGGGATTCCTACCGTGAGACTTAGTCTATACCTTGCACTTTCCTTATAAGGGTGAATCTGGGCTTATCCTGGATTCATCTAGGTGTATGGTTTTGTGAAGTTGATGTAAAGGCTCGTTGCCTTTTGGAGATGTAGTTGTGAGTATTTTCTAAACTTAGCGATGCTCCAATGAAGAGCTTTATGTATGAGCCTTCATAGCATCGCTGCTCCTGCATGAATAGGAGATATAACTTTGTATTGTTTACATAGGCCTTGAGATGTTTATCATTTCACAAAACTTGAGCTTCCTGATGATAATCTGGCTCTCAAGATAAATTTGCTTATAAAGGCTTTTTTACTTTTGACATTTCATATTCTTAGGGAGAAAAAAAGTTTTAAACAAGTGTGTTTGCACCGTTTATGCTTCTTGGTCTGGCATTTTTGCTTTCTAGTCAGAGTGCCATTGACTGAGTGGGACCATTCTTTTTACTTACCTGTGGGCTGTTCTTCTATGGTTTTCAATAAGCTCCATTTAGGGTACTAAAAAATTGTTTTGAAAGGACTGGAATGACGTAGTTCTCAAGTGCATTGTCTTCTTATTATCAATGTGGCTGACAGGTCACTTGAGTGATTTTATCTCATGTATAATTACAAGAATGAGGAACTGTTTTGTGACTGGTGGTTTTGAACCTTTGAGAGCCAATGCTTTTATTAACATTGTGCGGGATGTATGAATGTTCTTTGCTGGTGCAGATCACTTACACTACAATAGTTCCAGAAATAGCATTTACGGGTGACACCATGGCAGATTTTATCGTGGATGAGACAAATTCAGATGTTATGAATGCAAAGGTCCTTATAATGGAGGTCTCTCTCTCTCTCTCTCTCTCTCTCTCTCTCTCTCTCTGACTTTGTATCAGATCCACCACATTGTAATGTTCTGGTCTCATAGGTCACTTTCGTCTTTTGAAGACGTTAATATAACATCTCATTTCATTTTCATTTCTCTCTCTCTCTCTCTCTCTCACACACACACACACACACACACACACACACACACACACACATTTTTTTTTGTGATTTCAGATTGAATTACCTGTGGGGGAGGAGGAGAGAGAGCCCACTTGCTGTCCTATGCAATGAGAGTGAAGGAGAAGGGGAGAGTGACGCAGAAGAAGCTTGCGCAGAGAAAAACGTGAGAGAGAGAGAAATCGTGGAAGATTGGGAAAAGTCACGCTATTTTCTTTTGGGCTTCACATTTGAGTATATGAGTAAGTGACTAGGGGGCCATTCACACTTGGGCCCCCTCACTTATAAGTCTTTTTAACTTATAAGTTAATAAGTACAAGGCACTTAGGCCTTTATTCCCTAACAACCTCCCACCTAAAGGCAATGTACCTTGGGAGATCAAAGAATCAACTAACTATGATACATCAGCTGATCATGCACTTACTCATCCAACACCCATCATCTGACGGCAATATGCAAACCGCTCTGCTGGAAGACTCTTGGTCAAAAGATCTGCAGGATTGTCATCTGTGTGCACCTTGACAAGTGTAATGCACTTGTCATCAAGCACACTCCTGATAAAATGATACTTCACCTCTATGTGCTTTGTCTTGGCATGAAAAACAGGATTCCTTGCAAGCATAATAGCACTCTGACTATCACAATGTAGCACAGGAACCGGTGACTTAATGCCAAGCTCTTCTACCAAACGCATGAGCCACAAAGCTTCTTTGCATGCCTCAGTGGCAGCCACATACTCAGCCTCAGTGGTAGACAAAGCAACACATTTTTGCAGTCTAGAAATCCAAGAAACTGCACCTCCTGTGAATGTAAACACATATCCAGAGGTAGACTTCCTGCAATCTGGATGTCCAGCAAAATCTGCATCTGTAAAGCCATGCACAGATGTCTCACTCTTCCCAAAACAAATGCACAAGTCTTTAGTGCCTTTCAAGTATCTCAAAATACACTTCACTGCTTCCCAATGCTTTTTGCCAGGATTGCTCATGTACCTGCTTACCACTCCCACCGCAAATGCAATGTCCGGACGTGTAGCAACCATAGCATACATCAAACTGCCAACGGCTGATGCATAAGGAATCTTGGCCATTTCAGCCCGCATATCATCTGTGTTTGGGCAGTCATGTGCAGTCAGTTTTACATATGGAGGCAGCGGAGTACCAAGTGCCTTTCCCCCATCCATATGAAAATGATGTAGCACCTTATTAACATAATCTCGTTGAGATAGATACAGACGCCTGTTGAGTCTATCTCGAGAGATACGCATGCCCAAAATATGATTAGCATTACCAAGATCCTTCATGTCAAAGCGATTCTTTAAGCTTTGCTGTAATGCGTCCAACTCCGTGACATTTTTACCCGCAATAAGCATGTCATCAACATACAAAATCAGCAATAGAAGAGATCCATCACTTGCCGTTTTGATATACAAACAGTGATCGGAATTACTTCTTTTGTATCCTTGAGACCTCATGAATGTATCAAACTTGTGATACCATGCACGGGGAGACTGTGTTCAAACCATACAAGCTCTTCAAGAGTCTACATACTTTCTTCTCTTGCCCTTTTGACACAAAACCTTCTGGCTGCATCATATAGATCATCTCAAGCAAATCGCCATGCAAAAACGCTGTTTTGACATCCATTTGCTTTAACTCCATATCTTCAGAAGCAACTAGGCCTAAAACAAGACGTAATGTGGCAAGCTTTACAACAGGAGAAAAAATCTCATCAAAATCAACACCATGCTTTTGCTTGTACCCTTTAGCAACCAAACGTGCCTTGTACTTAGAAGAAGCATCAGATGTGACCTTGGTCTTGTAAACCCATTTACATGGCAGAGCCTTATGCCCTTTAGGCAAATCAACCAAGTCCCATGTATGGTTTTTCTCCAAAGACTGCATTTCCGAAACCATTGCTTTGAACCATTTCTTACTGTCTTCCCGTTGCATAGCCTCTTTATAGCAAGACGGCTCACCACAATCAGTAAGCATGACATAATCCAAAGACGGTTCATATCTATCGGGGGGCCTTGTCACCCGAGTAGACCTACGCACCCAATGATCCATAACAGGTGGATTTTCAGCCTGTAAACCATCAAAAACAGCAGGTTGTTCAGCCGGTTGCATCGCAACAACGGGCGGTCTAGGAGCATCAACCTGTTCCCCTACCTGTGGTGCATCAATGGCAACTTGTTGGGGCTGATTTTCAGCAGCTAATGGCTGATTTTCAGCAGCATTTTCAGCATGTAAAGGCTGCTGAACATTGGGCCTTCTTGGCTGTCCATATATAACATCTTCACGAAAAACAACCCGGCGCACTTCCTCGACCTTTGTGGGCTGTTTGTGCATGCAATCCTCATTGAAGATGACATCATTGCTGCGTATGATTTTCCGTAATGCGGGATCCCATAATCTATACCCCATTTCACCATCCTCACCATATCCTAGGAAAATGCATTTATGAGACTTTGGTTCTAGTTTGGTGCGCAGTTCACTCCGGATGTGAACATAGGCCTCACAACCAAACACTCTTAAATGTGCATATGAGGGTGGCTTGCCAGACCACACCTCCTCAAGCACCTTTCCACCCAAAGCCGTGCTAGGTGAGCGATTAATCAAGTGAATAGCTGTTTGCACAGCTTCTGCCCAAAAACCATGAGGTAATGCAGCATGTGACAGCATACTCCGAACTTTCTCTTGGATAGTCCGGTTCAACCTCTCTGCAACTCCATTCTGAGAGGGATTAAAAGGAGCCGTGAGCTCTCTTTTAATACCTTTAGTAGCACAAAAGTCAATAAATGCTTTTGATACATACTCCCCCCCATTGTCTGAGCGCAAAGACCTAAGCTTCTTGTCAGTTTGATTCTCAACAAACGCAAGAAACTTCTTGAAAGTATCCAAAACATCGCTTTTAGCACGTATTGGATACACCCACACCTTACGTGTAGCATCATCGATAAACGAGACAAAATATTTCTTTCCCCCTAAGGACAACTGTGGCATTTCACATACATCGGAATGCACTAAGTCTAACCTGTCAGACTTCAAAGAAAGAGACCTTTTGTGCGGTGTTTGACTGTGCTTACCATAAATACAGTGCTCACAATGAGAAAAATCAGCATACCTTAAACACGGCAAATAACCACAACGAGACAGAGTTTCCATTCCTCTTTTACTCATGTGTCCCAACCGGCCATGCCACAAAGAAACACTTGGCTGCTCGGTTACGGCGACAACATGGTCACGCACACTAGATACATGCAAAGGATACAAAGTGTCCGATTTACAACCCTTGGCTACAATCCGGGCCCCTTTACAAATTTTCCACTTGCTATCACCGAAAGTGGTGTGATAGCCTGCATCATCTAGTTGCCCTGTACTAATCAAACTCTTCTTGAGTTGTGGCACATGGGGCACTTTGTGCAAAACAAAAGTCATACCATGAAAACTGGACACTGCCAATACCTGCAATGTCACATGCATAGTTATCTCCCAAATAAACAGTGCCCTGCACCTCACCTGAGTACTGTGTAAACCAATCCCTATGAGGTGTTACATGAAAGGAGGCACCTGAATCAAGAATCCAAGTATGCATGTCCACATCAGAACCCATAGCAAGGGTATGTGCATCCACAGAAGAGGCATTGAGTACATCAGTGCTACTGTCACTGTCACAACTACTAGCAACATTGATTTCCTCAATCAACACAGTGCTCTTCTTGGCATTTCCCTTGTCCTTTGCATCAGTTTCAGCACCCTTGTTCTTCTCTTTCTTCCACTCATAGCATTCCCGTTTATAATGCCCTTTCTTTCCACAATGATGACACACAACATCTTTCCTACGAGATTTGCTGCGTGCCTTGTCCTTACTGTCAGATTTCTCCCTCTGTTGAGACCTGCCTCTCAAGTGCAATGCATTAGAAGACCCACCTGTGGTGTTCTTCCTGTTCATCTCTTCCATCAAGAGAGAACTCTCTACATCTGCATACTCAAGTGACGCACTTGAGTTACTAAGAGCTGTCCGGAATACATCCCAACTCTCGGGCAATGTGCATAGCAGAAAAGTAGCTTTGAACTCCTCATCAATCGTGAATTTCAGCTCTGTCAGTTGGCTGAAAATAGAATTGAATTCATTGAGGTGCACTGACATGTGCGTGCCCTCCTTCATGTGGAGATCCATAAGCTTCTTAAGCCAATACACTTTACTGGCAGCACTCTGCTGTGCATACAACTCGTCTAAACGCTTCCACATGCCTCATGCTGTCTGTTCATTCTCTACATTGAAGAGTAAATTGTCAGACACCGAAAGCATGATCGTGGAGCGAGCCAACTCGTCCACTTCTTCCCATTCTTCAACCTCCATATCAACCGGTTTCACACCCTGTAACTTAATAGGTTTTGCCTGTTTCTTCTGCAACATCACATTATAACATTGCTTCTTCCATATAGCAAAGTTATGGGCACCTTCAAGCTTGCGAATGTGCAACAAATTGCCACTTTCACTGCTAGAAGCCATTCTGAGTGATTGCAAACACTGAAACCTGTTTTGCCGACCTAAACACGCCCAAATGTGCGCAATCGGGCAAAAAACAGCTTGCTGTTACAGAAAAACAGCGAGCAAATTTCACGCGAAATCACCTCAAAACGGCGTACATTCACTGTCAAACCCTTACCAAAGGTTTCCACAAGGTGTATACATCATTTGCTTGCTGAAATTCCCTGTTTTAGGGCAAAAATCAGACCTGTAAACACCTGTTTTGCTGAATTTTCAGAACCTCGTTGGTGGAAACACCTGTAAGATTGACCTGTGAGACTTGCCCTAATGAAATTGCATCAAATTGACCCCGAAATTGGTCAATTTCAGCAGAAATAGGCTGCTGTTCGCCAGTTTTTGAAACCCTAATTTTGGGGAAACTGTCACCGGATGTCGATTCTACACGGTGAGAGGATCCCTTCGCGACAGAGTTGATCGAAAACGGTTGAATATCCTTCCCACAGCGAGCAAGAACAGAATTCTGATCTGTGTTGCGAAAATGGCTCTCTTGGAAACCCTAAAGCTCTGATACCATGTGTGGGGGAGCAGGAGAGAGAGCCCACTTGCTGTCCTATGCAATGAGAGTGAAGGAGAAGGGGAGTGAAACCGGCCTGTTCAATCCAAAAAGGGCGGTAGACTTTACTTTAAACCTTGATTTAGCTTTCACCCATTATTAGTCGTCTATTTTACCTGTACTTTCAAGACACAACAAAGGGGAGAGGGATACAGGCTGCTAGATTGCACCTGTATGAGTAGACAGACACCAGATTGGCCCCTAACTTAGGCGCCCCTTTCGGTATTTCTTTATTGTTCAAAAGAGGGAATAAACGCTGTGGTTCCTACAAGCTGCCCCGCACAAACTCGGCTGAATTTCCACTGTTCCAGCCCGATTTCGGCAGCATAACTGTACTAGAACCCTTCACGGTCAGTATTCCCACGCATTGACTGACTTTCCCGACGCATACGGGCACTTTGCAAAACCTGGCGAGAATCTGCAGCACGCTGAATTCTCTGTTTTCAGCCCTGAAAATGCGCCAGATCGCCTGTACAGCGGTTCCCTTGCGTCCCCGAACCTCCTGGGGGTATTAGGGTCCGTTTAGGGCCAAAACCCTAAACCTGCAAAAATACACAGCAGGCTGTAATTCACTGTTTCGGGCTCCGTTTCGCGTGCCGGTCGCATCCCTAGCAAGTCCTCGAGCTCCCGCACCTGTAGGGCTACTTGCCCTTTGAATCGGACGAGATTTCTGGCGTGAAACCTCTCCGAATTCACCTGTACCTGCGGGGGGATTAGCCGCTAGCTAATCCAGTACCTGTGCAAGAGGCTCTTGCCTCGGCAATCGCGCATGAACCCACACAATTGTACATTGGTCAAATGAAGAGCCCACTAGAGGGGCATAACATACTGCCAAAGGGGAGAGAGAGGGCAGTGCGTAGCGTGCAGGGCATCACTCCTGGCACCGCACTGTGCATAAGAGGGAAAGCAAGCACTCCATAGCTCTTAACCTGTGACAGAGACTTGCAAAATGAGCCTCCCAACTATAAATCACGTTTTTGCCTTCTCTATAAGTAGTAAACTGGCCTCAAAGTGCCAAGTGTCACTCATTTGTGCATTTTCCCGCTTTAGACCCTCGGGTCTAAAAATATCTCACCTGCAGCCTCTGTTGACTTGGCCACAGAGTAACAAAATGATCCCCATGTCAAACTGCACGTAATGACGCGAAGACATTTTCAGGTCCCAAAATAGCAGTTCCCTAAATTTTAGGAGATGCTGCCATTGTATCTTTCTAGGTCATCCGACCCTCTTTGTACACTGCGGCCACATCCAGAACTGAAATGTAGCCTCTGTAGCAAAGGATTCCACTTTGGCTAGTCAATGACCCCACTTGGCTAACCATAGTCCTTGTCCAACCTTAGTGCTCTCTTGCCCTCAGGCCTGGACTCCCTCTGGACAGTTCCACACTAGCTATGCAATGCAGGGCAGTTAGATTTCCCGAGGGGTGTTTCCAAAAAGTGAAAGTAAATAGATGATAAGAAAGAAATCAACAAAAAGGATAGATAGTAGTCACACACTGGTGACATACCCCCCTCTTGAAATCTCAAACGTCCTCGTTTGCATCTATGTCGTACAAGCTCCTAGTCAACATTGATGTATTCAACACCTGTCGACACATGTACGACACATACATGCTCATTGTCAACCCTGGTGTATTCAACACCTCGTCGACTCATGTATTGCCTGCGTGTGAACCCTGTCCCAATGACATAGTGGTAGCTTCGCACTCTGCCATTGCTTTGAGTCACTAACTTTCCAATGACAAAATGGTAGCTGCACATTTTGCCACTGTCTTATAGTACACGTTGGATCCCGTAACACTTTCGAGCATACCCAAACCGACAGTTTAAGAATGCAGTTACACATGTACTCTTCAATAGAAGCAATCACTGTATCCTTGACAAACTGACAAGAAATACTCACTTCTATAGCACTAATCAAACTTTTGGACATTCCATAAGAGCAATTGCCAAACTGACAATCTGTACAGCTCTAACATTCATGTAACAGGTATTTGATTTGAGCTCACTTTAAATACCATGTACATCATTTGTTTCAGAAGCCATTGTCACACTGACAATCCATGTAGCTTTGAAACTCAAGGGGTCAAGGTAGGTTGCAAATCGAAGGCTTCCAGGTAAAGTGATAACACAGTTGGTGACTCTGCAAGTTCACCTTCTTCCATCCACTTAGCATCCATTGGTGGATAGTTTCTGAACTTTACCAAGTAACGCCTAGCAACCTTGCCTTTTACTTTCCTTTCTTTGTGTGCCAAAATCTGTTCAGGGACCAAGATCTCGTCAAGTTCCTCGACTTCCGGCTGATCTTCAGCTGGCATATCTTCTGGCACATCACCCACATAGGGTCTGAGAAGACTCACATGAAACGCATTGTGAATCTTCCAACTGTCAGGCAATTTCAGCCTATATGCAACATCACTGATTATGTCGCATACTTGAAAAGGCCCATAGTAACGCATGCTGAGCTTTGGAAACAGTCTTTCCTTGCCCTTCATCTTCTTTAACCTTGCCTTTTCAAAGCGTAAAAGCACCCAATCACCAAGTGAATATACCACTTCACGACGGTGACGATCAGCTGCTTTCTTTTGCTTTGCCTGAGTCCTTTCTAAGGCCACTTTGACCTTCTTGTACATTTCATCCATGTCCTGAACATACTTATCTGCTTCAAATATCTTGTCCTTTGTATGCAGTATGGGAGGAACTTTCTTGCCACCTTCAACTATCTCAAAAGGTGCCTTGCCAGTTGATGAATGCACTGTATTATTGTATGCATACTCCACCAATGGCAAATACTGCTCCCACTTTCCTTTATGCTCTGACACATAGCACTTCAGCAGATCTAGGACAGTAGAATTTGCCTCTTCTGACTGCCCATCTGTTTGAGGATGAAATGACGAAGAGAATTTGAGCGTGGTACCCATATTCTCAAACAAGCCTCTCCAGAACAAACTAGTCATGCGTGGATCACGGTCGCTAATAATCGACTGTGGCATGCCATGATACTTGAAAATATCGCTCATAAACAAGCGTGCCATCTGATCTGGCTTTATCTTCTTCCTGACAGGAATAAAATGAGCCTGTTTGCTGAATCTGCAAATAATGGTCCAAATACCATCATTTCCTGTCTGCGTTCTCGGAAGATCAAAGATAAAATCCATAGCAATACTTTCCCATGGTTTATCTGGAATAGGTAGTGGTTGCAATAACCCTGGTGCTTTTTGCCTGTCCAACTTGACCTTTTGGCATATTAGGCATTCTCGCACAAAGGCATCCACATCCCTTCTCAATGTAGGCCAATAGAAGAATGTCTCAACCGCTTTAACTGTAGCATCGATACCACGATGCCCTGCATACGGTGGGACATGACTCTCTTCCATAACTTTGCGTCGCAATGGCTTTGTGACACACAATCTGCCATGCATCATCATGAACCCATCTTTAAGAAGATAGTGTTCATGACGTTGTCCATCCATTAGTTGCTCGAAGACCCTTGCAAAATCTTCATCATTTGCATACTGTTCTCTCATATCATCAAGTTCATGATGATAAGGAATTGACACAGCTGAAATTTGTGGCTTCCTTGACAAGGCATCAGCCACAACATTCTTCTTGCCTTCCACATGCACAATCTGAAAATGGAACATGGACAAGATATTTGCCCATCGCATATGCTTCTCAGATAACTTTGTTTGTGTCAAGAAGTATCGCAAGGTCTGATGGTCCGTTTGGACAACGAAGTCTGCACCTAGCAGGTAGTGTTTCCAACTTAAGAGCGCATGAATCACAGCCAGTAACTCTTTCTCATAGACCTGCATGGTCATCTCTGGCCCTTGCAAAATTCTGCTCTCATAGGCTACTACCCTGCCATCTTGCATTAGCACTGCACCAATGCTACTACCGCAGGCATCACACTGGACCACAAATGACTTCCTAAGATCTGGCAACACAATGACTGGATCTGAAGTCATCTTTTCCTTTAAGAGATTAAAAGCTGAAATCTCTTTCTGTGTCCATCTGAAGGTGACTGCCTTCTTTTGAAGAGCATGTAAAGGTGAAGCAATCTCAGCGAAATTTCGGATAAACCTTCTGTAATAGGAGCATAGTCCCAAAAAGCTTCGGACATCATGCACCGTCTTCAAATTTGGCCATGACTTGATCGCTTCGACTTTTGCAGGATCCATTCTGACACCATCCTTTGAGACAATGTGTCCCAGAAAGTGAATCTCTTCCAGAAAAAACTCACTTTTCTTTGCATTGATGAGCAACCTATGACTGCGTAGCTCTTTGAACACAATGGCCAAGTGATGCCTATGCTCCTCTTCATTCTTTGAGTAGACTATCATGTCATCAAAGAATGTACCAACAAACTGCTGGTGTGGACGGAAAATTCTGTCCATCATCCTATTGAACGTAGCAGGAGCATTTGTGAGACCAAAGGGCATCACTAAAAATTCGTAAAGGCCAAACGTTGTTCTAAAAGCAGTCTTGTGCACATCCTCTGATCTAATGCGGATCTGATGGTACCCACTCTTTAGATCTATCCTGCTAAACATAGCTGCTCCTTCTAATTTGTCCATAATATCATCAATTCTAGGTATAGGAAACCTATTCTTGATGGTATTCTTGTTTAGTGCACGGTAGTCGATGCACATACGCCATGAGCCATCCTTTTTCTGCACCAACAACACTGGAGAACAGAATGGAGATGAACTGGGCTGAATCAGCCCCTTTTCTAACAACTCCTGTACTTGGCCCATTATCTCTTTCTGCTGAGCCGCACTAACCCTGTACGGAGGCTTATTTGGTGGGCTACAGCCTGGCACCAAATCTATCGCATGGTCCTCGGGTCTCTCTGGCGGTAATTGAGACGGTAATGAATCGGAAAAACAGTCACTATACTGTTGTAAAAACATTGACCTTTCTTTATCTAGCACAGATAAATTTGATTCATCACAATCTGACACTTCACGTGCAAAAACCAAGTACGCAGAAAGATGCTTTTTCATTACAGAAGTAATAGCAGAAGCTGATATAGTAGGAATAGACTCCCCTTTAAGCTTTACATCCAGAATGTGAGTCTTTCCCCTGCTCTGTACAGTGATCTTTTTGTTGTAGGCATCCATGATTCCCTGTACACGAAATAACCAAGGAATACCTAACAACACATCACATCCGTCCAGTGGCATGATGTAAAATTCTTCAGCATCTACATAGGACTGGATATGTAGACGCAACTTTCCAATGATGGGTGTCACAGCCTCTGTATGGCCAGGACATGCCAAACCTGCCTCTGCTGTATACCCCATCTCTTCAGGTCTGATTCCCAACTTTGAAGCCAATTCTGGGGAAATAAAGTTGGCTTTGGCACCTGGATCAAAGAAGATAAGCACTGTTTGATCCCTAACCTTTCCCCATGCTCTGCAAAGCTCACTTGCATCTGAATTTGGCTTGTCGCCCACCATATCTGGCACTAGACCAGCCATGGGCTTCTTTCCCTTCCTGTCCTCCTTGTCTTCAGAATCAGCTGGCCTTTTCTTTGTAGGACAGTTGTAAGCAATGTGGCCAGGCTGCTCACATATAAAGCATTTGTTCTCTGTCCTCAGGACCTTCTTTTGCTCTTCTGACTTGCGAGGAAAACGTCTTTTCCATTTCTTTGCGGGTCCTTTTTCTGATTCAGCCGTAGCTTTGTCTTTCCCTGCGTTGGCCGACTCCTGAGTCCCTTTAGGAGCCTCATTGGGAACGTGCTTCTTGGCTGAATTTTTCTTGCCTGATCCTGCCTTGACGCCAGTGTTAAATTCACAATCTTCTCCCTTGAGCAAACCATTGCCAGTGTTTGCTACCTCGATGAGCTGCGTCAAAGTAGTGACTTTGGTCTTTGTGCAGTATTTTCTCAATCCTTTGGGTAGGCCACAACAGTATTTTTCAATCTGTTCTGTCAATGGCACAAACCTATAGGAAGTTACTGGAAGTAGAGCTTTCCAAAACTTCCGATTGTAATCATCCAGATTTCTGCAAGTGGCAGCATTAAGCTGGTGCCATTCTGTCATGACATCTGCTTCGAAATCATCAGATAACCATGCTGCTGCAAAAATCTGCTTGAAGTAAATCCATGTGGACGGAGCTTGCCCTTGAAGCAATAAAGTTGTCCACCATTGTCCCGCATTCCCTGTCAAGAAAGTGGCTGCCTTGCGGACCTTTGAAGCCTCTGTAAAGTTTCCCCCTGCATAGGCCTTGTCAAACTGCTGGAGGAATGAGAGAGCCTTCTTCCTGTCATCAAACCCTGTAAAGGTCGTGAATGACACTCCTTTGCCACCTTCTTTGTACGGAGTTGGCCTCTCCAGCGGCGTTAAATTGTCATATGGAAGTGACTGAAACATGGGAACACTAATAAGGTTCATCTGTGTTCCTTGGCCGCTATTAACTTGACCTGGAAATGCCATATTTGGCTGCTGATTTGTAATTCCAGCCATACCAAAATTTGCTTGTGGCATCCCAAATTGTCCCTGAGTGCTTTGAAACCCTGGTTGCATACCCATGACACTGTACATGGGGTTAGGCATCATCGTTTGAGCACCCGCAAACACTGTTCCTGGCGTATAAAACTGATTTCCAGGTGCATGACCAGCCATGCTCTGAAATACCGATCCACCTCCAAAATAGCCAGGGTGTACTGAAGGTGGTGGGAAGACCTGTTGCATAGCCTGTAAGTTGCTTCCCTGCCCATTAGAACCAGCTATAGGCTGTTGAAAGGTGGCGGGCTGAATTGGTACAGCTTGAAAAACTGGCATCTCAGCCACCTGTTCTTGCACCTTAGGCATACGTTGTGGAGACTGCATGTTCTCCGTCAAGTGTACAGGTGTTTCCATTGACTGTGGGGTATGAATCACCTGTGTTCGAGTCTTAACAGGCTTTTGAATATGATCCAGTGACCCAACTTGCTGAGACGGAACAGGAGGTTGCAGAAAGGCTAAAAACCTCGGATTCTGCATTACTTGTGTGAACATAGCCACAGCAGTAACCAACTGGGTCCTGAATATATCATCATCAGTCTGTGGTGGTCTTGAGGACTCACCCACTTCATGTGTCTGTTGACCCTGTGAAGAGGAAACCTCTTCAGTCACATCATCTGGTCTGTCAGCCATAATTACAATTCCCTGTGTCTCGTCTATGATCCCCTGTGTCTTCAAGCCGAAAACTGCCCAAGGCTCACTTCTATGGGAAAAAGTGATTCAATCCCGTCGATGGAACCATGTAACCGGCCTGTTCAATCCAAAAAGGGCGGTAGACTTTACTTTAAACCTTGATTTAGCTTTCACCCATTATTAGTCGTCTATTTTACCTGTACTTTCAAGACACAACAAAGGGGAGAGGGATACAGGCTGCTAGATTGCACCTGTATGAGTAGACAGACACCAGATTGGCCCCTAACTTAGGCGCCCCTTTCGGTATTTCTTTATTGTTCAAAAGAGGGAATAAACGCTGTGGTTCCTACAAGCTGCCCCGCACAAACTCGGCTGAATTTCCACTGTTCCAGCCCGATTTCGGCAGCATAACTGTACTAGAACCCTTCACGGTCAGTATTCCCACGCATTGACTGACTTTCCCGACGCATACGGGCACTTTGCAAAACCTGGCGAGAATCTGCAGCACGCTGAATTCTCTGTTTTCAGCCCTGAAAATGCGCCAGATCGCCTGTACAGCGGTTCCCTTGCGTCCCCGAACCTCCTGGGGGTATTAGGGTCCGTTTAGGGCCAAAACCCTAAACCTGCAAAAATACACAGCAGGCTGTAATTCACTGTTTCGGGCTCCGTTTCGCGTGCCGGTCGCATCCCTAGCAAGTCCTCGAGCTCCCGCACCTGTAGGGCTACTTGCCCTTTGAATCGGACGAGATTTCTGGCGTGAAACCTCTCCGAATTCACCTGTACCTGCGGGGGGATTAGCCGCTAGCTAATCCAGTACCTGTGCAAGAGGCTCTTGCCTCGGCAATCGCGCATGAACCCACACAATTGTACATTGGTCAAATGAAGAGCCCACTAGAGGGGCATAACATACTGCCAAAGGGGAGAGAGAGGGCAGTGCGTAGCGTGCAGGGCATCACTCCTGGCACCGCACTGTGCATAAGAGGGAAAGCAAGCACTCCATAGCTCTTAACCTGTGACAGAGACTTGCAAAATGAGCCTCCCAACTATAAATCACGTTTTTGCCTTCTCTATAAGTAGTAAACTGGCCTCAAAGTGCCAAGTGTCACTCATTTGTGCATTTTCCCGCTTTAGACCCTCGGGTCTAAAAATATCTCACCTGCAGCCTCTGTTGACTTGGCCACAGAGTAACAAAATGATCCCCATGTCAAACTGCACGTAATGACGCGAAGACATTTTCAGGTCCCAAAATAGCAGTTCCCTAAATTTTAGGAGATGCTGCCATTGTATCTTTCTAGGTCATCCGACCCTCTTTGTACACTGCGGCCACATCCAGAACTGAAATGTAGCCTCTGTAGCAAAGGATTCCACTTTGGCTAGTCAATGACCCCACTTGGCTAACCATAGTCCTTGTCCAACCTTAGTGCTCTCTTGCCCTCAGGCCTGGACTCCCTCTGGACAGTTCCACACTAGCTATGCAATGCAGGGCAGTTAGATTTCCCGAGGGGTGTTTCCAAAAAGTGAAAGTAAATAGATGATAAGAAAGAAATCAACAAAAAGGATAGATAGTAGTCACACACTGGTGACATGGGAGAGTGGCGCAGAAGAAGCTTGCGCAGAGAAAAACGTGAGAGAGAGAGAAATCGTGGAAGATTGGGAAAAGTCACGCTATTTTCTTTTGGGCTTCACATTTGAGTATATGAGTAAGTGACTAGGGGGCCATTCACACTTGGGCCCCCTCACTTATAAGTCTTTTTAACTTATAAGTTAATAAGTACAAGGCACTTAGGCCTTTATTCCCTAACATTACCAATGGGAAACCTCAAGACGAGGAAAACCCGTGAAAAATACTACAAACAGGAAATTAGAAAAAGTCAAAGTAGAGCTCAAAATGGCTGGCGGGAAGCTCGTCCAAGTCATAGGCAACTATCGGAGAGATGTCTTGAAGAAGGAAACATACTCCACTTGAATCTGTGAAACATGAGGGAGTTATGTGCTCTCCACATCGTCCAGAGCACCCAGAATCTGACCCAGCCAAAAAAGTATGCATACGGACGAAGCAATGGTTGAAGTACTCCAAAGATCCAGAAAGCCAAAATGCATGCCAGGGAAACGCGTGTGAAGAGCTGCAGAGATGCAGTCCATAAACTGTAGCGTACGAGGACAAGACCACAATAAATGTGGAATGTTCTCAACGGTTGCACCACATCGAACACACTGCGAAGAGGCCAATCTTCTAGATCGCAATAATTTGCCAATTGGGAGAACCCCAACGATGCATTTCCCCATAAACAGTCACTCCTTCAGAGGCAACTTCGCATGCCACACTTTCATGACTTTACTCCGCCACCATGTACCATTCTTGTTCATATTCCATACCTTATTACAATGTTCGTGGATCCAGGAGGATGACTGCAAATGACAGTACACTTTCTTTGCAGAAATCAAAGAGAAGGAAGAACCAGCGTAGCGCCAATCACAAAATCGATTTTCCATAACCAGCTGTGGAACAAGAGATATTGAGCCAACCAGATTTTCAATGGTGTCCCACATGCACCTATAGTGCATCCCAAGCCCAAATATAAGAGCAGCCTGTCTATATAAGAGCAGCCTGTCAATACCTTTCTGGGAGAGAAAATAAGCCTGTCTAGGAGAGCGTTGAACAAGAGTTTGATAAAAAAATCGACTCCAATGTAAACTTTCTAATCGCAGTGAGTTTCCATAGGCATCATCTCTACCATGCCACAACAAATCTCGCGTGACCAATTTCCAATCCGCTAGAAGATTGGAAGCAAAGGGGCATCCAGGTATTGTGGCTTCAAACTTGCCAAAAACCACATCCCAATACGACGGCTGCCAATGGCCAAAGGCTTGTGTAGAAATCGCATGAGAGCACAGAAACGCAAACATTTGCGTCCAAGGCTGCTGTTGCTCAACCAACACCAACAACAAAGTGGCCTTTCTTGCTGTAACATGAGAACACAAATGCAGAATATTCAGACCACCACAATGCTTTAGAGTACATAACTTATCTATCGCCAGCAAACGTAGACCCTTTTTTTGAGAGGAAGTAGACCAGAAGTGCTCTAGTATACGAGACATCAAGGCTCGAAGGCGACAAGGTGGCCAATGCGACATAAGTAGGAGAAATTGCATGTATGCCACCAAAATGGACTGTAATATTATGACTCTTACATGTGGCGGCCAAGTGGATAGTTTCCAATAGTGCAATTTAGACCTCAATTTGTTCTCAACCTAGTCCAATAATTTTGCATTGTTAACCGACCAAGCCAGCGGATATCCAAGATGTCTCACAATTTGATCAGGCTTCACTATCTCACCTGGCCATAATACTGAGTGTCAATTCATTTGATGCAACGGTAACAATTTAGATTTTCAAAAATTCACTTGCAGACCTGCAACCAACTCATAAAGATGCAGTGCTTCCATGATACATTGAACATCTTCAGGTCTATTTCTAGGCCAAAAAATGGAGTCATCCGCATAAGCTTGCGCCACAAAATGATCACGAGACGGCAGTTCCAATCCATGTAAATGTCCAAATACGGTTAAGGAATCCATATTCAACATTAGAGGGTGTGTAGCAATAGCGCACAACATAGCACTCAAAGGGCAACCTTGCCTAACCGATCTACCAAGATCCCATAGCCGAGTCAGCTCACCATCAAGAATTCCAGCAGATTGACTATTCTCATAAAGAAAATAGACAACCCGATACATTTTGGAACCAAAGCCCAAAGTTGTCATGATCTGAGCAATGAAGTCCCAATGAACAGTGTCAAATGCTTTCTCTATATCGAGCTGCATGATAAGTACATCTTGCCCAGTATATTTTGCATACTCAATTACAATGAAAGCATTAGCAATATTATCCATAATTTGCCGCCGAGGAATGAATCCATATTGAGCCGAATATATGCCTGAGAACAAATGATCATTAAGACGAGCAACCATCATTTTTGACGACAATTTGTAAACGATCGGCATAAGCGTGATGTATTCACATAATGTTTGCTTGGGCAACAATTTCACCAATCCTTCTTTCCACGACTGCGGCAGAGATTGCGTAGTCCATGCATCATTGATCATGAAAAGTAGAGGCTGCTCAAGGGACTCCCAAAAGCGAAGGAAAAATTCAACGGTAAGACCATCCCATCCAAGAGATTTCCAACGACCAAGATGCAACAAGCTATCATACAACTCAGCCTCAGTAAAACTAGCCTCAAGGGTAACTGCATTATTCATTGTCAATATAGGATGCACATATGACAGCAGTAGTTGTTTGGCTTGCAAAACCTCACTCGAGGGAGCATCAGGCTTCGCAAAAACCCGTTGAAAACGATCCACCATAAAATCCACTAGTTGACTTTTATTGGCTGTCCATTGCCCACTATCGTGTTGGGTTAAAGGCCCAAATGGCCCCCTTTTGTGTATAGTTTTAAAGGTTATTAACCTTTGGCCAAGTTCACATTGAACTTGGCCACTAACTTTAAAATTGGTCCTATACTTTTAATAAAGGGAATGTGAGCCCAATTTTGGCTCACTTACTTTTTCCCCCAACTATCGTGTAGCGCTCTCTCTCTTTCTCTCTCTTCGTTCTGCTAGCGCTCCACTTTTGCAGGCAAGTGCCTCCTCTGCAAGCCACAGCTCCTGCACATCTCCTCATGCTCTTTCACTTGCACACACCGCTTCTCGCTCATCAACCGGTATCAGAGCCAAATTAGGGTTTGCTCCCAAACCTGCAAACGCTGATTTTCAGCCAAGGAGGTCAACTTTCACGCGAGATTTTGCAATTTCATCGCCAAAGGACTCGTCCCTGGACACTAAAGAGCTCCCGGCAAGTCAAATTGACCTAAAACAGGCTGAAATTAGGTCAAAATCAGCAAATTACAGGTTATGACAGAAAAATACAAGTTTTGCAAATCATGTATTAAGGTGTCGGAATATCTCTGCTAGGTCCCCGCTACCCGAAAACAAAGAAATTGCTAAAAAACAGGTCCCAAAACAGGTGTTTTCAACAAATTTCAGATTTATGCAGGTTTTTGCAAGTGTTTTTATCATGCGTTTACATTGGAGAAAGTGCAAATTGATGCAATCTACGTGCATTTGACAAGTTTTGGCTATGTATGACCATTTGTGGCTCAATTTTGTGCAATTTGATGCTACAAATTGGGGCTTTTGCTCATACATGTTTCTAAAGGCTGTGCATTAGCCTTATGTATGTTTTGTGAGGCTAAAAACAACTAAAATTGTTTTTTATTAGCACAAATTCGTTCGTTGAAATTTCCTATGCATAAATTTCAGAAATTGTTTTTTGTGCCTAAATTGACCTATTTTGCCCCAAATTGCTTCTGTGACCATTTGGAGCTGTAGTGCACACCTCTGTGAGGCTATACTCCGGTTTTTGTGCATTTTGCCCAAAAATTCAGCGTATTAGCCCTCTTATTCGTGCAACTATGGCCTCATCTTCTTCGGATGTGAAGAATCTCTTCGAGATTAGGAGGTTCGATGAAATAGGTTTTGACCTTTGGAAAGACAGGATCCAGGGAATCCTATTTCTTAAGGATTGTGAAGGGACACTTAAACGCATAAAGCCACAGAATATGACGGATGAAGCATGGGTTAGCCTGAACAGGAAGGTAGTTACATACATTAAAATGGCCATGACCGATGAGACAAGTCATTGATTTGAAAGGTCTCACAATTGCTTTTGATGTGTGGGAGAAGTTAAAGAGGATGTATGGGAATACAATGCATGTTAACCAAGTGCATTTGATGCGAAAACTCGTTGGTATGCAACTTGATGAGTCCAAGACCGCTGCAGAGCACTTGTCATTGTTCGCAGGTACTTTGTCGCAGTTACAGGATTCAGGTTTGCCTCCTTTTGATGATAAGCTGAAAGCTATCTTCTTGCTTATGACCTTACCTGATTCATGGAAAACATTGGTGGTTTCATTGTTGAATAACCCCAATTTGACCTTTGATGGTGTTAGGGGTTCTATCTTGAATGAGGAAATCAGGAGGAAAGCAAGTGGAGAGGGAGGCAACTCTGCCAACATGGTTAGAGGCAGGACAGAGAAGAAGAATGTCTATGCACAAAGGAGTAAGAGTAAGAGTAAGGAAAGGGGAAATGCCAGCAAAGGCAAGGGTGATGTGACTTGCTATCAGTGTGGCACGAAAGGTCACAAGAAACCCGATTGCAGGTACTATAAAGCCGAGTTAGAACGGAAAAAGAATGGCGGAGACGAAAAGAAAGAGAAGAAGGAAGTCAAGACAGATGCACAGGATAGCTCAAAGGACAAAGAGAAGTCCAATGTGGCTTCTAAGTGTGGTGATTGAGGAGCTGTCAGATGTAGAGGACATCTTGTGTGCCACTTTGTCAGATGATGATGCTTATGACCTTGATGCCTCTCTTAATGTTCATTCATAAGACATGCAGATCACCAAGAGTGATCTTATTGATGCTTTGTTGAGTGTCAATGATGCATTATCCCAGACTTGGATAGTTGATTCCGGTGCTTCATTTCATGTGACTCCTATCAAGAAGTGTTTCTCTACTTTTGATGCAGGCAAGCATGGCCATGTATACCTTGAAAACAATCATGCATGTTCCATTGAGGGTATTGGCACTATGCATCTCTCCATATATGGCACAAATGAGTTTGTCTTGCATGATGTTAGATATGTGCTGGGAATCAAGAAGAGTCTGCTTTCTGTTGGTCAGATGGATATGCATGGTTACAGCATCTTGTTTGAGAGAGGATCATGGAAAATGATGAAAGGCTCAAGGCTGATTGTTAAGGGCACAAAGAAAGGGACACTTTATTGCATGCATGGAAAGGCCGTGTTGGGCAAGTTTATTGCATTGGCTGAAATTAACTCACATGGAGTTGTGGCACAAGTGGCTTGGCCATATGAGCCAAAAGGGCCTCTCTAAACTTTGTACTTTGAACAAGCTTGATGCTAACGGCACAAAGCTTGACTTTTGTAATGAATGTCAATATGGCAAGCAAGTAAAGCGTTCTTATTACTCCGGTGTCTCTCGTAAATCTTGTGTGCTTGATCTTGTACATTCTGATGTATGTAGCATGCCTACTAAGTCTATGGGAGGTGCATGCTATTTTGTCTCCTTTGTTGATGATCATTCTAGGAAAATTTGGGTTTATTTGCTTAAATATAAGGCTGAAGCCTTTGCCGCGTTTAAGAAATTTCATGCATTTGTGACCACCCAAACAGGTAGAAAGCTAAAATGCTTGCGTACGGACAATGGAGGGGAGTTCACAAGTGCTGAATTTAACAAATTTTGTAAAAATTTGGGCATGAAGAGGGAGCTTACTATACCATACAGCCCCTTTTCTAATGGTGTGGCGGAAAGATTCAATAGGACACTTTGTGAGAGGGTGAGATGCATGCTGTCCACAGCTAATCTCTCTCATGGATTTTGGGGAGAAGCTTTGAAAACTGCAGTCCATATATGCAATCGATCCCCTCGCATGTCTTTGAAAGGTGACATCTCTGAAGAGGTTTGGTCTGGCAAGCTTGCTTCTTATGATCACTTACGCATTTTTGTTTGCGAGGCTTTTGTGCATGTTAGACTTGAGTTGAGGAGTAAACTAGATGCAAAGTCCATTAAAGGGCTCTTCATGGGATATGGTGAAGAAGGCGAAATGGGTTACAAGATTTGGTTACCTCAACTCAAAAGGGTTATACGTAGCCGGGATGTTGTTTTTAATGAGGTAAGGCTGCTTCAAAACAATTGTGCATCAAAGCATGACCATAAAATGGTCAAATTTCAGCATGACCAGCCACCTGTTAGGCCTATTTTTGACCCTCAGGATGCACCACATATGGCTGAAAATGTACATGATTCAGTGATGTTTGAGCCAGATGATGTCGGGCAGCAAATTGAGGCTCCTGAAGGGCATTTGCAGGCACGAAACAATGCTGAAAATGATGTACAGCAGCCCATTGTTGATGATTTTATCATGCCACGTGATGTAAACCCATTGCCGGATAATGTGGATCATTGGGTGAGGCGGTGTATTCGTCAAAGACGGCCTGTGAGCAGATATGATCTCTCTTTGCATTACATTATGTTGACAGATGAGGGAGAGCCTCTTACGTATAAAGAGGCAAAGACATGTGAGCACAGCGAGAAGTGGGAGCTTGCTATGCAGGAAGAGATTAAAGCTTTGCATGCTAATCATAGTTGGGATTTGGTGGAATTGCCCAAAGGAAGGAAAGCTATTCCTAACAAATGGGTGTATAAAATCAAGACTATTGATGCAAAACCCAAGTATAAGGCAAGGGTAGTTGCAAAGGAATATGTTCAAACCAAGGGCATAGACTTTCAGGAAGTGTTCTCTCCAGTTGAAACGAACGAGGAGATAGGATCTCCCCGCCACACGGATACCCGTCGGACGAACCACCCGACCATAGCCACCATCCGGCAGCTCCCCCGTGCTGGGGCCAGCGTCCAAGGACGTAGGCGTGCACCTGTAAGACCGAGGTCCCATACCACCCGGCCTCACCTCCTCGAGGTGACCTCGCGCACTCCTAGCCTCGCGGGCTAACCACTGGCACTCTGCCAGTGGTGGTCGATGACTGCAAATGAGGCCTTGGCTGCACGAAGGACTGTTTGCATGCCTACAGACTGATTTAAGTCGGATAATTACCATTTCATGCAATTTTTGATGAATTAACCGTTTACTCGATTGTTTTCTTCTCATGAGCATGTTTGCAGGTGAAATTTGATGTGCTTTTTGCTGATTTTTGATAAAATTCGGAAGGCGGGAATGCTTAAAAATGGAAATTTTCAATGAATTCTATTGATTTTTGACAGAAATTGAAGGATTACCTATTAAATCGCTGGTTTTGGATTAAAAATCAGCATATTGTATCCTTCTGAACTACCTCTCCCTGTAAGTCTCTCTCTGTGCGAAGCACAGAGAGAGAGAGAGAGAGAGAGAGAGAGAGAGAGAGAGAGAGAGAGAGAGAGAGAGATTGTTTAACCTCTATAAAGAGGCCGAAATCAGCCTATGAGACAAATCAAAGTACATGAGGTGGGTGTCCTCTGTGTATCCATAAAGGATAAAAGGGTACAAAAGTAAAAGTAAACTATCCTGTGTAATGTTTGGGGGGAGGTGATACAAAGAGGGTGGGGGTGGAGCTCCAAAAACTGGGGGAGAGATGCAATCCTATATGTTGGGGTAAATACAATCATGAGATGCTATCCTATCTCTAACTCCATCCAGTCCCATAATCAGGGTGTAATTCATGATGCATGGATGGGTAGGGTGCGGACAATCCGCGTAAGATGGCGGCTGGATCTGCAAAAGCCTGAGTACGTCGCTCCTCCAAGGATCTGTAGTAGTGCTCCTGGATCTCCTGGATCTCTCTCTGGTGTAGGCGGGGTGCCCTACGTCCATGTGTGCGTGGGCGTCTGTGAGCTCGGACCTCCTCAGCCTGCTGTAGAGTCACTCCTCTCTGGGTGGTCGAAAGTGATGGTGTTGCTATGGTCCTCTGGAAAAAGTTTGTGAGCTGTGTCTGGCGCTCGTCTCTCATCCCTAGTGCTGCCTGGAGGAGGGAGTCCCGATGCTGCTGTGCCTCTATGAGGAAGCGGCTGAGCTGTCGCTGGTCTTTGGACTCAAAGATCTGATGTAGAGTGGGCTGATCTGCAAACAAGGTCAGATATCTGCCTCTAATCTCCTCATATGCTCTACATCTGCATACGTAATGCTCCTCGCTCTCAACCTCTGCCGTGCAAAGTCTACATATCCTCTCTGCTCTGGGGACATGTGCCGCTCTCCCTGCCTCAATCTCTAGCTGGTGTGATGATACTCTGAGCTATCCGATGGCGACCCGTGCTCTATGTGGCATATAGACATCCATGTTTCTCGATCTCTGGATCAAACCATCTGCTACAATATGAGGAAGTGGTCTCTGTAGTACTGCCTCTTCGTGGGAAGAGGCTCTCTGGGTGTGATCCATGTCTCCCTGATGTATAGCTGCCAGAGATCTTGTTTGAGAACTCGATTCCTCTCGGTGTGTGAGAGGCGTATGTGAGGGGAGTCGGGATCATACTGAAAAGGGGGCAGATCCGTGATGTCCAAGCCATGGGATGTAAACCACTCTATGACCTGTGAGTACCATGCCCTCGTGTGCCCCTCCTGATGCAGTTGTATCGATGCCTCAAAAGCTCTGCGGGTGAGTGTGTCTGGTGGGAGCTCTCGCATGCGCTGGATGAAACAAACTGTCTGAAAGAGAGCCTCTACTAGCATCAGTGGGGTAGCTAGCTCTGCTCTGATGATATCATGTGGTACTGAGGGTTTGCTGTGGAGCAAACGGGAGATCATGATGATCTGTGGGCGCTCTATCTGTGTCCATAGGGATGCGGATAGCCCTGGAGTCCATACAGCGGCTGCATACATCATGGCAGGTGTGACTAGAGTGTCAAAAAGCCACCCCTTGGTGCGGGGCTCCTGGAAGTGGGCCTGATGGCATCTGCGCTCCAAGGTGGCCAGCGCTGCATATCCTCGTATAAGCCGGTCTCGGGCTGCTTGTGCCATGGAAAATCTACCAGTGGTGCCAGTGAAAGTCATCCCCAGGTATACATATGAATCAACCACATCGACCTGCCCGCCTGCTGCTGTGAGTACTGCTCTGCTCCGCACTGTCCTGGAGGTGTGAAAGATCATGACCTTGGTCCTGCCAAGGTTCACTCTGAGCCCTCGATGTGTGCAGAAATCATCCAAGGCTCGTAGGTGGCTCTGTAGTCCCTCCTGTGTCTCAAAAACTAGAATGATATCATCAGCATAAAGCATAATATGTATTGGTATACCTGCCAAGTCTGATCCCACCATTCCTGCGCGTAGAATGTAATCTGATATCTCGTCGATGTAGAGACCAAATAGAGTCGGGGAGAGGGGACATCCTCGCTTCACACCAATAGTGCTAGCAATGGAATCCGATAGTCCACCTTGGCAGCGCACTCTACCAAAGACCTGTGCGTATAAAGAATGAATGGCCCATATCATCTCAGATGGTATCTGTAGCTCCTGAAGGCGCTGGAAGAGTCTCTCTCTAGGGATAGTTAGTGTCAAAGGCCTTGCGGAAATCCACAAAGTAGCAGTAGAGTCTCCTCTTCCGTGCTTTCGCTCCATCGATCAGGCAGCGAAGCACGAAAATGTGGTCGATAGTCGAGAAAGTGCGTCGAAAGCCTGCCTGTCTTGACGCTCGTATCCCAGATGCCTCTGCATGCGTGCTAAGCTCTGCCTCAAGAACAGCCCCATATAGTTTGGCGAGTGTGTGGCCAATCATGATAGTCCTGTAGTTCCCTGGATCCAGGGTGTCGCCAGACTTGTGGATAGGCACGATGGTGTGCATAGTCCACTCCTCTGGTAGTCCCTCAACCAAGGCACGGTTGAAGAGACATGCTATCAAGGGGGAAAGAGTGTCTGCTGCATATATCAAGTGCTCACTCTGTAATCTAGTGTGATCTGCTGATCGGCCATGCTGAAGGCGTCGGATGGCCCTCTCCACCATGCTAGATGTGAAGAAAGTCGAGGTGGTAGGTCGAGGATCAGATGGCTCTGGGATCAGTGGCTGCCTAGGTATCTGGTACAAGCGATCGGCATAATCATGCCAAATCTGGGGGTCCTCCAGGGGGGTGGTGGGGCATGGCTCTCTCAGAATCCTCCATGCTGTGGCGCAGTCTGTACTCATAAGAAGGTGGTATAGCTCAAGCTCCTGTGCCTCCTCGAAGGCCCGCCGTTTACGGCGTGTGATGGCCTTCATCTGTCGTCTGACCTCGCTCTCAGTAATCTCCTCTAAGGCTCTTCGAGCCCGTAGCTGTCTGTATAGATCTCTGCACTCCCCGTCGTACCAGCGATTCTGGGGCATCGCCCCAGAGAGGGGGGGTCGACCATTGTGGGTAGTGTGTGGAAAGCAGCTGAGGGCTGAGGTGTGTAGAACTGCTGAGAGCTGGCTAGTGAGTGTAGAGAGTGGTGTGTCTGGGTCGAGAGTGTAGATCCCCTCATATACATGTGATGAGTAAACGTGGGCTAGCTCATGTGTGGAGAGAGAGAGAGAGAGAGAGAGAGAGAGAGAGAGAGAGAGAGAGAGAGAGAGAGAGAGAGAGAGAGAGAGAGAGAGAGAGAGAGCTACCTCTCTCTATGCGGGCCTTGAGTCTGTAGGGAGGTTGCGTAGTTTTTTTTCCAACGTGGCGCCCAATTGGCAGCATGGCGTGTACCAACCCCATGCGAGCGTAGGCTGCCCACGTTCATGCGCGTGCGATGCTTTCTTTTAGCCCACGCGGTGGAGTACGAGCGGAAGTGTGACGCGAGAGAGAGTGCGAGAAGAAGAGCACGACGATATGGTGAACTTGCTCTACTATAATGTGTAGAGCATAGTGAGTTCTTATTAGGTTTTTACAAAAGAATATGTGTACATACCTGGCGGCCCGCCCACTTACCTGGGCGACCACATTGGGCTTTATACCCCAACAACCTCCCACTTAAAGTCAATTGAACATCTCCAACACCTAAGATCTCACATGTCTGCCCATTGCCTAGCCGAACATGATCTTTAGTGGTCACATAAGAAGTAAACCACTCCTTGTTTGGAGACACATGAAGTGATGCCCCTGAGTCTATTATCCAGTCACTCAATGCATTTCCATCAGATGCTGTAAGAAGAGCCGAGTCCATTGTATTCTTCAAGAAGTAGATGTCTCCTGACACTAGACTGTCATCCTCTGCAAGAGTGTTTGTCACATTTATTTCTTGAATCTTGACTGAGGGCTTGTTCTTCTCACCATGGTCTTCAGCTTTCTCTTTGCCTTTTTCTGCTTTCCATTCTCTGCAGTCTCTTTTCATGTGACCCTTCTTGCCACAATGGTAGCATTCTATGTCACTCTTGCCTTTAGCACTGCGGGACTTGGTACGAGACTGATTCCTCTTTCCACCTTTGTACTTTTCTTTGGTCCTTCCCCCGACAACTAAGGCTGTTCCTTTGCCTTTGTCCATTGTCTTTCTATTGGTTTCTTCAGTAAGCAGACTTCCTTCTACACCTGCTATGTTCAAACCATCTGGAGGTGTAGAATTACTCAAAGCTGTGCGAAAAGTGTCCCAACTTTTCGGCAATGTGATCAACAGGAACATAGCTCTAACAGGTTCATCAAACTTGACACCTTGAGCTGACAACTGACTGTAGATGGTGTTGAATTCATTCAAATGATTGGACATAGGGGTCTCTTCTTTCATCTTGAAGTCAACAAGCTTCTTAAGCCAGTGTACCTGTGAAGCTGCACACTGCTTCTCATAAAGATCACTCAGCTTTGTCCATGCTTGATAAGCTGACATCTCGTCTGCTACATTGCAGTAAACGCTTTCTGTCAAAGTCAGCATAATGGTAGAAAGTGCCAATTCATCCATTTCGTTCCATTCATCTTCGTCCATATCTTCTGGTTTTATCCCCTTGAGCTTTATAGGTTTTAGGTGCTTCTTTTGTACCAACACGTGCCAAATCTGCTTCCATCCAGCTCCTTGATATTGTAAAGAGCAGTGTCCTGTGATCCAGCCATAGCTACGCTTCAAAGTGGTTTACTTTCCTCGGAAAAATTCGGCAGAGTTTCCCCTGTAAACTGACCTCTGAATCAATATTGACCTGTCAAATGAACCAAGAAAGCTTCAGATTCTGCATAAATTTCGGCAGAGTCTCCTTTGTAAAATGGCTCTGGTGTACTCAAAAACAGCTCAAAAAACACTGTTTCTCTGACACTGTAAGCTGCGGGTAAACCTGTCCTGCACCTGTACTGTCTCTCACTGTTCTGTCACTGTCCTGTAAGCATAGACTGCGACAATGCCTCAACGGCAGTAAAGCAAAGATGCAATCCCAACTGTCTAACTCACAGTCAATACATCCTAGCTGCCTATCTAAGGGTGCTCGAGGGATCACTTGAAGACCTGTATCACCGAAAGGATCTCAACATTCGAGAATCCCCCAGCTCAATAAAACCTCACTCGACCCTCAACAAAGGCTGCAGTAAATTTGACAGTACATAGACTTTGCACAAAGTCATACATCCACAAATTTCCCACTGTATGCTGTAACGGCTGCGGCGGTTGTTTGCTGCGTGACTCACAGCCAGCAAACCCTCAACAGACATACATCATCTCTGACAATACATCCCATGTGGAAGTACCTGCAATGTCAGGATGAAATCTGGAATATCAAGCAGCAAACACAAGCTACCTGATGAACTAGTGGATGTCGCCTACAGTCTGTGTGTAGATGCGCCCGTGTCGTATGTGACACGCCTCCAAGAACTGTGAGCCGTCCTTCGATGTGTAGACAACCACAAATCAACACTCATGGAGTGTCAATATCCTCAGCACCTGCAGTCGTAGGCCGAAAACCCCAAATTTGCAGAGTCGGATCTGCACCCGCTGAGATCACGTAGTCGAAAATGGCCTGCGCAGACCTTTGTCGAAGTCGAACGGTGGCCGAGATGACCTCAGAATGAATTTCTGACAACACCAAGCCCTTCGGGCTTTCCCACGAGATTTGGGGCCGTATCTTTGCCTGTCGAATTTCACTCCAATCTGAGCTGGTGACTCTAGCCTCCTGCAGTGTTGCCCCGAGCCTCGATCTGAGCTCTGATACCAGTTGAAGGAGTACGAGCGGAAGTGCGACGTGAGAGAGAGTGCGAGAAGAAGAGCATGACGATATGGTGAACTCGCTCTACTGTAATGTGTAGAGCATAGTGAGTTCTTATTAGGTTTTTACAAAAGAATATGTGTACATACCTGGCGGCCCGCCCACTTACCTGGGCCACCACATTGGGCTTTATACCCCAACACGCGGCATATGCAGGCAGCGTTTGACCTTCTTTTACGCTGGTTTGTTTATCTTGCAAGCCTTTTATTTAAAGGGCCAAGGTTACTTGAGTTATTTTAAAAAAGGGGGGGCTTGGACACTTTGATTTTTTCTAAAGTATTGGTTTGAAACCTGCAATTTTTTAAAAACTCACTTACACAGAGTTGCGGAGCTTACCGAAACCTCCCATTTGCTTCTCATGCTCCTCTTAAAGCCTACTCTCTCTCACCTACTCGCGCTCCCGCCATCGCCTGCTTGCGTTCCGACGCTCAGGCCGACGCGTAGAGCTCTTCAAACTTCAACTTTTCGCGATCGAAAAGTGCAGAAAAGGCTCTGTTTTGCGTGAATTTTTCAGTTTTTCACGCACTTCGCCATGGATTCCTCCAGCTCTAATGTGCAGCGTGACGACGCGCCAGGTAACATCCAAATTCCATTCACGCATGCTCTCTATACATGGATTACAACTACTTTCCAGAGTTTCGACCAGCATGTTACCGCTCTGGAAAACGCGAATGTTCAGACGAACCTCCGCTTGGCCTCTCTCGAAGGGGTCGTATAGGGGCTCAGTTCTCGACTTTCTACTCTCGAAAATATGGCTCAGTCGACGACTGCGCGTATTTCCGAGGGCGAAACCCATCTCCAGCATTTGCGGATGTAGATTGCTGCTTTTGGGCGTTCGCAGGGTGGTCCGATTGCTACAATTCCGTACAAAACTACAAATTTCTCAGGTGAAGAGAAGGAGTGTACGGAATTGGCCGTAAATAACTGGCTGCACCTGTGGACCACATACTTTGATCTCCATGGAGAGTATGATGAAAGGAGGATTCAGACGATTCCTCTCTATCTGCGCAGCAAGGCGCTTACCTGGTGGCGTGACATGACAGAGAAGCCTACGACGTGGGTTGATTTTTGCGTGAAATTCAAGAGGGATTTCGTCAAAATGGACCCTTTGAAAGCTTATGCCAAACTGCAGAGTCTTTCGATGAAAACTTTGTCTTTTAATAAGTATACGACAGCTTTAAAAGAGGCGCTCACGTTCTGCAAGGTGGATTCCACACACGCCGTGCACATGTACTTGCTGGGATTACATGAAGATTATCGTTGGGCCTTAATCAAGAACAAAGCCCCGACTGATGTCGAGGATGAAGTGGCCAAGGCTAGGACGTTCCATTTGATAAATGGAGCGAATTATGAGAAGAAAAGAACTACAGACCATCAATCCGGTGAGGGTGCTTCGAGGAAGCGACCCCGATTCCAGCATAAGTCCAAATCACCGCCGAGATCTTCTCAGGAAACGAAGAAAGCCATAAATGCTTCAGTTGCTGATGCAGTGAAGAAGGGGGCTTGCTTCGGATGTGGCCAGACAGGTCACCAAATCAAGGATTGCCCTAAAAAGAAAAAGACACAGAAATTGCAAGGCCGTCCTTCGGTTCAGATTCATGAGATCTTAGGTAACTCTGATGTTGTTCAAGTTGAAATCCATCATTTAGCGCACAGTTCATGCACTAATTGTACTTTTAGCACCAAAGTGTTTGGTAAGCACGATCTTCTCCGTTTCCTCGGGAAGATCAATGGTCACGACGTGACCGTACTCCTTGATAATGGAAGCTCACACAATTTTGTGGATGCAAAATTGGTGCAAAGAGAACCTGCGGACGCAGGACAGTGACCATGAGTATCGCGTGAAGATGGCTCGTGGCGTGGATACGGATGTATGGAATCGGGTGGTTCCAGACTTGTCGCTCGAGCTGGCTGATTATAAAGAGAACCTGGATTTCCACATCATGCGCCTGGACAGAGCAGATGTTATTTTAGGAATTCCATGGTTTTATGATAAACAAGACTCATTGTATATAGACTATGTACATCACTCTCTTGTTTTTGTTAAGCAGAACATGCCTCATGTATCTGTGTCGCTTTGTAATCAGAAGTCTGTAAATAATGGTTTTGCAATACCAGTTGTTACTGCTTTGGAAATGTATAAAGAAATAAAGTCTTCTGATGTTGACTTTATCAATGTGTACCATCTGCTTGGTTTGATTCATTAGTGCTTGGTACTTCTCTCACTGAATTTCGTAAAAATGTTTCATGTTCTTCTGTTGAACTTGGGGATTCCGATGAATCCAATTTTATCCGAGAAATCATGACTAATTTCAAGGATGTTTTTCCTGATGATCTACCTCCTGGCTTGCCGCCTTCGAGAGGAGTTGATCATGGCATTGAGTTGGTGGATGGTAGTTAGTCCTTCTCAAAGCAACCCTATCGGTTTAGTAAAACCGAGGAGGACGAGATTCAGCGACAGCTGAAGGATTATCTCGACAGGGGTTTTGTTCGGCCTAGCAAATCCCCGTGGGGAGCGCCAGTGCTACTTTCTCGAAAGAAGGATAACACTATGCGCTTCTGCGTGGATTACAAGGGGTTGAATAAACTCACTGTCAAGAACAAGTATCCGCTCCCGCGCATGGACGATCTGATAGATCGGCTCCATGGAGCGTTGTATTTTACGAAGATAGACCTGCGATCAGGCTATCATCAGATACGGATCAAACTGGAAGATATTCCTAAGACAGGCTTCCATACGCGTTATGGTCACTACGAGTTTTTGGTCTTGCCTTTTGGTTTGACCAATGCTCCAGCTACGTTCCAGCAGATGATGAATGATCTGTTGAGACCATTTTTAGGCACCTTCGTTGTTGTCTTTCTCGATGATATCTTGATCTACAGCCGAAGTTTGTTTGAGCACCTAGTGCATATACGCACTGTTCTCGAAGTACTGAGAACTGAGAAGCTTTACGCTAAGGCTTCGACGTGTGAATTCTTTAAAAAAGAGCTTTTGTACTTGGGTCACGTCATTACTCGCGATGGAATTCGCGTCGACCCTAAAAAGTTAGATAAGTGCGAAATTGGCCCATTTTGAAGAATGTACGCCAAGTAAAGTCCTTTTTAGGCTTTACTCGATTCTTTTGCAAGTTTATCAAGGATTACTCTAAAGTTGTTGCTCCGCTTACGCAACTTTTAAAAGGAGGGGTGAAAGGGCCGAGGAATTCAGGGTGATCTCAGAGGCCGGAAGGCTAGATGGGTTGAGCTTATGCAAGAGTTTGACTTTGAGATCCGTTATAGGAAAGGATTCAGCAATTGAGTTGCTGATGTGCTTAGCAGGATTCCTGAGGTTAATGCCTTGTCTATGGCTGAAATCTCGACGGATTTCTATCTCTCTCTCTGAGGGCTATGTCGTTCTGATGGCCATTTTGGCAAGATATGGAACGAGGTCGAAGCGGGGCATGACTCGCATACAGGCTTGGGTGATCCGGAGATCCAAGTGAGTCGTGCTGGAGAGACGAGACAGCGACAATATTCCATTAGAAGTGGACTATTGTTCAGAATGGTAAAGTCTGCGTGCCGGAAATCGATGAGATTCGACAAAAGATTTTGTGCGAATGCCACGATGTTCCTAGCGCTGGGCACCCAGGCATCCAGAGAACTTTGGCTTTGGTCAAGCGATATTTCTATTGGCCAAGAATGCGCTCTTACATAGAGAGCTATGTGAAGAGATGCGCTCAGTGTCAGGTCAATAAGGCAGAGCGCCTTAGGAAAGCTGGCCTTCTACATCCATTGGAAATCCCATATGCCAAGTGGCAAGAGTATTTCCATGGACTTTATCGTTGGTTTGCCAAATGCTAGTCGGGGCAATGACGCTATTTGGGTTGTGGTCGATCGACTCACAAAAATGGCGAAGTTTATACCAATGAAGTCGACAGTAAAAAGCCATGAGTTGGCGGTTTTATTTGTCGATCAGCTTTATAAGCTCTATGGTCTCCCAGAGGATATCGTCAATGATCGAGATACTAAGTTCACTGGCCGATTTTGGCGAGATGTGTTCGCTCATCTTCAGATGAAGTTGAGTATGTTGTCTTCTGACCATCCTGAGTCCGACGGACAAACTGAGAGGATAAATCAGACGTTAGAGGACATGTTGAGAGCCTATGTCTCTCATAGGCAGTCTGATTGGGAAAGGTATCTTCCACAGTTAGAATTTGCCTATAATAGTAGCAAGCATTCTGCTACTGAATTTAGCCCATTCATGCTAATGTATGGGTTTGAGCCTAAATCCCCGATTGCTATTGGCTTAGAGAAAGTCAAAGAACGCCAAGTTCATGATTTCCTGTATGACATGCAGGAAATGCTCGAATTGGCTAAGGATAGTATAAGAACGGCTTGTGATCGAGTCACTACTTATGCTAATCAAAAGAGATCTCCAAGGACTCTAGATGTGGGACAATGGGTCTATCTGAAGATACCCAAGGATTCCAAGACTATGCGAACAGGAAAGCAGTATAAGCTTTCAGCTAGATATTGTGGTCCGTTCCTGATCACAAAGAAAATTGGCCAAGTTGCCTACAAACTGGCTCTTCCTTCGGATGTTAGTGTACATCCAGTGTTTCATGTCAGTCGCCTTAAAGTGAAATTGGGCGAAGCCGACGTTGTTGTGCCTATCGAGGAAAATGTATGGCAAGATATGCAAACTGAGTATATTCCTCGAGAACCAGAAGCAGTTTTAGATCATCGTATCCGTCATTCGCGCCAAAAGGCTTATGACGAGTACTTAATTAAATGGAAGGGTCAATCTGAAAGGTTTGCTACTTGGGAACTTGTTCGAGCTTTGAAGGCTCAGTATCCCCACTTCATTGATGAGGACATCAATGGTTCTTAAGGGGGGAAGTATGTTATGTCCCGCTCACAGGAGAGGGGATCTAGCCCAGATGCCGTCGGAATGTGCGTTCAGTGTCCGGGCGGATGTAGTGTGAACACGGCCAGTGTGGCCGGCCGTTATTATAAAAGGGAGGCCAAGGCCTCATTTGCAGTCATCGACCACCACTGGCAGAGTGCCAGTGGTTAGCCCGCGAGGTCACCTCCAGGAGGTGAGGCCACGTGGTATGGGATGCTCGGTCTTACAGGTGCACGCCTACGTCCTCCGACGCTGGCCCAGCACGGGGGGGGCTGCCGGATGGTGGCTATGGTCGGGTGGTTCGTCCGACGTGTATCCGTAGGCGGTCCGTGTGGCCGGGAGATCCTATCTCCTCGTTCGTTTCATGAAAAAAAAACTACTCGACCTCCCTGCAGACTCAAGGCCCGCACAGAGCTCTCTCTCTCTCTCTCTCTCTCTCTCTCTCTATGCTTCGCACAGAGAGAGGTAGTTCAAAAGGATACAGTATGCTGATTTTTAATCCGAAACTAGCGATTTAATAGGTAATCCTTCAATTTCTTTCAAAAATCAATAGAATTCATTGAAAAATTCCATTTTTAAGCATTCCCACCTGCCAAATTGCTGAATTTTATAAAAAATCAGCAAAAAGCACATCAAATTTCACCTGCAAACATGCTCATGAGAAGAAAACAATCGAGTAAACGGTTAATTCATCAAAAATTACATGAAATGGTAATTATCCGACTTAAATCAGTCTGTAGGTGTGCACACAGTCCTTCGTGCAGCCAAGCCGGCTCTGATACCATGAAACAAACGAGGAGATAGGATCTCCCCGCCACACGGACCGCCTACGGATACACGTCGGATGAAGCACCCGACCATAGCCACCATCCGGCAGCTCCGCCGTGCTGGGGCCAACGTCCGAGGACGTATAGGCGTGCACCTGTAAGACCGAGCATCCCATACCACCCGGCCTCACCTCCTCGAGGTGACCTGCGCACTCCTAGCCTCGCAGGCTAACCACTGGCACTCTGCCAGTGGTGGTCAATGATTGCAAATGAGGCCTTCGCCTCCCTTTTATAATAATGGCCGGCCACACTGGCCGTGTTCACACTACGTCCGCCCAGACGCTGGACGCCCATTCCGACGGCATCTGTGCTAGATCCCCTCTCCTTGAGCGGGACATAACACCTGTTGTGAAGATGACCACTTTGCGTGTATTGTTTGCTATAGTGGCCGCTCTTGATTTGGAAATGGACCAAATGGATGTACATACCGCTTTCTTGCATGGTGATGTGGAGGAAGAGCTTTACATGAAGCAACCCGAGGGTTTTGTTATTCCTGGCAAGGAACATTTGGTATGTATGCTCAATAGAAGCTTGTATGGGCTGAAACAATCATGTAGACAATGGTACAAGAAGTTTGACCAAATGGATGTACATACCGCTTTCTTGCATGGTGATGTGGAGGAAGAGCTTTATATGAAGCAACCCGAGGGTTTTGTTATTCCTGGCAAGGAACATTTGGTATGTATGCTCAATAGAAGCTTGTATAGGCTGAAACAATCATGTAGACAATGGTACAAGAAGTTTGACTGCTTCATGCTCAAACACGGTTACAAAAGAAGCCATGCAGACCATTGTTTGTATACCAAACTTAATGAGGACGGCAACTCTATCATTCTTGTGCTCTATGTGGATGATATGTTGATAGCTGCAAAGAAAAGAAGCACTGTTGATGCTCTTAAAGGGCAGCTGAACATATACTTGGAGTGCGTGTTAGAAGGCAAAGAGACCAGCGCCTATTGTATTTGTCGCAAGAAAAGTACATTGAAAAGGTGCTGGACAGATTTAACATGGCTGAAGCAAAGCCTCTTGGTGTGCCATTACAACCATATGTCAAGATCTCCAAGGATGATTGTCCCAAGTCAAAGGAAGAAGCCAATGACATGCAAAGTGTGCCTTACGCTTCAGCTTGTGGTTCACTTATGTATGCTATGGTTGCTACTAGGCCTGACATAGCCCATGCAGTGGGATTGTGAGCCGGTTTACGGCTAATCCAGGCAGGTTGCATTGGGATGCAGTGAAGTCCATTATGAGGTACTTGAAAGGGACTAAAAACAAATGCCTCTGCTATGGTAAAGGACCATTGGAGTTGAAGGGATTTTGTGACTCTGACATGGCTGGTGATGTGGATACACGGAAATCCACAAGTGGCTATCTGTTTACTCTTGCAGGAGGTGCTGTTTCATGGTGTTCTAGATTGCAAAAGATCGTTGCATTGTCTACTACAGAGGCTGAATATATTTCAGCCACTGAGGCTTCCAAAGAAGCCATTTGGTTAGCACGTCTATGCAGCGAGTTTGGTTTGCCTGACAAGGCACCTATGCTTGGTTGTGATAGCCAGAGTGCCATATGTGTGGCAAAGAATGCATGTTTCATGCACGCACAAAGCATATTGATGTGCGGTACCACTTCTTTCGAGAAGTGCTTGAGGATGGCCTTATTACATTGGTTAAGGTCCATACATCACAAAATCCAGCAAATGCTCTCACTAAGTGCTTACTCAAAGCACAACATCAGCTATGCATACAGATGGTGGGAGTCACATAGCTTAAAGGCGCCATTTATGCCTTTAAGTGGGAGATTGTTGGGTTAAAGGCCCAAATGGCCCCCTTTTGTGTATAGTTTTAAAGGTTATTAACCTTTGGCCAAGTTCACATTGAACTTGGCCACTAACTTTAAAATTGGTCCTATACGTTTAATAAAGGGAATGTGAGCCCAATTTTGGCTCCCCCAACTATCGTGTAGCTCTCTCTCTCTCTCTCTCTCTCTCTCTCTCTCTCTCTCTCTCTCTCTTCGTTCTGCTAGTGTCCCACTTCTGTAGGCAAGTGCCTCCTCTGCAAGCCACAGCTCCTGGACATCTCCTCATGCTCTTTCACTTGCACACACCGCTTCTCGCTCATCATATCGACCTTAACCCTTTTGATAGTAGATACATATTGCCTCGAATGATGCAAATGCTTAAAGAGCTGCTTCGATGAACAACCTTTATCCATAAAGGCATACTGTCTTGATCTAACCTTCCATTTTTCAAGTTTCCTCCGGTTATTATGCATCAAAGAGGCTTTAGCTGCACATAGTTCCTCTTGTTCCGATTGAGTAAGCCTCTAGTGTCTACAAGACTTTCTAAGGCTTGACTAGTCATCTTATCTTCCTGACCGCTTGGATCCGCATGACAAAACGATACCAAGCCACATCCACATCAATAAACATATGAGAGCTAAGTGGAGGAATCACCGCTTCACTCAAGATTTGGAATGCCTTGTGCGAGAGATATGCATTATTAATTTGCAGCAACAACCGCTTACTGGGAAGTGGGGAGTCTGCATCCAATGCTTCAAAATGGATCAAGAGTCAAAGAGAAAAATGATCAGATAAAGTAAAGGAGCGATTAATCCTCATATCACATGCAAACATATCATATTGGGGAGAGCCCAATACATTATACCGATCCAATCGTGCTCTATATCGTGAGCAAGCATTATGAGCAAAAGTATAGCCCCGCTGTACTAACCCACAGATCCAGAACACCTGTCTCACTGACCATATCATCCCAGGAAGAATGTTCATAGTTTAACATATGCGAGTGGCCGGTTGTATTGTCCGTGTTTGCCGGCGCATTATTAAAATCCCCGCACCAAAAAACAAGTGAATGCCAAGGGTATTTGACCAAATCTTGCCAAAGATGAGATCTTTGTGCCGAGGCAGTATAAGCATAGATACCAACAAATTCCAGAATATTGCCTTGCACGAGACATTAAACAACCATCCAACGCCCTGCCGGATCTTTATGGGCCAAAACCGGCTGCAATTCATGACGCACCATCATTAAAACACCCGAAAAAGAGCCTATACCAGCGTAAGAAATCCAAAATCCTGCATAATACGATGATTGACCAACGAAGTCGTGCTAATTATGCTCTTGTAATACCGCTATATCTGCCTTATTTGTATGTACATAATGCCAGATTAGCTTCCACTTATCGTGGTTGCACAATCCGCGCACATTATATGTAAAACATCTAAGAGGAGAATGCATCTGTAGAGTATTTACAAAAGAGCCACGAGGCACAATTATCAAGTAGAATTGCCCATAGGCACATCCGCCTCCATACTAGCCGTCAACAAAGCGGATTCCATATGCGTTCCTTGCTGGGGATTTTGATGCATCGGTAATGATGCAGATGTTGACCCAAGCAGAGTATCTTTGTATGAGTGAACCACTCTATCCCATGCTTCAACTAGCAACTTATGATCAGAGATGCAGATGCAAAAGTTTTACCACCTCTCCCATCCAAAGCCGGTACATTATTTCTTGAGGCAGGCGAAACACGAGGTTTTGCAGTCCTCTTGGGAGTTTGCCAATTATCAGTGGAATCTGTCATTTTAGCTTTACCTTTGGTATCGTTTTTTGCAGCAGGCTGGGCATTAGCCAAGCTCTTAACCGAGCCTTTACCCTGTTTGGTATGCATGCTTCCATTAGAATCCCCCATCTTCGGCCTCACAGACGAAGAGGAGGGAGAAGCACCATGAGTTCCAGCCGTAGGAACAACAGATGGTGGCAATTTAAACAAAGACTCTTGGCATTGAGATTGGATATGACCAAATTTTCCATAGCTAAAACATGCACCTGCAAACTTCCCCCATTTGAGTTTAAAAGGCCTTTTGCCTACCATAGGATCACTAGAGTCAACCGTAATTCCTGACGGCGTCGCCCTGTTGTCCGTATCCCACAACACGCTAAATCTATTGGAATTTAGTATCCAAGTTTGGAGGGCATATCACTTTGCCTAATTGAGTTGCTAGAAGAGGCAACAAATGCTTCCAAGTTCGCGGAAATCCAACTAATTCCACCCAAACTGGGCACCTGTCGTATCAAACTCTGATAATCTTTAGTATGGCAGTACATGTGTCATTTGCATGTTGAAACAAAGGCGACATTTCCAACAAATGCGAACGAGCATCCACGTCAACCGGAAGCACCTCATAAAACCCACGGGCACCAAAATACACCCCTTGGACTGCTTGTCTTTTCAATATAAATCAACCCATTGACCTACATCTTGTGCCGAGGGCATCTTGCCAGGGAAAAATAAAATAATTGCATTCAATGCATATTGTGCAACCGGATCCATCAGCTGCTCAACCGGAATAACCACGGTATCAGGTTGCTGGCCTTCCCAGGCATTCCTAGCATGTGCAAAATCCAGAGTTACCAGGGAACGGACATTTCGGGCCTTGGAACGCCGGAACAACGTTCCGGCCGGCTGGGATTTTCTGGAACGCGTCGGAACGGAACGGCGTCCGGCTGGAAACTGTCACCGGAACGGGCTGGAACGGGACGGAACAGACCGGAACGGCCCCAACGGCCATAAACGGCAGTTTTTGAAATTGAAAAAAATGACTGTTAGGCAGCCAACGGCCATTTTCAGCAGTCAAAAAAGTATATAATGCCCCCCTCCTCCCCCATTCTTCACACACTCATCAAGCCTCAAGGCCCATTCTCCCTTGCTTGAGCCTTGCTCTCAACTCTCAAGCCAAGCTCATTCTCCCTAGCTTGCTCTCAACTCTCAAGCCATAGTGTGGCGCCGCGGCATGCCTCAAGGCTCAAGCTCTCAACCTCTCTCTCTCTTGGGCTAACTTCTAAGTTCTAACCCTCAACTTTCAAGGCTCAAGGCTCAAGCTCTCACGGAATCAAGCGGCAAGCCTCTCTCTCTCTCTCAATCCCTCTCTCTCTCTCAAAGTTCAAGATCAAGCTCTCTCTTTCACGGATAATCCATCATCCATGGCCTCTTCTTCTCGTTCAACCCCCTCCGTTCATGCGGGCAACACTCAAAAGGCGAAGGAATGGTCGTGGTGGGATGAAGTGACCTCGGAGGGCACCTTGTCGGCGGCGGGAGGTTCTCGTGCATGGGGATGCAAGCTATGCTCTTACACGCGGAAAGGGGGGCATGACAAAGTGAGGGCACACTTTCTTCGAGTGCCGGGACATGAGGTGAAATTTTGTGCCAACGTAACCATCGAGAAGAGGAAGGAGCTTGAGGAAAAGGATCGGCAATTCAACCATAAAGCCAAGCCGGCACGCAAAGGTATTGATCCAAAGACCCTCATTTTCCCTTCTTCCTCTCTACCCGGTGTAGGTGTTGGTGCATCTTCAAAAGGTCCAATTCGTCGCCAAAAGACCCTTGCCACCTCTTGGGACCCAAAGAAGAAGGAAGAGGTGGATGCGGCCGTGGCCCGATTCTTCTATCACGACCATATCCCATTTGTCGCAGCGAGGTATGTTCATTGTTTTATGATTCATCAATCTTCTCTCTCATTTCTTCCGTTATCGTCGTTTCCACTTTTTTGATACTAACCTCTTCTATGTTTGATCGAAATAGGTCGGAGTATTGGAAAGTCATGGTGCAACGGATAGGAGAGTATGGCACCGGCTATGTGCCGCCATCTTCAGAGGCTCTCCGAACCACCTTGCTCGATCGAGAGAAGGCTATCGTGGAGCAAGCAACCCTCAACATTCAGCGTCTTTGGGCAAAACATGGCGTTTCCCTCATTGCTGACGGGTGGAGCGATACAAGGAACAGATCTATCCATGGTCTCGTCGCATACTCTAGTGGAGAGATGTACTTTGTGCACTCTCATGATGCCACTGAGAGTGGCAAGTCCGTCGATGTCCTCTCTGCAGAGTGGACAGCGGCCATAGAAACCATCGGTGAGCAACACGTGGTGGCCTTTGTCACAGATGGGGAGGCATCAAACAGGGCAGCAGCAGCTATCATAGAGGGCCACTATCCGCATGTGACAGTGTGCTTTTGCATGGCACACTGCTTGAACAACCTTCTAAAAGACATCGGCAAGCTAGACTGGATTGCTCCAGTCATTGCTGATGCAGTGAAGATGGTTACTTTCATCAACAATCACAACTTGGTTCGGAGTGAGTACCTCAAGAGGTCGGACGGCAAAGTGCTTCTAAAGTATTCAGATACCCGCTTCGCATTCAACTTTCTTCTTGTACGTAGGCTGTCTGAATGTCAAAATGCGGTCCGACAGGTCTTCATCAGTGATGAGTTCACCACCTCCCCCTATGCAAAGACAATTGCAGGGATTTTGTGCAAGGATAAGGCAGAGGATCTTGAGTTCTGGAAGGAGCTCAAGAGTCTAGATGCACAGGTAAAACCGGTGGTTCATTTGCTTCGAGTTCTGGATGGCATGGATCCTTGCATTGGCAAGATTTATGAGGCAATGGACCGCATGATTGAGCAGCTTGCACAGCTTGAGCAGAACGCAGAGCGATATGAGGAGATCCATGCGCTTTGCAGCTCGAGGTGGAATTCATATGCCTCTCCTTTACACGGGGCAGCGTACATGGTGGATCCAGAGTTCCAAGGTGCATGGCAAGAGACAGATAGGGAAGTCATGAACCAATTTACAGAGATCTTAAACAAGATGGTTCTAGACAGAGATGGGCGACGCATTATCAGAGATCAGCTGAGACAGTACAGAGAGATGCGGGGGTCATTTGGCAGTCCAGATGCTCAGATTGATCGCAAGAAAATAGGTTCAGTGCTTTGGTGGGAGGACTATGGCTATGATGGCCCTGAGCTTCAGAGATTGGCGATCCGTATTCTCAGCCAGTCAGTTAGTACCTCATGCTTGGAGCAATTGTGGAGTACCTTTAGCCACATTGCTTCCAAGAAGAGAAATCGGCTTGGAGTGGAGAAGGCTAATGATCTTGTCTTCGTCAGCGCAAATTTGAAAATGCTTTGCAAGAGTACAGACAAACAGACAGATCCTTTTACACAGTGGGAGATGGAGCAAGAGGCTTCTCAGGCGGGTGGAGATGCACATCCACCAACACCAGGTACTTCATCTGTGGCTGAGATCGAGCTGGACCTAGACCTCGATGATGAGGAATGGGAGGATGTGCATGATTTACAGCCGGCTACTACGGATTGGGAGGCCTCTCAGGCTAGTGGCTCTTGAGTCTTGAGTCTTTGCCATTTATCCACCTTTTTGTATGGCTGCTTGAGCCTTTCCCTCTTTGCAATTTGTAGCTACTAGCATCTTTATGGTATTTGTCACCTTCAGTCTTTTGGTATTGTGGTCACTGAAGTCTGGTTTGAACTTTGCCCCCCTTTGGTTTTTTTGTAGCACCTTGGCCGCTGGCGGCCCTTGAGGCTTGTTACTATGTTAGCCATAATTAATTCCAAAGTGTTATCTCTGACTACTACTCTTGCAATTATTTGAGAGCATTGTGTATGTACTATGGGCATTGTGTTTGCTCATTGTTGTTCATCTGGCTATGTTGTTCATCTGGCTATGTACTCTGGGCGCCTCACATCCCAATCAAGTCATAATAAAGTTAAATGGTCTTCGAATCGTGTTTTTTGTGGGTATTAGAGTCAAAGGACTCTAATACTACTTGTATTCAAACACATAACACTAAAAAAAATAATATTTGGGTGTTTTTTTAGCCTGCCGTTCCACGCCGTTCCCGTTCCGGGCCCATTCCCGTTCCCCCGTTCCGCAGGGAGGCCCGTCGCCGTTCCCGTTCCGCGTTCCGGGTAACTCTGGCAAAATCCTCTGACAAACACTCTGTAATGATGTTTGCAGCATCCATCGAGGAAAGATCAACCTGTTTTCTATGCTTATATACAGCTTCTTTTGCCATCACCAATTGAAACCACACTTTCTATAGACAAATGTCTTCTTCAAATTAGAACACTGCTCTAGACTGTCACTCAATTTTTAGCTTTATCAGAGTTTCTTTGTACAAAACCACAAAATTGTACATGAACGAGTCTTTGTTCTATAAAAATCTGAACCAGAATGCACCAGAAGGGCTAACAGCACATAATCCTAATTTGCTACAGTAGCAAATTACTGAAGAGCCGACTAAATTCCTTGGAGAAAACTCTGCTCAGGCGAAATCTGCATGCTGACGAGCATGGCCTGATTCAATCACGAATTGTACAGAGGACTGAAGATGGAAGGCGCAATTTTGCCCAATTCTGGTCACTAACCCCCCCCCCCCCCGCCCCAAAAAAAAAAAAAAAACAGCAGACAAGCTGTGCAGAGACAGGGAGTTGACTGTGCAGAGGCAAAACCACCATGCTGAGGGGTACTGCTGCGAGGAAATCACGCACAGTGTGTGCAGGACAGATCACGTTCAGAGCTTGCAGGTGAAGACGTGCAGGGTTGGAGCATGTCAGCACGTGCAGAGCGCGCAGACAGACAGCTCGCACAGGTGGGCAGAACGCGCAAGGCACCTGTTGGGATTGACGAGCAAGATGGCTGCGCGCTGGTGAGGAAAACCTCCAGACGCCTACGCAGTTAGGGTTCGCGACCTGTGGTTGCCTGTGTCTGCGACCTGAGACGGCTAGGATTCGTGGTAGAGCACGCCTCTCTCTAACACACACACACACCTCTCTCTCTCTCTCTCTCTCTCTCTCTCTCTCTCACACACACACACACACACACACACACACACACACACACACACGTATGCACACACGCGCACGCACGCACGCACACACACACACGCCCCCCCCCCCCCCCCCCCCCCCCCCCCCCCCACACACACACACACACAGAAAAGACAAGTTTGTATTATTGATTACTCTGGGGCCTTGATAATGCTCGGGTCAGCCTGTCCGCTAGTAGCCGTACAAATCAGAACATATGTACAAGGACTGCAAGCTCAGGGTGATCTCACAGGGGGGGGCTATAGCGACATATGGATGCTTTAGACTCATTTTGTACCGAGCGGGGGCTCACCGTCAACCTTGGCAAGACCGAGGTGATGGTATTCCACACTTCCCTAGCAGTCAGGGATGGCACCCCACATCATGTATGGGGACAGGAGGTCAAGGTGGTGACTGATATGTATAGCTTGGGGTCACTTTCACTCACCCAGTGGACGCTTCTCTCTGAAGTAGGCAGTCCAGTCCAGGCTCATGAGAGGATATGTGGCACTTGCTACCTTAGAGTGACAATGCCACCAGGCACACTTCTCAGGAGCCCGGTATGAAGGGGTGGCTTTTTAATACTTTGGTCACACCAGCCCTGGCCCCTCATGTATGCAGCACCAGTTTGGGATGCTATGGAGGATTGGAGGCAGATAGAGCGACCCTAGGTGATTATGCTATCCCGGATGATTAGAGCAAAGGTCTATATCCCACATGACATTATTAGAGCAGAGTTCGATGTACCCCTATGGTTGTGGAGGGGGATGCACCCGGAGCCGATGACATACAGAGCTTAGGAGGCATTTCCAGCACTTGCGAGGAGGCACACTTCGTATGCTGCTACAGTTCGGTGGCTTTCGGGGCATGCGATAGAGATGGACAGATTACCCCCATTCCAGTATGATCTTGCTGTACCGCATATATGCCTATACCATGAGGATAGGAACCACCTCATTAAATTGGATTTATTAGAGGAGTACATGACAGGACAAGGGTTGAGCCTCAAAGCCCACTACCCACGAAGATGGAGTATTATATAGATCATTTTCTACATATTACCGACCTGGGGACGATTCAGAGGCCACTATACTTGGAGACTTTTATGTCACATGCCATGAGGAGCCACATAGGGCAGCTCCAGGTATTCTCACATAGATTGGAGATGGAGGTTGGTAGGGCGACGGATGGCCCCATAGAGTTGTCTTTGCAGACTATGCTCATTAGAGATAGAGTCGGAGGAGCATTTCCTATGCAGATGTGCCCGTGATGGCCCAATCCATCTTGAAAGAGGTAGTGGTATCTCCCTCTAACCTCATGATATAACACTCTTTATCATGGAGCTACATAGACTTAGAGACTCACGCATGGCTTCCATGGGGGAGCCAACACCCCAGAGACATATCAAACAGTGTCATAATACCCCCACTACTACCACTCGCACACCAGCAACTCTAAGACCCCTAGTGACACAACATGGTTGACTCAGGGGTTTCACACTCAGGGAGGCAAAGAGGGCCTGACCACGTTGAGCAATACGGGTACCAAGCCCACGTCACAGGCACTGGACCATCAGACGCGACGAGGAGATAGCGACAACACGTGGGTTCCTTTTTCAACAGCACTCCAACATGCATTGTCTCCACCGATCTTGATGGAGCAGATCTTACAGTTGAGTTTCTCTGTGGGATGAGGATAGTCATAGAGCATGGATGATGTGCTCACATAGCATGTTAGTGCTATAGGATGGGGGTCATTTTGTCTAAGCTGATGCACAACTCACCCCGTTCAGGATGATTATGATGATGATATGTATGTATACAGCTTTTTTTTTTTCGGAGCTTTGAAACCGGCCCGTAGGGCGGTAGACATTAGCTTTCACCCGATTCTTTAACACTTGATTATACGACACGAAGCAATGACTTAAAAGGAACCTGTAACTGGGAATGGATTTACACTTCAAAACAAAAGCACGGCCAGGAAGCTAGAATGCTCCCAAGCAGACAGCGACACCTGTAGGCCCCAAAGGTTGGCGCCCCTTTCGGTATTTCTTTATTCTTTAACAGAGGGAATAGAACCTGTGATTTTCTACAAGCTGTCCCGCATAATCTGGGCTGAATTCCATTTGTTCTGGCCCGATTTCGGTAGCATAACTGTACTAGGACGCTTCACAGTCAATATCCCCACGCAATAGATGACTTCTCAACGCATACGGACACTTTGCAAAACCTGGCGAGAATTTGCAGCACGCTGAATTCTCTGTTTTTTGCCCCGAAAATGCGCCAGATCACCTCTACAGTGGTCCCCTCGTGTCTTGAACCTCCTGGGGGTATTAGGACCGTTTAGGGCCGAAACCCTAAACCTGCAAAAATACACAGAAGGCTGTAATTCCCTGTTTCGGGACCCGTTTTGCGTGCCAGTCGCATCCGTAGCAAGTCCTCGAGCTTCCGCACTTGTAGGGCTACTTGCCCTTTGAATTGGACGAGATTTCGCACGTGAAACCTCTCCGAATTCACCTGTGCTTGCGGGGGATTAGCCACTAGCTAATCTAGTACCTGTGCAAGAGGCTCTTGCCTCGGCAATCGCTCATGAACCCACACAACTGTACATTGGTCAAATGAGAAGCCCACTTGAGGGGCATAACATAACTGCTCGTAGGGGAGAGAGAGAGCAGTGCATAGCGTGCAGGGCACCACTCCTTACACCGCATTGTACATAAGAGGAAAAGGAAGCACTGCATAGCTCTTGCACCTGTTGCACTCTGCCTGCAGCTGAAAATGGCACCCCCGTTCTCTTGTAGACTCGCCCAGAGTGGGAGAAGTGCTCACAGAGTGACACCTCGCCCAGTTTTCGACTTTGGCCAACTTGGCTAAAAATATCTCAACTGGTACGTCAGTTGACTTAGCAATAAAATGTTCCCCTTGTCATTCCAGAGCTAATGACGCGAACACATTTTCAGGTCCAAAATAGCAGTTTCCTAATTTTTAGGAGATGCTTCCACGGCACTCACACTGGTCATCTAACCATCAATCACCACTGTAACCACATCGAAAAATGCAATGTAGGCCAGCTATCAGGTGATTTACACTCGTAGCCTCACCGTGGCTAACCTTAGTCCATTTGCCCAACTTCAGTGCTCACTCGCCGTCCGGCCTATACTGTCACTGTCCGCCTCACACCATGCGACTCGGGCATTGGCATTTCTAAAGGGGTGTTTTAAAACAATTCAAATAAAATTTCCCCAAAAAGAAATCAACAAGTAAAGTTGCCACAGACTCGAAGCAGAAACCTGGGATGTTGATAACTTCCAAGTTGCAGTAAAGCTGCAGTTAACCAGGCCATTCTATTGTGATGGACCGCCTTCACTTGCTTCTCAGCTTTCAATAAAATCCTTAAAGCAACACTCAACCCCTCTAGTCCTTCATTTGAGCCTGCTTCAAATAAAAGTGAGTGCATGGTTAGGAAATACCATCCACATACATCAAACAAGTATAATGGTGCATATTTTGTTTACTCTACCCCCCTCTTGAAATCGCGAATGTCCTCGTTTGCATGAATATCAATTCATTAGTGTGTACAGCACGTCGTGGACACCGTATCACGGCTGTCAATCTTTTCGTGTGTACACACGTGGTTAACATGGTACGAGACATACATGCTCATAGTTAACACTCTTGTGTATTCAACACTTGTTAACTCATGTATGGTCTACCTGTGAGACTGTTCCATTGACATAGTGGATAACTTTCACACTGTGCCATTGGCTTTAATAGAGTCCATAACTTTTAGTACACTTCCTTTGAAGCATAATAAACCAGCAGTTTAAAAATGCGTCAACCTGTACTCATTAGAAGCAATTACTGTACTCTTAACAACTGACAAGACATACTTCTATAGCACTGAACAAACTTTTGGACAAAACTTTTATTCCCCAAGGGCAATTGCTAAGCAGGGTACACTTCTATTGCACTAAATCCATAGATACATGAGAAGTGCTAGCTCCTGGATCACCCCCCTCTATCGTAGGTCTTTTTCCTTTTGACCTTTGCTCTTCTTGAGTTGGAGAATAAGTAGGTGGTAAACCAAAGGCTTCAAGGTAGAGCTGCAATACATTTGGTGACTCTAATAGTTCACTCTCTTCCATCCACTTTGCATCCATAGGTGGATAGTTCTTGAACTTCACCAAATATCGCCTTGTAGCCTTGCCTTTGGCTTTTCTTTCCTTGTGTGCCATGATCTGTTCTGAGACCAAAATTTCATCAAGCTCTTCAACTTCTGGCTGCTCTTCAACTGGCATATCCTCTGGCACATCACCAATAAATGGTCTGAGAAGACTCACGTGAAAAGCATTGTGAATCTTTCAGTTCTCAGGCAATTTCAGCCTATATCTGACGTCACTGATCTTCTCTATTACTTGAAAAGGCCCATAATAGCGGATACTAGCTTTGTAAAGAGACTTTCTTTAGCTTTTCGCTTCTTTAAGCGTGCCTTTTCAAACCGCAGCAATACCTAATCACCAAGTGAAAACAACAATTCACGACGGTGGAGATCAACAGCTTTCTTTTGCTTTGCCTGTGTCCTTTCAAGGGCATACTTTATCTTCTGGTACATTTCATCCATATTCTGTACATATTGATCTGCTTGAAAGATCTTTTCCTTGGTATACAAAATGGGAGGAACTTTCACATGACCTTCGACAATTTCAAAAGGTGCTTTGCCCGTTGAAGAATGCACTGTATTATTGTACGCATACTCAACCAACGGCAAATACTGCCCCCACTTCGCCTGTGCTTTGACACATAGCACTTAAGCAGATCCAAGATAGTAGAATTTGCCTCTTCTGACTGCCCGTCTGTTTGTGGATGAAACGACGATGAGAACTTAAGCGTAGTGCCCATATTCTCAAATATGCCTCTCCAGAATAGACTTGTCATCCGTGGGTCACGGTCACTGACAATTGACTGTGGCATACCATGGTACTTAAAGCTAGTGTACATAAAGAGACGTGCCATCAGATCTAGTTTTATCTTCTTCCTCACAGGAATGAAGTGAGCTTGCTTGTTGAATCTGCAAATAATGGTCCAGATTCCATCATTTCCTGTCTGTGTTCTGGGAAGATCAAAGATAAAATCCATAGCTATGCTTTCCCATGGTTTGTCTGGAATCGGCAATGGCTATAACAACCCTGGTGCCTTTTGCCTGTCAAACTTGAACTTTTGGCAAATCACGCATGCTCGCACACAGGCATCCACATCTCTCCACAAGGTAGGCCAATAAAAGAATGTCTCAACCGCTTTCACTGTAGCATCTATACCACGATGCCCTGCATACAGTGGGACATGACTCTCTACCATGACCTTATGTCGCAATGGCCTAGTGACACAGAGTCTGCCATGCATCATCATAAAACCATCTCTGAGGAGGTAGTGCTCATGATGTTGTCCTTCCTGTAACTGTTCGAAGATCCTTGCAAAATCTTCGTCACTCGCATACTGTTCCTTCATGTCATCAAGCTCATGATGATAAGGAATTGACACAGCTGAAATTTGTGGCTTTCTTGATAACGCATCAGCCACAACATTCTTCTTGCCTTCCACATGCACAATCTGGAAGTGAAACATGGAAAGAATGTTTGCCCATCGCATATGCTTTTCCGATAGCTTTGACTGTGTCAGAAAGTATCGCAAGGTCTGATGATCCGTTTGGACAACAAAATCAACACCTAGCAGATAGTGTTTCCAACTTAAGAGGGCATGAATCATAGCCAGTAACTCTTTTTCATAGACTTGCATGGTCATCTCTGGCCCTTGCAAGATTCTGCTCTCGTAGGCTACTACCCTTACATCTTGCATTAGCACTGCACCAATGCTACTGCCACAAGCGTCACACTGAACCACAAATGACTTCCTGAGATCTGGCAAAACAATGACTGGATCTGAAGTCATCTTTTCCTTTAAGAGATTAAAAGCTGAAATCTCTTTTTGGGTCCATCTGAAATTGACCTCTTTCTTTTGCAAAGCATGTAAAGGTGAAGCAATCTCTGCAAAGTTGCGAATGAATCTTCTGTAGTAAGAACATAGCCCTAAGAAGCTACGGACATCGTGCACAGTCCTTACAGCTGGCCATGTCTTGATTGCTTTCACCTTCGCAGGATCCATTCGGACACCATCCTTTGACACAATGTGTCTAAGGAAGTGGATCTCTTCCAAGAAGAACTCGCTTTTCTTGCCATTGATGAGCAATCTGTTCTTGCGCAACTCTTCGAACACAATGGTCAAGTGATGCCTATGCTCCTCTTCATTCTTCGAGTAGACTATCATGTCATCAAAGAATGTGCCAACAAAGTTCTGATATGGACGGAAGATCCTATCCATCATCCTATTGAACGTAGCAGGAGCATTCGTAAGACCAAATGGCATCACTAAGAACTCATAGAGATCAAATGTCGTTCTAAACACAGTCTTGTGCACATCCTCAGGCCTAATTCGAATCTGATGGTACCCACTTTTAAGGTCGATCCTGCTGAAAATCGCCGCACCCTCTAGGCGGTCAAGAATATCATCAATCCTTGGAATAGGAAACCTATTCTTGATGGTATTCTTATTCAACGCACGGTAGTCAATACACATGCGCCACGAGCCATCCTTTTTCTGTACTAAGAGTACTGGAGAGCAGTAGGGTGACGAGCTAGGCTGAATCAGCCCTTTCTCTAAGAGCTCCTCCACTTGGCTCGTAATCTCTTTCCGCTGCGCCTCACTAGCCCTATACGGTGGCCTATTTGGTGGGCTACAACGTGGCACCAAATCAATTGCATGATCCTCGGGCCTCTCCGATGGTAGTTGAGACGGTAATGAATCAGAAAAGCAGCCATTAAACTTTTGCAAAAATGCTAACCTATCTTTATCTAGCACAGATAAATTTGACTGACAACTATGTGAAACATCACGTGCAAAAATCAAGTACGCAGAAAGATGATTCTTTATTACAGAAATGATAGCAGAAGCAGATACAATAGGGACTAACTCTCCTTTTAGCTTTACATCCAAGATGTGAGTTTTGCCCCTATGTTGTACAGTGATCTTTTTGTTGTAGGCATCCAAGACTTGCACTCGGAACATCCACGGGATCCCCAACAAGACATCACATTCTTCCAGCGGCATGATGTAGAACTCTTCTGTGTCCACATACGACTGAATATACAGACGCAGCTTTCCAATTATGGGAGTAACGCATTGAGTGGCCAGGACATGCCAATCCTGCCTCTGCGGTATACCCCATCTCTTCTGCTCTGATGCCCAGCTTTATAGCTAATTCTGGCGTGATAAAGTTCGCTTTGGCACCTGGATCAAAGAAGATAAGTGCCATTTGGTCTCTAACTTTACCCCACGCTCTGCATAACTCACTGGCATCTGTACTAGGCCTGTCGTCCAACATGTCTGGCACTAAACCTGTTGAGGGTATAGGCTTCTTTTCTTTCCTGTCCTCTTTGTCATCTGAGTCAGCTGGCCTTTTCTTTTGTGGAAGTTGGTTGCAAAACGACCAGTCTGCACTTGTTTTCAACCATCAAGACCTTCTTTTCCCTAGGCGTCTTACGCATAAAAGGCTTCCTTTTCTGCTTCCTTGCTTGCGCTCTAGAAGTCTCGGCTGAACCTTTGCCTTTATTGAATCTAGCTGGCCCCTGGGACTCTTCAGGAGCCGCTTTTGAAAAGGGCTGCTTTGCTGAATTTTTCTTTTGCTGCCCTCCTTTCTCGTTGCTCGGAAACCCACTGTCTTCTCCTTTCAACAAGGCAAGTGTTAGCAACTTCCATAAGCTGAGTGAGGGTAGTCACTCTGTTCTTGGTACAGTAATCGCGAAGCCCTTTAGGCAATCCACAACAGTACTTCTCTATCTGCTCTGTCAGGGGCACAAATTTGTAGGAGGTCACTGAGAGTAACGCTTTACAAAACCTCCTATTGTACTCCAGCAAGCTCTTTGGAATTGGAGTTGATCTCTTGAGTTAGCTAATTCCAGTGTTAGGAGATTTCAGCTACTGGTAATGTATCAGTTCAGACAATAGACTAGACAAAGGAACAGAGACTGAACTGGAATACATCTACTGGAATAAGAACCAGACTATGTATTGAGAATGATATTCAGATTTAGATTCGGAGTACTGAGTACAGAGTAAGTGTAATTGGAATATACTGTTGTAACTGGAATTACAGATGAAAGATTACAATGAGTATGATGTGGCTTATGAACAGAAAGATAGAGTACAACCAACAACAACTGCCAATGATTGATAACTCGAGTACAACAAATGCCACCAAAATGCTAACCCGATTATGCTCACAATTATGCTAACCCGATAACAATGTAATGGGCCCTATTTATATGCCTTGGGTTTACCATGGTAATTACCGTAGTAATTACTGATTGATTCACTGCCCGTTTCATAAGAGAGCGTTCCCACCTAGTGAAATTGTCTCAGCCGTCTACATCCTTCCCTTCTTTCTTGAATTTTGACAAGATTCCAAAATTTCTGAAAAATTCCCTTGTCTGATTCTGGTTTGAAGCTGAAAAATCCACTGTCTGCTTTTGATGTTGGGGATTGGACTCGACCAATGATAGAGAACCAGTTGGAAGGGTCAGTGTAGAGCTCTCATCATCGACACAAACAGATATCAACCTTCCAGCTGAGAAGGAAAAGGTCAGTGTAGAGCTCTCATCGTCTACACGAACTGATATCAACCTTCCAATTGAGGAAGAAAAGCTGCCAACTGAATTCTGAGATGGAACTACCCAGTATCCTTCCATTGAACCAGCTTCCGTTTACCCTTTGGCCTGGATGGCGTCTGAGAAGTCCCAGTGCCAACATTCTCCTTCTAAATGAGTCTGTAAATGGCCTCCTACTCAAGCTGATCCCACCTTTCTGTGGTCATCTCCACTTCATAAGGCGTAAGGGAATGATAGGTTTTGGTATCAGGATCGTAGAGCGTGCGTTTGTCTTTGGTGATCCTAGTCCTGGCCAGCTTGTGACAATGCAAAGCAGTATGGATCCATCCTTCTGGAAGAGGTTGATTGGTTTTGACCCGAGCTTCAAAAAGAATCTCAGCCATCTCTCTATACTGTGGTGCTAGGCCTGCCTTAGCTGCAATATCCTTTTCAGGTAGTTTAGAGGACTCAACAGTAAGTTGCAGCAACTGATTGGTGATCTTGGTCAGGCCTCTGATCTAAATCTTCCACTGACCCATACACAAGCGGATCCTCTGTATCTCCTCTTTCAGCTGGTGAATATCATTAAGTTGAAGAGCATCATTGAATAGTTTTTGCAAAGTCTTCCATTCCACAGTCGATCTCTCATACCAATGCTAGAGCTCATCAATAATCTTGAAATATGTAAAGCGATCGACTGGTTCTGGATGTTGAGGGTAAAGTGTTGGAAAAAATCTTGACAATTCTGTCGCTCTTGCTGGGAAGGCATACAAGAGAACTGGAGAATCAGGCACAAATTCTAAGAAATTGAGAACAGCCTGGTTCTCTTGCTGCATCATTTTTCTGGTTATTCTGACCAGCTGAAACAGTTTGCGGAGAGCAGTTGCCTGTTCTCCGACTGACATTCTAGTCTGAGGTCCTTTACTAGTGGCTGTCTGATGTTCAAGAATGGCCCGCACTCTTTGATCCAAGACTCCTCTGGCGATATGCATCTGCACCAAAACCTCTTTCAACTGTTCCCTAACATCCTTCATACATTTGTAGGTTGGTTTGTTTTCCAGCCGAAGTTCTAATTCAAGAGCAAGAGAGCGATAATCTGCAGTAGACTGTGTTTGCAAATGTGGGTTCGTCACTCTCTCTTCAGCAGTGATTATCCATTCAAGGACCCTTTCCAGCAGCTGGACTGTGCTGGGATGCGCAGGTAAACTGCAAGTTTCTTTATCATGAAAAGCCACTGATTTTCAGTGCTCCACCATTTCCCTTGCCCCAACATACAGTCTCTCAAAACGTTCCAGATCAGATAAGAGATCATCATCCTCCAAATATTGTCTGGTTATGGGAGTCTGGTGATGTCTCAATCGCTTGTTAAGGGTGATAAGTTGTAAGGAATTCTACTGATCAGCTGCTGGTCCCTCATCCTTAACTTTGCTTTTCCCTTTAGCCTCCCTACTGAGCTGGGACTGGTTTGCTGGCTGATTCCCAGTGTGACTGGGTCGTTGTTCTTTTGATTGTTGATTGTCCGACTTCTGCCCTTCATTCTGGCCTGACTGGTCTGGCTGTGAGTGACCTCCTTCAGTTGGCCCTATGCCACCAGTACTTGGTCCTGGAGGTGGAGATGGAGGTGAGGCATCATCATCAACATTAGTATGCCCTTCGTCTTGGGCATCCTCCTCCTTATCCGCTCCTTCTTCCTTATCCTCTTCTTCTTTCTTATCTTCTTCTTCTTCTTCCTTCTCTTCTTTTGCTTCATCCAGGGAATTCTGCTGCTCAATATAATCCAAGATTTCTTGATTTGTTAGAGCGCTATTATATTCAACCACTTTGTCCTGCAAATCACTCTGCATAGTCTCCATAAGAGACTTTAAGTTCTCCAGATCAAAGACAGCGTTGCCTGCTGGATTTAAAATTTCAACCAGGCTATTATAAATATATCTGTCAATGAGCGAAGCCTTCAGAGCTGTATGACGAAGTAGCAATGAGTTGAAATCAACTCTCTTCATTTTCAGCATCGTTTGAGCCCGATCTGCAGCTCTTTGTGCTTCATTCCTTTCTTCCTTCACAATCTGCATATCAGACTCCGCCTTAGCTAACTTATTTTTCAATAGCTCAATAGCCCTGTCTGAATGAGCTTCAAGTAGCCTATGGCGCAGATTCTGCTCATCTCGTGCTGTCTTCAGCTTCTGAATTTGGCCTTCAGCTCCCTTCAAGTCAGCTTTAGCCTTATTCAGTTCTTCTTCTGACCCTGCAGCATTCAGCATTTGTCCCATACAGTTGACAATAGTGTTCCATGAAGACTGGACGAGGACTGAACATCCATCATTGACTGTGGCTGGGTCAGAATCAGTGGGCTCATACACTGTAACCAGAGCCATATAAGGTAAGGCTGTATAATGAGCTTTCTGGAGGAAGAGACGCCCTTTCAATGGATGGGTTTGCATCTGCACAACCTATCCTTCTTTACCAGGTGCAAAGCTTCTTCGTTATTTGGGATGGAGACACCATCGAGTAGGGTTGGAGATGCTGGACCTTTGCCTTTGTCCGGTTGACCTTTACCCCTGTCTAGTTGTTCTTTGTCCACAGCCGACTGTTCTGCTGACTTCTCAGAAGTCGCTGCTTTTGCCTGATCTTTGCCAGTACCAGTAGCGACTGTAATCTATCCTACTGACTGGTTGACTTCAGTGCTCTGAGCTGGTTGTTTGTCAGCTTGGCTAACTATAGCCTTTTCAGTGGTCAAGGTTTTGACTTGACTCTCTATGTGCTTCAGAAAAGCACTGCTCTTCGTTAGTGTCATCTTCGGTTTTTTCGAACTGCCAGCCTGATCTTGGGTGGCCTTCCTTTTCAGACCAGTTGGAGTGGTCTGACGGTCCGTGGCTTCTTCATCTGAAGACAATTCAATATTCTGGGATTCTGGAATTGGCTTCTCACTCCAAGCCATTCTTACCTGGCCATGAGCATCTGGAGCAGTGGCCCAATACAAAAATTGCCAAACATACCAAGCTTTAAAAACATTCTGAGACTTTAACTTGGCAGTTTGTTGAAGCACGGTGTGTGACAAGATCTAACAAAGGTTGATAGAGACCTTTGAATCCAATGTCTTGGCGAGCAGCATAGCAAAAACTTTCTCGGACACATATGTTGGATTAGTTTTAAGACTCACTGCTTCAGCTACAAACCTGTAAGCAGTAGAAGCCTCCAGTCGAGCCACTGGAATCCCTTGACCACTTGCTTTTCTTTTGCGCTTAGCAGCTTCATCCTCCTTTAGGACTATACTGATCTGCTGTGGGGTTGCCGTAGACGGCTTGGGCTCATTTGGCATACGAAATGCAAAAGCAATATCTTCTGGTGTAACAGACACTTTTTTACCATACACCATGGCAGTGCCATCTTTAGCATTGAAAGAGTCAAGAACCTGTTTTATGATGGCCGCGTCGAAAGCGATTCGTGTAGCTTGCAGAACTACCCTTAGATCCCATAGTTGCAGCAAAGCCATAGCTTGGTCGGTGAACACGTAGCGCTGAATCTTGCAGTAAGGAATGATGGGAAGGCTTGCCTTTGCAGCATTGACAATGGCTTGGGTTTCATCGAGGGATTCCTGCATCTTGTCTGAACGCTTCTTCCTACCCATACACTCTGAAGACGACGAAACAGGTGAGGAAGAGGAAGACTTACTTGATGCTTCAAAGCCGTACCCAGGTGTTGCTTGCAAAGCTAGTCGACAGTCGACTGTCTCCTCAGAAGACGAAGTCTGCGGCTGTAGCGAAGATACCTCAGAGCTTGGTGATGGCGGATGAACAAGGGGAGAAAATCATCGCGTAGGAGATTTGTGAGGAAAAATGCCGACTCTCCTTACTGTTATACGCATTCGCGCCATAAAAGCTCCACCACTCGCCGCTCCTAGACTTGTGTGCGTCGCTGCTATCGTGGCAGACATACATTGGACAAGACTTCTACCCATCCTTGAAATGATTACTATTGGCATGCCATCTGACCGTTGGGTGCTTAAAAATTGAAAAGTGTGTTCCCAGTGATACTGGACTGGTTCCTAGTCTGGCTTGATCACACTAGTACTGATCCTGGAATCAGTCTGGTTTGGTCCTACTAGCACTGGAACTGGCTACACATGGAAAAGCCCAAAAATATCTGATTCTGGTATCTCTTGATCTTCAGTTCCTAATTCCCTAGTACCTTGTTTCTGGCCAGACTCTCTAGCTTCTGAATAGTAGAGCTTGATCTTCGCACCATCATATACTCCTGGCAACAATAATCCAGATAGATCTTTCAGTCTTACCGTGCCATTGGAGAAGACCCAGTCTACCTCAAATGGTCCTGCCCAGGCAATCTTCAGGTTTTGCTTCTTAGGACCCAATCTAGACTGCTAGAGAAGCACCAAATTCCCTTTCTGAAATTCCCGGACCTTAATTCGGCGATCATGCCAGTGCTTCCTTCGTTGCTGAACAATTTCTTGTTCCAGCATAGCCCGTTGCCTGAGTTCATCAAACTGCATAAGTTCATCTAGGCGCTTTTTCATATTGTGGTTGAAGTCTAAGCCATACTTCACAGCCATTCTCCGACTTGGGATAACAAACTCCATAGGAACCACAGCTTCAGTGCCATACACCATTTTGAATGGTGTCAACCTAGTAGTGACCTTGTAAGCTGTCCTATACTCCCCATAGGAACCACAGCTTCAGTACCATACACCATTCTAAATGGTGTCAACCCAGTAGTGACCTTGTAAGCTGTCTTATACGCCCCATAGGAACCACAGCATCAGTGCCATACACCATTCTGAATGGTGTCAACCCAATAGTGACCTTGTAAGCTGTTCTATATGCCCATAAAGCAGTCTGGAGTTTCAAATCCCACTGGTCTGGCTTCTTCTGTACAACCTTAGTGAGAATAGTCTTGATTGTCTTGTTACTACTTTTAGCCTGTCCATTGCATCTGGGATAATAAGGAGTAGATTTCCGATGCTTGACTGAAAGCATATCCAATAGAATTTCCATGGTGTCATTGATAAAATGTGTTCCTTGTTCTGACACAATCTCTACCGGACATCCATATCGACAGACAATATTCTTAAATAGAAACCTTGCAGTTGACTGGTTGTGTTGTCAGGAAGAGCCTTAGCTTCAACCCACTTAGTGACATAACAAGTAACCATTACTATGTACTTGTTCTTTCTAGGGGTAACCTTCTTAAAAGGTCCCATAAAATCTAAACCCCATTTCATGAACACACCCAGTGGTTGTACTGGCATTAAAAGAGTCATATCTGCAGCTGTAGGTCTACCCATTCTTTGGCATATGTCACAGGTTTTACAAAAACTTCTAACATCAGCAATTAATGTTTGCCACCACAGACCAGCTTGCAAAATCTTTTTGTAGGTAACTTCATTGGAAAAATGTCCACCAGATTTGCCATTATGTGCTTCTGAAATAACTTGCATTCTCCCTTCCATAGGCACACAACGCCGAAGAATACCATCAACACTTAATCGATAGAGTGACCCTTCGATGATAGTAAACTTCAAGCTTTTGATGACCAAAGCTTTCTTCTGGTTTTGCTTCCAGTCCTTCGGGAAATCACCTTGAGAAAGAAACTGATAAACATCATACCATTCAGGGTCAACTGATTCTCCTGCTTCCAGTTGAAGTAAGTCAGTGTCCACTGGTTCGTCCCTCAAGAGTGCTTCTGAATAACCCTCTGTACTTCTGGACAGAAAATTAGCTCCACAGTGATTCTTGCCAGGCTTATGAAAAATTCTGAATTCAAACTCCATTAGGAACATCATCCGCCGTATCAGCCTGCCTTGAATAACAACTTTATTAATCAAGAACAGAAGAGCGTGATGATCCACATAAAAATGGAACAATTTCCCTTGCAGGTAATGCCTGAACTTTGTAGCGCTGAAAACCATTCCAAGGGCTTTTCGCTCAGTGGTTGTATAACCTTGTTTAGCCTGACTGAATCTGCGACTGGCAAAATAAACAGGATAATCAATCCTTCCATCTGGCTGAGCCAATATCGCCCCCATTGCCAATCCCGAAGCGTCCACATGTACATGGAAAATAACATCCCAGTTTGGTTGCTTAAGGACTGGTTAACAGATAATGGCCTTTTTCAGGTTCTGAAAGCTCTCCTCACATTTAGCAGTCCAATTGAACTTACTGGTCTTCTTTGTGAGCTCGTACAACGGTACTGCTTGAGAAGCAAACTTATGCACAAACCTTCTATACAAGTTAACATAACCTAGGAAAGAGCTTAGCTCATATGCATTTCTGGATGCTTTAGCTTGCTGAACACCCTGGATTTTATTGTTGGCCATTTCTATTCCATTACGGGAAACCACATGTCCCAGTAGCTGTCCCTTCCAGACTAGGAAAACGGATTTAAATGGATTCAAACAAATCCGTTTCTCCTGACTGCGTTTGAAAACCATTTCTAGGAATAATAAGTATTGTTCCTCATCTGAATTTACAGTAAAGTCATCCATAAAGATGGCGAGGAACCGATGAAGGAACTCATTAAACATTTCCATCATACATCGCTGAAAAGTAGCTGGTGCATTGCACAGGCCGAAAGGCATCACCAGATACATGAAAGCTCCCCACTCGGTGATGAAAGTGGTCTTCGCTCTATCTTCAGGAGCGATCTGTAACTGGTTATAGCCAGTGTAACCATCCATAAAGCTATACATTTCATATCCTGCGATCTCATCAAGCAACATGTCAGTAAAAGGCAATGGAAATGGATCTTTGATAGTTTGGGCGTTGAATTTCCTATAGTCAACACAAACTCTCAATTTCCCATTCTTCTTGGGAACTACGACTATGGGAAACAGCCAATCGCTACTGGCCACCTCTGTGATGAACCCAGCCTTGAGAAGATTGTCAATCTCCTCTTTGACCTTCTTAGCATAGTTGGGGTTCATTTGGTATCTTTGCAGACGTACTGGCCGAGCATCTGGCTTCAACGGTATTCTGTGCTGGCATACTTTAGGATCCACCCCTTTCAGGTCTGTGTGTTCCCAGGCAAATACGTCTTTGTAGTTCTGGAACATCCTGCGTGCCTTTTCCTTCATTATAGGATTGAGATGCTTATTGACCTTGATCATCTTAGGACTATCCTCCGAGCCTAGGTTCCATTCTTCAACTTCTTGGTCGTCTGGAAGCAACCAATTAGGCCCGTCTCCTTTTCGCTTGGCCGATTCCTCAGCATAATCCCAGGATGGCCCATTCAATTCTGAATCAACATTCTGATCCACTGTGTGCTCTTCAGAATGTACTGGCTCCTCTACCCTGCCAGTTTCAGCTGATTCCTCCAGCCTCCCAGTTAACTAAACTGATCTTTCCCTTGTGTTGGTTTCAGTAAACTGATCTGGGAATTGCTTTTTCTGCTTGTCGGCCTGCTCTTTATTTAATAAAACTGCATTCAAGTCAATCTCTGCTAAAGGAAATATGTTCCGAGCTGCTAACATTCGTTCAATCTTCTTTGTCTTGTACTTCTGGCATAATTCCTTCGGCCTCAGCTCTTTTCTCGAGCTTCTAGTATTGTTCGTATGGATTTGAATTCTGCCGCCGCTGGCCCCTTTTATGGTTAAGGTCTAATTTGCATAGTCATGAACGACATGTGTTGTTCTCAACCATGGGCGTCCTAGCAGCATCCCATCTGCCCCTTGCACATCCAGAACTAAGAAGTTGGCTTTAAATTTTTCCCTGCCTACTCTTATCTGCATATTTTCAATCATGCCCGTAGCTTGTACTACTCTGTGATCTGCCATTCGCACTTTAAATGGTGCTTGCTTTAGATTCGTAATGTCCATCCTCTGCTGGAGATGGACTCCCATTATATTGACTCCTGTTTCTTCGTCCAAGATAACACTTGAGAGAGGTTCCCATTGTTTTTGAACCTTGTAGTCCAAGTGCATGAGCGGTACTTCATCATCTCGGACAACCGTCAGATCCACTGTTCTGGCCTTCGGTTCAGCTTTCCTGCGCTGTCTGATGAAGTTTGCCACTTCAGGCAAGGTTTTTCTGATATCTTCCAGCTCCACAGTCAGCTTCTGAATTCTATCACAAATTTTAACATGGATTTCTTCTTTCTCTTGATCAGACTGGTTGTCAGAGCTCCAAGAACTGGTTGTATCTTCACACTGCCATTCCTCCCTTGCAGTGCTTCCACTCCTTCCATCAACTGCCAGTTCACCAATCATTCCTTGTACTACAGCTAGAATGGTCTCGGGTATGCCCGGTATTGATTGATCTTTCTCAGTTGATTGGGCTGGTATCTTCTGAATGACTCGGGCCTCAGAACTTTCCGGCTGCTCTGGCAGCTTCTTGGCTAAATCCTCCGTGATTTTAGCCGCTAGTTCTCTTTGCTCTTGCATTCATCTACCACCTTCTCTTTACCCTTGGCCTTCCAAATCTCTCTTTGTTGAGCCCATTTGCTGCTGCCGGCAGTGACTGGTTTTTCTAAAGTATCTGGAATTTCTTCAATTACCACGCCTTTGCTTCTTGTGACTGCCCGTACTGGGACTGGCTCTGGTGCCCTAGCCTCAGTAGCAGTAGGTGCAGGTGCGTCTGGGCATTGAGCTATGAAATGCCCGTACTTCCCACAAGTGTAGCAATTCAAACTCCGGCTCTGGAAGTTGCTACGCCCTCTGCCTCGGCCCGTTCCCGCTTGGAATCGGCCGCATCCTTGACCAATACCACTGGTACCTGGTGTCTCTTTCTGAGAAGCTTTGGCAGGTTCTACTTTCACTGGTTCAGTATAGGCTACCACTGATAGGTCTTTGCCCTTCTTAAAGTGATGAATCCTGATACCACAATTGTTCCATAAATGACCAAAGGCCTTACAGTAGGTACACTGTGGGCACTCATTGGAAATATGGTCTTTGAATTTGCATTTCGAACACCAAGTCTCCATTTTCCGAACTGGTTGTCTAGTGTGGCTAATCTCGACAATCTGCCTAGCCATCTCTTCAATCTTTTTAGTCCAAGATCCCTTCTTTGACTTATCCTTGGACCGTTCTTTAGAGCTGTTGGACACTTCACTGGAATCAGAGCTCTCAGTAGAAGAGCTACTGCTACTGGATCTTCTCTTTTTATGGCCCTTTTCCTTCTTGGCCTGCTGTTCCAACTTTAGTGCCCATTGTACCAGATCATTGAATTACTTGGTTGGAGTTGGTACCTCCTGCTCCCTAAGCTTCTTGCTTCGAAAACCATTCAGAAACCATGCTGGCAACCGCTTCTCGGATGGCGGTTCCTGTAACTGCCTGGTTAGCTCCTTGATTTTTTCCACATAACTTCGGACTGACAGATTCCGCTGCTTGATCTTATCCAGTTCACAGAGGATATCTTCATCACCTCTGTTGTCGGAATACTCTAGTCTAAAGGCTTTAAGGAGTTTGTTGTAGGATCTAAGCTGACAAGCGGGGTAATGGTAGTACCACTTTCTCGCTGCCTCCTTCAAGGTTTGCGGAAAGTATTCCCCCCAATCATCCTCATCAATACTCTTCAGCTCAGCATATTGCTCAAAAGCTTGTATGTGAACGTCAGGATCATCCTTCTTGCCTCCCTTGAATACTGGAAAAGAAATTTTCAGAGAAGATGTGTAATCATTCCGATTACCACTAGTTCTGCCGCTTCTCTTCTTAGATTCTGAACGGCGCTTGGGAGTTTTCTTACAGTTGTCAGTATCGGCATCCCAATCAATATCTGTTTCTGTCTCTGTGTCAGTGTCCTCTCTGGCCTGTCTGCTAGAAGTGTGGTGACTACCTTTACTTCCTTTGGTACCCTCATCCCCCTGCCTGGACCGAGAACTCTTGGCTTTCCGTGCTTCCCTTTCTGCCCGTCTGCGTCTAGAGTGACTGGAATGCTGTGAGTCCTGCGTCTCATCAAGGACTATGCTCCTCCTAAGCCTCAGTGTCAGTCACCCTCTCTTGCTTAGGGTCAGACTCTCTTTCCAACTCCTCAGGAATAGGATCAACATGGATGGTGGATTTCCGACCACGACTGGTTTTGGGTGCCATTACTGTAGCTGAGAGCTTTCAACTGGGAGAAGAGTGTTTTTGTCAATCAGCTTCAGCTCTAGCCACCGTGATCGCCAAAATGGAATTGGAGCTGATCTCTTGAGATAGCTAATTCCAGTGTTAGAAGATTTCAGCTACTGATAATGTATCAGTTCAGACAGTAGACTGGACAAAGGAACAGAGACTGAACTGGAATACATCTACGGGAATAAGAACCAGACTATGTACTGAGAATGATATTCAGATTCAGATTCAGATTCAGAGTACTGAGTACAGAGTAAGTGTAACTAGAATATACTGCTGTAACTGGAATTACAGATGAAAGATTACAATGAGTATGATGTGGCTTATGAACAGCAAGATAGAGTACAGCCGACAACAACTGCCAATGATTGACAACTCAAGTACAACAAATGCCACCAAAATGCTAACCTGATTATGCTCACGATTATGCTAACCCGATTACAATGTAATGGGCCCTATTTATATGCCTTGGGTTTACCATGATAATTACCGTAGTAATTACTGACTGATTCACTGCCCGTCTCATAAGAGAGCGTTCCCACCTAGTGAAACTGTCTCAGCCGTCTACACTCTTGCATGTAGCCGAAGTAAGTTGGTGTCAATCTGTCATGACATCGGCTTCAAATTCATTTGACAGCCAAGCAGATGCAAGCATTCGCTTGAAGTAAACCCAAGTGGCGGGTGCCTGTCCTTGCATTAACAATGTTGTCCACCATGTGAGCACATTGTCCTTTCAGAAAGTGGCAGCTTTCCTTACTTTAGAGGCCTCCGTTGTCGGGGGATATGTGTTCGCTACGTGAGCCGGGTAGGCGCCGGGCCTCTGGCTGTGGGAGGTGTGAAAGAGCGAGAACAAGAACAAGTGATAGCTCTACCAATCAGCGCAATCATCAATTAATTGATTATTAACTTGAGTACAACTTAGTCCTTACGCCAAGGCAGGCTGTTAACAGCACCGTCACTTGGATCATCTGCTAACTAGGAGTTTAGGCTCCCGCTTTACAGAATTAATCGGGCCGTTAACGACACCGGACTTAAAAGAATGTTAAATCAATTTCTAGGTGATGACGGTTATGGAAATTTTCCTCATGTTGCTTCATCTGCTTCAAATGTCCGTGGATTCTGCAGTCTTCAATTCTACTCACTACATCAATCATCAAGCTTCAGTAGTTCTTAATTATCCTGCTTTGTACGCTTGCACTTACTTATCTGCCGTTTTATGAATTTTTACGTCTCCTCTAATCCATTTGCTCTGATCGCCTTTGGTCCTTCGACTCTCTTTTTCTTGAGTACCTTATTTTGCCGGAATCTGCTTATCTGCTCTTGCCAAACTTCACTCTTTACCTTGCCAAGATCTACCTTACCTGCTCTTGCCAAACCTTAACTCTTCCCCCTTTGCTTGCAATCCCTTCTTCTTGCCTTTACCTGCTCAAGCCTCGAAGGATTCTCTTGCACAAGCTCGTCTTCTTCTTCTTCTTCGAACAACTCTCCTTTTTCTTCGTTGATGCTTGTTATCTCCTTGCTCGTTGCTTGTTTTCTTCTCAAGGGTCGAGAGAGAGAAAGAGAAATATCTTTGGTCCTTTCCTTCGTTCATGCTCGAGAGAGAGAGAGAGAGAGAGGAAGAGAAAGCCTTGCTTTGTATCACCGGTACGAGGACGAGAGAGTCCCGTTATGCTTCTCAAGCTCGAGGACGAGAGCGAGAGAGAGGTAGCTCATCCCCGTCTTGCCCATCGACTCCCTCCTCTCCCTTCTTCCCGGATGCTTTTCTTTCTCGATCTCTTTGCTCTCTCAAGCACGAGAGAAAGAGCGCCTTGATTGTATGAGAGAGAGAGAGAGAGAGAGAGAGAGAGAGAGAGAGAGAGAGAACGCTCTCTTGCTTACCCTCCTCCTTCCTTTCTTCTTGCCCTCGTTGGCTTGCCTTCTTTCGTTGATTGCCCTCCTTGCATGCCCTAAAATTGTCCTATATATGGAGTGTCCCCTCCCTTAGCAACGACGGCGCCGTCGTTGCTAGGGAGGCGTAAAAACACTCCCTTGCTCACGTGGCCGTCAGGCCATCGAGTAGCATGAAATTCCCCGGCACAGGCTCCGAAAGGGAGCGCCATGGCGAGAGCTTCCCCTTTCGTCTCTTGCTCGCGCTCAATGGAGCATCAGCGCAGCCTGCGCATCTCTTCTCCTTCCTCCACGCTCGTTGCTCGTCGCCTGCTGTTCCACCATGCTTTCTTTTTCCCCTTTTATTTCCCTTTTTACACTCACATGGCTCTTCTTAATTGAATGGACGGCCTTTTCCTCGTGGGGCGGGCAGCCTTTGACCATACCCCCTTGGGCAGCCACTTGGTCTTTCATTTAGTTGGGCGGCCTTAAGCCTTTTGGGCGGCGGCTTTATGCCCTTGTAGGGCACCACATTTGGCATACATATTGGCCCAGCCCAGGTAATTATACCCCGCAGTCAATGCATTCCAAGAGATTACATTCCGAACACGAAGCTCTTCAAGCACTGTTTGTGCTTTCGTAACGGCATCACGTTTAACATGCATATCGACCAAGTACAGGTTTCATTTTTAGCAGTCCTTGAGTGATATTATCATCATGAATGTTGTTGCCATTTTCCTCGACACAGCCTTCAAGATGGATGTATAAGTGATTGCATCTGGTAAAAGACATTTCCTTTGCACTCGGTTATTTATTACTTGTATCAGCTTCTCAGATAATGCCAAAATTATCCAGCTCAATAGTACCCGCAACTGACACCGGACTCTGCCTGCCAAGCCGTAGACTTCTCAAACTGCATAGAACGCATACAAACCGTGCTGAGGAGGCCAAAATTCTCAGATGGCACTCCGACCGAGCGGACCGATTTGGCACGGAATCGGCCCCCGGTGAATCTTTAACTGCCCATATCTTGGCAACCGTAACTCCGATTGCTGATCTGAAAAGATCGAGGCGCTCCGCAAAGTGAGCACTTCAAGCCCATGCATTCATTTTATTTTTGTCACCTCAGCTGCAGTTGCCCAATTCGGTACGGATCTGCAATCGACTCAAACTTCGAACTGCCTTAACTTCTTCACCGTAGCTCCAAGCGACGAGCCGTAAAGACAGGCCGGTAGAGCACTTCAAGCACTACAGTTCTAGACCATAAACTCCCATCTGTGCTCACTTCAAGCATAGTCTTTTTTAGCATCATTAAGGCGTCAGTTGACCCTTTTAAGCCGCATCTGGCATACATTAATCATTAAACCTGGCCTGTTATCAAGCCCTGATCACTGCTCAGTAAATGTGTAGGCTTCAAAGAAGCTTAGCTTGCATTTCTCTGCTCTTTTTCTCTACATGGCAGCGGAGCTGCACGACACCGTAAAATTCCCTCTTGCATAAGCTGTATCATACTGCTGGAGGAAAGTAAGAGCCTTTGCTTTATCCTCGAAGCCGCTAAAGGTGCTGAACTTCACTGCTGCACCTCCTTCTTTGTATGGTTTTGGCTTCTCTATTGGCACCAAATTGTCATAGGGAAGCGTCTGCAGCATGGGGACTGTAGTACGGACCATCTGTGCCCCTTGGTCATTGAGATTCTGCATCAAAGGTGCCAAGGCTGCTGTCCAGAAAAACCAGCCATGCCAAAATTGACCTGTAGCACTCCAAACTAGTCCTGATTGCTATGAAAGCCTTGCTGCTTGCCAATGTTACCATACATGGGGTTTGGCGTCATGCCATGCATACCCCCAAACACTGTTCCAGGCATGTACTGCTAGTTTCCAAGCGCATAACCAGCCATACTTTGGAACACGGATCCATCCCTGAAATACCCAGGATGTACCGTGGGTGGTGGAAAAACCTGATGCATTGCCTGGAGATTGGTTCCCTATCCATTCAATGCAACATTTTGACCCTGAAAGGTGGGGGGCTGAACTGGCAAAACCTGTGGAGTAGGGATCCTCGCCACCTGTTCATGGACAAGAGGGACCTGTCTAGGAGCCTGACGTGACTCCGCAACATGTGAATGCTCCCTATCCTGTTGAGTCGCATGGGGGACCTAGGCTTGAGCCTCAACGGGCTCTGTACGCTGAGGGCATTCCTTTGCCTGATGTGACTTTAATGTGCTTGCAGACAATCCATAAAACTGGGATTCTGCACCAACTGAGTGAAGACATTCAGAGCAGCAACTAATTGTGTCATGAACGCATCCTCTTCAAAGTGCCCAATCATGAACCCTTGAGCCTATTCTCGCTGTGCATTCACACGAACAAAAGGCGTAGACAGTGGCGGTCGTTAACTCTCACCAACTTCATGCTGTAAAGGAATAGCCTGTCTACCCTGGGAAGAGGAACCCTCTTCTCTAGCATTGTCTGTCCTGTTAGCCATAGTGTAATTCCAAGTTCCTGTGCTTTGTGTCTTCGCCAGAAACCAACCAAGGCTCACTTCTTAAGGAAAAAGTGATCTTGTCCCGGCGAGACGGAACCATGAAACCGGCCCGTAGGGCGGTAGACATTAGCTCTCACCCGATTCTTTAACACTTGATTATACGACACAAAGCAATGACTTAAAAGGAACCTGTAACTGGGAATGGATTTACACTTCAAAACAAAAGCACAGCCAGGAAGCTAGAATGCTTCCAAGCAAACAGCGACACCTGTAGGCCCCAAAGGTTGGCGTCCCTTCGGTATTTCTTTATTCTTTAACAGAGGGAATAGAACCTGTGATTTCCTACAAGCTGTCCCGCATAATCCGGGCTGAATTCCATCTGTTCTGGCTCGATTTCGGCAGCATAACTGTACTAGGACGCTTCACAGTCAGTATCCCCACGCAATAGATGACTTTCCCAACGCATATGGACACTTTGCAAAACCTGGCGAGAATCTGTAGCACGCTGAATTCTCTGTTTTTAGCCCCGAGAATGCGCCATATCACCTCTACAGTGGTCCCCTCGCGTCCCCGAACCTCTTGGGGGTATTAGGGACCGTTTAGGGCCGAAACCCTAAACCTGCAAAAATACACAGCAGGCTGTAATTCCCTATTTCGGGCTCCGTTTCGCGTGCCGGTCGTATCCGTAGCGAGTCCTCGAGCTCCCGCACTTGTAGGGCTACTTGCCCTTTGAATTGGACGAGATTTCGCACGTGAAACCTCTTTGAATTCACCTATACCTGCGGGGGATTAGCCACTAGCTAATACAGTACCTGTGCAAGAGGCTCTTGCCTCAGCAATCGTGCATGAACCCAGACAACTGTACATTGATCAAATGAGAAGCCCACTTGAGGGGCATAACATAACTGCTCGTAGGGGGGAGAGAGAGCAGTGCGTAGCGTGCAGGGCATCACTCTTGGCACCCGACTATGTATAAGAGGGAAAGGAAGCACTCCATAGCTCTTGCACCTGTTGCAATCCGCCTGCAGCTGAAAATGGTGCCCCCTTTCTCTTGTAGACTCGCCCAGAGTGGCAGAAGTGCTCACAGAGTGACACCTCGCCCAATTTCTCACTTTGGCCAACTTGGCTAAAAATATCTCAACTGGTACATCAGTTGACTTGGCAGCAGAGCAATAAAATGTTCCCCTTGTCATTCCAGAGCTAATGACACGAACACATTTTCAGGTCCAAAACAGCAGTTTCCTAATTTTTAGGAGATGCTTTCACTGCACTCACACTGGTCATCTGACCATCAATCACCACTGTGACCACATCGAAAAATGCAATGTAGGCCAGCTATCAGGTGATTTACACTCGTAGCCCCACCGTGGCTAACCTTAGTCCATTTGCCCAACTTCAGTGCTCACTGGCTGTCCGGCCTAGACTCTCACTGTCCGCCTCACACCATGCGACTCGGGCATTGGCATTTCTAGAGTGGTGCTTTAAAACAAGTCAAATAAAATTTTCCCAAAAAGAAATCAACAAGTAATGTTGCCACAGACTCGTGACAAGCTCTACCCAACATTTTACCCTTGTACTTTCATTTTCATTATCTTTTGTTCCATGATGATACATATGGACATGGACATCATGGTACACAGCTTTGTCTCTTAGACCAACATGGCTTTTGGAAGACGTTAATATAACTCTCAGATCTCCTAACATATACATTGTTTTGCAATCCAAGAGGGGTAAAGCGTTCCTCATGCTGTGTCATAAGCACAACAAGGGGAATATCATCTCCAGGTACTAATACAATCCCGAGTAAGCTTAATGGGTTCAAGGTAAGCAGGTGGTATGTGTGCCGAAGAGAGCAAGCATGTAGAGGTGGATCCATGCATTTGTTGTATCAGCCTTAAACTTAATGCAAGATAGTAACTTGATGAAATGATGTCGCCTTATCTTTTAGAACCTCTCTCTCATTTTATATGGGATCACTGAGCACTCATGTCCAAGAATTTTTACCAAAAACTTGAAGGAACACAAATGAAATCTGTTTGCCTGCATGTGCTCGTATCTGTGTGTGCATGCGCTGTGTTGTCAAGAAGAAATATGTAGCATTGATATCGTGAAGGCGTCGAACCGCTAGGTGTGAGTTCAAAAAAGTAGACATACTCCAGAATGTCTCAAGATTAACTTGTAAACACTTGATTATAGGGAAATATCAGGGTAGTTTTTGTTCATCGTACGGAACATCTAGTACCGTTCGGTTTGACGTGTTCCGTTCGGTCGAAAATTGTAGCAGTTTATGACCGTTGGCAGTAGTTTTTGAACGTTGATAGTGAACGTTAGTGGGCGTTTAGGGAGCCGTTTTGGAGCATGTCTGCAACCATGGGGCATGTACCAATGCCCATTGCCATGCTCTCCCTCTCCCATGCTCTTCCTCTTCCTATAATCTATTTAAGCAACTCCTCCACCTTGTTCTCCAACATAACTTACAAGCTACAAGCTCTAGCCTCTCAATGCTCTCATCATCCATGTGCTCCCATTGAAGCTCTCAAGTGACAAGGCTCAAGCTCTCCATCTTCTCTCCCTTGGGTCTCTCTCCCTCAAGCTCCCATTGAAGCTCTCGAGTCTCAAGTGACAAGCTCTCCATCTTCTCTCCCTTGGGTCTCTCCCTCTCAAGCTCTCATAATTCACGTCTCCCTCTCTCTTTCTCCCACCCCCACCCCATGCTTCCAAGTGCTCTCTCTCTCTCTCTCTCTCTCTCTCTCTCTCTCTCTCTCTCACATCTATTGTTACATCATACTACTAGCTACATACTACATAATCCCTCCTCTTCATGAAGCCTTTGAGAGCATTGTTGCTATTTTGAGCGGGTGGGGGGCAAGCAAAATGCTTGCAAGTGGTGGTGCAAATATTGCCCAAAAGGTATGACCTCTTTCGTCACCCGTCTCATCATCCACTTGACAAAGATGGGAGGACAAGTGGGCCCATGTCCTAATATCCCCAAAGATATCCTTGCAGAATGCAAGAGAAAGTATCTTCCATTGAAGACACGCAAGGGTAGAGTAACCTCGGAAGAGATCGTGTCACCGGATGTTGATAGCTCCAATTCGGAGGAAGAGGCCTCTCCAACTATGTCCATGGCTACCGGTGCCACCGCGGCCTCAAGTGATGGTGGTTCCATCTCCAAGAAGTCCAAGGCGTCGTCAAGTGATGGTGGCCGGCCTCCGAAGATGGCAAAGCAAGCTTTTCTACTAAAGCAGTGGGTGGATGCTCCGGCCCCTTGTCTTTCCTCAAGGAGAGACAAAGAATTGCGGAAATAGAGATTGCCCGCACGGTGATTGAATGCAATCTCTCTATCAACATTCTTCGTTTGGAGCGATGGAAGAGGATGATCATAGCGATTGCCGTGGTTGGTCCATGCGAAGGGTGGACGGGTGTGTCATACCACGACATGAGAACAAATGAGCTAGATGAAGAGAGGGCAAGGATTGACAAGTCACTTGAGCCCGTACGTGCGGGTTGGGCAAAGTATGGATGATCTATTTTCTCCAACGGATGGAGCGACCGCAAGTAGAGGGGCATCATCAACATTCTTGTGTCTTGTCCTCTTGGCACGTACTTCTTGCGGGCAGTGGATGCAGGTTTGAGAGGGAAGAAAGTGACCGGGGCATTCATTTGGAAGCACATCCATAAAGCCATTGTTGAGGTAATACCGCCTTTATGTCTTGAGCAATTGCCAATGAGTCCTATGTTTTAACTTTTGAGTTTTAACTCTCTGTCACAAATGCTTCTTGTGTAGGTTGGTGCGGAGCATGTCGTGCAAGTTATTACCGACAATGCTTCAAATTGCAAGGCAATGAGTAAGAAGCTAGAGAAGAATTTTCCATCCATAGTATGGACTCCATGTGCCTCTCATTGCCTTGACCTTCTCTTTAAAGATATAGGGGAGCTAGGTTGGGTGAAAGATATCTTCAACCAAGCACTCTCCATCATCAATTTCATCAATGGCAAAGTGAGGGTGCTTGCAATTTACCGCACCTACTCTGACCTTGAGTTGAAGAAGCCATCGGCCACTCGCTTTGCCTCTATGTGGCTACTTCTCGAGCGGCTCTATGATGTGCAAAACAAAATACAAAAGACCATGGTCTTCGATGAGTTCAAGGAATAGATGAATGGAGAGTCCGCCGCTTCACAACAAGATGCAAAAGCCATCCAACGGCTTTGCTTCCGGGAGGAGTTTTGGCAAGAAGTTAAGGGTCTTGTCATTGCCATCTTGCCCTTGTACAAGGCTCTCCGCATGACTGACATGGAGGGGGCAACTATTGGGCTTCTATGGCACTTCATAAAGGAAGCTTACAAGGAGATTGAGAAGTCTACAATCCTAGATGGGGCTCCTGATGGAACACAGTATAACTAGATATTTATTGTTACATAATATATTCTCTATATATTTACATGCTTGTTTCTCTACTTAATACATTTCCTCTCTCTCCTTGTAGTGATTACCTCGAGGACTCTCAAAAGAGAGACGACATTCTCATCCTAATCAAAAAGCGGTGGGATTGGATGAAGAGACGGATCAATTACTTTGCTGCTCTCTTGCATCTGGCTTACAAGAAGCCGGAACTCCATACTACATAGTCTACTCTAGTCTTCAATTAGCTTGAATATACTAATTATGTTTTCATTGTCCAATGTTGTAAATGTCAAATAGCTCAACGTGGATGAGCTGACACTCTCGATTGACACTCTAAAGAGTGTCAACAAAGAGCAAGACCCTGAGGAGCAAATGATATTTCGTGAGCTCTACTTGGAGCTTGAGGAGATTGATTGCCGGGTTTCTCACACACGATCACGCAAGAAGGTCGTCATCCATGGAGTTACATCGGCTACAAGAGGTATAGGTGCAAGGGCTTCCACTCCCCGTGGTGGTGGTAGAGGCAGAGCATCAACAACACCCACGGAGACTCCTAGGACCTATGTGCGGCGAGGCTCCAGAAGCAGCTCTTGTGTGGCGGCCATCACTATGGAGGATAGAGAGCCTAGAGAGCCAGAGTATGATGATGAAGGCAATCTCATTAGTGATGGAGATTATGAGCCGTCACCCTTCGACTCTTGTGAGGAAGAGGATGATGTTGATGAGCAAGTCTCGGAAGAGGAAGATGATGAGAGCACTAGTGACTAGTGACTAGTGACTAGAAGCTCTTAGACTAGTTACTTTAGACTGTACCTTTTAGTCTTTCTATTATGGTGTGCCACTTTTTGAGTACTTTGTAGCCCTTGGTCCCTCCACTTTTTGGTATTATCTTGAGTCTTGACTCTTTACTTATCAATGATCATTTTGGTTTATGTAATGCTCATTCTCTTTAGTCTTTGAGTCTTGACTCTTTACATTGTAGTATTGTAAATTGTAATCTGTACAAATGTCAAGTATCTTTAAGGCCTAAGCCTTACTTAAGAAATATTTGTTTTTTTTATTTTGAACGTACATAACATCATCGTACATCATAAATTTTTTTAGTTCGTTTAGTACCGCACATCGTCTTACGTGTACAAAACATACGGGACCGTACGAGACCACTATGGGAAATATGTACAATGCAAGGCAATCCGGTCTATCATCAGTTTTCCCCAACACTAAGGTGCTTCGATATGCTCGAAGGCACTTACCTAGCACTTTGCCATTGCTTGATTTACCCCCCCGGCTGGGAATGTACCTTGATGCTGTTATATCTGAAGCATACCACGCAATGATCTGTTGCCAAAAAGCTCTTTTCCTAGGGCCTGCTTGTATGGCTAGTGTCTCCCGGTTTGGCCACCCACTGCATCTGCATTCTAGGCTGTATTTGGTTCGAGCGTATTTGGGGACCGAGCCTTTATCATACACAGAGACAACCGTTAGGAGATCAAGATGGGCCAGACAAAGAGGGCTATGGTGGCTGGGAGCATATGGAGAGATGAGGGGAATGACCCTCTTTAAGTCCTTAAGGCTTTCTATTGTCCCTAATTTCCCCTAGTTTTTCCCACTTGGAATTAGTCTAAGGTACTTTCTCTACCCCATTGTATGAAGTAGGATATAACCCCATTGACAACGTAGGAAATAACATATTTACAGGGCACTTATGGATGAAGTAATTTGTGGAACCCTACTTGAAGAGGCGAAATAACAGTTAGCATATTTTGATTATCTTGGTTGACTCGTGGGTCGTGATGATATCATGTATGACAGGGAAAAGGCCTTGATTCCGCATGACAATATTAGGGCAAAGATGGGTGTGGCTTCTATGGCGGTTGAGGACTGGCGGTGACTTTCCTCCACAGATTGTGGGAACTTCCTCGAGATAGATATTCACAATCAACACTAGCGTCCTTCATGTAGGTAGTGGCAAAGGTGATAGACACTACTGGTATACGCAATCGAACACTTGGGTGAGATTGCATATTACGCATATTGTTAGATTGCTCCTCTTTGAGCACAATTTGGACTGCCCAACCTAAGTATTAGAGCGAAATCAGGTGATTAGAGCAGACATATTGAAATGAGACACAAGAGGACTTGGATTAGACCCCCTTTCCCCATGGCACAATGTCACGTGCACATCTAACCCTATGTGTATGTAGACAAGTTGTAACTCCTAGCTCTAGGGTTTAGGACAACCTAGGAAGTGTTCGGGCACTCTTGTGAGCCTGTACATAGGACGTGCATGTCCAGGCACTTAGATTAGTTGCACACCCTCTAATTGCACATGAGCATAGCCAGCGTCTGCTAGGTGTAGGCATTGGGGAGTGTTCCTATATAGTTGCATTAGTACCCAACGTAGGTATTTACCTACATGTTAAGCATCTCTTATAAGCGAGTTATTAACCTATTTATAAGTGACATTTAGCCAGCATTATAAAAATCGTCGGTTTTTATTGACAGTGCCCGGCCTAGCTTTAATTCCATATATAAGTGACCCTAGGGGTCACTCCTAAAGCATAAGTCAGTACCCTCAGTACAAGCATCCAGTACTCGTAGCACAAGCATCTTCAGCGTTTTTTCAGCCATCAGCCCATCGCAAGCTTTAACAGTAGAATCAGCCCAGCGTTTTCCAATTTCAGCCCTAGCTTCATTGTCAGAAAAGTGCAGATTTCAGCCCAAGCATCAGATTGCCCCAGACATATTAGCCACTCCCACTCTTAGTCCATCGTGGATCGTTCTCGTCTTCATCGCCCTGTGTTAAGGGCCATTAAGCCATAAAGAACCACATAATTATTTTTTTGCTTGTCTGAGATTGCATGTAACTCAAGACTACTTGGGCGTGTCGATCTCTCTAATCTGTGTTTTTGAAGAGTGGCAGGTAACCCAGAAAAGAAGGGCTTGTCCAACCTCCCCTCGTTCCTCTGTTGAAGTTCAAGTGATATACCCTCATATCTACCCGTCTCCAATCTTAAGAGTGTAAAAGGAGCACACATCTGTGCAATATCACTCCTAATATGTAAACATAAATAGACAAGCGTGCGGGACTTTCCTAGGCAATAAGAGCGAGAAAAGTAAAAGGACTAAAAACATGATTAGAGAAAGAAAGAGTGTGTTAATATTGGCCAATGCGTTTCGACCCTTACTAGGTCTCATTGAGGCAATTGATACAACCTCTCTTAGGCTTTTATAGGTTTGAGCTTGGAGGAGTAAGGGGAGGAGTCATTGTCAAGGATTTAAGAAAAGGCTTTTTAAGATTGTTTTCAAACTTCGAGGTTTAATTGGATAGTCGCACAAAACTTTAGGACATTAAATCCCAGACTTGAGTAGGTAATTAGAGTAGGTAAATTTGAGATATCCTCGATCGCACAAGATAGTAAGGGAAAATGAGGGATCATAGTTTTGGCAAGGAACATTGAAAAGGAGACGATTTTAGAGTAGGTAAACTTGATTCACAAATTTCAGAAATCTTCATAAGATGGGATAGTAAGGGCAAAATGATGGATCACAATTTTGGCAAGGAACATTGAAAAGAAGACGATTTTAGAGGTTAAAATTGGGAGAATATGTTCTTGGCTTGGACATGGATTAAGGTTTTAGGTAGGTCGACACGCATGTAACGATGGGTACTGATTGATGGTAGGCAGTCAACCACTTAAGGTGTCTCAATTTTATGAGTTCCCTTGTCTTTCAAGAAAGTTTTTGGAACCTTGAGATATCTCTAGAGAGAAATGTGGTCCAAGATGGTGGTTGGCACAAAGGATCTTAAAGGATCAAAGGGAGAGTGGGTCTCTCAAACGGCATCAAAGGCTTAATAGATTATAGTTTGTGGAAGGGAGGCATTAGGACGTACTAAGGTTGTTCTGGTGGGGGGTAGGGAGGGCAGCGGCCTGCAAAGATACAAGAGAAATTTAGGAATCAAAAGTTTTCAAGGCTAGAATCTTAGAGCTTAAAAAGGAGAAGTGTCATGCTAAAAAGGATGGGAGAAATAAGTGTATACTTTTCTCTTGTATAAGCAAAGATGGTTTGAATAGATGCTACAAAAAAAGGTTCCAGCACGATGTAGGATAGGTTTAAATTTAAACACGACATTGTGCTATAATAGGTCAAAGATAACGGTTTGGAGGAGTCAAGAGAGTAAGATAAACTAAAAAGGTTTATGAGAAGGGAAAGAATTCATTGAGTGAATAGTAAAGAGTTGAGCTCGAAAAGGTAAACAAAGGATACTAAGAGATGGTATAACTATGGATTCTAAGGCCCAAAGAGGACATCAAGGTTCGTTTAATCAAGTACAAACATGGTTGGAGCCAAATCTAGCTATGTTCTTGGGTAAGAACAAGGGTTTCTTTAGAGGAAGGTTGGGCTACGTAATCAGTGTTCAAAGAGAGATCGTGTTTAGATTGCCATTCTAGATAGGAAATGAGATTATGCTTATAGGTAGTCCCTATGTTAAAGATAAACTTGAATAATATAGGGGACCCTTATCTTTACTTATTTATTGAAAGCTGGATAGAAATTGACTATGATAAAGCTAAGATTGACAAGAGTTTGTTGTGTTGGTAAAGAATTCAATAATTGCTTTAATGCTTAGGAGAAGGTTAAAGAGCATGGTCATTGGTGTTTATGTGAGCTTGAAGGTAGGGTCAACCATGGAATGGTTCACCTCTGGGAGGGGTGCCTTGAACTAAGCTGGTTGGTTGGGTTCAAACAAGGAAGGATTAAATAGAGGGTTTAGGGAGGGCATGCGGAAACTGTTTGGAGCTTAAGATCCTGTACCACACGAGAGGAAATAAAATTATGAGTAGAGCCATTGTCAAATAAATCCATTAGTGCACGTAGAGAAGATCATGTGGGCAAAAATAGTTATTGACCAGACAACCCTAGCATCTACGTGCGTTAACATGAAAAATCTCTGAATTAGAATAAGACAAAGTACCTCGTTCGTCAATGATATTTTCCGAAGTCTTTGCCAGTACGGAGATGCTTGGATTCTTTTTTCGATCTGAGCAATCCTTGTCGCCGCGGATGTGACTGGTTTGATGATCCTAGCATCAATTCTTCGTTTGATCTTCAGCACAAAAAGCCTTGCCTTTGCTATCCTTCTTAAATTTCTTCCATGGAGGTGCAGTTGACCGATTTGAAGTTGTTGATGGAGCGAAACGTTTAAAACTTTGACGTAGAAGTGCCGCGGTTAGAGGTCTCCCCCATCCCGGGGCCACCCCTAGACATGGCCAAAGTAGTAGTTTTTTGCAAATTAGTAGATGTCCTCCAATGATGCAACATGATTGCGCAATACCTCATTTTGGGAATGCGGGAGGCAATCTGAACAAATAAAGCATGTGTAGAATCACTTTTGGATCCTCCAAGGCCTTCGTTCAGTGGACGAGGTCCTTAAATTCTTATAATTAAGTGTCCAAAGCCTTCTTTTCCATCTTCAACTTGAACAGTTTCTTGTAGCATTTGATATTGTCTACTTGCAGGAAGCGAGCGCGAAAGACCAACTGAAAACTTGCCCAAGTCGTCGGTTGAGGACGTAATCTTGTCCACCATGTGTAGGTCTGCCGTGCAACAAGATTTGTGTCTGTTGATTGATAGGCTGGGTGTTGGTAAAAGAAATAAATCAAAGTAGGCTGTCCATTTTGCCAACCAAGAGTCAATGGCGGTCCATTTCGCACTTCTTCTGCTCCCCTTTGAAGGGGTCCGGATGGAATTGAAGAGGCAAAGTGCTTATGGCCACCGGCAAATACTAGACCGGCATGGTGCGAATCTCCAATAGTTGCTTCTGCATGTCCTCTAGCTGGCGTTGGAGCATGGCGCGGGCACAGAGAGAGAGAGAGAGAGAGAGAGAGAGAGAGAGAGAGAGAGAGAGAGAGAGAGAGAGAGTGTGTTTGCGGTGAACAAAGTGATAACACTCGCTCATCGGCACCTATTTATAGACGGAATGCTTAACCACCCTTGATGCTTAACCACCTCAAGATGAAGCTTGCTAGGAAACGTCCTATGGGGAAGCTTAACTGCCCTTAAAAAAATTTGAGAAGGGTGATTTGGTGTTGCGATACAATAGTAAATTGGACAATACCTTTCAAAAGAAATTTCAAATCAAATGGGAAGGTCCTTTTATTGTTGTAAACAAATTTGAAAATGACACATATCAGTTAGCAGACTTAAATGGTGCACAACATAAATATCGTGTTAATGGTTATAGATTGAAGAAGTATCTGGCACGTTTGATGACAGTTATGACTGATGAATTGCTATCAATAGAAGGAGACTATGTGGAAACATCTGAAAATGTGGATGAGGTTTCTGGGGATGAGATGCAGCAGTTGTTCACCCTAGACACCTCTGCTTGTCATGAATGATCAAGCAGGCTAGGGGGGGTTGGCAAGCTATGTCAGGCATTTTTTGGATGAAGAGAAAGTCCCTAATCCATGCTAAAAAGCTTGCTCACTAGCCTCGAGTACATAGATGTACATAATGCTTTGAGTTTTCAGAGTGCTCTTGTAAAATTTATGTATAAAGGCTTGGTTCTACTTAGTCATTTGCAAGAGTTTCGGGCTGGTCGAACTTCTAAAAGGTGGTTTTCAATGAGTATTTTTAGCGGTGCTTGATAGCCGGTGAATCGGACTCATACATCATGAGTTACATGCATTTGAAATGGGCGGTTCCTTACTTAGAAAGTGGGTGCGGATGCATGCGAGGAAAGGCAAGTCGGCCGATTTGATAGATTTAATTAGAAAAGGTGTAGTCGAAGTTCTCTAGAAATGGCTGAAGTGATAAGCTCCGAGCCGGGCTTTACAGCGTCGCATTCGGTACTCGGAGTCACCCGCCACATCTCCATCAAGATTGCTCGGTGGGGAGCAAAAGAGGAAATTTATGTGCTTAAGTGGGGAAGTGGGAGGATGGTGCCAAGTGGCAATGAAGTAATCCCACATGGGGGGGGAGCAAGTGGAAAATGGAGGGTATAAAGGGAGAAGTGGGTACCCCCTAAGGTTGTATCAAAGAGGAAATGGTGCTCTCTTGCCTTGCTAATGGGGGCTCATGGGTGTTGGGGGAGAGAGGGGCCGCCCATTTTGGGTTCCCACCAGCTGGACAGTCGCCTGGGCATGCTTTTGGTCCTCTGGACATTTTCCCTCCCCCCTTTTCCTTGGTCAGAAAGTGGCCGACATGCCATTTTCTACCCAAATTAAGCCGAAAATGAGCCAATTAAAAGAGGACTACAAGGGGAATCATGTCGGCTAAGAGGAGAGAGAAAATCCCTTGGGATAAAAGCCAAAAAAATCCCCCATTTAATAGCTGCAATTCCTTGCACATCTGTTTTGCTTACAGAGACTAGCTTTTTTGGAGCTTTTGAGAGATACCCCAACTTCGAAAGCTTGTAACTCTCTCGTCTACTATCGGAATCAAGCATATGGATACTCTACGGAGGTCTATACGACACGAGCTTCATCTTTATGGTCTCAGTTTTCAGCAACTTTAATCATGGGCCGGGTTAGGGCTGTTTCCCGCCCTGTCTTTTCTAGAAAGTGACTCTTGCAACAGCAATGTGCATAATGCATCAAACTTGACAACTTCAAGATTTCCTTGGATCATCAGTCTCCGAGTACTAGCAAAAGTCTGGTATGAATCTGGCAAGGCATCAAGAACAATCTGCACAAGGGAGCTGTCTGAAATGACTTCACCTGCAGAAATAAGTTACTCATTGATATCCTCGACACCGGCAAGGAAAGTGTCCGTATCATCTTCCTCATGCATAATCTTCGATTCCATCTCTTTACGCAGCAAAGCAATTTTAGCCTCATTGCAGCTTGCATAAAGACCTGCTAGAATATCCCAAGCCTGTTTTGTAGATTTCGCTGAACGAACGTGAGGAGTAATGGTGCGCTTCACAGACAACGCAATCAACGCATAAGCCTACGCATCCTTTACATCCCAACGAGCTTGTTCTGCCGTAGGCAAAACAACTCTAATAGCAGCAATCCTTGCAGCAAGACCTGCAACATCCTCAACATCGCCTACATCCTCAGAACCAAGACGCACATCAATGCCTTGCACAATATTCCAGACGCCCTTTGACATAAGAACATGTTGCATCATGTAAGCCCACATAGGGTAATTGTCCCCATCCAATCTGTCCTCAACAACAAACATCTAGAACACATCTATGTTGTTGTCAGCCATGGAAAATGCTTGCACCTCTGAAAACTGCCCTAAATGCGGAGAAATTGAGTGAGACCATCACGTGCTATATAGTACAACCCGCATGGGACCTGTTATGCAGCAATTGGCGCTGACAGAAATTCTGCACAAAATGACGAAATTGCCTGTGCAGACCTGGCTGTAGTGGAAACGGAGGTCGAAATGAGGCCGAATCAGAATCTGAGCAGACTGAGCTATAGTAGCTATCCCGAAATTTTTGTCGACCTGCAAACGCTTGCCAAAGCTCACAGAAAACAGAGAAAGTAAGCAGGCGTGTGCTCGAGCTGCTGGCGACTAAGCCCGGGAGGACACAACTTGCTCTGATACCAATTGTTGGAGTTAGGGTTGCAGAGAGACGAAGGAAGCTCAAGGCACACAACAAAGAGTGTGTTACTTAGTGTGCAATGGAAAGATAGATAGCCCTAGAGTAATGGGCGTATATACAATGCACGGGGGAAAAAATATCCTAAAGAGGGAAAAAATGCCCCGAGGATCCTAGTGTGTTCACACACATCACTACCACATGTATATGGTAACAAAAAGGATCGGATTTCCCGGTAGAAGAGAAATCGGCCGCGCTTTGATACTACTGTAACAAACCTCGAGCACCCCAAGTCAAGAGTCTACCGTGACACAGCAGAGATTCACTTTAAAACAGTTCACAAAAGACGACACGGCCCGGCGTAGTTCCGTGCCAGGAGATATTGGCCTCAAAGATTGGCGCCCCTTTCGGTATTTCTTTTTATATTAATCTGTGTGCAAAGTACAAGAGTCCGCGGGAACTCACACTCAGACTCTGCGTCCAGATGCTCCGAGTAATGAGGCCCAAGAGACTTATTTATTCTTACAAGGGATGCCCAAAAGCAGAGCCCCAAAAATCTTTTAAACTCAAAAGCTTCTTAAACTCAAAAGCAACTGTAACCCAAAAGCTTGCCAAAAATCAACCAGTGTAATTTGCGGAGATCCACAAACTGTCACATCAGCAGCTTAGCACGTTTTACAAAAATTTGCCATGTCATCAGTCAACAGAAATTACATACAGTTTGCCACGTCAGCCTGTCGGCGCAGTTTACGAAATTCTACCAGTAAGGTGTGTGTCTGGGGGCCTGCCACATCACCAGTTTGTGACAGAGTATGTGGTCTAGTACGTCAGTACTTAGAGTCAGTGTCTACTAAACTAGTTATTGTCCTATGTTTGTTTTGCAGGTGTAATCGAGGGCTATTACAATTCTTTCAAGAGGGGGGTATGTCACAAAATGATGACGTGGCATGGCCTAAAGAACAGAGCCCGTACAAAAGGGACCAAAAGAAGTTAGGCTTACAAACCTAGCCCGTACCTGGCCAAGGGGCCCAAAATTTGCGTAGAGCTAATGATGTGGCAGGCCGTATGGACGTACGCGTTTTGCGACAGCATGATGACGCGGCAACAACGTACCGACAAACCATGGGGCCCTTGCTTTTGGGAACCTGATGCTTTTAGAACTGCAGCTTTTCATGTAATTGCTGTTGAGTCCAAGGGCCTTCATTGGAGGACCGGGGCTCACTTCTGCTCAATTTTGTGTGGGAGCGCTGAGAGGAGGACCCTCGAACATTGTACCTTGAGAAGCATAAGAAATACCGAGAAGGGGCACCAATCTTTGGGGCCAGTCCATCTAGGTGCAGAACTCCGTTGTTCCGTGTCGTCTCTCATTTTCTCTCTTCCTCTATTTTCAGTTGTTTCCAGTTTCTCTCACGTGTGTTGTTGTAGATCTTCGGCTTGGAGTGTCCAAGTCTATTACAACCATGATGTATGTACGAGCGGGAAGAAGCTTTGAATCTTGATACCAATGTTAGTCTCTTGATGGATCCATCATGCACACAAGACACGACACAAGCCATACTCACACAAAGACAAGCATAGAGAGCGGATGCCATACTTAACTCCTAGCCATAGAGCCAATATGGGCTCACCCCCGAGCCTGGGAGCCTGTAGTGTCCCATACCAACAAGCCCACACCAAGCGGGGGTGTGGGTAGAGTTGCCAAGGGCCTAGAGTCCAAGTGTGGTGATCACACAAGATGTCTCACAAATGAGACCTCAGTCCTATTTGTAGGACTTCTTAACCACCTTTCTTAACCTCCCTTCAATTAAGGGTGCGTTCACACGTAGGGTCAGTCACATTGGCCGGACATATTGTAGGTGCACATCCTGATGTCTAGGGACATAACATAATGGGACCATTGTTGTAGTTGCACGGTGGGGTGTGTGTATGTAGGGCGGCTTTGGTAGTGTGCCATTTTTTTGGTAGAGGTCTCTGATTCATATGTCTGCTTGGGGATCACTTTTACTAGTAGGGAACGGAGGTTCCCTATGTAATATTAGGCCTCCAAGACGTTTGACACGTGCATATGCTTCACTAGCCTTAGTTAAGAGCTAGTGTCTTGACTCAAGTACATTTTGAGGAGGAACGTATGAAGTGCCTGCCATTTGACACGTTGGTGACGTCTGCGCTAATGTATGCAGCCCTAGTCTGGACACTAGCTTTATCTATACACTGTCATGGAGCAGACTAAAGAGACCCCACAGCAAACCATCTGTGCCACATGATGTATTCAGAGCAGAGTTTGATGTACCATCCATGGCAGTGGAGGCTCTATTTCAAGATCCTGTCCTTTCTCTATTGGATCAAGGAGATGGGACCAGCCAGGCTCCCAAGGCTCACTTATGAGGCCTCCAGACAATTGGCAAACTATGTATTGTACATGGCTCTTGATATTGTTGTTTTGCACATTGTATCTCAAGTGTTCCCAAAGTAGTGAAACCCTGTGCAAGTCTTGGTTTTGCTGCCTTCTTTATAAAAAAACTGCAACCCTTTGAAAGTGACTCTCAAGTAGACCTAGGATCTCACATACTCAACAGACTCATGGGATGAGTATTAACCATTTCCTTGGGGCCTCCCATTCTCTCTAAAAAATTTAAAATCTCATGAAACCCAAATATATCTTCACTATGGGAGATGCACTTTTCTTGTTACTGGCTCATGGAGGGTGGATATCTTTCACGCACAATATTGGAAGAGAAACCTTCCAAGAGTGACTTCTTTTTGCAGCTTAGCACAAGTTTCTCCACTCTCATGATTGTAGCAACTACTTGGTCGGGCATAGATCCTTAAGGGCTTGAAGGAAAAAATGATGTTCCCTCACTCGGCCACTGTGTGAGACTTACTCGATCATTCAATTGAAGAGATTAGGCGGGAAGTGTGTATAAAAGTTGAAGAGAAATCAGCTGGCTCTTTTAACAGTTCAAAGCCCTATTTAGTCATGTTGGCTTTATAATCGCCTGTATTTCAATGGATAGAAGAATCTACTGTTTCATAACAAGCAATTCTCATGGTGCAGGCTACCTTTGTCGATGATTCCATGACCGTGGAGCATGCTCGTGAGTATGGCCATACACATTTATCTGAGGTAACATGTCTTGTTGCATTCATTTAAGCATTTGGTTTGAGGCATGGAGATATTTTGTTTTAGACTGTTAGTTGAAGTAGACGGTAACCTGATTATCATGGAAATCCTTGGAACATTCAACAAAATATGCCTCCTTTCTGGTGGTGTTTTGATTTTAAAGTCACTCTTTTCTAGGGAACTTTTATTTAGGTCATTTGTGTCTGATCCTTTCAAGTTTGAGATTGTGAGAGGGCTTATGTACATACAATCATTCACTAATGTGTATTGTTTGTATGTATGTTTTGAATCATGCAAGCGATGAGAAATTGTAAAAGTAGGATTTGTCTGCACCTTTCCAGATTGAGATATGTTTTCCAAATTACATTTCATAGCTAGCTTTTCACAGTTAGGAAGCCCTCAGAAATGCAATAAGTAGTGATGCTAGAATTTTTATCCTTTGGACCACTGGCCGCCACAAAATGTGACGGAGTAGGCCTAGACTGAAAGCATTGCTGTGAGTAGCTGCTTTTTCATCCTCTTGACTCTGAAAATCTGCATGTGCATGTTTGTGATGGCATGCATCTCTGTGTGCATAAGCACTTTTCTGTCGATCTTTGAGTGAAGTTTTATGTCTGTCCCTTGTACACAGGTCGCTGCTTTGTCAGACAGGTTTTGTAACAAGGGCATTCTCTTCATACATTTCTCAGCGCGTCACACATTTGAGGTTTGATGTATTTTTAGGATTGTAGGAACAAAATCTCTCAGCACTAAAGTCAATCTGTTTTGTAGGAAATTCAAGCAGCAATAAAGAACTTACCAAAAAGGTTGCAAGAACGATCTTATGCTTTTCTTGAGGGATGGTGAGCATTCTTCTTTAGAGTTTTTAGCTACAAGTTTACTTGTTCAGATGGGGCTTCGAAGGGTGCCCTAGTAAAGGAAGATGTGGCAAGACGAATTCATGGTGATGTGTCCTGCATTAATAACTAGTTTCTCAAGCGTTTATTGTCACGCTCAATACTCCCGACACCACACCCCTTTAGTTTTGAAGACTTCAATCATGAAGAAGCACTATAATCTTTACTTTGTACAGAGGTTATCAAGGCCTGGTATTACTGTTTTCGCGGAAATATGAATACTTTTGAGAATTGCCCCTTTTTCTCCCTGTGGTCTGTAAACACCATCGTACAGAGACTCACAACAGTGTGACAGGTTATGTATGGAATTCTAGGTCATTTTGGTTCAGAAACAGTGTGTGTGTATCTTGGTAAGGGAGTGCTTCAACCAGACATTTGATGTGTTGAGACGAGGATACAAACCTTTATTTGAGTTAAGAGCGTGGGTATTTGTAGAGAGAACTTGGCCACTTCTTACCAAATAGTTTTCCTTTCTTGGCTAACCATCAAGAGGTATACGGCGGCTTGTGATGAGGTCATAAGACAACCAGCTAAGTATCACTGCAGAGTTTCTCTCGATGTGCGGAAGACATGGAGTAATCACTTCAGGAGATCCGATGATTTGAGGATCCTTTTCAGCTGGAAATATTCTGTCAATTGAAGCAAGATCTCAGAATGTGGAGGATGGGATATGGTGCGTTGGGTGAGTTTTACCAGCTAGAAGATAGTAGAACAGAATGTGTTCCACAGAGATGATGGAAATTGTTGGTTCGTTCTTTCCCAATTGTCTTGTTGATCAACTCCTATTATTTCCAAGATCGAATATCTTGTGGAACACTGTATTATGCTTATTAATTTTATGTTGTGCTGAACTATGCTGCCCTGATGATGCTCCTTAAGGGGCAGTTCAGACTGCGTGGAAAACTAGAACGGGAGGGATTTTTGTGGAAAAGGTTCGTCTCACCTTTCCGGACCCACTGAGCAACGGGCGGCCTCAACAATCCGATAAAGCTTCCAGGCGCCTTTGCAGTGCAAAGTGTGCGCACGCGTCACTCTCTGCACCAAACCGCAACTGATTCGCTACCCTGTTCTCCCTCAGTTTAAGGGAATCAAGCTTTCTGTGCAGTGTGATAGGGCCTCCTCTTGGAAGTGCTTGAGCATGGATGTCGCCAGTGTGCAGTCTAAACGGAGCCTAAGCCTTGCTGTTAATATTCCATATGCAGACTATTTATAGTTCATCTTAAGAATACGAAGTCTACAAGGCCTTTGTGGAAGGTTTTCCCCCCCCTTCCTGAGGCTTGAGGTCTCGTGTAATCAAGCAACCTACAAAATTGTTGTTGCACTCCAATCAGTTTGAGATTGAGGGCAAGCTCTTCATCAAGTCACTGTTTTTTCATCGCCTTCTTGTTTTCTTTATCATGTTCCACCTGATTGTTGGAATGCACACAAAGAAGAGAAGCGGATGCTTATGGATACTTTCACAAAGCATTGGATGCTATGCCTTCGTGTTGATAGACTTAACATAGCTGATGATTTGGGCTAATGCACGATGAATTATACATCTTTGGGTTGTTTAAAGCACTGTTGCTTCTTGCAAACAAGGTAATGTTTGTTCTGATAGAAGTTGAGGGATTTTACAAGCTTGTTTATACATTTTGAGATTGTTCCCCATGGAGGGAGTTCACCTTCACAACTACATGATTAGTGCTATACAGGCAAATAAAGGTGACATAGTATTTATTTAGAGCATTTTTATCTGAAAAATTTCTTCAATAAAGCTTGGTCAAGTTCAATTCTTTTGGATTGAAGGATTTTTCCTTGGAATAAATAGCTCTCTCTCTCTCTCTCTCTCTCTCTCTCTCTCTCTCTCTCTCTCTCTCTCCCAGATTCGGACACAGCATGAGCAAGCCAGATAGAGAGAGGAAAAAAGAAGAAGAGGGTTTCAACGTCGTAGGAAATTCCTTAAAGAAGAGAGATACAACGAGTCTTCTCCGACCCAGTTGCCATACTTACAGGGGCTCTTCACACCCTGCCCTCCTATGCATGATATCCTACACCCTCAGTACTACCTAATGGAGCTAGATTGCATCTCATCATTGTACCCCTTGAGCATATAGTTTCACATCTACTATCCCCTCAGCACATGTATGACCCCACCTCTTATCTGATTATTGCAACATTGTACCACCACACCTTGAAATATGAATGAGTTCCTATGGTGCCAAATGGCCCATAGAACCCAAAATTTGACCCAATTTACAAACATCGTAAATTGTGGTTGGGGAGATTGGAGCACCCCAAAAAACCAAAACTATATGTGAAAAACGTCGAAAGGAAAACGCCGCCGAAGAGTAGCACACTTGCCAAATGAAGGATGTGGAGCAATGACAATCCCACAATAAGTGTGGCACAATCTCCTCAAACTCATGGCATCTTAGGCAGTGAGAAGGCACAATATGTTTTGCATGCAATAAGTTGCCAACCGGTAGAGCTCACACTAAGTAGCACCACAAGAAAATACATTCCTTCGGAGGTAGGTTGACTATGCCAAATGCTAGACAATGTTCGTTACCACCAGAAGGATGACTTGGAGAGTGACCACAATTGATCACCATGATGCACAATCTACACATCAAATTGCAGAAGGGCATCAACATTGCCGGTTGAAGTGCATTCCACTATGGTAGTAGCAATGTTTTAATCAAAGAAGTGGGAGTTCGCATCCAAAGGAGGAATGGGTGGGAGATCAACAAGCATCCTTTGAATCTCCTGCCAAAGAGGAGAATGGTGGAGACAACCAAAAACAGGACGCCGCATCAGTGAACGAAAGAACATGACCCGTGTCATCCACCACTTGATGCACCTGACATGTTCCTTTTCAGAAAGAAAATACACCTGACGAGAAGATCGTTGGACCAAAGTTGAAGAGAATGCCCTGCTCCAATGCAAACTCTCCAATCGAAGGGAGTTGCCTAGAGAGGATTCTCGACCATGACATGCCAAATGCGAAGTCCAACCAAGAATGAGAGAAGTAAAGGGACATCTTGGAATGTGTCCTTCAAGCTACGTCTCAGTTGCACTCGTGAACCTGGTCTAGCACAAAATCTCTTCAGCTTTTATCTATGGACAAGCTGTGTTCTTCCAAGCACCTTGGAGAGCTGAATATTTTGGATTTGTGAAGTCATGTTTTGGCTTAGAAAGCAATGCTATTGCCAGTCTTGGTGGAGCAGCTAGCAACCCGCACATATTGTCAAGCCATCTTTTAGTCACTGGCAACCGACATATTGGGACACCATTTTTGGCATAGGTAAATTAAATTGCACATAAGTCATGAGAATGCATTGGACGATCCTAGGACACACATGTAGTGGCCAAGTGGAAAATTTCCAATAATTTAACTTGGAATGCAGACGTTGGAGTATTCAGTCCACTTTCTACGCAGCTGATACATCCCAAGCCAGCAAATAACTTTGAGACTTGCCACCAATCCAAACTAGAGTGCTTTGTTAGCTGCATTTGTATTGAATTGAAGTGAGTCAGGGGTAAGAAGAAGAAGAAGAAGAGAGTTTTAATGTCGTAAGAGAAAACAAAATGTTTGAATCTTGCTATATACTAACAAAGTATTAAGGACCTAGAAGGGAAAAGCTGAGAGAGAGAGAGAGAGATACCTTTCACCAAAGCAAGTTTGGTTATTTCTTAATTGGTACCATCTTTAGTACGTTATGATTGTGATGCCCCAATTTGACCCAAGTACCTTGCAAAAGAGACATAAGAAGGGCTAGAATTCATGCTTGATGATGATGCAAGTCTCCTTGCATGGAGGAGTTTGCACGGTCCTCCCCAATTTTTATAATACAAAGGAACGTGCCATTCCGATGGCAGTGTGCAATTTTCAATATGTTCGTTTCACTAAGTCGGTAGTAACAAGTATAGAATTCAAAAAGTATTTTACGTACTTTTTGTTTCAATATCCATTTGTTGATTGTCGTAAACAAACATGATGATGTTGGGCTAAAGCTTTGTCGGCATGATGTTCGTTTGCTCCCATTGGTATATCTTGCAATCTCATCGTGGATTCTCATACGTCTGAAGGCGTTGTGTAAGGCCACATACTTTCAAGGAGTTGGCTGAACTTTGAACTGGAGGAAGTGTTTGGAAAATATGTTCCCTTAAACCAGTCTTGAACTTCGTCGTAGCAACCCAAGAGACTTTGCCTGAAGAGAAATCCTCAATCGCTTACTGGTCTAAAATCTCTCTCATGGACAAGACGGTCGGCAATCTTCATCTTGGTGGTGAAACACCATTCACATAAATTTTTTAGCATCATTTGAAGCAGCTTTGGGTGGAGTCTGCAACTGAACTCACAAATTAATCAAGAACCATTGCATGCAATCTTTCTCCAGTAGACCTTGTCTGGTGATCTAGTCATGAATTCTCTCACCAATCTTGATTTCTTGCGTAAGGCCACAAGGTTAGACGGTGCAAGTACAGGTGATTTGAATTTGATGACAGCTCTTCCCTTCCCATCCACCAGTGACATCAGCAAAGTGTTTCCTTGCCGTATCCTAAATAGGTATCCTTTAATCAACCCATTTTCCAAGAGATGACATTTCAAATTTACATGTCCATGAGCGCACCATCCATCGCGATATGGCTTTGCAAAATCCCTTGCCTTAGAACGTCATCATGAATCATCTTTGTAGCTTTGATTGTGGCACAAGCTTTCAATGCGCAAACGTACGTCTGTTCACATTGCATATGCTCAAGACAATCTAGAGCAAATCGACCTTGTCTTTCAGAGGTTTACCTCGCAAAAAACCACAAGGAGGGTTAGAGTTTTATCAAGCTCAACGTTCGTAATCATACAAGATGTCAATGTTATTAATTGTTTGTTGTCCCATTTTTATGTTTCAAGAAAAAAGAAAACATGCAAGTCTCCTTGCATGGGGGAGTTTGCACAGTCCTCCCCAATTTTTATAATACAAGGGAACGTGCCATTCCCACGGCAACATGCAATTTTCAGCGTGTTCATTAACTGCATTCTCAGTGTCAAAAATCAAGAAATGGTAATGGTTACTCACCATGCGATAGATTGACTATCGTCGAGGCACACAGGTTGCATTTAAGCTTTTGTATGAGAGCACTGCTCGAAACAAACATGATAGCTTTTGTATGAGAGCACTGCTCGAAACAAACATGATAGTGGAAGCGGAGTGGACATTACAAAGCCTGAAGCTGCATTAGCAAGCTTTGGTATGGAAGGGCCAAGAGAGCTCTTTTACAGTGTAGAGGACCATTTTGAGTGCGGTAGGTGCATACTGGTTTTGAGCACGGTAGGTGAATACTGGAGGCGGGGTGGGCTTTCCCTTCGTCTTTGGTTAAAACACCCTAGAGCTTTCTTGCCATAGCCATGTTTGAAGGAGTACGAGCGGAAGTGCGACGCGAGAGAGAGTGCGAGAAGAAGAGCACGACGATATGGTGAACTCGCTCTACTGTAATGTGTAGAGCATAGTGAGTTCTTATTAGGTTTTTACAAAAGAATATGTGTACATACCTGGCGGCCCGCCCACTTACCTGGGCCACCACATTGGTCTTTATACCCAAACAACCTCCCACTTAAAGTCCAATGTGGTACTTTAAGTGTGAGAGAAGCTACTATACAAGCTAATATACAAGAGATGTAGAGAAGTGGTGTACTACCCTACACCTAACTGCTTGCGAAAATGCACAAAGCTCTCTGAGGGAAGTCCTTTTGTAAGTAGATCATCAGGATTTTCTGTGGTGTGAACTTTGACAAGCTGAAGTTGCTTATCCTCGAGCATTTCCCTCATGAAATGATACTTCACATCCACATGCTTTGTCTTTGAGTGATAAACTGGATTGCGAGCCAATTGTATAGCACTTTGACTATCACAATATAACACAGGCATCTCTTCTTTGATTCCCAAATCTGTTACTAGTCGATTAAGCCAAATTGATTCTTTGAATGCCTCTGATGCTGCAACATATTCAGCCTCTGTAGTAGACTGAGTAACACAATCTTGTAATCTAGAACGCCATGATACTGCTCCACCAGCCAATGTAAAGACATACCCTGACGTAGACCTTCGGTTGTCTAAGTCACCTGCATAATCTGAGTCTGTAAAACCCTTTACACTTAGCTCCTGACTCCCATAGCATATACGCATACTCTTTGTAGCTTTCAGGTATCTCAATATTCCTTTCACTGCCTCCCAATGTTTCTTGCCTGGGTTTGACATGTATCGACTTACTACTCCCACTGCAAATGCAATGTCTGGGCGAGTAGCAATCATTGCATACATCAAACTACCCACTGCAGACGCATATGGAATCTTATCCATTTCAGTCTGTTCTTCCTCAGACACAGGACAATCTTGTTTGCTAAGTTTCACATATGGTGGCAATGGAACACTCAATGCCTTTCCCTTCTCCATATTGAAACGTTGCAAAACCTTGTCAATATACTCTGCTTGAGATAACCAAATCAATTTCTTTGATCTGTCTCTCTCAATGCGCATACCAAGTATATGACTTGCCTCACCCATGTCTTTCATGTCAAACGATTTTGCCATCTTTGACTTCAAAGCTGAAATTTCTTCCAAGTGCTTGCCAGCAATCAACATGTCATCCACATACAAAATAAGGATCAGCCAACTGCCATCCTTAGCCTTCTTTGTATATAGACAGTGATCGAACTCACTACGTTTGTAGCCTTGAGAAAGCATAAACTTGTGGAATTTATGGTACCATGCCCTCGGTGATTGTTTTAAGCCATAAAGACTCTTTAACAACTGGCATACCCAATCTCCTTTCTCAACAAACCCTTCTGGCTGCTGCATGTAAATTTCCACATCTAAATCACCATGCAAGAATGCTGTCTTGACATCCATTTGGTGCAACACCAAATCTAATATGGCAACCAATGCAAGAAAGCATCTCAATGTAGTCATCTTGACCACCGGAGAGAAGACTTCATCAAAGTCAATGCCTTGTTCTTGCTTAAAGCCCTTGGCAACAAGCCTTGCTTTGTACTTTGGCTGACTATCATGAGCGGTGATCTTATACGTGTAAACCCATTTACAAGGTAGAGCCTTTTTGCCCTGTGGTAATTTAACTAGCTTCCATGTCTTGTTTTTATGCAGAGCTGTCATCTCTGACTGCATGGCCAATTGCCAATTCCCGGAGTCCTTCATTTGCACTGCTTCCTTGTAACATGAAGGCTCATTGCAATCAGTCAACATGACATAGTTCATAGATGGAACAAACCTATCAGGAGGTCGCTTGACACGTCCAGATCTACGCACAATAGGTGGCTCAGGCTCAGCCACAACCTGTGGTTCCACTCTATCCTGTCCTTGCTCCTCTTGAGCCCTGACATTTTGTCTTGCACGTGCAGGTCCATTTTCTTGGAAGACAACTCTTCTAATCTCCTCAACCCTCTCTGGTTTAGAATGATATTTGGATTCATTAAAGTGAACATCATTGCTGCGGACAACCTTTCTGGATTCAGGATCCCAAAGTCTGTACCCCATCTCACCAGAATTACCATAGCCTAGAAAGATGCACTTTCTACTCTTTGGCTCAAGTTTGTTCCTAAATTCCTTTGGAACGTGAGTATATCCCTCACAGCCAAAGGCTCTGAGATGCTTGTATGAGGGCATTTTGCCTGACCATACCATCTCTGGCACTGAATCCTTCTACAAAACCTTGCTAGGAGATCTATTTACAAGATGAACAGCTGTTGATATAGCTTCAGTCCAAAACCCATTTGGCAGCTGTGCATTAGACAACATACTTCTGACCTTCTCTTGTATGGTCCTATTCATCCTCTTAGCAACACCATTTTGAGAAGGATTGTAAGGAGCAGTAAGTTCACGTTTTATACCTTTTGACTCACGAAAGTCCTGAAAGGCCTTTGAAACATACTCTCCACCATTGTCAGTGCGTAAGCATTTAAGCTTCTTGCCACTCTGATTCTCCACAAGTGTCACAAACGTTTTGAAAACACTAAACGCTTCATCCTTGTGCTTGAGAAAGTAAACCCATACTTTCCTCGAGTAATCATCTATAAATGTCATAAAGTAAGAAGCTCCCCCTAGAGATAGGTTAGGCATAGGTCCACACAAATCACTATGAACAAGTGCCAAGTGTGTATCTCTTCTACTGCTTCTATGCTTATGTGGCTGCTGTGTTTGCTTACCATACAGACAATGTTCACAGAATTCAAAATCATTAAATGAAAAGCCAGGCAAATAACCTGAACGAGACAAGATTTCCATTCCCTTCTTGGACATATGTCCTAACCGGCTATGCCACAAAGAAACGTTCGGCTGCTCGGTTACATTGATTACATTTTTAGAGACATTTGATACATAAATCATGTAAAGTCCTCCAGACTTTACTCCATGTGCTACTGTCATAGAACCCTTGGATATCTTCCACATGTTCTGTCCAAAAGTGGTGACGTAGCCAGCATCATCAAGTAAACCTGTGCTGATCAAACTCTTTGTAATTGCGGGAACATGTCTCACATTCTTCAGCGTGAAAGAAGAGCCATTCTGAAACTTCAATTGAACATCTCCAACACCTAAGATCTCACATGTCTGCCCATTGCCTAGCCGAACATGATCTTTAGTGGTCACATAAGAAGTAAACCACTCCTTGTTTGGAGACACATGAAGTGATGCCCCTGAGTCTATTATCCAGTCACTCAGTGCATTTCCATCAGATGCTGTAAGAAGAGCCGAGTCCATTGTATTCTTCAAGAAGTAGATGTCTCCTGACACTAGACTGTCATCCTCTGCAACAGTGTTTGTCACATTTATTTCTTGAATCTTGACTGAGGACTTGTTCTTCTCACCATGGTCTTCAGCTTTCTCTTTGCCTTTTTCTGCTTTCCATTCTCTGCAGTCTCTTTTCATGTGACCCTTCTTGCCACAATGGTAGCATTCTATGTCACTCTTGCCTTTAGCACTGCGGGACTTGCTACGAGACTGATTCCTCTTTCCACCTTTGTACTTTTCTTTGGTCCTTCCCCTGACAACTAAGGCTATTCCTTTGCCTTTTTCCATTGTCTTTCTATTGGTTTCTTCAGTAAGCAGACTTCCTTCTACACCTGCTATGTTCAAACCATCTGGAGGTGCAGAATTACTCAAAGCTGTGCAAAAGTGTCCCAACTTTCTGGAAATGTGATCAACAGGAACATAGCTCTAATAGGTTCATCAAACTTGACACCTTGAGCTGACAACTGACTATAGATTGTGTTGAATTCATTCAGATGATTGGACATAGGTGTCCCTTCTTTCATCTTCAAGTCAACAAGCTTCTTAAGCCAGTATACCTGTGAAGCTGCACTCTGCTTCTCATAAAGATCACTCAGCTTTAACCATGCTTGATAAGCCGACATCTCGTCTGCTACATTGAAGTAAACGCTTTCTGCCAAAGTCAGCATAATGGTAGAAAGTGCCAATTCATCCATTTTGCTCCATTCATCTTCGTCCATATCTTCTGGTTTTATCCCCTTGAGCTTTATAGGTTTTATCTGCTTCTTTTGTACCAACACGTGCCAAATCTGCTTCTTCTACAATGGGAAATTGGTTCCATCCAGCTTCTTGATATTGTAAAGAGCAGTGTCCTGTGATCCAGCCATAGCTACGCTTCACAGTGGTTTACTTTCCTGGGAAAAATTCGGCAGAGTTTCCCCTGTAAACTGACCTCTAAACCAATATCAACCTGTCAAATGAACCAAGAAAGCTTCAGATTCTCCATAAATTTTGGCAGAGTCTCCTTTGTAAAATGGCTCTGGTGTACTCAAAAAACAGACCAAAAAACAGCTCAAAAACACTGTCTCTCTGACACTGTAAGTTGTGGGTAAACCTGTCCTGCACCTGTACTGTCTCTGACTGTCCTGTAAGCATAGACTGCGACAATGCCTCAACGGCAGTAAAGCAAAGATGCAATCCCAACTGTCTAACTCACAGTCAATACATCCTAGCTGCCTATCTAAGGGTGCTCGAGGGATCGCTCCAAGACCTGTATCACCGAAAGGATCTCAACATTCGAGAATCCCCCATCTCAATAAAACCTCACTCGACCCTCAGGCTACAGTAAATTTGACAGTACATAGACTTTCCACAAAGTCATACATCCACAAATTTCCCACTGTATGTTGTAACCGCTGCGGCGGTTGTTTGCTGCGTGACTCACAGCCAGCAAACCCTCAACAGACATACATCATCTCTAACAATACATCCCATGTGGAAGTACCTGCAATGTCAGGATGAAATCTGGAATATCAAGTAGCAAACACAAGCTACCTCATGAACTAGTGGATGTCGCCTACAGTCTGTGTGTAGATGCGTCCGTGTTGTATGTGACGCCTCCAAGGACTGTGAGCCGTCCTTCGATGTGTAGACAGCCACAAATCAACACTCTGGGAGTGTCGATATCCTCAGCACCTGTAGTCGTAGGCCGAAAACCCCAAATTTGCAGAGTCGGATCTGCACCCGTCGAGACCACGTAGTCGAAAATGGCCTGCGCAGAACTTTGTCGAAGCCGAACGGTGACCGAGATGACCGGATTTGGGGCCGTGTCTTCGCCTGTCGAATTTCACTCCAATCTGAGCTGGTGACTCTAGCCTCCTGCAGTGCTGCCCCGAGCCTCGATCTGAGCTCTGATACCAGTTGAAGGAGTACGAGAGGAAGTGCGACGCGAGAGAGAGTGCGAGAAGAAGAGCATGACGATATGGTGAACTCGCTCTACTGTAATGTGTAGAGCATAGTGAGTTCTTATTAGGTTTTTACAAAAGAATATGTGTACATACCTGGCGGCCCGCCCACTTACCTGGGCCACCACATTGGGCTTTATACCCCAACAATGTTTTCGACTCCTCATCATGCTCTTCATGTCTACGCTTGATTTGTGTTGCGAGAGGCCCTCGCTTTGCATCCGCTAAAAACAATCGAGAGCTTTTTGCCCTACTCCTGTTGCGCATATCCCACAATCAATGCACTCCAAGAGACGGCATTCAAGACTGGAAGCTCCTCAGGCATATTTTGTGTTTTTCGAAGTGCACCACATTTAGCATACATATGACCAAGCACTACAATTTTTTGCAACAGCCCTTGACTAACAATATCAGAGTGAATTTTTAAGCCCAGATCAGCATCTTGCATAGAGCCATATGCCTTCAACCTGCACGCCTAGGTGATTGCGTTTGGACAGAGGCCCTTACTTTGCATTCGTCGAAAACAGCCTAGAGCTTTCTGTCCCTGCTCCTGTTGTGCGCATCCCACAATCATTTAACACCGTTCCGAATAGTACGCTCCTCAAGCACTTGCTGAAAATAGCCCAAAGCCTCCTGGTTTGTCCCTTGTCGGGCATATCCTACAATTCTTGCGTTACAAAAGATGACATCCCGCACCACATTTGGCATACATATCAACCAAGGCATTGCCAAGCACGTAATTTGTTGCAACAACCCCTGACTAACAATATCATAGTGAATTTTTAAGCCCATAACAACATCTTGCATAGAGCCACATGCTTTTGAGATGCACGCGTAGGTGACCGCATGTGGACAGAGACCCTCGCTTTGCATCTGCTGAAAACAGCCTAGTTAACGCACCCACTGAAAACATCCTATAACTTCTTGGCCCGGCCCTTGTTGGACATATCCTGCAATCAATGCGTTCTAAATGACGACATCCTACACCACATTTGGCATACATATCGACCAAGACATTGCCTAGCACGGCAATTTTTTGTAACAACCCCTGATTAACAATATCAGAGTGAATTTTAAACCCATATCGGCATCTTGCGTACAGCCACATGCCTACAAGATGCACGCATAGGTGATTGCATTTGGACAGACACCTTCACTTTATATCCGCGCTGAAAACAGCCTAGAGCTATCTGTCCGTGCTCTTGTTGTGTGTGTCCCGCAATCAGTTTTCACACCGTTCCGAGTAGTAAACTCCTCAAGCACCTGCCACAAACAGCCCAGAGCTTCCTAGTCTGGCCCTTACCGAGCATATTGTATAATTCGTACGTTCCAAAAGACGACATCCCTCACCACATTTGGCATACATATCGACCAAGGCATTGCCAAACACGGAGTTTTTTGCAACAGCCCCTAACTAACAATATCAAAGTGAATTTTTAAGCCCATATCAACATCTTGCGTAGAGCCACATGCCTTCAAGATGCACGTGTACGTGATTGTATCTGGACAGAGGTCCTCACTTTGCATCCGCTAGAAATAGCCTAGAGGTTTATGTCCCTGCTCCTATCGTGCATATCCTGCAATCAGTTAACGCCATTTCGAATAGTAAGCTCCTCAAGCACCTGCTGAAAACAGCCCAAAGCTTCCTGGCCTGGCCCTTGTCGGGCATATCCTGCAATCAGTGCGTTCCAAAAGACGACATCTCGCAACACATTTAGCATACATATCGAGAAAGGTATTGCCAAGCACGGAATTGTTTTGCAACAGCCCCTGACAAACAATTTCAGGGTGAATTTTTAAGCCCATATCAGCATCTTTCATACAACCACATTCCTTCAAGATTCACGCTTATGTGATTGCATCTTGAGAGATGCCCTCGCTTTGCATCCGCTGAAAACAGTCGAGAGCTTTGTGGCCCTGCTCTTGTTGCGCACATCCCGCAATCGATGCTGACATTCCAGCAGGAAGCTCCTGAAGCAATTTTTGTGCTTTCTCAAGCGCACCACATTTGGTGTACATATCGACCAAGACAGTGCCAAGTATGACATCATTTTTTAACAATGTAATTGTGAATTGTTGTGCATATATCAACATCTTTCATGGTTTTGTGCCCGACATAAGGACCTCTGCATAGGCAACAATATCCATGCTGACATCGAATCTTGGCTACTTCTCCACAGCAACGAGTTTAGTAGAGGCGGTTACGCGATGCGATTTTCCTGCGATTAATAAAGCTTGTGATGTAGGTGATTTCATATGGAGAGAAGCCCTCACTACGCGTTTGCTGAAAACAGCCTAGAACTTTCTGGCCTACACATATCAGCATCTTGAGTAGAGCAACATGCCTTCAAGAGGCATGCGTAGGTGATTGCACCTAGAGAGAGGCCCTCGCTTTGCATATGTTGAAAACATCCTAGAGCTTTCTAGCCCTGCTCTCATTGAGAGCATCCTACAATCAGTCTAGACAGGAAGCTTCTGAAGCAATGTTTGTGTTTTCTCAAGCACACTTCATTTGGCATATATATCAACCAAGACGGTGCCAAGCACGATATCTTTCTATAACAATGTGTATCAGCATCTTGCGTAGAGCCACATGCCTTTGAGATGCCTATGTAGGTGATTGCATTTGGAGAGTTATGGCCCTGCTCTTGTTGCACAATCCTGCAATCCGTACTTCCTCGCCACGCGATCTTCATCAACCATGAAAACTGATGCGCAGTGAGCAAGCAAAAGCTGAGCGCGCAGATGATAAAGATAGGCGAGCTTAGTGAAAGTATAAGTGACTGAATTTGGAGAGATACTCTTGCTTTGCATCTGCTGAAAACAACCTAGAGTTGCCCTGCCTTGTTGCGCACATCCTGTAATGAGTACATTCCAAGAGGCGACATTCCGCACAGGAAGCTCCTCAAGCACTTTTTTGTGCTTTCTCAAACACACCACATTTGGCATACATATCGACCAAGACAATGTTTTCCAAGCACGACATCACAATAAGTGCATTCCAAGAGGCAATGTTCTGGACATAAAGCTCCTCAAGCACTTTTTGTGCTTTCTCTAGCGCACCACATGAGGCATATATATCGACCAAGACAATGCCACGTACACCATCTTTTTTCAACAGCCTCTGATTAACAGTATAACTCTGAATTTTTGTGCTCATATCAGCATCTTGCATAGAACGACATGCCATCAAGATGCATGCGTAGAGCCATATGCCTTCAACATGGCTGCATAGGTGATTGCAGTTGGAGTACGTAGGTGATTGCATCTGGAGAGAGGCCCTCGCTTACAAGATACTTATCGCCTTCGAAAACTGAAAAACATGACTGTGTTTGCGCGCGCCCGTGTGTGTGTGTGTGTGTGTGTGTGTGTGTGTGTGTGTGTGTGTGTGTGTGTGTGTGTGTGTGTGTGTGTGTGTGTGTGTGTGTGTGTGTGTGTGTGTGCGCACACGTGTGCGTGTGCGTGTGTGTGTGTGTGTGTGTGTGTGTGTGAGAGAGAGAGAGAGAGAGAGCATTAAAAATAGTAGAAAAAGCTTTGACCACGTGGAGGCTTGTGAGCTCGAGAATTCAAAAGAGGCATGTCGTCAAGATGCATGCGTAGAGCCATATGCCTTCAACATGGCTGATAGGTGATTGCAGTTGGAGTACGTAGGTGATTGCATCTGGAGAGAGGCCCTCGCTTACAAGATATTTATCGCCTTCAAAAACTGAAAAACAGAACTGTGTTTGCGCACTTGTGTGTGTGAGTGTGTGTGTGTGTGTGTGTGTGAGAGAGAGAGAGAGAGAGAGAGAGTTAAAAATAGTAGAAAAAACTCTAACCATGTGGAGGCTTGAGAGCTCGAGAATTCAAAAGAGGCTGCTACGCTAACGAAGTAACAAGTGAAGAGTATGCATAATTTTTTGACATCATCATGGTGAGACTTTGAAAATTAACTTTGAGATTTGCCAGCAATCCAAACAAGTGAAGAGTATGCATAATTTTTTGGCATCATCATAGTGATTGCGAGGCATAAATAAAGAATCATCCACATAGGTCTGTCCGATAAAGTGCTTCCATATGGTAATATTAGGCCATGCAAAGGACCAGCGGAGGTGAAGGAATCGAAATACGTAAACAGGGGGTGTGTAGCGATTGCATAAAGCAAAGCACTAAGAGGACATCCTTCCCTTATTGAACTTCCCAGAAGCCAAGATTCTAAGAGACCCATCCAACAAACTTGCAGAAGTGTTGTGTGCATACAAGAAAAATAGGCCCAAATCCCTTTTGTTGCATGGTATCTACAATGTAATCCAAAAGAACAATATCAACGGCCTTTTCAATGTCAACTTGCATGACCAAGACATCCTGTCGAGTGTATTTCACATATTACATTCCATTCCAATGATGACATTCGCGAGGTTATCAATAATTTGACATCATGGGATGAAACCATATTGAGATTGATGCAAGACTTCATGCAGAAAGCACTTGTCGATCAACAAGCATTTGGCCATCAATTTATATACTACAAGCATGAGCGTAATTGGCTGCCAATGAGAGAATTCTTCACATAATGCATGCTTGGGCGTCAACTTGAGCAAGCCTTCTTTCCAAGAGGAGGGCAATTCCTACAGCTCCCAAGATGTATTCATCATAATCAGCAATGGAAACTTTAGGTAACCCCAAAAAGACAAGAAAAAATCCATAGTAAGACCATCCCAAATCAAGCAAGTTGGTATACAATTCTATCTTAGTGAAAACAACTTCCAAGTCTTGAGCCTACTACATCAAAATAATGGGAGTAGCATGCGATGAAACAAGTGATGCGCTTGGCAAGCTTCTTGTGTCGGAGAAGAAGGAGCCTCAAAGATCTTGCCATAATGAGAGTGTAGGGCATGTGCCAGCTCTTGTAAGGAGGAGGTCCACTCCCCAACAATAATTTAGCTCTCTGTATAGCTTGGGACTTCCTACAATGATGTAAATGCTAGAAGAATTGTTTAGAGGCACATCCTTTATCTGTAAAAGCATGTGGGCGAGCTCGAGTTTGCCATTTGGCCAATTTCCTCTCATCGTTATGTCGCAACATATTGCGAGCAAAGAGTAACTTAGCCATTTGAGTCTTAGTAAGAGAGGAATTGTTAGCCAAGTGCATTAATCTGCTACAAGTATCGTTTGCACGTTCTGACAAGTAATACATGCCATAGTCTTGGATAACACATTGAACATGCATAACAAAGCAAAACTAGGTTGTGTTCGTATCAACATGTATCTGAGGTTTCAAAGGCAGGATGATGTCCACAATCATGGTGTGAAAAGGTCATGCTTGAGACACATGGTATAATTAATCCCTCATATTGCATACAAGTCATATTTTTGCATGTGGAAAAGATACCAAAAAACCAATCGAGTGCGATACATAGATCGAGCATTATATTGAAATGTGAATCCTGGATCATCCTCATGCAAAAGGGGCCACAAATCCAATCCATGACAAGTCAACATAAACTGATCCCATGATTGTCATTCCATATGAAGCATGTGAGAGTGCCCATTAGTATTATCCGCAAGGTTTGGTGCATTATTAAAATCCCCACATAGAAATGCATTAAAACGCCAACAATATGAGGAGACGACACTCCACAATTGTGCCCTATGAGCAAATGCTATGTATGCATATAATCCTCCAAATTCAAAGACTTCCCCATTAACAATACATTGGATGATTATCATCTCCCAGCCAGGTCATCGAAAACCAAGGTTGGGAAGAGATCATGTCGAATAAGTATAAGCACTCGAGAATAGCCAACTGATCTTGCATAATCTATTCAATAGTCCGCAAAGTAAGGAGTTTTTCCGGCAAATCGATACTGGTTATGCTCTTGAAAACCCTCTATGCCCGCTTTGCGTGTATGTACATAGTGCCAAGTAAGCTGTCACTTGTCGTGATTGCATAACACACACATTATAGGAGATGTAGTTCAAAGAATTATACATCCTATATGGTATATACAATGGGCAAGGAAATTGGAAAAAAGAGCCTTAAGTACTATTGCCCATCGACACATCCTCCTCAGCTATGGATACATGACGACACGACTCAAACTCTAGACGAGGAGGACTGAAAATAGGGGCACCTTGCGATGAAGAGGCTTCTCCTGTAACTTCTTCCTTGTAGGATCGAACTACATTGTCCTAGGCCTCACCCAAATAAGTGTTGTCGTTACAAGGGAGTTATTTCTGAGTAACACTTTTTAATGGGAGCACATAGTTGCGAGAAGATGCCAGAATGCGGGCTTTAACGGTTTTCTTGGGCACTATCCAAACTTGTCCTTTCCCTTTATCTTTGCATTTGGAGAAGCACGAAGTTCATGCAATTGTAATTGATTCCCTTTTCTTTTATTCATGTGACCCAACTGTCGAGGTGCAAGTTGAAGCACCTTTGGTTTGTACCTCAGCAGAAGATTTCGGAGGTGAGGGAGGTTGAGGGGTAGGGACAATTGAAGGAGGTGGCAACAAATCTGGTTCAAGACATTCAGATTGCATATGACCAAATTTGCCACAGTGGAAGCTAGAGTTTGCAAATTTACCCCATTTGAATTTGAATGGGCAGTTTCCAACCACTGTACCCCCACAATTGATCGAAATGTCTGTTTGTGTGGGGATGTCAGTGTCCCACAGCATACAAAAATTATTTGCGTTTGCATCCAGCTTAGGAGGGAAAATGACCAACTCGACAGCCAAGAAGGGAAGAAAGTGACGCTAAGTGTGAGGAAAGTCCACCTCCTCAACCCAGACAAGGCACTTATAAAAAAAATGGCTCTGACAATCCTTGGTGAGAGCCCAAGGCAAAAAATGAGTCATTTGCATATTGAAGAAGAGAGGAGAGCATTTCTAGCATCCATGCCTACTAATAAAACCTCATAAAATCCTCTCGTGCCAAACGAAACCCCCCGGCCTACTTGCTGCTTGAGCAGTCATTGGCCTACACCTTGAACAGTAGGCATTTTGCCCGTGAAGAAGAGAATCGCCACATTCATGGCATATTGAGCAACGGGGTCCATAAGCTCCTGCACAGGAATGCCAACTTCCATGACACGAGTAGGCCCTTCCCAGGCTCGGTGTGCATCTTCAAGATCCTCATATAAACATTCTTTGATGAGAGTAAAGGCATCCATAGCCGAATTCTCCATGTCTTTCCAACGCTTGTTTTGGTGGATTCATCTAGTCCTGTAATTATTCACCTAGTCCTGTGGCTAATTTGAGTGCACCACACACACCACACGTTGTACATAGGCTTTGTAGACCTTTCGGCACATTGCACACAGTCACACACACTTTTGTTTTTGAAAGTTCTAGGGAACATTGTACATCTGTGGGCACACACACAAAAATGCATAGCTATGCAAGCACCTAGCAATTGAAAGCAGGTCGCAGGGTCTTGTTGAAATCTATGCGCAGAGCTGGGCAATGCGCAAAGGATGCAACAAGGGCAGGGCGCACGGCGTAGGGCTGGGCAACGCATAGACACAGACAATGTGCAGGCAGGTTTTTTGCATGCAAGGCAGGCAGGGTCCACGATTGGACAGTGCATACCACACTTTCATGCGCAAGGTAGGCCACGCTCTCTCTCTCTCTCTCTCTCTCTCTCTCTCTCTCTCTCTCTCTCTCTCTCTCTCTCTCTCTCTCTCTCTCTCTCTCTCTCTCTCTCTCTCTCTCTCTCTCTCTCTCTCTCTCTCTCTCTCTCTCTCTCTCACACACACACACACACACACACAGGGTTGTGTTTTTGCAAACACGAACCCTAAGGATGCCCAAAAGTGAGCCTAGCCCCAAGATAGTACAAAGCTAAGCTGGATACAAATAGCATCCTCCGAAGCTGATAGCCTAAATCATGGATCTAAAATTATGATACAAAACATTAGAAGCCACAATGGCTAACAAAACCAATGAAACTCCTAGAGAGAGTCAAAAGTACCCTAACCACCTACTATAAGAGAGATCGAAACCTTTGAAAGATTAACACCTCAAATCTTGCAAACAAATAGCATTGTGGGGAAAAACAATGGGCCTTGCAATTTGTGAAAGGGAAGATGGTTGCATTTGTGTACAATTGATGTTGCTTGGAGGATTTTATAGACTAATGGTGGTAAGATGGTTGCCTTTGTGGACAACCCCCACTATTAGTCTATCAAATCCTCCAAGCAGCATCAAATCACCAACCAAGTAACATGGGAAACAAAAACCATGCAAAGTGAAACAAAAACCACCTGAAAAGGATAAGGGGAAACCAAGAGCTTTGTTAAAGACTTCAACAAAGGTAGTAGAGTTGAGGTTCTTAAGATTGAAGTACATTGCCCCAAGAGAAGGATCGAAGAACATAGGAAAGACTAGAAGGGATACTTGGGAAAAGAAAATTGACAAATGAAGAAACACATAGGAAAAAGCAATAGAGGGGAAGAATAAGAGGAGGGGATGAGGGGAAACTTATCAAGGAAGGAGACATCAAGTAGGTACAACAGGCTCCACCAGTGTGCTGCATAAACAAGAGCCTTTTTTTGGATCAATGAAGACAATCCATGGCGACGATTAGGGCAGTGAGCTTCATGGCGCGTATGCTTTGAAGATGGGCAATGCAAGGGGGGTGGGGGTCTGTCATCGGAGTTGGTGTCAACAAGCGGTAGCTCCCTTGAGGGACGAAGGGCTTGAGTTTTAGACTTAGGGTATGATGCTCGCTTCAAGTGTGAGAGATCCCGGGTTTGATTTATTTTGACCACCTTTTAAGGTTTACTTCTCTTCACTCCTTGTTAGCCGCAATTAGCGTCTTCCCAGAACCAACTCAAAGAGCTTCAAGCTTGTGCTTCTTCTTAATTAGCTTCTTTTCTTCCGCTTCTCGATGATTGAAAATGCAAGGACAAGCTTCATCGTGAGGATGCTTTGAAGGTGGGCAATGCAAGGGGGGTGGGGGTGTGTCATTGAAGACGGCATCAAGAAGCGGTAGCTATGGGATTGCAACATTGAGCAAGGGTTGGGGTGCTAGGAGGGCGTGGGACTGCTCCAACACTCATAGAAATATGAGCCCTCTCTCACCCACCATAGGGGAACCATGCTAGATGTGACAAGTCCTCTTCCTTATACGAAAGTGTATTGGAGAGAATATGTACGAAGGTGAAGAGTATTATATGCATCACCATCTTCTTTACACTTGCAAAGCTTGAGAACGAGTGAGTACAAAGCTCTTCGAAATGGAGAATAGGGATAGGAGCTCCATCCTTTGTACTATCTTTTTATCTCAAAGTTAGCACAATGAAATGACAAGAAGGGTTTACAAAAATAGCATTTATCCTTTGATACAATCCTTCTCTAAGATTCACACTAGGATTAAATTGGGGTTTTATTAGGAATCGTCATTTTTGGCTTATAAAGACCATAAGAAATATAGCTCTTCCATATTCACCACGTCCCTAAGCTTCCTATATAATGCATTACAAAAATGGGAGGTAAGTAATTGTTGATAAATAATTTTTGATGAAAATGATTGTGGATCGACATCTGCACAATTTCCATAATGTGCCTCTTAGGCTCTGAAATTGGTAAAAAGGTCTAAACTTGTGATGCGCCACTTGTCTCTCATGGGCTCTTAAGCCTTTTGAGTTCCACGTGTGCCTTGTGACTGGAAAACTCTCTCGTTGCTTAATTGTGGTTCTCTTGTAATGGTTGTCTCTGTTGAAATGTCACCATTTAGCCTCTACCTCTAGATTTCCCGCATTGATATGGCACATATGGAGCTCTTAGTGGCCATATGCAATCTTGATGAGGTTGGAAAAGTGTCTCTCTTGCTTTTCTATGAGCTTCTTTAGCTTCTAAAGCATGTCTTTGATCACTTGAGGAGATATCTAAATCTCTTTAGGCATGTCATCTAGGGAGCTAGCGATGGCATGTTGAATGTCTTTGTACCTCTTTGTCATCTCTAGCATGGTTCCAAGAAAGTCGAGATGTTATTAGTTAGTCGTCAATTCTCTATGTAACATTGCATCACAGTCGATGTGTGGCTAAAACTTGACTTAAGAGGTTTGACAAAACTCTTAGAAACTTGAGAAACAATTGGATCGAGAAGTAAGGGACATCAGCAAACACCCTTGGTGGTTAGAGCATGGCTCTAACATCCAAGGTTCGTTTTATTTCCAACAAATTTTGGGATGGTTGGGAAGTTGATTAGCTTAGGGTTGGTCTATATATTCCTCTCACTTGACTCCCAAGAGAAACTTATTCACTTAGGCAATAAGTAGGATCAATTGTTTGGTTCCATGGTGAGGCATAATAAATAAACTTGGTATCGATGTTGCTTTCTGAACTAGCCCCTTTTTCATTCCAACTATAGGTCCATGAAGTCCTATCTCTTGATTTCATTGTGAGATTTTGGTTTGTTGTGTCGAGCCCTCATGGTCTCTGGATTATTGGCTTTCCAATCCACTCCTTTTTTTAATGTTTGCCTTGACGAGGTACTTTGGAGTCTCAATGGTGGAAGGACGCATTTAGATACTTTCAAAGGTCATACATCTTTTCTTGGTGGACTATGCTCATTTTTCTAACTCATGATTGGGCTGATGGATTAGCCCGTTATTCAAGCCCTTGATTGAGTTGCATCCATGGGTGTTTTAAGTATGGTTTTTGGAGCAATAGATATACTGCCAATGGCTATAATGATTGGAAACATTTGCAGCTTCAACTTTTCATTTTGTTTCTTTACTACCTAGACTAGTTCTTCTTTCATAAATTTCATGTTCTCTTTTAGTTTCTCACTTTTCTCTTATGATTCTTTCTTTGATACTATTTCATTTTCAATGCTTTGACCAATATCCTCATGAAGATGCTTATACCTAACCACCTTCAAAACTTCAAAGGGTGTCCCAATCATCTTCCTCTTTGCGCCAAAGCTCTATTGTGTGGAGAAGCCTAAAGTAGAAGCCTCATGTTTTTATGTGGCTTAGATGCCACCTTAAGGTTTTCTTGCAATTGTGGGGCTATTGCTTCAGTTAGGGAGAGGTCTTGTGTTAGCTTTGACTATCTCTCAATGGGTGATGCCAAATATGCCTTGAGATTTTCTATCTTCGAGGCTCATAGTAAACTATTCCATCATGTCTTCATAGACCTCTCTTTGCTCTTGTGTGCTTGTAGACATATTGTTGATTGCTTCTTGTATGGCATGTCATACATTTGGTATCTTAGTCTCCAGTTCAAGAATGGTACACTCTAGCTCTCTTTCCTTCTGTAAATCTTAGAAATTATTGTAGTTTTGAGGCATGGAGTGGTATCAAGATCTTAAACCTTGGTGTGCAACACTCTAGCTTCATCCTGATAGCCTTTTGCTTAAGTAGAGAACCAATCTCTATTGGGTATAACATGGAAACTTGCCCTAGAATCAATCATTTAAATTTGTGCATAGTCAGCCTAACAAGAGCATGTGTACTAAGATGTAAAGTAAAAATCAAGCTATCCAAAACATGTGCATCAAAACCATATGCACTATCACCTTTGCCAACCATGTGTCACTCAACCACATTGATTTCCTCAATCTTAGTTTTGCTTTTAGAGTCCACAGTGTTAGACTTCTTGTCATTATTGGACTTTTACTCATATGTCTCTTCTCATGGCAATAGTAGCACTCAATATCTTGCATAGAATCACAAGATTTACTACAAGTGTTTCTACGCTCTTTGGACTTACCACAATCATGAGTACAAACTCTCTTCTTGTAAGAATGAGAAACATAAGCATCACCAAATTTCATTGGCTCAACTCATGTGATTGCCACTTTGAAGCTGATGTTAAGTTAGAAGGTATGCACATTAAACTGGACAGGAGTAACAAGATTCTTGCGTTGTCTTAGGAAGCATACATTCAAAAGGTTTTGCATAGTTCCAATATGAAAGAGAGGAAGGCATTGAATACTCCATTGTCGGCATATGTGCACCTTAACAAAGAAGATCATCCTAAGACTGATATTGAGAAGGAAGAGATGGAAAAGGTTCCTTGTTTTTCAACAAATGGTAGTCTTATGTACGCGATGGTGGCAATGAGGCCGGATATTGCATTTGCAGTGGGAGCGGTGAGTCCGTGTATGACAATTATGGCTAGAGACATTGCAATGTGTATGGGAATGTACATTTGATAGTACATAAAGATTGAATTTTTGAATGGTAATTTGCATGAGGAAATGAACAAAGTGTGCAAATTGATCATTGTTCTCAATGCTTATGACATGTACACTAGTTCAAAGGAGACACATATGGTTGAATTCAAGGATGATTTGATTGCATTTTATGAGATTTTGAAAATGGGGCCTCTCGGGTCTATATAAGCAGCAAGACAATAAATTTGATGCACTTTGGATGGAGGTACTTTTGTAGACTCTCACCTTGCATCCGATACATCAAATAGTAATGCTTTGGATGTTATGGATATATGCAACAAGGAAAAGTCCATTTATTTTGTGTGCTTTGCCTCCTAAACAATGGCCATTGGTATTGAGTGGGTTTACCAACTAAATTTTAGATAAGATGGTAGCATTACGCGCCTTGAGGCTAGGCTTGTAGCAAAAAGATATACTCAAGAAAAGGAGGTGGTTTTGGTGAGACTTTTTCTCCCACTTGCCATACTAGAATCTGTGCATTTGTTGCAATGTGCATGGGAATGCAAGTTAGATATTATATATATATATATATATATATATAAAGATTGAATTTTTGAATGGTAATTTGCATAATGGTAATTTGCAAGAAGAAATGAACTCAGTGTGCAAAATTATCATTGTTCTCCATGTTAATAACATGTTGCTCATTGGTTCAAAGGAGATGTGTATTGTTGTATTCAAGGATGATTTGAGTGCATTTTTTGAGGTTTCAAAAAAGGGGCCTCTTGGATCTGCCTAACCATTTAATGTATGCAATGCAATGGAACTATTTTATCTCAAAAGGGGATTGTGTTGCTAACTTTTCATGCTTTTAAGACATTTATTTGGGCTATCCATACTATATATAAAGGGAGGAGGGATTCCGGCAGACCCCTTGTTGAGGAAGCCAATGGCTTCCTTAATTGACATAGATGCATAACAAAAGTGAGAGCAATAGTGAAACACAAAAAAGAGAGTTTATTGATTAGGGTTTAGAACCTTTAAATAGACTTATAGTGTTTCACACACATTGAGTCTGCCCAAGTTGGGTTGAAATCCAACAATCACCCCTTTCAATGAAACTTGGCTTTTTTTATAACTATTGTCATCATCCGCCCCCTTGAACTAAGCTCACCACACCCACGACACACGGAGTTTTAGGTGTACTCAAAACCGTGAGTTTTAGGTTTTCTCACAACTTGGTGCTTCTAATGAGCTACCATCATAAACGGAGTTTTTGGTTTACTCCCCAACCTTGGGTTTATGTTTACCCAATAACCTCACGAGGTGGCAACAAAGGTGGGGCTTCTCATTGGGAAGGTTTTATTTACAGCCACATCACTTGTTGGGGCAATGTCTAATCTTATATAGAATTGTTGACATTGACATTTACAAAATGTCTTCATAGACACGATAAAGACTAGTATGGGGCTACCAAAGGCTCTTTGTCATACATAATTTCTTCATAAACACGATAACATTGGTGTGGGGATACCAAAGGCTCATTTGGCATACAAATTACTATAGAGAGAATGTGTCCTTGGAATCACATGGCCTCATCCTTATTCCCATTAGCAATGAAGCTCACAATGATCGTAGACAATATGTTTGTACATCAACAAAGGCTATGCACAAGCTTTTACAAGTGCTACTAAGGTAGTCTTAAACAAGGGTCATTGTTATAGAGCATCTCAAAAATGAAGAGGATGAACAAAAAACGCAACAGCTTCGAAGTACCACTTTTGGAAGTGGCATTGCACAACCACTCTATCTATAGTAGAGAGGAGAAACAAAATGTTCATGCTAGTGTACTAAAGGTCTAGCACAAAAGAAGAACTAAAAATGCTCCACTTGATGTTATCATATCATACAAGACTTTTAGCTTGTCATCAATGAAGCTCACTACTACCAATTGTCTCGCTTGACATGTGCACTTCTTAGTGTACTCTTGCATGCACGACAAACCCCTATATGTGCCCTGTAGGCTGTATAAAACCTACTTCCTATCACCAAGTTGTTCATACACTATTGAACCACAGGCAGGCTATACCACTTGCTATTCAAAGCTACCAGGACTCACGTGCATCTACATGTTGTACCTACTACTATTCCAAACCCATCAAGTGGCTTGGTCGTGGCCCCAATGGTACCCTCATCTTGCACACCTCATAGATCCATCAATGTTGCCATGTTCCCACCAAGCTAATAATTGTAGACCGACCTTCTACTTCTTACCGGTCCTTGATCTTCAAAGCTTAGAACCTAATGGCCAAAGCTATGATACCAGGGAATGGCTTCCCTAATCGACATAGATGCACACACAAGCAAGAGCAGTAGTGGAGCACAAAAAAGAGATTTTCTTGATTAGGTTTTAGAGCGTTTAAATAGACTTTACAAGGAGTTCACACAGTAACTCTGCCCAAGCTAGCTTGAACCCCAACACCGCCATGTGTCCTCATATCCTAACTTCACGCCAGTGAGCACTATAAAGCCCAATGTGTGTGTGTGTGTGTGTGTGTGTGTGTGTGTGTGTGTGAGAGAGAGAGAGAGAGAGAGAGAGAGAGAGAGACTTTCTGCACCATCAAAGGTGGTAGCATTGTACTAATACTAATTGCTATAAAATTTGTGTGTACGTTCTTGGTAAATGTTGGAAAACGCTTACACAAATGCACACAACTTTAGAGAAGATGGAGTAGAAGCTCAAGAGCACACACCATAGGAAGTAGTATCATTGAGTGTGCCAATACAAAGGTAAGGCTTTCCCTAGAGCGATGGGCGTATATACAAGCCAGGGAAAAAAAAACTCCTAAAGAGGGAAAAAAGTGCCCCAGTGGTCCTACGGTTTACACACATCATTACCATGATATGAATGCCCCCTGAGAGTGATGCAATGAACATGAGTTGGCACTCATTCATGGGGAAGTGTTAGACCCTATGCGATCAATCCACAAAGGAGAGTAAGCCCAAAGCTTTGCAAAAAGCTTCTCACTTCTCACAAAACAAAGCCTTTATGAAAAGACCACTAAGGTTGTCATGCATAGGCACATAATCCAATTGAACTCTCCTACAAAAGTATATCCCTGACATAATCATAATGCATCTCAATATGCTTTGGGTGAGTATGGAACACCAATTTCTTGTAACTGCCAAAACATGGTGGCAATCAACATCCAAGTTAGTCATCGTATGAGTCAAATGCACTCAATCATAGTCATGAAAATTGCCATGTACTTATCATCACAACTAGAAGTGGTTTTTCTCAAACATGATTCCCCCTTGGTATAAAACAACCCACTATGTGTAGTGCCACTCAAGTAGCAAAATTTTTGTGTAACTGCCTTCCAATGTGTATATGTGGGGCTATGCATAAATCTACTCTCCTGTGAGATTGCATATTGAACATCTACCCTCATAATGCATACATAAATGAGACAACCAATAGCTTGTTAATAGAGTGTGACATCAAAGTAATATCCAACTTCAAACCTATCTCCATAGGAGTAGCAATAGTCTTGCAATCCTCAAGGCTGAATCTATGCAATAGTGTCTCAACATTTTTTATCTAGCACAAAGCAATACCTACATCAACATGCTTAAACTATATGCCTAAATAATGATGAAAAAGGCCCAAATTTGGCATCTCAAAAGAGGCATTCAAATCAGCTTCAAAATCAGCAACATGTCCCTGGTTTGGGCCAGCGTGCAACATGTCATCCATATAGAGCACAATGATTAGAAATACATCATCCGCATGGTCGATATACAAATTTCTCTTAGTTGGACTATTCTAAAAATCGTGCATAGCCACGTAAGCATGAATAAAGCTTTTCATGGCAAGCTCATGGTGCTTCCTTCAAACTGTACTAAGACTTCTTAAGCTTGCACACCTTATTTTCCTTCCCTTTAACCACGAGGCAACAATAAATACACTCCACTTCCTCATACACATCACCATCAAAAGTGTAGTCTTTATGTCCAACATATAAACATTCCAACCATTATGAGCTGTTAATGCGCAAATGCTACGAATGGTAGTCATACAAGTGGGAACTAAAGTCTCATCCATCATTGTGTACAAGCTACAATTTGCAAGTAGCCCGCACAAAACCATACTTTGAAAACTTAGAATGTTGCATTTCGTCCACAATACAACCTTCATATATATGTTTCAATGCTGCCTCAAGAGGGTCCAATGAAACTATATCAGATTTTTGCAAGCGTAGTAAACTAGAAAAATTTAGATGATCAAAACAAGCATGCCAAAAAAAATTTAATCTAAAATAGACTTCAAGTATAAAATCGCACATGTTGAATCTTCCACACGTTTTTTTTTGTAAGAAATGAGATTATACAATCCATGAAACAAAGTACCAATTGTCACAATAGTATTATCAAGATTGAGATCATGCACGATATATCTTGCAATCCACAAACTTGACTACAAGACCAATTTTTGCAAGAGTAGATATAGACAAAAGATTCTTCTTGATCCCAAGTACATGTAAAGTTGTCCTTAGCAGATAGCAAGTGGAAAACATCATTGTTGTCAGCCATGGCTGGTGATTGCACCTAATTATAAAGAAAAATGTATCAAAGAAAAAATGCACAAAACCCATCTCTGCTATATAAGACAACCCACAATAGATTATGAAGTGCTCGTTTTGCAAAAAATTGCATTGTCAAAAAACTTACACAAAAGGGAAATTGTTTGCATGGTATTACCAATGGAGGTAGAAATGAGCCCAAATCAAGATCATCTCAATTAAAGAAAGTGAGTCGTAGGGTTGTTGGTGACATCGCCTTGGATGTTGAAGTCCGCTCTAATACCAACTGTTAGAAATACAACTACAGGAATGCATGTGAAGACGGAGAAGACAAAGGAGAATCTTAAGAGCACACAACACATAAAGTAGTATTACTTGGGCACATATACAAGCCAAGGGAGAAAAACCTCCTAAAGAGGAAAAAATGTGCCTTGACGGTCCTAAGTGTGTTCACACATCACCACCACCATAATATGGTAGCAGTAACTCATACATATTGCAATCGAGTAAGAAGTAGCCTATTTTGGCCAATTCTAGTTGTGACGTTGTTAACCCTCACGGCTCACGGACACCCCATCACCTACGACGGACGTGTATTATGTATTTGGTAGAGTCAGGTACCGGGCTTGTCGGACCAATAGGAAAAGGGTAAGAGTGATCGCCGATGAGAGGCGCACTCTAACTGGGACATTCAAGGGATTAGTTGGCTAAGCATGGGCGCCCAAGTGTGAATGGGGTGAGCTCATATAAAAGCCAACTAAACCTAAAATTCACTCATTCTCTCATTTGTGCAATAGAAGAGTGCTCTTGCTCCATCTCCATCTCCATCTTCTTCTTCTTCACCTCCTTGTGTGTGTGTGTGTGTGTATGTGAGAGAGAGAGAGAGAGAGAGAGGGAGAGTGTGTGTGCGATCGAGCATTACGAAGGCACGACGGCGGCGAAGCGGTTGAGCGCGGCACGACTGTAGCTTCTTCTTCATCGCGGCGAGGAATCCACCACGAAGGCGAGCGTAGAGCGGTGAGTGACACACCCTTTGCTCTCTTGAGCTTGCTAGATTAGTCTTGTTGTGTGCTTGGAGCCATTTGTGGCTCACACACGGTGTATCGGCAAGTCCCTTGCTTCGACAGTGCGGCAAGGAGCGCACATTTTTGGCGCCGTTGCCGGGGAATCGCCCTGCACTAAGCCCAAGAGGCACTTTGTGCTTCTCCTATGAGTTGTTTGTAGTAGGAAAGAAGAGGAAGAGGAAGAGGAATGAGTTGTTTTTCTGTAAGTTGTTAATTTCTGTGTTGTCTGCAAGTTCTGTGATTTCTGCATAATGTTGTGTTTTCTGTTTGCACACAGTCTTTGCACAATTAGTAGTCGTTAGCTTGTTTGCAGTGAATGAATAAGTAGGAAGGCAGTTAGCAATTTTTGTTTGCACACAGTCTTTGCACAGTAAGGTAGTGAGAGAGGAAGTAGGTGGACAGTTAGCTGACTGTCAATAAGCAGTTAACAGATTAGTCAGTGGTTAGCGGCATTGTTACTAAGTAGATAAGGTAGTGAGCTGTCTGTGAGCTGTTGAATGGGAGGTTAGGTAGGTGAGAGTGTGTGTGGCCAAGAAAGGGTCACCTAAACCGCGCGCGGTCATCGCCAAAAAAAATTAAAAAATTAAAAAAAAAGATTTTAAAAAAAAAAAACCGAAAATATTTAAGCGTGAGTGACTGGGGGGCTACACTAAAATTTTGATCGGGATCGGGATCGGGATCATTTTCCCAAGCCCAAGCCCAAGCCTAGGCCTCAACCCTCAGTCTTATGATATATACTAGACTCACTCTTATATATATACCCTACCCCCTCAAGAGGGAATGAGAGCATGTGGGGCAAGTCCTCCACTCTCCTCCCTTCTCTTCCCACTTGCACCCTTAGACTTTCTAATTTGGGCCTAGTTCCCTACTAGAAATTGATGGTTTTAGGGATTCCGAGGGCATAAAGTGACCAAACGGAGGGCTGTAAAGCACGGCATGTCCCTCTGACCGAGACGCTCGTTTTGAGCTATCATACGTTCTATTCTATAGCTAGGTCAGAAAAAAAGGACCAAAAAATCAAAAAATAAATAAATAAGAAAAGGCTTGGGTTGCAAAACACCCAAAATTACTAGGTGAGCAGCCTTCACGGGCCCTCATTGACACTTCTAGGGGATCCAAGTCATATGAACCTACGCTCTGGACGAGTGTTAGAGTACGAGCATATTGGTAGTGCCTCCATTTACGCGGGCACCCATTATTCCTCTACCCTAGGTTCTGGACCTTCGGCCGGGACTCAAGGTAGCGCGACCCAAGATCCTCATATCGCGTCTAGTGATTCTTCCTCTGACTACGAAGTCATGGAGGGGTATCCTACACCAAACCCTGATAGTTCAAGTCAAGACATGCATGCCATGGGCCCACGGCCCGAGTCCAGCGTGTTTAGCCGCTTAAAAGAGACCCTTCGTAGAGCTACTCGCTCCGAACATGCGGTTAATGAAATAAATGAAGGGAGTGGGGAAGTAAATTCGTCATTCATGCCTAAAATGGACCCTATGCTTCTTGAGAGTGTGCATGTGAATGTTCCATCCACTGCACCTCCTGATCCTTTAGGACTATCTCCCTCTGAGGTTTTACTACCCGATGGTAGGAGTCTTGCCGAAGTACAAGAGATCGAACGCTATATGCAAGCAACAAGGGAGAGGGAAATTGAGAACCTACGAAGGCTAGAACAAAGTCGAGCCCTGAAAGCAAAGGCTCCTATGACAACAATCATGCCAGCCGAGCAACCGAGTGCTCCTAAGGTAGCAGTCACGGAGGGGCAAGCTATGGGGAGCAATAATTCTTCCACTTCAAGGGAAACCTCCAGCACGCCAGGCCTAGATGGGATATTCCTAAACGAAAATTGGGAGTATGACCTACAAGCAGAAGCTTTAACTGATTGATACACAGGACACACCTATCATGTGGGTTGGTTAGATGTTCTACAATCCACATCGGGTGCTACTAGCATAGATGAGCAACAACAGAAAGTCTGTGATGTCCTCCATAGGATTGTCGAGTTAGAAAGACAGAACACAGGGATCAACATGCCTTCAACAAGCCTCATGAGATTCTTGGATACGGGAAAGGCCAACCAACCAACCCTGTCACAAATGGAGACTCCCTCAGTGAGCCCCATTGATCCTGCATATGTTGTTTTGCCAGGAGCCTCAGTACAATCTGAGCCCACAAGTGGCAGCTTTACCTTCCCAGATCTAGCTCATCTTTCTCTTAATGACACTACGGCTACCATGCATATCCCAATGGTGAGCATGACAAGAAGTACACCATGGAGTTCATTTGTTAACATTGCGTCGATGCCTAGTAGCACAGTGCCCCCAACTATACCTACATGTATGTATAAATCATGTGCACCTGTCGTACCTCAGCCTCATGTAGCTCCTACACCTCCGATTATTCCAAGAGCTTACAATCCACAATGGAATTATCCAAGCTCTTATACAAGTGGAGCCATGCCATTTAATAATAACATGCCATATCATGCACCCCCTATGCCTAGGGCCACACCTGTAAACTTTGGACCACCGTCTGGTACACCACCATACGAAATTTGGGACCCAAGAGCTGCGCGTATGCCAAGGCCAAGGCCAACTCCCATCTCACATGTGGTTCCAGGAGCACATACACCCATTATACCTACTCAAATAGGAGATTTGGCAGTATTTGCTCAAACTATCGGTCGCTCTATTGCGGAAAACATGTGTAGTGCACCTGATAGAGAGCCTAGGAGCAAGGCAGTTCAAGTAGCTAAGCTCACACAGAAATTCAGTGGAGACGGAGATGCTAGAAAGCATATGGAAGTCTTTGAACATGTGTGCGATTCCTCGGAAGAGCACAATGAGCTACATAAGTGTAAGGCTTTGAGTTTGACCCTAAGCGGAAAGGCTGGAGATTGATATAGAACCTTAAGAGTAGAAGAGAAAACGATCTACTCTACTCTTAGGAGACTGTTCTTAAAAGAATACATACGAGAGGGAGTACTTTGGGGTGTAGCCTCTCAGCTCCAGAAAGCCCAACGAGAAGAAGGTGAATCCGTGAGAGACTTCATTAGTCGCCTAAAGAATTTGAATTCTCGATGCAATCCAAACGAGCGATTCAACAACAACCAATTTCTCGATAGATTCATTAGGGGACTACGACATGAAAGTATCTATAATGGCCTAGTCATTAGAGGTATCACTACTTGGGAAGCAGTCACCATGAATGCAATCCAATTGGAGGATAATTTGATGATTGCAGGAGAAAGAGTGTCTGCCGAGCCGAAGTCAAGTAGCTCGCAAGCATCAGGGCATGAGCCAATGAAGATAAAGCCAATCGTGAAAGAGCAAATGATATCTGAGATGACTTTGGCAGATCTCACCAAGGCCATCCAAGAAATCCTTAGGGGTAATCGTGCTCCACAAAACACTCATATGTATCCAAGAAGGGAGCAACAATGGTGCTCAATTTGCTTGGGCCCACATACTACGAGTGAATGCCCTACTTTCAGAGTAAAGTTTAACGGGACTTGTAACGCGTGTGGTAGGTATGGCCATCAAGCAAAGGATTGCCTAATGCTTAAACACATCATGGAAAATAGACCGCCTATAGCTTGGGCAGACTCACCTCGAGTTCCTGCATTGATGCCTACCCCACCCATGGAGCAACAGTTGCCATTACAGCACATGGTCCCTAGAACCCAAAATGTGGTCCAAACCACACCGTTGCCACCTCCAGTGCTAGGATCGCAACCCCCTCATCCAAGAGTTACACCTATGAACCAAATAGGTTGCGAGTCATCTAGTACTTATGTAGATTGCGAAGGGGACATAGACCCTAGTATCACCTATGGAGTCGACATGCTTGAGGAGTGTCCCATGTACTATATGGAAGACCATTGGGGACAAATCAAACTGGTATATCAAGCTACTGCGCTAGCAGCAAGAGGCCAAAACATTAATAGTTTTGCCAGGAGACCACCTCTTTAGTGCTACGAATGTGGTGGACCACATCGAGTAGCTGAGTGCCCCATTAGAGTGCAAAAGAATGTTGCACTAATGCAAACAAGTCAAGGGAGTGCATTGGCAATGCCAATACTCATTTGTAATCGTTGTGGCATAGATCATTTGATCGCACAGTGTCCTAACAATCCAAACGCACCGAAAATCACACCATTGAACTTAATAGAGATTGTTGATGGGACACCACCAACTATAAACATAGCACCAGTGAATGCACTCACACGGTCGATGCTCCAAAAGCAAAATTACATCCTCGAAGAGAGAGATGCTGCATCCATTGGCCGAGCGAGAAAGAAGAAAACACGAAGAAAAAAATCCCTTAATGCTTCTAGCTCAAAACCTAGTTCAAAGACTAACATAGGGACATGAGAGGATCCCGTGTATATGAATGACCCTGAGGATGACTCAGATTCGATAGAGACCACGGAGACCAAAACTATTACTACAAATGAAAAAGCCAGTGAGGAGGATCACGAGAGGGAATTACGACGAACACCAAAAGAGTATTCAAAGTTAAACCACCCAGTTGCGAACCCCCAAGATAAGCCACGAGAGACGAAAAAATGAGGATTGCAAGAGAAAGATTGGAACCTATCCAAACCCAACAGTGGAAATTGAACGAGTCCAACAACTGAGGGGTTTGGTGGAAGAAACTCAACGAACATTAGAACCTGAACCCAAACATATCCAGATGTCGGACACAGTGTTTCCCACACAAGTTCAACCTCACAAGAACTACAGGCCGTTAGCTATACCCAGTATCATTCGGGAAGAGAGTGAGGGTAGGACATCTGAAAGTGGACACACACCTTTCCTACTAGAGAGAATGTTTGGTGAGGGAATGCCTGAACCCCTTGAGGAAGTGGAGATTCCATCTTCACCATTCTCTTGTCAGGGTCCTACATCCCATAAGATGCCATTAAATGTTGTCAAATTGATGGATTTCATGTCTTCAGAAGTTAGAACCACCATCATGTCCAAACTATATAAAGACCCCGAGCTAGTCTCAGCTCTTCGAGCCTTCCTCAATGGAGAATTACAGGCCGAATTACCACAGTTTGCACATATGAACAAACCTGACTCGGTAATGAATGATGAGGAACATTTAGCACCACCATCTGACCTAGCGGGACATGAATCTGTAATTGAAGTACCCGTTAACAAGTTGGGGCAATACTTTGAAGGTGATGAAGCTAATGCTACTCTGCCAATCACTACTAAAGGATTAACTGTAAAGGGAGTCCTTGACGGTGGTGCAGGAGTCAGCATGGTGACAAAGAGTTGTTGGGAGTCTATGGGGCGACCTCACCTTGAAGCCACAAGCGTAGTGGTAAAAATGGCTAATGGATCTATTGTTACGCCTATTGGAATGCTTAAGGATCTCAGGATCAAGGTCTTGGGACACAAGGTAAGGCAGACTTTCATTGTTATGGATTTTTCCAAGCATCCTATGTCATTTGAGATTATCTTAGGGCGTCCATTCATGAGGGAAGCAAAAATGGTGCATGACTGGTCCAAAAACCACGTCTACTTACAGTTCCAAGACTCTGTCATTCGAGTTGATCTTTTAAGTGGTTGAACGCATCCTCTAGGAAATAAATTCATCATTGATAATCGATCAGACACAACAATTCACTCAGCTCCATTACAGTATTGTTACACGTGTAACGAAGACACGGATATTGGGGAGAACTCTCCTTATATAGATATCCTACCCGGAATGGCTGAGTCAGACAATGTCGATTGGGTACACCTAGCGGCAACTATAGATACATGGGGAGCTAGAGGAACAACCTGGGTAACACCAGATGGGGAAGAGATACCACACATTGCACCAGTAAACATGTTAGGTGTAGCGCATGTAACATCCGATGATAAGAAAGAGGCACACCTACTTGAGAGTGAAACCGATGATTCCTCAAAGGCTTCAGGCCAATACACATCAAAAACGGAATCTCGGGGAGAAATGGATTCAGAACCTGAGGAAACATCGAGTGAGCCAAGTATAGAAACTGAACACTCAAGGTCTAGTACGACCATCTATGGTAATTTATATGAGAGTGAAGAAGATACAAGCGAAGACCTATCAAGCGAGTCGAGTTCAAACATTTACCAAAATCAAAACCTTAACAAGAAACAAAGGTCATATAAGAGACGACGATATCAAGCAAATGTGAGAGCTAGGATAAACAAGGAAAGATCTACTGCAGAATGGCTTAGCTATCTAGGGGCATGTGATGCTCATCGAAAGCTAGTAGACAATTGGGATGAACATCTCCAGAGTGTCATGTGGTGCAGCCCGCGACCCATTGACCTCGCTCAACTGGAGGTTACAGAGCCGAAATTGAGTCGAACTATAAGAAGACGTCAAAACCGAGAGTTAGCACAACAACAAAAGGAGGCAGAACTAAAAGAAAGGTCTCCGTCAGGACAAGAGCCTGCTGACTTACATACGGCTCCTGAACATTTTAAATCTTATACCACGGGGGAGCGAAAGGTTGTGTATGCCAAAGCCCAACGAATACCTACCAATGGAAGCAGTGGAGTCTATGATGGTCCAGCTGTAGTTAAAGAGATAGAATTAGCAGAACCTGGTGAGGAGTTTAAACCAGTCTTTATTGCTCAAGACCTTACCGAAACTGAAGAGGCTGTACTTAAGGAGCTCCTCAAGGAATACAAGGATATCTTTGCTTGGACATATCATGACATGAAGGGCGTTCCACCTTCTGTGGTGCAACATACAATTCCCATGATCAACACTGCTAAACCCGTCCAGCAACGACCCTATCCAATGAATCCTAAGTACGCCAAAATTGTACAAGAGGAGATTGAAAAACTTATCCAATGTGGATTCATATACCCTATTGAGCACTCAGAATGGGTTTCTCCAATAGTCATTGTGCCAAAAAAGAATGGGAAACTAAGAGTGTGCGTGGACCTCAAGAAAGTTAATGCAGCCACTAGGAGAGATCATTATCCCTTGCCATATTCAGAACATGTGCTTGAAAGAGTTGCGGGCAAGGAAGCTTATAGCTTTTTAGATGGGTACTCTGGTTACAATCAAATCACAATTGCATTAGAGGACCAAGCTAAAACTGCTTTTATCACAGAGTTTGGAGTGTTTGCATTTCGTGTTATAGCTTTTGGCTTAACGAATGCCCCTGCTACATTCCAACGATTAATAAACACTGCGTTTAAAGAATTTCTAAGGGAGTTTTGTGAAGCTTTCCTAGACGACCTTTGTGTTTATTCTTCTTGGGAGAAGCATTTGTTATATCTACGAAAAATATTTGAAAGGTGCAGATTTTATCGCATCTCATTGAACCCTTTCAAATGCCAATTTTGGGTTAAGCATGGAGTCATTCTAGGGCATATAGTGTCCAAGAACGAGATATCCACAGATGAGAGTAAGATTAAAGCCATTGCCGATTTTCCACCACCTACGAACAATAAAGGAGTTCAAAGATTTATGGGCCATGTTGGTTATTATCGAAGATTTATTTTAAACTTTGCCGAGATAGTGCGTCCATTGTACAAGATTCTTATCGAGTTTCACTGGACGGAAGAATGTCATCAATCTTATGAGTTATTAAAGAAGGCCCTAACAAGTGCTCCAATCCTGCGAACACCTGATTGGAGTGTACCTTTTCATGTGCATATTGATGCATCAAATTTTGCTATTGGGTGTGTTCTAACTCAACCAGGAGAACATAAATTGGACTACCCTATTAGCTTTGCAAGTCGCCAATTAAATGATGCCGAGATGAACTACACTACTACAGAGCGCGAAGGTCTAGCTATGATTTACGCAGTAAAGAAATTTCGCTATTACCTTCTTGCTACCAAGTTTGTGTTTTATGTTGATCATCAAGCATTGCTATATTTGGTAAACAAGCCGTGTTCCACAGGTCGAATTACACGATGGTTGTTAATTCTTCTTGAGTTCGACTTCACCGTTGTTGTGAGGCCTGGGAGGAAACATGTCATGGCGGATCATTTATCTCGTATCCCTAATGGCGAAGCTCCTACGGGGGTTGATGATGAATTGCCTGATACTCCTTTGTTCATTGTTGAGACAATGACTGAATGGAGTGAAAAGATTGTTAACTTCTTAGTTAATGGTTTTCCACCCAAAGAACTGCGAAAAGATATAGCTTGAAAATTAATCAAGGAATGCGAACCCTATTGCTTACTGGCTGGAACTCTCTATAAGAGAGGAAAAGATGATGTTCTTAGACGCTATGCCCGCGAGGATGAGTATTTATATATTCTACAAGAGGCACACATGGGCGTAGCTGGTGGTCATTTTTCAGGAAAGTTGACTGCCCAAAAGATCTTACAGTCAGGCTATTGGTGGCCCACTCTGTTTAAGGATGCATCACTTTTTGCAAAGGGATGTGATGAATGCCAATGCTTCAACAAGCCACAAAGAAGAGATAGGATGCCTCTACATCCCATCAAGGTAACCCAACCATTTGAAAAGTGGGGCTTAGACTTTGTAGGACCGATTAGTCCTGCTGCACGTAACACGCAATCACGATATATCATTGTCGCTACCGAGTATGTAACCAAATGGGCTGAAGCAAAAGCAACACGAAAGGCGGATGCAAAAACAACAGCTAAGTTCCTCTTTGAGAACATTATCACACGTTTTGGATGCCCCTTTGAACTTGTGAGTGACAATGGAACTCATTTTATAAATGAAGTAATAAAAGAACTCACATCAAACTTCATGATATCTCACCACAAGTCTACACCCTATTATCCCCAAGCAAATGGCCAAGCTGAGAGTACCAACAAAACTCTCATCTCCATTTTGACAAAGACAGTCGAGGCTCATCGCACTGATTGGGACCTAAAGCTTACATCAGCTTTATGGGCTTATCGTACTGCGTATAAAGTTGCTATTAATTGCACACCATTTAAGATGGTGTATGGCCAAGAAGCAGTTATGCCATGGGAGTTTGTCATTCCTAGTCTTCGAGTAGCTTCTCAAGAAGGTTGGGATGGTAACCCCTTAGTGGAGCGATTATATATCCTGGAAAGGCTAGATGAAGAAAGGCAATTAGCTGTGCGAAATGCTCTAGTGGAGAAGGATAGGAGAAAGAAGTGGTTTGATAGCCATTTAAAGGATAAAGACATCAAGGTTGGTGATAAAGTTCTTATGTACGGGGTACGTAATGAAAAGAAGAAATTGAAATACGCTGGTAAGGGACCATATCGAGTGTGTGAAATTACTCCGCAAGGTACCATTCGTGTGGAGACTCTAGATGGAGTTGAAACCATTGGATTCCTTAATGGGAGTAAATTCAAAAGATATTATGATCCTCTAAGCCAGGAAGAGTTGCAAGCCATCCATCAAAAGAAGGCTGCCAAGGAACAAGCAGAGCTTAAAAAAATCCAAGCAAGAGTTGAGGCTGGAGAACGACAACAACGTCTTAGACGCCAACGAGAGGCTAATCTGGGAATCACTCAAGCATTTTTCGAGGACACAGATGACGACTCATTAGAATCTGAGCCACCCCTACGATACCCAATTGAGCTAAATAGCCCATATGGGAAAGTACTATACAATGCCTTATTAGATACGGGAGCTAAACACAATTTGTTATCCTATGGAGTTTGGTGTCAATTAGAAAAACCGACCCTATCCCCGAGTACGATGCAAGTCAAGGGCATTAATAAAAAGAAAACTGCTATTCTTGGAGTCCTTCAGACCCCTGTTGTCTATGACAATGGAAGCATAGTGCAGAGGTTTCTAGTCATGCCCGCAGGAGCTATGGAAGGCAACGTAAACCTGGGACGCACGTGGATGTTGGCAACCAAATGCACTATTGATTGGGATACTGGTAGTGTCACGACGCGACCACCGACTCTTACCCCTATCATTCAAGCAAAGTCACCTACGTTGCAAACTCTAGCAAAGTTGAAGGATAGCCAACATTCACAAGCCAAGGTGGTTAACTCGTCTTTGCCGGCTACCCATGAATCTAGCACTTCAACACTTGTAGTTGTAGCAAGCAGTAATATTGCAAGTACTCAACCTGCACGACCTAAGAGTACATATCAATGGGTCCCCAAGGCCTTACTTCCAACTACCTCAACCCTCCCATCCATTCCAAGAAAAAATTTCCCGGGAAAATCAAGAGCGCGCCCTAGGAGAGTCAAGACCAAATCACGATGGATTCCAAAACAACTATTAGAAGCCCAAGGCTACTATGATGGAAATGAGCAAATTTGGGTACCTAAACGTAAAATGTGTCCTTCCCTATCGACAAAAAACCCCTATGAGTCAAACAGTGTAACGCTAAAGCCAATGGCAGACCGTGGGAAGGGAAAGATCACAGACTGCTACACACCTAGTCCAGAGCTAGTTTGGGCTCCAAGGCAAAACCAATTTATTCCACCTGGCTCAGGAAGGGGGGAGTTCCATAAAGCTTCTAGCTCCTCATGTAATACATCCATAGAGGTAAAAGCTTCTACACAGCCTCCATCTATAGTAGTGGACCTCCATGAAGCTACAAAAGAATCCACACCTCCCAGTGTTCAAGAATCACCTGATGAACCACTTCAAGTTCGATCCTGGGAGAGTACCTTACCACCCTTGCAACTTGACGAGGCACCTAGGGTAATAGAAAACTACTGGCAAAAATCCTCACCTATTACCAACTGGAACAATTGGTTTCAAAGGGTGACGACATCATTTCAAACGGTATGATCTACCCAAGGAAGGGGGGAGTGTTTGTGGACATCCATCATTCACTTGCTTCCCTCTCAACCTTTCTCCCTGACCTCTTAATCTCCAATCTTAGAGAATGTATATATAAAGCCTTATACTCACAAAAACAAGATAAAAAAGTAAAAGAGCAAGAGCCATAACACAAATCATAAAAACAAATTATGCACAAGAACACGACCCTTGTAATATTTGCACTCTAACCATCATCTATTTGCGTGTACAGATATGGCTAGTACGCTAGAGTCATCCACTCCTGCCTTGGGTGAGAGGTACCCTCGTTACTTTCCACAAATATTTCACATGGTCTTTCCAGTGCTTGCATGTGAATGGGATTTGATAGGTACGCTAGTATGTGAGAGGAATTTTGAGGAGTTAGAATGGCTGATACGTCTCTTGACCACGTCTGATCCATACTTAGTAGAGAGCGTTTCTCCCATTGCACAAGCCTACCCTTTTGACCAAGATGACTATAGGCGCCTAGTGACCTTCTTAGTAAACATGGGCACCTATGATGAAGAAGAAAATTTACACGACTACACGGATGGCACATATGGTCTCATGGATGATGACTTTGTTTATCTCGACGACGAAGATAGGGGTTTAGCCTTAGGGTTTTCCCCCAACCTCTACAATATCCTATTCCCTTGACTCTCTAGGGGGAGTGCAAATAATTAGGTTAGGGTTCCTTATGTTTTTTGTTGTGTTCAATAAGTGTTGGTACCTTTTTCCACTAATGTGCCTCCTGGAGGTATTCCTTTTGTTTCCTAGTGTGTACAGGAGCGTGTTGCTATTGGTAGAATTTGGACCTTCATGGAATCTTTATCTCGACTCACTCTTCAAATCAAGCACGACCATCGACACAAACAGGTGTTTCTTGTCCATTAGCATTGCCCCTTATCTTTTTTGCATCTATGATTGTCAGCTTTAATTGTGATTGGTAGCCTAATATTCACCGCATTTGCTTAGTATCAAACATTTAATTCAATGTAATTTTTTGTCATAATCACTTGTCTAGGTTTAAAAATCAAGCAGTCCGACAAACTAGTTTGACCAAGTTAGGTGTTAGAAATCTTCTCTTAATACCATGGGGAATGCCTTCCTAATAATTAATGGTTACTTAGATTCTTAATCCGATTTATGCAGCATTGTGTGAAATGTACTAGGGCTTTCTAGTGGGCTTGACCCTATTGACCTTTAGCTTAAGTATTATAAAGGGAGTTTACTAGTGTGATGAGCCTGGGGAGGTGTATCAGTGTTATATGACCCCCCAAAGTTACAAAATTAAAATGTTGAAAATGAACAAACAAAAAATCAAAGTGCCACATTGTAAAATCTTAAGCTGGAAGAGAAATCTCAGCTTGATTTGGTACTTCACTCACATGTATTGCCTATGGTACTAGAGCCCTAGAGGTTCCCAGTATGGGCGCTTTTACTTGAAAAGCAAAAAACCCAAGGCATACAAAATAAGCACACACATCAAAATTGAATCACTGTGAAAAGACTTTCGGGGGTCAAAGAAAAAGTAATCAGTCAGGCGATGATTTCATGAGAAATTCCTTTTATGGTAGCTTAACTACAAGGTCTTCTAGATATAGCCTCTAGTCAGCCCTCGAACATGAATACTTGGCTCTCGCGATTAAACAACTTAATTGACCACAGAAAATTAAGAAGCTTACCCATGGTATTAATATTCGATCTCTAGTGCCTTTTGACCGTCAAATTAGCGACCCCATACTTGTTTAATTTTTTACCTTTATATTTGTTTATGCATTTGATTACATTGCAATTTAATGTTCATTGCTGACAAATTGTTTGAAATTCTTTTACCAATCAAGTTGTCTACCTAAAACTGCATATGCTTTTTAATCACTTATGAGAATGCAATTACTGTGCCAATGTTGTTTGATTTTGCAGTGACTGAAGAAGGCTAAGGACATTCATCTCAAATGCTCTTCCACCTCGACGAACGAGCTTCAACTCAATAGCTTCCGAGGACGGAATCTACATCAGGAAGGGGGACACGTTAACCCTCACGGCTCACCGACACCCCATCACCTACGACGGACGTGTATTATGTATTTGGTAGAGTCAGGTACCGGGCTTGTCGGACCAATAGGAAAAGGGTAAGAGTGATCTCCGATGAGAGGCGCACTCTAACTGGGACATTCAAGGGATTAGTTGGCTAAGCATGGGCGCCCAAGTGTGAATGGGGTGAGCTCATATAAAAGCCAACTAAACCTAAAATTCACTCATTCTCTCATTTGTGCAATAGAAGAGTACTCTTGCTCCATCTCCATCTCCATCTTCTTCTTCTTCACCTCCTTGTGTGTGTGTGTATGTGAGAGAGAGAGAGGGAGAGTGTGTGTGCGATCGAGCATTACGAAGGCACGACGGTGGCGAAGCGGTTGAGCGCGGCACGACTGCAGCTTCTTCTTCATCGCGGCGAGGAATCCACCACGAAGGCGAGCGTAGAGCGGTGAGTGACACACCCTTTGCTCTCTTGAGCTTGCTAGATTAGTCTTGTTGTGTGCTTGGAGCCATTTGTGGCTCGCACACGGTGTATCGGCAAGTCCCTTGCTTCGACAGTGCGGCAAGGAGCGCACAGACGTTAAGGGTAGCTTTCACGGCTTTACTTATGTGGGTTTGGCTTAGATACCTCATGAGTAAGGCTTTTCTCTTCTAGTACCTATTGTCTCCTCATTGATAGTAGGTGAAGAGTACTTGCATAATAATTGCCACATTTTGAATTTACCATTGATTGCTGTATGCAACAATGCCTAACGTATACCTACTGTATGACCTAATTTCTTACCTTTATTGAAATCTATATGAGCTCCCTGCACAATTTTATAAGGAAATGGAAAAAATGAAGATTTGTAAACCAAGACACACATCTCACACCTAGAGCATATATATTTAGAGATAAATTTGCATGAACCGAGGAAAGAAGGCCTTATGTGATTAGGGATAGGTATCACCAATGAGGACAAGTGCATAGATAAATATCCTTTGAACTTTGGGAAATTTAATTCAAGAGAGTACATAGAAGAAAGAGCGATTGTTCAAAGGTGGTGAGATATGAAATGGGATTTGTGCATGTGTATTGTAACATCCTAAGGTAAGAGTTATTTGGATTGAGCATGGGTTTGAATGTGTTTGCATATCTATTGTGACATCCTATGTGTTATGTATCCTCCTTGACCCTTAATTATATATCCAAGTCTCTATATTTGGCCGCTTTCATTTTCTAAGACTAATTCATGAGATACATATACACTCAGATACTACCATATGTTCTTTGATCACCATGAAGATTTAAGTCAAAATCTTGCTACGATTTGGTGTGTTGGCTTTGAGCAGCCTCTAAGTGAGATCCCCAGTATTATAGGTTCCCACAAACAATACTGAGTGAGATTCTTTATCTAGGTTGAAACACCTCAGCGAGTGTACCACGATCTGGAGAATATTTGGCTTTGGACATTCATCGCACCTAATGTGGTATCAAGAAAGAAGACCTTGATTTTAATATTAATATTGTCTCAACCAAGTGTTTCCAGCTCTCTCTCTCTCTCTCTCTAAAACATTCATTATATCTAATGTTGTATCAAGCTCTATCCAATGTCGAACAATCTCTCTCTCTCTCTCTCTCTCTCTCTCCCCCCCCCCCAAAAAAAAAAAATAAAAATCGATATGTAAATCTTTTATTGTAGATTGTGGTCACAAGGCTGGCAACCCTATTGGCAGTTTTGATATTTTATTAGATGGAATCTTCTCACATTCCATTCTGTGTAGCTTGGCTTGCATTGCGAGCAAGTTTTAAAAGCTGGCATGGCCTTTAAGGCTCGAACACAAATGCTTTCTAGGTTACGACTCTGGCACCATCAACTTAAACCAATGAGGTGGTGTGCGTATGCTGCGCAGTGCACGAGTCTACAAGTTAAAAAAAAGTCGACCATCCTTTTCTCTATGCGCACACAGCTTTCGCATGTTGACGTCTCCTCCTGTCGTCACCTGCACGGCAAGCCACCTCTCACTACTCTGCTACCTGGTGCCCTGTCGACCTCCTGCTTGTCTTCTCCGACAACCGCCATCTGGTAGCGGCTCCTTTTTCTTCTTTGAACGCCAAGGCAAGATCTTCCCCGATTCTCATTAATAAAACAATAAAAGTGATTGGGCCCCCCTAATGGCAACTGTTAAAAAAAAAAACTATTACTTTGGAATATTTTGCTTGGAGGTTAGCGCCCCGCCGCCCCCTCCCCTCGCCTTCCTTCCTCCTAGCGTGCCTTCCCTTGCAAGCATGGCTCCCCACCCCACCAACACATGGCAACGTGTAGCCGCAACCTGTAGCTCGCAACCTACCAACAGATGGCACCCAACGGGGCACAACTCGTACCTGTACATGATTTTCCTCGTACGTTTGCAGACCTAGGACTGCCCTTCCACAGCCCTAGTTGCACTGCTGCCCCATCTCGTGTAGTCTCCTTCGTTTTCGCATTGCTCATGCACTTTTGCACATGCAAATTGGACTTCCATGATCGTGGGAAGGGGAGAGAGGGAGAGAATCTTTGTAGATTCTTTATGAATTCTTTTGTTATGAACGGGTACCCCCTAAAGTAATTCTAAATATTGTAAAAAGTAATCCAAATGTTTTAGCTCACCTACAGCGCTACTTTCTGCAGGAAGAGAAGACATGTTCACCGCTCGCTGCCCGGTCATTTCTGCTACGCAAGGTTTTTTAATGCTTCTTGCTCTCTCCGTTTGCCAAGCCTATGCAGGGAGTTCGTGAATTATGCTGAACTTGTGTTTTGGCAGACCCACTGTTGGTGCAGGCAGCAAAAGGAGTGAGCGTCCACAGGCCGCCAGCATGGATGATGCGGCAGGCTGGCAGGTACATGGCTGCTTACAGAAAGCTGGCTGAGAAGCACCCGAGTTTTCGTGAGAGGTCGGAGATTGTTGACCTCATTGTGGAGATCTCTCTTCAGCCATGGAAGGCTTTTCAACCAGACGGAGTTATTATCTTCTCTGATATTCTTACGCCGCTACCTGCCATTGGTATAGACTTTGAGATTGATGAGAATAAAGGGCCCATAATTGCTCATACCATTCGAGAGGAAGAAGGTCTTTCATCTTTGCAAAAGATCGACTTGAGCAACGTGCAATTTGTAGGAGATTCATTGAGAATCTTACGAAAAGAGGTATGACAACTCTTTCATCTTTTGTAAGGGATAATTTCTCTGTTAGCTGCTTTGAAAACATCAACAGCATTCTTGAAGTGTTATGCGAGGTATTGGAAGAGCACGGGTAAATCGACTAGGATATAATTTTAGTACAAGCTTTATAAAGAGGGGGAGAAATGGAAATGTCAAATGTAGGCAGCATAACTACACTGTTATAACTTGTGGTGGGTCCAATTTCTCCTTACAGAGCATGCCCGTATTTATTTCTTTCAAGCAAGGAAATTTTAGTATTGATTTTTTTCTGAACCATACCTTGGCCATCGAGTTTTGCAAGGTAGAAGTTTCCAGCATAAACTTTTTTTAGTATTGATTTTTTTCTGAACCATACCTTGGCCATCGAGTTTTGCAAGGTAGAAGTTTCCAGCATAAACTTGGACCCTGCCTTTTTACAAGCATGTGGATGTCTTACCTGATGTAGAAGTGTTACAAGGTAAGAGCCTCATGAAACCTACGGCCTGCGGGTTATCTTGTTAATGTGCAATTGCACGGGTGTGAGACAAAGTGAGCTGGAGAAGAGAATATTTGTAGAGTTGTCAAGAGTTTATTGAAATTATAAATCCTTCCATCTGCCCACTTTTTACTCTACAAAGGTTGATGAATGTGCCTTTATGGCACGGTGGCCAAGTTAACCATAGTTATTTGGAACGGAGAACGGGAACAAGACTGGCAAGGTCATCAAAGACGGAAACAATTTGCTCATTTTATTGAAACGGTTTAGAAATTGCTTTTTAAGGTACATTGTGTATAAAACTTCTAGAACTCCAAACATAGGTGAATTGAACGGGTTCGCTGCTCTGCTTCTCCCCCTTGTGCACCTTCCCCCCGCTCGTCTAACTGCAGCCCCTCCCCCCTTCTCGCACTGCCCTCCCGCCTCTCCTTTTCGCCTTGCATGCACCCCACTAGCCCACCGCACTCGCAGCCCCCATAGAAGGAAGCTCCTGCTCCGTCACAGAGGGACTCAGATGTAGGCCCCCCGCCGAGCCCACCATCCGACTTGCTCTGTCACAAGTAGAGCAAGCGAGCCTCGTTGTAGAGGTGGAGCGCCTTCAGGTCACCTCTGTCATCTGCAAGATTATTGGCAGGCGTCCTAGTCGAGGAGAGGTACGCGACCTTCTTTAGGTCCACCTTTTAGTAGAGGTGGAGAAGATCATTGACATCCAGCTTCTTGGGTGAGGATACTATTAGATAGAGTTTGAGACTCCCGATATGGTTGCCAAGGTCATCTCGATGAGCCTGTCGGCCATCCGAACGGTCAAAGCTCATTTTTGACAGCGGCACCATGGGTTCGATCCAGCATTGGATGTTCTTGTCGAGGAGGCAGACTTGCCTATTTCAGTCTGCTTCCTTGGCGTGCGGAGGGAGTACTTACCTCTTCTTTCCAGGATTGGTTTCGAGGTCGGGATAGTCTTGGAGACCCCGTGTACGGTAGCTTCAGTTGCAGCCAAGGCTGTCGGTGTGCCTTCAGTACGCATTCTGGTTCATGACGCTCATACTGGTTCATGACACTCATACTCTCCCGAAGGTGGTCCTTCTACCTAGGGTGAGTGGGGAATGGTTACGCAAAAGGGTGGAGTATTCGGGACTCCCTAACCAACACTTCATTTGCAGGCAGACGGGCCACTTAGCGAAGGCCTGTCCTTGCAGAAATATCGACCCACAGCGCATGTGCAACCTCCCAAGGCCGAGCTTGCCGAGCAGACAGATACCCAAGACACTAGGTTGGTACGTTTTCTGGTCAGCAGCCAGATATGGCACTTACGACGCAAAATGTCAATGGCCAAGGCATGCCGATGATCTCTACTACAGTGCCCATGTTGCAGACAATTCCCTATGACAATTTGGGGGCACTGGAAAAGCCAAAAGCTTACAAAGGTGGTGCAGCTGTAAAGTTTAGTACTTTCAGCGGCTTTGAGGATAAGGCAAGGGCTCTTACTTTCCTCCAGCAGTTTGATACAGCCTATGCAGGAGGGAATTTTACAGAGACCTCTAAGGTCAAGAAAGGTGCCACTTTCTTGAAAGACATGCGCTTACATGGTGGACGACATTGTTGATGCAAGGACAGGCACCGGCCACATGAGTATACTTCAAGCAAATGTTTGCATGTGCGTGGCTATCAAATGAATTTGAAGCCGATGTCATGACAGATTGGCACCAACTCGCCGGCTACTTGCAAGAGCCTACATGAGTATAATCGGAGGTTTTGTAACAGACTTGGACACTCCAAGTCAAGAATCTACTCCAACAGCACAAATAAATACTTCAAACAGTTCAGAGTTCACAATTGATTTGACACTGGCCCGACGGAGTTCCATACCTAGAGATATTGGCCCCAAAGACTGGCGCCCTTTCGGTATTTCTTTTTGTATTAATCTGAGTTCAAAGTACAAGAGTGTGGGCAGGCGCTCACACTCAGACTCTGCGTCCGAATGCTCTGAGTTATGAGGCCCTTGCCAGCTTATTTAAAGGGTACAAAGGATGCCAAAAGCAGAGCCCCCAAAAGCTGCCATAAAAAGCTGCCCCAAAAATAGGCTTTCAATTTTTTTTAAAGCATCTTAAAAATTGAAGCTCTTTCTCTTTCCAAACTTACGTAGAATAAAAAGCACTCTCTCTCATCAATTTGTGTAGAGAATTCCCACGCTAAAACAGCCCATTGCGTAGCAAAAGCAGTCAAAAAATCCGCCGATAAACTGGGCCTACTTTTCCGTATTGTCCGTACACTGCCACGTGGCTGGTCCTCAGGCTGCGCCGCAATTTTCGGGAGTACAGTGCCACGTCAGCACTGTTGCTGCCTGCCAGGTCAGCATTTCAGTCCGCCACAGGGTGTGCACTGGGCAGCCACGTCATCAGTTTGTGACATACCCCCCTCTTGAAAGCATTGTAATCGCCCTCGATTACGCCTGCAAAACAGACAGAAGCCATAAACTACCTTAGCAGACGTTGAGTGTTAGTACTTACGCACTAGGAACACACATCTAGCACATGTACCAATCTACAGTCACATCACACGACATCACATGACATTCAACATTCATTCGGATCTTAGACCATGATTTGTCGGCAATGCATCGCATCTAGATCCAGTCGGCACCTCATAGTTGCCCGATTGACTAACCCCTATTGCAACCATATCTATTCGAGATTATTTAGACCAAAATGCTGCTGTCATTTCGTCTATCAGTTCCTGCACTTAAAACAAGTCAAGAACAAATCAGTTTCATATTCAGGAATTCCATTTCATAAAGTCATCCAGCAGAATACTGTCAGCTCTCAGTATCCCTGAAGCTCAAAGAGACATCAGTGACTCTAGTATTGAAAAATCGAGGCATCTGTTGACAAAGGAGCAGAGTAACTCCCCTCTTGTGCAAACCCACTGCACCAGATCTCCGGCCAAGTTGAATTCTGGGTTCCATTTGGAGTAGACTATGCTAAATCAAAAGCTTCAAGGTAAAGATTCACATTCCGAGAAATATTTGCTATGTCTTCCTCCTCCATTCGCTTTGCATCCATTGCGAAGTAGGTCTTGAATTTAACCAAGAACCGTTAGTTCGCTTTACCTTCTTTCTTTCTTTCTGTGCCAATTTCTGTTCAAGAACGAGTATCTGCTCGTGTTCGTCCAATTCGGGTTGCACATCTAGCTTCCCATCATCGCGCACATTGCCTTCAAAAGGCTTTAAGAGACTCACATGAAAAACATTGTGAATCTTGCAAGTATTCTGGCAGCTTCAGTCCAAAGGAGATATCATTTATCTTTTCGGATAATCTGGAAAGGTCCACACTATGTCATGCTAAGCTTTCAAAGAAGCCGCTCCTTTCCCTTTTTTTTCCTTTCTCGGGAGTGCCTTCCCATAATGTAAGAGCACCCAATCATCCTCCTTCAATTTCAAATCGCGACGATGGTGATCCGCTTCCTTTTTCTGTCTTTCCTAAGATTTCTGCAAAGCCTCGCGGACTTTGGCAAAAGCCGTGTCTAAGTCGCACGTATACTCGTCAGCTTCAAAAATCTTATCTTTCGTGCTAAGGAAGGGTGGAACCTTCGTAGCAAATTCAAGAATCTCAAATGGCACCTTCCCCATCAAAGAGTTAGTCGTGTTTCTGTAGGCATATTCTACGAAAGGTAAAAACCTTTCCCAAGTAGTCTTCTAATCCAACAAAGAAGACTTCAACAAATCCAATACCACTGAATTAGCAATCTCTAATTGCCCGTCAGTTTGCGGGTGGAACGATGACGAGAACTACAACCACGTGCCTATGTTCTCCCAAATAGCCGTCCGAAACAAACTCCTGAACCTGGGGTCCTGTCGGAGACAATCGTCTCAGGCATGCCATGTAATCGAAGACCTGGGCAATAAACAGTTGTGCCCACGCGGTGTTCTCGAGAGATGAAATCCATTGCAATACTTTCCCTGGGGCGGGTGTGTATGGGTAAAAGGCTGTAACATTCCTTGTGCTTTATGCCTGTCAAACTTGACCTTCTGGCATACCAAGCAACTGCGCACAATCTCGTCCACATCCTTCTTGAGTCTCGGCCAAAAGAAGTATCTCTCTACCCCTTTCAAGGTGGTAGCAATGCATCGGTGACCCGTAAAAGGTGGACAGTGGCATTCGGTTAGAATCTTTTTCCTCAACGGCTTAGTAACGCACAACATGGTTTTCTTCATCAAGTAGTCATCCCGAATGGAATAGTCCCTACTATCTCCCCTTTCTGTATTCAACTGAATACATCTGCAAAATCTGTTATGTGGCGTACTGACCGACCATATCCTCGAAGTTCCTATGATGTATAGCGGAAATAGCCAAAACCAACGGCTTTTGGGACAAAGTATTTGCCACCAATTTCTTCTGTCCCTGCACATGGACAATCTGGAAGTAAACCGTGACAAGATGTTTGCCCACCGCATCTGCTTTTTTCGATAGCTGCTTCCGTGACAAGAAGTAGTGTAAACTCCCATCATCTGTGAAAACCGTAAAATCGGCTCCGAGTAGGTAATGTCGCCACTGAACAAGAGCATGGATAGCCGCCAAAAACTCTTTCTCACAAATCTGTGCTGTCAATTCCGGCCTTGAGAACAATCGGCTCTCGTAGGCAATGACATTGGCCTTCTTGCATTAAGACCGCATCCAGACTACAACCATAAGTATCACAATATACTTCAAACGACTTCTGCAAGTCCGGCAAAGTCAAAAACTGGTCCTGTAGTCAAATTCTCTTTCAATGTCTGAAAGGCAGTCACCTCTGTAGGCCCCCATGAGAAAAGGGACTCCTTTCTGTGTCAAGATATGCAAAGGGGAAGCAACCTCTGCAAACTTTTGAATAAATCGCCTCTAGTACGAACACAATCCCAAGAAGCTTTCAACTTCATGGACATTCTTCAAATCGGGCCAATCACGGATAGTCTTTATCTTGGCCGAATCCATCTGCACTCTTGCTACTGACACACTGTGTCCCAAAAAGTGTATCTTTGGTAGGAAAAAATCTATTTTCTTCGCATCAATCACTAACTTGTGATCTCGTAATGCCTGAAAGACTTGAAGCAGATGATCTCTATGTTCTGCCTCATCCTTGGAGAAAACAATGATATTGTCAAAGAAAGTGCCAACATATAGCTTGTACTCTCGAAAAATCCTGTCCATCATCTGGTTAAATGTCGCTGGAGCATTGGTTAAGCCAAAAGGCATGACCAAAAACTTAAATAACCCAAAAGTCTTCTGAAGGCTGTCTTGTAGACGTCTCCCGACGCGATTTGGATTTGATGATATCCAGTCTTCAAATCAATCCTGCTAAAGCACGAGGATCCCTGTAATCTGTCGAGTATATCATCGATCCTAGGAATCGGAAGTCCGTTCTTGATGGTGATTTTGTTGAGAGCTCTATAATTGATGCACATTCTCCAAGATCCATCTTTCTTAAAAACCAACAACACTGGAGAGCAATACGGTGAAGTACTAGGCCTTTTCCAAGAGGTCTTTCACTTGGTTCATAATCTCTTTGTTTTGTGCTCTGCTCACACAGTAAGGTGGCCGATTTGGTGGTGTGCTTCTAGGTATCAGATCAATGGTATGATCTTCAAGACGAGCAGGTGGTAACTCGCCTGACAGGCCCTTTGAAAAGCAATCGGCATAAGTGTGGAGAAAATCTTGGTGTTCTTTTGTTCAGGTCAAAACATATTCAACCTTCATCCATCGTTCAATTCTCTCCAAGAAAAAAGTGAGTAAAGAAACTGAAATTCATCAAGTACAATCTTTGAGCCCTTAATTTGTCAAAGTCGCATTCTCGGCCCGTTCTTGTGGTACCAAGGGATTTTGAATAGAACGTCACAACCTTCCAAGGCAATTACGTAAAACTCCGCGTGCCCTAAGCACCCCTGTCATTGCAAACGAAGTTTGCCAATGCTCGGTGTAATGGCAACATCCCGTCCGGGTGCCACTCGAACTACCTCTGCCTGTGGCCTCAGCCTGTCGGGCGTAATTCCAAATCGAGCCGCCAATTCAAGAAGTTAGCCTTGGCTCCTTCAAAAGAGCTTCTTGATCTTTTCCTTTGCCCGGCAAAGTTTGTACTTTCATTCATTTGATTCGGTTCAGGCCCCATGCAATGTGGTACCAGTTCTGCTTTTTTTTTTTTTTATCTGCCTTTTCTGCCACGTCCCTCAGCTGCTTTAGAACTTTTTGGCCTTTCTTCATCCTGTTCATTCGGCTCCTTTTTAGGGCACTTCGCGAAGATATACCCAGTTTCCCTGCATTCAAAGCACTTCCCCTCCTTTATGTAGAGAGCCCTCTCTTGAGGAGTAAGCTTGGGTCGTGCATCCTTGTCTTTCTGTTCTGGGTTGCTCTTTCTCTTTCTACGTTCATTTTTCGAAGTCTGTTCGGCTCTTTGCGTCATGACCTCATCTGTGGGGTAGGTCAGACTGCCAGAGTGAATGGCAAAACCCCGTTTCGCATGACTCATCAACTCCTGAATGGAAGCTGACTTTTGTTCCAAGCAATGATCTCGGATCTCTATAGGTAGACCCAAGGTAAACCGCTCAATCTGTTCCTTGAACGAGATCTTCTTAAATGAAAAGGCGGGTAGAAAAGAGCTCCAGAATCTCTCGCAATAAGCGTCCACTGTATCTTTCTTGGTCATCCGAAGATGATTCCAAGCAGTTCGTATATCGCATTCATACTCTCGAGTTAGCCAAGAAGAAATAAAAAGCCTCTTGAATTTCAGCCATTTAACTGGCGCAGTCTTGTTTAATAAAAGCGTGGACCACCAAGTTCGAGCATTCCTCTTAAAGTAAGAGGCAGCTCTCCGAATCTTAGAGTGCTCTGAGTAATGCCCTCCCGCGAAAGCGATGTCAAATTGCTGTACAAAAGACAAGGCCTTCGAAGCATCTCTATAACCAGAAAAACGTGTCAAATTTAATTGACTGTCCACCTTCCTTAAACTCTCGCACTTTCTTGCTTTTGTCTTCCAGAAAGTCATATTGTTTGGCTTTATAATTTTTTTTTCTTCTTTGCATAACAGATGTTGTCATCCTAGTCCGAACTATCTGAAGACGAGTCCTCCGTAGAACTGTCAACCACGGGGCGAGATTTAGGTTCTTTTCCTTTCACTTGCCCTTCCCGAAGCTTTGCTTTTTGCTTTTTCTGTCTTCTTCGCTCGAGTCAGATGAGCTAGAAGAACTGTCAGAAGAAGAAGAACTAGGTACTCCTTCAAATCTATTACGCTTCTTCTGCTTTCTTGCCTTTTCAAAAGTAGACTGACGACCCAAATGACCCGGGAAGTCAGCGCCTTTCTTCTGCTTTTTGTCGTGCTTTTTATCTTTGTTCTATGCGTCAAAAAGCTGAGCAATTCGTACATCAACCACCTCTTCTAATTCTTGCTCTGTGTACATCCTGGGAGTAGGAGGTTTCTTGGGTGGTTCTGTGGTCTGCCGCCATTGCGCGTGCACCTCCTCAAAAGAGGTCTTGCTCATATATTTTGCGAATTTTGGATCCTTCGCAAGATTGAGCATCATCTTTGTTGCATCGCTGATCAATCGTTGACGCTCCATCTCTTCGAGCTCCGCCTTAGTAGGCCGAGGCGGGCATACTCCTCGCGTGAATCTTTGTTTGATCCCTTCCCACATCAGCAGATGCAGAGGAAGTTGATTGATCTTTACCTGAAGCCATAGGTGCCGCGGGAAAAAAAAAATTTGGGATCGGATTTCTTGTTGAAAAGAAATCGGCCGTGCTCTGATACCACTGTAATAGACTTGGACACTCCAAGTCAAGAATCTACCGCGACAGCACAAATAAATACTTCAAACAGTTCACAGTTTACAATTGATTCGACACTGGCCCGGCGGAGTTCCGTGCCTAGAGATATTGGCCCCAAAGACTGGCGCCCCTTTGGGTATTTCTTTTTGTATTAATTTGAGTTCAAAGTACAATAGTGCGGGCAAGCGCTCACACCCAGACTCTGCGTCTAGATGCTCTAAGTTATGAGGCCCCTGCCAGCTTATTTAAAGGGTACAAAGGATGCCAAAAGCAGAGCCCCCAAAAGCTGCCATAAAAAGCTGCCCCAAAAAATAGGCTTTCAATTTTTTTTTAAAGCATCTTAACAATTGAAGCTCTTTCTCTTTCCAAACTTACGTAGAATAAAAAGCACTCTCTCTCTCTCATCAATTTGCGTAGAAAATTCCCACGCTAAAGCAGCCCATTGCGTAGCAAAAGCAGTCAAAAAATCCGTCGAAAAAGTGGGCCTGCTTTTCCGTACAGTCCGTACACTGCCACGTGGCTGGTCCTTACGCTGCGCCGCAATTTCCGGGAGTACAGTGCCATGTCAGCACTGCCGCTGTCAGCCAGGTCAGCATTTCAGCCGCCACAAGGGGTGTGTGTGTGCACTGGGCAGCCATATCATTAGTTTGTGACAGGTTTTGTAAAGCGTTGCTATGAGTAACCTCCTACAGGTTTGTGCCACTGACAGAGCAGATTGAGAAGTATTGTTGTGGGCTGCCTAGAGGGCTTCGAGATTACTGCACAAAGAAGAGAGGGGCTACCCTCACTCAACTTATGGAAGTTGCCAACATTGGTCTTGCCTTGTTGAAGGGAGAGGAAAATGGGTTTCCAGGCAACGTGAAAGGGGGGCAGCAAAAGAAAAAAATCAGCAAAGAAGCCCTTTGTGAAAACGGCCTCTGCAGTGTCATAGGGGTCAGAAAAGGTCAACAAGGATAAGGACTCAGCCGGGACTTCTAAAGCGTAGGCATAGAAACAGAAAAATAAGCCTTTTGTGCGTAAGTCGCTCTAGGAAAAGAGGTCTTGATGGCTGAGAATAATTGCTTTATATGCGAGCAACGTGGTCACTTTTGTGCAGATTGTCCACAAAGGAAACGACCAACTGACTATGATGATAAAGAGGACAAAAAAGGAAAGAAGCCCAAACCCACTGTAGGTTTAGTGTCAGACATGGTGGGTGACAAGCCAAGCACGGATGCCAGTGAGTTATGCAGAGCATGGGGTAAAGTCAGAGATCAGATGACACTTATTTTCTTTGATCTAGGTGCCAAAGCGAACTTTATCTCACTAGAGTTAGCTATGAAGCTGGGCATCAGAGCTGAAGAGATGGGTACACGGCAGAGGCAAGGTTGGCATGTCCTGGCCACTCAGAGTGTGTTACTCCCATCATTGGAAAGCTACGTCTGCATATTTCAGTCGTATGTGGACTCAAAAGAGTTCTATATCATGCCATTGGAAGGGTGTAATGCGCTACTAGGAATCCCGTGGATGTTCAGGATACATGGCGTGCTGGATGTCTTCGGCAAAACGATCATTCTTCAGCATAGGGGCAAAACTCATGTTTTGGATGTAAAGCTCAAAGGGGAGTCTGTCCCTATTGTATTTGCTTCGGCTATCATTTCTATAATTAAGAATCATCTTTCTGTGTACTTGATTTTTGCACGTGATGTTTCTGATAATTGTCAGTCAAATTTATCTATGTTAGATGAAGAAAGGTCAGCATTTTTGCGAGAGTTCAATGACTGTTTTTCTGATTCGTTACCGCCACAATTGCTGCCGGAGAGGCCTGAGGACCATGCGATAGATTTGGTGCCAGGATGTAGCCTGTGTTGCAGGAAACGTGATTTCTCTTCCCAGAAACGGCGTTTCAGCGTTTCTCAGCCCAGCGAACATTTCCCACCTTTGGAAACGCCTTTGAAACGGATTCAAATTTAGGCGACCTTTTTTAAATGCCATGTGGCTTAATTTTGGGGAAAATTGACTTGCATGGCTTATATTTAACTGAAATGACGCCATGGCCTGAAATTGACTTGTGTGGCCTGGGCCGTACCACAAACGGGCTGAAATTGCGCTTGGCTTGGGTGATTCCACGCAAGGCAGAGCGTTTCCAGAATTGGGAAAGAGAGAGAGAGAGAGAGAGAGAGAGAGAGAGAGAGAGAGAGAGAGAGAGAAAGAAAGAAAGAAAGAAAGATTTTTAACGTCTATGTCAGGCCGAAATCGGCCTATGAGACAAATCAAATGTACATGGTGTGTATGTCATCCGTCTATCGGAAAGACAAATGAAACAAAACTGATACAAAACTGAACTGAATGTAGGTAAGAGAGAGAGAGAGAGAGAGAGAGAGAGAGAGAGAGAGAGAGAGATGTAGATGTATAAATCACCTGCCCAGAGAGAAAGAGGTATGTGCCTCTTCTCATGCCCACAGAGGAGGACACATCATGCCCTTGCTCCAATTTTGCACCCCAACCTGTTTGCTTCTGTTTGAATTGTGTGCCTAGAAGTGTTATTTTTTAGCCCTGCAAGTGCCCTCTAAAACCCAAATATTTGCTCTCCCTTGAAGATGCCATACGTCATAGAGTTGCACACTGTCGATGTGTTAAGCTGACTCCTACCCCCCCTTGGCTTTGCACCAAGCAACTCGCATTGGAGAAATCCTACAAACGAGCTATTCGTAGATATCCTCTCCCTTCTTGATTGCACAAGTGCAGCCATGTTTTCCTCACCTTCTTCATCAGCAGTCCCCCTCTTCACGCCATTCAAGCCTAAATCATCTCAACCTCCTGAACCGTTGTGGAAGTATCTGGCTGCGAATGCATCATTTGCGAAGGGAGGCGGCAAGAAATGGTTGTGCTCCTTTTGCAAGCTACATTTTGCTGGCTCTTATCCACGTGTACGGGCTCATCTTCTTGGCATCAGAAACCAGGGGATCCAACTGTGTTGCAAGATCTCAGCCGAAGAGCGAGCAAGCTTGACTAAAGAAGACCATGATAGCGCCGCCAAGAAGCAAAAGACAACCAACGACTCGTTCAACAAGAACGGGCTACACAACCTTCTGTGGAAGGTATGTTCAAGAATGCATCTCAAGAGGAAGTAGATGAGGCAATTGGTCGATGCTTTTATGCATGTGGTTTGCCATTTGTTCTTGCAAGATCTCCTTACTTTCAAGACATGGTGAGTGCAATTGCTTCATTTGGTAAGGGATACAAGGCTCCTAACTATGAAAAGATTCGCACAACGCTCCTAGACAAGGAAAAGGCGAGAATTTGTCATCAACTGTCAGGTATAGAGTCCAGCTGGGAACATTTTGGATGCTCCATAGTCTCAGATGGGTGGACAGACGCAGCAAAGAGGCCCTTGATAAACTTTATGGTCTCGAGTGCAGGAGGTGTGGTCTTCAAGAGGTCTATTGATACTTCAGGCAGCTCGAAGATAGGAGACTTTATAGCTGCTGCACTTCTGGCCATAATTAGAGAGGTGGGTGAGCAAAATGTTGTGCAGGTAATTACCGACAATGCTGCCAATTGCAAGCTTGCTGGACACCTAGTGGAGGAAGTATTTCCACACATATTTTGGACGCCATGTGCCACTCACTGCTTGAATCTTTTGCTGAAGGACTTGGCTCTTATAGGGTGGATGGACAAAGCTATCAATGAAGGGAAGGAGGTCCAGCAATTCATCTCCAACCACGATGCAACCAGGGCTATGTTTAGTAAGTTTTCTAAGTTGAAGCTTGTTAGGCCTGCTGACACTCGATTCGCTTCAAACTTCATGATGTTGCATCAGTTGGTGAGGGTAAAGAGCCCCTTGAAGCAGCTAGTCACTAGTGAGGAGTGGGATCAGTGGAAGAAACAAAATGAGCAAGCTGATATCATTGAGAAACGGGTGCTATCAGGTGACTTTTGGGTTAATGTAGAGAAATATGTCAAGGCTTTGTGGCTGGTCATGGGAATGCTTCGTGTGGTTGACAGGGATGAACCCATCATGGGTGTGGTGTATGAGGCCATTGATCAGATGCTAGAGCAAATCAAGGAGATTTTGAAAGAAGACACAAATGGGGCCACCATGTATGAGGAGATTCGTGAGCTTGCACAAGAGCGCTGGGACATGCTTCATTCTCCTCTTCATGCCATAGCCTTTCTTCTAAACCCATTATTATTTTCAAAGAAGCCATACAAAAATAAGGAGGTCATGAAAGGGTGGAGAAAGACATTGGATAGGGTGGGCAGGGATGAGGCAGAGAAGACAACATTAAAGGCACAATTGTCAGACTACATCGGGCTTCAAGGATAATTTGAAGACACCTCAGCTTTTGGTGGCATGCAAAAGCTTTCTCCTATTGCATGGTGGGAGAACTATGGCACAGGAGCTCTAAATTTGCAAAGGCTTGCAATTCGTGTCTTGTCTCAAGTTTCAAGCGCTTCAGCATGCGTAAGGAATTGGTCCACTTATGGCTTCGTACATTCTTTGAAGCGTAACCGCCGAGGGCACAGCAAGGCAGATGATTTGGTCTATGTACACAGCAATCTAAGGCTCATTTCACGCAAACAACCTTCTTATTCTTCAGGTCCAAGCAAGGCATGGGATGTATTGGATGGGGATTCATTGGATGGTTCTTTTGAGGATGATGATATGTTCCCATTGTAATTGTTGTGTCATCAATTAAATTGATTAATCACTAGTGTCCTCTTTGTCCTACTAGCCTCTAAAGTTTGGGTGTTGTAAGTTGTTGCTTTCTATTTGTTCAAAGACTCAGCCATGCTGGTCTTCAAAGTGTAAAATTTGTCATATTCAGTAAGTCTCAATAATTTACATTTCATCGAGAAATTTTCATTTTAGATAGTAGAGACTCATTCTACCCCCGACGTTTCCAAGTAGGAAACGTTTCCTGCAACAGAGGATGTAGCCCACCAAACAGACCTCCCTTCAGGGTTAGTGCGGCTCAACAGACAGAGATTATGGGCCAAGTTGAGGAGCTTTTAGAGAAGAGGCTGATCCAGCCTAGTTCTTCACTTTTGCTCCCAAGTGCTCCCAATGCAGAAGAAGGATGGCTCTTGGCGCATGTGTATTGACTACCGTGCGTTGAATAAGAATACCATCAAGAACAGGTATCCTATCCCAAGGATTGATGATATTCTTGAGCGTTTAGAAGGTGCTGCAATTTTCAGCAGGATAGACCTCAAGAGTGGTCACCATCAGATTCGTACAAGGCCAAAGGATGTGCACAAGACTGCGTTTAGAACGACATTTGGTCTCTATGAGTTTTTAGTGATGCCATTTGGTCTTACAAATGCTCCTGCTACGTTCAATAGGATGATGGACCGGATTTCCCGCGCGCATCAAAAGTTTGTTGGCACATTCTTTGATGACATGATAGTCTATTCGAAGAATGAAGAGGAGCATAGGCGTCACTTGACCATTGTGTTCAAAGAGCTGCGCAGTCAAAACAGGTTACTTGTCAATCCTAAGAAAAGTGAATTCTTCTTGGAAGAGATCCACTTTCTTGGCCACATAGTGTCGAAGGATAGTGTCCGAATGGATCCCGCAAAGGTTGAAGCTATTAAGACATGGCCAGACTTAAAGATTGTGCACGATGTCCGAAGCTTCTTGGGATTGTGCTCAGACTATAGAAGGTTTATCAGGAATTTTACAGAGATAGCTTCACCTCTTCACACTTTGCAAAAGAAAGAGGTCACTTTCAGATGGACCCAAAGAGATATTTCAGCTTTCACTCTCTTAAAGGAAAAGTTGACTTCAGATCCCTTGATTGTTTTACCAGATCTCATGAAGTCATTTGTGGTCCACTGTGACGCGTGTGGCAATAGCCTCGGAGCAATGCTAATGCAAGATGGTCGGTAGTAGCTTACGAGAGAAGAATCTTGCAAGGGCCAGAAAAGACTATGCAAGTCTCCGAGAAAGAGCTATTCGCCGTCATTCATGCGCTCTCTAGTTGGAAGCAGTACTTGTTAGGTGCTGATTTTGTTGTCCAGATAGACCATCAGACCTTGCGATACTTCTTGACACTGTCAAAGCTATGCGAAAAGCATATGCGATGGGCAAACATTCTTTCTATGTTCCACTTCCATATTATGCATGTGGAAGGCAAGAAGAATGTTGTGGCCAATCATTATCAAGAAAGCCACAAATTTCAGCTGTGTCAAGTCCTTATCATCATGAGCTTGATGACATGATGGATCAATATACTACTGATGAAGATTTTGCAAGGATCTTTGAACAATTGCAAGATGGGCAACGCCATGAGCACTACCTCCTCAGAGACGGTTTTATGATGATGCATGGCAGACTTTGTGTCGCTAGGCCATTGCGACATAAGGTCATGGTAGAAAGTCATGTCCCACCGTATGCAGGGCATCGTGGAATTGATGCGACAGTTAAAGCGGTAGAGACATTCTTTTATTGGCCTACTTTGAGGAGAGATGTGGATGCCTTTGTGCGAGCATGCATGATTTGCCAAAAGGTCAAGTTTGACAGGCAAAAGGCACCAAGATTATTACAGCCACTGCCGATTCCGGATAAGGCATGGGAAAGCATTGCTATGGATTTTATCTTTGATCTTCCAAAAACGCCGACAGGGAATGATGGTATATGGACCATTATTTGCAGGTTCAGCAAGCAGGCCCATTTTATTCCTGATAAAATCTGACCAGATGGGACGGTTGTTCATGTATAATGTGTTTAAGTACCATGGTATGCCACAATCGATTGTCAGTGACCGTGACCCTCGCATGACGAGTTTGTTTTAGAGAGGATTATTTGAGAACATGGGCACTACGCTCAAGTTCTGGTCTTCGACTCTTCGTTTCATCCACAAACTGATGGACAATCAGAAGAGGCTAATTCTACTGTTTTGTGAAACCAACCCGTGGGGCGGTCGACGTTAGCTTTCACCCGATTCTTAACACTTGACTTTATGACACAAAGCAATGACTTAAAAGGAGCTTGTAACTGAGACTGGAATTACACTTCAAGACAAAAGCACGGCCAAGAAGCTAGAATGCTCCCAAGCAGACAGTGACACCTGTAGGCCCCAAAAGTTGGCACCCCTTTCGGTATTTCTTTATTATCTTTCAGGAATGAGGAATAGACTACAAAAACCAGAGTCCTTGAGACCTTTACGTGTATCCAGCAAGATGGCACGTGTGCAGGCAAAATTTTGGCAGCATAACGGCCCCAAAGCTTGCCCTGGATAGTTTTCCAAGCTCTGACTCGTTTCCAATAGCATAGACCCCCTGTTTCCTGCGCAAAAACAATAATTACAGCACGCTGTAATTGCTGGTTTTCTCTCTGTTTTCAGCCCTAAACAGCCCCCAAATTGTTGTCTAACAGTGGGGCACTGTTCCCAATGCTCCCGGCATCAAGACGGCTGCAAAACAGTTCAAATTCAGCTAGTACGCAGTGTCGAAACGCACCTGTGTGATGAGGTTATCACCCTCACCGATGCTTGCTTTGGTGTAGCAGTTAGCTACACCCATTCCTATTCAGAGAGGCTCTTGCCTCGGCACAGAAGCATAAATCCACACAGCTATACATTGGTCAAATGAGAAGCCCACTTGAGGGGCATAACATAACTGCTCGTAGGGGAGAGAGAGAGCAGTGCGTAGCGTGCATGGCATCACTCTTGGCACCGCACTGTACATAAGAGGGTAAGCAAGCATTCCATAGCTCTTGTACCTGTTGCAATCCACCTCCCTGCTGAAATGTGCGCCCCCTTTCACTTGTAGCCTCACCCCATCTCTCCCAGTGTTGCAGAAATGCTCAGAGAGTGATACCTCACCCAGTTTTCGACTTTGGTCAACTTGGCAGCAGAGCAATAAAATGTTCCCCTTGTCATTCTAGAGCTAATGACACGAACGCTATTTGTGGTCCAAAATAGCAGTTTCCTAAATTTTAGGAGATGCTTCCATGGCACTCACACGGGTCGTCTGACCATCAATTACCACTGGAACCACATCTAAAAATGCAATGTCGGCTAGCTATCAGGTGATTTACACTCGTAGCTCCACAGTGGCTAACCTTAATCCATTTGTCCAACTTTAGTGCTCACTGGCCGTCCGGCCTAGACTCTCATTGTCCGCCTCACACCATGCAACTCGGGCATTGGCATTTCCAGAGGGGTGCCTTAAAACAAGTCAAATAAAATTCCCCCAAAAGGAAATAATCAACAAGTAAAGTTAGTTGCCACAGACTCGTGACATTTGGATCTGCTGAAATGTTATGTGTCAGATAATAAGGGCAAGTGGGAACAGTATTTGCCTATGCTTGAGTATGCGTACAACAATACAATACATTTGTCTATAGGCAAGGCACCTTTGAGATTGTTGAAGGTGGCAAAAAGGTTCCTCCCATTTTGCATTCAAAGGACAAGATCTTTGAGGCAGATCGATATGTTGAGAACATGGATGAAATGTATAAGAAAATCAAAGTTGCCTTGGAGAAGAATCGAGCAAAGCAGAAAAGGGCTACTGATCGTCACCGTCGTGAATTACTGTTATCACTTGGTGATTAGATATTTTTACAGTTTGAAAAGGCAAGGTTAAAGAAGATGAAGGGCAAGGAAAGGTTGTTTCCGAAGCTCAACATGCATTACTATGGGCCTTTTCAAGTGCTTGATAAGATCAGCGATGTTGCTTATAGACTAAAATTGCCTGATACTTGGAAGATTCTTAATGCGTCTCACGTGAGTCTTCTAAGACCCTTTGTGGGTGATGTGCCAGAAGATATGCCACAGGAAGATCAGCCAGAAGTTGATGAACTTGATGAGATCTTGGTACCCGAGTAGATTTTGGCACATAAAGAAAGAAAAGTTAAGGGACAGGCTGCAAAACATTATTTGGTGAAGTTCAAAAACTATCCACCTATGGATGCAAAGTGGATGGAAGTGCATGAACTGTTAGAGTCAGTCTACGTATGCTCCAACCCAACGTGTTCAAAGGAGGGGTAATGATGGAGCTAGCACATCAAATGTACATATGGAATCAGTGCAATAGAAGTGTGCATCTTTCTTCAAGTGTTAAAGGTATTATGCTCACTTCTATCATAGATGGAAATGACAAAAGTATGAAGGTCTCATTAAGTCATTTGTATCTATGTATTATGACCTTTCTTGCGGGTACATGCGATGATAAAAGCGTGCTAACAACACAAGATCATCAATGGCATTTATATATGGACGTGGCAACTGCTAACCTTAGTTGTTGGTTTCTTTCCAATGATTTTTATTTAATTTTTGGGACCCTCTTTTTGAAGTTGCAAATGGTTGGACATTGTATGGCCAGTATGAAACGGCCGACGGTCGAGAGTTTCACCCGCAGATGGGAAGGTCTTGTCGCCACGAGTTGGTCGGGCTGACCAACATTGGAATCCGAACAATAAAAGGGTGTCTAGGCTCAGTTCAAAGTCATTTAGGCCCCCTACTACACTTATAAGTCGGTGGGTACTAGGAAATAAACTCATTAGGGGCAAAGTGGACACATGGCGGCTCCAGGTGGAATTTCCCAGCCCAGCATGAAGAGGGGGCGCCCAAAAAGAGAGAGGAGGCTGATTTTACACATTGTGAGCTCTACAGTGTGTGTGTGAGTAGTTGATGCAGGTGATGAAGCTTTAATGCAAAGCTTGCCTTCTCCCTTGCACTATGTAGCGCGATGATTCTGCTCTCCACACCTTTATCCCCTTTTGCATACAGAAACGTGATGCCCCATTCGAGGGCTATTCATCTGTATGTTCAGTTGTGTGGGTTCGTGCGCGATTGCCAAGGCAAGAGCCTCTTGCACAGGTATTGGATTAGCTAGTTGCTAATCCCCCGCAGGTATAGGGTGAATTCGGAGAGATTTCACGCGAGAAATCTCGTCCGATTCAAAGGGCAAGTAGCCCTATAGGTGCAGGAGCTCAAGGACTTACTACAGATGCGACCGGCTCGCGAAACGGAGCCCAAGACAGGAAAATACAGCCTGCTGTGTATTTTTGCAGGTTTAGGGTTACGGCCCTAAACGGTCCCTAATACCCCTAGGAGGTGTGGGGACGCGAGGGGACCGTTGTGCAAGTGATCTGGCGTATTTTCAGGACAGAAAACAGAGAATTCAGCGTGCTGCAGATTCTCACCAGGTTTTGCAAAGTGTCCGTTTGCGTCGGTAAAGTTACTTTTTGCGTGGGGATACTGTTTGTGAAGCGTCCTACTATTGTTATGCTACCGAAATCGGGCCAGATTAGGTCATTTTCAGCCCGGATTATGCGAGGCAGCTTGTAGGAAATCACAGGTTTTATTCCCTCTTTGAATACAATAAAGAAATACCGAGAGGGGCGCCAGTCTTTGTGGGTCGGCGTGTGCTTGGTAGTGCTCTAGCTTCCAAGCCGTGTGCGTTTGAGGTATCAATTCCCATTATAGGTTTTTATTTGCAAAGTTTCTGTGTCTAAAGTACAGTTTCGGGTGAAAACCTACGCCTACCGCCCTACAGGCCGGTTTCAGCCTCTCCATAATAATCACTCTTCCATCTCTATAGAAGGCCAATTTTCCTTTTTCTCGAGTTGTCCTTATCTCAAGCATAACTTTGTTCATATGGACAAGTTGTGAGAGTGTGAGGTCATCCTCAAGAAATATCCCCGTTTTCTTTAGTGTACGACTCTTCTTCAAGAAGTCCTCCGCTTCCATGGAGGGGAAATGAATGATCAATGCTCTCTCCTTTGAGGTCTCCCCGTTTCCTTCGCTCTTCTTCCCCACCCTCCATGCCTTTGTGTGAGTAGCCTCACTACCCATCATGCAAAGAAGTTCCTAGACTCCCCCCTCCACATCGTTACGATCTTTTAGACCGGTTACTCGTACATGTAAAGCTCTAGTCTTCCTTTGCTACTCTTCTTCTAAGGTCATGTTGATGATTGTGGGAGTGGGGATGTAAGGTGCATCGAAGTGAATTGCTGATAGTGCTCTTGATGAGTGCTCCGATTGTGCTCAAGGGTTCCTTTTATTTATGGAAGGGAGAGCCTTCCGTTCTTCTTAGAGAGAGTGTGCAAGTGCAATGATTACAAACAAAGTGAATGCTACTGTGAATGAGAATGGTGAGAATGAGAGAGAGAGAGAGAGAAAGATACGACACCAAACGGTTTTCAAACCCTACTCCAAGGCCCCCCCTCTCTATGGCGAGAGAGGTCTATGCTATAGATTGCACAAATTTGGTATAGTGGTCTAGATGTTGTAATACTTGATGATGACTATGTCGACGACGATGTTGACGACGACAATGGAGACTATGACAATGACGACGATGGTGTAGTCGTCAAGTTTGGGATCTGCGATGATGGCGACGAAGGTGTCGTCGTCAAGATAGGGATCTGCGATGACGATGACGAAGGTGTCGTCGTCAAGATAGGGACTGCAATGACGATGACGACGTCAAGGCTGAAAACTGAAAACGCTAGATGCTCTGCTGGGGATCTGCTACTGTGGCGGCGCCGCGGCTTGGATCTGCAACCGCCGCGTCGCTTTTGGGCTGAAATGCAAAAACGCTAGGCTGATCTGGCTGGAACTAAAAACGCTAGGCTGATTTGGGTTCTGCTTGGCCAATGCGGCGAGGATCTGCAATGGAATGGGGAGGATCCGCAAAGCAAGGGCTGAACTGAAAACTCTGATTTGCTGATGCTGAAAACGTTGGGCTGAACTGTTGAGAAAATGCTAGGGAGCCTAAGGGTGCCTGCCGGTCTGCTACAGTGCTTGCCCTTTCTCTCTCTCCCTGCGTCTTCTGCCTCTACTGAGTGCCCGATGGGTTTCTTTTATAGATCTTTAGCAAATTGTCCTACTTACTTTTCAACAAAAGTCACTTATTGATAAATAAGTGAAAAATGTGTACATTGGGAAAAAAGGTTCTATGCTTTGAAAAATGCTCATGATGGGTATTGAATGTGGTGCTAATGATCATGCTGTGCAATCAGAGGGTATGCAACTATTCTAAGTGCTTGGACATGCACGGCTTGCGCACAGGCTCACACGGGTACCAGAACACTTCGTAGGCTAACCTGAACCCTAGACTTGAGATAGCTTGTCCACATGCACATAGGGTTAAATGTGCACGTGACATACTCTTCTTTTTAAAGTGAGGTACTGGTACCGAGCTATATGCCGTCGCGAGAGTGTGCCAACAACTCCTGGAAACCTGCGAAGAACTCTTTGTCGGTCCACTCTGATGCGTGGGTTGTCCGCGCCGAAAGCGACACAAAATGATATGATGCGGGTCCAATAGTGCAACTGCGTCTATGGTCATGGGTCCACCTTCCTTAAGAATCTCCGAGGAGGAAAATTCCTGAAACCATTTTCAACACAAAACCATAAACATACCCACTCCATGTAGAGTAACTAGAAAAATACTATTCTCCCTTAATGACTGTGCATGCAATGCAGATGAACAAAGTGACGGAGTGTCAAACCGTTCACCAAACACACACAAAACGTGGGATCGAAACTTGACTTTTTGACCTAAACCTATCAACTGTGGCAAATCACAACGGAAATGCGGATGCTTGATGGACAATCTTGCTCGTGCTCTTTCTAAGACTTTGTCATGCCAAGGAAGAAACATGTAAAAGTGATTGACAAAACGGACAATCGAGAAACAATGTGAATTCCTTGAGTGCAAACTTTTTTTCTTTTCGAGAGTGATCCGCATGCATCCGTGCTCATCCGTGAGTGAATCATGTGCATCGTACAATACGGCATGCCTGTGAAAAGGGAACACATAGAGACGGTGACGAAAATACAAGAAACCGTCGCGAATGAGAAACTCGAACAATGCGTGCTGATTAATCATGCGAACACACAATACTTCCTGAGTGGGTTCTTTGGACCTCGACTCAAGAGCCAAGATCGGTCCTGCGTGACTGATCGTATCTGCAATGAGGTTAGCTTGACTAGAAACATCATCATTCAAACCATCATCATTGCGAACAATCACATCTCTATCAAGCAAAAAATGTGTGTCGTGCTTTGGAGAAGAAAGGACTGAGAGAGTCTCTTTTTTATGTTTCTTTTCAAGCTTCGTCTGCACATGAGAAATGAGAGGTAAAGAATGAAGACCCTCCTCACCACGAATGATTATGGGAGAGTCAGTTTTGGCATTTAGAGTGAGCATATTGTGTGCCCAATCAATGAGAGGGTTATGTTCACGAAACCATTGAATGTCCAAAATCATATCACATTCTGAGAGAGGAAACACAGCAAATCTTCTATGGAAGGAAGCTTGTTGAACAATGAATAACACATTAGGGCACTCTCGTGTAATGAGAGAGTCCCGTCACGTGCACATCTAACCTTTCTCAACACTCATTCACAGTAGCATTCACTTTGTTTGTGATCATTGCACTTGCACTCTCTCACTAAGAAGAACAGAAGGCTCTCCCTTCCGTAAGTAAAAGGAACCCTTAAGCACAGTTCGGAGCACTCATCCTTAGCACTATCAACACTCACTTCTGCTGCACCTAACAAGTCCATACCGGGAGCGAAGCCCGACACCTCGAGAGGAGTTATTTGGCTAACCTCCAAGCGGGCTCTTTCTACAAGAGAGTCACTAATCACATCATGCATACTGCCTGAATCAAATAATATGACAAAACGCTGACCCTTCACATGACCATAACATTTAAAGAGAGACTCATCAATGTGTGTGTCAGAGACATGTAGGTGGTTTCGTGCATATTCGGCTCGTTCTTCAAGAATTAACCAACCTCCTAAAATTCCTTGACCAGATTTTTCATCAAGCGTCAACTTAGGGTTTTCTTCACTTTTAGCTTTTCCTTTTCCCTTAGGTTCATTGTGAGAATTTTGTGCTTGAGAAATAGAGAAAGATTGATTAGAAGAATTACCGTTGTTCTTACCGTTCTTACCATTCTGCAGGTTCTGAGAATTCTGAGTGGTACTGTGAGAAGACTTATTCTCCTTGGGCTTACCTTTATTGTGCTTCATTTCCTGTGAGAGCAACCGCTACCACCTTGTTGAGATATCTTGGTTCGAGGACTTCGACATCAAACTTGATATACTCGTCCAACCCAAAAAGGAATGCCTCTTTGCGCTCTTCATCCGATTTGCGTAATTGGGTGCCGAGCTGCAAAACACGGTTAGAAAAAAACATAACTGGCATACCATTCTGCTTGAGATTGCGCCAATCTTCTTTCAACCGCGCTAAATACTGAGGTGGCATGAACCTTGCCTTGAGCTTGTCTTGGAAGTTGACCCAACTGAAAGAAACGGGCACGCCTTTCTCAGCTTCCTCTAGGTGCGCGGCCAACTGTGCCTCTTTGTAAGGTGCAGGGGAAGTGAATGTGGAACTTTGCTCAAGATGAGTGCTCCGAACTGTGCTCAAGGTTCCTTTTAGTTACGGAAGGGAGAGCCTTCCGTTCCTTTAATGAGATAGTGTTGCAAGTGATCACAAACAAAGTGGATAAACACTGTGAATGAAGGTACTGAGACTGAGAGATAGAGAGAGAAGAATACGACACCTGAATGTTGTCAAGCCCTCCTCCGGAGGCCCCACTCTCTATTGCGAGACTGGTCTACTATTGATTGCACAAATCTCTACAATGCTTTGGACTTGCCGATGATGTCGACGATGATGAGGATGATGACGAGACGGGCTGAAATCTGCAAATCTTTATCTGCTGAATTCTGACTCTATGTCGATGATGACGACGATGCAACGATGACGCGCTGAAAACGCAGATGCTGAAATCTGCGTTTTCTGGGCTGAATCTGCAAACTTCGGTGGATCTGACCGTGCGGCGAGGATCTGCTGCGGGAAGGTGAGATCTGCGAGGTTTGGGGGTTCTACTGCGGTGTCTATGTGCTGAAAACTGAAAACGCTGAGGCTATGGCTGAATCTGTCACCGGAAATATGCAAAACGCTAGAATGCTCTGCAAATGCAAAAACGCTAGGTGACCTGCTGCAAAAACTCTAGGGCTGATTTCTGTGTCTTGCTGTCGCCAGGGTGTTGCAAATGCAAAATGCTGGGCTGATCTGTAAAGCTGAAAACGTTGGCTTGTTCTCTGACTGAAAACGCTAGGTAATCATGCCGGGGGGGTCTTGCTAAGAAGGTGCTCTGCCAGATGTTTGGTCCCTGCTGCCTCTTCTACCAGAAAGTGCTAGCACTAGTTTTTCTTATATACATGCTTGTCAAAATGGCCCTACCCAGTTTCCCAACAAAGTCACTTATTAATAATAAGTGAAAAATGGCTAAAATAGGGACAATAGGTCTATGCACTGTAAAAATGCTCCTGATGGGTTCTAACTGTAATCTGATGGTCATGCTGTGTGCAACCAGACTCCAGAGGATATGCATCTACTCTAAATGTTGGACATGCACGGACTGCGAACAGACTCACAAAAGTGCCATAACACTTCCTAAACTAAGCTAACTGAACTGAACTGAACCCAACCCATGTCATGAAGTAGCTTGTCCATGTACACATAGGGTTAGATGTGCACGTGACACTCTTGCCACGCTTGATAGCAATTAATGGCATCACCAGCAAGGTATATGGCTGTCCTCAAAACTTTGCCATTGCATGTTTTCTTAGTTGTCGCAAAGTAAGCATTAAATTGATGCAACGAAGAATGAATAACATTAGCAACCATCTTACCGTCATACGTACTGAACGTCAACTTCTCACTGATTGGGTTGTTGGAATCTGCATCTCTACCTGTGTTACCTAATGAATTGCCTACGTCCTTGAGTGGCTCGGATTTCAAGGTAAGTACTTGTAGGACCAACTCTTGTATGCATTGTCTCTCTGCGCCTCATGCTCTAATTCCATAGCCACTCGCTTTTCTTCAGCTGCTATGCGTAGAGCTTCGCGCGCTTGCTCGTGATCAAGCTCTATAGTCGTCTTTCTGTCGTCGGCCGCTATGCGTTGAGCTCTACGTGCTTGCTCGCGCTCAAGTTCCGTAGCTGCCTTTCTTTCTTCGGCCGCCATGCGTTGATCTTTGCTCGCGCTCAAGCTCCATAGCTGCCCTTCTTTCTTCGCGGTTGGATCCATGGTGGCGCGTTGCACCTCTTGTTGTAGCATCATGTCCATCATCCACGTGACCAAAGCCTCCATAGGATTTGGTGCAATCTGTGGCGTAGATAGGTACAGAGGAGGATCGGGGAACAATCCTCCTGGTGTAGAAACTTCTTCTTCTCCAACTCCACTCTCATCACCTTCACGCAAAGTATCCATTCCGCTTCGGGTGATGACCATACACTGAGATCTTGGGTATGTGGGTTCTTGAGGGACTTGGGTTCTTAGCTTGCAATCGGTGTTTGAGAAGGCTTTTCTCTTACCTGAGCTCGACTCTTTCATGTGAGCGTACCCCTTGGCGCCCTTGCACTCACACCAAAGTTGCTTTTTCCCACCTCAGTCACTTGGTTGGCCGCTAAGTGCACGGTCCGCTCTCAATGAGTGAAAAGAGGAACAAGGGGAGGCTGGACAAGCCCTTCTTTCTTGGGTTACCTGCCACTCTTCAAAATCACGATTAGGAATCGACACGCCCAAGTGGACTTGGGTTACGTGCGACCGCAACAAGCAAAAAAATTTATGGGGTTCTTTCCTTGAGTGATACAGAAGACTACCAAAGAGCTCTGATACCAATGTAAGATGCAGCAGAAGTGAATTGTTGATAGTGCTCGGGATGAGTGCTCCGAAATGTACTCAAGGGTTCCTTTTATTTACGAAAGGGAGAGCCTTCCGTTCTTAGAGAGAGAGTGCATGCAATGATAGTAAAAGTGAATGCTACTGTGAATGAGAGAGAGAGAGAAAGATACGACACCAGACGGTTCTCAAACCCTCCTCCAAGGGCCCCCCTCTCTATGGCTAGAGAGGTCTATGCTATAGATTGCACAAATCTGGTACAGTGGTCTAGATGATGTGGTACTTGATGATGACTATGTTGACGACGACGATGGTGTCGTCGTCAAGTTCGGGATCTGCGATGATGGCGACGAAGGTGTCATCGTCAAGATAGGGATTGCAATGATGATGACAATGTCGACGACAATGATGGTATCGATGACGACGACGTCAAGGCTAAAAAACTGAAAACGCTAGATGCTCTGCTGGGGATCTGCTAATGTGGCGGCGCTGCGGCTTGGATCTACAACCGCTGCGTCGCACTTGGGCTAAAATGCAAAAATGCTAGGCTGATCTGGCTGAAAATGCAAAACGCTAGGCTGATATGGGTTCTGCTTGGCCAATGCGGCAAGGATCTGCAACGGAATGGGGAGGATCTGCGAAGCTAAGGGCTAAACTGAAAACCATAGTTACTCGGAACGTGGAACGGGAACGGCTATGGGCCTCCCTACGGAACGGGGGAACGGGAACGGCACGGAACAGGAGGCTTAAAAAACACCCAAATAATGCTATTTTAGCGTTATGTGTTTGAATACAAGTAGTACTAGAGTCCTTTGACTCTAATATCCACAAAAAACATGATTGACAGACCATTCAACCTTATTATGAATTGATTGGGATGTGCGGCGTGTAACAAACTGCTGACATGTCAAAGCCTAAAGAATGGAGCCAACTTACAGATGTGGCCGAGGGTCCTAAACCCTAATTTTTGCCGAAAACCCTAACCCTAAAACTTGCAAACCCTAATTCTAGAAACCCTAAGAAGAACAAGTAACAGAAGAAGAAGTCCTACCAACTTATGGGGACCCCGTCGATGGGGCCCCAAGTGACATAAAGACATTAAAAATAAAGCAGAACACACTCAAAAGACTTTGCACATCAAAATATGATGACGTGACACTTGTACGGACGTTCCGCAATTTGCGGTGGATTTCTAGGGAAATCCCGAAATTTTAGGAAAGTGTTTTTTTGGGGTCAGCTTTTCAGCCTTTAAATATGAGCCTTGGGGGCCCTCTCTGACACTCTTTAGAGCGCAGATTACAGAGCAGGTGCTCCCCGGCTGTTATACTTTGCGGATCAGCAGTAATATAAAGAAATACCGAAAGGGGCACCAATGTTTGGGGCCAATACTCTCTGGGGTGGAATTCCGCCACTGCGTGTCGCGTCGTCTCTCTCTCTCTCTCTCAGTTCAATTGTTATTAAAGTGCTAAAAGTCTGTTAAGTCTGTTCTTTTCTATTGGCAGGTGGTGCCCGTCTTGTGACAGTGGTATCAGAGCGTCAGGCGTGTGCTTTTCTGAAAGCATACCGGTCCCACAAAATAGCAGACAGAGGACAGAATTCGAGGTATCTTTCATTGCGCATCGGGCGCGCTCCCGTCTTTCACCGCTCATGTCTTACAGGGCATAAGTCATTAAGATCACTTACAAAAGAAGGATCCAAGATTTGTTTGGATTCACTGTTTTTCTTAGAGGCAATGCCATGCAGATGTTGATAGCTACCAAGCAGCATACTCCAAGTACTTGGCAAGCTTTCAAGAAAAATTTTACCCGAAGTTATATGGTTTCTGACATCTTCCTGCACAGTGCAACTTCTGGCAGAGTGGGGTATCCTGAAATGCTTGCCATGGAAACCCTAGCAGATTATAACTTGAAATTTCTCAACATTTCTCAGTAGATGTCTCTTCTCGAGTTGATAACCTTGGAGGTACGCTGTGATTGCTATCTCTTGGGACTACCATCGCCGCCAAAGAAACACTGTCCGTCCAAGAGCTGATGGACCATGCTGTGCTCGGCTATGACCTTATGGAATGAACCTAACCCTAATTTTGGTGCAGGTTTAAGGATGGAAAGTCAGTCGACTTTTCGAGCTCGACTGATGTCGAGATTGCTTTTTAAGTTTGAAATCTGTTTGAGAACTTGTTTGGTGGAATCTGTTTGAAATGGATGCTACTTGTTTTGAACCTGTTTTGGTGCCGATTTGAATTGTTTGACTCTGGTTTAATACTGATTTCAATGATTGGTGATTTTACTCCCGGATGGAGAAGTGAGAAATACTGTTTTGGTATTGTTTGAACCTCGGAACGACGCAGGCCGATGCCTGGGGAGCGTTTCTTTGTATCTTTGAAAACCTCGGAACGACATAGGCCGATGCCTGGGGAGCGTTACGTTATATGTTTGAAAACCTTTGAACGACGCAGGCCGATGCCTGGGGAGCGTTTGGTTGTATGCTTGTAAAATAATTGTTGTTGTTACTCCCGGCCCGGACCTGGATGGTTATGCGAGAGGAGTATTAAGAAGTCTGAGCAGTGGTTACTCTCAGCACCTCCAAACGACGCAGGCTGCGGTCTGGGGCGCGTTTGGTTGTAAAAGGCCTCTATATCTCCTGTCCCGGACCTTTTTAGGTTATGCGGGAGGAGTGATGAGGGAGTCGTTGAATATCTCCCGACCCGGACCTTGTTAGGTGAAACCGGCCTGTTCAATCCAAAAAGGGCGGTAGACTTTAAACTTAAACCTTATTTGCTTTCACCCATTTAATTTGTCGTCCACTTTACCTATACTTTCAAGACACAACAAAGGGGAGAGGGATACAGGCTGCTAGATTGCACCTATATGAGTACACCGACACCAGATTGGCCCCTAACTCAGGCGCCCTATTCGGTATTTCTTTATTGTTCAAAAGAGGGAATAAACGCTGTGGTTCCCTACAAGTTGCCCCGCACAATCTTGGTTGAATTTCAACTGTTCCGGCCCGATTTCGGCAGCATAACTGTACTAGGACCCCTCACAGTCAGTATTCCCACGCATCAAATGGCTTTTCCGACGCATACAGTCAACACTGATATATTCAACACCTGTCGACACATGTACGACACATACATGCTCATTGTCAACCCTGGTGTATTCAACACCTCGTGGACACATGTATTGCTTGCGTGCGAACCCTGTCCCAATGACATAGTGGTAGCTTCGCACTCTGCCGTTGCTTTGAGTCACTAACTTTCCAATGACAAAATGGTAGCCACACATTTTGCCACTGTCTTATAGTACACGTTGGATCCCGTAACACTTTCGAGCATACCCAAACCGACAGTTTAAGAATGCAGTCAACTCTATCCTTGACAGACTGACAAGAGATACTTACTTCTATAGCACTAATCAAACTTTTGGACAGTGCATAAGAGCAATTGCCAAACTGACAATCTGTACAGCTCTAACATTCATGTAACAGGTATTTCATTTGAGCTCACTTTAAATACCATGTACATCATTTGTTTCAAAAGCCATTGTCACACTGACAATCCATGTAGCTCTGAAACTCAAGGGGTCAAGGTAGGTTGCAAATCAAAGGCTTCCAGGTAAAGTGATAACACAGTTGGTGACTCTACAAGTTCACCTTCTTCCATCCACTTAGTATCCATTGGTGGATAGTTTTTGAACTTTACCAAGTAACGCCTAGCAACCTTGCCTTTCACTTTTCTTTCCTTATGTGCCAAAATCTGTTCCGGGACCAAGATCTCGTCAAGTTCCTCGACTTCCGGCTGATCTTCAGCTGGCATATCTTCTGGCACATCACCCACAGGGTCTGAGAAGACTCACATGAAACGCATTGTGAATCTTCCAACTGTGAGGCAATTTCAGCCTATATGCAACATCACTGATTATGTCGCACACTTGAAAAGGCCCATAGTAACGCATGTTGAGCTTTGGAAACAGTCTTTCCTTGCCCTTCATCTTCTTTAACCTTGCCTTTTCAAAGCGTAAAAGCACCCAATCACCAAGTCAAAATACCACTTCACGACGGTGACGATCAGCTGCTTTCTTTTGCTTTGCCTGAGTCTTTTCTAAGGCCACTTTGACCTTCTTGTACATTTCATCCATGTCCTGAACATACTTATCTGCTTCAAATATCTTGTCCTTTGTATGCAGTATGGGAGGAACTTTCTTGCCACCTTTAACTATCTCAAAAGGTGCCTTGCCAGTTGATGAATGCACTGTATTATTATATGCAACATCACTGATTATGTCGCACACTTGAAAAGGCCCATAGTAACGCATGTTGAGCTTTGGAAACAGTCTTTCCTTGCCCTTCATCTTCTTTAACCTTGCCTTTTCAAAGCGTAAAAGCACCCAATCACCAAGTCAAAATACCACTTCACGACGGTGACGATCAGCTGCTTTCTTTTGCTTTGCCTGAGTCTTTTCTAAGGCCACTTTGACCTTCTTGTACATTTCATCCATGTCCTGAACATACTTATCTGCTTCACATTTCTTGTCCTTTGTATGCAGTATGGGAGAAACTTTCTTGCCACCTTCAACTATCTCAAAAGGTGCCTTGCCAGTTGATGAATGCACTGTATTATTATATGCATACTCCATCTGTTTGAGGATGAAATGACGAAGAGAATTTGAGCGTGGTGCCCATATTCTCAAACAAGCCTCTCCAGAACAAACTTGTCATGCGTGGATCACGGTCGCTAACAATCGACTGTGGCATGCCATGATACTTGAAAATATTGCTCATAAACAAGCGTGCCATCTGATCTGGCTCTATCTTCTTCCTGACAGGAATAAAATGAGCCTGCTTGCTGAATCTACAAATGATGGTCCAAATACCATCGTTTCCTGTCTGCGTTCTCGGAAGATCAAAGATAAAATCCATAGCAATACTTTCCCATGGTTTATTTGGAATAGGTAGTGGTTGCAATAACCCTGGTGCCTTTTGCCTGTCAAACTTGACCTTCTGGCAAATTAGGCATTCTCGCACAAAGGCATCCACATCTCTTCTCAATGTAGGCCGGTAGAAGAATGTCTCAACCGCTTTAACTGTAGCATCGATGCCACAGTAGTCTTGTGCACATCCTCTGATCTAATGCGGATCTGATGGTACCCACTCTTTAGATCTATCCTGCTAAACATAGCCGCTTCTTCTAATTTGTCCATAATATCATCAATTCTAGGTATAGGGAACCTATTCTTGATGGTATTCTTGTTTAGTGCACGGTAGTCGATGCACATACACCATGAGTCATCCTTTTTCTGCACCAACAACACTGGAGAACAGAATGGGGATGAACTGGGCTGAATCAACTTCTTTTCTAACAGCTCCTGTACTTGGCCCATTATCTCTTTCTGCTGAGCCGCACTAACCCTGTACGGAGGCTTATTTGGTGGGCTACTACCTGGCACCAAATCTATCACATGGTCCTCGGGTCTCTCTGGCAGTAATTGAGACGGTAATGAATCGGAAAAGCAGTCACTATACTGTTGTAAAAACATTGACCTTTCTTTATCTAACACAGGTAAATTTGATTCATCACAATCTGACACTTCACGCGCAAAAACCAAGTACGCAGAAAGATGCTTTTTCATTACAGAAGTAATAGCAGAAGCTGATACAGTGGGAATAGACTCCCCTTTAAGCTTTACATCCATAATGTGAGTCTTTCCCTTGCTCTGTACAGTGATCTTTTTGTTGTAGGCATCCATGATTCCCTGTACACGAAACAACCAAGGAATACCTAGCAACACATCACATCCGTCGAGTGGCATGATGTAAAATTCTTCAGCATCTACATAGGACTGGATATGTAGACACAACTTTCCGATGATGGGTGTCACAGCCTCTGTATGGCCAGGACATGCCAAACCTGCCTCTGTTGTATACCCCATCTCTTCAGGTCTGATTTCCAACTTTGAAGCCAATTATGGGGAAATGAAGTTGGCTTTGGCACCTGGATCAAAGAAGATAAGCACTGTTTGATCCCTGACCTTTCCCCATGCTCTGCAAAGCTCACTTGCATCTGAATTTGGCTTGTCGCCCACCATATCTGGCACTAGACCAGCCATGGGCTTCTTTCCTTTCCTGTCCTCCTTGTCTTCAAAATCAGTTGGCCTTTTCTTTGTAGGACAGTTGTAAGCAATGTGGCCAGGCTGCTCACAGATAAAGCATTTGTTCTCTGACCTCAGGACCTTCTTTTGCTCTTCCATACAGTACTTTCTCAATCCTTTAGGTAGGCCACAACAATATTTTTCAATATGTTCAGTCAATGGCACAAACCTATAGGAAGTTACTGGAAGTAGAGCTTTCCAAAACTTCCGATTGTAATCATCCAGATTTCTGCAAGTGGCAGCATTAAGCTGGTGCCATTCTGTCATGACATCTGCTTCAAAGTCATCAGATAACCATGCTGCTGCAAAAATCAGCTTGAACTAAATCCATGTGGACGGAGCTTGCCCTTGAAGCAATAAAGTTGTCCACCATTGTCCCGCATTCCCTGTCAAGAAAGTGGCTGCCTTGCGGACCTTTGAAGCCTTTGTAAAGTTCCCCCTTGCATAGGCCTTGTCAAACTGCTCGAGGAATAAGAGAGCCTTCTTCCTGTCATCAAACCCTGTAAAGGTCGTTAAAGTCTGTCACAAAGTGATGACGTGGCGGACAACAGAACCCTAATTTCTGCCAGAAACCCTAATTTTCGGAAATCGCGGAGACTGAAAAAAATAAATAAAAAATTAGAGAGTCAAAACTTGAAAGCAAAAGCTTTCTCTCTCTCTTTCTCATAAGTAGAGAAAAAGCGAAATTTGCGTCGCTCATCATTTTCCAAAAAAAAAATGATGAGCGACGCAAATTTCGCTTTTTCTCTACTTATAAGAAAGAGAGAGAGAATGCTTTTGCTTTCAAGTTTTGACTCTCTGAGAGAGAGAGAGAGAGCAATTGCTTTTGATTTGAAGCTTTTGGGGCTCTGCTTTTGGGCATCCCTTGTAACCTTTAAATTAGTGGTGAGGGCCTCACTTCTCAGAGCATCTAGACGCAAAGTCTGAGAGTGAAACCCTAACCGCTCTCTTGTACTTTGATGATTGATTAATACAAAAAGAAATACCGAAAGGGGCGCCAGTCTTTGGGGCCAATATCTCTAGGCACGAAACTCCGCCGGGCCAGTGTACATCTATTGTGATCTGTGACTTGTTTTGAAGTGGTTTTTTGGTGCTGTCGCGGTTGATTCTTGACTTGGAGTGTCCAAGTCTGTTACAGTGGTATCAGAGCACGGCCGATTTCTCTTCTACGGGAAATCCGATCCCCGAATTTTTTTTCCGCGGCACCTATGGCTTCAAGCAATGATCAGTCGACTCCCTCTGCATCTGGAGATGCGGGCAAGGATCACAACGAAGATTCAGACAGAGAGTATGGCCCGCCTAGGCCTACTCAGGCGGAGCAGCAAGAGATGGAGCTTCGTCAATTGATAGGCGATGCAACAAAGATGATGCTCAATTTTGCCAAGGACCCAAAGATGGCAAAATATATGAACCAAACCTCTTTGGAAGAGGTACAGATGGAGTGGCAGAGAACCACAACACCACTCCCGAAACCCGCTCTCAAGAAACCTTCTGCCTCCAAGAAATATACGGAGAAGGAACTGGAGAAAGTGGTTGATGCATGGATTGCTCAGCTTTTCGACGTATAAAAGAAAGGCAAAAAGCACGGCAGAAAAAGCAGAAGAAAGGCACTGACTTCCCGGGATATTTGGGTCGTCGGTCGACATTTGACAAGGCAAAGAAACAAAAGAAGCGTGTTCGATTTGAAGGAGTACCCGGTTCTTCTTCTTCTTCGTCTTCTGACAGTTCTTCTAGCTCTTCAAATTCGAGCGAAGAAGACAGAAAAGGTAAAAAGCGAAGCAAGAAACAAAGCTTCGGAAAGAGCAAGAAGAAGGCTACATCTTGCCCAGAGACTGACTGTTCTACTGAGGACTCGTCTACAGACAGCTCAGATTCCGATGACGGAAAGTTTTATGCGAACAAGAAGAATTTTTACAAAGCCAACCAGTATGACTTTCTCGAAGATAAAAGCAAGAAAGTCCGAGAGTTTAAGGAAGGTGGCCACTCGATCAAGTTTGATACTTTTTCAGGATACTCAGATGCTTCGAAGGCTTTGTCTTTTATACAATAGTTTGACATCGCTTTCGCGGGAGGACGCTATTCAGAGCACTCCAAGATTCGAAGAGCTACCTCTTACCTTAAGGGGAATGCTCGTACTTGGTGGTCCACGCTTCTTTTAACAAGAGTGCGCGAGTTAAATGGCTGAAATTTAAGAAGCTTTTTATTTCTTCTTGGTTGACGCAAGAATATGAACGAGATGTACGAGCTGCTTGGAACCATCTTCGGATGACCAAGAAAGATACAATCAATGCTTATTGTGAAACATTCTGGAGCTCTTTTCTACCCGCCTCTTCATTCAAGAAGATCTCGTTCAGAGAACAGATTGAGCGGTTTACCTTGGGTCTACCTACAGAGATCCGAGATCATTGCTTGGAACAGAAGTCAGCTTCTATTCAGGAGTTGATGAGTCATGCGAAGCGGGGCTTTGCCATTTACTCTGGCAGTCTGACCTACCCCACAGATGAGGCCATGGCACAACGAGCCGAACAGACTTCCGGGAATGAAATTAGCAAGAAAAAGAGCAACCCAGAGAAAAATGATGCACGACCCAAGCTTACTCCTGAGGAGAGAGCTCGCTTCATTAGAGAGGGGAAGTGCTTTGGATGTGGAGAACCGAAAGAACAGAATGATAAAGACGATGACAGGTTTGAGAGTTCGAGAGCAGCTGAGGAATGTGGCAAAAAAGGCAGATAGAAAAGCAGAACTGGTACCACATGGCGTGGGACTTGCACCGAATCAAATGAATGAAAGTACAAACTTTGCCGCTTTTTGGGGCAAAGTGAAGGATCAGGAATCTCTTTTGAAGGAGCCAAGGCCAACTTCTTTTCACTTGGAATTGGCAGCTCGATTTGGAATTACGCCCGACAGACTGACGCCACAGGCGGAGGTAGTTCGACTGGCACCCGGATGGGATGTTGCCATTACACCGAGCATTGGCAAACTTCGTTTGCAATGATAGGGGTGTTCAGGGCACGCGAGTGACGTTCTACTCAGGATCTCTTGGTACCACAAGAACTATGCCGTGGTTGACTACCGGGTGGAGAAAGCGACTTTGATAAATGAAGGGCTTAGAGATTGTACTTGATGAACTTCAGTTTCTTACTCATTCTTTTGGGAGAGAACTGAACGCTGGATAAAGGTTGAATATGTTTTGACTTGATCAAAAGAACGCCAAGATTTTTCTCCACACTCATGCCGATTGCTTTTCAGAGGGCGTGAAGATCAAACCATTGATCTGATACTTGGAAGCACGCAATTGAATCGGCCACCTTACCGTGTGAGCCAAGTACAGAATGAAAAGATTATGAACCCAGTGAAAGACCTCTTGGAAAAGGGTCTTGTCCAGCCTAGTACTTCACTGTGTTGCTCTCCAGTGTTGTTGGTTTTTGAAGAAAGACGGATCCTGGAGAATGTGCATCGATTATAGAGTTCTCAACAAAATCACCATCAAGAACAGATTTTCGATTCCTAGGATCGATGATATACTCGACAGGTTACAGGGATCCTCGTGCTTTAGCAAGATTGACTTGAAGAGTGGATATCATCAGATCAGGATAGCGTCGGGAGACGTCTACAAGACAGCTTTTCGGACGACTTTTGGGTTATTTGAGTTTTTGGTGATGCCTTTTGGCTTAACCAATGCTCCTGCGACATTTAACCGGATGATGGATAGGATTTTTCGAGAGTACAGGCTATTTGTTGGCACTTTCTTTGACGACATCATTGTTCTCTCCAAGAATGAGGCAGAACACAGAGATCAACTGCTTCAGGTCTTTCAGGCATTACGAGATTACAAGTTAGTGATTAATGCAAAGAAAAGTAAATTTTTCCTACCAGAGATATACTTTTTGGGACACATTGTGTTAGCAGAGCAGGAGTGCAAATGGACCCGGCCAAGATAGAGACTATCCGTGATTGGCCCGATTTGAGGAATGTCCATGAAGTTAGAAGCTTCTTGGGACTGTGTTCGTACTACAGGTGGTTCATACGAAAGTTTGCAGAGGTTGCTTTCCCTTTGCATACCTTGACACAGAAAGGAGTACCTTTTTCGTGGGGACCCACAGAGGTGACTGCCCTTCGGACATTGAAAGAGAAATTGACTACGGGACCTATTTTGACTTTGCCGGACTTGCAGTCATTCGAAGTATATTGTGATGCTTGTGGTCGTAGTCTAGGTGCGGTCTTGATGCAAGAAGGCCATGTCATAGCTTACGAGAGCCGTTTGTTCTCTAGGCCGGAGATGACAGCACAGATTTATGAGAAAGAGCTTTTGGCGGTTATCCATGCTCTTACTCAGTGGCGGCATTACCTACTCGGAGCGGATTTCACTGTCTTTGCAAACCATCAGAGTTTACGCTGCTACTTGTCACAAAAGCAGCTTTCGTAAAAGCAGATGCGGTAGGCGAACATCTTGTCACAGTTCCACTTCCAGATTGTCCATGTGCAGGGACAGAAGAATGTGGTGGCAGATGCTTTGTCTCGGAAACCGTTGGTTCTGGCTATTTCCGCGATACATCATAGGAGCTTCGAGGATATGGTCGATCAGTATGCCACAGATACAGATTTTGCAGATATTTTCACACGGCTACGGGATGGGGAGACAGTAGCTGGATACTCCCTTCGGGAAGGCTACTTGATGAAAAAGACTATGTTGTGCGTTACACAGCCGTTGAGGGAGAAGGTTATGACTGAATGCCACTGTCCACTTTTTACGGGTCACCGCGGCATTGCTACCACCATGAAAGGGGTAGAGAGATATTTTCTTTTGGCCGAGACTCAAGAAAGATGTGGAAGAGTTTGTGCGCAGTTGCTTGGTATGCCAGAAGGTCAAGTTTGACAGGCATAAAGCACAGGGATTGTTACAGCCTTTACCCATACCCACCCGCCCTGGAAAAGTATTGAAATGGATTTCATTTTTGATCTCCCGAGAACATAGAATGATCACGATGATTTTCTGATTACATGGCAATCTGAGACGATTGTCTCCGACAGAGACCCCAGATTTATGAGTTTGTTTTGGAAGGCAATTTGGGAGAACATTGGCACGCAGTTGCAGTTCTCATCATCGTTCCACTTGCAGACTGACGGGCAATTTGAGATTGCCAATTCAGTGATTTTAGATTTATTGAAGTCTTATATCTCGGATCAGAAGACTCAATGGGAAAAGAACTTACCTTTGGTGAAATTTGCCTACAATAACACGATACACTCTTCGACGGGGAAGACGCCATGTGAGATTGTTGAAAGTGCTGAGAAGGTTCCATCCTTCCTGCGCACGAAAGATTAGATATTTGAAGCGGATGAATATTCGCGAGATTTGGATACGGCTTTTGCCAAGGTTTGTGAGACTTTGCAGAAGTCTCAAGAACGACAGAAAAAGGCAGCGGATCGCCATCGTCGCAACTTGAAACTGAAGGAGGATGATTGGGTGCTCTTACTTTTGAGAAGGCACGCCTAAGAAAGGAAAAGGGAAAGGAGAGGCTTTTTCCAAAGCTTAGTATGCGATACTACGGACCTTTCCAGATCACTGACAAGATAAATGATGTCTCCTTCCGATTGAAACTGCCAGATACTTGGAGGATTCACAATGCATTGCATGTGAGTCTCTTGAAACCTGTTAAGGGTGATGTGCCTGATGATGGGGAGCCTGATGAGCAACCGGAAGTGAAAGAAAACGAGGAGATCCTTGTTCCTGAACAGATTTTGGCACATAATGATACGAAGAAAGGTAAAGTCTGAAGGCAGTTCTTGGTTAAGTTCAAGAACTTTCCTGCATTTGATGCGAAGTGGATGGAGGAGGAGGACCTAGCAGATATTCCTCGGATTGTGAAACTTTACCTCGATGTTTTGGTTTAGCATAGTCTACTCCAAACGGAACCCAAAAACTCAGCTTGGCCGAAGATCTGGTGCAGTGGGATGCACAAGAGGGGAGTTACTCCTCTCCTTTGTCAACAGATGCCTCGATTTTGATACTAAAGTCACTGATGTCTCTTTGAGCTTCAGGGATACTGAGAGCTGACAGTATTCTGCTGGATGACTTTATGAAATGGAATTCCTGATAATGATACTGATTTGTTCTCGACTTCTTATGAGTGCAGGAACTGATAGCCGAAATGACTGCAGCATTTTGGTCTGATTGATCTCGAATAGACATGGTTGCAATAGGGGTTAGTCAATCGGACATCGATGAGGTCCCGATTGGACCTAGATGTGATTGCTAGCTACATTGCCGATAAATCATGGTCTAAGATCCGAATGAATGTTGAATGTCATGTGATGTCCTGTGATGTCTGGTGATGTGACTGTCGATTTTGTACATGTGCTAGATGTGTGTTCCTAGTACGTAGGTACTAACAATCAGTGTCTGCTAAGACGGTTTATGGCTTTTGTCGGTTTTGCAGGCGTAATCGCGGTCGATTACAATGCTTTCAAGAGGGGGGTATGTCACAAAGTGATGACGTGGCGGACAACAGAAACCCTAAAATTCCTGCAAACCCTAATTTCTGCCAAAAACCCTAATTTCCGGAAATCGCGGAGGCGGAAAAAAAATTTTGGAAAATGATGAGCGACGCAAATTTCGCTTTTTCTCTACTTATGAGAAAGAGAGAGAGAATGCTTTTGCTTTCAAGTTTTGACTCTGAGAGAGAGAGAGAGAGAGCAATTTCTTTTGATTTGAAGCTTTTGGGCATCCCTTGTAACCTTTAAATTAGTGGTGAGGGTCTCACTTCTCAGAGCATCTGGACGTAGAGTCTGAGAGTGAAACCCTAACCGCTCTCTTGTACTTTGATGATTGATTAATACAAAAAGAAATACCGAAAGGGGCGCCAGTCTTTGGGGCCAATATCTCTAGGCACGGAACTCCGTTGGGCCAGTGTACATCTATTGTGATCTGTGACTTGTTTTGAAGTGGTTTTTTGGTGCTGTCGCGGTTGATTCTTGACTTGGAGTGTCCAAGTCTGTTACAAAGTCACACCTTTTCCACCTTCTTTGTATGGAGTTGGCCTCTCCAGCGGCGTTAAATTGTCATATGGAAGTGACTGAAACATGGGAACACTGTTAGGGTTCATTTGTGTTCCCTGACCGCAATTAAGTTGACCTAGAAATTCCATATTTGGCTGCTGATTTGTAATTCCAGCCATACTAAAATTTGCCTATGGCATCCCAAATTGGCCTCGAGTGCTCTGAAACCCTGGTAGCATGCCCGTGACACCATACATGGGGTTAGGCATCATCGTTTGAGCACCCCCGAACACTGTTCCTGGCGTGTAAAACTGATTTCCAGGTGCATGACCAGCCATGCTCTGGAATACCGATCCACCTCCAAAATAGCCAGGGTGTACTGAAGGTGGTGGGAAGACCTGTTGCATAGCCTGTAGGTTGCTTCCCTGCCCATTAGAACCAGCTATAGGCTGCTGAAAAGTGGCTGGCTGAATTGGTACAGCTTGAAAGACTGGCATCTCAGCCACCTGTTCTTGCACCTTAGGCACAGGTTGTGGAGACTGCATGTTCTCCGTCAAGTGTACAGGTGTTTCCATTGAGTGTGCAGTATGAATCACCTGTGCTCGAGCCTTAACATGCTTTTGAATATGATCCAGTGACCCAACTTGCTGAGACGGAAGAGGAGGTTGCAGAAAGGCTAAAAACCTCGGGTTCTGCATTACTTGTGTAAACATAGCCACAGCAGTAGCCAACTGGGTCCTGAATATATCATCATCCGTCTGTGGTGGTCTTGAAGACTCACCCACTTCATGTGTCTGTTGACCCTGTGAAGAGGAAACCTCTTCAGTCACATCATCTGGTCTGTCAGCCATAATTGCAATTCCCTGTGTCTGGTCTATGATCCCTTGTGTCTTCAAGCCCAACCTGACCAAGGCTCACTTCTATGGGAAAAAGTGATTTAATCCCGGGGATGGAACCATGAAACCGGCCTGTTCAATCCAAAAAGGGCGGTAGACTTTAAACTTAAACCTTGTTTGCTTTCACCCATTTAATTTGTCGTCCACTTTACCTGTACTTTCAAGACACAACAAAGGGGAGAGGGATACAGGCTGCCAGATTGCACTTGTATGAGTAGACCGACACCAGATTGGCCCCTAACTTAGGCGCCCCTTTCGGTATTTCTTTATTGTTCAAAAGAGGGAATAAACGCTGTGGTTCCCTACAAGCTGCCCCGCACAATCTTGGCTGAATTTCAACTGTTCCGGCCCGATTTCGGCAGCATAATTGTACTAGGACCCCTCACAGTCAGTATTCCCACGCATCGAATGACTTTCCCAACGCATACGGGCACTTTGCAAAACCTGGCGAGAATCTGCAGCACGCTGAATTCTCTGTTTTCAGCCCCGAAAATGCGCCAGATCACCTATACAGCGGTCCCCTCGCGTCCCCGAACCTCCTGGGGGTATTACGGACCGTTTAGCGCCAAAACCCTAAACTTGCAAAAATACCCAGCAGGCTGTAATTTACTGTTTCGGGCTCCGTTTCGCGTGCCGGTCGCATCCGTAGCAAGTCCTCGAGCTCCTGCACCTGTAGGGCTACTTGCCCTTTGAATCGAACGAGATTTCTGGCGTGAAACCTCTCCGAATTCACCTGTACCTGCAGGGGGATTAGCCGCTAGCTAATCCAGTACCTGTGCAAGAGGCTCTTGCCTCGGCAATCGCGCATGAACCCACACAACTGTACATTGGTCAATTGAAAAGCCCACTAGTGGGGCATAACATATTGCCATAGGGGAGAGAGAGGGCAGTGCGTAGCGTGCAGGGCATCACTCCTGGCACCGCACTGTACATAGGAGGGAAAGGAAGCACTCCATAGCTCTTAACCTGTGACAGAAGCTAAAAATGAGCCTCTCCCCGCTTAAAAATCAGCGCCACTTCTTGTTGCATGAGAAAAGTGCACCAAAATGTGCCACTTGACACATTTACAAGCATTTTCCTGTTTCGGGGTTGCCGCCTAAAAATCTCCCAACCGGTTGCCGAGTTGTCTTCACGGCAGAGTAAGAAAATGTTCCCCTTGTCATTTCGGAGGTAATGACGCAAACACATTTTCAGGTCCCAAAATAGCAGTTCCCTAAATTTTAGGAGATACTGCCATTGTATCTTTCTAGGTCATCCGACCCCCTTCCGACCCCCTTTGTACACTGCAGCCACACCCAGAACTGAAATGTAGCCTCTGTAGCAAAGGATTCCACTTTGGCTAGTCAATGACCCTCACTTTGGCTAACCATAGTCCTTGTCCAACCTTAGTGCTCTCTTGCCCTCAGGCCTGGACTCCCTCTGGACAGTTCCACACTAGCTATGCAATGCAGGGCAGTTAGATTTCCCGAGGGGTGTTTCCAAAAAGTGAAAGTAAATAAATAATAAGAAAGAAATCAACAAAAAGGATAAATAGTAGTCACACGCTGGTGACATTAGGTTATGCGGGAGGAGTGTTCATCAGCGGCTTTATGTTTCTATGTCTTGTAACATGCATATGTGAGCATTTGTGTTGCATTGTGATGTGCCAACTACTGAATATTCCTAATTGGATGAGATTGCCTGGGTATGTAATTTTAGTGCATCAAGACACCCGTAGAAGATCACTACGGTTTGGGTGTGATGGCTAATTTTACTACGCCAGAATATCAAGAGTTCTGATATGGACGAAAGGAGAAGCTAACTCCTTGATCAAAAGAGCAGAAAGGAGAAGCTAACTCCTTGATCAAAACAGCCGAAAGGAGAAGCTAACTCCTTAATAAAAAGAGCAAATTGATTGTCCCTCGGAATGACCCTCGAAAATTTTTGAGCTAACTTGAGTTGTTTTGCAGATATGCTGTAATCGCGGACGATTACTCTCTTTCAAGAAGGGGAGATGGAACAAACTGCTGACGTGTCAAAGCCTAAAGAATGGAGCCAACTTACAGATGTGGTCGAGGGGCCTAAACCCTAATTTTTGCCAGAAACCCTAATTGCTGAAACCCTAATTTTGGAAACCCTAACCCTAAACCTGCAAACCCTAAACCTGCAAACCCTAATTCTGGAAACCCTAACCCTAAAACTTGCAAATCCTAATTCTAGAAACCCTAAGAAGAACAAGTAACAGAAGAAGTCCTACCAACTTATGGGGACCTCGTCCGATGGGGCCTCGAGTGACATAAGGACATTAAAAATAAAGCAGAACACACTCAAAAGACTTTGTACATAAAAATATGATGACGTGGCACCTGTACTGACGTTCCGCAATTTGCGGCGAATTTTTAGGGAAATCCCGAAATTTTAGGAAAGTGTTTTTTTGGGGTCAGCTTTTCATATTTAATGCTTTTAGGCTTTGGGCCTTTAAATATGAGCCTTAGGGGCCCTCTCTTACACTCTTTAGCGCGCAGATTGCAAAGCAGGTGCTCCCCAGCTGTTGTACTTTGCGGATCAGCAGTAATATAAAGAAATACCGAAAGGGGCGCCAAGGTTTGGGACCAATACTCTCTGGGGTGGAATTCCGCCACTCCATGTCGCGTGTTGTCTCTCTTTCTCTCTCTCTCTGAGTTCATTTATTATTGAAGTGCTAAAAGTCTGTTCAGTTTGTTCTTTTCTATTGGCACGTGGTGCCCTTCTTGTGACACGGCACCGCGGCCATGGATGATGGTACATAGTACATAGTACATACACAACATTGAACAAACACAATGCCCATACACAATAACGCATGTAATTATAGATTAGAGCTCTCAAATAATTTTCAAGAGTAGAAGTAAGAGATAACACTTTTCGCTTAATTTTGGCTAACAAGGCCCGCCAAGGTGCTACAAAAAAACCAAAGGTGACATATACCATAATGAGACTACAAGGGGGCCAAACTAGTGACCACAATACCAAAAGACTAAAGATGACAAATACCATAAAGATGCTACAAAGAGGGCAAGCAACCATACAAGAAGGTAAGGATAATGGAAGTTCTAAAGTCGCAACTCTCGAGTCTCAAGACTCAAGACTCAAGAGCCACTAGGGTGAGACGCCTCCCAATTCGTAGTAGCCAGTTGTACATCATGCACATCCTCGCATTCCTCATCATCGAGCTCTAGGCCAGGCTTGACCTCAACCATGGATGAGGTACCTGGTGTCGGTGGCTCTGCATCTCCATCTGCTTGAAGAGCCTCTTGCTCCATCTCCCACTGTGTAAAAGGATTTTTACTTGCACTCTTGCAAAGCATTTTCAAATTTGCTCTGACAAAGACAAGATCATTTGTCTTCTCCCCTCCAAGCCAATTCCTCTTCTTGGAAGCAATGTGGCCAAAGTTACTCCATAATTGCTCCAAGCATGAGGTACTGACTGTCTGGCTGAGAATATGGATCGTCGATCTTTGAAGCTCAGGGCCATCATAGCCATAGTTCTCCCACCATAGCACTGAACCTATCTTCCTACGATCAATCTGAGCATCTGGACTACCAAACGATCCCCGCATCTCTCTATATTATCTCAATTGGTCTCTGACAATGCGTCGCCCATCTCTATCTAGAACCAACTTGTTTAAGATCTCTGTAAATTGGTTCATGACTTCTCTATCTGTCTCTTGCCCTGCACGTTGGAACTGTGGGTCCACCATTTATGTTGCCCCGTGTAAACGAGAGGCATATGAATTCCATCTCGAGCTGCAAAGCGCATGGATCTCCTCATATCGCTCTACTTTCGGCTCAAGTTGTGCTAGCTGCTCGATCATGCGGTCCATTGCCTCATAAACCTTGCTAATGCACGGGTCCATGCCATCCAAAACTCGAAGCAAATGAACCACCGGTTCTACTTGTGCGTCTAGACTCTTCAACTCCTTCCAGAATTCAAGATCCTCTGCCTTATCCTTGCACAAAATCCTTGCAACTGTCTTTGTATAGGGGGAGGTGGTGAACTCATCTCTAGTGAAGACCGCATTTTGACATTCAGACAGCCTGTGCACAAGAAGAAAGTTGAATGCGGAGCGAGTGTCTGAATATTTTAGAAGCACTTTGCCGCTCGACCTCTTGAGTACTCACTCTGAACCAAGTTGTGATTGTTGATGAAAGTAACAATCTTCACTGCATCAACAATGATTGGAGCAATCCAGTCTAGCTTGCCGATGTCTTTTAGAAGGTTGTTCAAGCAGTGTGTCATGCAAAAGCACACTGTCACAGGTGGATAGTGACCCTCTACAATAGCTACTGCTGCCCTGTGTGATGCCTCCCCATCTGTGACAAAGGCCACCACGTGTTGCTCACCAATCGTTTCTATGGCCGCTGTCCACCGTGCAGAGAGGAAATCGGCGGACTTGCCACTCTCGATGGCATTATGAGAGTGTACAAAGTACATCTCTCCACTCGATTATGCGACGAGGTGTTAACTCTCACGGCTCACGGACACCCTATCATCTACGACGGATGTTGTATTATTTACTTGGTAGAGTCAGGTACCAGGCTTGTCGGTCCAATAGGAAAAGGGTAAGAGTGATCGTCGATGAGAAGCGCACTCTAACTGGAACATTCAAGGGATTAGTTGGCTAAGCATGGGCGCCCAAGTGTGAATGGGGTGAGCTCATATAAAAGTTAACTAAACCTAAAATTCACTCATTCTCTCATTTGTGCAATTGAAGAGTGCTCTTGCTCCATCTCCATCTTCTTCTTCTTCATCTCCTTGTGTGTGTGTATGCGTGAGAGAGAGAGAGAGAGAGAGAGAGAGAGAGAGAGAGTGTGAGAGTGTGTGCGATCGAGCATTGCGGTGGCACAACGGGAGCGAGACGGTTGAGCGCGGCGTAGCGGTGTCTCCCTCTTCTTCGCGGCGAGGAATCCTCCACAGTGTGAGTGTGTGCGATCGAGCATTGCGGCGGCACGACGGCAGCGAGGCAGTTGAGCGCAGCGTAGCGGCGTCTCCCTCTTCTTCGCGGCGAGGAATCCTCCACGATTTGAAAGCTTTGGTTTATTTGCCTTGGGAAAGTCCTTGAAGGGGTCTTCGGAGGTTCGAGGCAGCTGGCCACTCAGTGGGAACAATACCTTGTAATGAGCTTGGGGCTTTGGGCCTCTTGAAGGTGCTCAGAGGCTTGAGGCAGCAGGCTGTGGGAAAGGGGGCTTATGCAGGCTTGGCCAGGAGCAACACCGTAGGAGCAGGGGCTTAAAAAGCCCTCGGAAACTTAAGGCCCGTGGGAAGATTGGAGCTCTTGAGGCTCGGGCAGTCACGTAGGCAGGCTCTGATGCTAGGGCCAGTGGGCAGCTTTTTGGGCACGGCCGGGCAGGTAGGCAGGAGCGCGGGCAGCCGGTCGGAAAAGGGTTTGAGCAAGACGCACGGCGCCTATGGGAATTTGCCCCAGCAGACCTGTCAGGCTCGAAAAATCCAAAGTTGATTGGGAGAAAACCCTAAGGCTAAACCCCTATCCTCGTCGTCGAGATAAACAAATTCATCATCCATGAGACCATATGTGCCATCCGTGTAGTCATATAAATCTTCTTCTTCATCATAGGTACCCATGTTTACTAAGAAGGTCACTAGACACCTATAGTCATCTTGGTCAAAAGGGTAGGCTTGTGCAATGGGAGAAACGCTCTCTACTAAGTATGGATCAGTCGTGGTCAAGAGACTTATCAGCCATTCTAACTCCTCGAAATTCCTCTCACATGCTAGCGTACCTACCAAATTCCATTCACATGCAAGCACCGGAAAGACCATGTGAAACATTTGTGAAAAGTAACGAGGGTACCTCTCACCCAAGGCAAGAGTGGATGACTCTAGCGTACTAGCCATATCTATACACGCAAATAGATGATGGTTAGAGTGCAAAAATTACAAGGGTCGTGTTCTTGTGTATAATTTGTTTTTATGATTTTGTGTTATGGCTCTTGCTCTTTTACTTTTTTATCTTGTTTTTGTGAGTATAAGGCTTTACATATACATTCCCTAAGATTGGAGATTAAGAGGTCAGGGAGGAAGGTTGAGAGGGAACCAAGTGAATGATGGATGTCAACAAACACTCCCCCCTTCCTTGGGTGAGAGGTAGCCTCGCTACTTTTCACAAATGTTTCACATGGTCTTTCCGATGCTTGCATGTGAATAGGATTTGGTATGTACGCTAGCATGTGAGAGGAATTTCGAGGAGTTAGAATGGCTGATACGTCTCTTGACCACGATTGATCCATACTTAGTAGAGAGCGATTCTCCCATTGCACAAGCCTACCCTTTTGACCAAGATGACTATAGACGTCTAGTGACCTTAGTAAACATGGGTACCTATGATGAAGAAGAAGATTTACATGACTATACGGATGGCACATATGGTCTCATGGATGATGACTTTGTTTATCTCGGCGACGAGGATAGGGGTTTAGCCTTAGAGTTTCCTCCCAATCTCTACAATATCTTATTCCCTTGACTCTCTAAGGGGAGTACAAATAATTAGGTTAGGGTTCCTTATGTTTTTTAATTGTGTTCAAGAAGTGCTGGTACGTTTTTCCCACTGATGTGCCTCCTAGAGGTATTCTTTGTGTTTCCTAGTGTGTACAGGAACGTGTTGCTGTTATTAGGATTTGGTGGAATCTTTCTCTCGTTCACACTTCAAATCAAGCGCGACCATCAACACAAACAGGTGTTTCTTGTCCATTAGCATTGCCCCTTATCTTTTTTGCATCCATGTTTGTCTACTTTGATTGTGATTGGTAGCATAATATTCAGCGCATTTGCTTAATACCAAACATTAAATTCAATGTAATTTTTTGTCATAATCACTTGTTTAGATTTAAAAATCAAGCAGTCCGACTAAGCTAGTTTGACCAAGTCAGGTGTTACAGATCTTCTCTTAATATCATGGGGAATGCCTTCCTAATAATTAATGGTTACTTAGGTTCTTAATCCGATTTAGGCAGCATTGTGTGAAATGTACTAGGGCTTTCTAGTGGGCTTAGTCCCTATTGACGTTTAGCTTAAGTATTATAAAGGGAGTTTACTAGTGTGATGAGCCTGAGGAGGATAACAGTGTTATATGACCCCCCAAAGTTACAAAATTAAAATGTTGAAAAAAAAAAATAAAAAAAAAAATCAAAGTGCCATAATGTAAAATCTTAAGCTGGAAGAGGAATCTCAGCTTGATTGGGTACTTCACTCACATGTATCGCCTATGGTACTAGAGCCCTAGAGGTTCCCAGTGTGGGCGCTTTTCCTTGAAAAGCAATAAACCCAAGGCATACAAAATAAGCACACACATCAAAATTGAAACAATGTGAAAAGACTTTTGGGGAGTCAAAGAAAAGGAAATAAGTCAGGCGATGATTTCATGAGCAATTCCTTTTATCGTAGTTTAACTACAAGGTCTTCTAGGTATAGTCTCTAGTCAGCCCTCGAACATGAAATACTTGGCTCTCGCGATTAAACAACTTAATTGATTAGAGAAAATTAAGAAGCTTACCCATGGTATTAATAGTCGATCTCTAGTACCTTTCGACCGTTAAATTAGCGACTCCATACTTGTTTAATTTTTACCTTTACATCTGTTTATGCATTTGATTATATTGAAATTTAATGTTTATTGCTGACAAATTGTTTAAAATTCTGTTACCAATCAATTTGTTTGCCTAAAGTTGCATATGCTTTTTAATTGTATATAAGAATGTAATTACTGTGCCAATGTTGTTTGATTTTGCAGTGATTGAAGAAGGCTAAGGACATTTATATCAAATGCTCTTCCACCTCGACGAACGTGCTGCAACTCAATAGCTTCCGAGAACGGAATCTACATCAGGAAGGGAGGCATGTTAACCCTCACGGCTCACGGACACCCTATCACCTACGACGGATTTTGTATTATTTACTTGGTAGAGTCAGGTACCGGGCTTGTCGGTCCAATAAGAAAAGGGTAAGAGTGATCGTCGATGAGAGGCGCACTCTAACTGGAACCTTCAAGGGATTAATTGGCTAAGCATGGGCGCCCAAGTGTGAATGGGGTGAGCTCATATAAAAGTCAACTAAACCTAAAATTCACTCATTCTCTCATTTGTGCAATTGAAGAGTGCTCTTGCTCCATCTCCATCTTCTTTTTCTTCATCTCCTTGTGTGTGTGTATGCGTGAGAGAGAGAGAGAGAGAGAGAGAGAGAGAGAGAGAGTGTGAGAGTGTGTGCGATCGAGTATTGCGGTGGCACGACGGCGGCGAGGCGGTTGAGCGCGGAGTAGCGGCGTCTCCCTCTTCTTCGCGGCGAGGAATCCTCCACGACGGCAAGCGTAGAGCGGTGAGTGACACACCATCGCCATCTTTGAGCTTACTAGTTTAGGCTTGTTGTGTGCTTGGAGCCATTTGTGGCTCGCACACGGTGTATCGGCAAGTTCCTTGCATTGACACGTGCGACATACGCGTACACGAGGCCATGGATAGATCTCTTCCTTGTGTCGCTCCACCCATCAGCAATGAGGGAAACACCATGTTTTGCCCAAAGCCATTGAATATTGAGTGTTGCTTGCTCCACGATCACCTGCTCTCAATCGAGCAAAGTGGTTCGGAGAGCCTGTGAAGATAGCGGCACATAGCCGGTGCCATACTCTCCTATCCGCTACACCATAACTTTCCAATACTCCGACCTATTTCGATCACACATAGAAGATATTACTATGATAATTGATTATTCACAGTTTAAACTTTAGAGATCATAGTGGGGGAAATGACGATAATGGAAGAAATGAGAGAGAAGATCGATAAAGCATACCTCGCCGCGACAAATGGGATATGGTCGTGATAGAAGAATCAGGCTACGGAGGCATCCACCTCTTTCTTCTTCTTTCGGTCCCAAGAGGTGGCAAGGGTCCTTTGGCGACGAATTGGACCCGATGAAGATCCACCGTCACCGACACCGTGTAGAGAAGAAGAAGGGAAAATGAGAGTCTTTTGGTCGATACCTTTGTGCGCGGGCTTGGCTTTATGGTTGAATTGCCGATCCTTTTCCTCGAGCTCCTTCCTCTTCTCGATGGTTACGTTGGTGCAAAATCTCACCTCATGTCCCGACACTCGAAGAAAATGTGCCCTCACTTTGTCATGCCCCCCTTTCCGTGTGTAAGAGCATAGCTTGCATGGCCATGCACGAGAACCTCCCGCCGCTGACAAGGTGCGCTCCGAGGTCACTTCATCCCACCACGACCATTCCTTCGCCTTTTGAGTGTTGCCCACATGAACGGAGGGGGTTGTACGAGAAGAAGATGTGTCACGTGACACATCAGAGTGGGCCGGCGAAGAGTCCTTTTCAGGATTCCAGACCCTGTTGGCGATCTCCCTCGACGCCATACAGTTCGGTACCAGTACCTCACTTTGAAAAGGAGGGGATGTCGCATGACACATCCAACCCTATGTGTCCGTGGACAAGCTACAGAACGACAAGGGTTCAGTCGGTCCAGTCAGTCTAGATTAGAAGTGATCTGGCACTTTTTGGGAGTCTATTCGTAGACCGTGCATGCCCAGTCACTTAGTGTAGATGCATATCCTCTGGTTGCACACAGCATGATCATAAGCATTCCCATCAGAATCCTTCAGGGGAATTTTCCAGTGCATTTAGCCTATTTAGCCAGTGCATGCCCAGTCACTTAGTGTAGATGCATATCCTCTGGTTGCACACAGCATGATCATAAGCATTCCCATCAGAATCCTTCAGGGGAATTTTCCAGTGCATTTAGCCTATTTTACCTATTTTTGACATTTTTCACTTAGTATTTTTAAGTGACTTTTGTTGGAAAGTAGGTAGGGCAATTTTGCTAAGTTTGTATATAAGCAAACTAGAGCTAGCACTATTTGGCAGAAGAGGCAACAGGAGCCAAGCTCAGCAGGCAACTTCTCAAGCAAGAACTTGGTGGATTTCCTCCAAGCAAAGACCATCGCTCACCTAGCGTTTTCTTCATCAGCATCCCCTAGCGTTTTGTCAACAAGGCATCATTGCCCTAGCCTACCACAGCCTGGCGTTTTTGCCTCAGCATCATCGCCACAGAAATCCCATCAGCTAGCGTTTTTTCAGAGCTCCAACCCTAGCGTTTTTGGATCCCAGCGTTTGCAAATTTCAGCCTTTGCAGTCTTCAGCCCTGGCGATTTTCAGCAGTAGAAAGACCATCAAGTTCAGCCCCTAAAGAGTAGCAGATTCAGCCCGGAAAGACCCTCAGTTTTCAGCCCTAAACCTGCAGATTTTCAGCGTCAAGACCTACAGAAATAGTCCCAGAATCAACGTTTTTGGACGAGTCGCAGATTTCAGCCCATAGCGTTTTTGGATAGCAGACACTCACTTGCAGATTTCAGCCCTTAGACCGGTGTCGTTGTCCCCGTCATCATCGCCGACATAGTTTAGACTTGCATCAGTCACATGCATTCAGTTTGTACCAGTTTGTGCAATCATAAGTAGACTACTCTCGCCGACGAGAGTGGGGCCTTCGGAGGAGGGTTTTACAACGTCTCTGGTGTCGTATCACTCAGTCTCATACACTTGCACACACAGTGTCCATTCACTTTGTTTGTGATCATAGCACTCTCATTAAGAACGAAAGGCTCTACCTTCCATAAGAACAAAAGGAACCTTGAGCACAGTTCGGAGCACTCATCTTGAGCAAAGCGTAAACATTCATTCCGCTGCACCTAACAAGATGCCATGGATTATCCGAGAAAGAGAGAGCTTGAGAGTGGGCTTGAGAGGGAGAGAGAGGCTTGACTCCGTGAGAGCTTGAGAGAGAGGCTTCACCTCTTGAAAGTTGAGACCGAGGGAGAGAGAACTTGAGGGCAAGCCCCAAGGGAGAGAGGTTCAGAGCTTGAGGCCCGAGCGGCGAGGGTAGAGCTTGAGAGCAAGGGAGAGAGAGAGCCTTGAGGCTTGTTGCATTTGTGAAGGAAATGGGGGGAAGAGGGAGCAATTTATAAGGCTGCAATTGCCCGTTTATGACCGTTGGGTCCTATGTTGTCCATTGAGTTCTAGCCGTTTCTAGCCGTGCTGCCGATCCGACATGTTCCAGCGTGTCCGTTCCTGTTATGTCCGGCCTGTCGGAATGCTCGTACGTTCCGGGGACGTTCTTGGCAATTGCAACCGACCAGAACGCCGTTCCGGTGTTCCAGACCCTATCTGGTCCGTTCCTTGGTAACTATGCTAAAAATGCTGATTTGCTGATGTTGAAAACGTTGGGCTGAACTATTGAGAAAATGCTGGGGAGCTTGAGGGTGCCTACCGGTCTACTGCGGTGCTTGCCCTTTTTGTGTCCCTTCTTCTGCCTCTATCGAGTGCCCAATGGGTTTCGTTTATAGATCTTTAGCAAATTACCCTACTTACTTTTCCAACAAAAGTCACTTATTAATAAATAAGTGAAAAATGTGTACTTTGGGAAAAAAGGTTCTATGCTTTGGAAAATGCTCATGATGGGTATTGAATGTCGTGCTAATGATCGTGCTGTGTGCAATCAGAGGGTATACAACTATTCTAAGTGCCTGGACATGCACAGCCTTCGCACAGGCTCACAAGGGTGCGAGAACACTTCCTAGGCTAACCTGAACCCTAGACTTGAGATAGCTTGTCCACATGCACATAGGTTTAGATGTGCACGTGACAGGGGATGGTTGGTGTTTCTTTCCCTTTCCCTTTCTTGGCGACTTCTATCCATTTTTCGGCCTCATCTGCCTTCTTCTGTGTCTTCGTGATCACATCCACCCACGAGGACGTTTTTGCTTCATGTTGCTTGTCTTCCTCTTTAATCTTCCATACCTTTCCTTGATGACTTTGAGTTCGTCTATCAGCGAAGGCTGAGAGAGAGAGAGAGAGAGAGAGAGAGAGAGAGAGAGAGACCCGCATCATATTTTGTGTTTCTTTCCTGTCAGTCCTGTCGGAAATTTTGGTTCATGAGAGCTACATTCAGTTCACCTCAAAATGCTTGCTTTCAAGGCAACTTCAGAATTTGTATCTCTCAATTTGACAACAGACAGCAGCCAGCTTGCTGCACATTAAGCTCTAGACAAAATTAATTGCTCTTCATTTCTTTAAATAAAAAAAGTCTCTCTTTTTTTATATGGCATTTCTAATTCAAAGTGGATAACAGGTTGGTGATGGTGCTGCGGTACTGGGCTTTGTTGGTGCTCCTTGGACTTTGGCCACATACATTGTTGAGGGAAAAACAACACGCACCTATCAAGTCATCAAAAGCATGTGTCACCAGTCTCCCAAAGTTTTGCAAGCCTTACTGAGCCACCTTTCTCGTGAGATTGCTGAGTACATGATATTTCAGATCGAGCATGGGGCTCAATGTGTTCAGATTTTCGATTCCTGGGGTGGTCAGCTTCCACCAGACCAATGGGACACGTGGTCAAAGCCTTACATACAGCAGGTGACTATTTGCATGCTTTAGCACTGCAGGTATCTTAGCGTCTTACTTATCTGAAGTTAGCTTGTGAGAAACTAAGGTTATATCCTTACTTACAAGATTCGATGTTGAACTAAACAAAGGAAGGTTCTATTAACATTTTCAAGGGGTCGTTTATGCGTCTAGTAATTGCAGCATTTGTTTGAAAGAATGTTTTTTGCTCTTATACTCGAAGCAACTCATCTTATGTCGGGATTTTGGCAGGCAGTTAGAATTGTAAAAGAAAGGTGCCCTGATGTTCCACTAGTGCTATACATCAATGGAAATGGGGGCCTTCTAGAGAGAATGCAAGATACTGGTGTCGATGTTATTGGTTTGGATTGGACCGTGGACATGGCTGATGGGCGTAGACGCCTCGACAAGCTAGTGGGGATTCAAGGAAATGTTGATCCAGCTCTGCTTTTTGCCCCACTGCCAGCCATTTCCAAAGAGATCGAGAGGTAATGCAGGTTTCGTGAGTTGTGGCTCTCCAAGGTATGAGGTGTCCAGTTGCTAACTTAATGGTTTTTGTGGTTGCAGTGTTGTGAAAAAGGCTGGGAGGCACCGGCATATTCTTAATTTAGGTCATGGAGTTCTGGTGGGAACACCGGAGGAGAGTGTCGCACATTTCTTTGAGACTGCAAGGTCACTATCCTATGATAAGCTCTTCGTAAACCAGACTCCTGAGATGGTTGGAAGTATTTAGATGATTGCCAACATGCAGGTAGCTGCTGCTGAGGGTTCTCTAGTCTAATTCAAATTGCCTCCATTTGTTGTTATTCTTTTGCTCTGGATTTAGCCTGCCCTTTACAGAACTAAATTTTCCTGCTTTGAAGGCTTAACACGGATATTAACTGGTCTATTATCTGGCCTGCTCTCCTTAAGTGGATGGGTCAGTACTGCTTGATACTAGGCGGCAAGCAGCCTCAGTGCTCACAAGCCACAAGAAAGAGGGAGAAGGGACACTCCTCGGTCGCAATGTCAAACAGGGAGCAACGGACGATGACATGTATGTATCTACAGATTTATGTATCATTATGCCACGAGCCTCGTGCAGTTTTGGTGTAACATCTCGGATATTTGAACTTTGAAGAACAAGAGGATGCTTGTCTGCTTTGCACTGCGACACGGTTATCCCGTTTTTGCCTCCATTGTTTTGTAAAGTAGTAGGCAGTGAGACATGATGTTTTAGGAGTGGCTCCGAATGTAGCCCATGAGCACGTGTAAGTGGTTCAAGTTGTTTCATAAGCATTCTAGAGTCTTCCCTTCATTGTATGTTTCAGGATTCGACACTCTTTAATTGTGCATCATGCACATGCCAATGCCATGAGCAGGATTGTGGAGGGAGTTTTTGTGGGAGTTTATTTCTCCCAGCTCTCGTGAAAGTGTCAAAACATAGCCATTGCACACTATTCATGTGATCAATCTGAAATTGGTGGTCAACCTTTGTTATGTGGATGCTATTGTTTGTTGCCATCATAGGCAATATAATAAAATAATCAAAGATACTATTGGGGTTTTTCTATAACCTCGCTTAATCATCCACAGTGAATTGACAAGTATACGATGGGACACCGTTCAATTAAATTGTCCAATGTGTTTAGTTTCCTATGGGCTTATAGTGGAACTCTCTCTCTCTCTCTCTCTCTCTCTCTCTCTCTCTCTCTCTCTCTCTCTCTCTCTGTGTGTGTGTGTATACGCACGTGCGTAGGTGATCCTACTGAGCCTGGAAATTACCGCACTATTATGGCTAACACACATTGGCACGGTTGTATGCATCCATTCTTGAGCAGCAATTGAGTAATTGGGCAGAGGGTGAGGGTGTACGAGCAAAGGGCCAGGCCAGTTTTAGGAGGGGTTTCTCCACTCTTGATCATATTTTGACACTCGGGGCATCATTGAGGAGGGCAAATCACATGGGAAACGGATTTATTGTAGCTTTGTGGATTTCCGCAAAGCCTTTGACTTGTACCGAGAGTTCAATTGATGCACAAAGTGCAAGAGATGGGGGTGCCCATAGTGTTGATTTGGGGGATTATGGCTCTATACAGATCAGTGATGGGACATGTACGCACCCCGGAGGGGATATTTGATTTAGTTCACTCCACCATTGGGGTGAAACAGGGTTGCCCATTGTCTCCTACTCTATTTGGTATGTATGTTGATGAGGTGTCTGTTTAGATTGACAGCGAGGGTGATAGAGGTGCCCAATTGGCAGGGATGCGAATTTCATTGTTGTTATATGTTGATGATATTGTGTTTTATCTCAGACTCACTAGAGTACAAGTTGGATGCATTACACAGTTTTGTAGAGGATAGTGGATTGTCTGTAAACCTTAGTAAAACCAAGGTTATGGTGTTTAACACCACACCACAGTGGATCAGGAGATCAGCACCGACTTTCACATATGGTCAAGAGATTATACTCTAGGAGATTGTAGAGTATACAGATGCATGCACTTACCTTGGGGTTGTCTTCATTGGGCCGAGGTTTTCTTTGGGGAGAGCAGCAAAGATTAGACTGACTAGAGCTTATGCGGCCTTGGGAAGCTTGGAGAGGATGTGTTCGTAGGTTCAGTTCTAGGAACCTCGGACAAAGTTATGGCTCTTTGATACTTTAGTAGCCTCAGCTATGTTGTATGCGGTGCAGATATGGGGACCTTCTGTAGGCCAAGATGGTTGGAGACGTATGGAGAGGCCCTTGGTATCTATGATCTCTCGATTGATCATAGCCAAGGCCTCCGTACCCCACGCTATCATTCGAGCAGAGCTAGCTTCCCCTCCTATGGAGATTGAGGCGCTTACCAGATCAGTCTCCTTTGTGCATAGCTTGTGGGATACTACTAGAGACAGATATGCTAGATTGGCCCTCGAGTCTTCCAGACAGTTAGCTCTTCAGGGAGACACTTCATGCTGGTATGCACAGATGACATCATGGTTTCAGATGCATGGCTTCACCATGGACAGGCTGCCCAGTTACTAGACTCATTCGTCCGGACCTAATCCAATTGGATACCAGGAGGACATGGATAGAGCCGCAATAGGAGTTGGGCACGAAGATGGATTTCTATAGAGAGCATCTTCTCCACCTCACATGAGATGGGTTTGTGATTCAACCCAGCTACATGGATACTCGTATGTCTCATGGTTTGCAGTGTGCCATTGGTCAGATACGCACATCCTCACATCAGTTGGAGATTGAGACTGGTAGATTAAGAGGGATATTAGTAGACAACAGGATATGCTGCTTATGCCAGCTAGAGCCAGAGACAGAGCTACATTACATATGTCATTGCACAGTGTACTATGAGATTCGGGGCCGTTTCCACTGCTTATTCAAAGAGGGTTTCGGTCCTTTCTCTAGGGTCATGAGTTATGAGGATCATAGATGTCTTGGGCTATATCTACTTGAGTTACACAGATATATAGACACTTTACTGGGGAGAGCTAGAGAGCGACAGTCCTAGAGACCAAATACAGATTTCTTTTCACTAGATATGGGACAGCCAGTGGAGCAGCCCTCACTGTAGAGCTCGTCCGACTCTCATTCGACCACTACCGGCACTCTCATCGATCAAGCATTGGAGCTACGGAGATCTAGACGGCCACGACTGAGGAGAGGGGCTACACAGCATCGACGGAGACTACAACAGAGGATTCGAACCATACTCTTTCGAAATCTAGAGTGCAGATAAGGATGGATTCTAGTAGTAGTAGTATTTTTGTTCTAGTCTTTTTGTACCCAGACATGGTATTAGATTCACAATTTTGTAACAGTTTGGTCTCATAGGTCATTTTGGCCTTTTGAAAACGTTAATATAACATTTCATTTCACTTCTCTGCACGGAAAGTGGCTATACATTGTGTACAAAAGAGACTTTTGGAAATGCTCAATGGCCTAACACCCAAAGGATGTACAAAAGAGGGATAACAATGTGAGGGCTATGTAGATATCAAGGTGGCCTGTATGAGAGATGCAAAATGAACCATATGGGAGGTGCATAATGCCATGTGATGTGACCATGGTCCGGACCCAAAAGAACTGAACATCTTGCCCATGTGAAGAAAGGAGCATGTATGCATCTCTGTTGCCCTCGAGGAGCCTTTTGAAGTATCCCAATGGTTGCAGAAGAGTATGTAGTAGCTCTCAATTAACGATTGGATGTCGGAGAAGATTGTGAGCAGCATGTGAGCCTAGAATGTGAGCAGCATGAGCCTTCCACATGGTCGAAGGAGTGATTCTACAAATCGAAGCAAAAACAATATCGTGTTGGTAAAGGTCCAATTGATGACCAACATCTAGAGTCATGTGTAGAGTGCTCGATTTTTATCCCAATAAAACAAGCATAAAGATTGGAGTTTGTCGACGCGGTTTGGAAAAAGGTGTGAGATCGGGGAAAGTGCAAAAGCCATGCATTTGCACCCCATGCCATGAATTCATCGTGCATGCCCACTCTAATCAATAGACAACAAAGTGCCCTTCACACTGACCAGTGCTCGCCGCCAAATTGCCAATAGCATTAGGAAGAGAATGGAGTGTAGGAGGGCCTCTTTATTTGGCAGTTTAAGGAAGTCAAAACTTTAATACTAAGAAAGTAATCAAAGGACAGTTTTTGAACTCAAACGTGCAAAATGGCTAGTTTATTTGAATTCAAATTTTCCCCCAAAATGGAATTTAAAATCTAGTGGATAAAACCATATCATGTAGCATACCTATGGAAAGAGCTCAATGCGTAGATTCTAGTTCTATGATCTCCGCTCAAATCGGAGATTATATGTGGGAGTTATGGAAGGCCAAAAATCATAAAATATTCCACCTCCTTTTTTGGGGGGAAAGTGCATCCTTTGACCACTCTTACGGATCTCTTACACACCCACCATTCTTGCACACATGGCATACACCTATTTGTCAAAATGTTAATCACCTCCATAAGCTCATGGCAAATAAAGAGGCCCTCCTAGACCCCATCCTCTTCCTAATGGGCTATCCTACACAGGATATCATCTACATGAAATAACATATCCCGTGTCTGATCTTGAGGGTCGAGGTGCATGAACAAAATTGTTGTTGAAAAGCAGAGTCGATGCACACTTTTGACTAGAGCGAATGGAGAGGTGGGTCTCGCGTCTGTAGGATAAGCCTTCTCCCAAGAGAGGCTGTACTCGAAAAATGAAGAGGAGGCCATTAACCTTCAAAGAAGACTATTGCCACTAATGAGGATCCAAGTCTAACTCAACTAGGAACCTTATCTGCCATATCCATAATCTCTAAAGCGATGTCTCGCTTGTAGTGAAGATATGGTCGACACAAGAGGGCCTCTATAAAGAGCCCACCACTCACATGTTGCCAATGAGCATCCAATTGTCGATCAAGGATTACCTCACCTTAAAACTCCAATATGATGTAGCAGCCATGATGGTGACTCCATGCAATGCCACCACCAAAGTCCCCTATTGTGCAACAATCAAGTCTCCAAGAGTTAGGGTCGAAAAACACCCACCAACCTTGATGAGAAGGTAAAATCTCCCAATGTAGCCATGCCAATCAGCAAGGATAGCCTCCTCAATCTCTCTCATATGGATAGTAACCCCTTTATGGATCCCTTAGGTAGCACGAATGATCGATGCACCAAAGAAGCATTTGACCAACAATGTAAGGAAGCTATGGAATCATCACCCCATCTAGCACACTCAATGTGTCCTCTCTTCTAGTTGATGCTCTTCTAAATCTGCCACATATGAATTCCATACAAGTGATTGCCTTGCTACCTCCACATCAAAAGGTGGGTGTTGAATTAAACAAGGTGTAAATCCTTCCAAATCCTCAATTAGTAGCATATAAAGGGTGACAAATGAAACATATCCAAAGGAACATCTATCAAGATGAATATGATGATTGAGTGCCAAGCTTCGACGCTATCCATAGACCTAAACAAGGAGACATGGATCAAATCCCTAAGCCTAACTCCTCCTAGGCAATATACTTGTGTTCCAATGAACTCGGGGCGGTGCCAGTAGTTCCATCAAACCACTGCACAGAAAGTTGCACACTAGGTGCCACAAACGTGTTGTGACTCCATAGTAAAGGGTCATGCATGTAGTGAACCAAACTGTCGCAAGAAGTATCTGATTCACCAAAAAGACTCTACCAGCCAAAGACAAATGCAAGGAAGACTGACCCATGGCAAAGCTTCCTCCTAATAGAATGTAAAAATAGTTCAAACTAGTCCTCAACAATGGCAACATGAAAACCCAAATATTGCAAGTGTGTCCTCTAGGAAGCCATGTGAAATTGTCATGCACACCACACATTCGATCCTCATCAACTCCTACAAGAAAACCAAAAGACTTGTTCCAATTGATGAGTGTACCACTGGCCAAGAAAAAGTTTGTGAGAGCATCCCACAGACTGTCCAAAGTGTATGTATCATAGCATACAAAGAGCATACTCTTGATCCAACAATTTCGACGAGCCATCCAAAGGCATAGCAAGACCTCGCAATTGTGGTATCCTACAATGCAAGAAAAGTGACACGGACTCAACAAAAAACAGAAAGAAGGAAATCCATGCCAAACTGAGCAAGACATAGGAAAACTCTGCCAAATGTGGCCTCCAATGGTGAGAACAGTAGAAGCTATACAATGTAACTGCAGTAACACCTTTGAACCATTGCAAGCGGAAATCCATCCCCTGCATAGTGCCCTCCATAAAACCCCAATCAATATTATCGGCCTTCTCATTATCAAGAAGCTTTATAGCTACCAATTGTCCTAATTTGCGTGCCCACTCAGGTGCATCATAAAATGTAAAGATGTTGTTCAAATGCATCGATCTTGCACAAAAGCTGTCTGAGAAGCATGGATGAGACCAGGTAGAAATGGTCTCCAACGCATGCTAATCATGCAAGCAAAGATCTTATACATGAAAGACATGAGAATGATGAACCAGGTAGACCAGGTAGAAATGGTCTCCAACGCATGCTAATCATGCAAGCAAAGATCTTATACATGAAAGACATGAGAATGATGAACCGCCATTGTTGGAGGGACAATACATCTCTCTCTCTCTCTCTCTCTCTCTCTCTCTCTCTCTCTCTCTCTCTCTCTCTCTCTCTCTCTCTCACACACACACACACACACACACACACACACATGTGTGTGTGTGTTGTCTATACATATATATATATATACATATATGTATGTATGTATGTATGTATGTATGTATGTATGTATGTATGTATGTATGTATGTATATATATATATATATATATATATATATATATATATATATATATATATATATATATATATATATATATATATATATATATATATATGTATGTATATGCACTTCAAGTGCCATGTGACTCTTGAGTGGCTTCATATGCCACATTCAATGGTGTCTTTAAGATTTGACAGCACTAACCTCAATCTTGGAAATCTTGTAGATCTCAATTTTTAACCTTTTGGTAGAAAGATGTGTATTGGTTTGTTTAAGAAAAAAGCTCGTCTTTGATTACTTAACTTTTGGCATCTAGGAACAAGTTCAAATTTGAGATCGGAATCTTAAGTTGTGCCACAATAGAAATTGTTTGACAAAGAAAATGTAATCCAACAAATATCTTGTATTATGGGGGAGAATTAGAGTGATAGTTGTTTCTATTAGGAAAAACATGCTTACCATACAATAAATTGTTTCCACCGTATCTTAAATATGGGTAGATGTGCCAAAAGTGAGAGATCTAACATGACAGCTACTTCTGCAATTGAAAGCATGCATACGTTGAATTCTAGAATCAAATTAAAGGAGTGTGAACCTTGTCCTTTTTCTCTGTCAATTGAGCACCTTGTATGGCTTCCTTAAGAGTCAAGATATTGGGTTTCACTTTGACCTTGTACCTTGTCCAAGTTGTTGTCGCAACGAATTAAGTCATCAATGCCCGCTACTTCAATACTAGACATGTTAAGTCTGTGTCGATCTACTCATGATACACTCATTTGAACTTCTAGTTGCGATCTTTCTCGTTTTCAAAGAGATGCCTTATGCCTTGTAAAGGATTGTGAGGTGCCTTTCCCCAAGATAGATGATGCCTTATGTAGCACAAATATTATGGGGGTGTCCTCCAAGCAAGACCAGCTTTGTGATAAGGGGAAGAAGATAGAGGACCATTATATTTTCAGATGTAATGTGTACCATGACATTCAAGGAAGGTACCATTGCTTGTTTTAGAAGGGTTTTGGGCGACCCATAGGATGTGATAAGGTACAACTTTGATCAATAGTTTGTGGCATAATCTAGCTTGAGTGTAGGGCAATGAATTAAGTGAAGTGATGAGATACAACTTTGACCAATAACTGTGCATAATCTAGCTTGAGCATAGGGAAATCTAAGCTCTACTACTCAAAGGGTAGTATGTTGATATGTACGTTAAGGAGACTCATCCAACTGCTTGTGTGAGCAAAATTGTTGAAAATATAGCACTAAAAATCCACTTAAAGATGAAGGAGCTCAAGAGCACGCAACACATAAAATGAGTATTAGAGTGTGTGCTAATACAAAGCAATGGATGTATATACAAGTTGAAAAAAGAAAACTCCTAATGAGGGAAAAAGGGGCATAAATAGTTCTATGTGTTCACAAATCACTAGTCTTAAGTGTGTTAACACACTATGATAACAAATCCCTTGGGAGTGATGTTCTGACCCTGAGTAAGCACAAAACTCCAAAACATAACAATCTAATGCATGTTGAGAACCTAAATAAATATGATTAAGCAAAGGTGCACCCAATTTGTTATCACAAGGTTTGCACCGACCATTTTGACATATCTCTAACATTCTCATTTTAAGTCTTACTAACTTTATAAATCTGCATCAAAAAATGGTTGATCTATATGTCATCTGAAATCGGCATAGGCTATGCACGTGCCTCATTAGGACCTACATCAATACGCCCACCATTAAATAGAGGCAACAATGTATTATACACAGAATGTGAACTCATATATATATCCTTGGTACATGCTAAGTAGGGTTGAAATGTGTCTTTCACAAAAACATTCTAACTAATCGAGATGCACTTTTTTGTGGATGATACAACATGTAACCTTTGCTTTCTAAACTATATCACCCAATGCTTTGTGTTGTCACTCAAGCAGCAAAGCATAAGCAAAGTAACTACACACATATGGCTAGTGGATTGCTTCTTGCTATGCCAAGTCTCATACGGAGTAATATGCTACAATTATTGAGGAACACCTATTAAGCACCTACTCATTGCACATGAAAGCCTCAAGCCAAAACGCATATAGCAAAGCGTTAAGTTTTACTATGCATCGTGTCATCTCCATAAGTGTATTTTTTCTCTCAACAAATCCATTTATTGAGGAGTAAATAACATTGTACATTGGTGTCTTATCCCACAACTCAATCACAAATGCTTTGAATTCTTTAAACATATAATCTCCTTCTTGACCAAAACATAAAGTGCCCACATTAGAATGTGATACATTTTCAATCATAAGCACAAATTTGGATTTTGCCTTATGTGAAATATCCATGCATACATCCAATAAACATCAATAAAAATCAAGAAGTACGAATGATTTCCAAAAGATGGATCTCCGAGCGGGGCAAGCGGTCAGCCTCTTTTGGTGTGCACTGATCGCTCCGCCCTTTTTGTCGAGGACACACTCCTAGCCTTATTTGGCTGGGACGCAAATCTTGGTGGTAGTAGACAATATTCAAATGAGAACTTTGAAGACGAAGCACAAATGTGACCACAAACATCACAAAACAATGTATTTTGCCCAAAATACAACCTTCACATATATATTTTTTAGGTGCCACAAGAAAATGCAAAAAAGTAACCGAATCAAATTTCTAAAAGCACAACAAACTAGTAAAATTGAAATAACGAAAATGTGCAAGCCAAAGTTTTGCAATAAAAAACAGCCTTCAAATTGCACATATTGAATCTTCCATACGTTTCTTTTAAATATTGAGCTTAAATGAGCCACAAAACGAAATGCCAAATTTCACTATAGTATCACCAAATACCACGATCATGTACAATACGTCTATTATTCACAACTTAACCACAAGACCAAGTTTTGCAAGTACACATTAGAAGATAGGCACAATCTTTACTACTCCATTAACTAAATAAAAGACATTATTGACACATGTAACGACTCTCATTAGGATAATCTTAAGACAAATGAATAAATCATGATGTGATGTAACATCACGATAATGCTTGGTTACATCGTTGACAAAGTCCCATACGCAAGTTTTGCAATACATGCATCATGCACAAATGGGTCATAATGACACAATGCACTAAAACCCATTTGACATCCTGCACTTTATTTGCAAAATCACATTTGAAGAAGCATCTCCAATGGCTACTTTCGCCTCTTTCTTATGAGCCTTTTTAGCCTTAAACTTAGGGTATTCGTTACCATAATGACATTTCATCTTACTCGTCTTTTATCACTGTATCTTTTTAGACCTATTGTTATTTGAAGAAACAAATGCAGAGAGTCCTGGTACTTGCAAAAGCATTGGAGGTGGCAATAGTGATATTCTTCCTTTTTTATGCAATAACAAATATCTATTGAACAATACGTTCCTCGGCTCTATTTTTTCTAGACTCAACCTCTTGTAGCTATACAGAAACAATAGCATCAAGCTTATTCTTTGTCACAAGTCTGAAAGTAAAGACAACAGTCTCATAAGAATCTACGAAAGCATCATGAATTGTTTGCATAAGAGAACTCTAAGGAATGACCTCAACAATGCCAAATAATTGGTATTTACACTCCTCAAGAAATATATCCATATCATCCTCCTCTTGCAGAACTTTGGACTCTAACTTCTTATGTAGATAAACAATTTTTGCCAAATAAAGACATGCATGCAAGGAAGCTATCTATCCCAAGCCTATTTTGCTATTCATATTGAACAAATATGTAGAGTAATGCAATGCTTAATGGAAAGTGTAATCAATGCGTGAGACCACACATCCTTAACATCCCAATGTGTTGGCTCGCGAGTAGGCAAAACAAATCTAGCAATAGAACTGTTGATGTGCACCGTCATCCATACAAGCTATATCCACAGAAGTTGGTCTTTCATCATAATATCTGCAATGTTCCAAACAACCTTTACAGCAAGGAGATGTTACATCATGTATGCCCAAAGTAGATAGTTATCTCCATCTAGATGAATGATTTGGGTACAAAACAAAATAGATGACTTGACAATGCATTGGATAGGTACTTATGGATGACCAGCCTACGATACTAGTACTTGTATTGCATATACATTCTATAAATATGACCGGTGTTGTGTGTGTGTGTGTGTGTGTGTGTGTGTGTGTGTGTGTGTGTGTGTGTTTGTGTGTGTGTGAGAGAGAGAGAGAGAGAGGGAGAGCTCACACAAATATGAGAATTTCTAGGAGGAAAGCCACAAAAACATGAACAATTCGAATAGACCGACATATACATTACCATTCTTTTTATTTAAAAACCATTTAAATTATCAGGTAGCCTAGACAAAAGGCCAACTCACACTTCCATGCTCCATTATCAAAAATTACCCTCATTGAAACACATAAAGCTAAAATTGATTTCACTATTGCAGCCATTTTACAAGCACCTATCAAAGGCAAGGACACTATTTTTGAATCACTCTTCTACACTGCTTTTGAAGATTTTCTTTCTCAGCTTTGGCCTCCAAGAAAAGCCACTCCATCTGACAAGGCGCACAATATTGGGACTCAACTTTGATTAAGGGCACTTTTTATAATTATAATATATGAACATTATCCCAGTGCTACAAACATTATCACCATCACTCAAGAAACTTCATAAGTAAAAGCAAACTACCTCTTCCTTTTTCTTCATAAGTATCGCATTCATTGCTTGTTGGGTCTCCAATTGAGCAGACATTTTGTCCATGGTTAGAAGCAATTGATCCACCTCTTGCTCTTTAAGCTCCAAATTTTTCATTTTCTCCTGTTAAGACAAGGCGTTTGATTAGCCTCGGACATACAACTATTTATCCATGATGACTTCCGCATCACACAAACCTGAATCTCTTTCATTTCCGCCATGTGATCAGCCTTTATCTTGGACAGCTGCATAAGCGGACAGAACCAGGCCCATTAGTACATTGTAAACAAACAAGGTAGAATCCATGACTTAATTTAGTGCATAGAGTTGTATTCTCTCTATTCAAAATATCAAGGAATGAAATCCTTAAGCATGCTGCTCAAAAAAGTTTAGCTTGTAGCCTTGAATGTTTGATGAGAGCAAAGCATTGGATAGCCTATTCAAGGCTTGGAAGATAGCAAAAGAGGGATCAAATTAGCCCCAATGCAACATTATGTAAGAAATGTAGAACAAATAGGATCTTGTAGCAAGGAGAGTAGAGAGAGATACGATGCAAAGTCGATTAGTGGAAAATTAAAATTTAGAGTAGCACTATTACAAAGTGATGGCGTCATCCACCCATGCACTCTTGAGATAAAGCTTAGATGGTGATATAGACAACTAGAGCTAGTAGGCAGAATACAAGGGGCTGGTTGTCCTTCGACATAGGATGACATGGTTCATGGGAAATGGCATCCTTATATAGTGCTTATGGATAGATAGGTGTGTGTATGGCATGTGCAGTATTGACTATGCCTACCCACCACCCACAACCACCAGCCACTGGCCATAGTACTAATGGCATGTATATATGGCCTAATATCGTAGGGAATATTCATGATCACAAATAATGACCTCATCAGCGTGCAAGCTAAAATCCACCAAATATATGTGCACTATTTATATGTGCCATGTGCAACATACATGATGATGGGCAAAATTGACAAGTAAGGTATACTAACATGTTATGCAGCTAGGACAACAAGTGAACGAACTAAACAACTGAAAATTCAGCTCATTAGTACCAAAAAGTTTGATTCGTTAAAATTCTTGGAGTTGGCAAAGAGCCTTGAGCACATCTTGTACACCCTAGCATACGCACAAAAGATGCTGATTTTCGTGCTCCACTACCATGTAGCTTCTTATTGTAAGCTTTTCGATTTTGAGAGGCATCTGTAGGGGTGCAGTTGTTCTGAGATGCATTGAGAACTTCCAATACAACTTTCTTACAAATGGGCTAAACTTGCTACAATTAGAGGAGGTTATACTATGTATACCCTTTGTTTTGCCATTTTCTCGGTATGGAGCCTCCTGTATGAGAGCTTTTTTCAAGGGTACAAAGTATCCTTCTTTACTACAAGGATTGAAAGGGGAGGGGGGGGCAGTCTGTGCCGGGATGGAACAAACAGATTGCAAGAGGCAGAAGCAGGAGGTAGCAGGGGGAGTAGCACATGACACACATATGTACATCATTTTGTCACATAGGCCGGGCCTTCAGCTTCTAGAAGACGTCAATATAGCTTCCTCTCGGACATTAGATCCAAGGGTCAAGCTGGCTTCAGGCAAGGATATAGTACTTTAGACCACATTCTTCGTTGACAACAATCATCGAGGAAGGTTGGGTGGGAAAATAGAGGATCCATTGCTGCTTTGTGGATATCCGCAAAGCTTTTAATACAATGCCGAGTGCAAGACAGATGAGGAGGATGGACAATGTTCATGTCCTAGTGGAGATACGCTAGAGTATTTACCCCTTATATGGGACAGTGCCAGGTAGAGTGTGAGCCACTAGGGCTATATCAGTTAAGAGTACCGTTGGGGTAAAGCAAAGATCCCCTAGGCATATGAGATTCAGTTAAGAGCACGATTTTCCCCTATGTATTTGGCTTTACAGAGATGAGGTTCTCGAATATATTGAGAGAGGAGGGGCAGGAGCTAGCTACTGAAATGTTGATACAGATATTTGCTATACGCGGATGATATTGTACTTATATCAGACTCACCCAAGAGGTTATGGCAACATTTGCATGCATTGCACCTTTTGCACAAGGGTGAACTTGCAAAAATGGTCTTCAACACCTCAACAATGTGGGTGACAAGATCTTCTGCATACCAGTTTACTTTTGGCAGGCAGCTGGTTGAATATGTCAGAGAGTTTATATTTATGGATTACTTTCAAAAGGCCACGTTTTGCTTGGCGATGCACATCAGAGGCTCAAGCATATGTAGCATTTGGTGCATTAAAGAGGCAATACACACATTTACAGTTTCATGACGCTATGGATTTTTGATACCATAGTTACCCCCGCACTTCTCCGTGGGGCAGTGATCTGGGGTCCAAGCCTCTACCATACACAGGAGGCAGCCATTGACAGTGACTGATGGGCCAAAGGAGGAGTATTACGATGGATGGAAGCATATGGAGAGACCATTGACCATGATGCTATCATGCATGATAAGGGCAAAGACCTCAATTTCACAAGAGATCATTTGTGCAAAGATCAACAAATCACCGCTTGTCGTTGAGACCTTGTTTGAGGCAGTGACCTTCCTCCACGCATTATGGGAGCTCCCTCGGGATAGATACCCATGAGTGTTGGCCTCATCCATGTACTTAGAAGCCGAGGGTCACCGACATTGCTAGCATGCCCACTTGAGCACTTGGATGAGTCTATAGTAATGTAGATTGATAGACTACTCATTTTACATACAATCTAAATTGCCCTACACTTGAGCTCAGCTGACCAGATCTCAGCAAGATTATCAGAGCTGACATATTGAGGAAGGACATAATGATGACTTGGATCAAACCTGCTCTTCCCCATGGCACAAGGATGGCACGCTACCTAAGCAACTTTCTCCAGCTCTCTCCAAATAGCTTTATTATCCGACTGAGCTAAATGGATACTCAGCTCTTATGGCTACACACAATTTCAAACTCAGCTCTTATAGCTACCTCAACTCCTGCATACCAAATGGCAAGAGACTACTGAAGCCGGAACTTGAACTTCCATCCTTAGATGGACAAGAGAAAATCAAAGAGCCTCCTCTATTTCACGAAGGAAGGAGATCCTTCTCTGTCATCCATAATCCACAATCTAGTACAAAAGTGCAACCGAACCTTCAACCTGCTACCCATTGGATAGGTAGCTCTGTCGACAATTCCAAGAAAGACATGCATTTGCAAAAGGCACAGCAAATCTGCCAATCCATCTCCTCGAAGAAAATACAACCATAGAAACCTCCTCCGGAAGTGAGGAAGAAGATCCTACTGTTGTCCAAACACTTCTCTCTAAAGAAGAAGCTGGAAATGAATAGTTCCCCCTCTGGATCCAACAACCACATGCTTGCTCCCCTTGTGGGAAGGCACCGCAAGATAGCTCCATTTGGGAAAACCAAAGCAATCCAGCAGTGCTTTACATCCTACAACCTCCATCGGATTCCCCTCAGTGAAGAGAGGTTGGGGTAAACAAGGGTAAAGACGTAGAAGTCATAAACGAGGATCCATAGCCTCCACATACCCAAATATGCCCTAAACTTGGAGAAAACCAGGAAAAACAGCAAGCTTCTTCTCTCTCAATCAAGTCTTGAACGACACCGGATCAGCCAAATCCGAGCATCCAAGGTGGTTGTGACACCTAGGACTCTAATATCATGTGAAAGGTGGCAGCAGAAGATGCAATCAAGACAAGAACTGGCTCGTGATTTGGTGGACACCTTGACTCCGATCTAGAACACTTGCAGTGCCAAACACATGAACAAGGCACCTGTGGAGAAGAAAGGTCACTGAGGTAGAAAGAGAGAGGACATCTGAGAATGCAAGAGAAATGAAATGAAATGATATATTAACGTCTTCAAAAGGCCAAAATGACCTATGAGACCAAGCCGTTACAACATAGTGAATCTGATACCATGTCCGGAATCAAAAAGAACTGAAACAAAATACAAATGTGTAGTACAATGAAAGAAGGGGGGGGGGGGGGGGGGGGGGATGAGGGGGGGATATAGTGGAGATCCATCCTCATCTACACTCTGGACGTCGAAAGAGTATGGCTCGAATCCTCTACTGTAGTCTCCGTCGATGTTGTGTAGCTCCTCTCCTCAATCGCGGGCGTCTAGATCTCCCTAGCTCCAATGCTCGGTCTATGAGAATGCCACTAGCGGTAGTATGAGTGCGGGCAGAGCTCTGCAATGGTGTCTGCTCCTCTGGTTGCTCCTCTGGGGTCCAATATCTAGTGTAAAGAAATCTGTAATCTGTCTCTGGGACTGTCTCTCTCTAGCTCTCCTCAAAAAAGTGTCTCTGTGCTTGTGTAACTCAAGTAGATACAGTCCAAGACATCTCTGATCCTCATAGCTCATGACCCTATATAGAGGCCCAAAACCCTCTCTGAATAATCAATGAAAACGGCCTCGTATCTCATAGTACACTGGGCAATGACATATGTAATGTAACTCTGTCTCTGGCTCTAGATGACATAAGTGGCATATCCTGCTATCTGCTGGTATCCCTCTGAATCTGCCAGTCTCAATCTCGAGCTGATGTGAGGATGTGCGTATCTGGCCAATGGCACAACGCAAGCCATGAGAAAGATGTGTGTCCATATAGCTAGGTCGAATCACAAACCCATCCCCTGTGAGGTGGAGAAGATGCTCTCTATAGAAAGCCATCTTCGTGCTCAATGCTTGTACCGGCTCTATCCATGTCCTCCTCGTGTCTAGCTAGATCAGATCCTGACGAATGACACTAGTAATCTCCACCTGTGTCAGAGACATCAAGGGTGCCTGTAGAGAGTACTGAAAAGGAGGCAGAAAAGGAGGTAACTTGTCCATGGTGAAGCCATGTGTCTGAAACCATGATGTCATCTGTGCATACCAGCATGATGTATCCCCCTGTAGAGCTAGCTGTCTAGAGGACTCTAGCGCCAGCCTGGCATATTTGTCTTTGGTAGTATCCCATAGGCTTTGTACAAAGGAGACTGGTCTGGTAAGCGCCTCAATCTCCATAGGGGGGGCAGCTAACTCCGCTTGAATGATATCATGTGGTACGGACGCCTTGGCTCTAATCAGCAGAGAGATCATTGATACCAAGGGCCTCTCCATAAGTCTCCAACCATCCTGGCCTACAGAAGGTCCCCAAACCTGCACCCCATATAGCATAGTAGATGCAACCAAAGTATCAAAGAGCCATAGCTTTGTCCTAGGTTCCTGAAACTGAACCTGCGAACACATCCTCTCTAGTCCTCCCAAAGCCGCATAAGCTCTAGTCAGTCTAGTCTCTGCTGCTCTTCTCAAAGAAAATCTCGGCCCAGTGAAGACTGCCCCCAGGTAAGTGTACGCACCTGTATACTCCACAATCTCCTGACCATATGTGAAAGTAGGTGCTGATTTCCTGATCCACTGTGGTGTGGTGTTAAACACCATAGACTTGGTTTTACCAAGGTTTACACACAATCCACAATCCACTATCCTCTGAAAAACTGTGTAGTGCATCCAAATCTCGTTGCATACCCTCTGGTGAGTCAGATATCAACACAATATCATCAGCATATAACAACAATGGGATCCACGTCCCTGCCAGCTGGGCACCTTTGTCACCCTCTCTGTCAATGTAATCAGACACCTCATCAACATACATACCAAATAGAGTAGGAGACAATGGGCAGCCATGTTTCACCCCAATAGTAGAGTGAACTAAATCAGATACCCCTTCCATAATATACATGTTCCATCACTTATCTGTACAAAGCCATAATTCCCCATATCAACTCTATGGGCACCCCCATCTCCTGTAGTCTGCGCATCAATCGAGCTCTCGGTACCATGTCAAATGCTTTGCGGAAATCCACAAAGCTACAATAAATCCGTCTCCCATGTGACCTGCCCTCCTCAATGATGGCTCTGAGTGTCAAAATATGATCAAGAGTGGAGAAACCCCTCTTGAAACCAGCCTGACCCTTTGCCCGTACCCTCTCATCCTCTGCCCAAATACTCGAGCGCTGCTCAAGAATGGATGCATACAACCGTGCCAATGTGTGTCCAACCATAATAGTGCGGTAGTTCCTAGGCTCTGAGGATCCCCTGCCTTGAAGATAGGCACAATAGTAGACAGCCTCCAAGTCTCAGGTAACCCCTCACACATGGCACGATTGAACAACACTGCAAGAACCTCCATCAGCATATCCCTAGCATGTATAAAGTGCTCCGCTACTAGACCGTCATGATCATATGCCCTCCCGGTCCTCCTCCTGTCAATGGCCCTCTGTACCATCCCAGTGGTAAAGAAGATGCTCCTAGCTAGGCATGGCTCTGTAGGGTCTGGAAAGGGTTCCTGTCCAGGAACTGTATATAACGATGTCGCATACTGGCCCCACACATCAGGTGAAGTAATCATTGGGGGAGGGGAATGCTCATGAAAGAGTCGCCATGCCTCTCCTGAATCCCTACTCAAGAACATCAGATATAATTCTCGTTCCATCTGAGCCAGGTAAGCTCGCTTCTTCCGTCGCACAAGGCGCCGAGAAGCAATCCGAGACTGTCTGTAATGATGACTCCTACAAGAAGATCCCTGTGAAGTTGGGCTCTCATCTCTCTGCACTCCTCATCATACCAACTATTCTCGTTGGCATGCTCCCAAAATGTGGTCTCTAGCCCGGCTGGGTGTGTGGGTATGCCACTGATGCAACACCATGCAGTGTCTCAGTCAGTAAAGTGGTGCACTCCTCCACTGAGAGGCCTGTACCAGCTGTGCCAGCTAAGACGGTTCCAAATCTCCTCTATATAAACAGAATCAGTCTCTGGTGTAAATGTATAACGAGTGTGTGACTTGCCTCCTGATGTTTGGGTTGTACTATACTGGAATGAAACAGATAGTGTCAAGAGAGCATGATCTACTGCTACGGCCACTAGCCTTGCTCTCACTGTGAAATCCTGAATGCAAGGGATAAAGCTCGGCTGTGTCATAACATAGTCCACTGTACTGGCCCCATGTTTGTGTGGAAAACATGTGAAGCCGGCTGCTCCAAGAAATCACTGTAAGCCGTTAAGTATAGCTAGCCCATGTGTAGTCGTCAACTCTGTGAGGTATCTCCCATACTCCGTTTGCTCTCTGTCATGTGAGCGTCTGTCAAGCCCCAACTCCTCCACATCCAGCTCTCTAAGCATCTCATTTGAAGTGTCATAGAAGACTGTCTGAGAGTTGCCCGTTCGGGCATTGAAGTCCCCTAGGAGGATGATATCACCATCCCTAGAAATTCCCATATATCATCGTCCAGTATAGAGAAAGGCGACTACCCTTTGGATGCAGCATATACTGACGTACTGGGAGGGAAGTTACATATGGCAATGTATAGAAATTGACCTGTGTCAGCTCTCAACCTCACAAACATGTATCTAGCATGCTCATCTCTCTGTACAATATGTAGTAGTGGCTGTAGCTCCTCTCTAAATAGCACTGCTACTCCTCCTGAACCTTTATTCTCATGCTCAGATCTCGTGACTGTCCTATGGACTGTCTCCCATCTATATCCCCCCACATGTGGCATCACCTGTCCAGGCGCCTAGTGAGTCTCCGAGAAGAATACAATGTCCCCGTCTTTGAAACTGTCCTCAAAGGCCCCAACATCCAACCTCATAGACCCATTACAATTCCAAGTAGCTATCTTCAGTGTGGTCCCATAGGTCTCGCACCGGCATGTAGGGCATCTCTCCATAATGACCACTCTTCCTTCTTTGTAAAAAGTTGTCTTCCCTTTTTCACTTGCGGCCCTAATCTCTGGCATGACTTCCTGCATGTGGGCAAGCTGTGAGAGGGTGAGATCGTCACCAAGGAAGATACCAGTCTTTTTGAGAGTGGGCCTCCTTCTCAAAAAGTCCTCCTCCTCAATAGAGGGGAAGCGCAATATGAGAGCTCTTCCTCTCGATGTTTCCCCCGTGCCTCCACTTTTCTTACCAACTCTCCATGCTCTTGTGTGTCGCTTTTTGCATCGCCATTAGTACCATGAGCTCTTGTACTTCCTCATCAATTTTGTCCCGATCGTTGAGACCGGTAACCCTCACATGCAAAGCCCTCATACATCTTCGTTGTTCCTCCTCAAGTGTCATGTTGATGATGGTGGGAGTGGGGATTGATACCTCCTTGCCTTTGCCCTTCTTTGCGGCCGAAATCCACTTCTCCGCTTCCTCCACTTTCTTATGGGTTTTGGTAATCATATCTGTCCATGAAGATGTTTTGCTTCATGTTGTTTCTCCTCTTCCTTAATGGCTTGCATTTGCTCTTTGATTACCTTAAGTTCTTCTATCACTGAGGGTTGGATTTCTCCCTCTTCTAGTCCACCATTGGCTCTTGCCTCGGCTAGGTCTCTCTTGAGGGCTGAAATCTGATTCTTGAGGTCTTCAATTTCGGCCCGATGCTCCATTTTCTCCACAGTTTGAAGCTCGGCCTCGCTGATTTTCCACTGAAGAAAGACCGCCTTCTCCATCTTCCACTCTTGCATCTCTGTCTTGTACGCCTTCATCTCCTTTTCCATGTTTACTAACCTCTTGTTGGTAGCCATAAAAGTTGATTTCTTCATTGCTGGTGATGCCATTACATGCAAACCACTCAAGGGGGAGGGGCTAGAGCTCTCAAGAAGTGCTGGGTTTGCGCTCATGACCTCCATCACAAGACGGCCACACTAAACACACAGCTGTTTCCAGAACTTTCCACACTTATGCATACATTTTCTCCCGCACCAAGCATACATTTCGCATACAAATTTCCCCCCTTGCAGTTTCTGTGAATTTCTGAATTTTCTGCTTTGAATTTTTTAATTTCTGAATTTCTGAAATTCTCTGCTCTGAATTTTGAATTTAGAGAGAGGATCCTGCGCGCGTGATTGTAAGGCCTGCGCGTCCGTTTCCTACCTCTGTGCAGGTCTACCCTGCGAGCCCCTATTCTCTGCAGGTCTGCGCGCTGCTGTCTCAAGCGCCTCTGTAGGTATGCGCGTTGTTGAGCTCCACGCGCTGCTGGTTCCACACTGTTGAGTTCCACGCGCTGTTGAGCTCCTCGCGCTACTGGCTCCACGCTGCTGAGAGAGAGAGAGAGAGAGAGAGAGAGAGAGAGAGAGAGAGAGAGAGAGAGAGAGAGAGAGAGAGAGAGAGAAGGCTCTCCATGTTGATAACAAGCTGCTCATACAAGTGACCAAGGGTGGTCCGACATAGATCTGACATGCCCTTATGGATAGACCCAAGGTACGCAGAACTGCGACTACTACTGGCACTGCCAATTGCTCCTGCACACGAGACCACTGACACAGACTCTACATGGGCAATACCGAACTGCATCTCCTCTGGGAAACAAGGTGGATCTAGAGAGAGGAAACAAGGCTCAAGGCTGTCATTGTATGGCTGCCCTCTAGAGGAGAGGGAATCCTCTTCTCTCCTAGGCCTACATTAGAGATGCTCTGCCTCTGCAATCCTCCACCTATAGGCTGCCCTGTGTGCTGTCCTCGGTGTTGGTGACCGCAACTGATGGGCTGCCAAAAACGCTAGTTGGGGCTGCTGAAAAACGCTAGCAGATCTGCCCTCCACATGCCCATCTGATCACCCTAGGGCTGCCCCCAAGGGGCGTTCTTGCACTCCAGGCTTGTGCACACTGTCTCCCTCTAGTGCCCGTGCCCTCACATATATACCCCATAAGCCCTGGTCGGCCAGCTGTCCAACAGCCACGATTGAGAATGAGCATAAGAAAATGCACCTGCAGCCAGTAAGTCCATGGGAAAAACATGGCAAGGCTTGGAAATATATTCAGGAGCCTAATGGCCATGGAACCAAGCCAAAAACCCATGGCTAAACACAACCCAACATGAGAAAAAAACCTCACTGGCCGGGCACAGCCACAAAACAGCCCCCACTCCCTAACACCTGTCCTTGGGAGAAACTGGGACCAACTAGACAAAACCAAAGAGATGCTTGAACTCTAACAGTAGTAAAAGCGGGGGCACTAGGCCTACTTAGAGCGAGGGCATTTGAAAGAAGCGGAGGGCGCAGCTGGAGGCAACAAGCATGGTGTGGGATCAAATGGAGCGCAAAGCCAATAGGCAACAGCTCGCTGTCGAGAAGTTCGCGGCAAGGCCAGAGAGGCGCCATGCCTCTAACTTTGAGAATTTGTGACTTGAATAATTACACACACAACTTATTCAAGAGTAATGTAAGAGGTAACGAAGAACACCTCCAGTTCAGCCATGAAAGCTCCACTCTTACACAAGACCAAATACAACTCAAAACTCATGTGTTTAATGATTTCATGTAGCCTGGCCTTCAATTACATATATACAACGCTAGGTTGCCCTCTGAAAAACCCTTGCTTGCTCACACTTATTTGAAGAGAGAAAACCCTAATTGGCACCCTCACACACTCGAAAACAAGAAAGAAGCAAGCCGGGACTGCACATAGTGCACCATAGAGAAATCACGTGTATCCCTCTCACAAAGGGTGAAAGTGCTGATATTCGGTCATAAGCAAGCACCCCCTTGCTTACCATCACGGCACCGTGACTAATGTGACATTTTGAGCCACATTTGACCCAGAATGGGTAGATTTTTACCATTTTCTTGCCCTTTTTTGGCCATTTTTCACTCAAAAATGACCCGCCAAGTGTTCTTCAGCTCATAAGCCAACTTTGTGGAAAAAAACACTTCTAAACTCATGCTGCATTTCTTTGAATAACTTCATGACACTTGGAAAACATTCCTACACATACTCAGTAATTTCTTGTCAAGAGTTAGATGCACACTTCAGGAATGTGATCAGACATATTTCCTTCTATAAAAAAGCAAAGTAAAAAATTGTGAAAGATGCAACCTTGAATCATCAGCCAAATTCTCTAGAAAAGTTGCTTTATGCAGCTAGTTTCCTAGATTCTCTCAGCAATTTCTTGTCAAGACTTAAAATTTTTGCATCTTTACATAACGTGATCCATCATAATCTCTTCTACAAAAAAGGAAAGTCAAAAATTGTGAAAGATGCAGTCTTGAAATATCAGCCACATTTTCTAAGAAAGTTACTTTATGCAGCTCTCCATTGCCCTTTTACATGTTTTAAATGTCATTCGATAGATTCTAAAGCTTTACCTGTTCGTTTAGTGCTTTGACATCATCAAACAAAGCATGAACCTCAGCCCGAGCATCCTCTTTTTCCCTCGTCTCAGACTCTAGTCTTGACAAAATTTGAGACCTCTCTTCTTCTAGCTCCGTAAGCCTGAAAGCTGTAACGCAATTAGCAAAGATACGCCAAGCTTTCCTGTTATTTTTTGGCCAAGTATAACGCAGTAAATCTGCAGGTAAATGCTGCAAAAGACGACACTCAATAATTATTTTATATTCAATTGCATGAAAATTGACATCCATGCCATCTTTCACCATGCATTTCATAGAGAAAAGTGTGATTCTGCTGCATCGTCACATTTCCCAGGTTCCCAACATTGGCCCGTTTTCTGAAATCAAGTAGGTTTAAGGCTACTGAAACAGGCGCGCGCACACATGAGAGAAATATTTATCAGGATTTTCCTTTGTGATCTTGTTCAAACCTCAATTGCATACAGGAAAGCTCCACATTGACAATCATCATTGTCAACCCTAATAACTATCATCCAGATCAAAATTATTTTTAATTCTTTCTGGCTTACACCCATTTGACAAGCCTTCAGATACATCTACAGCCAGCATCTCAAGCAATCATCAATTGTGTATGAGTTAAATAATGCATGCCCAACCAACTTGATAAGTAAACTGGAAAAGGATATCAGCTATTACCTTTCTTTCAGATTAATAGTTTGATGCAAGTTTTCGCGAGCTTCTTGCAACTTCTCTTGGCATTCTCTGGTCTTCTTTTCATGATCTTTTTGGAGAAGATGTAGCTCTTTCTCGTAAGCTTCAGCCTGTAAATAGCTTGACAATATATGTTATGCACAAGAATTTAGCTTTACTATTATGTAGTCCTAGCCACAAAATATTATAAGTGTTCCTAAACCTACGCCACCATGTACACTCTGCCAATGACAACGTCGTTTTGCTTACCTTACTCAAGCTGGTCATTACTGTGTCTTCAATTTCAGATGAAACTTCTTCTAGAAACTTTAATCGACCAATTTCCAGCTGTACTGAAACCCATTCAATCAACCAAAAAGGTAAGCTGACTAATGAAAGTATTTATACCAAATATATCATATGCTCAACATGGACCTAAGCATGTGAAAATCACTTGACTTAGAAATTGCAATCTGAGACTAGAGCTTTTTGCAAAGAAACTGCTTTTACCTGCTTTGCTAGGTCACGTTGTTGCTCTTGTGCAATTTGCAGAGCATGCTCACTTTGTTTCAACTGTAAAAACCAAAAATCCACTTAAGAATAGCTCAAAGAAATTCATGTTCTGTTCTGTAAGTGATGCATTCTTCACAGCCCTAGAACCTTAATCATCCTCTTTACGAGTCTTTCTTCCGAGAGAAAGAGTTTAAAGTATTAGACTGCTTTTGCAAAGCTCCCTAGAAAAACTTGCCATTGCTCAATATGGCAATTAATATGCACTAGTTAGAAATTAAGGAAAGTGTTCTTTTGCATACAATTCATAACACCTTCATAAGGAAAACCATGTTGTCAGCTGTGACTCGTGCAACCACCTGAAGTAAAAAGACAAACCTTGAGAGGTGGTACTTGTTAATTGCCTTAAAACCTCTATTCAATAATTTGGATTAGCAAAAATATTTGCTGAATGCATGCGTAACAGATTAACCATCACTCATTCTACTTATCCAGCAAAAATTTGCAACTCAGCAATAGAGCTCAAGACCAAATACATGGGAGTACACAGCATAGTAGGTGGTGCTTAATCACAGCTTCATGCAAACTCCATGGATATTTATTGTGCAGATGATAGGAGTCAAAAATAGAGTTGAATGTGGAGGGTCAATAAAACATACACCACTTGCTGTTCAGCCAAGGTCTTACCTCCTTATAACGTTCGACTTGTTCAAGTGCAGACCGTTCATTCTGCTTCAATGAAAGGGCTTCTTCGAGTTCCCTTTTCAACCTTTCGTTCTCTGCTCTGAGAAGGCGAAACTTTTAGAAACCGCAACACTTCATGAGTTCTTCATAGTATTGGTCTTATAGCTGCAGCAATTTTACTCAACAAAAAAATTTGCATTGCACGCAATAGGCTTGAGCTTACTTCATTTGCTCCTCAGCTTTGAATCTAAGTTCATCTAGCTTCTGTTCCTCTGCTTGACAACTCATTGAGGGCTTCAAGGTAGAAAACATGAGCAAATTTATTGCAACGAAAAACATCAAGCCAACAAAGTTGAGGGATCATAATTACTAAGTATCTAATTAAGTTTACTTCCCATGCTCTAAATGTTTTAATTCTGCTATCATATAATGACGTTTTTGACATAGTTCCACTACATTAAGTGGAGGATGATAAGTCCTCAGCTTGAATTGGGGAATTTTCATAGGACATCAATAAGACAAGTCCATTAATGCTTTGAAAAGGAGCGTTGAGATAGAAAACAAAAATGCTTGCTCATTAAAGTTCCTTCACACAAGAAAGAAAACAGGCTATAGCTTATAAACTTCTTTTCCGTAAAATGAACTACAAAAAGAGGTCAGCCTAAATGCACTATGTGATGTTCCACACAATATTCATTCTGTTTCTTCAGGTAAAATCTAGATAGTATTTTTGAAACTATCTGTTTTCCAGGATACTGTAATATAACTTGATTATCATTTTTAACAAGATGTTTGTTTCACACTGCTTTCAGAAGATACTAAATCAGCTTTAAAGGTGAGACATCATGTCTTTAGGTTATCTAAGCTCGGCCAGAACACAGAAGTGTCTATCCTCTGAAGCAGATGTACAAATTGCACCCTTCTAGGATGCACAATACACCACACATTCAGCCCAACCATCTCAGGTTCATGAACCATGCAGTAAACAAAGACTTTGGAAACACTGATAGCAGGACTGCCGAGCACATGTGAAAGTCATCCTCATCAATTTAAAGAGGGAAATCCATAATCTCTCTAGGGCTCTGAAATACTATGACCAACATGCAAGTTCATAAATGGGTGTTAGTTCCAAAAGCCGTCAACTATATTTAACGAATCTCAAAAAGTTTCCAGAGATACAGACCAGACCAGTCAATAGTCAGGGATCGAAACACTAGCTACCTAAGATCCTACAACAGGCCAGTCAATGGTCAGGAATTGAAAAAGCAATACCCTAGCTAAGATCTTACAAAGTGCCAAGCAAAAAAGTCCATTGGCAATCCAATCTGCAAAATTAAGCATAGCTTCCACAAAAATCGATTTTCTACAGTGAACTTTATGATAAACGAAACTGTAGAACTAATGGTCAGTTTCTGTACCTTTGAAAAACTGAACGACACCCTTCTGCTGTCTTTTGATCCACAAACTATTCTACCTTTGCCTTCGTCATCTTGCAAATAAGTTAGAGCTTTCTGCAGAGACAGAATGTTGTCATTGGCCTCTGAATTGTATCAGCTACCTAAAAGCACAAATAGCACTTGGTGCCAACACTTGTACAAATGTCAAAAAGATCTTAAACATGAATCTACAAAGTCTTGCCTGCATAGTTGATGTGAGATCATCTACTTTTTGGATGACATCAAGCTGAGTCTGCCTTCCAAGCAAATCAAAATGAGTACAAGAGATGAGAAGCTTCACCATGCTTATGATATTTTGAGCTAATATAAGCAATAAAGCCTTACAGAATGATCTTGTCTTTTCATTCTCTCATCCAAAAGTGCTGATTGGTGTTTCATGTCCATTATCTGCCAAAGCAATGAAAATCCTGGATATAAAAAGCATGCCCATGCTGAATACAGAGTGATTTAAAAGCAATAAACAATATACCTAGATGAATCCAGGATAAGCCCAGATTCACCCTTAAAGGAAAGTGCAAGGTACAGACCCATGGTAGTCACCCACAAGACAATATAACCATCAGCTCCATCATGCATAGTATTGACTAAATACCACGACATCCCCACTAACGTCGTCAGTGCCCAATAGTGGGTGTAGAACTAGGTACTAACATATGCTCCCAAACACAACACACACCGCACGCACGCACACATGAGCATACATCAACACAAAGTTCAGCGTACTGAGTTAGCACATTTCTACAATTTGTAACGTTATGCCCAGAATCCTTCACCTGGGTGTGCAGAGATGTTAGCTGCAAGGAGACTTTCATCAGTCTGCTGGAAAGCAATTTGGCTGATGGCTTTTTCAAGGCACCAAATGCCTGTGCAGCCATATTGAAAAGTTTGTCCCGATCAGAGAAGGCAGTAACAGGAGAGTTTACAAAATATATTTGTGGCCAATGTGTTGTCATATGTACATGTTTACAAACCTTCTTATTTACAGATGCAAGTCCGTCATCTTGAAGACTTCTGATGACTTCCTTGACTATAAGAGTGGCTTCTGCTGTTGCCTGTAGTACAAGAAGGATTAGTCTTCCATGTAGACCTTGACTGACCCAAGCTTGCAATCGATAATCTGTTTAATAAAGAATCTAGCAATTATGAGAAATAGTAACTTCCCATGCACGAAAAAAAATCATGTCATGGTCGTAGCCTAAAGCTACGCCCAAATTGCACTTCAAAAAAAATTGCACCAAGGTAGTCCAACAATCAGCTAAACATCTTTTACTGACATATCTCTTCAAAGAAACTAAATACCTCCATAAGTTCCACAAGCACTAGAAATGTTAGAGGGTGAGATAAATTGTGAGAGTATTCATGAATGAAATTGTGAGAAATAGCTTGTTAAAGGGTCAGGTCGCCTGGGTTCGTGCTCCTGCACACTGGCTATGGCAGCCGGGCACATGAAAGGGAGCGGGAGCTGCGGCTGATGATCACAGTCAAATGGCAGATCAAGCTTCCGATTATGCATCAAAATTTTGACGACAATTCAAATAGCTAGGCGGCTGCTGAGAAGATGTGCACAAAGACAAAATATTTCACATCTTTTTAGGGGCTGGGTGCATTAGTTCAATGGGTTATGTAGCAGCCAGTGAATGGAACCAGGCAAAGGGCTGGAAGGCGAAGCCCATGCAACCTAACCCAAAGCTAAACCTTTGAAGATCTTCAAAATAAATAGACACACATTTTTGTGTTTAAAAGGAAATTATGAAGGGACATCTCCTTTTAGGCATCACCATCACTTTTATTTCATGTAGCTTGATATGATATTTCATGATCAGTTTTACTTGGGGGAAGAAATAAAAACCATTATAACTCACAAAATCATGATGACCTTATCTCTGAGATCGATCAGTGTGCCTCTGGTGTGAGGAGAATGTGAGCTCTGCTATGGTAGCTGCTCCTCCGGCTGCCTAGTGTCTGCTCTAACGAAGTCTGTGATCCGTCTCTGAGACTGGCTAGCCCCTCCCTCTCAACAGGATCTCTCTGTGTCTGCGCAGCTTGAGCAAAAACAGTCCCAAACATCTCTGGCCCTCGCCATCAACATTATCTTGGTCTTTGAGGCCACAAATCCTCGGATGTAAAGCCCGGACACGCCTCCTTTGCTCCTCTTCTAGTGTCAAGTTAATGATGGTGGGTGTGGGGATTGTCTCCTTGCATTTTCCTTTCTTTGCGATCTCGATCCATTTCTCGGCCTCATCCGCTTTTTGTTGGGTCTTTGTAATAACATCCGCCCACGAAGTCGTCATTGCTTTGTGTTGCTTCTCCCCATCTTTGATGGCCTGCATTTCTTCTTTGATTTTGAATAGTTCGTCAACCACTTATAGATTCTCAGGGGTCGAGAACTTATGTCCACACCAGTGAGATGCGCATTAACTCTCGCTAAACTGCTAAAAATCAGACCACATACGTGGAATGATGTTGGAAAACGTCTTGAGAAAACGGAAATAAAAAATCCAATCGAAACTTTAAACCTTGAAATGAAAAAGTGAAACTAACCCAAAAAAAAAAGCAAAACCAGTGCCCATAAACAAGGTTGGGGATTACTGCGAAGGAGAAGAAGGGAATACCACACTACCCATAGAACACTTGGGAGTAAAAACCATTGCAATCCTGGATAGTGGAACGGACGTTGCCATTGCTACAAAATCGATTTGGGAGAAATAGGGAATTCCTGCCCTAAGAAAAACTTGGATGAAATTGCAGCTAGTTGATGGCTATATTGCAAAACCTATCGGTATTCTAGTACAGGTGGTGATGACTTCTTGTGGAATCGAGTATGAACATACGTTCGCTTTAGTAGATTTTGGTACTGAGAATAACTATGATGTTATTCTCGGAAGGCCATTCATGCGCCCGTTAAAGATGGTTCAGAACTGGGGTCATGATTGTATCTATTTGCACCACACGGAGACCACTACACGTATCAACTTAAGTGACCACAGCTACATAGATGTACAGAGAATACCCGTAGAGGATTTTGATTCGGCAAAACTGCTATAGTATCGGAAGTACATGCGTAGTTAAACTCTACACCTATGGATGTGTGGAGCTTCAGATTGTGACAACTTTGCCAAGGACAAATACAAGAAAGCAAGACCATTTGAGGGTCCGCACTACATACCTGGGTCTTTTCCTGAAGAAAGAATGGAGCCCTTGGAGTGGACTCAGCTTTTGGCTACCTTAGATGTGTGTGTCAATGAGATCACGTCCCTTTTGCATGATTAGAGTGAACCTAGACATAAATCACCGAGAAACAATAGAGCCTAGTGAAGTACAAGAAGGGGAGACCGAAGTGCAGTGCTTGCATATCCGAGATGAGATTTATGGGCTCCAAGATTTAATTTTTCGAGCTCCAATCTCTGCTTCTGTTAAGCCGCTCAAAAAGCTCTTGAAACTTATTCAAAAGAGTCTCCAAGAGAGATAATCTCCGCTCCGCGAGTTCACTTCAAAATTCCCCAAGACAATCCACCCATGAGGGGGGTCTCCTCCGATGTCCAAGAGGCGCTCAAAACCCACAGCCAAGTAGCATTTTTAAAACATTGTCTTGCAGGAGTCTTCGGGTCACCGACAAGTGGGGAAGGTGGCTGTCGTGAAGGATCTTGAGTTGGTATCAACGTTTTAAAACGCAGAGCTCGGGGGAGGGAGTCCTGTCGTCGCTAGCAAGGAGGGGAGATAGCTTCAAAGCTTCACACCCCCAAAAGGGGCCTCGGATGATTTCACCCTTTTCAGCAAAGCTTTCCAAAACAGCTTTACCAAGGGACTTAAAAACCTTTGCCCAAGCCACCAATAAGAAGGGAAAATTCCCTCTCTTCTTCGCAAGGTGCCCAGCTCTTCACCCGACTACAACGTTTTGAAACGTTGGGCTCAACAGTGGGAAGGGAAGACGGGAAGGGGGGTCACCGTTGAGGGAGACAAGGGACAGCGTTTCGAAACGGTGTTTAAGGTCATGTTAAATGCTTTTGAATTAAGGGCCTTTAAATATGTGCCTTGGGGCCTCACTCTTGCATTCTAGGTTTGCGGCAGCAAAGACCGAGTCCACCGGTAGTTGTACCTTTGTGAAGCAATATAAAAGGAATACCAAAAGGGGTGCCAAGGTTTTGGAGCCAGTACTCTAAGAGTGGAGCTCCGCCACTCCGTATCTGCCATGTGAACTCTCTCTCTCTCTCTCTCTCTCTCTCTCTCTCTCTCTCTGTGTGTGTGTGTGGGGGAAGCAGACCTAGAATGTTAAATTATCGTATTTCCACTATGAATGTACCTTCAGAAGAGCGTTCCAAGAAGCATCGGAGCAGAGCTGGGTGGAGGAGGTAGGCAAGGTGGAGCACTTGGATCCCACACAACAGAGCTGTTCCTCCTGCTGCTGCTGGTCCTGACGACGACGTTGCGCCATCGCCAAATTTTCGCTGCCAAGAAGCAGGAACTTAACTGTAATTCGGGGCCAGCTCGGTGGCGGGTTGCAGGCGTGGAAATATGTTGCTACTTACTTTATAATTAATTTGAAACAACTATGTGCCACACATTTTCCACTAGAGTGCTTCGTTAGCCGCAGAGTCCGAGGGTAAGAGAAAACAAAAACCTCTAGAAGACAAAAACTTGGGGGCAGGGAGAGAGAGAGAAGAGAGAGAGAGGTGTATTTTTTAGAGGGTAAGAGAAAACAAGAACCTCTAGAAGACAAAAACTTCGGGGGCAGGGAGGGAGGGAGAGAGAGAGAGAGAGAGAGGTGTATTTTTTGTTATCATCTTGGATGGACAAATATGACCTGTAGGACCAAAGGTACATGTGATTTTTTATTATCGTTTTGGGTGGTAAATATGATGTATGGGATCAAAAGATACATATGATGAACTATATGGATAAGTGACTTTCAATGCTCAAGGATTATGTGACGAGACACAGTGGAGAGCCCACGCTATGGCTGGAGCGGAATGTATGTAGGTATAAGTCATGACTGAAAATCTGAGGAGCAGTTTCAAAATTCGAAGGTGAATTCTTTCCAATCTAATTCATCACAAATATGAATGTGTTCATGATGCTCAATAAAAAGTCTACCAAATACTACAAAGCATCAAGTTTGCAATTTTGGAGGACAGTATTGGTCATTGAATTTTGGATTATCTGCCTTCAATTGCAAAAGAGCTTCTATACCACTCTTGAACTTGTGAGGAGCTTCTCCCAGAACGTGTGCATCCCAACCTCTTTTTATGACATTCCAGTCATTCTATTTCACAATGTCCCAACAAAACTAGCTCTTCAAGACTGCATTGCAGACCCAAATCAAAGTGAAACAATCAACAACGACAATTTCTATTGATCTTGTCTTGGCTCTTAAGGTGTTTGCACGGATGCATTAAGACCCATATTGAAATCTTAGCAAGCTCTTTCAAACCAAAAGGCAGCTGTCGATATTTGGTAATCACAAGGTACCTCATAGCGATCCATAGTTACATGCATACTCCCCCCTCCAGATGCAAGTGAGGCATCCTCTCCTTGTTGCCGTAACTCTTCTAAATCTTTCTCGAGCAAAATATTGGAAACTATATATGCCATTTCAAAATTTCTCGAGTAAAAAAATTTATGAAAGGATGAGAGAGAGAGAGAGAGGCCACCGATTGCCGTGATTCAAAGGTGTACCTCGAAAGAATGAGATACCGATCGTAGTGCTTCAAAGGGGTACCTTGCAGAAAACCACGAGGAGGGTTAGAGGTTTGTCAAGCTCAATGTACGTAATCATACAAGATGTCAATGTTATTAATTGTTTGTTGTTCCAAATTTTATGTTTCAAAAAAAAACAAAACATGCAAGTTTCCTTGCATGGGGGAGTTTGCACAGTCCTCCCCAATTTTATAATACGAGGGAACGTGCCATTCCCACGATAGCGTGCAATTCTCAGTGTGTTCATTAACTGCGTTCGCAGTGTCAAAAATGTCAAAAATCACAGAATGATAATGCGTACTCACCGCACGATTGAATGTCTGTCGTCGATGCACCTTGCATCAATGATGTTGGGCATCTCCTGCTCTTAACCCGCTGCTGCAAGAGACGACAATGGATAATGAAGGAGATAAGCTTGTGACTATATGGGTGGAGGAACTTTAGGAAGGAGCGGGAATTTTTATATTTCAGCTTGTGTCCTTTCACGGGGGAGTTTGCACAGTCATCCCCAATTTTTATAATACGAGGGAACGTGCCATTCCCACGGCAGCGTGCAATTCTCAATGTGTTCATTAACTGCGTTCGAAGTGTCAAAAATGTCAAAAATCACAAAATGATAATGCTTACTCACCGCGCGATTGAATGTCTGTTGTTGATGCACCTTGCATCAACGATGCTGGGCATCTCCTGCTCTTAACCCGTTGCAAGAGATGACAATGGAGAATGAAGGAGATAAGCTTGTGACTATTTGGGTGGAGGAACTTTAGGAAGAAGCGGGATTTTTATATTTCAGCTTGTGTCAATTCAAAGCCTATCAAAATTCACTCGTCGCTTCATACATCCAAATCTGGTGGAAGCAAGAACGATGGTGCTCAACTGTGAAAGGCACTTTGCATCTGATGAAAACAGCCAAGCACTTCCTGGCCCTAATCTTGTTGGGCATATCCTGCAATCAATGCATTCCAAGAGACTGCATCCTGGACATAAAGCTCGTCAAGAACTTGTTGTGCTTCGGAAAGTACACTACACTTGGCATACATGTCAACCAAAGCATTACCAAGCACGACATTTTTGTTGAACAGTCCCCGACTAACAAGCTCATCGTGAATTTGTTTTCTTGTGTCGACGTCTTTCAAAGTGTCACATGCCTTCAAAATGCAAGCATAGGTGACTGCATCTGGAGAGAAGCCCTCGCTTCGCATCCGCTGGAAACATCCCAATGCTTCTTGGCCCTGCCCCTGTTGGGCATAACCTGCAATCAATGCATTCCAAGAGACCGCATCTCGATCAGGAAGCTCGTCAAGAACTTGTTGAGCTTTCAAAAGTACACCACACTTGGCATACATGTCAACCAAATCATTGCCAAGCATGACAGTTCTTTACAACAGCCCCTGATTGACAATCTCATCGTGAATTTGTTTGCCCATACAATGTCTCACATAATGCCACATGCCTTCAAAATGCAAGCATAGGTGACTGCATCTGGAGAGAAACCCTCACTTCGCATACAATGGAAACAATTCAAAGCTTCCTGGCCCTGGCCTTGTTGAGCATGTACTGCAATTAATCCAGTCCAAGAGATGACATCTCGGTTGGGAAGCTCGTCCAGAACTTGTTGCTCTTTCCAAAATACACCATACATGTATACCAATGCATTGCCAAGCACGACATTCTTCTCCAACAACCTCTGACTAGCAATCTCGTCATGAATTTTTTTACCCAGATCAATGTCTTTGAATAATATCGCATGCCTTCAAGGCACAATCATAGGTGACCGCATCCGGAGAGAGGCCCTCGCTTCGCAAGCGATGAAAATAGCCCAGAGCTTCGTGACCCTGCCCATGTCGGGCATATCCTGCAATAAGTGCAGTCTGCTGACCGACGACATCCCGGACTGGAAGCTCATCAACAACTTGTTGTGCCCTGACAAGTGCACCGCACTTAACATACATACTGGCCAACAAGCTTTGTAACTTGCGAACTGCTTATGGAGAAGATCGAATTGGTCCTGAGTGTGCCACGTGGGTTACTGAGAGGCCAGGGATGTGATTTCCAAAACTTGTTGTGCTTTCCAAAGTACACCACAATTAGCATACATGTATACCAACGCATTGCCAAGCACGCCATTCTTCTCCAACAACCTCAATCATCATTTTTACTTTCTCTGGAAGGAGAAAATTCCACCTGTAATTACTAGCATAAACTACACTTAATTAAATAAACAATGAACACGGACCAACTTCTTTGTATTGCTTTCCATCACCAGATCGGGGTCCATGAGGTCGAACAGGGGAAACCCCCCGCAGCCAAGCTCAAGCAAGTCCCCGCCTCTATCGACTCCTACAAAGATGTTTCTTTCTCTGCTTCAGGCAACCTTCAACGAAGCAGCGCAACTGCTCTGAGAGCCAAGAACGATGGCAATGGATTCTCATCTTCCAGGCTTCTGTGACGACAATGAACCCATTTGCACTCACTTCCTTTGTGTGCATCAGCCTACAAAGGCTATACTCTATCTGTGCTTCCGTTTCCATGGTTTTCGGCTTTGCTTCACAAGAACAGGGGCTGTGAGGGCTCGACATGAGTGCGCTAAGGGAGACCATCTACCCCCTTGTACACACATGCGCCACCAAGAAAGACCTCCGTTCTGGCCGACAGCTTCTCACCCAGATGCTCTACAATGGCCTCAACACGGTGTCGGCATTAGTCGATCAGCTCATCCATCGTTTCGCTACATGTGGTACCTTGTGGAGAAGATCGAATTGCTCCTGAGAGCAACGAGAGGTTGATCAGAGGCTGCACGAGGGTCAAGTTATTCCAGGAGAGCTTTCTTTTGCCTGCGTTAAAAAAATCTTGAGAATCAGCCACGTGGACGATGTCCTCGTTGGACTAGCACAAAGGTCATCTTTGTGTCTCGTTGGATGTATGGGATTATTAGAAGTCGACAGTCAATAAACAAATGAGGTTATGTATGCTCATTGAAGCGAAGGCCAACACAACTCATATATTTGTTTCCGAATGCCGAAAAAATTATTTTGAATTGACAATGTGCAATCTGATGATGGGGATAAACCCTCAACACATTTGTATTGCAATCTTGCTTGAGAAGAGGCAACAAAGGTAACAAATTAACGACATCCTTACCGTGACCAAATTCAAGATGTCTGTAGAGAGAAAAGCTCATAACTCTTCAAGACAACGAACCTCTATCAAAATAATTTGTGGGTGATGTTGCAAGAACCAGGAAACCTAACTTTGCTACCCACAAAGAGAGAGCCCAAAAAATTTGAGGAAACTTCAAATTGCGACGAATTGAGTCAGAAAGCCAGCAAGCAAGAAAATGGCCAGAAAGAATTCACAAAAGGAAACCTGCAATCAGTGTATTCCAAGAGGCGACATTCCGGACAGGAAGCTCCTCAAGCACCTTTTGTGCTTTCTGGAAGCGCACCAAATTTGGCATACATATCGACCAAGACAGTGCCAAGCATGACATCTTTCTCAAGCGCACCACATTTCCATGCATATCAACCAAGACAGTGCCAAGCACGACATCTTTTTTCAACTGACTGACAAAAAATATAATTGTGAATTTTTGTGTCTAGATCAGCATCTTGCACCACATGCCTTCAAGATGCATCGTAGGTGATTGCATCTAGAAAGAGGGCCTCGTTTCACATCTGCTGAAAACAGACTAGAGCTTTTTGGCCCTGTCCCTGTGGGGAAAATCCTGCATTCGGTGCATTCCAAGAGTCCACACTCCGGTTAGGAAGCTGAAGACAGCCTAGACCTTTCTGGCCCTGCTCCTATTGTGCATATCCCACGACCAGAGCATTCCAATGCTTTGCATCCGTTGAAAACAGCCTAGAGCTTTCTGGCTCTGCTCTTGTTATGCACATCCCGCGTTCAGTGCATTCCAAGAGGTGATATTTTGGACATGAAGCTCCTCAAGCAATTTTTGTGCTTTGTCAAGCGCACCAATTTGGCATACATATCGACCAAGGCAGTGCCAAGAACAATATCTTTCTGGCCCTGGTCTTGTTATGCATAGAGCCACATGTCTTCAAGATGTATGCATAGGTGATTGCATCCGCTAAAAATAGACTAGAGCATCCTAAACTGAGTGCACTACAAGAGTCCACACTCCGGACTCTCGACGTTGCTATTGTTGTGCACATCCCGCAATCAATGCATTCCGAGAGACGACATTTTGGACAGCAAGCTCCTCAAGCACTTTTTGTTCTTTCTGAAGCGCACCACATTTGGCATGCATATCAACCAAGACAGTGCCAAGCATGACATCTTTCCCAAGCGCACCACATTTGGCATACATATCGATCAAGGCAGTACCAAGCACGACATCTTTTCTCAAGAGACTTTGACAAACAATATAATTGCCATTTTTGGTTCCCATATCGGCATCTTGCGCCACATGCCTTCAAGATGCATGCATAGGTGATTGCATCTGTTGAAAACAGACAAGATCTTTCTCATGTGGGGCAAATCTTGCAATCAGTGCATTCCAAGAGTCCACACTGTGGATAGGAAGCTGAAATCAGCCTAGAGCTTTCTGGCTTGTTCTTGTTGTGCGTATCCCACAACCAATGCTTTGCATCCATTGAAAATATCCTAGAGCTTTCTCTTGTAGGGAAAATCCTGCAATTGGTGCATTCCAAGTGTCCACACTTTGGATAAGAAGCACCTCGAGCACTTTTTGTCCACCACGTGGAGCAATGGCGAAGCAGATTTTCAAATGGGGATGTATTTGGAATGCGACATTCCATATAGGAAGCTCCTCAAGCAATTTTTTTGCTTTCTAAAGCGCACCACATTTGGCATACATATCGACAAAGATAGTGCCAAGCATGACATCTTTCCCAGGCGCACGAGATTTGGCATACATATCAACCAAGACAATGCCAAGCGCGAAATCTTTTTTCAACAAACTCAAACAAACAATATAATTGTGAATTCTTTTGCCCAAATCAGCATCTTGCGCCACATGCCTTCAAGATGCATGCGTAGGTGATTGCATCTACTGAAAACAGTCTAGATCTTTCTATTGTGGGATAAATCTTGCAATCTCGCTATATAAATTTGAATCCATACGATAGATAAAATATGTCACCAAGGCATTGCCAAGCATGACATCTTTTCTCAACAGCCCTTGACTAACAATATTTACCTGAATGTTTATGCCCATATCAGTATCTTTCATAGAGTCACATGCTTTCAAGGCATTGCCAAGCACAACATCTTTTCTCAACATCCCTAACCAATAATATCAGCCTGGATGTTTATGCCCATATCAACATCTTGCATAGAGCCACATGCCTTCAAGATGAACTCGTATGTGATTGCATCAAGAGAGAGGCACTCGCTTTAAATAGCCTAGAGATTTTTTTGCCCTGCTCCTGTTGTGCGTATCCCATGACCTGTGCATTCCAAGAGACGTCGTTCCAAGTGATTCTTACGACACATTGCAAGTGATGACATCCCGGAGAGAATGCCCATCAATAACTTTTCATGCTTTCGTGATGGTACCACATTTGGCGTACATATCAACCAAAGCATTACATGGCATGACATCCTTCACCAAGAGCATTGGGGGTAGACGTACTGCTTGCGAGGATTCATTGCACGTTGACACTAATGGACTGATGCTGCTTGCGAAAGTGATGATCAAATTCGTTATATAAATTTGAATGCACGCAAGGCACGCCAATCACGACATCTTTTGTCAACGGCCCCTGACTAACAATATCAGCCTGAATGTTTATGCCCATATCAGCATCTCACATAGAGCCACATGCTTTCAAGGCAGTGCACGAAATCTTTTCTCAATAGCCCCTGACTAACAATATCAACCTGAATGTTTATGCCCATAACAGCATCTTGCATAGAGCCACGTGCCTTCAAGATGCACATGTATGTGATTGCATCAGGAGAGAGGCCCTAAAGTTTGGCCCTTTTTGGAACAGATAGCATTCGTGCTTTTGGTAACTTGGTTGGAATCTAGTATAAGGTTGAGCTATTGGCCCTGCTCCTGTTGTGCGTATCCCGCAACCTGTGCATTCCAAGAGACGTCGTCCGGATTCGTTATATAAATTTGATGCACGCGATCGATAAAATAAGCTGGGTGCAAGACGCCACGTGGAAGAATCTCCACCCAGAAATTTAAATTTGCTTTCTACGCTAACGAAGTAACAAGTGACAAAATCACAAGGCCTGACAATAGATGAAACGAATTAAGAACATGGAAGGGAAACACAAAGGTACAAGGATGGAAGTCACATTGATCGAGAAAGTGATTTGCAGATTACATTACAGAATGTCGGCCTCGATGAAAGATTGAAGAGTAGCAAAATTGTGTCTTCTTAGGATAAAGGTAGGCATAGAATATGGAAACATGGTTTGTTTTTGTGGAGAGGATGAGGGAAGGGAGAGATGATGGGAAAAAGGGGGGGAGGGAGGGAGGGAGGTATAAGAATCATTTAGGAATGATTAGATGTGTGGATGAATGATCGGACCAGAAGCAAAACCATGTGCCTGCGATGAATGATGCAGGGGGATTTTTAATCCAAACATGATCGAGCTTTGAGTTGTACACAGTGGTCACATCATGAATTTGTTGTGTGTAGCCATGTGCTTGGAGCTTCTCCTCCAAGTAACGATATTGATTGTTTGTGGGCTCATTGTCTACATTAAAGTCTCCCATGATGACACTCATTCGTGTAGGATGGGATTGTTGTAGCAAGGTATAGAGTTGTGTGACCAATGCGGTTGAAGATGTGTTTGGTGATTTGTAGACGCATATGATTTCCCAATCAAGGTGTTCATGAATGGCTAATATAACTTGAATGATTTCTATCCCTCGAGCTAGCAATGTTTTTGCAGAGTGGAGCTTGATGGAACGTGATGAAACTTTGGTGCAAGATCATTGGAAGGATTTTTTTGCTTTGTTTCTTGGAGGCATAGAACGTCAGAACTTGTAAAATTCAAATTGTCTTTGATATGTTTGAGATATTTGTGACTAGAAACGATGTTCAATGATTGAATGATATGATGTGTGCGTTTGTATGCGAATGGAAATTTTGTCAAATACTCCCATTTGGCATCATTGTTGAGGCGGTCAAGCTCATCAAGCACAATTTTGTCGACTTTGATTTGAGCTGGATGAATCGGATTGAGAATGTGGAGGTTTGATGGATCTTTGATGCCGAAAAGAGCAGTGTAAACCAATCCGCGTGAGTTTATTGATGTTGGATCAAAGGCTACTATGCTCATTGTCAAGCCTTGTGACCTATGGATAGTGCGTGCATTCGCTGCTTGTATTGGAAACTGAGTTCGAGAGACAGTGTTCCATGCATTTTTACCAACTTGAAATTCTTTTGTTGTTTGAAAAATTGGTGTCCACTGAGGGCCAATGGGAATCGTATTAAGGTGCTGGTTCACATGTCGTTGTTTGGAGCCTGTTGAGGAATCAAAAAACTCTATCCATGCAATAGGACAGTTAGCTCTACTGTCCACAAGCTTCAGAATTCCATCTGCGCCATTCACAAGACCGTCGGAAATATCGATATTGCCACCACAAAGCTCGACAATCATTCATGCTTTAAGCTCCAAGGTTGAGGACAAGCCTGCTGTGTTTTATGGGTTGTTTGGAACAACAAGGTTTTTGGAGCAAGTTTTATGGTGGTTGTCTCTCGCATGGATGATGTATACGTGAGTAGGCAATTCCTCAAAAAACAAGTTGATTATGTGAGTCCTTCAAGTTATTGGTGAAGTATAAATGGGGTGTTGTCAATTTGTTAAAGACCTTGTTGGTATGGTTGGTATTCTAGAGCAACAAATCCTCGGTTGTGTGTTTTGCTTTGCGTATTCTATTGAGAATGGCAATGAAGTCATTATCTGATTGACGCATTGTTTTTGTGAGCTCGTGGCATTTTACATGGGTGAGCCAGAATGAAGGCGAGAGCAGTTGCAGAGAATCCTGTGGCTTGCTGAATACCCAACGATCTCGAACCGAGCTTGCTTGACACAGGTCACCACAGAAGATGACATCTAGACCACCGAATGGTTGTATGTGATTGTGCTTAATTGATCGCAGCCTTGTGTCTATGATACGCAAGAGTCTATTCCCAATCAAAGATGCCTCATCAAACACAACAAGCTTGAGGTTTCTATACAGTTGTGAGAGCTCGGCAAGGCTCTCATAAGAAAGAGAAACATTTGGTTGGAAGACAAGGGGCAAACGCAATGCTGAGTGAATCGTTGTCCCTCCAAGGTTGAAAGCTGCTTTTCTTGTATATGCCATTAGCAATGTCGAGGGAAGATGAACATCTAATTCAAGGGAGGCATTGTAGTGACGAATCAAGCCTTGCACGATTGCTTGTAAAGTGAAAGTTTTTCCCGTTCCTGCACCACCAGTCAAAAAGAGATGGATTGGTTGAGTTGGCTGCAAGCGCTTTCTAATCATAATGTCGTAAAAAAGGGAACGTTGCTCGATGTTCAACTTGGACACAAGTGAGTGATACTCCTCGTTGCATAATGCCAATTTTCAAAATGTTGGTAAGGATCTTGTAGTGTGCTTGCTTGGTTGAATATCAAGTGCCAACTCATATTTGTATGACTCGCCAGGCTTAGATCTTGAGGATGAGGGCAATGAGAGTGTGTTTGAGGTTGCTGCACGAAGTTCTAGCTTACAATATTTTTGACGATTGTCATCTATAATTGCATAGTTTGTGGTATATTTGTCTTTCAAACAATCAACACTTGTCTCAAAGGTTTTCTCATGGCCCGTAAATGGAAGGAACAATAAGCAAAGCTCATGAAAATGCCTCTCTGCATCATTCTCCAGAATGAAGTTAGCATATCATATGACTCGAGGGTTCTTAGACTTGTGGGTAGAGCCACGCACGCACCGGTAGTTGCTTGCATAATCAGCCAAACATATGTGTGCAAGGTTGTCTGGACGATGGGTGTACTTGATGACAATATCGTTAAAGAAATTGTCAGAATCATCAGGATTCAAAGTATTCAATGTAGCTCTTCTTTTCAACAACAATGTGTTGTCTTTCGAAATCTGCATTGACGAACACGAATTGTCTGCTCGCACTATGTAAGGGTAATGAAAGAGAAATGTATGTGGCTTGCTGTGATGTCATCTCTTGTGTATTGATCAAAGCACTGCCAATTTTTTTCAACCGATTCAACGTTGACACACTTGTCTTCTTGCAATCTTGCAATATGTGCTCGATTGTTTTGCTTGTGATCGAATCGTTTTTAGTCATGTATGATGTGCAATATGCAGCAGCGCCATGGCCATTGAATATAAATTGAATGTCAATGTTTGCATCCCATAGACTGCACAACTCTTTGTTAAAATTGTTTGTGTAAATGTCCTTTGGATGTCTTTTCAAGAGTAGTGTTGGCTCTGTGATGCTCACCGAAAGCGACTTAATGTACACTTCTTCCGTCATTCCCAAAGAGGTCAACCATTCATCATACGACGCTTCTGAATCATGTCCAAGAGCAAGCAATTGATCGTCAATGCACTTTTTGTAGGCTAACAATGCGTCTTTCTCTATCTATGCCACTATGACTGGATATAGAATCATAGTTTCTCGAGAGGGTGGACGCGGAAAACCAAAAACTTTTATGTTTTTTGCATGTTTTACGATGGTAATGGGCTTGCACGCTTTTGAAAAACTCTTCTAACAAATTCTTGTTGGTAGCAATATGTATGTCGATAAAATGTATTGTATCATTATTCGGCGCTACACCAAAGAGAGGTGCATGTTTTACCCAAAGCAATCCATGATCATGCTGACTTCCTCTATTTTGAAACTCGGTCACAAAAAAGTAATCCATCAACTCACCAAGGATGGCATTGTTGCGTTTCAATTCCGTTTTCATTGCTTGAAATCTATGGACGTAGTATCGCGCTGTTGTTAACAGGATTAGAACGTACAAGTGCACGAATGAATGAGGCTTTGGTTGGGTAATCTGTTTCTTTAATATGAGGATTCAATGCACACAAATATCTTTTCAAAGGGTCCCATCTTTGCTCAGCACATGAAAATGTTACAAAGAAAGTCGGCTGGCCCAATTGACGAATCATTGCAAACACGTTTCGCTTAAGCTTCACCTTGTAATCGATTGAAGTGCGTAGTGATTGGAAGTTGTGGTACCCTAGCTCGGATGAAAGCAACTGCTCTATGTTAGTGCTAGCTTGAATATCTTTTTCTTGTAATTGCTTGCCACATAGTTTTCCCTTGCTTAAGTGCACCCATATAGATCCAAGCACTTTCGCAATAATAATTTTCATTTTTTTAAAGGACAAATTTTCAATGTTGCTTGCAAATTGTCTATCCACATTTTTAAGCTCCCATTGTGCTACTTTTTGGTATTTTTTCTTCTCCAACACATGATACTTTCTTCTTTGACCAAAAAACAATGTTGGGAATGACAACTCCTCACAAGATGCATCATCGAAAATGCTTAGAGGGTTGAATCCCTCACAAGGTGCTATACTTGCAACTTGTGAATTATGGTCCACAACTTGTTGAGCGGAGTAGATACCGTACACCAAAGTGTCTGTAGAATCATTCTCGTCTTCAAGATCTTCTTGGTGTGGACTACGACACACATCTGCATGGATTGTGAAACTAGATGACCAAGACATATCGATAGAAACACCATGCTCAATGTACAAGGAAGTGCTCAATAGGTCAACCAAAGCTTGAAGTACACAATTTGGCTGCACAATGCCACTCAAGTAAGCATGATCATAATCAAGCTTGCGCTTAATCTCAACTAGAATTGAAGCTTGATCACTAGAGAAGCGTGGCAACACTCTTTGTACTCTTGACAAGTCTACCATTACATTCGCAATGCTTGTGCGTAAACCAAATTGACCTTCAAAGTTGAGTTCTCGAATTTGTGCGAATGGTATGCGCAAAGATACAAGACGACTCTCTACTGAATTCAACCTTTCTACACTAGATATTGACACTAAAAGTTATCTCTCTTCTCATGCAAAATAGTGGTTCCTCTTGTTTCTTCAATGCGACCTTGCACAAGTGACACACTCAAAGCACCTTATCGTCAACCACCACGATTGATTTTATTTTTTTAAGAAGCAATAACTCCACCTTTGACATGCCATGCAAACTTTGACGAAACATAAGTGAACCACATGAAGCACAATCAAAAGAAGGGGTATCCTCGATGATCTTCGCATATTGTGAAGTTCTACTAGATGAAACTATAGAGATTCTTTGATGTGTTCGAGATGACTTGGACATATTGTAAATTTTGGTTGTTGTGACTTGCTTAAGGGTAAAGGTGTTGGGGTATAGACTCAAGAAAATAGATGCAACTTGCTGGTTGTCGACAAGAGTAGCTAGAGACAAAGTAGCCTCTTTAGTCCATACACATCGTCTACGTTTAGGACGGTCAAAACCACCAGGAAACCATAAAAATTCACCATGCAAACTCAACAAAACCAAAGATGGCAAAGTGGATGAAAATGGACAGTCATGCGCAGCAAAGGAGCGAGCTTCACGTATAGCCTCACCTTGGTAAAAGTAAAGTTCACATGCATCAGAAAACATCCTGCACATTATACCAACCAAGTGCACGCTCAACATCATTGAGGATTGGCACTAGACAAGAGAGATATTATAAATTCTCTTTGATCAAAAGAGGGCGATTGAAGACTTATGATCCAAGGCTGCACCCAAATTTTCAAAATGTCTTCATTTTTTAATGTTATTTGCTCCACAATAACATCAACAACTTTAGACTCAAGAGATTGCAACGAGAGGCTCAAGTTAAAAAGGTGAAGTAAGCTTAGCAAAACATCTTTGTTGTTCGAAAAATTACATATAAATATGGGATCAAGGTACAATCTTTTACTTTCTGCCCACAAAATGAGATCACTTGCCATTTTACAAAAAGTATAGTGTAACAAAGAGAAACACAACTAAGCACCTTTGAAAGTAGTGACCTGACCCGACTTGTCAATAGTGAACCAACCAGCCTTCTTAAAGTTCAAGAGCGAAGATTTTAAATCCACCAAGCTTTGCTCAAAGAGATGCAGAAATGGACGAGAGAATCCAAGCACAGAGTCGACTACAGCACCTTGTAAAATAACACCGACAGCCTCTCCATCTTGAGGATATAATTTGGCAGGTAACACTGGTTGCTTATTGATTGTAGATTGTCTTCCACAAGAGTAGCAAAATGGGTTGCTAGCTTTGCACGTGCCACAAGAAAACTCCACATCCAAGCTGTTCACACTTACAATCTCCAAAGTTCCAAACACCTACCAATTTCACATTTACCAATGAGAAGTATAGCGATTTTTATTTGATATGCAATCAAAAAAATTACCTTCTTCCCAAAGCCTAAATTCGAGACTTGTTTATGCAAGTAGTCTTGAAAGACATCAGCCAATGAAGGAGGCAATGGACACAAGATTGTAGCATCGACGACACTTAGAGTGTTCGATAGGTGCTTGAAGACGTTGATGTTATGAGCAACACAAGTGTAGAATCCCTTTTCTTTGACCTCGTTGACCATAAGTTGATAGTTGAGGCGCCGTGTTGGGACAAAGAGAAGCTGCCGTAAAACAACCTCAGAAAAAAGATACGCACTACTACTTTAAAGGCTGGTTAACACTTACACTAGCTCCCATCAGCAACAGTCAATCGAAAACTAGGAGTGCCATCACTTCTAGTTGCATTTTCTATTTTGACGACAATGAACACAATAGCCGACACCGACTCGTTAGCATTACAAATTTGGGCCAATAGCTCTTTGATCTTCTGTTCTGGATAAAGGTAGAGGCAGCACTCGAAAGGCTCTGCCTTAACAACCAAAGTAGTTGCATCTACATACAAATCCCACAAGCAGGTACCACTGTCTTTTGCAACAACCCTTTTTACACATGCCCCCTCGATGCGCACGGAATCATGGACAGCAAAGGCCTCGATAAACTCTGAGAGGTATATCTCAGTCACAACAAAAGTCACAGTATGGCGAGATTCTCTGTCAAGGAGGTCTGCACGCATGTATCTACCAAAGTTAGACTTGGGTATTTCATAAGTACCATACTTACAGAGCACTTTGCATTCCAAGGCAAATCTAAAATTTGCAGTCTCTGACAATTCGGAGATAGCTAAGTTTCTTAGGGCAGGGGCTATGGCTAGGTGTGAAGAGAAAGATTCAGCATTAGGCTCGTCTTTCTCTTCACCTATATTTTTTTATCAGAGGTGACGAGAATGAGGTATCTACCAAGCACCTAGACGCTTTACCTAAAAACAACCATTGGTGTGAGTAATATACTCTATCGAATCAATAGGGAAAACAACAAGCATTACCTCTGACTGCGAGCAATGCCTTTTTTATAGCTGAAGAAGACGCTTTATTCAACTTTCCTCTTGGGCTAAGTTTTTTGCTATGCGGGGAAGATTTAGAGGACTGATTGAGGTTTTGAGCCAAAGGTGAAAAATCAGCAGCAGTGTTACACTTCATACTCTCAAGAAGCTCTCTTTGCAACGAAGGTGCTTCCACACGCTCGGGCTCAGATAGTGCATCATCAAAACTAACATCTACAAACATATGCTCATGTCAATGCTCGAGATGACATGCTCAAAGTAATCACAGCTCAAATAAAATCTTGTTAACATACTCACCATTCATGGGAGTATCCATTGTATTAGGTATTTAAATCTAGAATTGCAAGAAACTATGAGCAAGAAGAGCTTAGGCTTCAGGAATAGCATATGTAGATTGTGCAAGAGATAGTTGTTTATATACGAGCTGTAAGAGAAGCAGTGGAGAGCAATAGTGCACGTGTTTCTATGATGAGAGCCAATGCCTCACGTTCAACATAGAAACCAAAGCAGAGAGATTGCAATAAGATGATGCAATATCTTTTCATAAATGAGAAGATATCATTTCACATTTTTAAAGTAAGAGAGCACGTTTTTGGGGGACGACTTTATAACCTGTCTTGGTAGCAATGAAAGTAAGTAGTTTTTTTTTTTTTCAAAGAGTGAGTTGAACATCTCACAATAAATCAAAATAAAATGACATATATTATAGTTAACAAATATATACTAGGATAGTGCATTTATCATGGGCGACATGTTTTTTCAGGAGAATTTAATATTATCAAAAGTTTTTTTTAAAATAAATTTAGGCTTATTATTTTAAATATTGAAAAGTCTTGACTCCATAAGAAAAAACCTAGTGCAATTCAAAACCCTAATCCTTTTAATAAGGATAGAACATGTTTCTCAAAAATAATATAAACCTGTATGCTTTATAATATTAAAATTAAGTTTGTGTACAATAATATCTTCTTAATTTTGATAAATATTTAATGGAAAATTATGACGACTAAAGAGGCTATTTTGCTCAGGGATTCTATCCTAAGTTTGGAAACAAATTAGCAACAAAACATAATTCAAAAGAAATTACTAAACAAAATTATCCGCGAGTGCAATTAAATTCCGCCTTGACATTTGTCTTTCCCTATCCCATAAGCTCAAAACAGAATACCCAACATAAAGGATGTGAATCCATAGTTGGGTATATAGTCATCATCACAGCTTATCCAGTAGAAGAGTACCATTCGTTTTAATGCTCAGTCTATTTTTATTTCATCTCTATTCATCTAGAGATGAATAGCAAATGAGTAGAAATCATAGCAAATCCCCGATAAACTGAGAGCAAGTCGTATATAAAAGGCTCTATCGCTTTGCCTGTAGAGGCATAACAAAAATACTCAAGGACAGAAAGAACTTGACACATACTACATACAAAACACTAACCATAAGCACAAGACACCAGGGGATGGAAACAAGGCTGCTAATTCTCACGTCACCGAAGAAAGAATGAATAATATAAAAAACATAACCAATTTTAAGCATCAAAGATGCTATCACGGAAGTCTAAAAGGAAAATTCATATAGTGTTCCAAGATTTGCCTTGCGAAACTGAGGAGATGAAAGTAGCAAAACATTCTTGAAGTACTTAAATTCTTTTCGTCACTCAGCTTAAAGAGAAAACAGTCCTGGATATTAGCTTCATCAGTGAACGTCAACTGGTGCATACAAGGAGCAGCCTTGAGCTTCTTCAGCAGCCACAAACCAGAATTGAACATGGTGTTAGAGTTGTACAAATAGCCAAGCTGAGGGCATGAGATCGACAGTATGTGTGTATGTACTCCAAAAAAGCTTTCATTAGCGGATCTGTAGAGTCAAAGCAGACAATTGGTATAATAGATAACAACAATAAACAAAACCGAATGTACTCTTAACAGTTTCAACACTAAGAAGAACAATCAAAGCTTCCCCTTGTGTCAAGATCAGACTATTGAACCCGTTATTGATTCCAATCCACACCAAATAAATATAGAAAAGGACATGAAGCAAAGCCAAAGATATCCGGCCCCAGTCCATACCTGAAACCTCAACATTATGTAAACCTCGACATTATCTGAAGCCAATAATTAGTTAACTTAGCCTCCAAGTGGTAATGCTCGCACTGCGTCCCAGCCCCTCTCAGGAACTGCTTGCACAGCTGCGTCCTAGCAAATCCATTTGGATAGCTTCTACTGCCCTGCAATCCGAAGCAAAATTACACATACAAAATACAAATGCATAAGCAAGGCAAGATAGATATAACGCAAATGTATGGAAAAATAAATGCAGCTACCTCTGCAATAGTACTGTGCATCAACTACAGCAGAAGTGCAGCAGCCCCGACCAATAACAGTATTCCCATCTTCAAACACAAGCTCTTGAGATGCTCTTTACATGCTCATGAATACGGATTAGTCATCGGACCCTGTGGAAGTGGCGGGAAGCAAGGCCCGATGGGTGAGCAAAGAATCTTGATGCCAAGACTTCACAGATACCGAGATGTTCTCAGCTTCTGCAGCTGATTCTAACTCACGCTGAAACTGCCAAGCGAAAGGCACCGGGGCTGACATCGTGCAAGCCCATCATATCCGTCTTGAAGCCCCATACCTGATACAAGAAGAAACCAGATAAGCCAAAGCACAACGAGGGGGGGGGGGGGGAGAGAGAGAGAGAGAGAGAGAGAGAGAGAGAGAGAGAGAGAGAGAGAGAGAGAGAGAGAGAGAGAGAGAGAGAGAGAGAGAGAGAGAGAGAGAGAGAGAGAGAGAGAGAGAGAGAGGGGGGGGGAGAGTGGGAGGAAGCTTGTTGGAATTAGGGTTGCAGAGAAACACACACAGCTTGGAGAAGATGAAGGAAGCTCAAGGCACACAATAGAGAGTGTATTACTTAGTGTGCAATGGAAAGATGGATAGCCCTAGAGTGATGGGCGTATATACAATGCACGGGGGAAAAAACCTCCTAAAGAGGGAAAAAATGCCCCGGCGGTCCTAGTGTGTTCACACACATCACTACCACATGTATATGGTAACAAATCCCCCCTGGAGTGATGTGGTGAATGAGAGCTGGCACATGAGTAAAGGGAAGTGCCATGCCCTAAGGACATGATCAGTCCACAAAGGGGAGTAAGCCCAAAGCTTTGCGGAAAGCTTCAAGCTTCTCAGGAGACAATGCCTTTGTGAAAAGATCTGCAAGGTTGTCCTGTGTTGGCACATAAGCGAAGCTGATCTCTCCTGCTGAGAGCCTCTCCTTGACATAATGGTAATGCACCTCAATGTGCTTTGTGCGAGCATGAAAAAATGGGTTCCTCGCAACTGCCAATGCGCTCTGATTGTCAGTGTAGATAGTGTTGGCAGTGTCCTGTCCAACACCCAAATCAACCATAAGGTGTCTGAGCCATACACACTCAATCGTAGCTGTGAAGACTGCCCTGTACTCAGCCTCACAACTCGAAGTGGCCACAGTAGGTTGCTTCTTGCTCAACCATGATATACATGAACTACCAAGCATGAAACAAAAACCACTTGTGGACACTCTCGTGTCAAAACAACCAACCCAATCTGAGTCCAAAAAAGCATGTAAGTCTGGCGGCAATGATCCCCCCTTGGGATAAAACAAGCCAAGATTTAAAGTGCCACTAAGGTAGCGGAAAATCCTCTTAACAGCCTGCCAATGCTTAGACCCTGGGATATGCCTAAATTTGCTGACCTGTGAGACTGCAAACTGAATATCCGGCCTCATGTTGCATACATAAATGAGGCAGCCAACAACAGTTTGATAAAGAGTGACATCAGCAGGATCGCCAACATCATGTAGACTCAACTTCGAACCTATTTCCATGGGAGTGGCAATAGGTTTGCAATCCTCAAGTCCAAACTTACATTGCAATGTCTCTATGTAACTTTTCTCACACAAGGCAATACCACCATCACACTGCTTAAACTGTATACCCAAGTAATGATGCAACAGCCCCAAGTATTTCATCTTGAAAGTAGCATTCAAATCAGCCTTAAATTCAGCAATATGTCTCTCATTTGGTCCAGTGATCAGCAAATCATCAACATAAAGAACCACAATGAGAAGCACATCACCCTCACGCTTTACATACAATGTGCTTTCTATTGGACTGTTACGAAATCCTTGTTTGACCAAATGAGTGTCAGCTTTCTCATACTAAGCACGAGGAGATTGCTTCAACCCATACAAAGCCTTGTTACATTTTCACACTTTGTCCTCTTGTCCTTTTATGACAAAACCGCGAGGCTGCGTTACATAAACTTCCTCAAATATGTCACCATTCAAGAAAGCAGTAACAATGTCTGATTGATGTACATCCCAACCAAAATGAGCTGCCAATGCACATAGAAAACGCACAGTAGTCATACGACAAGTGGGAGCAAAAGTCTCTTCATAATCTATGCCTTTTTGCTGTGCATAACCCTTTGCAACAAGTGAGCCTTATGGCGATCAATCTCACCATCCGGCTTGCGTTTCAACTTGTAAACCCACTTTGTACCAATCAGTGTTCGCGAAAAGTGTGCCTCAGCTTAGCCTTGAGCCGGTTGCAAAATCAAAGTAGCCGGTTACAGGGAGGGCAAGAAGGAGAAAATTCCGCTTAAAATACATGGAAAATAGTGTAATTTTGCAAAAATACTGGCTAGTATTGTAAAATTTCCTGTTCAAATTTGTCTTGGAGGGATTTTTCTATGTTTGTGAAAATGATTTTTCCCGAACACTGGTACCAATGGCCTTTTTGCCAGGAGGCAAATCACATAAAGTCCATGTGTCATTTTCTACGGGTGCATCATATTCTGATTGCATGGCAGCCATCCAATTTTCTGAATTCTGTGCTTCATCAAAAGACAGAGGCTCCTCAACATCATGTAAGCTAGACACAACCAAAGCATAACAATATGATGCAAAAGATGCATGGCGAGAGCCTGAATGAGTACGACTAGACAAAGGTGCATCCAATTTACTATCACGCAAAGTGTGCACCCGCCATTTTGGCATATCTCTAGCCTGCTCATTTTCAGCCCTTTCCTCATCAAGTACATCATGTACATGTGCATCAGTAATAGGCTGATCTAGAACATTTTCAGAAACCCCCATAGGCTGTACATTTTCCTCATTGGAACTTACATTTGTATGTCCACCACTGAAAAGAGGCAACAAAGTGTCATAAATGTCCTGTGAGCTTACATTACTGTCTCTAGTACATGACAGCAAGGGTTGAACAGAATCTTCCACAAACACTACATCCCGAGAAACCAGAATACGTTTTGTTTGCGGATGATACAACCTGTAACCTTTGCTTTCAGCACTATAACCAACAAAAATACATTTGACAGCCTTAACATCCAATTTTCTGCGCTGCACTTGTGGCACCAAAGCATATGCGAAACAGCCAAAAACACGCGTGTGCTCAATAGAAGGCTTTCTATCATGCCATGCTTCATATGGAGTAATAGACTGCAAAGCTTTCGTAGGACACCTGTTTAGTACATAAGTGGCACACATGATGGCCTCAAGCCAAAAAGAATGTGGTAAAGCTTGACTTTTGACCATACATCGTGCCATTTCCGTCAGTGACCTGTTTTTCCTCTCAGCAACACCATTTTGCTGAGGTGTATAAGGCACTATACATTGGTGTTTTATCCCACGACTATCCAGAAATGCATTAAATTCATGAGACATATACTCCCCCCCTCGATCGGAACGGAGGGTGCCCATAGTACATTTCGAGACATTTTCAGCCATAGCCAGAAATTGTTTGAAGCACATAAAAACTTCGGACTTCGCTTTAAGCGGAAATACCCATGCATGCCTGGAGTAATCATCAATGAAAGTCACGAAGTACGGGTAATTGCCCAAGGACGGAGTTTGCATGGGCCCACAAACATCACTATGCACAAGCTGCAACCTGCATGTGGCCCGGACTAAACCATCCTTTGGAAACTTAGAACGCTACATCTTACCCAAAATACAACCTTCACAAACATGTTTGACAGGTGCTTCAAGAGGTGGCAAAGAAGCAACCATATCAGATTTCTGCAAACGCAGCAAACTGGCAAAATTCAAATGACCAAAATGTGCATGCCAAAGTTTTGCATCTGAAATAGCCCTTGAATCTGCAATAGCATTTGCAAAATTTTGTCCACACTTGTCATACAAAGTGATCTTATACAGCCCACGACACAAAAGGCCAGATGCAACAATTTCATCACCAAAACTGAGATCATGAACTGTACATCTGTCATCCACAATTTTGACTACAAGTCCAAGTCTAGCAAGTGCGGATACAGACAAGAGATTCTTCTTGATCCCAGGTACATAAAGTGCATCAACAAGTGTGAAAGAACTACCATTAGCAACAGTAAGCACAATCTTTCCAACTCCCTGAATTGGATAAGAGGCATTGTTGGCACAAGTGACTGAATTCCCATGAGGGAGTGACTCGAGAGAGGTAAACAATTCACGATGTGAGGTAATGTGCTTTGTAGCACCACTGTCGAAATACCACACATGTGAATCTGCAGCAATTGACAAGCATGCATCATGGACAGCAGGATTGTAAGTGCACTCTGCGCTAAAAGCCCATTCTGCATCAACATCAGCATTACAGTCTCCTTTCACAGAAGACTCAACAATGGCTGCATTTGTAGTGGAACCAGGATTTGCAGTGGAACCACCCTCTTTCTTCTTAGCCTCTTTGGCCTTCAACTTAGGACACGACTTGATCAAGTGATCATTAGCTTTACAATAATGGCAACGCATCTTCTTTTTGCCCTTGTCACCAGAATTTCCAGACGAATTGCTGCCAATAGAAGCGTTAGGAACATAATTTTTGCCACTCGCAGCAGAACCATAAGAAGTGGCTGCATTACTGTTACCACCCTTTCTTTGAGAAGCAATAAAAGCCCGTTCAACTGCACGCTGCCTAGTCTTGTTTTTTCTAGAAAGTGACTCTTGCAACAGCAATGTGCATAATGCATCGAACTTGACAACTTCTGGATTTCCTTGGGTCATAAGTCTCCAAGTACTAGCAAAAGTCTGGTAAGAATCTAGTAAGGCATCAAGAATAGTCTGCACAAGGGAACTGTCTGAAATGACTTCTCCTGCAGAAATAAGTTGCTCATTGATATCCTTGACACTAGCAAGGAAAGTGTCCATATCATCTTCCTCATGCATAATCTTCGACTCCAACTCTTTACGCAACAAAGAAATTTTAGCCTCATTGCGACTTGCATAAAGACCAACCAAAATATCCCAAGCATGTTTTGCAGATTTTGCTAAACGGATGTGAGGAACAATGGTGCGCTTCACAGATAATGCAATAAATGCATGAGCCTGCGCATCCTTAACATCCCAACGAGCTTGTTCTACCATAGACAAAACAACTCTAACAGCAGCAATCCTTGCAGCAAGACCTGCAACATCCTCAACATCACCTACATCTTCAGAACCAGGACGTACATCAATGCCCTGCACAATGTTCCAGGCGCCCTTTGACACAAGAACATGTTGCATCATATAAGCCCACATAGGGTAGTTGTCCCCATCCAACCTGTCCTCAGCAGCAAACATCTTGAACACATCTGTCTTGTTGTTGTCAGCCATGGTAAATGCTGCACCTGATGTGAAAACTGCCCAAAAATAGGAGAAACGGAGCGGGAACAACACGTGCTATATAGCACAAACCGTAGAAGACTATAAGGCACCTGTTATTCAGAAAATGGCACTCACAAAAATTATGCACAAAATGACGAAATAGCTTGTGCAGTACTGCCTGTAGTGGAAACGGAGGCCGAAATGAGCCCAAATCAAAATTTTAAGCAGACCAAGCTCTTCGAGCCCCCCCAAAATATTTGTCGACTTGCGAACGCTCACCAAAGCTTACTGAAATCAGAGAAAGTGAGCAGGCGTGTACTGGAGCAGTTGGCGACTAAGCTCGGGAGGACGCAACCTGCTCTGATACCAATTGTTGGAATTAGGGTTGCAGAGAAACACACACAACTTGGAGAAGATGAAGGAAGCTCAAGGCACACAATATACAATGCACGGGGGGAAAAACCTTCTAAAGAGGGAAAAAATGCCCCGGCGGTCCTAATGTGTTCACATACATCACTACCACATGTATATGGTAACAAAGCTGACCTTTGATTTCTGTGTGAGCGAGGGTGTATGGCCGCTGCAGAAAGGCAAAATGCAGAGTCTTGCCCAGTAGAGGCATTCCGAGGCTGTTCGACTTCCAGGGACAGAACAAGCAGGGAAGGCATGCGCTGGTGTACATAGAAAAGAGGTAAGAGCTCACTGCAAGTGATGGGGAGATAGTGTATTGGACACATGGGCGGCGATGGCAGCCTCACCTTACCTCTCAGCACCCCTACATGCACACGACGATGACCACACAGAGAGTGAGGGTAGGCCCTTTGGGCCTCACTGCTTTGAAGGGGTCTGCACAAGGATGCGCACCCAAGCAACCTTGTCGAGCTTGCCATCCCTGTGCAGCTGTGGCTGTAGACGAGAAAGAAACGTCGCGTAACATCCAAATGATGAGCTCCTTGAAAACCTAGACAATGTGTCTTATCACTCCCTCCAAAAATCATCATAAGCCAATAAAAATGCTACACATCGGCAATCCATATCCCTACCTCTACCAACCACCTAGGATACCCATTTTGTGCGCATAGTGGCCACATTCCCAACCACTTTAATCATGCCACAAAGAGGTGCTTGATAAAAAACCACAAAATGAACATAAAAAAATAAAAAGTATTTTAGTCAGCAAAAAGAGAAGTGATCTTTATAGCCTTTGCCCTTTGGGTAGGCCAAAAAGAAAAGATTAATGAGCATCATTTGAAGATGCTGTCCCTGGAATTCCAAGCAGCGACTTGGAAGCAAAGGCTCTCTCTCTCTCTCTCTCTCTCTCTCTCTCCCCATTTGCATGCCAACGACCACGTCTCTCTCTCTCTCTCTCTCTCTCTCTCTCTCTCTCTCTCACACACACACACACACACACACACCAAAGCTCTCTCTGCTTAGAGCACGCACAGGAGCCTTGGAATCTGTCTCCCAGCGAAGAGCGAGGTTGTGATGACGGTGCTTAGAAGGCGTCAACGAGGCTCGGGGCAGTTGGCAAGCAGGGTGCAGACCAAGAAGCTACAGGGCACGAGGGTCGCACGCAAGCCTTCAGGACGCTTGTGCAAGATACACACAAGTGTTCATCCTTTTTTTAATTTTATGTTTCAGCGCACTGGCAACATGCGTGTGCGTGCTGGGTTGGTTACAACAATGATCTCTAAATGTGTCGATGCAGCCCGTGTGAGTTCAAAACTTATTGTACATTTCAAACGGTTAATGGGACATTAAGGCTGCAGCCCTTGCAAGAGGGAGGAATCTTTCCTACAAATGAATTTAATAGTGAACCTACCAGTATGTCCATTAACAAGTAGGTGATACAATTTTTGAAAAGAAAAGGAAAAGGAGAATCAAGCGAGATGCGACGTACAATGGTGGGCGAGCTGCATGAGGAGCAGGTCTTCAGCTCTTTACACGAACCGGCAGTGGCAGGTATAGACAATGGAAGCATCCGTCCTCGTGGTTGATGAATATCCTGTAAGCGTCAAGGCGATTGAGAGCATGTAGCTAACGCCGCAGGGAGGTGTAGACCTGTGTGTGTGTGTGTGTGTGTGTGTGTGTGTCCTTGGGATGTCATTTGCATCATTTTACTATGTGAGGGACTTGCGCTTGTGGGTTGACGTGAGAGGGCCTTCAAACTTGTGGATTTACGGGGAGGGCTACCGTACGGATGGCTGCTGGCTGTTCCTTAAAGGAGGTGCGACAAGGGGGATGGGGAGGAGGCAGTTGTTGCACGAAATGGTTGTGGGTGATTGCCCGTAGGAAGGTGGGCCGGAGGAGGTGTTGTGGCGAGGGAGGGGAAGAGCCGTAGTGATACGATGTAGGAACAGAGTCGGTAAAGGAAGCATTGTAGATGAGAGGCGGTGGAGCAAGTAATTAGGGAGGCAGCTATCGGGCTAAGGACAAAGGCGATCGGGGTAGGGCCTCGTTAGCAGAGGTGGAACTTTCAAAGTTTGGGGGAGGGGGTTGGGAATCTTTGATTCCAACAATTGAATTTTTTAAAACAAGAGCCAGTAGATGCTAGTTAAAAATATTAATGAACTAGGAGGGGCCCGGGGGTACCAAACATTATTGAACTAGGAGGGGGTACTAGCTAGGGGTAGATTCTGTCTTCCTTCAATGTTGTGGATGGATATCATTAAGGATTATGGCTCATAGGAAAGACAATGTATATAGAGCTTAAGAGATTTGATCGTAGGATTGATTTTTTATGGGCACCCTTGCCTTTAAATTTGGGGCTATATCATAGTATTTTTTGTAGAGGCTCACATTTTTACTTGTAAAAAATGGAAACTATAAAACGGCTAAAAATCAACCTTGATGACAATGACAAAAGCTGGGTTTCGAAGCCACTTAAATAGTATGGTAACAAATTGCCAAAACATTGTTTGAAAGTATGCGGCCCACTATGCAAAAAGGAGTTGGATGATGGTGTGAAGCAAATGATTTTATGTTGAACCATTACTTTCCCTAGACCCTTGAGCTATCAAAAGACATAGCCAAAGATGGGAGTCTTGTGGATTGGCCTTTCTCGTTGTTTGCTTGCCTTTTGACTCCTAGTGTCCACCTTATATGCATTGAGAAAATACATTTTTTCTTGTTTACTATATGTGTCTACTTCATATGCACTTGAGATTTGATTATATATATTTGCTCTTGTGCTGGCATGGGACTGCACTCCAAGTTAGGCCTTTGATGGGAAGTTGTCCCTTCATGTTTGTTGGCATGGGAGTGCACTCCAAGTTAGGCCTTTGATGGGAAGTTGCCCCTTAATGGCTGTTGGCAAGGGACTGCACTCCAAGTTAGGCCTTTGATGGGAAGTTACCCCTTAATGGCTGGGAGCCTTTGGAGATCAAAGGGTAGGGCCACTTGCCATGGGAAGGGGGTTCCCAATAGGGGTCGGGCAGAGCGGGCAGCCAGGCCGGGGAAGCGGGGTCAAGGCGGGCAACCGGTCAGTTTTTCTGGCAATGAGGGCAGGGTGCCTGGTCGATGAGTAAAAAGTTTTGTCCGCGTGAAGCTCCCCTTGCGGACCCGATCAAGGATTCAGTTGAGTTGACCACCTACTTCAGGTCCGTCCACGAGCCCACCTTGAACCCATGACACACATCGACAATAGCATAGGCAAGTTAAGCTAGTCAACAAAGTTGTTGGCTTTGGTTGTCAAACAATCCAAATATAATAAATGTAATCTCACCTCTGCAGAGCTCCACCACACAAACTCACACGCATACATTTTTGGAATGAGAACGGTGAGATGTTTGAAGGAGCTCCCAAGCTCGTAATAAAGTGTTTGAAGACTCTATGGAAAGCTTGCAACAAGCACTATTCCACACATAAAAACTATAAGCAATAGGTATGCGGGATGGAAATAATCGAGGGATAAAACACTCAAAGCACGCAAAGATCGATACCAAAAGAAAATGCAAGAACCTACTTAATGATGCGAGCTTATTGGAAGGGGAATCAGAGGGAGAGGTACACTACGTGCATGCAACCATACACTAATTGAATGCAAAGAACCTACGTCTCTTAATCAAGCTTGACCTAGCTATGGAGGGTAGTGGCTCAATGGACTTTCACCATGAACTTGCCCACACAGAGCCTAATCATGAATTGATTAGAGAGAATTGAAGCCTAATGGAAATGTTAATTACATTATCACACAAAAACATAGTAATGAACCTAGCTAGCACACCCAAAGCTCTGATACCACTTGATGGGAATGGGATCATGGTAGCTAGGGTGGATGAAAGAGAAACATAGTTTCCCATTCTTCTTAGGAGTGATGACCACTAACGAAACCTATTCTAACTCCTTCGCAAGGTAGATGATACCTGCATCCAAAAGATTATTGATCTCTTGCCAAAGGGCTTCCTTTTGAATTTCCCCTAGCCTTCTCATCTTTTGTGCTTTTGGCTTGCACCCCTCTTTAAGTACAATCTTATGCTCTACACCTTTTGTCCCTCACAAATATTTGTACTCCGTCGCAAGCAAATTTGGATAGGAGGCACATAGCTATACATAGCTCTCCTGCTCTCACTTGGTCAAAACATGCTAGCTACTTCTTCTACACCTAGAACGTGAACTTGAGGCTGCATACCTTCTTCTGCATGAGGATTGTCTATGGTGACACGAAATAGGTCAACATCTATCTTCAACCGATCATCCTTGCTCTCCTCCTCCTTTGTATTAGTGTAGCCGTCATCATAGGCCGTTTCCATCTTGTACTCATAGCTTGTCATTGTGTCGTCTTCATCTCCTGTAGCCATAGGATGAAAACTACTCTTCTTGGTCTTTAAATCAAGCAATATCTATCTCCCTTTCACTTTGTCAGGTTAGGTGAACACCTTGCTCTCCCAATCTTGCTTGGCACATATTGAAAGTGGCCATGGCCTCCACAAGATGATAGGGTAAGCGTTATCACCTGCTTTCATCTCACAAAGAAGTCAATTAGGCACTCAATACCTATGACCTTTGTCGGTCGGAGTTGCGGTTTCCGAAATACGACTTGTCAAAGTTAGATGTAGTTGATAGTGGAGTCTGGATAGGTGTTTTTTTCCCTTTTAAAGGTGTTTCAGAGAGGACACAAGTACTATGAATGCCTTGAGCTATAGAAAGGCGTCAGTGTTGTGTGTTGGGTGTGTTCCCCCTCTCCATCTTCTAGTGCCCCCATAGAGGAGCACACTAATTGCTCCTAGGTAGACAAAAAGATGTGGTTTTTTGCGTTATTAAGTATGGCAATGCCAAGCTATGGACCTAAAGAGTGCATGTGGATGAATGCGTGCATACACAATGCGGATGCGATGCAATGTGTTCATGTGAGAAGGGGACAGTGAGAGTAGACCATTGTGTGGGTGGAGTAGAGCTCTAATGAGCTACTCTTTATTGTTGTATATATGTATAACTAATAAAGCGGTCAGTAGTTTGTGGGTGCCCATAGCTTGGGCGATCGGGAAGACATAGTTGTATTTACCCCAACAATCTCCCACTTAAAGACAAAAGTGTGGATAAGTGGGTCCTACTAGCTAAACTACTAGTATGTACAAGAGAATAGGTGAGGGACTCTCTCAACCTATGCCCACTGGCTCGCTCAGTTGATCTACATGCAGTCATATTGGCTCTAGTGATAGACGAGCATGCGTATCCATGCTAAAGCCTGCATGTAAATCCGTTATCCCGCAGACAACTATGTATGGTGTGCAAAACTCCACTATGCATCATGCTAGTGTCAGTCATTGTACAATTGACAATCCTTGCTGCAAATGCTCCCACTGAAGCAGCTAGGTTGGGCCTCGACACTAGTAGGTCATACATGAGACACCCAAACATTGACAAAATCTGTGCAAACCTCTAGCTGTACTCATCTCCCCTGTGCTATTTGCATGTACTGCATCATCAAGACTACCCATCACGTATGGGTGTGTCAATGATGACACTTGGATGGCTGCGTCCCTCTCATCCATAGAGAAGATTGTGTGTCCTAGCACTAGCTCGTTAGCCTCTAGCATGAGGGGAAGGTTGAAGAGTACGTGTGCACGAATGCATGCGTGCACGATGTGGATGCAGTGCGGTATGCCTGCAAGAAGGGGAGAAGGAGAGATTGTGAGTAGACCACTGGGTGGGTGGAGTAGAGCTCTAATGAGCTACTCCTTATTGTTGTATATATGTACAACTAATAAGGTGGTCAGAGGACAGGTGCCCATAGCCTAGGTGGCCGAGCAAGGCACATACGCCTTTATCTTAACAGTCTCTCACCTATAAGTGAATGTGCTGATAAGTGGGTTCTACTAGCTAAACTACTAGTATGTATAAGAAAATAGGTGAGAAACTCTCTCAACCTACACCCCGTGGCTCACTCATTCGATCTACATGCAATTGTATCGACTCTAGTGATAGGCGAGCCTGTGTACCCACATTAGAGCCTACATGTAAATCCCGCAAGTAAATCTGCATGGCCTGCAAAACTCCACTATGAATCCGCAATGCATCTGGAAAGACTACTCTCTAAGAAATACTTAACACCCAAAATCAGCTAATTGTCTCACTGAGATCAAACTCTGTCTCAGCTGAGAAACATAGCACTCATATCGTAGCGTATATGATGCACCAATGGGCAATGACAAGCAAACATCTCTTGCACCTGCAATGTCAAACGCCAAACCATCGGCCAAGTGCACACAACCAAAGATCCCACTAGAGAAGGTGCTAAACCACTCACGATGTGGTGTGACATGGAAAACTTCATCCTCACCTAGCATTCGACGCGGAGAAGAGTCACCTCTCAAAGACATGTAATCAGGAGTAACGCTAAAGGCAAACATGACATCATCATCATTGCTCTAGCGTGTGTAAAAACCTCATGTGTATCACACATAGATCTATGTTATTGCCTCATACATTTGAAACAATGACTCCTAATGTGCCCGATGTGACCACAATGCCAACATCGCATATATCGGTAAGAATGAGAGGGCCGTCTCTCATGAGTCATCATTGTAGACTCTAAATAGTCACACATATCTGCAACCATAATTGAATGTCAAGATACTATTGCGAGAAATTCTGGGAGAAAACTGGCAGAGTCTCCCTTGTAAACCGAGCAAAAACTAGAGTACAATCTCTACCATAAAGCATGCCAAAATTGGCAACAAATTGGGAGATAACTCGATCACTACACACTCATGGAAAACACGATCAAACGCATCGAAACCGATGCTCACATATGCATAGAATTATCTCCACAATTTGCTATCTGCAAAGCATACAATTTAGGACAAACAACTCAAATGAACGTAACACGCATAACCATATATGCAAGTAGTGAGAAAAGTAGCTCAAAATGTATCCCACAAGAGAAACTACCTGCAAAAAACTACAAAAAACCTGTGAAACTTGTGACTACTTATCTGTAGCCACACAAGCATATGCAATTCTCACTTCTGCGAGAGTGGGTACAAGAACACTAAATTGTTTCCAAGCTGACAAAATTGTGTCCAAGCTAACAAAACTTGTCAAAGCGAGAGTGAGCTCACTGTTAAAGTGGGAGTCAAACTCAACCACTAAATCATCAGAGAGAAAAATTGCAAATATGTATAGAACATCGCATCCGGTAGAGTTTCCCCTGAAAACTGAGTGAAAAATAAAAAAATCTCACCAATACTAAATGATAGATCCACAAATGGTATAGCTACACCACCAAAAGCGTGGCAGACTGGCTCACTCTTGAATGAGTGGCTCTATGGATCTGTATCTGTCCAAAAATGATGTAAACGTGTGAACCTGGTACCTGCAAGCTATAGCTAGCTTAATCTGTATCTACATATGCATACATGGCATAACCTACACAAAATTATGCTAGAACAACTCTCTAGAATGGCCCACACAATCATACATAATTTGCACTATAAGAAAGTGCAAAGTGTGAGCAAAACTACCTAGAAATTGGTGCACACTATCTCATCGATCGGTAAAACACGTCAACTAGAACCCAAACGCAAAGCACAATCAACCAGTTGTGTGTGGTCAAAATCGTCGTCTGAGAGCCGTACTCATGGTGAAAACTGCTCTGAAATGGTTTGTTGGAGCCGCCATGCACCGACGTCTACCATTGAAGCTGGCACCTAGAGAATCATCAAAACAAAATGCTAGATTGAGGTTGAGATGCCAGTGAATGTGCATCGGAGAAAATCCGCTTCGAAATGGGCGTGCGAGGGAAGTCGCTGGCAAAGCTACACTGAGAGTCCAATGGCTCCCTCTCGCTCTCGCTATGTTAAAGCCAAGAAAAGAAGGTTGATGTCGCCTTTTGCTTGCCGGACAAAAGCGCTTACCAAGGTCGTACTATCGATATCAAGAAGAACGTCAAAGTTGAAAAACCGCCAAATCGGTGTCAAAACGGATGTGCTGAGCCAATGCCAATCGGTGATGCTCAAAACCGATGCTAAGTCACCACAAGCTATAGCCAAGAAGAGAAAAAGGACTGCCAAAATCCGACTCGATGCAAAGCTAAGCCGATGTCAAAGTTTACGTCAAAAGCGTCAGTAAAGGCGTCATCAACTAAGTCTGAGAGTGGGAGTGTATGTCTCCGCACACCCTCCCTTCTTTGAATTTCAAAAATCACTCTCTCTACCTCCTTTGAGGCTGAGAGGATGCTTCATGATGTCAATTCTCTCTCTCTCTCTCTCTCTCTCTCTCTCTCTGTGTGTGTGTGTGTGTGTGTGTGTGTGTGTGTGTGTGTGTGTGTGTGTGTACATGCGTGCGTGCGTTGTTTGAAGGCACTCTGATGGATGTGTGCGTGTGTGCGTGCATGCAACACACACCACTTCCACCCAAAGATTATTAGCATTGTCAATTTTTTTGTTCAAGCACTTCTTGACTTTCTTGATTTCAAAAAACTACACTGCTGCTCGCCGGTTGCCACGATTGCAAATCGGCCGCTCTCAAGAAGCTCAATTGCTTGCTACTCCAAGCACTCAATGCTCTGCACAGGCTGTTTGACTTGCTTTTGCTAGTTTTTGCACCCCAAACTTTGGACTCTGCAATGGTTGCAATTCCTCTCTGAGGTTCCAGTGCTGCCATAGTCAAATTTGCAAAGTTTTGATCTGTTGCTTGTTTCCCCCCTTTTGCTTGCTGACGTGAAGATCCTCACTTACAAGGTCTTTGCCCGCTACCGCTCTCGACTTATAGATGCTCAAGCTTTTCAAGATTTCAAGCTTGAGTCCCTTGCTTGATTCTGTATAGTCGACATTGCTAGGTAAAGGCAGCGTGCCTCACCGTGCTTTGCCCATGTCCGTCGGCCAGTGTCCCGACCGCCCACATTTATCTTCTTATTCTTTATACATACAAAGAATAAGGAGATCTGACTCATTCTTACACTGTGCTCATACATTGAGATTTGGGAGCTCCACCCACATCCTGCGTTCTCTATCTCTCTCTCCTTCTCACTCTCCGCACACGCACCACATTCGTGCACTCACAATTGGTATCAGAGCTACGGCTTGGTGATCGCGAAGAGCACGACAGGTTCGAGAGCTTCAAGGTGATAGCTAGCTCGCTCTCGGCGGTGGAGAGATCAAGAAAGCTTGAAAGCTTTGTGTGAATGCAATGGGAGCTTATGAGCTCAGTTGAGAGTGATGTATGCTCTTGTGGAAGCTCAGAGAGGAATGTGGAAGATTGTGTGTAAGTGAAGGTGCTGCCCTAAAATCTGTGCGTGCAGCAACACTCTTTTTAGGTTCATTTTTGTCCTTATAGAATGCATATCTAAGAATTCTGCACAAACGAGCCCATCCGTTTTGATGTGGTTTACAACTTTGCAGAAGAAACTTTTTGCAAATTCCTCACCATTCTCATCATTTTGCTGATATTCAGCTCAAACTGATTGTATACAGAAATTGCAGGTTTTCTGTTTTTGCATAGTGTGCTAGTTTGATGCACTTTTGGAAGCACGACAGGTGCTCAAAGTTCGGTGCATAAATTCTGAGCTGAAGATCAATTTCAGCTTGTGCAGACTCGTGGTTTGCAGGTTTTCGGTAGATTTGGGCGAAGAGTCACGGAGTCATTTACACACCATCAAAGCGGTCTCTTAAGAGACACGGTTTTTGGAGCACATAGGTGGAGCTTCTTTCACAAGTTTTCACGGGATACTTTGGCAGCAGTGATTTTGTGCTTGGATTCATGGTCTTTGCGGATAGTTTGCATGTGGTAATGGCACATGTTTGATGCCCATTGTACATGCATTTTGGCAAGCACTTTCAAGTGCTGGTGAGCTCTCTTGAGAGCATTGTTTTCGCATTGATCAAGTTTTTGGATTGAAACTCTTTTGGTGCTTGCTAATGCGCGGTCACTCCGTCGATGTACGTTGAGTGCGGATTGCCATTGTGTGAAAATGTGGAGCCATTTTGGCATTTCTACTCATTGGCATTGAGTAGTGTTATGGTTTATGGTAGAGATTGGACTTGAGTTTTTGCTCAATTTTCAAGGAAAACTCTGTCGAATTTTTCCCAGATTCTCACCATGGTTTATGCGTATCCACAATTTTCTCTCTGATGGTTTGGTGATCGATTTTTAACTCCCACTTTTACACAGGTTGTGTATGCTACGATTTTTTGGTACTTTGTTCATTCATTGACACATTTTGGCAGCAATTTTTCACTCACATATGTACGTCATTTGTGGCACCGTTGAGTGATACTCCGACTGGAGCGGTTTGGCTCTGTGTATGACTTTGTGAGGTGATTCCGGATGAGAACATTCCTGGATTGGGCATTTGTTGTTGTTTCCATTGCAATTTACTATTAAGTTTTTTGCTCCAGTTACAAAGGAGACTCTATCAAAATTTTGCCAGATATGTATGCCTATTGTAGAGGCTAGCAAGCTTGACCATTTGCTCACCTTCTTTGCTTGAGACAGTGGTTTGCTCTCAGGTGGGAGAGTCTTGTGATCTCGAGCATTGTTTGCCATAGTTTTGGCATGGATATGGAGATGCTTCAGGTTAGAGATGGTTCTCGCTCACGATCGCAATTGACATGTTGGCACTGCGGCCATGATGGGCATATTAATAACCATTGCTTCAGGTGTATGAGGCAAGGGAAGAGGCAGATGCATGGTGCTACTATGAGGATAGATGCTAGAGAGTATGCATTGACGGGCATGTCACTTTTGAGTCTAGATTGCCTTCAGACTACTTTGTGTCTTGGGATAGCACATTGTCTACGCGTTTTCTACTAGAAGAGCATGTAGTTTTTCACATGACGCCATGTCGTGATTTGCTTTTCTCTTTCTCTAGTGGGAGACTTGGTTGTGTGTAGTTTGCTGATGGTTCATCATATGACATAGAGGGTGCTGGAGATGTATGCACGTCTTTACCTAGCGGTGCATTGCTTACGCTACGAGATGTACTTTATTTATCAAGACTCAGCCAGAGTCTTATTTCAGTGCGTAAGTTGCAGAGTAGTGGACATTGTGCAGTGCTCGGAGAGCAATCATTTCAGATGCATAGGGAATCACTGGTGATAGCCAAAGGTGCTAGGAGTGGTCTGGTATACCCTTTGCATATTTTTGACACACGACGCGGTGTATTTGGAGTGAGAGACGAAGCATGTCTCTTTTGTGGATGTGTTGCATGGAGAGTAGGTTATGCATTTGTCTTGTGGTGACGTTCACATAGACAGTGGTATCTCTCGGGATGCACAGCTTGGTCAGTCATCAGTTGAGGTGACATTAGTTCCGCCAGAGACCAATGCATTGTTCTATGATGCGTCTGACATGTTTGAGGGGTGACAGTGTCCTTCTGACAACTGTGTGTGATTGCAGTGGTGCTAATTTTTTGATTTTGTAGTCATTCTCAACAGATATGCCTTTGCCAAACGATGCTGACATGGTGATGCATAGTTAGGTGGTTCCTAATGAGGATGCACATGGCACTGAGGTTGCTGATAGGGAGAGGTTGGCACACATAGTGCATGTTTCATCGGCTTTTGGGTCTCTCATCTATGACCTTTTGGTCTCAAGACCTGATCTTGCTTATGCGGTTGGTGCATTTGCAGTGGGAGTTGTCAGTTGTGCGATGACTGACACTGGCATTGTGTAGTGTGGAGCCATACAGGTCGTCACTCGATACCTTCATAAGGAGTTTCATTGTGGCTCTAGCCCTAGTGGTATGCATGTTGCATCTACACTAGAGTGATTACAGATGTACTCACATGTTTGGAGTGAGCCAGTGGTGGTCATAGGTTGAAAGCCGTCTTCTCTCACCTCTTGTATATACTAGTTGTAGGCTAATCTTCTCGCCATTTATCAACACACAGATTTTAGTGGGAGAATTTTTGGTAAAGGCGGCGTGTCTCACTGTGCTTTGCCCGTGTCCGCCGGCCGCCCACATTTATCTCCTTACTCTTTATACATACAAAGAATAAGGAGCTCTCACTCATTCTCATACTGTGCAGGAGCTCTCACTTATTATCACACTGTGCAGGAGAGAATGAGTGAGAGCTCCTTATTCTTTATATGTATAAAGAATACGGAGATAAATGTGGGCGGCCAGACACTAGCCGGCAAACACGGCGGACAAAGCATGGTGAGGCACACTGCCTTTACCTAACATTCTCCCACTAAAGGCTGTGTGGGTGGCGAGAAGACTAGCCTACAACTAGTATATACAAGAGGTGAGAGAAGACGGCTCTCAACCTATGCCCACTGGCTCACTCCAAACACGTAAGTGCATCTGTAACTGCTCTAGTGTAGATGCAACATGCATACCCCTAGGGTTAGAGGCACAATGACTGACACTGGCATTGTGAATTGTGGATCCATGCAGGTTGTCACTTGATACTTGCATTAGGAGTGATAGTGGTATCTCTCGGGATGCACAACTTGGTCAGTCATCAGCTGAGGTGACATCAGTTTAGCTAGATACCGATGCATTGTTCAATGATGCATCTGACATGTTTGAGGGTGACAATGTCCTTCAGACAGCTGTGTGTGATTGCAGTGGTGCTAGACTTTGTAGTCATTCTCAGTAGATATGCCTTTGCCAGACGATGCTGACATGGTGATGCATAGTCAGGTGGTTCCTGATGAGGATGCATATGGCATTGAGGTTGCTGACAGGGATAGGTTGGCACACATAGTGCATGTTTCATCGGCTTTCGGGTCTCTCATGTATGACCTTTTGGTCTTGACACCTGATCTTGCTTATGCAGTTGGTGTATTTGCAGTGGGAGTTGTCAATTGTGCGATGACTGACACTGGCATTTTGCATTGTGGAGCCATGTAGGTTGTCACTCGATATCTGCATCAAGAGTGTCATTGTGGCTCTAGCCCTAGTGGTATGCATGTTGCATCTACACTAAAGCGGTTACATATGCACTCACGTATTTGGAGTGAGCCAGTGGGCATAGGTTGAGAGCCGTCTTCTCTCACCTCTTGTATATACTAGTTGTAGGCTAGTCTTCTCGCCACTTATTAGCACACAACCTTCAGTAGGAGAATGTTAGGTAAAGGCTATGTGCCTCATCGTGCTTTGATCGTGTCCACTGGCCAGTGTCCGGCCGCCCACATTTATCTCCTTATTCTTTGTATGTATAAAAAATAAGGAGATAAATGATGCGTCTGACACGTTTGAGAGCAAACGTGTCCTTCAGACAGCTGTGTGTGATTGCAATGGTGATAATTTTTTGATTTTGCAGTCATTCTGAGCAGATATGCTTTTGCCTGCCGATGCTGACATGGTGATGCATAGTCATGTTGTTCCTAATGAGAATGCATATGGCACTGAGGTTGCTGACAGGGATAGATTGGCACACATATTGCATGTTTCATCGGCTTTTGGGTCTCTCATATCTGACCTTTTGGTCTCGACACCTAATCTTGCTTATGCTGTTGGTGCATTTGCAGTGGGAGTTGTCAATTGTGCGATGACTGACACTGGCATTGTGGATCCATGCACGTCATCACCTGATACCTGCATCAAGAGTGTCATCTTGGCTCTAGCCCTAGTGGTATGCATGTTGCATCTACACTAGAGAGGTTACAGATGCACTCATGTGTTTGGAGTGATAAAGAATAAGGAGATAAATGTGGGCGGTTGGACACTGACCGACGGACACGGGCAAAGCATGGTGAGACACACCGCCTTTACCTAACATTCTTCCACTAAAGGCTGCGTGTTGATAAGTGGTGAGAAGACTAGCCTACAACTAGTATATACAAGAGGTGAGAGAAGACGGCTCTCAACCTATGTCCACTGGCTCACTTCAAACACGTGAGTGCATGACTAACACTGGAATTGGTCATTGTGGAGCCATGCACGTCACCACTCAATACCTGCATCAGGAGTGACAATGGTATCTCTGGGGATGCAGAGCTTGGTCAGTCATCAGTTGAGGTGACATCAGTTCAGCCAGAGACCTATGCATTGTTCTATGATGCGTTTGACACGTTTGAGGGTGACAATGTCCTTCAGACAGCTGTGTGTGATTGTAGTGGTGTTAAATTTTTGATTTTGCAGTCATTGTCAACAAATATGCCTTTGCATGACGATGTTGACATGGTGATGCATAGTCAGGTGGTTCCTGATGAGGATGCATATGGCACTGAGGTTGCTTACAGGGATAGGTTGGCACACATAGTGCATGTTTTGTCGGCTTTTGGGTCTCTCATATATGATGTTTTGGTCTCAAGACCTGATCTTGCTTATGCGGTTGGTGCATTTGCAGTGGGAGTTTTCAATTGTGCGATGACTAACACTGGCATTGTGCATTGTGGAGCCATGCAAGTCGTCACTCGATACCTGCATCAAGAGTGTCATCGTGGCTCTAGCCCTAGTGGTATGCATGTTGCATCTACACTAGAGCGGTTACAGATGCACTCACATTTTTGGAGTGATCTAGTGGGCATAGGTTGAGCCGTATTCTCTCACCTCTTGTATATATAGTAGTTGTAGGCTAGTCTTCTCGCCACTTATCGGCACACAGCCTTTAGTGGGAGAATGTTAGGTAAAAGCGTGTGCCTCACCGTGCTTTGCTCGTGTCCAGCCGCCCACATTTATCTCCTTATTCTTTATACATATGAAGAATATGGAGCTCTCACTCATTCTCTCAATGGATGAGCACAGTGTGAGAATGAGTGAGAGCTCCTTATTCTTAAGCCGCCCACATTTATCTCCTTATTCTTTATACATATGAAGAATATGGAGCTCTCACTCATTCTCTCAATGGATGAGCACAGTGTGAGAATGAGTGAGAGCTCCATATTCTTCATATGTATAAAGAATAAGGAGATAAATGTGGGCGGCCAGACACTGGCCGGCAAACACGGGCAAAGCACGATGAGGCACACCTCCTTTACCTAACATTCTCCCACTAAAGGCCGTGTGCTGATAAGTGGCGAGAAGACTAACCTACAACTAGTATATACAAAAGGTGAGAGAAGACAGCTCTCAACCTATGCACATTGGCTCACTCCAAACACGTGAGTGCATCTGTAATCGCTCTAGTGTAGACGCAACATGCATACCACTAGGGCTAGAGCCACAATGATTGACATTGGCATTGTGCATTGTGGAGCCATGCAAGTCGTCACTTGATACCTGCATCAAGAGTGACAATGGTAACCTGAAGATGCACAGCTTGGTCAGTGATCAGTTGAGGTGACATTAGTTCAACTAGAGACCGATGCATTGTTCTATGATGCGTTTGACATGTTTGAGGGTGAAAGTTTCCTTCAGACAGCTGTGTGTGATTGTAATGGTGATAATTTTTTGATTTTGCAGTCATCCTTAGCAGATATGCCTTTGCCTGACTGTGCTGACATGGTGATGCATAGTCACGTGGTTCCTTATGAGGATGCATATGGAACTGAGGTTGTTGACAGGGATAGATTGGCACACATAGTGCATGTTTCATCGACTTTCAGGTCTCTCATATCTTACCTTTTGGTCTTGAGATCTGATCTTGCTTATGCGGTTAGTGCATTTGCAATGTGAGTTGTGCGATGACTTACACTGGCATTATGCATTGTGGAGCCATGCATGTCGTCACTTAATACCTGCATCAAGAGTGTCATTGTGGCTCTAGCCCTAGTGGTATGCATTTGCATCTACAGTAGAGCGATTACAGATGCACTAACGTGTTTGGTGTGAGCCAGTGGGCATAGGTTGAGAGTCGTCTTCTCTCATCTCTTGTATATACTAGTTGTAGGCTAGTCTTCTCGCCACTTATCAACACATAGCCTTTAGTGGAAGAATGTTAGGTAAAGGCGGTGTGCCTCACCGCGCTTTGCCTGTGTCTGCCGGCCAGTGTCTGACCGTCCACATTTATCTCCTTATTCTATATACATAAAAAGAATAAGGAGCTCTCACTCATTATCACACTGTGCCCATACAATGAGATTTGGGAGCTCCACCCACATCCTGCATTCTTTATCTCTCTCTCTCCTTCTCACTCTTTGCACACGCACCGCATTTGCGGGGCATTCACGCACTCACAGACATGCCCACTTCCTATTGCACTTGGTCTATTGGCCATCGCGCGCTTAAATACTATGCAATCCTTAGCTTGATGACCATACCTCCCACAGACATTGCAGTTCCCATTGAATTTTACTCTAAAAGTAGGGTATTCACTGGTACTATGCGGTCCATAGCATACTAAGCACCATTGTTACTCCCTTCTTGGATACATATGATTGTTTTGCGGAGCACGATTGTCTCTAAGACTCTCTTGAATAGCCTTGGTGAGATTTGCTAAAGCCATCTCAGATATCTTTGGCTCCTGAGCAATAGGCTTTAGGGTCATTGGCTGATGCCCCGATGCTTGTGAGCTAATAGATTTAGACTCAACAGACACTCTTTCTCCTTGAATCATTAAATTATCCTCCAATTGGATCGCATTGGTGGTGACTGCTTCCAAGGTGGTGATACCTCTAATGACTAGGCCATTGTAGATATCCTCATGTTGTAATCCCCTAATCAATCTATCAAGCAATTGGTTATTGTTGAAACGCTCATTTGGATTACAACGAGAATTCAAATGCTTCAAGCGACTTATAAAGTCTCTCACCGACTCTCCTTCCTCTCGTTGGGCTTTCTGGAGCTGAGACGCTACACCCCAAAGCACTCCCTCTCGTATGTATTCTTTTAAGAACAGTCTCCTAAGAGTAGGGTAAATCGTTTTTTCTTCCACCCTTATGGTACTATACCAATCCCCAGCCTTTCCACTTAAGGTTAGGCTTAAAGCATTGCTCTTATGTAGGTCATTGTGTTCTCCTAGAGAATCTCATATTTGTTCAAACACTTCGATATGCTTTCTCACATCCCCGTCTCCACTTAATTTTTGTGTGAGCTTGGCTATTTGTACTGCCTTACTTCTAGGCTCTCTATCAGGCACGTAACGCATATTCTCAGCAATAGATCGACCGATAGCTTGAGAAAATGTTGCCAAGTCACCTAAATGAGCAGGCACCGTGGGTGAAGGCGCTCCAAAGACTACATGTGGAGTAGGTATTGGCATTGGGCTTGGCGCATAGGAAGCCCTTGGGTTCCATGTTGGGTACGATGTTGTGCCATGTGGTGGTCCATAGTTCATATGGGTGGCCCTAGGTATAGCAGACGTCGGATGTGACATGCTAATGCTAGCCGGTATAGTCCCATGGAAATAAGAACTTCTGTATTGTGGTTGTGGAGCATAGGTAGTTGGAACAATGGGAGGGGTAGGGACTACATGAGTGTGATGACCCATAGGTGCATACGATTGGTACACACTTGTAGGTATTGTTGCAGGCATTGAGCTACCATGTAGTGGTGCTTTACTAACAAATGCGGTCCATAGCGTGTTTCTCGGGATGCCCATCATTGGGGTAGGCATGGTAGCCGTGGTTTCATCAAGGGAACAATGAGCTAGACTTGGAAAGGTGAAGCTATCACTTGTGGGCTCAGATTGCATTGAGACCCCTAGAGAAACAACATAAGGGGGATCCATCGGACTTACCGAGGGAGTCTCCATTTGCGATAAGGTCGGTTGTTTAGCCTTCCCTGTATCCAAGAATCTCATGAGACCCGTTGAAGGCATGTTGATCCCCTTGTTCTATCTCTCTAACTCAATGACCCTATGGATGACCTCACAAACTCTTTGTTGTTGATCCTCTACAGTAGTAGCACCCTTTGTGGATTGTAGGACATCTAACCAACCCACATGATAGGTGTGACTTGTGTATAGGTCGGTCAGAGTCTCTCTTTGTAATTTGTACTCCGAGTTCTCATTTAAGAACACTCCTTCTAGGATTGAGGTGCTAGGGGTGTCCTTTGAGCTAGATGCAATGTTGCTTTCTAGGGGTTGGCCCTTAGCGATTGCTAAATCAGGAGCACTTGATTGCTCTCTTAGCAAGGATATTGACATAGGAGCTTTTGCTTTTAACTCTCTTCGTTGCTCCACCTTGCGTAAGCTCTCGACTTCCTTTTCCCTCGCTGCAAGGATATATCGCTCAACCTCTTGCACTTCGGCAAGGCTTCTACCATCAGGTAATATGACCGCGGAGGGAAATAACTCTGAAGAGTCAGGAGGTGTAGTGAATGAAGTATTCACATGCACATTCTCTAACGGTATAGGGTCTACGTTGGTCACGAATGGAGAATTTCTTCCCCACCCCCCTCATTTACATCATTAGCTCCATGTTCGGAGCGAGTGGCTCTACTAAAGGTTTCCTTCAGGCGGCTAAGCATGCTCGGCCCGGACCGCGGACCCATGGCATGCATGTCTTGGCTTGAGCTATCGGGATTAGGCATTGGGAAACCCTCCATGACGTCGTAGTCAGAGGAAGAGTCACTAGCCGCTATGTTCGGGTCTTGGTTTGTACTACTTTGGGTCCCCGCCGAGGGCCTGGAACCTAAAGTAGGTGGATATTGAGAACTCACGTAAGTCGAAATTCTCTCTAGATGCTCCGTCTCTAGCACATGACCAGAGCGCAGATGCATGTGCCTTTGGCACCCTACAAACGTCGACGAATAACCTCGAAGGTTAACCACTTACCTTTTTTAAGCGTCCGTTTTCACTCGTGTTTTTTACGTTTTTAATGTTTGATTTTTTTGATTAAAGTGTGTGATAGCTCGAAATGAGCGTATCACTTAGAGGGTCGCTGTGTGCTTTACAGCACAATTTTCGGGCATCTGACGTTCCGTTCGTCCTTAAAAAAATCGATTTTTAGCTACATGTGAAGCTAAAATTCGTTTTTTTAAAAGGCGACTGAGGCCTAGGCCTGAGCGTGAGCTTGGGCTTGGGTCTGGGAGATATTCCCGATCCCGGTCCTACCCTTAAAATTTTTATTTTTATTTTTTAAAAAAATTAACTTTTTTTATTTTTATTTTTTTTAAATTTAAAGTATAAGGTCGCCGCGGCCTGCGCGAGAGCACACACACACTCTATCTACCTACTTCTAACTAATACACCTACTGTTACACACTAAAACACTCTATTAACTCTCACAGATCTACTTCCTACTTACTGTACACAGAAAACTAACAACCTTAGTACACAGAGAATAAACACAGTACCTTTGAAAACTCCATTAACAAAGAAAACTAAAAACCTTAATACACAGAGAATAAACACAGTACCTTTGAAAACTCCATTAACAAAAAAAACACACAGTATAACACCAAATCCCTCTTCTCAACATACACACCCTCCTTCCTTACCTTTCCTACAATTGAAATTACACCACAAAAGAAGCACAGAGTGCCATTCAAGCTTAGTGTATGGCAATCCCCGGCAACGACGCCAAAAATGTGCGCGTATGTCGCACGTGTCAATGCAAGGAACTTGCCGATACACCTTGTGCGAGCCACAAATGGCTCCAAGCACACAACAAGCCTAAACTAGTAAGCTCAAAGAAGGCGATGGTGTGTCACTCACCGCTCTACGCTTGCTTTGTGGAGGATTCCTCGCCGCGAAGAAGAAGGAGCTGCCGCCCGCGGTCAACCGCTTCGCCGCCGCCATGACGTCGTCGCAATGCTCGATTGTACTCTCTCTCTCTCTCTCTCTCTCACGCATACACACACACACAAGGAGATGAAGAAGAAGAAGATGGAGATGGAGCAAGAGCACTCTTCTATTGCACAAATGAGAGAATGAGTGAATTTTAGGTTTAGTTGACTTTTATATGAGCTCACCCCATTCACACTTGGGCGCCCATGCTTAGCCAACTAATCCCTTGAATGTTCCAGTTAGAGTGCGCCTCTCATCGGCGATCACTCTTACCCTTTCCCTATTGGACCGACAAGCCCGGTACCCAACTCTACCAAGTAAATAATACAACATCCGTCGTAGGTGACATGGTGTCCGTGAGCCGTGAGGGTTAACAGGATGATGCCCCCATGTTATAAATTATCTTGTTATAGGTTGGAGCAAGCTATGGTCAACCCTGTTTTGCAATCCGAAGTTACTCAACAACTTCGCACTTATGGGATTTCCCTTCCTCTCCAAGAGGAGAGAGAGATTAGGAGGCCTCTTGATGAGACCCCCAAAAGAAGACTCTCTCCCATACGATAGGAGGAATCCAAAGAATGGGAAACTAATCAATCCCTAATTTTCTCTGAAGATGTGGCTCCACAAAGACGAAGGTCTAGATGGTCGCCAACTCCTCCTAAGAGGAAACGATCAACCCACAGTCCTTCTCCTTGTCACTCCGAAAGGGAAAAGAGGAAACAAAGGAAGAAAAGGTCATGAAATAGGTCACCCTCTTCTCCTTCTTCTTCACCTTCCTCCTCTTCCAACAAAAGTTATGGCTATTCTCCTAGAAAATACAAGAGGGGAGGACTTCGCAAATCATACCCGCATGGCGAAGGTCACAAAAGCTCAAGAAGTTCAAAGAGGGAGGAAAGATTATCTCCTTTCTCACCTATATGATGGCACCTTTGGTGCTATCGGCCTTCATCCAGCAATTTGATGCGGCCTTTGGACACGAAAGCTTCACAAATTCCTCCAAGCTATGCCATGTAGCTATGCACTTCTAAAACTTGACTCATCAATGGTGGGCTAGCCTTCGTGGCAACGGCAAAGCACCAAAGACATGGAAAACTCTACGAGTTTCCATCATGAAGCAATTCCTTGCAAGCGATGCAAAGGACAAAGTGCTTACCGAATGGCACAGTTTGAAGCTTCTCTCTCATGAGTCTATCCACAAATATGTAGACAGGTTTTGGGATTTACATATCAAGGCTACTGTCTTTCAGAATATAGACTTCGCCGAGCAAAAGCAACAATTTTGTGCGGGATTACATAAAGAGATGGTCGAGTACATCAACTCTGAATGGCCTAGTTCTATCACCGAAGTAATCCACTACACCATGGTTGCTTCACGTATCAATTTTCAACAAGGGGCTAGACAAAATGTCAAGACCATGGAAAACAAAGACAAGAGTGATGCAAAGGGGAAAGCCAATGCCCAAAATTCTTCCCAAGGCAATTCCAAGAACAACAACAATCAGTCCAAGGAGAAGGGAGTTTACAAAGGTAAAAACAAAATCTCTCCTGAAGATCTTGAAGCTTGTCGCAAGGACCATAAATGTTTTAAGTGTGGACATGGCTATCGTTCTTGCCCTAAGAGAATTCCTGCAATGAGACTCCTAGAGCTTCCACCATCGAAGCTCCAAAGAAGGATGCTCGTTGCAAAGGATCACCTCTCTCCTATGCTTGGGGAAAGGTAAGGTAGCATCATGCCTTCATCTTGTTTGACCCTGGCTCTACTCACAACTTCATATCAACGGCGGTGGCCATCAAGTTGGGCATTCAAGCTTTTGAGATGAGAGATATTGCAACAGTCGACACCGCTTTTAAGGGAATGCAAGACTCTGTTACTCCCTTGATTGGGAAGTTGAGGCTTCATGTCCAAAGCTATGTCGACAAAGAAGACTTTTTCATCTCTCCTCTCCAACATGATCCAAGGGGCACCATGGTTCAACTGCATGGCTGCCAACATGAAGTTCCTTGAAAAGAGAATCTACTTCACGTAAAAGGAAAGAAACATGTATATAGATGCTGGTGAGTCTGGTAGTACTACACCACTTATAAATCTTCGTGATTTTGATGAGTCAATGAAGAGCTCACCATTCATTTTACAAACAGACCATCAAAGTCTGAACTACTTCATGATGCAAACAAAGCTTTTCGACAAACAAATGAGGTGGGAAAATTTCCTTTCGCAATTTAATTTTCATATTTCTCACATTGCTAGTAAGCACAATCAAGTGGCCTATGCACTTTCATGACGATGACCAAAAGTTAATGTGGTGTCTAAAGCAACTCACAATGATCTATCTTCTATGATAGATGAGTATGCTACTCACCCTAACTTTAGAGACATAATGTTAGCCCTTGCTTTGGGGAAGAAAGAGGAACCATTCACCTTGTAGGATGGCTATCTTCTCCACGGCAATAGGCTATGTGTTACCCACTCCCTTCATGAGAAAGTCATGTATGCCAATCCCATGCTCCTCCTTATGCAGGGCATAGAGGAATTCAACCTACTCTCCGAGGAGTAGAGACATATTTATATATGCCTACCATGAAAGTGGACATACAAAAGTATGTTTCAAAATGTGTGGTATGCCAAAAGACCAAGTATGATAGAGAGAAGCAACCTAGATTACTCCAGCCATTGCCTATTCCAAATTCACCATGGGAGAGTATATCCATGGATTTTATCTTTGGATTACCCATGTCTATCCATGGGAATATGAGAATATGGACAATAGTCGACAGGTTTAGCAAGCAAGCACACTTTATTCATGTCAAAAATACTATTAAGGCACACCAAATGGCAACTCTTTTCATAACACAGATTTTCAAACACCATGGATTGCCAATATCCATCCTATCAGATAGAGATCCTAGAATGACCATTTACTTTTGGAAAGATCTCTTTGAAAATCTAGGTACAAGATTGAATTTCTCTTTGTCCTATCACCCACAAATGGATGGCCAAAGTGAGATAACCAATCTTACAATACTCGATCTACTAAAGAATTATGTTATCAAAGTAGATCAACACTAACAATAAGAAAAGTACTTACCACTTGTAGAGTATGCATACAATAATATTGTACATACTTCTACGGGAAAATCACCTTTTGAAATCATTGAGGGAAGACTTGAAAGTTCCTTGCTACTTAAATTACATGGGAAGATATTCGTTGCCGATGCGTATAGCCATGACCTACAAGAATCTTTTCAAAAGATTAAGGAGGCTATATCCATCTCTCAACAAAGTCAAAAAGCTACCACTGACAAGCACAGAAGGGCCTTAACGTTCAAAGAAAATCATTGGGTCTTACTTAAGTTTTCCAAGGCTCGATTGAGGCAAAGGACGAGCAAAAAGATACTATGGTCCTTAATGAGATGGCTTATCAACTCAAATTTCCCAACTATTGGCTCATACACAATGCTTTTCATGTGAGCCTTCTTAAGCCCTACAAAGGAGAGCCACCAAGTGAACCAATTATTGAAGACCCTCCCAAAATAAAAGACCAAGAAGAGGTGCTACAACCCGAAGCTATCCTTAGGCATCATGACAAGGTACTACGACATGGTAATATTATCCGATGGTATCTTATTTAAGTTCAAAAATTATCCTTTTGAATATGTTAGATGGATGCAAGGAATACAGCTTAAGGATAGTATGAACCTTGTCAATGCTTACAATGCTACATTAGATTAAGCAAATGTACAAATTTCTTTCAAATGACCAATTTTTTTGTCCTATAAGACTAATTCTCTTTTGATTGTGCACAAATTTAAGTAGTATGCATGCTTAGAATCATGTTTGTGATGACGACGTCTCTCAAACACCAAGTCGAATTTGTCACTCTACTTTGGGAGAATGAAATGGACTAAAGAGCAGACATGCTTGCAACAAATATGTCTCCCAAGCACCAAATGGATTACTCATCCATCTTGGAAAGATGTCATAGGGTCAAAAGGGATCCTCTACCCGCTAAGAAACATTGACTAATGACTCGGCTTTTTCTCTTTTACCTCATAGTCTAGGACGACTATGATTTCAAGAGAGAAGTAATGTCATAAAATATAATATCTAGGCAACCCATATGATTTTCTCATATTAAACTTATCAACTAATGTGGGAGAATAGACACGAACAAGGGTTAGAATATAGACATGTGCTTACGGGTCTATCTCAGCACGGGGTCAATGGTAAAGGGGTCCAAATGAGAGATGGTATGTCAAAGAGAAAGGCTAGCCAATGGAGCTTAAAGACCTTAGGATTAGCTTCATTAAAGACCTCCAATGGCGAGTGTTAAAAGTCCTTTGAACTTAGATAAGCTAGGGTTGTGCTTGAGGTGGGAACCCGGCCCAAGCTTGAGGTGCTTGTAGTGCTTGCTGACTAAGATGCTTGAGGTGCTTGTCGTGCTTGCCGACTAGGGAGCTTGAGGTGCTTGAGGTGCTTTTTCATGCTTGCTAACTAAGGTGCTTCTATCCCAAAAGTCAACAACATCCCTACAAAGGAGGGGGCAATCCATAAAGCTAGGGAGATGAGAGAGAACACGCACACACAAGGTAAGCCCAAGCCTCAAAAGGCATCAAGGACACATGTCAAGCCCCTACCCATATTGCCCTCAAAGTGTGCATGAATCCTATTGGATAGCTTCCCAAAAGTCAACAACATCCCTACAAAGGAGGGGGCAATCCATAAAGCTAGGGAGATGAGAGATAACACACGCACACACAAGGTAAGCCCAAGCCTCAAAAGGCATCAAGGACACATGTCAATCCCCTACCCATGTTGCCCTCAAAGTGTGCATGAATCCTATTGGATAGCCTCCCAAGGGGTCCAATGATAATTTAGTTGATTAAATTAATTGATTTTGCATTTAACAAGTCCTCTCTCTTAATGGAGAAAGGGGGACACTTGTCCCAAGACTACCCTTGTTGCTTGATATGCCTCTTGCATGTGATTGGCTAGGCCTGGAAGGGTCCAATGAGCTTCAAGCATGAGCTACAAGGGGGGGTTGACGAAAGCAAGAAGGGGGGTTTCTTGGGGGGTATACTCTCCCACACACACTCACACACACTTTGATTGTGAGAAGTGCAAAGTGCAAGAGCTCCATCTCCTTCTCCAATCTAGTAGAGAAGTGGAGCGCCTACACCAACACTCTTGGCTATGGAATGAAAATCTAGCCAAGAGCCATGCTTCGATGCTTAAGCTTGCCATCTTCTCCATCTTCATTATTATGCTATTATGTATGCTAGCAAGAAGAGTGATGATAAGTGAGGAACTACTTCTTTCTCCTATGGAATGTTTCTTCTTCCTCTACCCTACCCTCATTCCCCGCTAGCTCTCTCCACCATCGAAGGTGTTTGAGGCCTTGGTACTGAGGCTTGGCATAGTTGATTCTTTTTACAAAGTTTATGTTATTCTTGTGATGCATGAAGCTTTCCATCTTCACTGCATCACCTAGGTCACAAGGAACGCAAAGAAAGTATTGTACCAATTCTCTCTTAGTGGGAGAATCTATAATACAAATGCCTATTGGAGGGGGACGGGTTCCACATAAATCCAGTCCTCAATTGTTGTCAAGTTCTCTAAACTCTCTCTCTCTTACAAAAGTATTGCTCATAGCAAGTTAATTAAGTACTATGTTTATGTTGCTACCATCAGTTAATTTCACCCTCTATGTTCTCAAAGTAATCTCACAAAAATGCTCTCTTTAATTCTCCTTCCGCTATTCTCAAAGTTCATAGGCCATTTACATTACATCTAAAAGTGAAACAACTATCTTTCAAAAGGAGGTCTTTAAAGGAATCTTGAAGCTGGTCTAGATGGCTCGTCAATTAGAGCTATAATGGTCAGGATATTGCAGGTCAAAGGGAGAAGTGGTTTGCAGATCCTCACCAAGGTGGACAAGTGTGTCAATGGATTGAGAAGTATGTGAATTGATAGGTTTGAAGTGCTCAATTTATGGTGCATGCCAGCCTTTTCAAATCTACAATCAGAGTCCAAATGATCAAGTTATGAGCAAAAGAAAGTTTGTTGGGGCCAATTCTATGAGCGCTTTGGAAAGCATGCCATCAGAGTTAGTGTTTTCTAGATTTTGCAAAGGTATTATACAGTGTGTGAAACACTCTAGAAGTTACAACACACCAATCGGAGCTTTGGGCAACGAATTATGACTAGTTGAAGTCGGTAGGTTATGGTTGCAATTGGTCAAAATATGGTTTTTGCCATTTTTTGGAACATGTGGTTTGAGGCCTTGGGAGCATCAAAATGTGGCGGTGAAGCTGGAGTTGGCAGTCAACAATGGGAACTTTTGGTGGGTTATTACAAGAGGTCTATTAGGCAAGGGATCATGAAGTTATGGGGTCCTCAAGCTGTGTCCAAAAGTAGTTTTTAAATTAATTTTTATGGATTTTTCAACCCCAAGGGGGTGCTTCATTGTGGGTCTTCCATGTGGTGCCAAAGTAAACCCATATACAATAACTAAAGATGGAATTGCGAGCTATATATAGAAGATTGGGGGGGGGGGGGGGGGGGGGGCATTAAGGGTATCACAAGGGAGAGAGTGAGCTTGAGGGTGCTGAATATGGCGGCCCTTCTACCTTCCTCATGCGGGCGTTATGCGTGGCATTGCTGGCGGCAATTGTAGGCCTTTGACAGTGCTTAGTGGTGTTGCCATGTGGGATTGCAGGGGTCATTTCCCACGGGGGGCCGAATGGTGCCATCTTTTAAAGTGGGCAATGTGGCCGTTTCACATGCATCATTGATTCTTTGCTTGGATGAAGCATTATAGGAGGTTTTTGGAAATGTATGGTCATGTCCAAAGTTATCTATTTGATCCCAACACTGATCTCTACAGGTTGTGGGAGGCAAGAATACACTGTTTGACAAGAGATTGGCCTTTTGATCGAGGAGATTTTCCATAGGTGATGCAAGATGGTGGGCAATTTGCTTAAAGAAAATGTTGCAGGAAATAGGAATAAAAACTTGTACATATGGTTGCATCTTTTTATGTTTGCTCAGTTGTTTGCTGGTTTCTAGTTTTAGAGTCAATAAGCACTTTTTTTGTTGAGCATAGATGTTCAACAAGTGGGTTGGGAAATGATGGTACAATCAAAGAGTGTCCAAGCTAGAAGTGGACACAATCCAATCTATGGATGTTTATATGTGCATATCAATGTGCAAAAGCAGGTTTTAAGGTCAAAGGTATCTAGAATTGTATGTCTTGGTGATTTATTTGGCCAAGAAGTTCTATCTTGAGGGTAATTTGAATGGATATTCAAGATGTCTAAAAGTGTAGATATTGTGGTGCAAAAGGAGACCGTCAAAGTGTTCTCCAAGCATGTCTAGAGAGCTCATCAATCAGAGCTATAATGGTCAAATTTTGCAGGTCAAAGTGAGAAGTAGTTTGCAGAACCCCGCCAGGAAGGACAAGTATGGTAGGAGTATGCAAAGTGAAAGGTTTGAAGTGCTCAATTTATGGTGCCGGTCTTTTTAGATATGAACTACTCCAAGTGATAAGCGAAAGAAAATTTGTCGGGGGCTAGTTCTACAATGATTTGACCACTTTGTAAAGCGTGCCATCGGAGTTTGTTTGAGTATTTTCAGAGTTCAGAAAGGTAGTATGTAGCATTTGGAACGCTTTAAAAGTTACAACAAACCAATTGGAGCTATGGGCAATAAAATTATGACTGGTTGAAGTTGGCAGTTTATGGTTGTAGTTGGTTAGCATATGGTTTTTGCCATTTTTTTTAATGGTGGTTCGAGGCCTCAAGAACACCAAAATGTGGAGGTGAAGCTGGACTTTGCTATTAGAAATGGGAACTTTTGGTGCATTTTGACAAAAGGTCCATTAGGCAAGGGAGCAAGAAGTTATGAGGTTCTCAAACCGTGTCCAAAAAAAGTTTTTTTTTAAAAATTTTTATATAGAGTTTTCAACCCCCAATAGGGTGCTTCATTGTGGGGCTGCCACGTGGCACCAAAATAAATCCTTGTGTGATAATAGAAGATGGCATTGCGAGCTATATAAATAAGATGGGGACGCCCATGAAGGGCATCACAAGGGAGAGATGGAGCTTGGGAGGTGCTAGAGAGGGGGGATGGGGGAACACACCCAACACACAACACAAGGCCTCTCTATAGCTCAAGGCATTTAGAGCACCCTGTCCTCTTAGAAAACCTTCAAAAGACACAACCCACACTAACAGACCATCGCATGCACACTTCTCAATGCTCACACACTTGGCAAGACCACCACACAACATGTACTCACTGCCATAGTCCATCTCAACCCTTACACACGCACATTGTTGCTCAATCTCACTGTCTTGCACCAAATACTGTCGGTTCAGGGAGGCACACACATCCACATTATCAACACCATGAGATACCACAAGAGTGGGAGAAAGAGAAGGAGGGAAGGGGAAATGACACAAAAGTGGGGTAGCAATAGCATGATCTTGCTTCAAAAGAACAATAGAAGCTTACAGTGCCAAATTTATGGCTAATCTCATGACACAAGCTCAAAGGGTTTTGAAAGGCACACACATCTGTCAAAAATTCTCCCTCCGCAAGCTTCAAAAAGGCTCAAAAAGCCCCTAAAATGAATAAACAAGTCTTTTTTATGAGGGGTATTTTACAACTTTAGAAATCATCTTTCGGTTGCTCCACTTGGCACTTTATTTTGGCATTTTTCCAAAGAGTGTTTCCCTCTCGCTTGATCTCTCTTCATGTGTTCTCTTTTGCCTTTTTGGTGGGGGGGGGGGGGGGAGATGCACAACAACACTGCTAGTACCCCGAGGCATTTTAGGAGCTTCACTTCCTCTCTCTCTCTCTCTCTCTCTCTCTCTCTCTCTCTCTCTCTCAATTTCCCTTGGGACTTACCCCTTGATTGCCTTTGCTAATATTGGGCCCACCTCCTAAAGCTCCTCTCGATTGCCTACTTTTCTAAATCATCTACCTTGCTAGTGAGTGTGTGTGTGTGTGTTGGGGGGGGGGGGGGGGTCTTTGCCGTTACCTTCAAAAAAATTTAGCAAACATTGGACACAGGAATCACCGCTATGAGAATGCCATGTCATCATTGTCTACAGGCTTCCCTCTCACATTCGAGAGTGATGTCAGTGCCCGAAAACCGCCACCATTGCGGGCCTCGGCACACACGCAACACCCTACCATACGAGGAGAGAGATCACCCTCTCTCTCTCCTTATGCACCATAAAAGGGGCACGCAGCAGCTCATATAGCATGCAACCCTAGCTTTGATCTTTGCATGTGGGGTTAAAGCTCCCAGCACGTGGCACTGCCATGGCTAACAACCCTCAAGAACCCCCCAAAATCTCTAAACATGATATCTTAAAAGACCCTTTTTTCCCTACAACTTGAGAGCCCTTACACTTGATGCTCATGGGTTCAATGCTCGAGCTGCAAAGCCCGGCCAAAACTCTAACTTTCCAAATTTGATATGTGCAAACCCAACCAAATTTTGACTTCCCCAAGGCCTAGAACAAAGCGCCTGAAAATGGAAAAAAACACATGTCCACACTCCACCGTCAATTGTATTCGAATTTGATAAGCTATATCTTAGCAACCGTAGCTCCAACCGATGAACCATGAATTTTAGCCAACTCCATACGGTGCACATTACCTCGTGTATATCTGGAAAGGCAAAAAAAAAAGCAGATGGTACGCCTACCGAGGCAGTCAAAGTGCTGCATAACTGGCCCATAAAAAATGTTCAATTGACCATAACTTGCCTATTCGAGCTTTGGTTGGAAATCTAGACAAATTGGCATGCTTCATAGCTCAATCACTTCACATCTATCTACTCACACTAGCTCTGGCCATCCATCTACACCTACCCTGTTCGTGGGGGATCTGCAAAGCTTCCTATATTTAGACAACCATAACTTTCACACCATAGCTCTGTTTGAGGAGCCGTCTAGACCGCCTTGTAGGACACCTCAAACACTACATTTCAAGGCTCAATTTTAGCACTTCAAACTCCTAGATTTTCCATCCTAATTGACCCCCTTTGGAGTCTTTCTGGCCAAAAAAACCACATTAAACATACATTTCCACCATCACCTACCTACCCAGGTCTTCCATACCCACTTTAGCACCTTGTCATGCACCATTAGCATTGCTTGGTACCACTTCTAGCCTCAACCAACTTTGGTTGCACCATCATTGCCCAACCCCCTTGTTGAACATTTATATTCAACTAAAAACATACTTACAGAACTTAAAAGCTGCCACCCCAAACACAATAGAAAACCACAATGATATGTACAAGATATGTACAAATCTCCATATCCTCTGCATTTTATCTCTTTCTCAAGTGGGCTTCCCACACCTTTGGCTACAATCTGATTCACATTGGGCACTAGAATCCTATCAAATACAACTTGAGCCGCACATTGTTCACCCTGAGCCTAAGAAGCTTATCGTTTGCTCTCACCAACTGATAAGTCCCATTTGGAAAGGCCTCTTGCACCTTGTACGGACCCATTCATTTTTTCTTGAACTTCTTCTAAAAAGTGAAATTGGGGTAGCTTTCATAGTTCATAACCATGTCTTCTTTTGTATCTCCTTGTCCAAGAGCTTCTAGTTGAATTTTGCAATCCGCTTCTCCCACTCGGGGGGGGGGGGGGGGGGTCATTATATGTAAAACCTATATATTGTGTGCATTCAAGGACTATTTATAAAACTCCTTAGGTATGAATTTGTTGCCAATACAAGGGACCCTTTTCCTATTCAATCTGTAAATTATTTTCAAGATCATTTTTTCAAAACCGTTATGTCTGTGAAAATGTGAGAAAATATAGAATAAAATAATCCCTACTTTTGAACCCACGTGATAGGAAATTTTTTATTGTAGTGACCCCCCCAAGTTCTCCCATTGCTTCACATACTAGTCCAATGTTGCCTCTCTCTCCATCTGCAAGGCTTCAAGACTAGCAATCCATCAATCCTATAAAATTTAATGCCCAGTGGCATTAACTTGCCATAATTGTGCATGCAATGGCGTCACTACCTCCTTACCATAGACTAGCTCAAATGGAATGAAATTTGTAGCCACCTTATAGAATGTCTTGTACGCCCATAAACACTTCTCAAGGTTAGCTTCCCACTCTGTCTCCTGCTTGTACACATACATTGTCAACATCTTGATGATATACACATTGGCACTCTCTAGTAGACCATTGCATTGGGGATGAAAACGGATTATGAATGTCCAACTTCTCCACTAATGTATGCATTAGCTTGCTACTAAACCCCTGAACTCTATCAGAAACAAGTACCCATGGCATTGTTGGGATGCGAGGTTTTGTTGCATCTCTTGTGTCAACAACCCCTTCCACCTCATGTGTCAAGCCATGTGAGAACCTCTTAAAACCTTTGTGTAAAGCACCATCACTTGCATTTGTGCATGGGCAGCCACATCTTGTGCTCATATGTTAGCAGCAAGCTAATTCGGATACCATTTTTTGAGCTCTCATTGTAAAAACATTTATTATTTTGATGAATCGGGAATATTGTAACTTCTATTTTTCATATAAACTTTGTAATTGATGAGCCGGGGCTACAAGCTTTCAGATTGTATCAACCTGTCTTTATCTATCTTTAGTTGGAGCTCCCAGATTATTAGTTTTGACCACCAAAAACCTTGGCTAAGGTATAAAAGCCAAATTTTGTAAGTTATTTTCAAGTTTTGGATAATAAAATACACAACGTGAGCTAATGGCGCTCACGTCTCTCCTTTTCGCACTTCCTACTCCCTCCCTGGTTGTCACATTGTAGTCACGTCTATTAGGCTACAACCGCAGGTAGCTCTACGCATTGACGTAAGCATTTAACAGTATTTCATAGCTTTTGGGTCATCGACCCGCGTCCTAATTTCATCATAAGTAGGAATTTACACTTTAGAATCAAAAACTAAGCATAGACGGGATATTGGGACATCATTGCTAAGCATTTAGATGCATTTTGGGTCGAAAACGATTAGGTCAAAAATCCACTATTGTTAAATAATCACGATTTTTGCACTTGACCTAAAGTGGGATTTGAGACCATAAACATGTGTGCTTAGGTCTTATAAACATGTCCTAGAAGTTTCGTTACATTTGGATATCATTTGGTACTGTAACGGATGTGATTTGTTTACCGATGAGCGATTGGCTTTTGGTGATTTCAGTCACTTGAGTGTAGCTTGAGTTAGATGCGGGTTGTTTGTTGTTTTTCAAGATATTGACAACCTCTTGTAGCCTATATGCACTAGTCAAGTCAGCTTCATCCCATGGATTGACAATTTAATCGTAGTTCTCGCTATGTCTGCAATAAGATAGGAGTGAGGTTAGACACCCGTCCCACATTTGGTGTTGTTGCCGGGGATTGAAGAGACCTAAACTAGGAAAAAACATGAGAGTTTTGTGAAGTTATCCTTTAACTTCCTCTAGGATCTTCTAAAGTAAAAACTTTCTTTTAGAAACCGCATAGCTTAAGATTGTCGTCTTTTGCTGTGTAGAGGTAGCTTGGAAGTAATCGTACTTGTTGAGTGTCTTTAGAATTGTAGGATTGTGGAACTAGATTAGGATTTTGAGAATGATTGATAGATGAGACAAGTCTTAAGATCAATGCTCAAAAAATCATAAAAAACAAGAAAACGAGTGTTAGTGGACACTTTCCACAACCCCATTGCAGTAGAACTTAGGAGTAGGGTAAGTAGAATCCGATGTGGATTTCATAACATTGCTCTCTCTGAAAGAATCAATTGTGAGTTGTTATTTGAAGTTGCAAAATTTCAGGTCTACAGCTAAAAATAGCACGAAAAGATTGCCAACCACTCAATCCAATTGGAGAGTATGCTTTAAAAGTTGTATGAACCATTGGGTAAGCTCAAGGACACGTTGAGGTAAAAATTTCAAGAGTTTGCAGAAACTCATATTATTTACTCTTTCTTGACATTTTAGGCCAAATTAAGTTTTGACTTGATTCATAGGCTTAAAATAGCTCATGAAAAGACTGCCCATTGAAAAAGTGCAAAAAAAGTTTAGAGCTAAAGTAAATAATCGCGATTATTTACTTTCAGCTCAAAACTGACCGAGGTTGATACCAGTGACTCATTGCATGTGTACAAACAACTTTTGTAAAGGACCATAGAATTTGGATCACCAAATTGACAAAAAACTGGGTAAAAACTAAAGTCTGACTGACTTTCGGGAACTTGAGTGTAAATTGGGAAAAATTTTGTTCAAACTCAATGAAATTTTATTCATAGGCTTATATTGATGTGATAGACATGTGTATATGCTCAGTTGACCAAAAAGATGCAAAAATTTGCCAGAAGTAAATAATCGCGATTATTTATATCTGCCCCATTTTTTAGCTTTTTTGACCAAGTTAGCATACCACTAGCTTTACCATGTTATAATAAGCCCACAAATAAAATTTGGTAAGATTTGGATCATTAGATTGAAAGTTGTGACCAAATTTGCAAAGTCAGTCTCTGCAGACACAAAACTGATGACCATTTGAACCAAAAATTATCCAAACTTGATGAAACCTGGCTAGGGAGCTTAAGTTGAGATACTTAACAGATCTGTGTCAAGATTGGGACAAAGACTTGCAAAAACATAGCTGGAGTAAATAATCGCGATTATTTACATCTGCTACAAAAATTGATAATCTTGCACATTTGAATATACCACAAGGTCAAGCATATCAAGTATACTAGAAAAATCAATTTTGGTGAAATTTGGATCACAAAAGTGAGACTTAAGCCAGATTCTTGAAAACTGAGTCCGCAGACACGAAACAGTTGCTAAACTTGAACAAATTTTGTCCAAACTTAGTGAAACTTGTCCAAGGACCTTAACAGGTTGTATACTTGGCAAATCAAGCCAAAAGGTGCAAAAAATTAAGAAAAGTAAATAATCACAATTATTTACCACTACTACACAAAGACACCAATTTTGACTTTTGAACTTGTACAGTGTTAGACAAACATAATACAAGGCCACCACGCAATTTTGGATTCAATTGGATCCAAATAGGTACATGTTCACTCAATTTTCAGGTTGCAAATTAGTCATTTGATTTCTTGCAAAAGTAGAATCTGAAAGTCTCAATTGCTAACTCAATTAGCTTGAATTGAAGTGATACACATAGACTAGTCTCAATAGTTAGCAAAAACTATACGATCTTTGTGAAAGAATAGCTAACTTGATCAAAATTGATACAAGAATCAGGTTGCAGACAAGGAATTGACAGCTTGACAGAAGTTGCAATCAAGTCAATCCAACGGTAAGTACTCTATCCAGGGCTTCACAAGTCTATATGAACCTTAGATCTGGTCGTATACTAGCTAATCAAGGCATATTTGGAGAGACTGCTAGTAGAGTATCCACCGACGAAAGTGTGAATCAAGGCAATCCCTTGCACACTATCCTTGAAGAAGTCTCAGACACTTTTTCGGATTCAACATCTGAAGTGTTTTCCTATTCGACTCACTCAGAAACCGGAAGGACAGTGCGTTATAAGCATATACTCTCTTTTTATAAGACTAATGGCCATGGAGCTTAGGTTTACCTGGATCCTAATGAAAAGTATGTTATTCGCATTGATGACCATAGTTTTGAGTTTGAAGAGGAGATCAGGGCAAACAAATAAGGAAAAATGTACATGGATAGAAACGGAACTCAGTATTTACAAGTTGAAAACCCTGACGTGATAGACAAATGGGGGTTAGAAGTAAATACCATAATTCTTGATATGGCAGCAAAAGAGGGACCACCAACTTTAGAATTTGAGGGATACGATCAAGTTGATTTGAAGCCTTTAAAACGACTGAGTACGAATAATCCTAGGATCGGTGTCTATTGTTGGGAGGATAGAAACGTAAAAGATCTTCTATGGACTTTGCATGCCAAATCAGGAAAACTAACACCCATGACAATCATCTATATCTTCAAGATCAAAGATAAGGGTTCAACAGATCTACCAACCTACCTGTTTAGGGATTGTTATAACAACAACTTTGTTATGATGACTCCTGAGGAGGTGGAACAAACTAAATACCAATGGTACTCCATAAGGGATTGGATATTGGGCCAAGGACCGGAAACTATTCCAAGAGATGAACACCATGCGAGATCTTCTGAGAGTAATGTTAAGAAACCAAATAGACGTGTCAAACCATCTGATTTTTAGAGATGGGTCAAAAAATACAGTGGATCTGGGGATCCATATGACCACTTAGCAAGCTTTAAACAAGTACTGAGAGCAGAATGCATATCCAATTTCCATACTCAATTCGAGGGGTTTGGAATGACATTAGAAGGAAAACCATTGACATGGCTCCAAAACATTCCACCAAGGTCAATCATGGACTTGAATACGTTAGCTCAAGTATTTGTGACTGCTTGTTCCAAAACGGGGATCAAACACAATACGATAGCTCAAATCTACAGGTTTAAACAGAAACAAGGTGAATCTGTTAGGGATTGTGCAACTCAAATGGAACAATACATTGCAAGATGTCCATAGCTAGAGATACCTGCGAAAGAAAGACTAGTATCATTGTTTCTAGAGGGACTGCTAAACAAAGAACTTCATGCTATACTGTATAGCAAGAAGCATGCAACCCTAGAAGAGTGTGGGTCAGATGCTATTGATTTAGGAGACAATTGTGATATTTTCAATGAAGAAGATGTCCTTAGGGACAACCAAAGCAAGAAAAGAACATCCACCAAACCAGCACAAGTGGGAACGGCTGCTGCAGCACAACTTTCATCCATAGAAGACATGCTCAAAAGGATGAATGATATGATGAATAACAGCACAAGTGGGAACGGCTGCTGCAGCACAGCTTTCAGCCATAGAAGACATGCTCAAAAGGATGAATGATATGATGAATAACATGCAAAAAGCACCTATGAGCGGACCAGGACAAGGGATACCTCAAAAGGGACAACCAATTAGGCCGCAGAAATGGTGTGCAATTGAGGGTAAATGGACCAACCATGAGACCAATGAGTGCTATTACCGACCAAAGTATGATAGAAATATTCAGTGTTGGGGTATAAAGCCCAATGTGGTCGCCCATGTAAGTGGGCGGGCCGCCAGGTATGTACACATATTCTTTTGTAAAAACCTAATAAGAACTCACTATGCTCTACACATTACAGAAGAGCGAGTTCACCATATCGTCATGATCTTCTTCTCGCACTCTCTCTCGCGTCGCACTTCCGCTCGTACTCCTTCAACTGGTATCAGAGCTCAGATCGAGGCTCGGGGCAGCACTGCAGGAGGCTAGAGTCACCAACTCAGATTGGAGTGAAATTCGACAGGCGAAGACACGGCCCCAAATCTCGTGGGAGAATCCGAAGGGCTTGGTGTTGTCAGAATTTCATTCTGAGGTCATCTCGGCCACCGTTCGGCTTCGACAAAGGTTTGCGCAGGCCATTTTCGACTACGTGGTCTCAGCCGGTGCAAATCCGACTCTGCAAATTTGGGGTTTTTGGCCTACGACTGCAGGTACTGAGGATATCGACACTCCCAGAGTGTTGATTTGTGGTTGTCTACACATCGAAGGACGGCTCACAGTTCTTGGAGGCGTGTCACATACAACACGGGTGCATCTACACACAGACTATAGGCGACATCCACTAGTTCATCAAGTAGCTTGTGTTTGCTGCTTGATATTCCAGATTTCATCCTGACATTGCAGGTACTTCCACATGGGATGTATTGTCAGAGATGATGTATGTCTGTTGAGGGTTTGCTGGCTGTGAGTCACGCAGCAAACAACCGCCGCAGCGGTTACAGCATGCAGTGGGAAATTTGTGGATGTATGACTTTGTGGGAACTGGGGTCTGACTTCGCTGATTTTTGCGATCTCTTTCTTCGTGTTTTCTTCTTTTTCTGAGATTGGGCAATTGATGTCGTGTCTCTTTCCTCAAGAATATAATTTTGTTTTTGGAGCATCGATCCTGTGAGTACGTTTACTGGTACCACATGTGTACTTTGTGATGGCTCCTCGGTAACTTCAATCAAGTTTAACGGTGTGATCTTCGATGCATTTGGATTATTTGGACATTGGGCAATCAAATGATCTTTGCCACATCGATTACACATGAGTATCGGCATTGTAGACGTGCTCGCTTGATTGGTTTGCATTAGTGTGGCGTTCTTTTGTAGCCTAATAGGACACTCGGCTACACGATGTGGACCTCCACACTCATAGCATTGAAGAGGTGGTCTCTTAGCAATGCAATTGATATTTTGGCCTCTTGCCGCAAGAGCAGCTACTTGATATACAGGTTTGACTTGTCCCCAATAGTCCTCCATGTAGTATTGTGGACTTTTTTCAAGCACATCCATCCCATAGGCGATATTAGGATCTATATCTTCCTCACAGCCTTCCAAACAAGAAATAGATTACTCACAACCCACTTGATTCATAGAAGTGATTCTCGGATGTGGTGGTTGCGGTCCTAGCACTGGAGGTGGTAAGGGTGTTGTTTGAACAACATTTTGGGCCCTAGGGACCATTCAAACACTTCGATATGCTTTCTCACATCCCCGTCTCCACTAAATTTTTGTGTGAGCTTGGCTATTTGTAATGCCTTACTTCTAGGCTCTCTATCAAGCGTGTTACGCATATTCTCAGCAATAGACCGACCAATAGCTTGAGCAAATGTTGCCAAGTCACCTAAGTGAGCAGGCACCGTGGGTGGAGGTGCTCCAGAGACTACATGTGGAGCAGGTATTGGCATTGGGCTTGGCGCATAGGAAGCCCTTGGGTTCCATGTTGGGTACGATGTTGTGCCATGTGGTGGGCCAAAGTTCATATGTGTGACCCTAGGCATAGCAAACGTTGCATGTGACATGCTACTGCTAGCTGGTATGGTCCCATGGAAATAAGAGCTTGGGTGTTGTGGTTGTGGAGCATACATGATTACGAGGACCCATGGGTGTATACGATTGGTACACACTTGTAGGTACTATTGCAGGAATTTAGCTACCATGTAGTGGTGCTTTACTAACAAATGAGGTCCATGGTGTGTTTCTCGTCATGCTCATCATTGGGGTAGGCATGGTAGCCATGGTGTCATCAAGGGAAAGATGAGCTAGACTTGGAAAGGTAAAGCTATCACTTGTGGGCTCAGATTACACTGAGACCCCTGGAGAAACAACATATGGAGGATCCATCGGACTTACTGAGGGAGTCTCCATTTGCGATAAGGTCGCTTGTTTAGCCTTCCCTGTATCCAAGAATCTCATGAGACCCGTTGAAGGCATGTTGATCCCCTTGTTCTGTCTCTCTAACTCAATGACCCTATGGATGACCTCACAAACTCTTTGTTGTTGATCCTCCACACTAGTAGCACCCATTGTGGATTGTAAGACATCTAACTAACCCACGTGATAGGTGTGACCTGTGTATAGGTCGGTCAGAGTTTTCGTTTGTAGTTCGTACTCCCAGTTCTCATTTAAGAACACTTCATTTAGGATTGAGGTGCTAGGGGTGTCCTTTGAGCTAGATGCAATGTTGCTTTCTAGGGGTTTGCCCTTAGCAGTTGCTAAATCACAAGCACTCGATTGCTCTCTTAGCAAGGATATTGACATAGGGGCTTTCGCTTTTAACTCTCTTCGTTGCTTCGCCTTGCGTGAGCTCTCGACTTCCTTTTCCCTCGCTGCAAGGATATATCGCTCAACCTCTTGCACTTCGGCAAGGCTTCTACCATAGGGTAATATGACCTCGAAGGGAAATAACTCTGAAGAGTCAGGAGGTGCAGTGAATGAAGTATTGACGTGCACATTCTCTAAGGGTATAGGGTCTACGTTGGTCATGAATGGAGAATTTACTTCTCCACCCCCCTCATTTACATCATTAGCTCCATGTTTAGAGCGAGTGGCTCTACTAAAGGTTTCCTTCAAGCGGCTAAGCACGCTCTGCCCGGACCGCGGGCCCATGGCATGCATGTCTTGGCTTGAGCTATTGGGATTAGGCATTGAGAAACCCTCCATGACGTCGTAGTCACAGGAATAGTCACTAGCCGCTATGTTCGGGTCTTGGTTTGTACTACCTTGGGTCCCCGCCGAGGGCCCGGAACCTAAAGTAGGTGGATATTGAGAACTCGCTTAAGTCGAAATTCTCTCTATATGCTCCATCTCTAGCACACGACCAGAGCGCAGATGCATGTGCCTTTGGCACCCTTCAAGCGTCGGCGATTAACCTCGAAGGTTAACTTTAAGCGTACGTTTTCACTCGTGTTTTTTATGTTTTTAATGTTTTTTTAATATTCAATTTTTTTTAAAAGTGTGTGATAGCTCAAAACGAGCGTATCACTCAGAGGGTCGTGGTGTGCTTTACAGCACAATGTTCGGACACTTGAAGCTCCGTTGGTCCTCAAAAAAGTCAATTTTTAGCTACGTGTGAAGCTAAAATTCGTAATTTTAAAAGGCGATAGATGCCTAAGCCTGAGCATGAGCTTGGGCTTGGGTCTGGGCTTGGGTCTGGGAGATATTCCCGATCCCGGTCCTACCTTTAAAATTTTTTAATTTTTAATTTTTAATTTTTAATTTTTAATTTTTAAAGGATAAAGTCGCCGCGGCCTACACGAGAGCACACACACACTCTACCTACCTACTTCTAACTAATACACCTACTGTTACACACTAACACACTCTATTAGCTCTCACAGATCTACTCCTACTTACTCTACTTTATATTACACAGAACTAACAGCCTTAATACTAACACCTTACATAGAGAAAAAACATAGTACCTTTGAAAACTCCAGTAACAAAAAAAAATACACAGTAGCAACACAAAATCCCTCTTTTCAACACACACACCCTCCTTCATTACCTTTTCTACAACTGAAATTGCACCACAAAAGAAGCGCAGAGTGCCATTCAAGCTTAGTGTATGGCATTCCCCGGCAACGGCGCCAAAAATGTGCGCGTATGTCGCACGTGTCAATGCAAGGAACTTGCCGATACAGTGTGTGCGAGCCACAAATGGCTCCAAGCACACAACAAGCTTAAACTAGTAAGCTCAAAGATGGCATTGGTGTGTCACTCACCGCTCTACGCTTCCTGTCGTGGAGGATTCGTCGCCGCAAAGAAGAAGGAGACGCCGCTACGCCGCGCTCAACCGCTTCACCGCCGCAATGCTCGATCGCACTCTCTCTCTCTCTCTCTCACGCATACACACACACAAGGAGATGAAGAAGAAGAAGATGGAGATGGAGCAAGAGCACTCTTCTATTGCACAAATGAGAGAATGAGTGAATTTTAGGTTTAGTTGACTTTTATATGAGCTCACCCCATTCACACTTGGGCGCCCATGCTTAGCCAACTAATCCCTTGAATGTTCCAGTTAGAGTGCGCCTCTCATCAGCGATCACTCTTACCCTTTTCCTATTGGACCGACAAGCCCAATACCTGACTCTACCAAGTAAATAATACAACATCTGTCGTAGGTGATAGGGTGTCCGTGAGCCGTGAGGGTTAACACAGACAATTTGCCACCTGCCCCAGATCAAAACACATGGATAGTGTCAGCACATCCATCCCCTTGAGCCACAAAGTCCACAAAAAGAGCTTACAAATTTGATGAGGAGTCTGAAGACAGCTCTCATGAAGCACATAGCAGCGAAAGCTCAGACAATGAGGAGAAGAGAGTCAGACGAGAGTAGAAGAAGGCAGTGGCCGCACATCAAGAAGAGCCTCAGCAGAAAAAGGTGAGGTTTGAAAGGGAAAAAAAAAACTACGAAAGAAGCCACCAAGCTGCAGGTTAGGACCCTAGAAAGTGGGTACCAAAAGAGCTAAAGGGGCCCAGAACAAAGAACCCTGCACGGAAAGAAGCAGAAGACAAAGGATTTTTTGAAAAGAATGTACCAGGAAGCGGAAGCATTAAAGCTACAAGAGGCCCAAGAAGCTGAGAGAAAAGCTAGAGAAGATGCGTCCGAGCAAGAAAAACAAGCTGAGACGACACAACAAGGTGAGACCCAGCACGAGCAAAGTGACATGTCTCCCAGACCATCGTCACCTGCTACGGAACAACACGACCACCCCATGCCGAGCCCTCCACCATCACCAACAGATAGACCCACAGAAGGAGAACAAAACAAGGAAAAAGAGCCTGGACCACAGGATCTAAACAACAAGCAACAATCGAACAAACCAAAGCAAAGGAGCCATTGCCAGAAAGGACAGCAAGTCCCGAACCAGAGGAGGCCACAAGGTTTGAGTTAATAAAGGCACAAGAATCAGAAACCACACCGTCTACCACCACCCAGCAGGAAACGATCGAGGCATCCTCAAGAAGACAAAGCAGTAGAGACAAAAGCACAGCCTCAAGGGGAGGAACAAACTCAGCCGCTACCACAAACAGCCACCATAGTCCCACCAAAAGAATCACAAGATCCTGCTGAATCATCTAGACAGCTCACAAAAACTGAAGACTGGCATACAAATGATGAGGTAATTCTCCAAGTTAATGAATATGCAAAGCAAATGCAGGAGATGACAGAAAAAATGCGATCAGTAGCACTTAGTCGTAGTGCTAAGGCTAAAGAGTTGGAAATGGTGATAGATGCTCTTCAAGGAGAGCCAGAGGACAGATTAAATGTCATCACCGATCTGCAGAAACAAGTCCAACAATTGAAAGCTGAAGCTGAACAATGCCAGCTAGCCAGATAAAAGCAGCAAAAGAAAATGGAAGAGCTAGGCGAACTTCTCATGAAGTTAACAGATGCCTGAAAGACCAAATATGAACAGCTGATAGAAGTTACTAACAAACTCTTAACTACAACTCTGTCAGTTCAGAAGATCCAGGTACAGTTAGAAGTAGCAAACGCTTCACTACAATACTCAGAGCAGAGGATCAATGATCAGGCAACCTTCTTGCGATAGATAAGGGAAACTCTTGCAGCTGCCTCGATCAAAGGTACACACGAAGTGTATAAAGCACTGGAGAAAAAGAATAAAGATCTTGAGCTAGAGCTAAAGCTAGAGCAGTCACAACGTAGAGACCTTGCATTAATGTGGGTACAAAGAGAAGATGAGTTGCTCAAGGAGATAGCAGAGCTGAAGAGAGTTAACCAACTACTATGAGAGGGACAACAAGAGATGCAAGAAGAAGCAGGTACATCACTGACAACCCCACATTGATATTCCCTCAGTCTCATTTACTGAGATGGAAACACAGCCGGCAGAAGGGCTCGCAGGCGAAGAAGAATTTCAAGTACCATTAAAAGATGCCGATCAAGTGCCGATGGTCCAGCTGTCAAAAGCTGAAGAAGATGCACTTAAGAAGAAGGTTGCTCAGGAGACGGATGAGCGGTGGAAGGTAGTGATGGATTGGGGGTTGAAAATTCTTCATTCTTTCAATGTTACTCAACTCACTCCCAACCAAATCAATGCACAATAGCATCAGCAATCACTGCCATATCCCTTGATCAAGGTAGAGTTGCTACAGGTAAAGGAACAACTATATAAAGACATGCAAGTAGAAGACGCAGATGAAGTCCACCCCAAGTGGAGAAAGAGCTGGCTAAATAAGAATCCTAGATACTTGATTCTATTCACAAGAGCACCTACGGTACTTCAAAAAGACCCAACTTTTTGTCATGTACCAAGAGTAAGGACGTGGCAAGCACACGAGGCAATGACAAAGAAGCGGCCTACGTGGTTGAATTATCCAAGATTGCTAGCTCCAGAGAAGGGAACGCCAATAAAGGAATACATGGTGAAAACCCTAATGGGCACCATGGCATTCTTCAAAAGTCTTCATGACCTTTCATGTGCTATGCTGTACAAAATTTGTCGAATGCTGCTCACATGTATTGAAGTCTTTCATGAGCCAAAGCAAGCAGGAGCACCGTGGATGTCCTTCCTTGAGGGAAATAAGGGTTTATGCTACGACCTCATTAGCCAACCTTTCGAAGAAGTCCCCTATGGCTTCTACGCCCACTGCATGTTCTTGCCATCTCATAATATGTTGGCATTTGTGGAAGCGTTCTACACATGGTTCTTCACTTGGCGAACGAAGATTTTTGGGCCAGTGATCAGCAACCTAACTTCCAGATTCGTAGGCTACTCCATCGGTTCCAGACAAAGAAAGAAAGATCTGATATGAAAAAGCTTTACATGCACTTCAAGACCGCCTCGCCAGTTAACCCGAAGATTATTTCAGCCCATAAAGCTCTATCAAGGGACGACACAAGCGAAGAACGGGGGAATGTTAGCAGCAAGCTAACTTGGATACCATTTTTCGAAGCTCTCATTGTAAAAACATTTACTATTTTGATGAATCGAGAATATTGTAACTCCTATTTTCCGGATAAACTTTGTAATTGATGAGCTGGGGCTACAAGCTTCCAGATTGTATCAACCTGTCTTTACCTATCTTAAGTTAGAGCTCCTAGATTATTAGTTTTGACCACCAAAAACCTTGGCTAAGATATAAAAGCCAAATTTTGTAAGTTATTTTCAAGTTTTGGATAATGAAATACACAGCGTGAGCTAACGGCACTCACTTCTCTCCTTCTCGCGCTTCCTACTCCTTCTCCGGTTGTCACGTTGCAGTCGTGTCTGTTGCGTTACAACCGTAGGTAAGAGCTCTACGCATTGACATAAGCATTTCACAGTATTTTGTAGCTTTTGGCATCGCCGATCCGCGGCCTAATTTCATTATAAGTAGGAATTTACACTTCAAAATAAAAAACTAAGCATAGACGGGGTATTGGGGCATCATTGCTAAGCATTTAGATGCATTCTGGGTCGAAAATGACTAGGTCAAAAATCCACTGCTATTAATAATCATGATTTTTGCACTTAACCTAAAGTGGGATTTGAGACCCTAAACATGTGTGCTTAGGTCTTATAAACATGTCCTCGAAGTTTCGTTATGTTTGGATGTCATTTGATGTTGTAACGGATGTGATTTGTTTGCCGATGAGCGATTGCTTTTTGGTGATTTCAGTCACTTGAGTGTAGCTTGAGTTAGATGTGAGTTGTTTGTTGTTTTCCCAGAGATTGACAACCTCTTGTATCCTCTATGCACTAGTCGAGTCAGCTTCGTCCCATGGATTAATAATTTAATCGTGGTTCTCGCTACGTGTCTGCAATAAGATAGGAGTGAGGTTAGACAACCGTCCCACATCATGTGTCGAAAGGCTCTCTATTTGTATAAGCCTATATAGAGGCACATTCTGCTGAATATTTGTAATCTTTATCATTTGCAATATACCCTATTGTATTGTGCAACAGTCTCTCTCTAGCAAGCTCTACACTAACCTCTCCATAGCATGCCATTAGCATGAATGGCACACTAACCGATCCAGCTTAACCCTAACAACTGGCATCAAAGCATGACTTAGATTAGCATTTCCTAATCTAATTAGGTCCTAGGAATACTCTCTGTAGATGGCGGAGGCAGTTTCACTAGGTGGGAACCAGCTCCTGAAAGCCGAGCAGCGGACCAGTCAGTAATTACCATGATGGTTACCACAGTAAGTCTAAGAGGTATAAATAGGACCCATTACATTGTAATCGGGTTGGCTATACTTTTGGGCTGTTTTATCTTTTGACTTCCTACTCTTAGTTGTGTGGTTGTAGTCTTGAAGCTGCTCTCGAGCTACATTATTCTCATTTGTACTTTTACTTTGTAATCCCTAATACAGTAGTCGAGTGTACTTCATCCAGATATACTTTGTATCCATTCCTTCTGAATTTGAATCTGAATCTGAACACTAATTCCAGTCATTCAGTTGTCTCTCTCTCAGCAGATGTATTCTAGTTCATGTAACTATTCTAGTTTAGTTTCTATCTTTTCCTCCAGTTCTACTGATTGAACTAATGAATCACCAGTATCTGTAAACTCTAACACTGGAATAAGCTATCTAAAGAGATCGGCTCCAATTCCATTTTGGCGATCACGGTGGCTAGAGGTGTCACTCGTTGACTAGCAAACTTCTCTCCCAGTTTGAGTTTTCAGCCGCAGTAATGGCACCCAAATCCAGTCGTGGCCGAAAACCATCCTACCGCGTTGACCCTATCCCTGAGGAGTCAGAAGGAGATTCTGATCCCAAGGACGAACAAGTGACTGATACTGAGGCTCAAGAGGAGCACAGTCATGTTGATGAGGCAAAGGACTCTCAGCATTCTAGTCAGTCGAGAAGACGAAGGGCTGAAAGGGAAGAATGCAAGGCCAAGAGTTCTCGAACCACACAGGGAGATGAAGATGCCAAAGGCAGTAAAGGAAGTCGTCATAGTTCCAGTAGAGAATCCAGGCAGAAAACAGCAACTAAGACGGAGGCAAAAATTAATTGGGATGCAGACACAAACCATTATAAGAAAGCTTCAAAAACGAGTCAGGATTCCAAGGAGAGAAGAGGAAGAAATGATGCTGATAGACATGATTACACATCTTCATTGAAAATTTCTTTCCCCGTGTTCAAAGGGGGAAATAAGGATGACCCAGATGTTCATATCCAAGCCTTTGAGCAGTATACTGAGTTAAAAAATATTGATGAAGATGATTGGGGTGAATACTTTCCGTAAAAATTAAAGGAGGCAGCAAGGAAATGGTACTACCATTACCCGGCTTTTCAACTTAGATCGTATACTAAACTGCTTAAAGCTTTCGACTGGAATATTCAGACAACAGAGGGGATGAGGATATACTCGGTGAGCTGGATAAGATAAAGCACAGAAAATTGTCAGTCAGAAGTTATGTTGAGAAAATCAAGGAACTAATTAGACAATTGTACGAACCACCATCCAAAAAGCGGCTGCGAGCATGGTTTTTTTAAATGGTTTTCGCAGTAAGAAGCTTAGGGAACAGGAGGTGCCGGCACCAACCAAGAAATTCAATGATTTGGTGCAGCGAGCCCTGAAGCTAGAACATCAAGCTAAGAAGGAAAAGAGTCATAAGAAGAGGAGGTCTAGTAGTAGCAGTACTTCTACTTAAGATTCTGAGTCCAGTAGAGCCTCCAGTAGTTCTGAAAGTAGCTCAGATGAAAGGACCAAAGACAAGATTAAGAAGGGATCTTGGTCTAGGAAGATTGAAGAGATGGACTGGAAAATTGCTGAAATTAGCCAGACCAGACAGCCGGTAGAAGAATGGAAACCTGGTGTTCAAAGTGTAAATCTAAAGACCATGTTTCAAATGAATGTCCACAGTGCACTTATTGCAAAGCCTATGGCCATCTATGGAACAACTGTGGTATTCGAATTCATCATTTTAAGAAGGGAAAAGATTTGTCAGTGGTGGCATTCACCAATGCTGAACAAGTAAGAGTGGAAACTACTAGTGCTTCTCAAGAAGAGAAACCAGGTGTCAGTGGTAGTGGTGCAGGGCGCGGTGGATACCAAGCGGGTGCTAGCCGGGGCCGAGGTCTTGGTTTTTAGAATCGAAGCCTGAATTGCTATACATGTGGTAAGTATGGGCATTTCGCGGCTCAGTGTCCAAAAAACACATGGGGCTGCGAATACTGGGGCGAAGGTTCCAGAACCAGTTCTTGTACGAGCAGTTACACGAAGTAAAGGGGTGGTGATTGAGGAAATTCCAAAAAATCCAGCGAAACCAATCTCTCAAAGTAGCAAATGGGCTCAGCAGAGAGAGGTATGGAAGGCCAAGGGTAAAGAAAAGGTGGTTGATGAATGGCACAAGCAAAGAGAACTAGCGGCGAAAACAGAGGATTTAGCCAAGAAGCTGCCAGAGCAGCCAGAGAGTTCTAACGCCCGGGTCATTCACAAGATACCTACCTAGTTTTTTGAGACAGCACAATCAAATCAGTCGAAGATTGGGATGCCTGAGACCATGTTGGCTGCAGTACAAGGGTTGATGGAAGAGTTGGGAACTGTTAAAGGAGCTGAAAGCACTGAAATAAAGGAATGGTATTGTGAAGATACTACCAGTTCTTCATGTTCTGACAACAACTCTGATCATGAGAAAGAGGAAATTCATGTGAAAATTTGTGATAGAATTCAGAAACTCACTGTGGAGTTAGAGGACATTAGAAGAACTTTGCCTGAAGGAGCGAAATTCACCAGACAACAAATGAAGGCTGAGGTGGAGGCCAGATCAGTCGACTTGACGGTTGTCAGAGATGATGAAGTGCCGGTGATTCAGGTGGACTACAAAGTTCGAAAACAGCGGGAACCACTATCAAGCATCATACTAGATGGAGGAGAAGGGGTAAACATTCCGGGAGCACATCTTCAGCAAAGGATGGGAATTACTAACCTGAAACCAGCACCTTTCAAAGTCCGAATGGCAGATCATCAAGTGGTGCAGGCAACTAGAATGGTAGAGAACATACAGATACGAGTGGGCAAAGAAAAGTTCAAAGCTAGTTTCCTAGTACTGGATGTGCAAAGAGCGTATTGGATGCTACTGGGACGCCCATGGCTGCGAACGGCACAGGCTGTTCACGACTATGCTAATCAGACATTGACAATACGTGGCAGAATTCAAATTCAGACGAATAACACTAGAAGTTGGAGAAAAGAACTGAGACCCAAAGAGCTTTGCTAGAAGTACAAGGTGAAGAAAATTGAGAGAATGTTAGCAACTATGAATATTTTTCCATTAACAGAGATAGATCTCAATGCAGTTTTACTAAACAAAGATGAAGCCAAAAAACAAAAGAAACAATTACCGGACCAGTTCACTTATCTGAATTCAGGAGAACGTCCAGTTCGGTTAACTGGAAGGCCAGAAGAACCAATTGAATTCAGCACACCAGTAGAACCGGCACATTCTGGAGGAGTTACTGGAAATCAGAGCTTAGAGGATTGTCCTGGGATTATGCTAAGGAGTCAACCAAGCGAAAGGGTGGAGGGCCTAACTGGTTGCTTCCAGATGATCAAGAGATAGAGGAATGGAATTTGGGGTCTGAAGAAAACCTTAGAATGATCAAGGTTAATAAACATCTGAATCCTACGATGAAAGATAAGGCACGATATATGTTCCAGCACTATAAAGATATCTTTGCATCGGAACATATTGATCTCAAAGGAGTGGATCCAGAGGTCTATCAACATCGAATACCACTGAAACCTGATGCCAGGCCAGTACGGCTGCAGCGCTATCGAATGAATCCAAATTATGCTAAGAAGGTCAAGGAAGAGATTGACAACCTTCTAAAAGCTGGGTTCATTACTGAAGTAGCCAGTAGTGATTGGTTGTCTCCTATTGTGGTTGTGCCTAAGAAGAGTATGTGTAGATTATAGGAAATTGAATGCTCAAACCATCAAGGACCCATTTCCATTACCCTTCACATATATGTTACTTGATGAAATTGCAGGATATGAGATGTATAGCTTTATGGATGGGTATAGTGGTTATAACCAATTACAAATTGCTCCTGAGGATCGGGGAGAGACCACTTTTATTACGGAGTGGGGAGCATTTATGTATCTAGTAATGCCATTTGGCCTTTGCAATGTACCTACCACTTTTCAAAGATGTATGATGGAAATCTTCTGTGAATTTCTTCATCAATTCCTCGCCATATTTATGGATGACTTCACTGTATATTCCACAGAGGAAAAGCATTTACTATTTCTGGAGATGGTTTTTAAGCGCTATCAGGAAAAGTGGATTTGTCTGAATACATTCAAATCTGTTTTCTTTGTCTGGAAAGGACAGCTATTGGGACATGTGGTGTCCAAAAATGGAATAGAAATGGCCAATGACAAGATTCAGTGCGTTCAACAGGCCAAGGCGCCTAGAAATGCATCAAAATTAAGTTCTTTTCTGGGATATATTAATTTTTACAGAAGGTTTGTGCACAAGTTTGCTTCCCAAGCATTACCATTGTATGAGCTTACAAAGAAAACCAGCAAGTTCATTTGGACTGCTGAATGTGAAGAAAGTTTTCAAAAATTAAAAAATGCCATCATCAGTAAACCAGTTCTTCGACAATCGGATTGGGATGTCATTTTCCATGTACATGTGGATGCTTCGGGACTGGCGATGGGAGCAATTCTAGCTCAGCCAGAAGGAAGAACTGACTATCCAATATACTTTGCCAGCCACCGCAGGTTCAGTCAAGCTGAACAAGGATATACAACTACTGAAAGAGAAGCCTTAGGGATGGTTTTTAGTGCTACCAAATTCATACATTATTTGCAGGGTAAGTTGTTTCATTTCTATATGGATCATCAAGCCTTATTATTTCTAATTAATAAAGTCATTATTCAAGACAGGCTGATACGGTGGATGATGTTCCTCATGGAATTTGAATTTTGTATTTGTCATAAACCTGGCAAAAACCATTGTGGTGCTGATTTCTTATCCAGGAGTACAAAAGGCTACTCTAAGGAGTCTTTAAGAGACGAGCCAATAGATGCAAAACTATTTCAGCTAGAAGCGGTAGATTCAATTGATCCAGAATTGTATGAAGTATATCAGTTCCTGTCTAAGGGTGGGTTCCCAGATGATTGGACTCAGAATCAGAAAAAGGCTTTGGTTATTAAAAGCCTTAAGTTCACTATCATTGGCTGTTCACTCTATAGATTGGGTGTCGATGGGATTATTTGCCGATGTGTGCCTATGGAGGGTAGAATGCAAGTTATTGCAGAGGCACATAATGGGGAATCTGGTGGACATTTTTCTACTGCTATTACTTTCAAGAAGATTCTGCAGGATGGGTTATGGTGGCAGACTTTAATATCTGATGTCAAAAGCTTTTGCAAAACCTGTGATATATGCCAAAGAATGGGCAGACCCATAGCAGCAGACATGACTCCTTTAACACCAGTCCAGCCACACTGGGTGTTTTCATGAAATGGGGTCTGGATTTTATGTGGCCATTCAAAAAGGTTACTCCCAGAAAGAATAGATATATATTAATTGCCACCTGTTATGTGACTAAGTGGGTTGAGGCTAAGGCTCTTCCCCACAACACAGCAAAATCCACAGCTAGGTTCCTATTTGAGAATATTGTATGCCGATACGGATGTCCTGTGGAGATTGTGTCAGACCAAGGTACACACTTTATAAATGACACTATGGATATTCTCATGGATATGCTTTCAATCAAGCATCGGAAATCAACACCTTATTATCCTAGATGCAATGGGCAAGCGGAAAGCAGTAACAAGACTGTCAAGACTATCCTTACCAAGATTGTGCAGAAAAAGCCAGAGCAGTGGGACTTGAAACTTCAAACTGCTCTATGGGCATATAGAACAACCAGTAAGGTCACTAATGGGTTAACACCATTTAGAATGGCTTGTGGCACTGAAGTTGTTGTACCAATGTAATTTGTCATACCCAATCTTAGGATGGTCGTTGAGCATGGCCTAGATTTTAGAGACTAGAAGAGCTAACACAGCTAGATGAGCTGAGACAGAGGGTTATGCTGGAACAAGAAATTGTTTAGCAAAGAAGGAAACACTGGCATGACAGATGAATTAAGGTCAGAGAGTTTCAGAAAGGCGATTTGGTTCTCTTATATCAATCAAAATTAGGCCATAAGAAACCAAACTTAAAGATAGCCTGGGCAGAACCATTTGAAGTTGATTGGGTATTCTCCAATGGCACGGTAAGGCTGAAAGATCTATCTGGATTATTGTTTCCAGGGGTATATAATGGAGCTAAAATCAAGCTCTAGTATTCAGAAGCCAAGGAAGCTTTTCGGGAAAAGGGTATTGATGGTCTGGGAATTGAAGACCAGGAAAATCCATAATCATCTTTTCGATGTACAACTAGTTCCGAGCCAGTAAAAAATCCAAAACAGTAGCAGTGCGACCAAACCTTGTCCAGACCAGAACCAGAAAAATATGGGAACCAATATCAGTTCTTAGGGAATCAACAGTCGGAAGGACTATCAGTGGTAATCATTTCAAAGATAAGAGAGAGTCTTGTCCAATGCATGTCTGCCACGTCACTTGAGGTGCACAAAACTCTAGGAATGGTAAGTGGTGGAGCTTTTATGGCACGAATGCGTATAACAGTAAGGCAAGTATGCGTTTTTCCTCGCAAGTCTCCTGCGTGACGCCTGCAGACTGTCGTTCATTCGCCATCGCCGAGCTCTGAAGTTTCTTTGCTACAGCCGCAAACCTCTTCATCTGAGGAGACTGTAGATTGTTGTTTATCCTTGCCAGCCACACCAGGATACGGGTTTGACGAATCAAGTAAGTCATCTTCTTCTTTGTATACTGATTCATCGTCTTCACGATGTATGGGTAGGAAGAAAATGTCGGAGAAGATGTAGGAAACTATAGAAGAAACCCAAGCCCTTATTGTTGTTGCAAAAGAAACTCTTCCGCTTATTCCTCACAGAAAAATACAAAGATATGTGTTAACTGAGCAAGCAGAGGCCTTACTGAGACTGTGGGATTAGCATGTGGTTGTGCAATCAACAAGGATAGAGTTTGACACAGCAATTATAAGGCAAGTTTTGGATTCCTTCAATGCCGAAGACGGAAGTGCTATGGTCTATGGTAGAAAAGTGTCAATCATTGCTTTTGCATTCCAAATGCCAAATGGGCCAAAGCCATCTGTGGCAACTGCAGAGCAAATCAGTGCAGCTTTGAAAGAAGATGATGCTGCCAAAAAGAAACAAAAAGCAAGTGTGCAAGGAGTGCCAGTAAGCAGGTCTGGACATTCTTGCTGCCTACTGCTTTGTGGCTGAAGCTGTGAGTCTTAAAAATAATCCTACCTATGTGTTAGAAAAGCTATTTGCTATGCTCTTAGCAAAAAGATTGGACTCTACAGTTTTTATCAATCTCTGTCAGATATTATCACAGAATGTGCTTCAACAAACTGCCAAGTTGAAGTCTCAGAATGTCTTCAAAGCTTGGTATGTTTGGCAATTTCTTTATGGGCATTTGCTCCAGACGCCCATGCCCAGGTAAGATTGGCTTGGAGCCAGAACCCATTTCCAGCGCCTAGCAATGTTGAAGTATCTTCAGATGAAGAGTCCCCAGAAAACCAGCTAGCTCTCACTAGACAAAAGAGAAAGGTCATACAAGAGGAGGCTGGCAGTTCTAAAAGACCAAGGACGAAATTAACTAAAAGCACTGCTCTTCTTAAGCAGTTAGAAAGCCAAATCCAAACAGTGTCTACTGAAAAGACTCCCGCCAGTCAGACTGAACAACCTCTCAATCAGACCATTGGTGGAGTCACCCAGCAAAACAGGGCAGATTTTAGCAACCACCAATACGCGACAGGACCAATCAGATAGGGCCACTGCTGAGCAGCCCATCAGATAAGGCTAATAAGGGAAAAGGGCCAGCACCTTCAAGTCCACTAGGAAAGGTTTCCATTCCTTATAGTGAAGCGGCCCTACGATTAACAAAGAAAGACAGGTTACAGCAGTTGCAGACTCATCCTCTCAAAAGACATCTAATTCTGCAGAAATCTGATTATTCTACATTACCATATATGGCTCCTGTCACGGTTTATGAGACAATTGCGTGTGACCTAGCCACAATGAAGGATGGTTGTTTTGTACTAATTCAGTCATCCTGGAACACTATTGTGAATGCCAAAGGACAAATGCTGGATACTTCACTGTCAAATGATGAATTAACCAAGGAAAAAATTGAACTGAAGAAAGCTGAGCAGCAGATTGAAAAGATGGAGCAGGAGAGGGCCGCCCAGACCTTGTGTCACAGTATCATTGAAGCTCAGTCAGCTAGGACCATTTAACAATTAGAAAATAGGTTATCCAAGGTGGCGTCTGAGATACGGACCTTGAGGGAAGAAAAGGTAGAAGTTGAAAGGGCTGCGGACAGATTCGAAACTCTGTTGAGAATGAAGCGAGTTGATTTCAACTCATTGCTGAATACCCACACTACTCTAAAAGCCACCTTAATAGAAAGGTACATCTATAATAATCTGGCTTAGATATTAAATCCAGAAGGGAATGTTGTTTTCAATATAGACAATTTGAGGACTCTCATGGAAACAATGCAGAGTGACTTGCAAGACAAACTCTCTGAATATAACAGTGCTCTGGCAAACCAAGCTATCCTTGATTATATTGAGCAGCAAAACAACCTTGAGGAAGATGATGATAAGGCAGAAGCTGACGAAGAAGAGAAGGGGGAGGAATCAAAAGAGGGGCATGGTGATGATGGGCATGGTAATGATGACTCTCCTCCATCTCCACCTTCAGGACCTGGTAATGGTGGAGCAGGGGCTACCGGAGGGAATCAGTCCAAGGCAGACCAATCAGACCAACATGAAGGACAGCAATCGGGTGACCAGCAGCAGCAAGTGGGAGATCAACAAACCAGTAATGCTGGAAATTCACCAGCACACCAGTCATAGCACAGTACAGATGATAAAGGGAAAGGCAAAGCTGTGACTGAGATTCCAACAAGTGATGAGCAACATTCATTACAGCTCATCACACTGAACAAGAGATTACGACATCAGCAAGCTCAAATAACCAAGATGTATCTGGAGGATGATGATCTTATCACTGATCTGGAGCGATTTCAACGACTATATGTCGGCGCTAGGGAAATGCTTCAACATTGTAAATCAGCTGCTTTCCATGATCAGGAGGTGTGCCAATTGCCTGAGCATCCTAGTACAATACAACTGCTAGAGAGAGTGCCTGAATGGATATTAACTGCTGATGATAAAGTAGTTAATCCACATTGGCAGAGGCATTCTATTGCAGATTGTCATTCCCTTTCCATGGAATTAGAACTCATGCTGGGGAATAAGCCAACATATAAATGTATGAAAGATGTCAGAAGTCAGTTAAAAGAGGTCTTAGTGCAAATGCAGATTGCTAGGGGAGTTCTGGATCAAAGGGTGAGAGCTATTCTTGAAGACGAGACTGCCACAAGCAAACAACCTCAAACTCAAATGACAGTAGGAGAACATGCAACTGCTCTCCGGAGATTATTTCAGTTGGTTAAAGTTACCAGGAAGATGATACAGCAGGAGAACCAAGCGGTCCTTAATTTTCTAGAGTTTGTACTGATTCCCCGGTTCTCCTGTATGTTTTACCGGCAAGAGAAGTTGAGTTGTCGAGGCTTTTTCCAGCACTATACCCTTAACATACAGAACCAGTAGATCGGCTTACATACTTTAAGATTACTAATGATCTTCAGGATTGGTATGAGCGATCAACTGTGGAATGGAAAACCTGGCAAACGCTATTCAATGATGCTCTTCAGTTAAATGATTTCCAGGAATTAAAAGATGAGGTACAAAGGATCAAGCTCTGTATAGGAAATGGAAAATTCAAATTCGAGGCCTCACTAAGATCACAAACCAACTACTGCAACTCACTGTTGAGTCCTCTAAAGTTCCTCAAAAGGAAATTACGGCTAAACCAAGCCTAGGGACCTAGTACAGAGAGATGGCTGATATTCTCTTTGAAGCTAGGATCAAAACAAATCAGCCTCTTCCAGAAGGATGGATCCATACAGCTTTGCATTGTCACAAATTGGCCAGGACTCGTCTAACAAAAGGCAGACACACGCTCTATGATCCTGACACCAAAACTTATCATGCCCTCACGCCTTATGCAGTCGAAATGACCACAGAGAGGCGGGATCAGCTTGAGCAAGAGGCCATTTTACAGACTCATTTAGAAGGACAATGCTGGCACTGGGACTTCTAAGACACCATCAAGACCTAAGGGCAAAAGGAAGTGGTTTCAGTGGAAGGATACTGGTAGTTCCATGTCGGAATTCGATGAAGGAATTTTCCAGCTATCTCAGAATCAGATGGTGGATTTTCTCAGCTAGGTGTTGGCATCTCTTTGGCTGACACCCTTGGAATTACAATTATAGGGGGTGTCAAGCACTCAACAAAGCATGAAATATGGCATAAAGCTATGTTTCAGAAGAATCAGACGGTGGATTTTTTCAAAAAATTTGGAGTCTTACCAAAATTCAAGAAATGAGGGAAGGATGTAGATGGCGGAGGCAGTTTCACTAGGTGGGAACCAGCTCTTGAAAGCCGAGCAGTGTACCAGTCAGTAATTACCATGATGGTTATCACAGTAACTCTAAGAGGCTATAAATAGGACCCATTACATTGTAATCGGGTTGGTTGTACTTTTGGGTTGTTTTATCTTTTGACTTCCTACTCTTAGTTGTGTGGTTGTAGTCCTGAAGCTGTTCCAGAGAGAGAGAGAGAGAGAGAGAGAGAGAGAGAGAGAGAGAGAGAGAGAGAGAGAGAGAGAGAGAGAATCCTTTTTGTCATGGACAAGTCTGAGAGAGAGCGTTTGATTTTGCCTCTCCCCTTCCCCTTGTACCTTCTCCCCCATTCTGCTCTTTGCTTCCCCTCCCTTCTCTCTTCACGTTCCTTCCTCTCTTCCACTAAAAAAAAATCCCCCTAAAATTGCCTTTTTTTCCCTCCATGACAGTCATGACGCCGTGACTGACGTGGCATAGGAACGACCCTATGACTTGGCACGCTGATGGTGGAGCTCCACCAAATCGGTTGAGAATGATATGGACGGGGCGCCCCAGCAAACTCATCAACTCTCGCTTCATCGCCACCACCACCTGAGCCTTGCAACAGCCAATGCGAGCTTCTCTTGTCTCTTCTCTGCATCGTCCTCATTGGATGCGCCCCCATCCTCCCTAATTCCCCCCCCCCCCCCTTCACACCCATTAGCCACAATTGGGGGGCGCTTTGATTCCATTGGGCGGTCGGCTCCTCTTGGGCATTGGGCGGCCTTCTTTCAAGCGGCCGTTGAGTTTATGGGTGGCCGACCACTCCTTCCAAAGGGCACCACATTTGGCATGCGCATTGACCAAGGCACTGCCTAGCTCCGCATTTAGCACCAAAGGGTACCACATTTGGCATCACGTTGACCAAGGCACCGGCCATGTTGGGTATTCTCCGCAATCAATGCACTCCATGACACGATATCTTGCAATGGAACCTCATCAAAGGTCTTATGCTTTCGTAAGCCACCACATTTGGCATGCACATCGACTAAGGCATTGCTCAAATACCATATCAAGCATACTTGTCCGCTAAAACATTGCCAAAAAGGCACCATATTAGGCACGGATATCAACCACGGTAGTTTCGAACACAATATTTGTTTCGTTAAATACATTAAATTTGGCTTCAAATCATCCAAAGCATTGCACATGTACCATACTTGGCACCACATTTAACATCTTTCACAGCGTGCCTACAAAGCGGCATGACAACGTTCGTTGGGACTTCCTACCCTTAAATCCATATTTTGCACCGCATGCATATTCCCCTTAGCTCTTGGCGGCATTGTGCTAACACTCTTGACCATTGTCTCCTTAACTTTGAATTCAAAGCCAACAATAGCCCAAAACTAATATTAGCCTTTTGGCTTTGCACATCACTTACAAATCATACTCATGGCAACCACAGCCCACGTGAAAATTTTCATGTTTGATCTTGTGGCGTCTCCTTCTCTTGCTAGTCTCCGGCAGCTCTCTACCTTTGTACACCTTCTCCTTACCTTTGCTAGCTTTGATCTTCCACTTCATCTTTGTTTCCCTTTCACCTGCCCTTTTATTGGCCAAAAATTTGACATCCTGCTTATCTTCCTTGATGATATTGACTCTTGGGACTTCACCACCATTTGGCAGAGTGGGTGCACTAGATTCTCAACTTCTTTCCCTCTCTGGTCATTGAACTTTTCTTGACCTCTTCCTCTACCAAAAAATGGGTACATACCTCCTCTTCCTCTAGGTGGATGAGGGAAAATCTCTCCATAGTTGTAACATCTGCAAGGAAATGGTCTCGCCTTGCCTCTTGCTCCTCTTGGATGTCCTCTATTCATCATGCTTAGTCGGACCTCTTGCATCTCTTTGGAGAAATATTGGACTATTCGCACCCAATTCTATGGCACAACTAATACACCACAATTCCCATGGTTCTCCTCATGAACATCGCTAGTGCATCGTTATAATTCTTCAAGATTTCAAAGTCAACCTTTTCCCTCACCTTAGGATGTAGACACGCCATTAATGTATCCAGCTTGAAATAATCCCCATTATCCAATTACTAACTCTATCCAACATGCTTCAAAACGATCTAAAAACAGATTGAAATCTTCACTTACATCTTGTTTAAGTGACTTCAACTTTGCATCCATCTCGGTTGGGGATGCCTCCTTGTAGAAATTATGGAGAAACCATGTCTGTAGAGTCGGCCAAGCATGCCTTGACTCACCTTCCAATGCTTCATACCACGCCTTTGCTTTACCACGCATCACCAAAGGATACATCTTCACCTTGCTATCCTTGTTTAACATACATAGTGATAGCATGTACAACTCAAAATCTACAATCCACTCATCTAGACTCTCCTCCCCTACAAAAATTGGTCATGTTGGGGTAAAGGCATCTGTGCCTTGCTCGGCCACCCAGGCTATGGGAGCCTGCCCACTAACCACCTTATTAGTTGTACATATATACAACAATAAGGAGTATTTCATTAGAGCACTACTCCACCCACACAGCAATCTACTCTCTCTCTCTCTCTCTCTCTCTCTCTCTCTCTCTCTCTCTCTCTCTCTCTCTCTCTCTCCCCTTCCTTCCTTTTCCCTTCTCACACGCACACACCGCACCGCATCCGCACGGTGCACGCATGCATCCGCACACATCCACTCTTCAAATGGTATTAGAGCCAATGTACGGCCCCTTGGTGAGCTCGCCAGCCATGACAGAGCTTGGAGATCGATCTTGAGCTTGGCGATGGAGCACGGAGAGGCATGACATGGATCTGGCAAGGCAGAACCAGATCGGATTAGATCCAATAGATCTTGGGGCTCAGCTTTTCCACCGTGTGTTCAGCCCCTCTCACGAAGAGGGAATCTTTGAGAAAATGGAGCTCTAGGCAGATTCTGAAGGGATTGTAGAGCATGAGGAGAAGAACGGAGTCAAAGGAAAATCGAGTAGCCCAATGTCAGCATTGATTCAAGAAAGGCTTGGTAAGGCATTGAAGCCTTAATGCATTGAGAAATATAAGCAAGCTTGAGTGCAAGAGAATCGAGGGCTTGCATGGTAAAATTAGGCAAGGGGGGGGGCATGAGAGAGAACACACACACACACACACACACACACACACACAAGGGAAGCCCCCAGCTTGAAGAGGCAGCAAGGACACTTGTCAAGTTCCTTCCCATGTTGCCCTCATGGTGTGCGTGAAGCCTATTGGTTGGCCACCCAAGGGGTCCAATGATAATTTAGGATATTTAATTAATTGATTTTGCATTTATCAAGTCCTCTCTCTCAAAGGGGAAAGGGGGACACTTGTCCCAAGGCTACCCATGTTGCTTGTAATGGCTCCTGCTTGTGATTGGCTAGGCCTGGAGGGGTCCAATGAGCTTCAAGCATGAGCTACAAGGGGGGGTCGACCCAAGCAAGCTAGGGGGGTGCTTAGGGGGTATACTCACCAACACACACTCACAATCACTCTCATGGTGTACTATGAAAAGTGCAAGAGATCCCTCTCCTTCTCCAAGCAAGTAGAGGTTGAGAGCCTACACCAACACTCTTGGCTATGGAGTGCAAATCCATCCAAGAGCCATGCTTCAATGCTTGAGCTTGCCATCTATTTATTCTTCATTACTATGCTATTATGTATGCTAGCAACAAGAGTATGATAAGTGAGGAACTAATTCTTTCTCCTACGAAATGTTTCTTCTTCCTCTTCCCTACCCTCATTCCCTGCTAGCTCTCTCCACCTTCGAAGGTGTTTGAGATCTTGGGACTGAGGCTTGGGATAGTTAAAGCTTTCTTCAAGTTTATGTTATGTTTGTGATGCATGAAGCCTTCCATCTTCATGGCATCACCTAGGTCACAAGGAACACAAAGACTGTATTGTAACAAGTCTCTCTTTATGGGAGAAATCATAATACAAATGCCTATTGGGGGGGGGGGACCGGCCGCTCCACATAAATCCGGTCCTCAACTGTTGTCATGTTCTCTAAACTCTCTCTCTTGCAAAAGTATTGTCTATGCCAAGTTAACTAATTGCTATGATTATGTTGCTATCTTCAATTATGTCAACCCGCTATGCTCACAAAATCATTTCTTGAAAGTACTCTCATTAAATTCCGCTACTCTCACATTGAATAGGCAAATTCCATTACATTGGTTAGGATTTGGACCTTCATGGGATCTTTCTCTCGTTCACACTTCAAATCAAGCCCGACCATCAACATAAACAGGTGTTTCTTGTCCACATTAGCATTGCCCCTTATCTTTTTTGCATCCATGTTTGTCTGCTTTGATTGTGATTGGTAGCATAATATTCATCGCATTTTCTTAGTATCAAACATTTAAATTCAATGTAATTTTTTGTCATAATCACTTGTCTAGGTTTAAAAATTAAGCAGTCCGAGTAAGCTAGTTTGACCAAGCTAAGTGTTAGAGATCTTCTCTTAATACCATGGGGAATGCCTTCCTAATAATCAATGGTTACTTAGGTTCTTAATACGATTTAGGCAGCATTGTGTGAAAGGTACTAGGGATTTCTACTGGGCTTGACCCTATTGACCTTTAGCTTAAGTATCATAAAGGGAGTTTACTAGTGTGATGAGTCTGGGGAGGTGTAACAATGTTATATGACCCCCCAAAGTTACAAAATTAAAATGTTGAAAACGAACAAACAAAAAATCAAAGTGCCACAATGTGAAATTGTAAGCTGGAAGAGAAATCTCAGCTTGATTTGGTACTTCACTCACATGTATCGCCTATGGTACTAGAGCCCTAGAGGTTCCCAGTGTGGGCGCTTTTCCTTGAAAAGCAAAAAACCCAAGACATACAAAATAAGCACACACATTAAAATTGAATCACTTTGAAAAGACTTTGGGGGGTCAAAGAAAAGGTAATCAGTCAGGCGATGATTTCATGAGAAATTCCTTTTATCGTAGCTTAACTACAAAGTCTTCTAGGTATAGCCTCTAGTCAGCCCTCGAACATGAAATACTTGGCTCTCGCGATTAAACAACTTAATTGACCAGAGAAAATCAAGAAGCTTACCCATGGTATTGATATTCGATCTTTAGTGCCTTTCGATCGTTAAATTAGCGACCCCAGACTTGTTTAATTTTTTACCTTTACAACTGTTTATGCGTTTGATTATATTGCAATTTAATGTTTATTGCTGACAAAAGGTTTAAAATTCTGTTACCAATCAAATTGTCTGCCTACAACTGCATATGCTTTTTAATTGCGTATGAGAATGCAATTACTGTGCCAATGTTGTTTGATTTTGTAGTGAGACTGAAGGAGGCTAAGTACATTCATCTCAGATGCTCTTCCACCTCGACGAACGAGATTCAACTCAATAGCTTCCGAGGACGGAATCTACATCAGGATGGGAGGCATGTTAACCCTCACGGCTCACAGACACCATGTCACCTACGACGGACGTTGTATTATTTACTTGGTAGAGTCAGGTACCGGGCTTGTCGGTCCAATAGGGAAAGGGTAAGAGTGATCGCCGATGAGAGGCGCACTCTAACTGGAACATTCAAGGGATTAGTTGGCTAAGCATGGGCGCCCAAGTGTGAATGGGGTGAGCTCATATAAAAGTCAACTAAACCTAAAATTCACTCATTCTCTCATTTGTGCAATAGAAGAGTGCTCTTGCTCCATCTCCATCTTCTTCTTCTTCATCTCCTTGTGTGTGTGTGTGTGTATGCGTGAGAGAGAGAGAGAGAGAGAGAGAGAGAGAGAGAGAGAGAGAGAGAGAGAGAGAGAGCATTGCGATGACGGCATGGCGGCGGCGAAGCGGTTGAGCGCGGCGAACCGGCAGCTCCTTTTTCTTCGTGGCGAGGAATCCTCCACGAAGCAAGCGTAGAGCGGTGAGTGACACACCATCGCCTTCTTTGAGCTTACTAGTTTAGGCTTGTTGTGTGTTAGGAGCCATTTGTGGCTCGCACACGGTGTATCGGCAAGTTCCTTGCATTGACACGTGCGACATACGCGCACACATCCATTAGCACTTCAAGTGCAAAATCAAAGTTATCAATGTTCATTCTACTCTCTTGGTTATTGTCAGCCATGTTAATCAAATTTATGTGTTTACTTAGTGTATTCTTTGGCTTTGGAAATTCAAAACCTTAGTTGCTACTCCTCTTAGCCTTTGAAAATCAGCACTTAAGTATCTACACCCACAACTTGAATTGGTTAATTATAGAGAGTAGTGGAGTGAATCTAATGTTGCAGAGTTGCAAAGGGATAGCTCTTTTCGGACTTCTTATGGCTCAATAATGGTAAAGCCGTAGGCAAGTCTAAAAAGACCCCATTATTAAGACCAAATCTCTTGAGGTGTGCACCATATCCCACATAGTGGGCTCAACAAAATTGATAATAGATCCCAGTCCCACTTACCCTAATATAATTAACAAAATCATCCATTAATAGGCTACTTAAGGACCTCTCTTCTTAAGCAAGAAAAGAGAAACCATTAACTATCCCAAGCCTCAGTCCCAAGGCCTCAAACACCATCGAAGGTGGAGAGAGCTAGCGGGGAATGAGGGTAGGGAAGAGGAAGAAGAAACATTCCATAGGAGAAAGAAGTAGTTCCTCACTTATCATCACTCTTCTTGCTAGCATACATAATAGCCTAGTAATGAAGATGGAGAAGATGGCAAGCTTAAGCATTGAATCATGGCTCTTGGTTAGATTTGCATTCCATAGCCAAGAGTGTTGGTGTAGGCTCTCAACTTCTCTACTAGCTTGGAGAAGGAGATGGAGCTCTTCCACTTTGCACTTCCCACAATCAAAGTGTGTGTGAGTGTGTGTAGGAGAGTATACCCACCAAGCAACCCCTCTTCTTGCTTTGATCAACCCCCCTTGTAGCTCATACTTGAAGCTCATTGGATCCCTCCAGGCCTAGCCAACCACATGCAAGAGGCATATCAAGAAACAAGGGTAGTCTTGGGACAAGTGTCCCCCTTTCCCCTTTGAGAGAGGACTTGATAAATGAAAAATCAATTAATTAAATCAATTAAATTATTATCGGACCCCTTGGGAGGATATCCAATAGGATTTAGACACACCTTGAGGGCAACATGGGGTAGGGACTTGACATGTGTCCTTGCTACCTCTTGAGGCTTGGGCTTACCTTGTGTGTGTGTGTGTGTGTGTGTGTGTGCGCGCGCGTGTGTGTGTTCTCTCTCATCCCCCTAGCTTTAGGGCTAGCCCCCTCCTTTGTAGGGATGTCGTTGAATTTTGGAAGACAAGCACCTTAGTCAGCAAGCACGACAAAGCACCTCAAGCTTGGGTAGTGTTCCCACAAGCACCTCAAGCTCCCTAGTTGGCAAGCATGGCAAGCACCTCAAGCATCTTAGTCAGCAAGCACGACAAGCACCTCAAGCTTGGGTTGGGTTCCCACCTCAAGCACAACCTTAGCTTACCTAAGGTCAAAGGAATTTTAACACTCACCATTGGAGGTCTTTAATGAAGCTAACCCTAAGGTCTTTAAGCTCCATTGGCTAGCCGTGCTCTTTGACATACCATCTCTCATTTGGACCCCTTTACAATTGGTCCCGTGTTGAGATAGACCCATAAGCACATGTCTATATTCTAATCCTTGTTCTCGTCTATTCTCCCACAATAACTGATCAGTTTAATATGAGAAAATCATTTTGGGTTGGTTAGATATTAGATTTTATGACATTTAGACATTTTGAGTAGCCATATGTATTAGTCCAAAAATAGAGCTTCTTGGCCAAACAAATCGCCAAAAATATACGCTTTTGGAAACATTTGGCTACCTTTGACCTTCATACCTGCTTTTGCACATTGGTATGCATGTCTAAACATCCCATAGCTTGGCTTTCCCCACTTCTAGCTCCAACATTATTCGGTTATACCATCAACGAACCCACTTGTTGAACGATTATGTTTAACAAAAAATATTCTTATTGACTGTGAAATTGCAAAACTAGCAAACAGGTAAGCAAACATAGGAAACGGTTGGACTTAGGGTTGCAGGAAAACACACACAGCTTGGAGAAGATGAAGGAAGCTCAAGGCACACGCGGATCTCTTGTTTGATCACCCAAGAAACTTTAGTATGATAACCTTCTTTAGGGTGCTGGGAATCTTTCTCTTCTGCTCATGGATAGATATGATTCTTTCAAGCTCTAGTTGTGAATACAATTCCAACTTGAGAAGATTTTTTGTTTAATATATAGGACTGATTGTGGCATGATAGGAGTGGTATTTCCAGGGGTATGAACCACCTAATAGACAATCACTCCATTGGTGTTGAGGGTCACAGTTTGACAATCATAGTTGTACTTTCAAGGAAAGAAGTCTGCAATCTACCAAGGGGTAGTGGACAAGTTCAATTTCCCAAGTGATTCCCATCACTATTAGACATGGTACATTGTGTTGGTCACTGTTTGTGATTGCTAGTTTGAGCAATTTTTATATAGATTCTAACCAAGGGTTTTGGCGTTATAGATTTTAACCAAGGGGATTTGATTGCCACGGCAAAACTTAAGGTTACCAGCTCAATATTGCTTGTTTTTCATTAGTGTTACATAGATTATAAACATATAGTCCTTTTTTAGGCAAGATTTTTGGTCATGTGTGAAGGAGTACGAGCGAAAGTGCGACGCGAGAGAGAGTGCGAGAAGAAGAGCACGACGATATATGGTGAACTCGCTCTACTGTAATGTGTAGAGCATAGTGAGTTCTTATTAGGTTTTAACAAAAGAATATGTGTACATACCTGGCGGCCCGCCCACTTACCTGGGCGACCACATTGGGCTTTATACCCCAACAACCTCCCACTTAAAGTCCAATGTGGTACTTTAAGTGTGAGAGAAGCTACTATACAAGCTAATATACAAGAGATGTAGAGAAGTGGTGTACTACCCTACACCTAACTGCTTGCGAAAATGCGCAAAGCTCTCTGAAGGAAGTCCTTTTGTAAGTAGATCAGCAGGATTTTCTGTGGTGTGAACTTTGACAAGCTGAAGTTGCTTATCCTCGAGCATTTCCCTGATGAAATGATACTTCACATCCACATGCTTTGTCTTTGAGTGATAAACTGGATTGCGAGCCAATTGTATAGCACTTTGACTATCACAATATAACACATGCATCTCTTCTTTGATTCCCAAATCTGTTACTAGTCGATTAAGCCAAATTGATTCTTTGCATGCCTCTGATGCTGCAACATATTCAGCCTCTGTAGTAGACTGAGTAACACAATCTTGTAATCTAGAACACCATGATACTGCTCCACCAGCCAATGTAAAGACATACCCTGACGTAGACCTTCGGTTGTCTAAGTCACCTGCATAATCTGAGTCTGTAAAACCCTTTACACTTAGCTCCTGACTCCCATAGCATATACGCATACTCTTTGTAGCTTTTAGGTATCTCAATATTCCTTTCACTGCCTCCCAATGTTTCTTGCCTGGGTTTGACATGTATCGACTTACTACTCCCACTGCAAATGCAATGTCTGGGCGAGTAGCAATCATTGCATACATCAAACTACCCACTGCAGACGCATATGGAATCTTATCCATTTCAGCCTGTTCTTCCTCAGACACAGGACAATCCTGTTTGCTAAGTTTCACATATGGTGGCAATGGAACACTCAGTGCCTTTCCCTTCTCCATATTGAAATGTTGCAAAACCTTGTCAATATACTCTGTTTGAGATAACCAAATCAACTTCTTTGATCTGTCTCTCTCAATGCGCATACCAAGTATATGACTTGCCTCACCCATGTCTTTCATGTCAAACGATTTTGCCATCTTTGACTTCAAAGCTGAAATTTCTTCCAAGTGCTTGCCAGCAATCAACATGTCATCCACATACAAAATAAGGATCAACCAACTACCATCCTTAGCCTTCTTTGTATATAGACAGTGATCGAACTCACTACGTTTGTAGCCTTGAGAAAGCATAAACTTGTGGAATTTATGGTACCATGCCCTCGGTGATTGTTTTAAGCCATAAAGACTCTTTAACAACTGGCATACCCAATCTTCCTTTCCTTTCTCAACAAACCCTTCTGGCTGGTGCATGTAAATTTCCACATCTAAATCACCATGCCAGAACCCTGTCTTGACATCCATTTGGTGCAACACCAAATCTAATATGGCAACCAATGCAAGAAAGCATCTCAATGTAGTCATCTTGACCACCGGAGAGAAGACTTCATCAAAGTCAATGCCTTGTTCTTGCTTAAAGCCCTTGGCAACAAGCCTTGCTTTGTACTTTGGCTGACTATCATGAGCGGTGATCTTATACCTATAAACCCATTTACAAGGTAGAGCCTTTTTTCCCTGTGGTAATTTAACTAGCTTCCATGTCTTGTTTTTATGCAGAGCTGTCATCTCTGACTGCATGGCCAATTGCCAATTCCCGGAGTCCTTCATTTGCACTGCTTCCTTGTAACATGAAGGCTCATTGCAATCAGTCAACATGACATAGTTCATAGATGGAACAAACCTATCAGGAGGTCGCGTGACATGTCCAGATCTACGCACAATAGGTGGCTCAGGCTCAGCCACAACCTGTGGTTCCACTCTATCCTGTCCTTGCTCCTCTTGAGCCCTGACATTTTGTCTTGCACGTGCAGGTCCATCTTCTTGGAACACAACTCTTCTAATCTCCTCAACCCTCTCTGGTTTAGAATGATATTTGGATTCATTAAAGTGAACATCATTGCTGCGGACAACCTTTCTGGATTCGGGATCCCAAAGTCTGTACCCCATCTCACCAGAATTACCATAGCCTAGAAAGATGCACTTTCTACTCTTTGGCTCAAGTTTGTTCCTAAATTCCTTTGGAACGTGAGTATATGCCTCACAGCCAAAGACTTTGAGATGCTTGTATGAGGGCATTTTGCCTGACCATACCATCTCTGGCACTAAATTCTTCTGCAAAACCTTGCTAGGAGATCTATTTACAAGATGAACATCTGTTGATACAGCTTCAGCCCAAAACCCATTTGGCAGCTGTGCATTAGACAGCATACTTCTGACCTTCTCTTGTATGGTCCTATTCATCCTCTCAGCAACACCATTTTGAGGAGGATTGTAAGGAGCAGTAAGTTCACGTTTTATACCTTTTGACTCACAAAAGTCTTGAAAGGCCTTTGAAACATACTCTCCACCATTGTCAGTGCGTAAGCATTTAAGCTTCTTGCCACTCTGATTCTCCACAAGTGTCACAAACGTTTTGAAAACACTAAACGCTTCATCCTTGTGCTTGAGAAAGTAAACCCATACTTTCCTCGAGTAATCATCTATAAATGTCATAAAGTAAGAAGCTCCCCCTAGAGATAGGTTAGGCATAGGTCCACACAAATCACTATGAACAAGTGCCAACTGTGTATCTCTTCTACTGCTTCTATGCTTATGTGGCTGCTGTGTTTGCTTACCATACAGACAATGTTCACAGAATTCAAAATCATTAAATGAAAAGCCAGGCAAATAACCAGAACGAGACAAGATTTCCATTCCCTTCTTGGACATATGTCCTAACCGGCTATGCCACAAAGAAACGTTCGGCTGCTGGGTTACATTGATTACATTTTTAGAGACATTTGATACATAAATCATGTAAAGTCCTCCAGACTTTACTCCATGTGCTACTGTCATAGAACCCTTGGATATCTTCCACATGTTCTGTCCAAAAGTGGTGACGTAGCCAGCATCATCAAGTAAACCTGTGCTGATCAAGCTCTTTGTAATTGCGGGAACATGTCTCACATTCTTCAGCGTGAAAGAAGAGCCATTCTGAAACTTCAATTGAACATCTCCAACACCTAAGATCTCACATGTCTGCCCATTGCCTAGCCGAACATGATCTTTAGTGGTCACATAAGAGGTAAACCACTCCTTGTTTGGAGACACATGAAGTGATGCCCCTGAGTCTATAATCCAGTCACTCAGTGCATTTCCATCAGATGCTGTAAGAAGAGCTGAGTCCATTGTATTCTTCGAGAAGTAGATGTCTCCTGACACTAGACTGTCATCCTCTGCAACAGTGTTTGTCACATTTATTTCTTGAATCTTCACTGAGGACTTGTTCTTCTCACCATGGTCTTTAGCTTTCTCTTTGCCTTTTTCTACTTTCCATTCTCTGCAGTCTCTTTTCATGTGACCCTTCTTGCCACAATAGTAGCATTCTATGTCACTCTTGCCTTTAGCACTGCCGGACTTGCTACGAGACTGATTCCTCTTTCCACCTTTGTACTTTTCTTTGGTCCTTCCCCTGACAACTAAGGCTGTTCCTTTGCCTTTGTCCATTGTCTTTCTATTGGTTTCTTCAGTAAGCAGACTTCCTTCTACACCTGCTATGTTCAAACCATCTGGAGGTGCAGAATTACTCAAAGCTGTGCGAAAAGTGTCCCAACTTTTCGGCAATGTGATCAACAGGAACATAACTCTAACAGGTTCATCAAACTTGACACCTTGAGCTGACAACTGACTATAGATTGTGTTGAATTCATTCAGATGATTGGACATAGGTGTCCCTTATTTCATCTTCAAGTCAACAAGCTTCTTAAGCCAGTATACCTGTGAAGCTGCACTCTGCTTCTCATAAAGATCACTCAGCTTTAACCATGCTTGATAAGCCGACATCTCGTCTGCTACATTGAAGTAAACGCTTTCTGCCAAAGTCAGCATAATGGTAGAAAGTGCCAATTCATCCATTTCGCTCCATTCATCTTCGTCCATATCTTCTGGTTTTATCCCCTTGAGCTTTATAGGTTTTATCTGCTTCTTTTGTACCAACACATGCCGAATCTGCTTCTTCCACAATGGGAAATTGGTTCCATCCAGCTTCTTGATATTGTAAAGAGCAGTGTCCTGTGATCCAGCTTCTTGATATTGTAAAGAGCAGTGTCCTGTGATCCAGCCATAGCTACGCTTCACAGTGGTTTACTTTCCTGGGAAAAATTCGGTAGAGTTTCCCCTGTAAACTGACATCTGAACCAATATCAACCTGTCAAATGAACCAAGAAAGCTTCAGATTCTGCAGAAATTTTGGCAGAGTCTCCTTTGTAAAATGGCTCTGGTGTACTAAAAACAGACCAAAAAACAGCTCAAAAAACACTGTCTCTCTAACACTGTAAGCTGCGGGTAAACCTGTCCTGCACCTGTACTGTCTCTCACTGTCCTGTCACTGTCCTGTAAGCATAGACTGTGACAATGCCTCAATGGCAGTAAAGCAAAGATGCAATCCCAACTGTCTAACTCACAGTCAATACATCCTAGCTGCCTATCTAAGGGTGCTCGAGGGATCGCTCCAAGACCTGTATCACCGAAAGGATCTCAACATTCGAGAATCCCCCAGCTCAATAAAACCTCACTCGACCCTCAACAAAGGCTGCAGTAAATCTGACAGTACATAGACTTCCCACAAAGTCATACATCCACAAATTTCCCACTATATGCTGTAACCGCTGCGGCGGTTGTTTGCTGCGTGACTCACAGCCAGCAAACCCTCAACAAACATACATCATCTCTGACAATACATCCCATGTGGAAGTACCTGCAATGTCAGGATGAAATCTGGAATATCAAGCAGCAAACACAAGCTACCTGATGAACTAGTGGATGTCGCCTACAGTCTGTGTGTAGATGCGCCCGTGTCGTATGTGACATGCCTCCAAGAACTGTGAGCCGTCCTTCGATGTGTAGACAACCACAAATCAACACTCTAGGAGTGTTGATATCCTCAGCACATGCAGTCGTTGGCCGAAAAACCCCAAATTTGCAGAGTTGGATCTGCACCCGCTAAGACCACGTAGTCGAAAATGGCCTGCACAGACCTTTGTCGAAGCCGAACGGTGGCCGAGATGACCTCAGAATGAAATTCTGACAACACCAAGCCCTTTGGGCGGTCCCACAGGATTTGGGGCCGTGTCTTTGCCTGTCGAATTTCACTCCAATCTGAGCTGGTGACTCTAGCCGCCTGCAGTGCTGCCCCGAGCCTCGATCTGAGCTCTGATACCAGTTGAAGGAGTACGAGCGGAAGTGCGACGCGAGAGAGAGTGCGAGAAGAAGAGCATGACGATATATGGTGAACTCGCTCTACTGTAATGTGTAGAGCATAGTGAGTTCTTATTAGGTTTTAACAAAAGAATATGTGTACATACCTGGCGGCCCACCCACTTACCTGGGCGACCACATTGGGCTTTATACCCCAACAATGTGTACTTGACTACAGCTAACTGAACGCTATGTTCAACCTCTAAGTACGAATATGATTTGGTTTTATTTTTGAAGATGCTTTGATTGAGATTTTGAAAAGTGAACGCTATGTTCACTATGTATGCATATGATTTGGTTTTATTTTTGAAGATGCTTTGATTGTGTTTTTGAAAAGTAGGATGTATAGGTTTGAATGCTTTCATCCATTTTTCTCTTCAGACACATGACAAGGTCATGTACAAGCAAGCATTTTGGGACAGTAGTGTACTCGGTCCATTTTACCCAACAATTAAAAAACCTACATGGTGGGGTTTGTTTGGCACATGTTGTCACAAGGGGAGCAACATGGTCTAGGAACTCACGAAGTTGGTTAGAAGTGTTACTAAACAACATTAATGGATGGATTATGCACGAGGAAGATGAGATGGACACTTTCCTTGCTAGTGTCAAGGATATTAATGAGCAACTTGTTTCTGTAGGTGAAGTCATTTTTTACGGTTCCCTTGTGCAGACTATTCTTGATGCTTTACCAGATTCTTACTAGACTTTAGCTAGTACTTAGAGACTTATGACTCAAGGAAATCCAGAAGTCGTCAAGTTTGATGCATTATGTAGATTGTTGTTGCAAGAGTCACTTTCCAAAAAAAGTAGGGCTTAATGTGAAATTGAGCAGGCCTCATGACCCAAGAAAATCCTAAAGTTTTCAAGTTTGATGCATTATACACATTGTTGTTGCAAGAGTCACTTTACAAAAGAAACAGGGCTAAATAGTGTGCAATTGAGCAAGCCTTTATTGCTACTCAAAGAAAAGGTGGTAAGAGCAATGTAGCCACTTCTTATGGTTCTTTTGTGAGTGTTAAATCTCCGGTTCCTAATGCTTTTTTGCTGGCAGCACTTCGTCTGGTAATTCTGGTGAAAAGGGCAAAAAGAAAATGTGTTGCCATTATTGTAAAGCTAATGATCACTTGATCAACCAATGTCCTAAGTTGAAGGCAAAAAAGGCCAAGACAAAAGAGGCTAGTTCCACTACAAATGCAGCTATTGTTGAGTCTTTTGTGAAAGGAGATTGAGATGTTGATGTTGATGTAGAATGGGCTTTTAGTGCATATTGCACTTATTATCCTTTTGTCCATGATGCATGTATGTTAGTTGCTGCAGATGCTCACGTGTGGTACTTTGATAGTGGTGCTACAAAGCACATTATCTCTCATTGACTTGCTTACCTCTCTCAAGGATGTCCCTCATAGGAATTTAGTCACTTGTGCCAACAATGCCTCTTATCCGGTCAAGGGAGTTGGAAAGATTGTCTTGACTACTGCGAATGGCAATTCGTTCACACTCGTTGATGCACTTTATGTACCTGGGATAAAGAAGAAACTTTTGTCTATATCTACACTTGCTAGACTTGGTCTTGTTGTGAAATTTGTGGATGACAGATGTATAGTTCATGATTTGAGTTTTCGTGATGAGATTGTTACATCAAGCGTTTTATGTTGGCGCTAGCTCACTTTGTATGACAAGTGTGGGAATTTTTTTGCAAATGCAACTGTGGATTCTAAGGCTATTTTAGATGAAAACTTTGGAATGCACGTTTTGGGCATCTGAATTTTGCCAGCTTGCTGCATTTACAGAAATATGATATGGTTGCTTCTTTGCTGCCTCTTGAAGCACCTCTTAAGAATGTTTGTGAAGGCTGTATTTTGGGTAAGATGCAGAATTTGAAGTTTCCAAAGGATGGTTCAGTTAGGGCCACATGCCGGTTGTAGCTTGTGCATAGTGATATTTGTGGGCCCATACAAACTCCGTCCTTGGGCAATTACCTTTACTTCATGAAGATGTTGTGTTGGTGGAAGATTCTATTCAACCCTTGTTGTCATGTACTAGAGGCAATAAGGTAATCTCAGAGGACATTTATGACAATTTATTGCCTCTTTTCAGTGGTGGAAGTTCGAATGTAAATTCCAATGAGGTAAATGTACAACCTATGGGGGTTTCTAAAAATGTTACAGATCAGCCAGTTTCTGATGTAGATGTATATGTTGTACTTGATGAGGAAAGGGGTGAGAATGAGCAGGCTAGAGGTATGCCAAAATGGTTGGTGCATACTTTGCATGCCAGCAAATTGGATGCACCTTTGTCTAGTCATACTCGTTCAGGTTCTCGCCATGCATCTTATGCATCAGATTGCTATGCTTTGGCTGTTTCAAGTTTATGTGATGTTGAGAAACCTCTGTCTTTTGATGAAGCACAAAATTCTAAAAATTGGATGGCTTCCATGCAATCAAAATATGATGCACTTATAGAAAATGACACATGGACTTTATGTGATTTGCCTCTTGGAAAAAAGCCATTGGTATGAAGTGGGTTTACAAGTTGAAGTGTAAGCTGGATGGTGAAATTGATCGCTATAAGGGTCGACTTATTACAAAAGTCAATGCACAACAAAAAGGCATAGATTATGAAGAGACTTTTTTTTCAATGGATTGGTTCTTTCCATTGAACGAATAGTGGGGCATGAATTGGCCAGAGTCCAGATGGGAGGAAGTCACCAATAACATCTGGTGCCCAGAGTGGCCATTGAATATGAAGGCCTTTCTCTAGAACGTACTATGGGGAGCCTTGCCGGCTGGGGTGAAGGCTCTAGCTAGGGAAATTGACCTAGAAAGATGCTCTCAATGCAGAACGGTTAGCGAAGACCTCTCCCACCTTTTCAAGGAATGGCCCGCAATTAGCGGCCTTGTGGGTAAGATATGCAAATGGGTGCAAAGGACCTGAAAGATATGCTTCTATAAGAACAACCTGTTCTTGGGAGGGAAGGTTCTTAAAAGCCGAGAGTTGCTTATTGCAACACAAATTGTTAGATTTTGCTACTTCAAATAGGTCTCGAAGGCTAGGAACTGTAATGGATTTGGCCTATTTAACTTGAGAGTAGCGGAAATTAATGAGAGTACTTTTGAGAAATGACTTTGTGAGCATAGCGGGTCAACATAATTGAAGATAGCAACATAATCATAGCAATTAGTTAACTTGGCATGAACAATACTTTTGCAAGAGAGAATGTAGAGAACATGACAACAGTTGAGGACCGGATCTATGTGGAGCCAGTCGCCCTCCAATAGGCATTTGTATTATGATTTCTCCCATTAAGAGAGACTTGTTACAATACAATCTTTGTGTTCCTTGTAACCTAGGTGATGCAATGAAGATGGAAAGCTTTATGCATCACAAGCATAACATAAACTTGAAGAAAGATTTAACTATCCCAAGCCTCAGTCCCAAGATCTCAAACACCTTCGAAGGTGGAGAGAGCTAGCAGTGAATGAGGGTAGGAAAGAGGAAGAAGAAACATTTCATAGGAGAAAGAATTAGTTCCTCACTTATCCTAACTCTTCTTGCTAGCATACATAATAGCATAGTAATGAAGTAGAAGGAGATGGAAAGCTTAAGCATTGAAGCATGGCTCTTGGTTGGATTTGCACTCCATATCCAAGAGTGTTGGTGTAGGCTCTCAACCTCTACTTGCTTGGAGAAGGAGAGGGAGCTCTTGCACTTTGCATAGCACACAATGAGAGTGTTTGTGAGTGTGTGTGGGTGAGTATACCCCCTAAGCAACCCCCTAGCTTGCTTGGGTAGACCCCCCCTTGTAGCTCATGCTTGAAGCTCATTGGACCCCTCCAGGCCTAGCCAATCACAAGCAGGAGGCATTACAAGCAGCAAGGGTAGCCTTGAGACAAGTGTCCCCCTTTCCCCTTTGAGAGAGAGGACTTGATAAATACAAAATCAATTAATTAAATATCCTAAATTATCATTGGACCCCCTGGGTGGCAAACCAATAGGCTTCAGGCACACCATGAGGGCAACATGAGGAGGAACTTGACAAGTGTCACTTCTGCTTTCTTTGTACCATGCATGCCTTGTGTGAGTGTGTGGGTGTTCTCTCTCATCCCCCCTCATGTAGGGCTCTCCCCCTCCTTGTAGGGATTAACAATTTGACTTTTTGACACCTCAAGCCCCTCATGCATAGGCCCAGTTCCCACCACAAGCTTGGCCCTTAAGCACTTTAAGCTTGGGCTGGGTTCTCACCTCAAGTGAAACCCTAGCATCTCAAGCATGTCAAGCACCTCAAGCACCTCAGTCATCAAGCATGACAAGCATGACTAGCACCTTGAGCTGGGTCGGGTTCCCGCCTCAAGCTCAGCCCTAGATTACCTAAGGTCAAAGGACTTTTACACACATTATTGGAGGTCTTCAATGAAGCTAACCCTAAGGTATTATGCTCCATTGGTTAGCCTTGCTCTTTGATATACCATCTCTCATTTGGGCCTCTTTACCATTGGTCCCGTGTTGAGATAGATCTATAAGCACATGTCTATATCTTAACACTTGTTCCCGTTTATTCTCCCACATTAAGTGATCAATTTAATATGAGAAAATCATTTGGGTTGGTTAGATATTAGATATTAGATTTTATGATAGGAACGGTCGTTTATTTGACAAGACCATGGAAAGAACCAGGTTCACAAAGATAATACAAGAAACTAGGGGGGCGATTCTAGCCTTTGGGAAATGTAAGAACTCTAATAAATGGAGCAGGTTAATTGGCACCGCTGTAATTGATTCTCATAGATAAGGATCATATGTTGTCTGTAGGATGGCTCCCCTTTTAGCCAATGTTTCAGTGACCTCTTAGAGATGTCACGGCTCGGCACGAGCATGGCAAGAATATGTAATTATTTTGTCGTTGTCAATATAATTTACTCGCCATTGTGAGTTTTTCCAAAAAAAAAAAAAGTTGTTCACCTATCAGCGCTATACATCGACACATCCATATCAAGTTGTCCTTTCTTTAAGTCAAGCTTGGCATAGGCATACTAGTATGAAAACAATAACATGTTGGAAAGCAAGAATTTTAGATTTTTCAATTTGTGAAATGTTGCTAATGAAGCAGGATATATTCAACATCCCTCAATGATGCCATCTTGACAAAGGTTATGATCCACATTAATAAGAATAACCATTAAAATTTAAGTTGTAATCAAAATATTGCTTGAATTTCTTCTTGTTGGAGTGATTAAGACTTGAGACTTGAAACATCTTAGAGGCAACCAATAACAAAAAATCAGAATATCCGTAAAGTTCAACAAGTTTCTCAAATATGTATGAAACTCTTGTAATCTAGATTAAATACTCTCACTCAATTTGACACCATCTAAAAAAAATATTTATTTATATTGCACCAAAATGAGTATATATACAAAAGCATTTATAGGGATTCTAACCTCATGAATTTTTTTGAAAAGGGAGACAATGTTGTTGTTGTGAGGCTTCTCTTACAAGTATTTGTCTTCCTAATCTAGAGATTCATATACACTTGAGTCTTTGCGTGTGTATAGAACTAGGGAAGATTGAAGGACTTTTCTAAGAGCTCCTAGAGAGTACCTATTGGTTTAAGATTCTACACAAATCCTACTATTCTTATCAAAATCTTTTAACATGGTATTGTAAGGTTCCTCACGCACCAAGAATACAATGTTTTCCATCTCTGCATATGGTTGCTTGTTCATGTCCCCTGAAAAAAAAGTTGCCTTTGTAACTAAATACCAGATTTTGTAAGCACAAAGGGATAAAGTACAAAATGATATTTATTATATTAAACTAGTGAAAACTATACAAAGAAGAAATTAGATGAAGAATCTTTGATAGCTCTCTATAGATAGCATAACTTACTTGCATTGTGAGAAGAAATTAGATGAAGAATCTTTGACAGCTCTCTATAGATAGCATAACTTACTTGCACCAAAGTCACTAACAAAATATCACACCCCATTGTTATGAGAACTGTGCTTACTTTTGATGATAGAGGTGTAAAGCCCTAGACATTGAAAGCCATAAAGAGGTTGATTGTCTCCAACATGATAAACATAGAGATGGAGATGATGTTAAGCTCTAAATGTAAACTACAAGGGTAGTGTTCTTACCATTCTATCTGTATATTGGAGGTGAACCCTTGCAATGCCCACTCACCATTTACACCTCCTATTGTTGTGGTATGCAAGTCATGTGAGGTTATACTTTTGCCACCTTCGAGAGTAGAGGTTTCCATGTAGTGTGAGTGAATGAAAGTAGAAGGAGGAGGACTATCGTCAGTGGCTTTTGCAGCTTTTGAGCATCATCTTTTGAAGAGGTCGATTTCTATGTTTATTTTACATGTCCATGTGGAAAACTGTGGTGATCCCATTTAAAAAAAACACTCTAATAAAATTACGGTGATTGATATTTCTTATGCTTTTTACAACTTTTGCACCTTTTGAAGAGATGAATTTCCTCATTTATTTTGCAAGTTCACATGGAAAGCTGTGATGGCCGCAAAACACTCTTATAAAATTATGGTAATTAATGTTGCTTATAGCTTATTGAACACCCATTGTTTGTGGATTTTCTAGCTTTCAAGCGTCAACTTTAATTAAATGTAGAACCTTTTAAGTGGTCAATTTTTGAGTTTATTTTACAGGCCCACATGGAAAACAATGGTGGCCGCATTCTAATGGATGTTGCTAATGGTGACCGCATTATAAGGTAATGGATGTTGCTAATGCTCGCCCGCAACTTGCAGCTTTTGAGTCACAAGAAGTTTTGGACAAATTCTCACAATAATTCCCACATTCTAACTTACCTCAACATCATGAGCTTCTGTGAGGGAGACACCGCATACCTAGCTAGGTGCGATTGGGGGCAAGGGACCGCCGGCCCGGTGGGGGGGGGGGGGGGGGGTCCCCTGCCCCCAATCATACCTAGTTAGGTATGCGGTGCCTCTCGAGCAGAAGCTCATGATGTTATTCATTGTATGAAAAACATTGGAAAAGACTCCGTTTTCCTACGGTCATATGAGGCGTTTTTTTTTTAGTAGCTGAAAATTGCACCTAAGAAGCCCATTTTTGAAACTAGAGGCGACTACTGAGCATTCGAGTGGTCACACACAAATTATTGTGCTTGGAGCACTACCACGTGGAGGTTGATGCACAGATAATAGCCAGTAAAAGGTGAGTTGACAGAGCGCAACAGAGTCAATCGAGTCCTTGTGCATGATGCTACATCAGGTTGCAGGCCTACTCTAAGTAGTCTTTTGCAACTATGCCAATTTTGACATAGTTACAAAAGGCTATGATGGATAGAATTGAACTAGCTCAGTAGGCCCTTCCAGTTGAGGGAAAATCCACATGTTTTTTGAATCATTTTTTAGAGTTTTTAGAGGGTTTAACTAGAGAAGCTGAAGCTCTGTTTGGGTCAATTGACTTCTGAGTTTCTTCTTCTGCTTGAGTCATGATGATATCAGCTGAGTTAAGACGTGACTGGCAGCTTGTTAATTTCCTCTATATCAAATGCATTCAATTCCTTATTGAAATCATCCACTCCAATGGCCTCATTGTTCCTATCCTCATCAGGATTAGAAGGTGGAGAGTTTCAGAGATACATTGTTCCCCTTCTTTTGAATCCTCAGAGTCAAAAAACATGCCCCTCGCCTTCTTTGAGGGGCTGGCAGGAGGCACCAGAGTATCCTTATTAGAAAGAGATATTAAGGGGTTGAGGTTGAATTGGGTCTTTATCTCCTTGATCTTCATCTATAGATTGAGAGGTGGAGGCTTTGCCCACAGCATCATCAGCCCCCTATGCTAGAGAAGGATCAAAAACATCATCTAACAGAGCTTCAAATATGTTTACATATATGTTCCCATTACTCCTAACTGATGGTCTTTTCCTGCTGCTGCTTTCTCTTCTATTAACTTGCTGGAAACCTTGACTATTTTCTTTGACTTCTTTGCCTTTGTCTGCCTCCTTCTGAAACTTGTTAGCCAAAATCGGGGCAATCTTTAATCAAGTGGCCCTGCCTAAGTGATTGGAATAGGCATTAGGTAGGTTTCTATAAACTATTTTCTGGACATGAAGCAGTTGACCCATTTGATCCTTCAAGGGCATACTTCTATAGGGGGCCTGAGACCATGACATTAGCCAATAACAACCCTTTCTTGCAGGTGTTTGTACCAATTCTCCTGTTCAGAAGCACCCACAATCACTTCACCCTCTCCTCTACCCAAAAAACACTAGGACCTTCACCAGCACTGTCAGCGTCATGAGCTTTCCCCTCTGGTAACATCTACTCCTTTCTCAAACCGGTCAGTATTTAGCTCCCGATGAACAATCTCCTCTGTGTTTTGCTGTTTGCCGTTATCTAAAACTTCAGAATCCCCTTTCTGAACATTATCTACATTGTTCCAAAAACTGGAAATTATGGAAAACTGACTAGTATTCAGAGGAGGTTGGAAATTAGGTCGTTGCAGACAAGAGCGGTGAAGAGAAAAGTAGTTGAACTCTCCAACCGATCTCTGAGCAAGGGGCGTTGATTAGTTCTTGTTGATACTGCAGAACCAGATTAACATTCATTACTTCGTTAGCGTAGGAGGCAATTTCAAATCCAAGCAACACCTCCTCTGTAAGGTCCTCCTGCAGTCTGATTGCCACTTCCGAACTATTCCCTTTGACATGCAGGTGCAAGATGCTGACACGGGCACAAAAATTCAGGCTGATCTTATTAGTCAGCGACTATTGATGAAAAAAGATGTTGTGCTTGGCACTGTCTTGGTCGATATGTATGCCAAATGTGATGCGGTTGAGAAAGCACAATAAGTTCTTGAGGAAGTTCCTGTAAAAAATGTCCCCTCTTGGAATACACTGATTGCGGGATGTGATTAACAAGAATGGGGCCAAAAAGCTCTAGGCCGTTTTCAGCGGATTCAAAGCAAGTGTATCTCTCGAGTTGGCAATCACCTATGCATGCATCTTGAAGGCATGTGGAATGCATATGCTTGCACCTTGAAGGCCAGTGGCCTTACACGAGCCGTTGACATGGGTGAGCGTATTAACGAGAAGATACCTGATCCAGCATGCTTGGTGAAGGATGTCATGCTTGGCAATTCTTTGGTTGACATGTATGCCAAATGTGGTACTGTCACGAAAGCATGAAAAGTTCGTGATGGACTTTCTCTCCAAAATGTCATCACCTGCAACATGTTGGTTGCAAGATATGCCCAATATGCCTATCGCAAGGGTATCAGAATCCACGATGTGATTGCTAGTCGGGGGCTGTTGGAAATACAATGTCATGCTTGGCGGTGGTTTGATCAATATTGTGGTTCCCTCTTACAAAACATAATGATTGGCACTGCATTGGTCAACATCTATGCCAAATGTGGCAGGGGCACGGAGCCCTGGGCTGGGCTGTTTCTAACAGATGCAAAGCGAGGGCATCCTCTAGAGGCAATCACCTATGCTTTTGTCTTGAAGGCATGTGGCACTGCCTTGATGTCCGGAATGTCATCTCTGCCAGGAAGCTCTTGCTGGCTGTTTTCGGAATGCAAAGCAAGGACATTTCTCCTGATGTAATCACTTATGCTTGCATCTTGAAAGCATGTGGCACTACATAGGAGCAATGATCATGTATGCGAGATGTGGTGTACTTGAGAAAGAACCAAAAAGTGCTTGAGTATGCTTTCGCCTTGAAGGTAGGTGGCACTACGCAAGATACTGATATGGGCAACAAAATTCATGATGATAGTCATAGTAAGGGAATGTTGAAAACAATTCAGACCTTCCTGGACCCTCAATGCCAAGATTCCTGACGAGATTTGTGTCCGAAATGTTGTCTCTTGGAACGCATTGATTGTGGGACATCCCCAGCAAGCGAAGGGCCAATAATTTTTGGGCTGTTTTCAGCAGATGGAAGCGAGGGCATGGAATCACATCTGCTTGCATCTTGAAGGCATGTGGCACGACGTAGGACTCGGCTGTCATCTCGTGGGGCACAATAATTGCAAGATATGCCCCTCATGCTGTGGCAAGAAAGTTGTGGGCTGATATGGCCTGGAAGTCAAAATCCAGATGCAAAGTGAGGGCCTCTCTCCAACTACAATCACCTACGTAGGCATCTGGAAGGCATGTGGCTCTGTCGCGCTTTTTTAATCAAAATCCAGATGCGAAGTGAGGGCCTCTCTCCAGATGCAATCATCTACACAAGCATTACATGTCGCAAGATTTTTTAATCACACGTCGATCACAGGCATTGACGACTTTTAAATCTATCATGCTCCCTGTCAGGTGTTCTGTTCGCAATGTCAACAGATGCGAAGCGAGGGCCTCTGTTTAGATGCAATCACCTATGCATGCATATTGAAGGCATGTGGCTCTATGCAAGGAAGCTCCTCAACGCAATAAGCATATGCAAGCAGAAGGCCTTTCTCCAATACAATCATCTATGGAAGCAAGCACCTATGCTAGCATCTTAAAAGACTTCGTAATATGCTGACATGGGTGAGAGAATTTATGATGAGAGTGCTAGTCAGTCACAAGCTATTCAGAAACAGGTTGTTCTTAGCAGGGATTTTCTTTATATGTATGGAAAATGTGGTGCCCTTACAATGTCCATAGAAAGGCAACAAATCAACTAACAACTCTAGAGAAGAAGCAATACTCGTGAAACACATCAAGCAGAATCACCAAAGCATGAGAAGTTCTCATGTCCGAACTGTCATCACTATTACAGATAAGCCCAACGTGGCTGTTTCAATATGAAAGACGTTGACATGGGTGAGAGAATTATTGATGAGATTACTAGTCACGGGCTGTTACAAATAATTATCGTGCTTGTGTCGTGCTCTCCACAGTGGGTGGTCCTCAGTGCACGTGACAATCTCACTCAAACAGACTGAAAAAGAAGGGAAACAATAGACAACAACTGAGACATAACAGCAACAGTAGACCACAACAAATGACTCGACTATCTCAAAGAACTGATACAGACTCTGGCATGGCAGCATACTCAGCTCCAGCCCAGGACTCTCAGGTACAATGGGGTGTCGAGGCTCAGATGTGCAGGGATGGTGAATCAGTGCTCTGTGTATAGACTTACTCTAAACGACTACGTGAAGATAATACTAATGGCCCAAAACGACTACTCATATGTACAACCATAAAGAGCCACCAACGGCTCATAAATGTCCAATTAGCTAAGTCTATCTCCAAACTGAGTGGTGGTGGTGACCTGGCCATGATGTCCACTAGACCACCGTCGGTACCCTGCCACGTGTCACTCCCCAACCCAGAGGGTCCGTCCAATGTGAACCAGACCAACTGTAACCAACTGTCCAACTGTCTGCCTGTCCTGTGAAGTGACACTATAGCCTTGCTATACAGGTTGCCCGCCACAAGACTAGTCACCGTCTCGGTGAGCCGAACATTGAAAAACTGCAAAAAGTAACCATATGTACAATAAAAGGAGTAGCAAGTAGTGCGGTCCTATCACCCAAGAGAAAGTGTCATCGCCACTGCTGCACCAGAAGTCTCGACGTCCGGGGGAGCCATCAAATCGATTGTGTAACGTTGCGGCTGCTGGACTATATTTTGAACAAACTGGCTCCCTGTGGTTGGAACAGTCACCTGTTGCACAGCGGATGGAAGCACCTGGCCTGAAGTGTACTCAGGACGCCTAGTGACACAACCATGGCGGTGTGCACCAGCAACATCGTCATAGCAAGGAACGCTTTGCACCTGTGGTACCTGACCTTGAGGTCCCTGCGAAGTATAGTACTGGAATGGGGACTGTGTGTACGATCCCAAGAACTGCTGAGAGGGACCTGTTGATGCTTCTGTATACCCTGTAGGTGTGTGGACCTGTGTCCCTGGCTGTGTGTACGATCCCAAGAACTGCTGAGAGGGACTTGCTGCTCCTCCATACCCATACCCTGCAGGAGTCACCCATACCCTGCAGGAGTCTGGACTTGTGTCTCTGGCCCAGTTCATCCGTATCCCACAGGAACCTGTGTAGATCTATTACCTACAAAAGCGTCTCTTGAAATCCTGATAGCTGTGCTCGTAGGTCTTCAATGATCTTTGACTTAATCTTCAATGCTTGTTGTAATGTGAAAATCGTAGCATCTCTATCTGCGATGGCACTCTCGGCGACTCTCAGAGATCCTTCCATGGCTGCATATGTGGCGGAGTGACGCTGGTGCGTGGCAGCTAGCTGCTATGTACCTAGTTCTATGGTGGCAATAGCACCCCTTGAGTCCTGAAGTAACTTCTCAGAAAGCTGAAACAGAGAAGTAGAGTCAGGCATCCTTGAAGATCCCTCAGATGCATGGGATGCTGGAGGATGCAAGTGGCACAGCCGGCGAGCTAGGAGTCGGTACAACTGGTGTGGTAGGTACCTCTGAGATTGTTGTTGTAGATGGAGAGTGAGATATGTTGAATGGAGTATGAGTGAAGATGGGAGAGGATCCTGTAAGGGCGAAGCGGCAATCCTGTCCTGAGGAGGAGCGGAAGTAGAGACTGGTGCTGCTGGCACAGTAGAACTAGGGGTAGAAGTAGATGGACTGTGATTCGGAAGACGCGTCACCCTAGTCTGCTGGCTCTCTGAAACTGGCAAGGATAGTAAAGACTGCACTGTATCCTTCGCCACTTTTGCTTTTATCTTCTTTTTCTTGGTAACTATAGGGTCAGCGTGAATACTTACAGATTTTCTTTTCCCTTTCGAGGTTTCCTGCGTATCCTCATCCACTTCGTCGAGGCTAACATATATATTTATGACCCATGCCAAGAGAGGTGCTGCAAAACATTTAAAGCTTAACTGCACAGATTGCACTTGGGCCCGAAATCATTTAGCCCTAGACTGCAAAGAGGTAAAGAGAATCTGGTGGAATCCACAGGGTATGGTGTGGATCAAACAGTAGAGGCCGTCGTAGTGGGAGAAGATAGTGGGAAGATCACCTTTTTTTTAATCTTCTTTGGCTTCTCTAGCGAGAAAGTAATACCCGAAGATTGCCAGTATCTGTTTGTTCCTTTCATAGTTTGGGTGATCCGAACTTAGCAGTTCTTGACATGCTTGAATTGTTGCATCCTTGGACAACTTAGAAAAAGTGCGTGTAGCCAGCTTCACAGATAGAAAGCTAGTCATACCCATGGCATGGCCAAGCCTTGTAGCTGTCAACTTGTGGCCCCTTACTTTGGGAAAATCTTTTAACATTTGATGTATCATCTTTGCAGGAACAGTGGTAGGTAGATTGGCATCGGCCAATGTTGTGAGACCCAGAGTTTGCAGCTGAGCATTAGAAAAGACCTCGCTCAGAGATGGTCGAGGCTGTTGTAAATAAAAATCCAAAGAGAACGCGGTGCGATTTTTGGATGTTGCAGGCCTCTTGATTATATGACTCATGATTGGCTGTTTTCCTTTTTTTTGAGCTGATTTTGTATGGTCCTCTTGATCACTCGAAGCATCTGACTCGGAGTGTGCTTCCGACTCAGACGACGAGTTCGCTTTGTAGCTTTGATCACTGGGGTCACTGGAAGTTATGTCATCCAAGCCGTGGCTACTGCTTGCTGACATCTCCTCACTCTCTGATTTTGCAGCCACAGCTTTCTTCTTTCGCAAACAATTCTTTTTGCTTGCTACCACCTTCTGTCTGTTTCTTGCTACCTCCTGCCATAGTGAGTACAGTTGGAAGAGTGTTTCAAGTACGAGATCCCGACACTAGAAGGAGGTTGATGTAGAGAGCAGTAGATTCTATAGACGCGTTTTTGAGATTTCTGGTAGGGTCGAGTAGTGTTAGTTGGGGCGATCCAGTAGGGGCGAGGCACAGAGTGGTAGGAGGGCGAGGGTTCAGGCAAGTTAGTACGAGCCAAAGCCAAAGGAAATAAGGGCGAGGGGTGAGGTAGGGGTAGGGGTAACGGGTGGATAGGTGCGAAGGGTAGAGAGGGTAGGGGCCAGGTAGAGGGAGGGTAGGGGCGAGGGGGTGGGTAGGGGGGCGAGGGAGAGCGTAGGGTGAGGGGGTGGGTAGAGGGTAGGGGCGAGGGAGAGAGTATGGGCGAGGGAGTGGGTAGGGTAGGGCGAGAGGTGAGAGGGTAGGGGCGAGGGAGAGAGTGGTGAGGGGGTGGGTAGAGGGTAGGGGCGAGGGTGGGTAGAGGGTATGGGTGAGGGGGTGGGTAGGGTAGGGGCGAGGGGTTGGGTAGAGGGTAGGGTCGAGGGAGAGAGTAGGGGCGAGGGGGTGGGTAGGGTAGGGGCGAGGGGTTGGGTAGAGGGTAGGGGCGAGGAGTGGTGGGTAGGGGCGAGGGACAAAGAGTGCATGGGCGAGAGTAAAGTCAGCAAAGCCAGCGGAAAGCACCACTTAGTAAGCAGAAGCAAAAAGCAATATTGGGTAGGGGCGAGGGAAAAAGCCACCAAGGCCAGCAGTAAGCAATAAAGCCAGCAGTAAGCAAAAGCAATATAGTAATGCAACTATTAAGCTAATAGTTGCAGCAGCGGCTTCAGGTTCCCTTCTCCAGAGATTCCCTGTGTACAACGGCAATGCCAGCAATTCAGAGTAGCAATTCGGAGTCGAAGGTAGAGAGAGAGAGAGAGGGATAGAGACAATAGACGTTGAAGAATTAATGGCTGATCAGGACTTCCACACTGATAGAAACAGAGGGTGTGCGTGAGCAGGTGTGAGAGAGATACGGGATAGACAGAGAGAGATGCACCATAATATCGAGAAAATCCATATTCTATCCGATAAGAGTTGTACCTCAGCCATTTTGAAGAAATCCACAAGGAGAGAGAGAGAGGTTAGTAGAGAGAGAGCTGTAAGCTGTAAGGACAAGAGATAGAGATATTCAGGATACAGATAGACACGGAGACAGAAAGAAACAAGAGGAAGCTGATTATCCAATCTATGAGTGAATTCAAATAATTAAAAAGAAAAAGTTAGAAAGTAGCTGGAATCCAACCCGAATTATAGCAATGAGATAAAATGAGATGAGAAGCAATTTGATGCATGCAGTAAACAAGGAGAATTTTAACGATAACACGGATTACAACTGAGATGAGAACTTTACATAAGGTAAATCTGAGAATAGGGAAAATGGAAAGCCAAAGAGAGCCGAGGATTGAGGACGGGACACTGACGACGGGACAATCATACAGTTGTATGTGGGAGTTATAACACAACCAGATTCTATAGAGTCAGGCAAGTGAGTGATAGCACTTTATTCTTGATCCATTTACCAGTGGCAAAGGAACGCCTTCCAAAGTGACTAACTGGACAGCCCCTTGTGGCAAAATCTCCTGTACCCTGAATGGCCCTTGCCAGGCTGGGATCAACTTCTTAGCTTTCTTCAGATACTTAGCTTGATAGAGTAACACCAGGGTTCCTTGCGTTATTTTTGGCTTTCGGAGATGGCGATCATGCCACGCTTTGCGACGAAGTTGCTCAGCTTGGAGAGCATGTGAAGTTAACCTCCTGCTTTCTTCTAACATTGAGAGACGAGAGAGGTTTGCTGAAGCAATCCCAGCTGTGACACGAACACTTCCCACTCTTGTTGAACCTAACTTGAACTCATATGGTGCAATTGCTTCTAGGCCGAAAGCTAGCTGGAATGGGGCGTAGTTAGTGGTTGCCTTGAAGAAGGTGCGATAAGCCCAAACCGTGCCGAGGATAGCCTGAGCCCAAGATGTTGGATGGAGGTGACAAGCTTTCTTGAGAAGCGCGATTAGCACTTTGTTAGTACTTTCAGCCTGCCCATTTGCTCTAGGATAGTAAGAGCAAGACTTGCGATGAAAAATCTTGTAATTCGTGAGGATTGTGGAGATCAGGTCGTTGACAAAATGACTACCTCGATCACTGGTTTGGGTGCCAATATTGGGCTCACCTATGTGTATGCGAGAGAGATGGTCGGCCATGACGTGCCGCTTGCCTGGACTAAGAACTACTTCGAAGTCGAACTCCTGGAATATGAGTAGCCATCTCCACACTCTTCTTGCAACTTGGGGTTTATTTAGAAGATAGCATAGCGAATGATGATCTGTGATGATAGTGAAGTGAACCCCTAACAAGTAATGACGAAAATTTTTAAAGAATACACCATAGCCAAACCTTCCCTTTTTGTGGTGCTGTAGTTGCGCTCTGCTTTGGTGAGCAGGCGACTTGCATAGTGAACAGGGCGACTTGCATAGTGAACAGGGCGATCCATGTTGTACTCTTTACTAGGCTGAGTCAGCACAGCCCCCACAGCCAGTTGACTGACATCCGTATGCACATGAAAAGGGAGAGACCAATCTGGAGCCACTAAAATAGGTGCTTCATGAGGTGCTTTTTGAGGTATTCAAATGCATCAGTCTCAGGTTTTGACCATTTAAAGGGTACTGTAGCACTAGTGAGTCGGGTCAATGGTTGAGCCACCTGTGCATACATTCGTATGAACCTGCGATGATATCCTGTGTGGCCTACAAAGCTCTGAACACCTTTCGGATTGATGGGAGGTGGTAACTTTAAGATTGCCACGATCTTCTCTGGGTTAGGTGCTAAACCTTTGGCAGACACCACATGGCCTAGAAGTGTGCCCTTAGTGACCAAAAAGTGACATTTGTTAGGATTGAGTTTTAGTCGTGCCTCTCTGCACCTGAGGAAGACAGCAGAGAGCTGAGCGAGGTGTTCCTCTAGATTTTCCACTGGGGTTGAACATTGAGCACCTGAGAAGGTCGAAAAATCGTCCATGAAGATGCGAAGATGATCCGTAAGCAGAGGACAAAAGATGAGATATACCGCCCGATTGAAAGAAGGTGGAGCGTTTTTGAACCCAAAAGACATTCTAGTGTAGATAAAAATACCCCAGGGAGTCACAAAAGCAGTTTTCAGTTGATCACCTGGATGGATGCCCAACTAAACCCATCCATGAAACTGTACAAAACATGCCCTGCTACATCTTCGAGCACACGCTCAGTGAAAGGTGTGGGGAAACCATCTGGAATAGTTACCTTATTCAGCGCGCGGTAATCTACACACACCCGAATTTTATTGGACTGCTTCTTAGGCGCTATCACCATGGGTGATAACCACTCAGACTGCTCCACAGGTACAATAATCCCTGCCTCTTGCATTTTTTCGAGCTCTGACTTGACAGCCTCTGCATACTTTGGGTTGAGCTTATAAGCTAGGCCTCTGACAGGCTTAGCCCCTTCAATCAGAGGGATTGTGTGGAGACCCAATTCTGGTGGGATCCCTTCCAAATCCTTGTAGGACCAAGCAAAAACATCCTTAAAAGAGTGAATAAAAGAAACTACCTGATCAAGTAATGCGGGATGCTCCCATAACCAAGCTGCTAAGAGGACGTGCTGAGGGTTGTCAGGGTCGCCCAGGTTGACTTTTTTGACAGGGTCAGGAGGTGTAACTGTCGAGGGTACTTCATAAGTTGAGAACTGAGCTGCCTCTTGGAGCTTCGAGACTTCATGTGCTGGTGTTTGATCGATTGGAAACTCCGCATACTCTTCTTGTAACCATCCTGGTGGAAGCTCCTCAAAGGGTAAATCTTCAGACACAGGCATAACCGAGTGCTTTTGAGGGGGCGGGGCGTCAGATGTTAGAGGGAGGGGGGAATCATTGCCGAGTTCATGCAGAGGAGATTTTTTCCCCCTTCGGTGATGTGTTATAGGTTCCCCGAGGCCGAGGTATTCCATAGGAGGATCATATGAATCATGAGAATTTGGAGCTGACACACTTCTTCGATTGGTCCACTATCTGCTGTAGGACTTGGTATATTTATGTCCGCCTGAGGAGTTGGGAGAGAGAGTGTTACCGGCACAGGTGAGTTTTGAATAGAGACCACATAGCATGGCATCGAGGCGGTAGCTTCCAACCACTGCAGCAGGTCTTCGTCAGACCCATCAGGTGGGATGGGCTACTCAAGGTCTGGGTTGGACTGTACTGACAATGAGCTGTGATGAACCACTGGATCCATACCTCCTTCAAGCCGAAATGTATCCACATTGCGTCGTTTCCCCAATCATGAAGTGCCTTAGTATGCGGCAAGCAACCATGGTCTACCAATCAGCAAAGGAAATCCTCCCTCCACCTGAGGAAGACTGACCACCACAAAATCTAAGCTAAACGTGAAGTCTTGTACCAACAGAGGCACCTTCTCTACTATGCCCATAGGGTAGACTGTCCTCTGGTCCACCAATGTAACAGTGAATGGAGCAGGGCGGGTAGGCTGCAGACCTAAGGCCAACATAGTAAATTCTGGCATCAGATTGATCCCAGATCCACCATCCACTATGAAGCCTGAGAATTGATGCCCAAGAATAGACACAATGAGACGAGGACTTTTGTAGTCAGTGAGGGGAGCAGCTGAATATGAAATCATGTAGGACTCCAAGGGCTGCACAGGTAGGTGCCTGCCACTAGGCCCTGTACCCGGGTATAGAGACTGGATGATGGAAAGGGTGTCACTTCTTAAATTTGCATCAAGTCGAAGTATGTCGTATAGTGACACTTGCTGAAAAGTGTTTTTCAAGATAGACTCTGCTGTGGGCTTGTTTCCTTTGATTAGATCTTGCTCTGGTATCTTAAGCTTCTACAAGTCCTCTACTACTTCCATGAAAGCACCATCAATATCTGATAGAAGCGAGGTAGGTTGGCTCTTGACACTACCTGCTGGTTTGTCAGCTACTACTGGAGTTTGACTCATTTGTGTGACAGGAGATGGAAAGATTGGACCGCCAGGGAGGCTGAGGCCAAGAGCAGCTCTCTGTGCCCGTGTGAGCACACCAGCCGGCTCTTCCACTTGCTTCAACCCATCTCGAGAGGCAACTACAAGAGTGGAAGGCGGGGTCTGTGGAATGGAGTTTACTGTGATGAGGTTAAGCTTTGGGAATGTAAACTCCTGTTGGTTCTGGCTTGTGCTTGCATATGTGGACGCTCGTTGTTTTCGGCAATCCTTACTATAGTGATCCTTAGCTTCAGGGCAATGTCGGCAAGGAGGGGACCCTTCTGGTAAGGGACATTTGCTCTGATAGTATCCATACTCCCCACACCTGTAGCACAAAATTGGCCTATTTGAGGGGCGAGGTGGTCTCGGCCCTTGCTGCATTGGATTGGATGCTGACGTGTAGAAGCTTTGGGGAAGTGAAGGAGTACTAGCATGATAAAAGTTGGGCGACGTAAAGTTGTTGTGCATACCTTGCAAAGGAGGTGTTGTCAGCAGAGGTGGCATCGGGTTCTGATGGCTATATGGTGACACCATGTTTGATGCAGGTGCTAGCCCTTGTTGGAGAGAAGGACCTAGACTTTGTTGTATCTGCCATAATCCCTTGATATAGTAGCAATCCTTGTCTTCATGCCCAGACTTCTCGCAGAAGTGGCAATAAGCTCGAAGGGGACAGTCCTGTGGAGGATGTCCTGGAGAGCGACACGTGCTGCACCATACCATAGCCTTAGTCTCCCGTTGAGACCGAAGCTCTTCTAGCTCTCTCTTGATTTGATCCAAAGCCTCAAGATGTGGGGGTTTCTCCTGTTGAAGAGAGATATTTTTCTCCTCTTGAAGGGCGTGTTGTAGTTTTAGGGCTTTAAGTTCTCTACGTAAAGAAGTCAATAAATCAGCAGGACTTTCCGGAAACACAGAGGGGGTCTCTATGTGAGGGGAGTTGTTGAACAGCTTCTTAGCCCCGTCTATCCTAGTAGCAGCTGCGATGAACTCCTCCAAAGTGGCGTCGGGTCGGACTCTCTCAGAGTTTTTGTTGAGAAGTTTTGGGAAGCGCCTTCTCCACCAACTTCTTAACCATGAATTCACCGGGTTGCTGAGGAAGCTTGGCAACCAGAGACTTCGTCTTAGTCATAAGCTCTGCAAAAGTCTCCTCTCGCTAGAGCACCATGTTCGCTAACTCATCCAACACCTTCTCCTGGTAGTCACCGGGCTTGAAAGCTGCACAGAACTGTTGTCTTAAGGCTGCCCAGGTTGCAAAGTGGTTCTCTGCAAACTGACTGTACCATTTGTCTGCTAAGCCATCCAAGGTGGATGGAAAGAGTACCAAATAAGCATCTTCCCTGTTAAGACCACGACCCCTACAGAGAGATACAAACCTCCTTGCATGGTCGTCAGCATCTTCTGAAGAGAGTCCTTTGAATGTAGGGAACTTGATGTTTACCTTGCCAACGGCTCCATGGCCCCTTGCTGAGCCTGTTGCTGAGTAGCCTGCTGTAGCAGAATAGGAGAGAGCTTTACGGGAGAAGGTAATCTGGAAGATGTGGAACCAAATGAAGGAATGGGTGATGTATGTGGAGGTATAGGTGATGAGGTTGACGGACTTCTACTAGGTACCAAAGGTCGTCTTCTGTTATAGTACTTCAAAGGGCTCAGTAGTGCGCTTTGACGCTCGACTGACCGCCTTGTATGCGTATGCAGTGACCACCAATCCAACCAACCTTTGGGCAAGAAAACCTTGAACTAGCTGAAGACTTGTCTAGACTCTACTAGACCAGGCTAGTGACTAGACCAGGGTGGACCAGGGACGAGGAGGACTAGACCAGGGTCGAGGAGGACTAGACCAGGATGAGGGCTGGTTGGACCAGGGCGAGAGATGACTAGGGCGAAGGAGGACTAGACCAGTTGGACCAGGCGAGAGGAGAACAATGCAAGGCAAGGGAGGCGAAGCTAGGTAAGGTAGGTGAAGCTAGATAGACCCAACTAGCTTCAAGATTTGTACTTCACAGAGTGAGATTTCAGTTGAGGTCCCACCGTGATCGCCAAAATGAGAGCACTTGTAGCGCGGATAATGTGTCGTGCTCTCTACAGTGGGTGGTCCTCAGTGCAATGTACGTGACAATCTCACTCAAACAGATTGAAAAAGAAGGGAAACAATAGACAACAACTGAGCTCACAGAGACACAACAGCACAGTAGACCACAACAAATGACTCGACTATCTCAAAGAACTAATACAGACTCTGGTGTGGCAGCACACTTAGCTCCAGCCCAGGACTCTCAGGTACAATGGGGTGTCGAGGCTCAGATGTGCAGGGATGGTGAATCAGTGCTCTGTGTATAGACTCACTCTAAACGACTACGTGAAGATAATACTAATGGCCCAAAACAACTACTCATATGTACAACCATAAAGAGCCACCAACGGCTCATAAATGTCCAGTCAGCTAAGAATTGTGCAAACTCCCCCATGTAAGGAGACTTGCATGTTTTCTTTTTTTTAAAAAAACATGAAAATGGAACAACAAATAATTAATAACATTGACAACTTGTATGATCACAAACATTGAACTTGACAAAATTCTAACCCTCCTTGTGGTTTTTTGCAAGGTACCCCTTTGAAGCACTACGATCATTATCACATTTTTGCAAAGAACGCCTTTGAACCACGACAATCGGTATCCCAAACACTCTCATGTAAAAAAATCTAACACGCGTTGATCAAATCTCTCTCTGTGCTTCATTTTCTCTCAGATAAAAAACTCTCTCTCTCTCTCTCTCTCTCTCTCTCTCTCTTCTCTTCGTTTTGAAATCTCCTCCCATTTAATAAATATCTTAGACATAAATTAATAGCATCAAATAAACATTTTTTTTTTCATTTGAGAAGTGCTGAAATGGCATATATAGTTTCCAATATTTTACTTAATCTTAATTCGATACGAACGTAGCTCAAGAAGCACTCTCGTTCCTGGCCTCGTCTGCAGGGCATGTGCATAGGAGATAGGGCCTTGGGTAGGAGGCATGAAAGCTTGAATCCTTCCCACCTGCATCGTGGGCTTTTGATTAGGGTTAGTGCGCAGGACAGCATTGTGATGCTGTAAAGGGAGAATGCGGCTTGTGCCACAGATGTCAGGGCTCCTGACCACCCCATCGATCAGGGCTTCATGCAGAGCCATGCTACCTCCCCCAAGGGGGAAGGGAGCAGAGGGAGGTCAGCAGGAGCAGTTGACGAAGACCAGAAAGGGCAAAGAGGGGGAACAAGGCAGTACAACGAAATGATGGTAAATGCCTCGATTTTGCGGCCCAGTACGGAGGCCTAGCCTCGACTCCCAACCAGTCTGCAATGCCCCACTCCTCTACTGTTGCTTCACCTCTGTTAAATGAACTCCCTTTGTGCAACCAATTTTTGATGGTAATTGATGCTGCTTACACTCAGTTGCCGTTTGCAGCTTCGGAGCGTCAGCTTTAGTTAGAGTAGAACCCTTTGAAGAGGTCAACTTTTGCATTTGTTTTACAGGTCCATGTGGAAGACAGTGGTGGCTGGCCACCGCATTTACAAAAACACTCTTAGGTCCCTCCATCGCTGTCACACCGGGGCGGAGAAGGGAAGAAGGCCAAGCCGAGGTGGCAGTCATCGATTCCTTGAACAAAAAGTAAAACCTGGCCTTCAGCACATGTGAGAGGGGGGGCCTCAACTCCTCAGCTAACTTCGCAAGAGAGCGGCCATCTGCAAAAAGGCACTGGGAAGACAATTCACTCGTTGTTGCAAACCCTAGCAGTCAACTCCAAAGATGGATGACTTACCACTTGTCCTAGTGAAGTTCATTGAGAGCAACGGACTTCTTGTATATCAACAAAGCATTGTGTGACAGCAACTGCACTCACCAAACTCAAAGAGGGCCTGGGGTGGGTGCCCCAGTGTGACACAGGCCTTCTAAAAATATGGGAATTGATGCTGCTTACGCTCACCTGCCGTTTACAACTTTTGCGGCTTTCCAGTGTCAGCTTTAATTAGCATAGAACCTTTTGAAGAGGTCAATTTCCACGTTTATTTTACAGATTCACATGGAAAACTGTGGTGGAAGCATTCACATAAACACTCTTATAAAATCATGGTTAAAAATGAAAAATGCAATAGCAATACTCCCTTCCAAGAATGATATCAGTAAAGACCTTTATGTCCTCCTACATGCCTCGTACATGTTGCTCATAGAAACAAGTGCTGCAGCATCCTCTTCACCCAGCTCCCACATCTGCTCACAGGCCTTCAATCCAAGCTTCACATCACCCCATTTACGATAAGCACTCAATACAGAGTTCCACAACACCTTATTGGGATGGAAAGGCATGTTCTTGATCATAGCTATGGCTGTCTCTGTTTGGCCAGCACGGCCCAGAAGATCAACCATGCATGTCAAGTGCTGAAGTGTAGGAGTAAGACCATCGTTTTCAACAAAAAATATTGAGTATGTGAGAGCCTTATCAAACATCCCTGCATGACCACAAGCGTAAAGCACGTCTACCAAAGTGACATGATCTGGCTGGCTTCCATCCTCTCTCATAAGATACAAACTCCAGAAAACAGCGTCAGTATCTCCTAGCTGAGCATGCCCTGTGACAAGAGAATTCCAAGAACACGTATCGTGACCTAGCAGCTCAACAAACACATCCTCTGCTTTTGCAAGCAAGCCACATTTTGCATACATGTCAACCAATGCATTGCCAAGAACAAGGTCTTCATTTTCCAAGTCTCTTCGCACTATTTCTGTGTGTAGCTCAATGCCCATTGCTGCGGCACCAACACTACCACAAGCTTTTAGGCTGCTTGAAAATGTGAATGCATTTGGATGGACACCTTCACCTAGCATCTGCTTTAGAAACTCAATGGCTACCTCACCGTATTCATGTTGAACACATCCAGCAATCAATGCATTCCATGATATGTTGTCACGAACTGGAAGCTCATCAAAAACATACTGTGCCTCTTTGAACATTCCACATTTGACATACATATCAATTAGAGCATTTCCAAGGACAAGGTCTGCTTTTAACAATCCAAGTTTAGAAATCTCAACATGTATGTCAATGCCCTTTTTAAAAGCTCCAATGCTGCCACACGCCTTTAAAGTTGAAGCCCATGTTATGGCATTTGGCTTGACTCCCTCAGATTCCATTCTATCAAACCACTCGAGCGCTTCCTCACCAAGGTCAAGTTGTGCATATCCTGCAATTAGAGAAGTCCATGTAATGACGCCTCGAACTGGAAGCAGGTCAAACACTTCTTGTGCCTTCGTAAGCACATGGCATTTGGCATACATGTCCACCAAAGCACCACCAACAAAAGGGCTTGCCTTCACCAAATCTTTTCTTAAAACCTCAGCGTGTAGCTCCACCCCCCTTTCAAAGGCACCAATGCTACCACAAGCTTTAAAAGCACAAGTATATGTGAAACAATTTGGTGACACGCCTGCCAACTCCATCTTTTTGAAACAATCCAATGCCTTATTGCCGAGGTTTTGTTGGGCATATGCTGATATAAGTGCAGTCCATGTGACAGCATCTTGAGCTTGAAGTGAGTCAAAGACATCCTGCGCTTTTGATGGCAAGCCACACTTCCCATACATATCAATTAGAGTGCTGCTGACAAAAGGGTCAATTTTGAGAAGGCGGGTCCTCACAATCTGTTCATGCAATTTGCTACCTGTTTCTACATCATGCAGCTCTGCACAAGCCTTTAGTACTGCAATAAGGGTTTGCCTATTGAGAGGCAAAGGATCACCTTGATATTGTCGACACAGCACCAGAGCATCTCTTGACTGACTACTCTTAATGCAAGCATTGACGAGGGCATCCAATGAGCGATCCTTGCAAAAATGGGGACCCTCAAATGCTCTGTGTGTCATGGACATTCGTCCAATGTCCATTCAAATCGAAATATGCACAATTTGAGGTACGCCATGACCTTGCACTGCAACGGCTAGGCATAACATGTGCCATTACCGACATACATTTTCTCTTTGGGGCAAAGAGATCTGCCTTACATGCATCATAAAATTCGGAAGAACTTAAATCTGCAGGAATACCACCGTCAGCTGATGTCCTGCTTCTCACCTCCATTCTTGGTTTCCCACTGAATGGAAGAAGAAAAGATGGCTGTCGCGAACAGGTGAGCCTTTGCTGTTGTATCAATGCGCACACCACGCCTCTTGAGTGGTCTGAAAAACCTGCCCCAGAGCCACATCTTGGCGCAGGCACTCTGAAGAGAAGGATCCATTGAGCACTGGTCCTGATCCTGATGAGACACTTTTATGTCGTGTTAAGTGACCATTTTGTTTGAATTATTTTAAACTTTTAGTGTTATATATCCACAAAGTTGGTTTATCACTTAGATTGGCAACTCCACACTTTTATGTTTTCTTAATCAAGCAATTTCATAGAATTATTGCAGGAGATGCTAATTTAGTTTTTGAGTGTTGGATAGTCACAATGATAGCTTATGAATTCAAAAGAACTTGAATTTTTTTTTGAGTTATTGATTTTGGTTCTAACATTGTGTTTGACAACGATTTTTCAATTTAAACTGTGCCAAAAAACGTGTGCCATTTTTTATTATTTTTTAATAAAATTGGTCATCGATCATCTTAGAACGCCTTTAAGTGGCTTCTCAAATGCTGCTTAATTAGTCTGTCATTCTAAAGGTTTTCTAATGCTTCTAAGTCATGACAAACATATATATTCAAAGTTATTGCGCAATTATAAAAAAATTGTCATGTAGATTTAGCTTTCATAAATTTTTTGGACATGTTTATGCTATACAAAGATAGTTTTGATTGTGCATATAGTCTCATAACCACATAAAGCTCTTTTCATGAGTTTTGGGGAACGTAATACCCCAAAGAGCTAAAAATACAAAATTGGAAAGAAAATTCTACTTTACCAAAATAACACTCATTTTGAATTAGAAATGTATTATGTTCAATATTGGCCATTAAATTCAATGAACATTGTCAAATTCTAACTTAAGTCCATATCTAAGCATACAAACCAATTTGGATATGAGTAGCTATTCTTCAAGGAGGCTAAGATGGCTACAATGTGGAACCCAATTTTTTTAGTCTCATAGCTTTTGTGTCTTGTGGTTGTGTCTAGAATGATCATAATAAGACATGTTTGCATGTCTTTGATAGTTTTTGGCTGTCAATATGAGGGTGAAGTACCATGATATAACAATAGCCAGGTTATATAGTGCAGAATATGGGCGTGGGCAAGCAAACACAGAGGATAGGTCAACAAAATGAAAAAAATGCCACCTTTTTGTATCTCATTATACACATAGTTTAAGAATTTATGTGGCTATAGTAGCCATATACTAAGAGTAGGAACCCATTGAAGTTCATGGGAAAAATAAGTTTGTAGCAAGAACAATTTTATATATGGTGTACCATGGGGATAACAATGAAAATATGCTATTTTTGATAAAATGCATCACTACCTTTGCTTTGGAAGCTTGCCATGACCAATAAATTAAGAGATAGACATGTTACTTATTTTTCAAAATTGAAATGGGTTCTTAGCTTTAAGCTCATGTAAGGATTCTAGAATTTTCACACATATACTATGATTATTGAATTTATTTCCAAAACCCTGAAAGGGCACTTTTATGTCCTGGTAGGTTACCAAACTAGTGTTATGAGTTGAAAAAAACTTGACATTGTTTTAGTATATCAATTTTATCATTAACCTTACTCTTGTACATCATTTCTCACACAAACTGTGTGAAAAAATGTATCCTATTTTTTGTCCTTTTTCGAAGTTTGTCATCTTCTCCACCATAAAACTCATATTTGTGTCGTCTAATATTGTAGAGGATTAGCTTTAGTAGTGCTCAACATGTTTTTATGCTTTTGAGGAGAATCAAATGTTCAAATTAGAAGTTATGACCTAATTACAAAAATTCACCAAACCTATTTTTTGGTCAAATCTTGCAGTTTTGTGAATTTTTTGGTGGCTTTAATGAAATCCAAAAGCAATTTGAATTGCATACTTATATTCCTTAACATAAAAGGAATTTTTCTTGAGTTTTGAGACACCTAATACCCAATATAGCTTACTATACGAGGATGGTTGATTTTTTCAATCTAGGATGAATCAATATATATACTCATACTAGCTCTTTAAAAAATCAAACCCATTATTAAGTGGTTTCATCCCCCCCCTTCCCTTCCAGGCTGCTATGCTCTTGCTCCTTCACAACTATTGTAGTGACACAACGCTTGCCCCCCTTGCACAACCTACTCCTTTTCTACTACCTCTTCCCTTCGCTCCCCCTCCCTCTCCTCTCCTCTATGCTCCCCCTACCCCTCGTTCTCTTCTATATGCCATGCTCCCTCATGCTCCTTCCCATATCTACAAGACATGCACAAACGGTGAAAATGGATAGCAGCAAACACAAGTCCTGAGCTGTTGTCCCCTATGTGTATCACATAGACTCCCTTCAGCATCCTGCAGGCACCACATACTCTACACACACACACACACACACACACACACACACACACACACACACACACACACACACACACACACACACACAGAGAGAGAGAGAGAGAGAGAGAGAGAGAGAGAGAGAGAGAGAGAGAGAGAGAGAGATTGAATTATCATCCACGAAGGTCAAATATGACCTATGGGACCGGAAAACGCATTACAAAAAGGTTCCTTCTAAGCGAGGAGATTGTCAGATACATCTCAGTTAAGGACTGAGGGTCCAGTGGGAGGTGAACAAAAGACAAAACTCTAAAAACCCTAAAGGGGGTTGGGTGAGAGGGGAACAATTTTGGGAGTGCAAAACTCCTGAATAATGGCTTTACCTTCTCGATAAACTGCCCATTTTCCGACCGTGCGTGCTGCTCGCACCTTTTGTAGTTCTACCTTCTTTTGCTTGAGTTGGCCGGGGGTGAGATCTTCTGAAAACCAGATTTTAGTGCCCTTGAGAAGCCTTGATTGCTAAGGGAATTTAATTCAGTCCACTTTGGTCTTGAAAGTGAGGATCGCATGATTGTTGCGATGCTCATGTGTGATGGAGTCGATTGTTGCTGGATCCCACTCTATCATGTGGGTTGTTGTTTGGACGCGGGCAATGGATTCGCGGTTGAGGTCTCCCTCTCCTTTCCAGTCACTTGGCAACCCACCAATGTGAACATTGAGGGCGATCTCCTCTCGCCGTTGTCGTTCGCGTAGCGTGGACGCCACACGGTCATCAACCTTGTGGGTGATGGCTTCTTGTACTTGGTTTTTGACCGCCTTTGTGAGGGTGGTCGCCACTTCTTCCTTTGTTTTGTCAAACTTGGTTTGCATCTGTTCCGTTGCTTCCTTCTGGTGGTTCTCCACTGCGATTAGCCGTGTATCGATGGCGATGAGCTTTTGTTTCAGCTTGTCATTCTCCTTGCGGAGCCATTCAACTTCATGCTGAAGGCGGATAATACTGTCCATTTTAGGGGGTGTTGTCACGATCCCTGAAAATGTAGTTTTGGTTCGGGACGAGGCACAAGTGGCCATTTGGGGGAGCACACCCTTCAATTGTTGAAGGTACGGTATTTCTAAAAGAGGGTTTCCAAAAGGGGATGGACGATGGCACGCTGTCGGGTTCGATGGCACAGAGGCCGCCACGCTATCGAGGGGTAGCAAAACAACAAGGAGCGCTGATGACGGGGTGTATTGCACAGTGGCGAGGGGTTTAGGGCTCCTCGGCAGGGACGACGGCCGCAGAAACCGGGGGATGTAGGTTGGTAGGGACGATAGCCGCAAAGCAGGGGCGAGAGTCGCAAGCTTCATCTTCGGGCTGTGGGCAGTGCTGGTGTAGTAACGCCCCCCCACAAGGCCACCCTCGCCTAGGGGGAGATGCATAGAGAGGATTAGGGTTTAGGGTTTCTCGGCAGCTGAGAGAGAGAGAGAGAGAGAGAGAGAGAGAGAGAGAGAGAGAGAGAGAGAGAGAGAGAGAGAGAGAGAGAGAGAGAGAGAGAGAGAGAGAGAGAGAGAGAGAGAGAGAGAGATATTCTTCATCCCTACATATCGACTAGAGCACCACCAAGCATGACATGCTGATGCTTTCTATTTATGGCATGTCGTCTTTTATATCTAGCACGACACAGAGCTCCTTTAACGAATGCTCATGAAAAGCATATTTGTAAATTCCCATTCCTTTTTGAACTATTTTTAGTTGTTATCTCCTATTAGTATAGCTAGCATAGTTTTATTGTCATAATAACTAATATCTAATTCTCCTAAATGATTTTCTTATGTTAAACTGATCATTTAATATGGGAAAGTACCAGGGGAGAAAAAGCTAGAATATTGGCTAGGCTGGCAGACCGGTCACAATAGGGATCCCAAGGAGGGAAAATAGGGATCCAAGGGGGGGGGGGGGGGGCGTCTACAAAAGAGCAATGTGCATCAATGGGCTTCAAAGACCCTAGGGTTCAGCTCATTAAGACTTCCAAAATGCTAAGGTTCCAAAATTAAATAAAATCTTCAATGGTCAAGCTTTAGGGTAAATTGGATGCTTGTGGGAAGACTCAAAAGTCTTCCCACATCCCTATCTAGGAGGGGGCGATTCATATTAGTAGGGGATGAGAGAGAAACACACACACACTCTTCCAAGCTCCCTTTACACAAAAGGGCATAGGGGACACATGTCAGCTTCCCAGCCCAGTTGCCCCCAAAGTGCATTCAAATCCTATTGGATGGCCACAGAGGTGGACCAATGAGAATTACGCTAGAGTAAATTTAGTTTAATTCATTTAAAAACACTTGATAAAAGAACCAATAAAAATTAAGCTCTCTAGAAGACTATTGGACAGTCTCCCAAGGGGTCCAATGAGCATTCAGTAGCCCAATGGCTTGCCTGATTCCTATTGGCCAGAAGACTAAGAGGTCCAATGAGGGTTTAACTACTCTCACAAAAGGGAAAAGGGAGACACATGTCACAAGGCTATCACTTATATTTCTTAATTGTCATTGGCTAAGCTTTGTAGGGACCAATAGGATGCCAGCATGAGCAAATAGCAAGAGGGGCCGACCACAAGAGAGAGGGGGCTGATTTTTGCAAGGCATTATCACACACACACACACACACACTCACACAATCTCATGTGTGAAGTAAAGAAGACTATCTCCTTCTCAAGTTTTAATGGAAAGCTCATCATCTACAACAAGCTTTTGAGAAGGGAGGCCTACACCAACAACTCTTGGCTTTGTGATGCAAATCCAACCAAGAGCCAAGCTCTAATGCATGCTCATCTCCTCTACCATGCTAATTACTAAGCTATGCTAAGCTATTAAGAGTGATTATGTGAGGAGACATACTTCTTTCTCGTAAGAATACTCCTTCTTCCTCTTGATCTACTCTCATACCCCGCTAGCTCTCACCATCTTTGAACGTGTGTGAGGTCTTGGGTCTGAGACCGTGAGGGAATTGATGTTGTGTTTTCAAGTGTAAGCTTGGTGCTTGAAGCTTCCATCTTCATTGCACCAGCAAGTTATTGAAGGAACACAAAGTATTGTATTGTAAAATGTCTCCCTTGATGGGGGAAACCTACAATACAAAGTCTTTTGGAGGGGGACCGTCTTCATGTAAATCCGGTCCTCAATTGTTGTCAATAGCTTAATTTCTCTCTCTTTTTGAAGTATTTTGTGTAGCGCGGATAATGTGTCGTGCTCTCTATAGTGGGTGGTCCTTAGTGCAATGTGCGTGGCAATCTCACTCAAACAGACTGAAAAGAAAGGAAACAATAGACATCAACTGAGCTCACAAAGACACAACAACAGACCAGGACATATGACTCAACTATCTCAAAGAACTGATACAGACTCTGGCATGGCAGCACACCCAACTCTAGCCCAGGACTCATAGGTACAATGGGGGTGTCGAGGCTCAGATGTGCCGGGATGGTGAAGACATGCTCTGTGTATAGACTTAGTCTAGACGACTACGTCCAGATAATGATGACCAAACAACTGCTAGCCATATGTATAATCATAAAGAGCCACCAATGGCTCATAAATGTCGGCCATCTAAATCTATCCCCAACTGATAACTAAGTGGTGGTGACCTGGCCACGATGTCCACTAGACCACCTAGACCACCGTCCGTATCCCCTGCCACGTGTCACTGCCCAGCCACGAGAGTCTGTCCAGTCCGGTGTGAGCCGGCCTCGGCCAACTGTAACTTGTCCTGTGAAATTGACACTGTAGCCTACAGGTTGCCCACCACAAGACCGCTCACCGTCTCGGTGAGAGGCAATACTGAAAAAAAACTTGAAAGAAACCGCTTTTGTACGTCTTTAGTGAAGAAGGTGTGAGGCCCAACCATGACCTTAGATGCCTCAAAAGTGGGGTAAAAACACTGCATTGCTTGCAAACGCCTTAAGCCTTTGAATAGGCGAGAACCCATTATGATTTCATAGTCCTAGAATCCCAATTGGCAAAACAGAATGAGGCCCCACTACAAAGAGATATGCTTGGTTTGGATCCAGCATATCTTTATCTTTGATAACCATAGTGAGAGGAAAATGACCTGGTCCATGCTTGCAAATGAACCGTGCAACACTTTCTGCACAACACTGTTCTCGAAAAGAGGGATGACCATAAGGTGGAGTAACACCGCAAATAAGGTTAAGCTCCATCGTGATGGCAGAACAAAAAGCATTAACAACAACGGGATGCTTGAAAGCCACAAGGAAACCAAGTGAATGCTTGAAAGCTGAGGGGTGGGTAGGTAGTAGGTAGGGGGCGAGGGGTAGGTAGGGGGGCGAGGGCGAGGGAGGTAGGGAGAGGGCGAGGGTAAGAGGGGTGGGTAGGGGCGAGTAGGGGGAGGGCAAGGACGAGGGCAAGAGAGGGGGTGGGTAGGGGTGAGAGTCAGGTAGGGGAAGGCGAGGGTAGGTAGGGGGTGAGGGGCAGGTAGGGGGGCAAGGGCGAGGCCTAGGTAGGGGGAGGGCGAGGGCGAGGGAGGTAGGGAGAGGGCGAGGGGTAGGTAGGGGGGAGGGCGAGGCCTAGGGAGGGGAAGGCGAGGGCGAGGGAGGTAGGGAGAGGGCGAGGGTAGGTAGGGGGTGGGTAGGGGCGAGTAGGGGGAGGGCAAGGGCAAGAGAGGGGGTGGGTAGGGGCGAGTAGGGGGTGGGTAGGGGCGAGAGTTAGGTAGGGGGAGGCGAGGGTAGGTAGGGGATGGGTAGGGGCGAGTAGGGGAGGGCAAGGGCGAGGGGGTGGGTAGGGGCGAGTAGGGGGAGGGCAAGGGTGAGGTCAAGAGAGGGGTGGGAGATAAAAAATACACATCTCCAATGCAAAGTATAGTCGGATGAATTCTTGTTGCAGTGTAGATGAATTCCATGGTCCACTGGCTGAAAGAGAAGATGCTACAGAGTGCAGCAACCATGAGCAAGACAATTACCATGAGCAGGGAATTCATGAAGCAATACGAGCTTTGTGAAGTGAGCTTTGTTCTGGTCAGAGAAGCAGACACCAATGGGGCTGATGTTTGAGGGGGGGTGAACTCCTGTCGAGGAGATTTTTGTTTGTTTCTATGATCCTGCATAGGCTCACCAAATTCAAAGGCTTCCACCAAGGGCGCATCCAGAGTAACTTCTATGACCTTCAACCATTGAGTTGGCTCAGGTGGCTCATTGGGTTTAGTTACTTTAGAAACATTGGGAAAAGAGTGAATAGAGACTCCATAACAGGGCATAGCTTTGGTAGCATCCAACCACTCGAATAGATTCTCGTCTGACCCGTCAGGTGGAGTAGGCTGTTCCCATTCAAGGCTAGTTGCTAGGGACAAAGAACTATGTTGCACTACGGGATCCACACCTCCCTCTAGGCAAATGGGTTGCATTTGGGAGCCAGGAGTATGTATCCACATGGCATCATTTCCCCAATCATGAAGTGCTTTAGTGTGTCGTAGCCATGGTCTACTGATGAGCAAACGAAATCCACCCTCAACCTGGGGAAGAGGAACCACAACAAAATCCAGACTAAAAGTGAAATCTTGTACCTGCAGAGGCACATTGTCTACTATGCCCATTGGGTAGACTGTCTGCTGGTCGGCCAATGTAACTGTAAAGGGAGCAGGGCAAGTAGGTTGTAGACCTAGAGCTAACATAGTGAATTCGGGCTTCAGGTTGATGCCAGATCCACCATCCACTATCACTCCTGAGAATTGCCAACCCAAAACGGACACTGTTAGGTGAGGGCTTCTATAATCAGTGAGGGGAGCAGTGGGATTGGATATCATATAGGACTCTGATGGTCGCACCGGGAGGTGCCCGCCACTAGGACTGGGCCCGAGATAAAGTGACTGAATAACAGTGAGGGTGTCACTTCTAAAACTCGTATCTAGTCGCAGCATATCATATAGGGACACTTGTTGGAAGGTATTCTTCAAGACTATCTCTGCTGTAAACTTTTCCTGTTCTACCAGTGGTTTCTATGGTACCTTGATGTTCTGTAGACCGGAAACTGCTTCCAAGAAAGCTTCATTAATATCGGAGAGCAAAGATTTGGATTCTTTCATGGCACTGGGAGATGGCTTGTTAACAGCTAAAGGCAGGGTATTTACTGGTGTGAGAATGTGTGGGGGAGAATGCTAAGACCGAGAGCGGCTCTCTGGGCCCGGGTGAGGACGCCCGATGGCTCCTCTACCAACTACGGCAGCTTATTTTGCGGCGACTTATTTTGAGGGGTAACCACGTGGGTAGAAGGGGGCGGCTGAGAAACGGTGCTAACTTCTATCAAATTGAGCTTGGGAAAGGCAAACTCATTCTGGATTTGACTTGGGTTCGAAGCCGTGGATACACGAATTTTAGGGCAATCCTTAATGTAGTGATCCTTCGTTTTGGGACAATGATGGCAGGGAGGAGACCCTTCTGGCAGGAGGCATTTGCTTTGGTAATGACCATATTCTCTGCATTTGTAGCACAAAATGGGCCGATTCAATGGGTGAGTCGAAGGGCGAGGTGGTCCTTGCTCCTGGTGCATGGAGTTGGAGGTGGAGGCATAGAAGTTTTGAGGTGATGAGGAAGCATGGGTATGATAAAAGCTGGGGGATGCAAAGTTGTTGTGCATACCTTGCTGCATAGGAGGTGTTGTCAGCAGAGGTGGCAACGGGTTTTGATGGCCATAGGGTGAGACCATGTTGGATGCAGGTGCTAGTGCCTTGTTGGAGAGAAGGACCTAGACTTTGTTGTATTTTCCGCAATCCTTTGATATAGTAACAATCCTTGTCTTCGTGCCCAGATTTTTCGTAGAAGCGGCAATAAGCCCGAAGGGGACAGTCTTGTGGAGGATGTTCTGGAGAGCGACAAAAACTGCACCATACCATAGATTTAGTCTCCTGCTGAGACCGAAGCTCTTCTAGCTCTCTCTTGATTTGATCCAAAGCCTCAAGATGCGATGGTTTCTCTTGTCTAAGAGAGATTGATATCTCTTCTTGGAGAGCGCGTTGTAGTTTTTAGGGCTTCAAGTTCTCTGCAAAGTCAATGGATCAGCAGGAATACTTTTCGAGAACACAGAGGGAGTCTCTATGTGAGGGGAGTTGTTGAACAGCTTCCTAGCCCCCTCCATCCTAGTAGCAGCTGCAATGAATTCCTCCAGAGTGGCATCGGGTCGGAGGCTCTCTCGGAGTTTTTGCTGAGAGGTTTTGGGGAGCGCCTTCTCCACCCACTTCTTAACCATGAATTCACCGGGTTGCTGGGGAAGCTTGGCAACCAGAGACTTGGTTTTAGTCATAAGCTCTGCAAAAGTCTCCTCTAGCTAGAGCACCATGTTGGCCAACTCATCCAACACTTTCTCTTGGTAGTCACCTGGCCTGAAAGCTGCACAGAACTGTTGTCTGAAGGCTGCCCAAGTTGCAAAATGGTTCTCTGAAAACTGGCTGTACCATTTGTCTGCTAAGCCGTCCAAGGTGGATGGAAAAGGTACCAAATAAGCATCTTCTCTGTTAAGACCACGGCCCCTACAGAGAGATACGGACCTCCTTGCATGGTCGTCAGCATCTTCTCAAGAGAGTCTTTTGAAGGTGGGGAACTTGATGTTTACTTTGGCCAACACACTAGCCAACGCCTCCATAGCTCCTTGCTGAGCCTATTGCTTAATAGCCTGGTGTAGCAGAATAGGAGAGAGATTTACTAGAGAAGGTGATCTGGAAGATGTGGAACCTGATGAACGAATGGGGGATGTCGTATGTGGAGGTATGGGTGATGAGGTTAATGGACTTCTACTAGGTACCAAAGGTCGTCTTCTGTTATAGTACTTCAGAGGGCTCAGTATTGCGCTTTGACGCTCGATTGACCGCCTTGTATGTGTCATGCAGTGACCACCAATCCAACCAAGCTTTGGGCAAGAAGACCCTTAACTGTGGGCTGAACAACACAGGTCTAGACTAGGACAAGTGAGGATAGTGACTAGACCACCTGGTCCAGGACTAGTGACTTGACCACCTAGCTGGGCCAGGACGAGGAGGACTCGACCAGGGCGAGGAGGAATGGACCAAGACTAGCAGGGACTAGACTAGGACCCGGGACGAGGACGAGGACTGGTTGGACCCGGGTGAGAGAGGACCAGACCAGCAGACTCTCTACACAATGCAAGCAAGTGGGTGAATCTAGGTAACAACCAACTAGCTTCATGATTTGTATCTCAACAAAGAGTGAGACTTCATTTGAGGTCCCACTGTGATCGCCAAAATGAGAGCACCTGTAGCGCGGATAATGTGTTGTGCTCTCTACAATGGGTGGTCCTCAATACAATGTGCATGACAATCTCACTCAAACAGGCTGAAAAGAAAGGAAACAATAGACATCAACTGAGCTCACAAAGACACAACATCAGACCAGGACATATGACTCGACTATCTCAAAGAACTGATATAGACTCTGGCGTGGCAGCACACTCACCTCCTGCCCAGGACTCACAGGTACAATGGGGGTGTCGAGGCTCAGATGTGCCGGGATGGGGCCGGGATGGTGAAGACGTGCTCTGTGTATAGACTCACTCTAGATGACTACGTCCAGATAATGATGACCAAAGAACTGCTAGCCATATGTATAATCATAAAGAGCCACCAACGGCTCATAAATGTCGATCGTCTAAATCTATCCCCAACTGATAACTGAGTGGTGGTGACCTGGCCACGATGCCCACTAGACCTGGCCACGATGCCTATCATGCTTGTCTCACAAGAATACACGAAATGAGCCTCCTAGAGCTACCTTGGCAGAAATCCAAGAAGAGGATGCTCACCACAAAGGATCTCCTCTATGCCATGCTTGGGGAAAGGTAAGAGAACATGATGCTTTTATTCTCTTTGACCCTGGTTCTACTCACAATTTCATATCCACAAAGTTGGCCACCAAGCTAGGCATCCAAGCCTATGAGATGGGAGATGTCCTACCCCGCTGATGGTGCTTTCAAGGGGCAAGAAGCCTTAGTCACTCCCTTCATTGGGAAATTGAGGCTCCATGTCCAAAGCTATGTGGACAAGGAGGACTTCTTTATCTCTCCTCTCAAGCACGAGGATGTAATCCTAGGGGCACCATGGTTTGATCGCATGGCTGCCAATGTTAATCCTAGGGGCACCATGGTTTGAATGCATGGCTGCCAATGTTAAATTCCCTGAAAGGCAAACCTACTTTAGGTTCAGGAAAAAAGATATGTACATAGATGCTAAGAAGTTGGGTAACACCATACCCATTGTACATACACAAGCTTTCAATAAGTCAATAAAGAGCTCTATTTCCGTGTACATGATTTTTGTTAAAGAATCTCAAAATGAACCTAATGCTTTAGCAAAAGAAAATATAAACAATCACAAGGAATTAGAGTTATCCAATTTTCTCAAGGGATTTCAAGATGTTTTTATTGACGACATCCCTTGTGAACTACCTCCTAAACGAGGCAATGATGACCATGCAATTGAACTTCTTCCAAGAAGTTCACCGCCTAATAAACCTCCTTATAGAGTTTCTCAAGCTCAACAAGAGGAGATTATGCGGCAAGTGCATGAGTTAGTTGAGAAGGGCATGGTTAGGCCTAGCTCATCTCCATTTTGTTCACCCGTGTTATTAGTGCAAAAGAAAGACGGCACATATCGTATGTGTGTTGACTATAGAGCACTAAATAGGATCACTATCAAGAATAGGTTTCCCATTCCACGGCGGGTAGAAGACCTATTTGATAAGCTACAAGGGTCAACCTACTTCAATAGGATTAACCTAAAAAGTGGCTACCATCAAATAAGGATAGTTGATCAAGACATTGTAAAGACCACATTTTGCACTATGTTTGGTCTTTACAAATACATTGTCATGCCTTTTGGTTTGACCAATGCACCAGCCACATTTAATCGCTTGATGGAGAAGCTATTCAGGCCTCACCGAATTTTTACTGAAGTGTTCTTTTGATGATATAATCATCTACTCTAATTCACTAGATGAACACAAGCAACACCTCTAGATAATATTTCAAGTCTTACGAGAGAATAAAATTTATATTAATCAAAATAAAAGTGATTTTTTCTTACAAGAGATTCAGTATTTAGGTCACATTATCTCTCAAGATGGCATCCAAATGGATCCATCAAAGCTAGAGGTAATAAAAGGATGGCCTAATCCAAGTAATCTACATGAACTAAGAAGCTTTATAGGTATGTGTGTATACTATAGACGCTTCATAGAAAAGTTCTCACAAATCGCGGGACCACTACATGACCTAACAAATGAAAACACTAGGTATACATGGTTTGCCAAGGAGACCAATGCTTTTGAAAAGCTTAAAGAAAAGCTTATCTCTCAACCTGTGCTTACACTACCGGATCTCTCTAAGCCCTTTGAGGTCCAATGTGACGCTTGTGGTGATTGCCTTGGAGCTGTTTTGTCCAAAAAGGGCACACCATAGCCTATGAAAGTCGAAGGCTCGACCGTGTTGAGCAAGATCTAGGTATATATAAAAAGGAACTCCTCCCAGTTCTACATGCCTTAGACTTGTGGAAGCACTATTTATTGGGGACTCCTTTCATTCTGTGGACGGATCACCAAAGCCTTAAGTACTTCATGACGTAGACCAAGCTCTCCGACAAACAAACGAGGTGGGAAAATTTCCTTTCGCAATTTCATTTTTATATTGATCACATTACTGACAAGCATAATCAAGTAGTCGCTGCACTCTCAAGACGGCCGATAGATGAGTATACGATTGATCCCAATTTTAGAGACATGATTTCAGCCCTTGCACTAGGGAAGAAAGAGGAACCACTTACCTTACAAGATGGTTATCTTCTCTATGGCAATAGACTACGTTACTAACTCACTATGTGAGAAAGTAATATATGAATCTCATGCTTCTTCTTATGCGGGGCATAGAGGGATTCAATCTACCCTAAAAGGGATAGAAACATATTTCTATTGGCCTATCATGAAAGCAAACATACAAGAGTATGTTTCTAAATGTGTAGTATACCAAAAGATGAAGTTTGATAGAGGGAAGGAACCTGTATTTCTTCAACCTTTGCCAATCCCTAATTCACCATGGGAGAGCATATCCATGGATTTTATCTTTGGATTGCCTACGTCTATCCAGGGGAATACGGAATATGGACGCTCGTAGACAAGTTCAGTATACAAGCTCATTTATACTTGTCAAAAAGACTATCAAAGCCCATCAAATGGAAACCCTCTTCATATCACAAATATTCAAGTACCATGGCTTGCCAATGTCCATAGTGTCGGATAGAGATCCTAGAATGACCAATAATTTCTGGAAGGGTCTCTTTGAGAATTCATGGACAAGGCTAAACTTCTCTTTGGCCTATCACCCGCAAACGAATGGCCAAAGTGAAATAGCTAACCTAACAATTCTTGATCTACTAAAAGCCTACGTGACGGAAGTAGATCAAAGAAAGAAGTACTTACCCTTAGTGGAGTATGCCTACAATAATACTGTACATACCTCCATGGAATAGCACCTTTCGAGGTAATTGAGGAAAGATTCAAAAGTCACCTCCTACTTAAGGTACAAAGCAAAATCTTCGCTGCAGATGAGTATAGCCGAGACCTACAAGAATCTTTCCAGAAGATTAAGGATGCTATCTATATCTCACAGCAAAGGCAAAAGAAAACTGCTGATAAGCACAGAAGAGCCAGCCTTTAAAAAAAATGATTGGGTCTTGCTTGAATTTCCCAAGGCTCGATTAAGGCACACGACGGGCAAGAATCCTACGGGACACCAAAAGTACTATGCTAAGTTAACAAAAAGGTACTATGGTCCCTTCCAGATTCTTAGACTAATCAATGAGATGGCCTATCAACTCAAGTTGCCCAGTCATTGTTGGCTCATACACAATGCTTTCCATGTGAGCCTACTAAAGCCTTACAAAGGAGAGCCACCTCAAGAACCAACTATTGAAGACCCACAGGAGATCAAGGACCAAGAAGAGGTGCTGCAGCCCAAGTCCATTCTCCAACATGAAGACAAGGTATTGAGAGGCAGTAAGATTATCCGACGGTATCTTATTAAGTTTAAGAACTATTCTTTTGAAGATGCTGGATGGATGCAAGGCATACAATAAAGGATAACCTAAACCTTGTCAATGCTTACAATGCTTCCCTAGAGTAAGCAAACGTAAAAATGTTTAAAATGAACAAAATTTTTGTCTTATAAGACTCTGTTTTTTTTAATTGTGCACAAATGTTAAGAAGTATGTATGCTTAGGATCAAGTTTGTGGAGACGACGTCTTCCAAACACGAAGTAGAGCTTGTCACTCTACTATGGATCTATTCTGGAACGATGTTGTAGGGTAAAATAGGGATCCTCTACCTGCTAGAAAAAGGACTAATAACAAGGCTTTATCTTCTCTACCTCATAGTCAAGGATGACTATGATTTCAAGAGAGAGGTAATGTCATAATACCTAATATCTAATTCTCCTAAATGATTTTCTCATGTTAAACTAATCATTTAATATGGGGAAGTACCAGGGGAGAAAAAGCTAAAATATTGGTTAGACTGGCAGACCGATCACAGTAGGGATCCTAAGGAGGGAAAATAGGGATCCAAAGGGGGGGGCCATTTGAAAAAGAGCAATGTGCATCAATGGGCTTCAAAGACACTAGGGTTCAGCTCATTAAGACTTCCAAAATGCTAAGACTTCAAAAATGCTAAGGTTCCAAAATTAAATAAAATCTTCAATGGTCAAGCTTTAGGGTAAATAGGATGCTTGTGGGAAGACTCAAAAGTCTTCCCACATCCCTATCTAGGAGGGGGCGAGCCATATTAGTAGGGGATGAGAGAGAAACACACACACATATACACACACACTCTTCCAAGCTCCCTTTACACAAAGGGCATAGGGGACACATGTAAGCTTCCTAGCCCAGTTTCCCCAAGGTGCATTCTGAAAGGGCAAGGGGACTGGAACATGCTCATCACCACCCAACCATGCCCTATATAGGCCCTTGGCCTTCTAAATATAGGGACTCCCTTGACTGCATGTCCGTCCTGGCCCTAGGCCCCGTGCCTGGTCCTACCATTGTTTTGACATTACTCCTCCCTTGGAGAAGCGTTTTCCTCCGTGAAAACACAAGTGATGGTATCTTCATAATAACAGTAATGTTTTCTACCGTGACATGGATCCAATGGTTCATTTGAGCGGAACCCGGCTCAGTAGGAGGTTCAATGAAACCAAGAGTAACATCTTGATTTTCTACATTGTTGTCCATTTGCAACCATCTGATGGTACCGGTTCCTATCCAAACATAGTGTGTAGACTCCATTTAGAACTCTCATGAGCATGGTAGATGAGTTTATCACAACTAAGATGTACCAAAAAGAGTACCGCTTGTCACTTTCCATGAAAGTAACTTGCTGACATAACTCATCAGCCAAGTTTAAGTCCTTGACTTGTTCCCCCATGTCATCGTCAATAAACAACCCCATCCTAATGAGTGTTCAAGGTTGAGAACTTGACTTATACATGCAGAGACTAAACCTAGTCGCAAACATGCGTTAACTGATAGTAAGTAAACTCCAAGAAGAGTAATAAATGCTTATGAATTGGAGTGCTTGGTGCTAATGTACGCACTTTGCATATCCTTTAGCCCAAGATTACACTTTGTAATCTACCTATCCCCTCGGATAACTAACAGTACCGAGGTGTGTTTTCCCTCACGGTTTGCAGACAGTCTTCATAGATGACTGGTAAATGGCAATCACAATATCGTGTAACATTGTTGAGGAATCAACAATGTCCGAAATAACTATCGTGGTTAACTTAAAAAATCCACAAACACCCAAACCGAGCCATGACCTCTCTTAGTGATTAGTAGACCCAAAAGTAATCTCATAGAGATACTGAACTTAGAGTGCAAAATGCTTCATAAGCAACAACTTGAGGAATATGCATGCCGTTCCAAATCAACCTTTGCTAAACACTAGGGCCCATAACACCTAGTGTGCATGCATTTAGCAAAACGCAAATCCAAACGTGTATATCCATGGTGATCCTTGCCAATACTGATTGCAAATGTGATGCACCTAGCACACATTAAAAAGGAATGTAAATAGTTCTGAAAAGAAACTAAATACTTTCAGTTGCAGTCTTTTGCAAGCCTTGCTGAAACGTCTGAACCATAATAGAAGGTGAAACATTAATCACTTCTAGGGACAAACAATGAAACTTTTTCATTAAAAACTTAGAGCCTTGCTATATGTATAAACAACCATATGTAATGTTGTTTAGCAGTACTTGTACCTGAACAAGTCATTCTAAGTATCCGACAATTTTTGGCCACCGAAATTGCTCTTGATACGTCATGCTAAAAATGGTCTAGAAAACAGATATGACCAGCACCTATGGACTTTGTCGTGACACATATTTGAAATAGTGGGCACTAGTGTCAGTCCCAGAGACTCATATTTGCCACATGTGGAATATGTCTCAACTAAGGATGTCTGAAAAACGAACATCCTACAAGTACAAGATGTACTTGTGTGTGGAGGTAACTCTAAACACTCTGCGGCAAGAGTGAGAGGGACCCTCATTCATTGCTCCACACTGGCTAAACCGAACTCCTTGAGTCCCTAGACCATGTTGTATCCCATGTGACAACATGTGCCATATCGAATCCTACAAGTGGCTTCATAACAGGATATTGTACATTGGACACTACGGCCCAAAATACTTTGTTCTGACATGTGCTTGGCATGGCTCAAAAATATTCAAGCAGATTTATACGAGTTGAGAAAAAACCAAGCAAAGCATACTAAAAACTGGAGTAACACCAAATCAATAGATGCGTACTTAATGGTCACTTACCCGTATTCAAATGCATAGGAGCACGTCGTCCACCTAAGAAAAAACAAGCAACATTGCACTGCAAACCCTGGGTGTTGTCGTCGCAATCCAAACCCGTTGGGTAGAATCTACATAGTCAAACCACTTGGTAAGACCCTTTGTAGCAACGGCTCAAATAGCAAGTAACGGTAACCAACATAGTTAACCGTGTACAAAATGATGAGAATCAACTAGAAAAGTTGATTTTTTTCGCTTCCGAGTGATAGATTGCGGAATTCTTTCCTTGAAAGTATAACAGGAATATATCAAACTGTGATCCTCAATGCCTATGGGGTGATTTAGTAAGCACCACTGGGTCGTACCCCAAAATTGTGATGCCATAGACACTCGTAGTGCTATAGAGAGAGCAAGAAATCCACACAAGTGAGATGCCTAGCTCGTATCAACAGCCATGCTGTCTCAACTGTTTGCTGCCTCTAGACTCCATGGTATAGATCAGCTGATGTGAGTTCAAGAGTATTAAAAACTCAATTTGAATGTGGCACGAAAAACATGTAGTGCAGAAATGACACCCTAAACATCCGTCAAGACTTTGGCTTGTACATTAACGTCGATGTGTACTCCATTGGGTAGATCTATTCAATCTTAAGAACAATCACCCAAGGAATTCCAACAGTTGGGTCTTACCCAAGTTCTGACAATGGCTCTTAGCCAGCATGTGTGTGGCTCATAGCCCTTATGGCAATTAGTGTTCAATCGATGAACCAATGAAGACTAATGTGGATGGCATCTTGGCCAAGTTCTAACTGAGCATTAGAGCACGTTGACTCAAACGGATTCACAAGCGAAACATGTATCAAAGAGCTTCTTAGAAAGTTTTCCTTATTCTTTGAAAGAGAGAGAGAAAAGGAGAGAGAAGAAGAGCATGCTGGGCTGAGGAACTTTTCGTAAATTTCTAAAGTGGGTGCCCAATTTGTGTTCTCTTACACATGTTATGCCTAACTTGCAGCTTATCATATAAGCATGTAACAATCTGCTTGTATAATGCTCTCATCAAGAGAGGTAATAGAAAACACAAGCCATAGCTTGACCTACTTACCATGTATGGGCCGTGACTGTATGAGGATGACTTGAATAGGGCACTTTGCCGATGAAACAAGTCCAAGTTTTAGGTTCCTTTTAGTGGTGTCGTGCGTTGACAACAACCAAAAATCATGTCAAACAATCCATAACTTAAGTGTGTGTGACAAAGTGTCTGGTGTTATAGCAAAAGCGTATTGCATAAGGCGGTAGAATTGAATCTACCTAGCTAGCATGCCGTGCATGCAAAAATTTAAGCCCTTTGCAAAAGTGATGGCCTCAAACGTGAGAGCCCAAAAACATAAGTGCCTTGCACAGATGTACTGGTAGGGAGTGATATTCCCTATTTTGCCAGTTTCCCAAACTTGTATGCCACTGCCCGTGATTCCAAGTCATTGGGCAGTACCTTGGCAAAAGGGAGAAGCCTTGCTTCATGTAAAATTGTCAAAGAACTTTGCTTTGCACAAAAGCATCAGTTTCCAATGTAAATGTATAAACATGGAAAAATAAACAATATTGAACATGGTCTAACCTGGTCATCCTGTAACCGGTTGGCTGGAGATGTCGGAAGAATAGCTCACTCAAATGGAGTACCTAACCATCTCTGTTGTGCGAGAGAAAGTTGGCCTGAAATATCCTGCAGGCATATGGAGAAATTCCCCAAAGGCGTGTGCACATAGCATATCCCAAACAAAAAAAATCTCAATGCAATATTCGTAAATTGAAGCCGTGCTTCATATAAATATGTTTGTGCTGAGAGCCAACGAATGTGGTTGCAGATATCATGACGAAAAGAGTCGATCGTGCCGAGCAATTTCAATTGGAATTAACCAGTACTGTGTGGTAAGCATCCGTTGTCAGCGTGTAGAAATAGTGACAAAGAGTTGGCCAGGCCGATCAACTTGCTGCCTTCAACAAGTCCAGTAATAGGCCATGCCTGTCGTCTTGAGATACTAAAGAATTGGCCCTTTCCATCAAAGTATGCAACAAAATTTGAGTGCTTATGAGAATTGTCACAAGCCGTGCTTGTGCTTGGAGTGCTTAAAGTGCACTCGCCTTTGTTGCTTGATAGAAATATACAGCATGGTTTGTAACATTTTGCCAAACAAACTGAAAAATAAAAACTATGCACACCTGATTAATCACATGGTGCGACCTGCCGCCCGTAGGTCCTTTCCTTGTCGATTGCAGCCTTGCTTGGTGTTCCATATCTGTAATAAGCCTTGCTCACACAAAATGTTAATAACAACACTTGTAATTTACCTTAAGCAACACGTCGCAAATCAATCAGTAACATCACCCTTGGCATAATCTCTTTGTCGAGATTGCTCCATGCTGGAAGACATGGCCTTGCCATTGGATTCTCGATTGTGAATGCTAGGATAACTGTTATCCGCCTTGATCCCGACATCATTTGTTGAAAATTGAGTCCCGTTGTCTTTGATCGAGTGGTAAAGATGTGTACAATTTCACAGCAACCAACTAGGACGACGGTGCTCATGGCTGCCCCTAATATGCTTGAAAGCTTGTGTTCGGGCCCACCATGGAAAAACCCTATACCATGGATGCCTTGCCAAGCCTATGAGGGTGGCCTTTGCCACATGATGACATGCAACATGTTGGAGCACATTTGCCGCTAGCCTCGAATGCATAGCATGGGCTGCAGCCCTTAGCAAGAGTGGCAACCCAAAAAAAGGTGCCCTAAAAAAAAAAACATAACGAATACTTTAAAAAAAAACATGGCAGCTTACTGAGCGATGGCGGCCAATTGCGCAGGCAAGACGACGGTCTTCTACGCCTGTGTGGTCATCTTGCGGCCGTGCAGCAGAAGCGAAGTTTGCTGCACAGGCCAGCGCGCATCCGTAGATCCTCTCCATGCAGTGTATCATGCAGGTTGAAATCGGCCCTTCCTCCTGCTAAGCGGCTTGCCCACGTGACTGTAAATCTCCCCTTGTGGCCTTGTCCTTCCCGCCTAGCAAGAGCATCTGCACACGCAGGGTGCCTCGGCCCCGACCTCTTGCATAGCCGTTTGCACACCATGGCTTGCACTCTCAGGCAAGACCATGCACATTTTTGCTGCTGAAAACGAGCAAGAGATGGATGCCTTCGATCAAGAGAGAGAGATCGAGAGAGAGAGAGAGAGAGAGAGAGAGAGAGAGAGAGAGAGAGAGAGAGAGAGAGAGAGAGAGAGAGAGAGAGAGAGAGAGAGAGAGAGAGAGAGAGAGAGAGAGAGAGAGAGAGAGAGAGATGCTGATGGAGCAAAAGATATCGTGCGCACACTCACACACCCAGAAAACTCAACACAATACAAGGAATTTACTTAAATTCCTTACCTCACTCACCACCACTCAAAAGCTCCCTAAAAATTCTACCCACAAGCTCAATTCAAACTCCAAACGCCTCGACCTACAAGCCCTTACCTGCCCGCAGACACTACAAGGTGAGTTGAGGTGATCAACGTTGGAAATCACGCTTGATGGTGACCAAAATATACAAGAAAAACCATCAAGAACCCAAAAACTCCAGCCACAAAAGGCCACTCTCAAACCATTGCAAAGCCTTCACCAAACTCCACTCTGTTGGACTCTTTGGAGTAGCGCCAACCCTAATGGCACCGATACAGGGTCAGATAGTCTTGCAGAAAGCCGCACCTTCTTCCCTCAATCCCTTGCACACACACATCCATGGAAACCTCAGAACTTCCATAGACTCTCCCAAGTGGAAAATTGAAGAGAGAAAGCTCTCATCCACTCCTCCATACACTCAAAAACAGTGTGGGAACGCAACGGGACTGCACTAGACCACCTGTAGGAACCCTGCTTCCTTCCCCACACAGAGAGGTGAAAGACCCCAAACTTGGCTTCCAAAATTCTCTATCAGTCCCAGCACTCACGGAAGCGTCACTGATGTGGCAATTTGAAGCCATTTCACACCTTTTTTGACCATTTTTTGACCTTTTTTGGCCCAGTTTTGGCCAGCAGTTTTGACCCCTGGCGAGCATTTTTCGCGGGAAAAACCCGAAACGGACTCCAAAATTCTCCAAATTTTGTACGCTTGATCCTTGATACCCAAAGAACATTTCCACATATCCACATTTCATTTTTGACCACTTCTAGGGCGATGCACGTGTCACCGCAGATCAGGCGCCGCAAATAGACAGCTACCGCATGTGTCAAACTTCTCGAGCGGTATGAGAGTACCCACACTTGTCACTTGCATTATTTACATTCTAGAAAGCTCAAACACATTATATAGAGCCAAAATAAGCCACCTAGAACCATATCCAAGGCCCCGATACCCTATACGGGCATGTACATGTGTTCGACTGCAAGCGCACGAACCTGACTATCCACAATGTGTACACGTTGCATCTTTTTTTGAACTTGAAACCACTTTGCAAAGTTCCCGAATGCATGCATTTACATCCTTTTGTACATATGACCATGCATATAAACGCTACTTTGTACATGCCAAAAGCGGTCTATCATCATTGCCCACCCTCTAGGTAGAGCATTTATGCTCAACCAAGAGACTATTTGCATCTGGAACCACATACCTTGCAAAATATTTCTTCAGTCTATAACCATTTATTCTGTAGCGCAAACGTTCACCAGACAATGTTTCCAACTCATAGGTGCCATTAGAAAATACATGCTTCACTCTGTATGGACCCAACCATTTGTCCCTCAACTTCTTCTGAAAAGTAAAATCCAAGCGAGAATCATACTTCATCACCAGATCTCCCTCTTTGATCTCTTTCTCTGGCAGCCTCTTATTCATTTTCTCCCTCTAGGTAGAGAATTTATGCTCAACCAAGAGACTATTTGCATCTGGAACCACATCCCTTGCAAAATATTTCTTCAGTCTATAACCATTTATTCTGTAGCGCAAACGTTCACCAGACAATGTTTCCAACTCATAGGTGCCATTAGAAAATACATGCTTCACTCTGTATGGACCCAACCATTTGTCCCTCAACTTCTTCTGAAAAGTAAAATCCAAGCGAGAATCATACTTCGTCACCATATCTCCCTCTTTGATCTCTTTCTCTGGCAGCCTCTTATTCATTTTCTCCCTCTAGGTAGAGCATTTATGCTCAACCATGAGACTATTTGCATCTGGAATCACATCCCTTGCAAAATATTTCTTTAGTATATAACCATTTATTCTGTAGCACAAACGTTCACCAGACAATTTTTCCAACTCATAGGTGCCATTAGAAAATACATGCTTCACTCTGTATGGACCCAACCATTTGTCCCTCAACTTCTTCTGAAAAGTAAAATCCAAGCGAGAATCATACTTCATCACCAGATCTCCCTCTTTGATCTCTTTCTCTGGCAGCCTCTTATTCATTTTCTCCATCCTTGTCTCTGCTTGTTGAAGATAATAATCACTGGCTTTCTCTCTATTCATTCGCAACAACTCTAGAGAAAGAATCCTTTCTTGCAGCTTGTCACTATGCTCACCTTGCATTCTGCACAACAACTTCAAGGCATCCAACTGCACTTGTATGGGCATAAGAGCTTCTTTTCCATAAACAAGTTCATATGGTGTAAACTGTGTTGACACTCTATACGTAGTTCTATAAGCCCACAAACACTTTTCCAAGTCCAAGTCCCACTCTTTAGGATGCTCTCTAGCATACTTTGATAGCATCTTCACAATTTGACCATTGCAGTTCTCAACCAGCCCATTGCATTGTGGGTAGTAAGGAGAAGAATGCCTATGCTGAATTTTCAATTTCTCCATGAGAGCAGCAACAAGTTTTCCCCTATATCCTGGTCCACGGTCAGAAATGATAACCATAGGAGCTCCAAACCTGCAACACACTTGTTCATATAAAAAAGAGGCCACTCTTCCTGCTGTTACATCTTTTATTGCTCTTGCCTCAACCCATTTAGTCAAATAGTCCACAACCACAAGGATATACCTTTTACCATTGTTGGTCCTCGGCATTGGACCTACAGCATCTACTCCCCATTTTGCAAATGCATCAAAAGACATTATAGCTTTCTGAGGCTCAGCCAAAAGCTTCCGATTTGCAAACACTTGGCATTCATGGCATGACTTGCACAAAGAATAAGCATCTCTCATCATAGAGGGCCAACAGTAACCTGCTCTTAAAACATGAAAGACAACCTGATCCTTGCCTTGATGGCCTGTTTCTTCACGGTAGTGCTCCGAAATCAAGCCTATCTCTTCTTTGTATGGCACTTTTCTCAAAATGCTATCCTTGCCATAAAGCATGAGATCCTCACCTACCAATGTGTAGTTTTTTGCTTTTGCAACTATTCTCTGACGCTGAACTTTTGACATGCCCTCTAGACATTTCCCTTTACCAAGAAATACTTCTACATCTTGCAATGATTCCCTTCTTGCATACAAGGCTTCCTTGACCTTTAAAGGAGCTACCAAGGCATCCAACTTGTCCCTAGCCAACTCATCAGCTTCTTTATTCTGCTCACGAGGAACATGCTTAAACTGTATCTTCTCAAACTCATGCAAAAGCTTCTTGATGCCATAGAACCACTTCTTCAAATTGTCTTTCTTAACATTCCACAAACCAAGCAACTGATTCATGACTAGCAATGCATCCCCTTTTGCAATGACCCTCTTCAGTCCAAACTCAACACAGTGCTTCAACCCAAGGAAAAGCGTGAGATACTTGGCCTCATTGTTACTTTCAGCTTCATCAAGATCGTAAGCTCTAGAAAAGATTACATCGCCTTTTGGGTTCTTAATGACTACCCCACCACTTGCCTTTTGAAGAACTTTCCTGTATGCACCATAAAACATCATTGTATACGCATTTGTAATATCTACTTCCTCTTCATGATCATCCTTGTCAACCCTTGGGTAAGATGGAAGCTCCCCCCCCCCCCCTTATGTACCACTATGTCTGCCAAGTGACCTTTAACAGAATGATCCACTTTAAATTCAAACTCATACTCTTGAAGCTCCAAAGTACACTTTAAGATGCGCTTGCTAGGCTTCAAATGTTGTACTACATCAGGCAAAAGATTCGATGTGGTGAGCACATAGAACTTTTGGGGCAACAAATAGGTTTTGAACCTTCGACAAGCAAGAACCAAGGCAAATACCCACTGTTCCATTTCTGTGTAGGAGAACTCGCTTACATTATTCATCTTGCTCTCAAAATAAACTGGCTTGAAGTTCCTTCCTTGCTTTTGTAAGAGAACCGACCCAAAAGCTACTGACCCCACACTAATAGATACATAGAAAATCGACTGCAAGTCGGGAGGACTCACTGTTTGTAAAGCACACAATACCTCCTTGATGCCATCAAAAGCCTGTTGCATGTCTTCATTCCATTCAAACCCTTGAACTCTTTGACTCAATTTCTGGAGAGGATACACATACTGACATAGCATCCATAAAAAACGTGACAAGTACCTAAGCTTATGCACAAATGATGCTAAATCCTTTGTGTTGTTGGGCGGATCCATAAGCAACAAAGCCTTAACTTTCTCTGGGTCAGCTTCTATTCCATTTTGGGAAACCACATGTCCTAGAAAATGGACTCTGGCATGAACAAATTTACACTTCTTTGGGTTGAGTTGCCCACCCTCTTGTTGAAGCCTTTCAAAACTCAACCTCAGCTTCTCCAAATGTGTGACCCTTGAGCTATAACACCCAATGTCATCCATGAAAACACGAATGAACTTACCCAAGTAGGGACCAAACACTCTATTCATCCATCCTTGGAAGGTAGCATATGCATTAACTAGCCCAAAAGGCATTCTTTTGTAGGAAAAACAACCCCAGGGAGTAATGAAGGTCGTCTTCAATCGATCTTAGATCGCTATCAAGATTTGAAAGTAGCAAGAAAATCCATCCATGATTGAGTAACGTTCATGACCTGCAACCTGATTGAGTATTTCATCTAGAAAGGGTAGTGTATAATGATTCCTTTTTGTGGCAGCATTCAAAGGTTTGAAATCAACACATATCCTAAATCTTCCGTTCTTCTTGGGCACAATAACAAATGGAGAGACCCATTCGGACTCCTCCACTCAAAAGATGAAATCTGCTTCCAAAAGCTTCATCACCTCTTCATGAAGTGCCTTCTCATGAATGACCCCCAACCTCCTAAGCTTTTGAACCTTTGGCTTGGCACCTTCTTTTAGATTGATTCTATGCTCGACTCCTTTAGCTCCTTGCAACTCTGTATATTCAGTGGCGAATAGCTTTGGAAACTCTGTAAACATGTCTTCATACTCCTTTTTTTCTTTTTCTGTCAAGTCCTCTCCTAGCATGCTCCTTACATTCACTTTGGCAGGCTCTACATTTGCTTTTGGACTATCCTTCTCCTCTTTGACCTTCACATCATGCATTGATACTTCCTTTTCAACACTTATCCCAAAAAGATCAGGACATAATTGCATCAATCCTTCTTCTACACTTTCTTCCGATGTCGTAGACGACGCATCACTATCGTATGACGTAGTTTCTGTCGAATCTGTATCTTGCATCTCCAATAGGGGCTGTGTATGGCTCTCGTGTGTCTTCATGTTGTAGACAATGTTCCTTCCTTTCTCTTTGTCGGGGATGGTGATCAAGCCCGTGCCCCAATCCTGCTTAGCACCAAGGGTTATAAGCCATGGCCTCCCTAAAATGATCGGATAAGCATTCTCACCCGCTTGCATCACGTAGCAATCAACCAAGCACTCAATCCCCAAGACTTTTATCTTCACATCTTCAGCTATTCCAAGACACCTTGCCTTTTTGTGGTTGGCCATCCTCATACGGATCGAAGCATTCACTGACATCTTAGCGCCTGCTTCCTTCATGATAGCCTCAGTCATGACACACACCTGGGCACCACCATCCACATATGCTTGCACTTCCGTCTTCTTCCCCAGTATAGCTTCAACTATTGGCACCATATCCACTGGGTGACCAATCCTCAAAGATGACACCATGCTTTGACGCTTTTCCTTCTTGGAAGGAAGCCGCGTACTCACACACTTGGTCCACTGTCTCCTCAATTTAGCATTCAAAGCCACCAACTCACCAAAAGATATATTTGCCTTTTGATTTTGTATGTCGTCAACAATATTATAGTCTTCAACACCTTGGCCAAGGAGGTACTCCTTTGGACCAATTTTCCTTCTTCGTCGCCTCTTGCTACTGTCTGGTTTGTCTTCTACCTTAGCCTTTCCTTTCCTTGCTCTTGTTTCCCTCTCTTCTTCTATCTCTTTCTCCCTATCATGCCTAGCTCTCTTATTGGCCAAAACATCCACATCTTGATGCTCAAGGGTAATGATGTTGATAGCCCTACCTTCTCCATTTCCAGGCAACAGTTGTGGAGGTTGTTGTGGCAGCAGTGCTTCTAGTGCCCACTCTTGATGATTTTCTTCTATTCTTCCTCGACCACGTCCATATAGGGGGTATATCCCTCCTCTCTCTCTTGGTGGTTCAGGACAATCAGGGGCGTAATGACCCTCTTCATCACAATTGTAGCATCTACCTTGTAGCCTTCGTCCCCTACCTCTCCCAGCTGGCCGCTCTTCTCTTTGGTTTCTATTCATTATGTTAATTCTTAATTCTTGCAATTGACCGGCAAGATCATGTAGAACCCGGGCCGTAACAGGATCTGGACCTTGAACCACTCGCTCCACTCTATCATCCGTTGTCACAGGGACCATTGGTTGCACCACAACTGGCTCAACGTGTGTCATGCCATTCGTCCCCTACCTCTCCCAGCTAGCCTCTCTTCTCTTTGGTTTCTATTCATTGTGTTAATTCTTAATTCTTGCAACTGACCGGCAAGATCATGTAGAACCCGGGCCGTAACAGGATCTGGACCTTGAACCACTCGCTCCACTCTATCATCCGTTGTCACAGGGACCATTGGTTGCACCACAACTGGCTCAGCGTGTGTCATGCCTTGCTCCCACCTTGTCTTGATCTTCTTGCTCTTGGTCTCGGCAATTTCCACAGCTCTTTCAAATGTAGCAGGCTCCTCTTGATCGACCTTCTCCTTTACACTTGGATGGAGACAATCCATAAACTGACGCACTTTAAAGAAATCCCCTGGAGGTACTTGGGATGCCGCCTCTAATTGAACCCAAAGCCCTTTGAAGTGTTGCAAAAACTCTTTAAAGTTAGCATGAACATCTTGCTGCAAACCTCTCAATTTTGTTGTCGCTTCTGTTGCGGTTAGTTTCTTCCCAAACCTGTCAAAAATTGCCAACTTCACCTGCTCCCATGTTTGCTTTTTTTCTTCCTCTAAACCTTCAAACCACTCCCGAGATTCTCCTTTGAGTGCAAGAGGAAATACATGAAGCTTTGCTTCGTCATTCACAATGTGCATACCAAGCGTATGCCACTCGAAATCCGCAATCCAGTCTTTCACATCCTCCTTCCCTGTGAACACTGGCTGACTATAAGCCATCTCTTCGGAGTCGCTTCTCCCTTGCATGAGTAAATCCACAAAAGTTGAAGTCTTGCACCTCAACCAAACCACCACTTTTATTCAATGAAGCTCCAACTTCATAGCAAAACCGCTCCACCTGGGTGCAACACCGGCAAATTTCCGCTCCCCAGCGGGATCGCCAAAGGATGATGGAGCAAAAGATGTCGTGCGCACAATCACACACCCAGAAAACTCAACACAATACGAGGAATTTACTTAAATTCCTTACCTCACTCACTACCACTCAAAATCTCCCTAAAAATTCTACCCACAAGCTCAATTTAAACTCCAAACGCCTCGACCTACAAGCCCTTGCCTGCCCGCATACACTACAAGGTGAGTCGAGGGGATCAACATTGGAAATCACGCTTGATGGTGACCAAAATATACAAGAAAAAACATCAAGAACCCAAAAACTCCAGCCACAAAAGGCCACTCTCAAACCATTGCAAAGCCTTCACCAAACTCCACTCTGTTGGACTCTTTGGAGTAGCGCCAACCCTAATGGCACCGATACAGTGTCACATAGTCTTGCAGAAAGCTGCACCTTCTTCCCTCAATTCATTGCACACACACATCCATGGAAACCTCAGAACTTCCATAGACTCTCCCAAGTGCAAAATTGAAGAGAGAAAGCTCTCATTCACTCCTCCATACACTCGAAAACAGGACGGGAACGCAACGGGATTGCACTAGACCACCTGTAAGAACCCTGCTTCCTTCCCCACACAGAGAGGTGAACGACCCCAAAATTGGCTTCCAAAATTCTCTATCAGTCCCAGCACTCACCGCAGCGTCACTGATGTGGCAATTTGAAGCCATTTCACACCTTTTTTGACCATTTTTTGACCATTTTTGGCCAGTTTTGACCCTCGACAGGCATTTTTCGCGGAAAAAACCCGAAACGGACTCCAAAATTCACCAAATTTTGTACGCTTGATCCTCGATACCCAAAGAAAATTTCCACATCCCCACATTCCAATTTTGACTACTTCTAGGGCGATGTACGTAGCACCGCAGATCAGGCGCCGCAAATAGACAGTTACCACATGTGTCAAACTTCTCGAGCGGGATGAGAGTACCCACACTTGTCACTTGCATTATTTACATTATAGAAAGCTCAAACACATTATATAGATCCAAAGTAAGCCACCTAGAACCATATCCAAGGCCCCGATACCCTATACGGGCATGTACATGTGTTCGACTGCTAGCGCACGAACCTGACTATCCACAATGTGTACACGTTGCATCTTTTTTTGAACTTGAAACCACTTTGCAAAGCTCCCGAATGCATGCATTTACATCCTTTTGTACATATGACCATGCATATAAATGCTACTTTGTACATGCCAAAAGCGGTCTATCAACGCGGCATGCTTTCATGCAACCTTCCCCCCTCCTCCATGGCTCCTTCTCCCCTAGCTCTGATACCAGTGAACGGGCAAGGGGAGTGGAACATGCTCATCACCACCTAGCCATGCCCTATATAAGCCCTTGGACTTCTAAATAAAGGGACCCCCTTGACTGCATGTCCGTCCTGGCCCTTGGCTGTGCTTGGTCCTACCATTTTCCTGACACATTCAAATCCTATTGGATGGCCATAGTGGTGGACCAATGAGAATTAGGCTACAGTAAATTTAATTCAATTCATTTAAAAAAACTTGATAAAAGAATCAATAAAAATTAAGCTCTCTAGAAGACTATTGGACAGTCTCCCAAGGGGTCCAATGAGCATTCAATAGCCCAATGGCTTGCTTGATTCCTATTGGCCAAAAGACTAAGAGGTCCAATGAGGGTTTAATTGCACTATTTAAATAGCTAAAGCTCTCACAAAAGGGGAAAGGGGTACACACGTCACAAGGCTATCACTTAGGCTTCTTAGTTGTCATTGGCTAAGCTTTGCAGGGGCCAATAGGATGCCAACATGAGAAAATAGCAAGAGGGGTCGACCAAGAGAGAGAGGGGGCTGATTTTTGCAAGGTATTATCACACACACACACACACTCACACAATCTCATGTGTGAAGTAAGGAAGACTATCTCCTTCTCAAGCTTTAATGGAAAGCTCATCATCTACACCAAGCTTGTGAGAAGGGAGGCCTACACCAACAACTGTGGGCTTTGTGATGCAAATCCAACCAAGAGCCAAGATCCAATGCATGTCCATATCCTCTACCATGCTAATTACTAAGCTATTAAGAGTGATTATGTGAGGAGACATACTTCTTTCTTGTAAGAATACTCCTTCTTCCTCTCGATCTACTCTCATACCCCGCTAGCTCTCACCATCTTGGAAGGTGTGTGCGGTCTTGGGTTTGAGACCGTGAGGGAATTGATGTTGTGTTTTCAAGTGTAAGCTTGGTGCTTGATGCTTCCATCTTCATTGCACCAGTAAGTTATTGAAGGAACACAAAGTATTGTATTGTAAAATGTCTCCCTTGATGGGGGAAACCTATCATATTAGGAGAAAGTTGAACTCACTTTTGGGCCTTTCAGTTCTAGAGAGAGAGAGAGAGTGGCACTCAACCAATGAAGAAGAGGCTAATGTTACGTTGAGAATCGACATTTTGGAGCCAAGCTCTTTTAGAAAAGAGGGAGAAAATATTATTTTTGTTCATCAAATTGCACAATTTCATGCTTTCAAGGCATAAATGCCATAAGTCGTACTAACTCTATACCGACAAATTTCAGAACTTTCATTGAAGACTCTATCTAGTATCTATGTTTCCATCCAAATATGACTTCGAGTAGCTCTACTTCCCTCTCAAAACTTCGTCCCTTTTTCATATTTGCGCTAACCTTTCTGTGTATTCTAGTGCACACCATGACTACTTCTCGAAGGCCTAGCACTACCATTGACTCTGTTAGTATTTTTAATAGTTATACTACAAATGATCAAGCATGGATACCATCTCGAATAACTATCGGAAGTTGGATTCTACTGCAAACTAGGAGGAGGAAGAGGAGGCAATGCAATGATTTCGTGGAGGCTTTCAAGGGACAAGTTAAAAAGTTCAAAGTGTGTGCACAAAACAAGCGGGTGAAAGAGGTCCTCATACAATATGCTTTCCAGCATGCAGACTTAAGGTTGCAAACATCTCCTCCAAGTTTTCCACAACATTGACCTAGCTATAAGTTACTTTGAGCATCTCACTTAGTACATGATTATATTTGAAGGTTAAGTGGTGGATATCATCTTTGATATGTTTCAGATATTTATCCATCGAATAGGACAGATTGGCAACCAGTTGAGAGCATAGTTGGGATTTTTGATGCTTTCCATGCATTTATTGGTGAGCAAATGTACCGAGGAAGACAACACAAGGAACTTGCAGATAATGGAATATTCTTTTATGATCCAGATTGTAGTATTAATGCAATCGGTTCTACAACTTTAAGTACGTTATAAAATATATAGACTAAAAAACAAAAAGAAGTCCAAAACGCACGAACAAATAAACATTACAAGAGACACAACCCCAAGAAGCGAGTGTCGCATTTACATTCTATGTGCATGTGTCCTATGCACTCTTAAGGGAGACTATGGTAGTCGATTAGCAACATATTGTTCAATTAGATAATTGTGTGGTGCCTGGTTTGGGAGCATCTTAAGTTAAAGATACTCTCACACGAGGAGGAGGTAACTGTTTTGATTTACCTTTATAGGGTAAAAGGTCCAATAAGAATTGGACCCTGTGGAGGGACCCCTGACTCCCTAACTTTGAGTAGATAAAGGTCCAATTACAGGAAACAATAAGCCTATTGGTGAGGCACTTAGTTGAGTGCAACTTTAGATTGTGGTCATCGGATCTAGGTTTGAGCTGTGCTAGTCATAGTGTCCCATTTTACCCCTTTGGTGTGGCCTCCCATTCACGACCACTTTTGTTACACGTAGATTTTTGGTCGTCATTGTGTGTTGTTGTTGAAATCTATTCATGATACGATTTTTAGGGGATGTAGGGATTGTTGCGCTCTTTCCACGCACCCATCCAATCCAAAAATGGTGCTCTGTGTTAAAGGCAATTTGTTGCCCACCTTAGGTGGCCCACTATTGGGTGTTTTACTGTAACTTTATCTTAAAGATGTTAAGTTACTATTTTGATTTGTGTTACCATTCTCCTCCTCCATGTCGGGCCACTATAGAAGCCATAAGCCTCATTTTTTATGGTTCATAACACTAATACGCATTTATCCAATCAAGTGGCTTAATCTACGTGTCGCTATGCGGTACATGAGCTTTTTGATTAAGTTTGGCCATGGTGGATGACCATGAATGAAACCTATTTTATCTTATTAATGACACATCTTTATGTCTAGCACAAGTAGCAAACACTATGAAAATTTGAAAAAGTTTACCGTGACCTTTTATCGCGGTTTGTAGAGAGAGAGAGAGAGTCCAAAATGGGCGGGCCAAAGAAGAGACAGGGAGGCAGAAGGGATTTTTTTTCATTTCAAATATTATGGCCGCTATTATTGTGTTTATTACCACACAAATTATCGCGATTATTATTGCTTCTTTTGTTGCGCTTATTACCAACCCCCACTTTGGCGTTTAAATATTGAAATTTGGGTATTTCCCTTTGTTTTTGCTTGTGAAGAAACTTTAAAGAACATTATTTAAAATTTCAAAAATGAACAAAAATTGATGTTAAAACACGAAACAACGGCTATGTGGATAAACATGAAACTACAAAGAGGAAGCTCCATCCCAGAGTTATGCTTGTGCCTCCGTGTAAAGTAAGCAGCCTCAGAGATGAGAAGCCAAACATGGACGCTATTTATTGCTGCTATTATTACTGACCCCTAGTTTGGCACTTAAACATTTAAATTTGGGTATTTCCATCAGTTTTGCATGTGAAAAATAAATAAAGAACACTATTTGAAATTTCAAAAAATGATAGAGGGGCAACTGGTTCATCCCATCATAGAAAAAATTGCTTTAGGATGTTGCGACATGTTATGCACAAACAAAGAGGACATGATCCATGAGGGAGCCTCGATCTTAGTAGGCACAACTCCACCATGTGGATCCACTCCAGCAATGTGCACGTGGCTCCCTCTTTTGCAAGAATCCTCCTCATTCTCTTGCAAATGAGGGAAGGCATGGACACCAACATATCTCAGGTTAGCAGTTGCAAGGATCCATTTGCCTCCATTGTCGTATCTCTCATGTTTCCACACTTTGATATCACGAACTAGCCATCATGGTAGTTGATCCAGGGTTCGATTAGTTGGAACTGACTCTTGAATTTGCTGCCTTGGTGTCTAATGATTGACTTACTAGGAACAATGTTGAAATGTAGCCAGAATGACAACTTATCATGCTTGACAAAATTAGAGAGAGAGAGAGAGAGAGAGAGAGAGAGAGATGAATGGGTGATGCGACAAAAAAAAATAAAAATGAATAAAATCTACAAAATGTTTACAAATCATCTTGCAAAAGATCTCTACAAGTAGCTTGATCTAGATCTAAACTCATGGCTCCTAAATCAATAAAGAGAGAAATTGAATTTTTGTTTGTGGATATGCTCGCTTCATCTTCTTCGAAAACGACATCTTCCATCTCATCATCGTCATCATGGAAATCATCCTCATTGAGATTGGCGGTGCTGGGACTTGAATCATTGATCTCTCTCTTCCTTGACTCCCACCTCATCCAATGTATTAGGTGGGAGAGGGTTGAAGATAGTCTCCACTTCATTAGTGGAAAAAATGGTCCTTCATCGAGGTGTTATGGGAACTTCGAACAAAAGTTTTGGTTGATGGATTGATAAGATGTAGATGATCTATAGAAGAGAAGTTCAAAGTGAGTGACATTGGTATCATGTTACAAGAAAATAAGGGTAAAGATGGTTTACACTCACCTGCTCACAATTGTGTGGTAGAACTAAGTTGTTATACGTCCCCATGTGATACACACTAGAGTCCACTGTGTAGAGCTCATTCTCATGTCATCTAGACACATTTGAAAACCATTTTCACTCAAAGATGAAGGCATGAAAGGTTCTAAAATTGAGCTTTAATATCCTTTCAATAGTCCCACAGTATATGGTTTCATCACCATTTGTGTCAAAGTTTCCCATGACTTCACAATCCATGGTGGTTCGACGCTCATCAATGTGGCGCATACAAAAGTGTCGATCCTTGGACCACATAGAGTTAAAGAAAAGACATTATAAAATAGAAAAAAATATACAATCAATTACAAAGATAAAATCAAGAGAGAACTATGCAATGTGCAATAGTTTTATCATATGAATACTATACCTTTGGCACGCAACCTCGTGCATACTCCCATTCTTTGTTGATGATGTCCTCTAATCGTGCATACTCCCATTATTTGTTGGTGATGTCCTCTCTATGTGCCTTTGCTTTGGTCATTCTCTCATGGATCCACTCGGCACTAATGAGATCTGGGAGACATGCAAGATGTTGAGGTACTAGGGGTGCTCTCTTGCCTCCATGAGCCTACTCCCATGCTGCCCTCTCTTGCAAATGCCCTACCTTTTCCATTGTCCACAAGTACACCCACCTGGTCCTAACCTTTGCATTGAGGATACAAAAGTTGTTGACAACTTGGCTTAGATCCATATCCATGTTAAATAATTTTCCCTTTTCACTCGTTAAGTGTGAAGTCATCCTTGCATCCTCCTCATCTGACCACATGCGAGGCAGAGGGATCAACTTGTGTCAAATACTTAATACTCCTCTTCGACCTTTACATCATGCATTGATGCTTCCTTTTCAACACTTATCCCAAAATGATCAGGACATAATTGCATCAATCCTTCTTCTACACTTTCTTCCTATGTCGTAGACGACGCATCACTATCGTATGACGTAGTTTCTGTCGAATCTGTATCTTGCATCTCCAATAGGGGCTGTGTACGTCTCTCGTGTGTCTTCATGTTGTAGACAATGGTCCTTACTTCCTCTTTGTCGGGGATGGTGATCAAGCCCGTGCCCCAATCCTGCTTAGCACCAAGGGTTATAAGCCATGGCCTCCCTAAAATGATCGGATAAGCATTCTCACTCGCTTGCATCACGTAGAAATCAACCAAGCACTCAATCCCCAAGACTTTTATCTTCACATCTTCAGCTATTCCAAGACACCTTGCCTTTTTGTGGTTGGCCATCCTCATACGGATCGAAGCATTCACTGACATCTTAACGCTTGCTTCCTTCATGATAGCCTCGGTCATGACACACACCTGGGCACCACCATCCACATATGCTTGCACTTCCGTCTTCTTCCCCAGTATAGCTTCAACTATTGGCACCATATCCACTGGGTGACCAACCCTCAAAGATGACACCATGCTTTGACGCTTTTCCTTCTTGGAAGGAAGCTGCGTACTCACACACTTGGTCCACTGTCTCCTCAATTTAGCATTCAAAGCCACCAACTCACCAAAAGATATATTTGCCTTTTGATTTTGTATGTCGTCAACAATATTATAGTCTTCAACACCTTGGCCAAGGAGGTACTCCTTTGGACCAATTTTCCTTCTTCGTCGCCTCTTGCTACTTTCTGGTTTGTCTTCTACCTTAGCCTTTCCTTTCCTTGCTCTTGTTTCCCTCTCTTCTTCTATCTCTTTCTCCCTATCATGCCTAGCTCTCTTATTGGCCAAAACATCCACATCTTGATGCTCAAGGGTAATGATGTTGATAGCCCTACCTTCTCCATTTCCAGGCAACAGTTGTGGAGGTTGTTGTGGCAGCAATGCTTCTAGTGCCCGCTCTTGATGATTTTCTTCTATTCTTCCTCGACCACGTCCATATAGGGGGTATATCCCTCCTCTCTCTCTTGGTGGTTCAGGGCAATAAGGGGCGTAATGACCCTCTTCATCACAATTGTAGCATCTACCTTGTAGCCTTCGTCCCCTACCTCTCGCAGCTGGCCGCTCTTCTCTTTGGTTTCTATTCATTATGTTAATTCTTAATTCTTGCAATTGACTGGCAAGATCATGTAGAACCCGGGCCGTAACAGGATCTGGACCTTGAACCACTCGCTCCACTCTATCATCCGTTGTCACAGGGACCATTGGTTGCACCACAACTGGCTCAACGTGTGTCATGCCATTCGTCCCCTACCTCTCCCAGCTAGCCTCTCTTCTCTTTGGTTTCTATTCATTATGTTAATTCTTAATTCTTGCAACTGACCGGCAAGATCATGTAGAACCCGGGCTGTAACAGGATCTGGACCTTGAACCACTCGCTCCACTCTATCATCCGTTGTCACAGGGACCATTGGTTGCACCACAACTGGCTCAGCATGTGTCATGCCTTGCTCCCACCTTGTCTTGATCTTCTTGCTCTTGGCCTCGGAAACTTCCACAGCTCTTTCAAATGTAGCAGGCTCCTCTTGATCGACCGTCTCCCTTACACTTGGATGGAGACAATCCATAAACTGACGCACTTTAAAGAAATCCCCTGGAGGTACTTGGGATGCCGCCTCTAATTGAACCCAAAGCCCTTTGAAGTGTTTCAAAAACTCTTTAAAGTTAGCATGAACATCTTGCTGCAAACCTCTCAATTTTGTTGTCGCTTCTGTTGCGCTTAGTTTCTTCCCAAACCTGTCAAAAATTGCCAACTTCACCTGCTCCCATGTTTTCTTTTTCTCTTCCTCTAAACCTTCAAACCACTCCCGAGCTTCTCCTTTGACTGCAAGAGGAAATACATAAAGCTTTTCTTTGTCATTCACAATGTGCATACCAAGCGTATGCCACTCGAAATCCGCAATCCAGTCCTTCACATCCTCCTTCCCTGTGAACACTGGCCGACTATAAGCCATCTCTTCGGAGTCTCTTCTCCCTTGCGTGAGTAACTCCACAAAAGTTGAAGTCTTGCACCTCAACCAAACCACCACTTTTATTCAATGAAGCTCGAACTTCATAGCAAAACCGCTCCACCTCGGTGCACAACCGGCAAATTTTCGCTCCCCAGCGGTATCGCCAAAGGATGATGGAGCAAAAGATGTCGTGCGCACAATCACACACCCAGAAAACTCAACACAATACGAGGAATTTACTTAAATTCCTTACCTCACTCACCACCACTCAGAAGCTCCCTAAAAATTCTACCCACAAGCTCAATTTAAACTCCAAACGCCTCGACCTACAAGCCCTTGCCTGCCCGCAGACACTACAAGGTGAGTCGAGGGGATCAACATTGGAAATCACGCTTGATGGTGACAAAAATATACAAGAAAAACCATCAAGAACCCAAAAACTCCAGCCACAAAAGGCCACTCTCAAACCATTGCAAAGCCTTCACCAAACTCCACTCTGTTGGACTCTTTGGAGTAGCGCCAACCCTAATGGCACCGATACAGTGTCACGTAGTCTTGCAGAAAGCCGCACCTTCTTCCCTCAATTCCTTGCACACACATATCCATGGAAACCTCAGAACTTCCATAGACTCTCCCAAGTGCAAAATTGAAGAGAGAAAGCTCTCATTCACTCCTCCATACACTCGAAAACAGGACGGGAACGCAACGGGACTACAATAGACCACCTGTAAGAACCCTGCTTCCCTTCCCACACAGAGAGGTGAACGACCCTAAAATTGGCTTCCAAAATTCTCTATCAGTCCCAGCACTCACGGAAGCGTCACTGATGTGGCAATTTGAAGCCATTTCACACCTTTTTTGACCATTTTTTGACCATTTTTGGCCAGTTTTGACCCCCGGCGGGCATTTTTCGCGGGAAAAACCCCAAACAGACTCCAAAATTCACCAAATTTTGTACGCTTGATCCTCGATAGCCAAAGAAAATTTCCACATCCCCACATTACAATTTTGACTACTTCTAGGGCGATGCACGTATCACCGCAGATCAGGCGCCGCAAATAGACAGTTACTGCATGTGTCAAACTTCTCGAGCGGGATGAGAGTACCCACACTTGTCACTTGAGTTATTTACATTCTAGAAAGCTCAAACACATTATATAGAGCCAAAGTAAGCCACCTAGAACCATATCCAAGGCCCCGATACCCTATACAGGCATGTACATGTGTTCGACTGCTAGCGCACGAACCTGACTATCCACAATGTGTACACGTTGCATCTTTTTTTGAACTTGAAACCACTTTGCAAAGCTCCCGAATGCATGCATTTACATCCTTTTGTACATATGACCATGCATATAAACGCTACTTTGTACATGCCAAAAGCGGTCTATCAACGCGGCATGCTTTCATGCAACCTTCCCCCCTCCTCCATGGCTCCTTCTCCCCTAGCTCTGATACCAGTGAACGGGCAAGGGGAGTGGAACATGCTCATCACCACCTAGCCATTCCCTATATAAGCCCTTGGCCTTCTAAATATAGGGACCCCCTTGACTGCATGTCCGTCCTGGCCCTTGGCCGTGCCTGGTCCTACCATTTTCCTAACACATTCAAATCCTATTGGATGGCCATAGTGGTGGACCAATGAGAATTAGGCTAGAGTAAATTTAATTCAATTCATTTAAAAAAACTTGATAAAAGAATCAATAGAAATTAAGCTCTCTAGAAGACTATTGGACAGTCTCCCAAGGGGTCCAATGAGCATTCAATAGCCCAATGGCTTGCTTGATTCCTGTTGGCCAAAAGACTAAGAGGTCCAATGAGGGTTTAATTGCACTATTTAAATAGCTAAAGCTCTCACAAAAGGGGAAAGGGGTACACACGTCACAAGGCTATCACTTATGCTTCTTAGTTGTCATTGGCTAAGCTTTGCAGGGGCCAATAGGATGCCAACATGAGAAAATAGCAAGAGGGGTCGAGCAAGAGAGAGAGGGGGCTGATTTTTGCAAGGTATTATCACACACACACACACTCAAACAATCTCATGTGTGAAGTAAAGAAGACTATCTCCTTCTCAAGCTTTAATGGAAAGCTCATCATCTACACCAAGCTTGTGAGAAGGGAGGCCTACACCAACAACTCTTGGCTTTGTGATGCAAATCCAACCAAGAGCCAAGATCCAATGCATGCCCATCTCCTCTACCATGCTAATTACTAAGCTATTAAGAGTGATTATGTGAGGAGACATACTTCTTTCTTGTAAGAATACTCCTTCTTCCTCTCGATCTACTCTCATACCCCGCTAGCTCTCACCATCTTCGAAGGTGTGTGAGGTCTTGGGTATGAGACCGTGAGGGAATTGATGTTGTGTTTTCAAGTGTAAGCTTGGTGCTTGATGCTTCCATCGTCATTGCACCAGTAAGTTATTGAAGGAACACAAAGTATTGTATTGTAAAATGTCTCCCTTGATGGGGGAAACCTATCATATTAGGAGAAAGTTGAACTCACTTTTGGGCCTTTCAGTTCTAGAGAGAGAGTATCAACACTTGATAGGGGAAAAAAGTGGGTTTGATCTCGCTTCAAGAAAAATTGATTACAACCTTCAGTACACCATGGCCATGGCTATTCCCAAAAAAACCCTTTCACTACACATGCACAACCCTCTTTGCAGGAGGCTCCCAAAATGTATCTTCGCTGCTCGCCGAATACTACTTTTGCGACAAGTTCTTGAACCGCTCTCGCGTTTCCACATTCGCCCACGCCAAGAGGTACCTTAGCGATTCTTCTTCTTTTCTCTCCTTGTCAGGCAGCTATGCGACGCTCCACAACTGCTTCGATGACTTCCCGCATGGTGCTTCCTCTTGGTAGCCTTCGTTGGCTCTTTCCTCTGCCTAATGTTCGCTCTTCCGAGCCGCTTCACAGCGATGATTCTCCCTTGGGTGTCGGCTTCGATCACTCTGATCTCACGACCCTCTTCTTTCTTCTCCAAACTCAAAGAAAAACCTAAGAGCAATCCCCCCAAAAAATCAACACAGCTCCAAGAAAAGCCAAGGAGCCCCCATCTCGAAAAACACTGCCCCTCTTTTTGTCCCCCTTTCCCTCTTTGTTTTTCCAAGGCAAAGGAAAAGTTTCCTTTTTAGGCAATGAAGCCGGGCACCACTGCCTTTGAGCCTTCTCTCTTTTTCTTTAGACTTTCCTCACCTCCCCTCTATTTTTTTTCCTTTTAGCCTTGGGGGTTACCTCTTCACTTTTGAACTTACAACAAGGGACTTCAACTTCCAAGCCTTATCTCAAACATCATGACTTTCCATCATCCTTATCCCACTTTGGAGGCCCCCCCCCCCCCGGCCTAAAGACCACTTTAAGCATACATTTCCGCTGCCACTCTCCTGCCTAGGGCCTTCATACCTGCTTTAGCCCTTTGCCATGCGCATTATAGCACCTTTTGCACTGCATAGCACACTTTATAGTGCGGACCAACTTTGGCTGCACCACCGTCCTTGAGAAGACAAGTCTGCTTTTGAATTCGGCCACCGGCCACCACCGGCCATTGACTTTCGACCACTAGCCACCGGCCAACCGGCCAACCGAGTGGTCGTTTTCCAACCACTTTCTGGCTGTCGTCCGGCCATAATATTCCGACGAAAAGGAATATTCCGCCGTCCGGCCATGATATTCCGGCTCGAGATTGGGCGTGAAACTTTTGGTTTCCGGTGAGTGATTTTTCTTTACGCAGGATGGCTTCTCCTCATAATGGGGGCCTTACAAAATGTGCATTGTTAACACAAAAAATTACAAGGGGTAAATCAGGCTCCATACTTAACAGGAGTGGTCTTTCCCAGCTTCGCAAACTAGTGAAAGCTTTAGGAATAAGTTGTTTTAGGATATGCAAAAGTCCCTCATGTATTCAATTGCCACAAAAATAGTTCGGCTCGCACTATTTATGCCTCTCGAAGTGTTTGTAGATTTCTTCTTCGTTGAGCAAATAAGAACTACCGCAACAATGTTCATTTGCAAGTCTAAGAGCTGTTTGGACTTTTTAGATGATAATTGAGATAGGAAACAATCACAGGGCAAAATATGTATTTTGCAAAAGAAGTCCATAATTTGCAAGTTCATTATAAGCTCAAAATTTCATAGTGTCGTTTTACTATTTTAGATATCATCTTCTAAGTGGGAAACTTATTTCACTCTACCAAGATACAGAGTCTAGCCTCAAAAACAAACCTTTATCAATGGAGCTCTACTTTCGAGACAACCTACTTACTGTGATGGAGACAATGTCAAGTACAACTCTTGCGTAGCTCTGGCTAGATCTTACATGTGAAGAACTTCCACTTTTGCCAGAATTATATGCATTTAGTCTCAACAACAGGAAGGTGCTTACTAAATAGATGAATTTTGATTGTCTTTATTACATTAAGACATAGAATCTAGCTTTTTCTTTTTTTCAGATTCCAAGATGCAAGGAGAAAACAACATTGTGCAAGGAGTCACTCTCAAATACACTTCACTTAATTGCTTCCACCGGAAGCTAGGTCACATACCTTGTGCATGCAATGAGCTTTGATGCCATGCAAACCATGATGTACTCTTCAAAATGGATAATACAGAGACATTTTCTGCCGCTCAAACAATGTTTTGAAAATGTACACTTTTCATTGTCTCAAAACTTTACAAATTGTGTTGTTTCTGTCAAGATGTATACAAGTTATTTCTCCCTTTCCTTGGTACTGGTCCCCTATCCTCTCCCCTGGTTTGTGCCATCGGTCCCCTGTCCTCTCCCCTAGTTGCCGTCACTGGTCCCCTGCCCTCTCCCCCGATTGCTGCCACTGCTCGACTTCCCTCTTCCCCAGTTGCTGCTACTTCTGCCTCTGGGGACGCTGGTCTCGGGCATCCTTTTGCGTCGTTTGAAATCATGGGCCTCTTCCATGGCTTCCCATGCATCTTTCACCTATGAAGCTTCCCTATGTTCTTGCTCTTTCCATTGACGTTTAGCCCATTCCTCTACTTCTCCGGCGTCCGCATAATATCGATTTATTGCTTCTTGCATATTTCGAACCTCTTCTTGAGTCTGATTGTAGCGAGCCTGTTCAAACTCCTCAGCTCTCGCCCCTTCCTCTCTTGTACGTCTGTTTACCGAGATTATAATATGATGGATGGCCATTACAAAAAAATCTCGCACATCGTTGGGGGTGTAGTTATGTAATTGAAGTTCCTGTAGAAGTGTGATAATAGGAAAGTAAGTAAAGATGTTGCTTCTTTTAATACAAACGTTGCAACAAACAAACAATGAAACAACATGACTACTTATGTTTGGTACATCCAAAATTTGACTGAGGAGCAACAAGGCATTCAAACAAGTTTGCCAGCCACAGCTATAGTCATCAATCTACGCGGGCACGGTTACCCGTTCATGCCGGATGGTATTCCCTAGATCATGTTCTAACAAAACATGCTCTACACATCATACAAGTTTTTTCGCGACATTACATATGTAACCACTTGAGTCAGTAACACATTACAAAGAGACACTACTTCCAAATGTACCCAGATGTGCCTTACGTTTTTACATGACCTGCTTTGCTCGGATTTGTGTAGTAGACAATTTTATCTTCAATGTCTAATAACAACAGAATCCAATGATCACTACACCAAAACCATCAAAGATGAGGAGAAAGATCCTTAATCCAACATGGTTTTTACAAGGTAAGAAGAAACTCACGATTGATTGTATGCAATGACTAGAAAGCGCGCTAGATCAAAATTGACTCTGCAAAACCAGCCCATCAGAGCCAAAAAGGAAACTCCACTGTTCTGCAGCATAGGTGATATCAACAGATCTATTACGTATATTTTGTTTTGAACCTCAGTGGGTAGAAGCGAGATAGCGTGCCTAACATGAATCAATGGCAGAGATTAGACTTAAGATATTTCAGCAGGCTGTCACCGCCACAAACCTATGAGTCAATACCAAGCGACTGGGGCAACTTCGAATTCCATAAGCCACTGACTTGCTTGGTATTGATTCATGTCTTAGCGGTAGTGAGCCATCTAATGAACCATGCGTGACTTATAAAGAAAAACTTGAGATGTAACACACCAACGTTGACAATTGCCGCGAAGACATGGGTCAATACCGAGTGAGTGGTATCACTATCCAATTCATAAGACACTGAATCGCTTGGTATTGACCCATGTCTTGGTAGTCAACCATTTAATGAACCAGCCGTGACTTATAAAGAGCTTGAGAAGTACCACAAAGCAATGTCGAAGACCGCATCCGTTGCGTTGGAGTTGGAGAAACTGTGCATGCACAGAAAGTCTTGTTGATCAAGGTTGAAAATGCAAGCCTCCTTTGACCTTCCAGGAAGCAGTATCTGTGCATGCAGAAGCGCTGACCTGATCAGAACTTGCCACTCCTCTTCGTTCTCTTCGTTGATTTGCTCTAAAATAAGCAACTCATCTAATAAAGGCTCCTCGTTGGATGGCTCTTGTGAAGCAGAGCCTTTTCCTTGCCTTTCTTGAGCTTTATCCGTGGCTGCTTCAGGATCCTCCCTAACAGGCATAGGGTCCTCACGAACAGGCAAGGGCTCCTCCCTTATAGGCATAGGATCCTCCCTTACAGGCACATGCTCCGGATCCTCCATGCCTTGCTCATTTTCCTTCATAATTGGCTCCTCCATAAATGTCTCTATTTCTTCAATGACCGCCTCAAGGTCCCCTCATCGGCCTGCTCATGCCCCTCATTAGCCTGCCGATCTGTGTCATTTCTCTTGACCCGTGATCGTGTCCTTCTGCTATTTAATATAGCCCTAGAAGGCTCTGTTTGTCGTGCACGAGGATGGAGAGGGGGGATGTTAAGAATATCCATTTTTCTTATATCCCTGATAGATATTGGCTAAAGCGGTAGCCCATCATAGTAGAAGTGCAGCCTCCAAAGAGTGTTAAAATCTCGCGGCATGATAGTAACACGGTGTGCATGGGCAGGTAGTATATATCCATCGCTGAAGAATTCAACGAGGTAGTCTTTTGCAATTTCTTGCAGGCAGAGAAGCGCACTGTTGGCCCATCGCATGCCGACTCTCCACTGCTCGCAAATCTCTTGCACTACTCGCTGGAAAGGAAGACGTGGAATGGCCGGTTGCACGTGTCGTTCGATCCTTTACAGCTCTTGCAGTACACCTCTGTGCGCCTCATATCGGCGTCTTCTTGCTTGAGCATTCAAAGAGTCACATGTTTCCCTTCTAGGGGTGGCCTTTGCAAGAGGCTGTTGGGGTATAAAGCCCAATGTGGTCGCCCAGGTAAGTGGGCGGGCCGCCAGGTATGTACACATATTCTTTTGTAAAAACCTAATAAGAACTCACTATGCTCTACACATTACAGTAGAGCGAGTTCACCATATCGTCGTGCTCTTCTTCTCGCACTCTCTCTCGCGTCGCACTTCCGCTCGTACTCCTTCAACTGGTATCAGAGCTCAGATCGAGGCTCGGGGCAGCACTGCAGGAGGCTAGAGTCACCAACTCAGATTGGAGTGAAATTCGACAGGCAAAGACACGACCACCGTTCAACTTCGACAAAGGTCTGTGCAGGCCATTTTCGACTACGTGGTCTCGACAGCTGCAGATCCGACTCTGCAAATTTGGGGTTTTCGGCCTACAACTGCAGGTGCTGAGGATATCGACACTCCCAGAGTGTTGATTTGTGGCTGTCTACACATCGAAGGATGGCTCACAGTTCTTGGAGGCGTGTCACATACGACACGGGCGCATCTACACACAGACTGTAGGCAACATCCACTAGTTCATCAGGTAGCTTGTGTTTGCTGCTTGATATTCCAGATTTCATCTTGACATTGCAGGTACTTCCACATGGGATGTATTGTCAGAGATGATGTATGTCTGTTGAGGGTTTGCTGGCTGTGAGTCACGCAGCAAACAACCACCGCAGCGGTTACAGTATACAGTGGGAAATTTGTGGATGTATTACTTTGTGGGAAGTCTATGTACTGTCAGATTTACTGCAGCCTTTGTTGAGGGTTGAGTGAGGTTTTATTGAGCTGGGGGATTCTCGAATGTTGAGATCCTTTCGGTGATACAGGTCTTGGAGCGATCCCTCGAGCACCCTTAGATAGGCAGCTAGGATGTATTGACTGTGAGTTAGATAGTTGGGATTGCATCTTTGCTTTATTGCCGTTGAGGCATTGTCGCAGTCTATGATTATAGGACAGTGAGAGACAGTACAGGTGCAGGACAGGTTTACCTGTAGCTTACAGTGTCAGAGAGACAGTGTTTTTGAGCTGTTTTTGGTCTATTTTTAGTACACCAGAGCCATTTTACAAAGAATAATCTGCCAAAATTTCTACAGAATCTGAAGCTTTCTTGGTTCATTTGACAAGTTGATATTGGTTGAGAGGCCAGTTTACAGGGGAAACTCTGCGGAATTTTCCCCAGAAAAGTAAACTACTGTGAAGCGTAGCTATGGCTGGATCACAGGACACTGCTCTTCACAATATCAAGAAGCTGGATGGAACCAATTTCCCATTGTGGAAGAAGCAGATTTGGCACGTGTTGGTACAAAAGAAGCAGATAAAACCTATAAAGCTCAAGGGGATAAAACCAGAAGATATGGGCGAAGATGAATGGAGCGAAATGGATGAATTGACACTTTCTACCATTATGCTGACTTTGGAAGAAAGCGTTTACTTCAATGTAGCAGACGAGATGTCGGCTTATCAAGCATGGTTAAAGCTGAGTGATCTTTATGAGAAGCAGAGTACAGCTTCACAGGTATACTGGCTTAAGAAGCTTGTTGACTTGAAGATGAAAGAAGGGACACCTATGTCCAATCATCTGAATGACTTCAACACAATCTATAGTCAGTTGTCAGCTCAAGGTGTCAAGTTTGATGAACCTGTTAGAGCTATGTTCCTGTTGATCACATTGCCGAAAAGTTGGGACACTGTTCGCACAACTTTGAGTAATTCTGCACCTCCAGATGGTTTGAACATAGCAGGTTTAGAAGGAAGTCTGCTTACTGAAGAAACCAATAGAAAGACAATGGACAAAGGCAAAGGAACAGCCTTAGTTGTCAGGGGAAGGACCAAAGAAAAGTACAAAGGTGGAAAGAGGAATCAATCTCGTAGCAAGTCCCGCAGTGCTAAAGGCAAGAGTGACATAGAATGCTACCATTGTGGCAAGAAGGGTCACATGAAAAGAGACTGCAGAGAATGGAAAGCAGAAAAAGGCAAAGAGAAAGCTGAAGACCATGGTGAGAAGAACAAGTCCTCAGTGAAGATTCAAGAAATAAATGTGACAAACACTGTTGCAGAGGATGACAGTCTAGTGTCAGGAGACATCTACTTCTTGAAGAATACAATGGACTCAACTCTTCTTACAGCATCTGATGGAAATGCACTGAGTGACTGGATTATAGACTCAGGGGCATCACTTCATGTGTCTCCAAACAAGGAGTGGTTTACTTCTTATGTGACCACTAAAGATCATGTTCGGCTAGGCAATGGGCAGGCATGTGAGATCTTAGGTGTTGGAGATGTTCAATTGAAGTTTTAGAATGGCTCTTCTTTCACGCTGAAGAATGTGAGACATGTTCCCGCAATTACAAAGAGCTTGATCAGCACAGGTTTACTAGATGATGCTGGCTACGTCACCATTTTTGGACAGAACATGTGGAAGATATCCAAGGGTTCTATGACAGTAGCACATGGAGTAAAGTCTGGAGGACTTTACATGATTTATGTATCAAATGTCTCTAAAAATGTAATCAATGTAACCGAGCAGCCGAACGTTTCTTTGTGGCATAGCCGGTTAGGACATATGTCCAAGAAGGGAATGGAAATCTTGTCTCGTTCTGGTTATTTGCCAAGCTTTTCATTTAATGATTTTGAATTCTGTGAACATTGTCTGTATGGTAAGCAAACACAGCAGCCACATAAGCATAGAAGCAGTAGAAGAGATACACAGTTGGCACTTGTTCATAGTGAGTTGTGTGGACCTATGCCTAACCTATCTCTAGGGGGAGCTTCTTACTTTATGAAATTTATAGATGATTACTCGAGGAAAGTATGGGTTTACTTTCTCAAGCACAAGGATGAAGCGTTTAGTGTTTTCAAAACGTTTGTGACACTTGTGGAGAATCAGAGTGGCAAGAAGCTTAAATGCTTACGCACTGACAATGGTGGAGAGTATGTTTCAAAGGCCTTTCACGACTTTTGTGAGTCAAAAGGTATAAAACGTGAACTTACTGCTCCTTACAATCCTCCTCAAAATGGTGTTGCTGAGAGGATGAATAGGACCATACAAGAGAAGGTCAGAAGTATGTTGTCTAACGCACAGCTGCCAAATGGGTTTTGGGCTAAAGCTGTATCAACAGCTGTTCATCTTGTAAATAGATCTCCTAGCAAGGTTTTGCAGAAGGATTCAGTGCCAGAGATGGTATGGTCAGGCAAAATGCCCTCATACAAGCATCTGAGAGTCTTTGGTTGTGAGGCATATACTCACATTCCAAAGGAATTTAGGATCAAACTTGAGCCAAAGAGTAGAAAGTGCATCTTTCTAGGCTATGGTAATTCTGGTGAGATGAGGTACAGACTTTGGGATCCCGAATCCAGAAAGGTTGTCCGCAGCAATGATGTTCACTTTAATGAATCCAAATATCATTCTAAACCAGAGAGGGTTGAGGAGATTAGAAGAGTTGTCTTCCAAGAAGATGGACCTCCACGTGCAAGACAAAATGTCAGGGCTCAAGAGGAGCAAGGACAGGATAGAGTGGAACCACAGGTTGTGGCTGAGCCTGAGCCACCTATTGTGCGTAGATCTGGACGTGTCACGCGACCTCCTCATAGGTTTGTTCCATCTATGAACTATGTCATGTTGACTGATTGCAATGAGCCTTCATGTTACAACGAAGAAGTGCAAATGAAGGACTCCGAAATTGGCAATTGGCCATGCAGTCAGAGATGACAACTCTGCATAAAAACCAGACATGGAATCTAGTTAAATTACCACGGGGCAAAAAGGCTCTACCCTGTAAATGGGTTTACAGGTATAAGATCACCGCTCATGATAGTCAGCCAAAGTACAAAGCAATGCTTGTTGCCAAGGGCTTTAAGCAAGAACAAGGCATTGACTTTGATGAAGTCTTCTCTCCGGTGGTCAAGATGACTACATTGAGATGCTTTCTTGCATTGGTTGCCATATTAGATTTGGTGTTGCACCAAATGGATGTCAAGATAGCGTTCTTGCATGGTGATTTAGATGTGGAAATTTACATGCAGCAGCCAGAAGGGTTTATTGAGAAAGGCAAGGAAGATTGGGTATGCCAGTTGTTAAAGACTCTTTATGGCTTAAAACAATCACCGAGGGCATGGTACCATAAATTCCACAAGTTTATGCTTTCTCAAGGCTACAAACGTAGTGAGTTCGATCACTGTCTATATACAAAGAAGGCTAAGGATGGCAGTTGGCTGATCCTTATTTTGTATGTGGATGACATGTTGATTGCTGGCAAGCACTTGGAAGAAATTTCAGCTTTGAAGTCAAAGATGGCAAAATCGTTTGACATGAAAGACATGGGTGAGGCAAGTCATATACTTGGTATGCGCATTGAGAGAGACAGATCAAAGAAGTTGATTTGGTTATCTCAAATAGAGTATATTGACAAGGTTTTGCAACATTTCAATATGGAGAAGGGAAAGGCATTGAGTGTTCCATTGCCACCATATGTGAAACTTAGCAAACAAGATTGTCCTGTGTCTGAGGAAGAACATGCTGAAATGGATAAGATTCCATATGCGTCTGCAGTGGGTAGTTTGATGTATGCAATGATTGCTACTCGCCCAGACATTGCATTTGCAGTGGGAGTAGTAAGTCGATACATGTCAAACCCAGGCAAGAAACATTGGGAGGCAGTGAAAGGAATATTGAGATACCTGAAAGCTACAAAGAGTATGCGTATATGCTATGGGAGTCAGGAGCTAAGTGTAAAGGGTTTTACAGACTCAGATTATGCAGGTGACTTAGACAACCGAAGGTCTACGTCAGGGTATGTCTTTACATTGGCTGGTGGAGCAGTATCATGGCGTTCTAGATTACAAGATTGTGTTACTGAGTCTACTACAGAGGCTGAATATGTTGCAGCATCAGAGGCATGCAAAGAATCAATTTGGCTTAATCGACTAGTAATAGATTTGGGAATCGAAGAAGAGATGCCTGTGTTATATTGTGATAGTCAAAGTGCTATACAATTGGCTCGCAATCCAGTTTATCACTCAAAGACAAAGCATGTGGATGTGAAGTATCATTTCATCAGGGAAATGCTCGAGGATAAGCAACTTCAGCTTGTCAAAGTTCACACCACAGAAAATCCTGCTGATCTACTTACAAAAGGACTTCCCTCAGAGAGCTTTGCGCATTTTCGCAAGCAGTTAGGTGTAGGGTAGTACATCACTTCTCTACATCTCTTGTATATTAGCTTGGATAGTAGCTTCTCTCACACTTAAAGTACCACATTGGACTTTAAGTGGGAGGTTGTTGGGGTATAAAGCCCAATGTGGTCTCCCAGGTAAGTGGGCGGGCCGCCAGGTATGTACACATATTCTTTTGTAAAAACCTAATAAGAACTCACTATGCTCTACACATTACAGTAGAGCGAGTTCACCATATATCGTCGTGCTCTTCTTCTCGCACTCTCTCTCGCGTCGTACTTCCGCTCGTACTCCTTCAGAGGCATCTCTACAAATAGCATAACAGAAAACAACATGTCATTTGTTGCACAAGGGACTTAAGATTTCTAGGGTCAGTACGAAGAGAAGAAGTGCACAAAATACGGTTGTATTGCCTCTACTCGCTTGGTACTGACCTCAAACCATGCAAACAGGTGCAACAAATAGAGTTTACCTTCCCTTATTCGCTTGGTACTGACCTCAGAAAAGTGTAATAGCAAACATCATTTATGTTTTTTGAGCTCAGTACCAAGCAAACAGGTGCATAGAACAGAGTTTGCGTTCCCTTATTTGCTTGGTATTGACCTCAAAAAAGTGTAATAGCAAACATCATTGATATTTTTTGAGGTCAGTACCAAGAGAACAGGTGCATTGAACAGAGTTTGCCTTCCCTTATTTTCTTGGTACTGACCTCAGAAAGTGTAATAGCAAACATCATTTATATTTTTTGAGGTCAGTACCAAGCAAACAGGTGCAACAAAATACCAATGTGAAGTAGACGAACGAGAGCTCCAGTGAACTCAAGATGAGTCCATGCTGACCTAACTGTCATGTCGTGCCCTCCCATCACCTCCCCTAATCTGGGGGGGTGGTACCCCTACTTCTCCCTCCCATGTCTACCTCTCATGAAAATGCATGGCGGTCCTCCAACCCACTGCCTCACAGACCACTCATCAACCAGAACCTAGGCCCTGCTTTTCAGGCATGTCCGTCTAGTCTATTTACCCAACAGCTTTTCCAGAACCTCCCTCAAGGTTTCGTAGATCAACTACAAGAAGCTTGGAAAAGTGGTGATGCCTTTCCAAGGGACACTCTCGTAGCACCAGCATGCCCGCATCCGAGCCCTCCTCATGAGGTCCCCCCTTGGTCCTCCTCTGATGGTACCCCGAGCGTTCTCCACTGACATAGCCCGGGAGTGGATGCTATCCTCGAGGTAAGCCATTGGTAATTATGCCTGCCTCAGGTGCAGAAGAGCAGTGGAAGATATCCCACACCTTTTCCTCAACTGCCAACCAACACCTCCATCCTTTCCCCCCTAGTAAAAACCCTTGGTCACCAATTAGGGTGGAAACAACTAATCTTAGGAGACTCACCTGGCCTCCTCTCTGAATTTTGGAATAGGTTAAGGGCAGAATTCTTATGGATTATTTGGAATCTCAGAAATTCTTTCCTTTTTGTTCCCAATTTTCAAGATCTTATTTGCTGGATGCTCAATGCAGGATGCTAACTTCAAGTTGGAACAAATGAGGATCTATAGGCACAGAGTATCAATCCTCAAAGACCCTCTGGAGCTTTATGCAAGAACGGTTGAAGACCTGCAAGGATTGCTCAATGACAATGGCTCTCTAGATGTTATCTATAACTAGGTACACGAGATGAAGGATGAAGTGCTTGAGCTAGCCAGTAAATATGAGGAAGCCCTGAACTTTGCCAACAAGCTTCAGGAAGAGATAGACTGGATGTGAAGAAAAAGGATTAACTTCTAACTGTTTATTGCCAGTTGTATCCCCCGAAAATTAGTAGACCACTTTTTGTAAAGTTTGAAACTTGGCCTTTGGGCCTATCCCAGTGTTTTCTAACTCTCATCCCCCTCCATGGGTGTTAAGTTGTAATTTTACTTCTCCCTTATAAATTCAGAACGCGTATTTGGTATTAAAAAAAAATAGGTGCAACAAACAGGGTTTACCTTCCCTTATTCGCTTAGTACTGAGCTCAGAAAAGTGTAATAGCAAACATCATTTATATTTTTTGAGGTTAGCACCAAGCGAACAGGTGCATCAAAAAAAAAAATTCCTTCCCTTATTCGCTTGGTACTAACATCAGAAAAGTGTAATAGCAAACATCATTAATAAAGACGATGGTCAGTACCAAGCGAACATGTGCAACAAACAGGATTTACCTTCCCTTATTTGCTTGGTACTAACATCAGAAAAGTGCAATAGCAAACATCATTAATAAAGACGATGATCAGTACCAAGCGAACACGTGCAAGAAACAGAGTTTTCCTTCCCTTATTCGCTTGGTACTAACATCAGAAAAGTGTAATAAAAAACCTCATTAATAAAGACGATGGTCAGTACCAAGCGAACAGGTGCAACAAACAGGGTTTACCTTCCCTTATTTTCTTGGTACTGAACACACAAAATACAAGAGCAAAAAAGTGTAGTAGCATACCTCTTCACTGTGTGTAGAGTTCTGCGTCACTAAAGCACTATAGAACAGAGTAAGAGGAAGATGCACAAAAAGGAGGAGCACTAGAGAGTAAGAGGAGATGCGCAAAAAGGGTTGGGAGCAGAAAAGAGATGGTTTGCTTACCGCGTAGTGTTGACGGGGGTAGAGTTAAAATGATGGGCAGTAGAGGATGTGAAAAGAGACAGAAGAGCGCTCATCTGGGGCGAGGGTATAGTTAAAATGTTTGGCGGGGGTACTACCTCTAAACTTAGAATGCTTACCTCGGCGAGGGTGACAACTTCACTTATGCGCATGATTACACCCGAGATTGTGGTTGGTAGATCGTACTGCATGGGAATCTGAGCCCATTTATTACTGGTTGTCCTTGTCAGCACAACCCATGTGCCTTTTTTGAGTGACCGTTTAGAGTCAAACGCTGATCGCCCTTGTAGTCACCATCTTCATCTCCAAGTAGAACAAACAGATCGCCGTTGCCTTTGCCCTTTCTACGCTCTTCCCCTTGGCCACCTCTCGTGATCCTGCGTTGAGAAACCTCCACTAGTTTGAGTCCTTTGCTGTGGCGTCGCCATCACCCTTGCCTTTGCCTTTTGTTCCTCTTTCTCATGGCCACCTTCTAGTTCTTGCTCTCAGCGACCTGCGACATCACCATCCAACTTGGCGCCATTGGATATTGCAGAGACAAGTTCTTTCTCCCTCTCTCTCTCTCTCTCCCCCCTTCCTGTGTGCTGTTAACTGTGCGCACCAAAGCCACTCTGTTACAGGGTTAGACCACAATGGGAACAACACTCCAAGGGCCAAAGAGTGGTCATTAGGGTAAGATTAGAAGTCTCGCACCGCATGGTTGGAATAATTACTCCTTATGTGACCGTGCTTGAGTTGTTATTCAATGCTATGTTTGGGCATAGTGAGTGAGTAGGCCTATATATCTATTATTGATAACATTAAATGCTGTGTACTAATCCACCTATTCCGAATGGACGTGGGTACAACGGAAATTCAACTTGGGTCAAAACCAAGCGAATAGGGCCCTTCGGAGATTCTTGGGGCCCATATTCGCCTGGTTCTGAGTCAAGTGACGTCACTTATTATGACATTAGCGCACGGGACAGAAGCAAGCGAATAGAGACCTTGAGGGATACTCGAGGCTCAATATTCGCTTGGTTATGACACCAAATACATACCAATTTTGAATAGTAGTTTTGGCTTGCTTTTTCTTTCAGTCATGGGGATCATAGTCCCGGAGACAGACGTTGTGGGTACAACGTAAATTCAACTTGGGTCAGAACCAAGCGAATAGGACCCTTCGGAGATTCTTGGGGCCCCTATTTGCCTGGTTCTGACTCGAGTGACGTCACCTATTATGACATTAGCCCACGGGACAGAACCAAGCGAATAGAGACCTTGAGGGATACTCGAGGCTCAATATTCGCTTGGTTATGACACCATACAGACCAATTTTGAATAGTAATTTTGGCTTGATTTTTTCTTTCAGCATGGGGATCATAGTCCTGGAGACGGACGATGTGGGCGAGGATACATGTGAAGAAAAACTATTCACATTCTTATACAACGCCCATGCTCATCACCGTGCACCAGAACTATCACGAATGTTTAATGCAGAGTTTTCTATACAGAGGATTATAGATTTCTCATTTGAGTTCCTACAAACCCATTTGCAACAGTATGAGGCAGTCATTTGTGACAATTCCATGACAGTTGATGGCATGAGATATGTGCACCTAACCACCTTGACCCTGACAAGAGTGCTTCAAGGAGACTGAATTGCTGTTTAGAAAAATGTCCCTCCAATGCACTGCTTGTACAAGACATGTGTATGAAGCACTTCAAAAAGTTTCGCTTAGTGGAATTCTATCACGGGTTTGTCTGTTACTTATACTTGCAGACAGATGGTGAGTCAGAGACTTCCCAGTCACAACTTTTGGTAGTTGTCCATTGGCACCGGAGGAAGAGGTAGAGGATGTGGAGGTGCAGTTTGACCCAGAAGAAGAGAGGGTAGAGGTATTAAAGGAAACATTTGATGTGGGCTTAACTCTTGCTTCTCTTGCGGATGCAGCAATACGGTGCAAGCAAGAAAGCCCAAACAAGGAAGTGACTTTGTCTCTGAATTGCGCTCCCAGCTTTGCTATGGTAGGCGACACCCACTACGTTCTGCTCACAGATGTCATGCATGAGCTGAATATACGGGAGGACTATTGTCTAGCTGCAATTGTGAATTTTTGTGAGGCAGACATGGGATTTGTGGATGATGATGGAGTGGACCAACATCTTATTGCTGATACCGCTGTCCACGACTCACAGTTTACTTCAGGGTGGCAACTGATCAAAGATACATTCAATGAAGTGAAGTCTGGAGAGGAAAATTTTCCAACAGATGAGCAGTTTCAATCGACAATAAAACAACTCATCTTGGAAAACATGGGTAGGCCCGTGGCACCCAGAGCTCAAATAATGAATAGTTAGTCTATTCCCTTGTGGGGAAGGTTGATGCTGGAAATGGACAAGAATCGGATGGTAATTTTTAAAGGAATTCAGATGGTATTGGAGATGGCCCAGTGATTAAATATCATGATCAATCTTTTTGTTGATAGGTGCTAGTGTATGACGATAGTTTCCTTAGAAGAGCGGGAGGGTCACGGCAAGGGCTTGTCACTAGAGTACAAGGCAGGGATGCGGCGTTGTCTCACTACATCGGTTGTTTCAACCACAAATAGGTTTGTAGAAACAATTCAAGTACTTTGCAATTGTACTCATCTCACTTATGGCCCATAAATGCTTTACTATTTTTTTGTAGATCATAATATACCACAAGGAATACTCCAAGGACAATGCAAAGTTCCCACTATTTGCAATGAAAGTTATTACAAGATTGTGTGGTGGACACCCCCTCCCACTAAACGTAAAAAGACTAATTTTGATTGAGAAACAGTTTTCTCTACGTGTCTTTGGCATTGGGTATGGGTGCCAAGCACTCAGAGCCCCCTATTTCATGTCCTACACAACTTAGGATCTGGCTGCAGGGGTTGAAGACCCGGAGAGCTTAGATCCATACAACAAATGATTGTTTTTGAGGGAAAGAAGACGCCTAATGCCCATGGGGATGCTGCCATCAACAACAAAGCTTGCACATTGAAGAGGTACAAAGTGAGGATGAAGGAGGTGCATCGAAGAGGATAAAAAGAACAGACTCAGGTCCATCTTCTCCCTCAGTTCCATCTTCTCCCGCTCCTAGCTCGTGACTGTCGCCACCTGGCGTGGCGCTCCTCCACATTTGAATTTCCCCAAGACATCTGTTTCTTCTCTTTTGCAGATGTGTTGTAAAGGCCGTGTAATTTCTGAACTCTTAAGAAGCTCCTTCTGCCTTGCTCTATGAATTAGTTGTCTATAAGTCCATTGGTGTAACTCTAATAGGCTATTGGCATTATCCTTTCCTCCCCCATGTCTAGTGTGATTAAAATAACCTGTTCTTGCCATGTAGTGGGTTTTTTCCATGCCTTGTGTGGACCATATTGATAGTGAGCCGTATGTCTTGGCAAAATATGGACCATGGTTGAACAGTATGTGCTGCATTGAAATAAAACAAAATGGTCAGTAGAGTACAATTTAAAATTTTGTTTTGTATACGTAGAATTCTAACCCACCATGTAATGTGTGATATGTTGCCCACCCCACCCTGTAAGGTAAGCCTTCTTCCAATCCAGCAAGGCTGCTTGAAATGATGTGAGCTTACTTTGGTCCCAAGAATGCTACTCAACGTAGTGAAAAATTTTATCTAGTGATTTCCACACGTTCGCCTTGTGATTTTGGATTGCCCCACCACCAGCATTGTCTTTAACCACTTTATGTAACCGTTTCCATTTGTTGAACAAGTTTCTCCTTTATTCTCTATCTGAATCTTTGAGGCTAAACCCAAGAAACCTTCTGGCCTTCACACCACCTATCGATGCTTTCCTAGGTACCTTGTAACGACTATGAGACATCTTAGGGTCCTCTTCTATTTTGACATTGCCTCCATGCAAAGCAATGTTTGAGAGCACTACGTCTAATGCTTTGATCACTCTTTTCGGCTCACTCTCTGGCTTTAATGTCCATGCAAAACATATGTACAAATGAACCACTTTTTCAATTATTAAACAGAGTGCATGAAGTGTACACACGTGAACTCTACTCAGAGGAACATCAAGCACTGGCCTAAAAGTTTTATCTTGAAGATGTCTGTTGGGAGCTCTATTCTATTGCACACTCTCAAGAGATCGTGCATTAGCCATGCAATATAAGCATGGATTTGCCACAGCTGCTTCATGTGTTATGTTGTACATACATTTAAGAGTCTTTAAGTCACCTCCCATGTGCCATTCCATTGTGGGTGAAAGCATAGAATGGTGTCTAAATACTTGGTGTCCATGGACACCAAGTATGATGCTATGGATGACACCATAGCTGGGCTTTTAAGTCAATAATTTTTAAAAGAATATAGGTAAGATAACTGACTTCACGACTCCACTACTCGGATTGAAAGACATGGAGTGGTTAGCATGTGTGGACCTCTCCCTCTCTCTCCTTTTCTCTCTCTCTCTCTCTCTCTCTCTCTCTCTCTCTCAGATGGCCTCCAATGCCCATCTCCATCTCTCTCTCTCTCTCTCTCTCCTACTCTCCTGTTCAGAATATGGATGATGGAGACTCCCTTCCTCTCGCTTTGATTCCAACTCATACCTCCTCACAAGTAGCAATGGAGCTTCTTGAACTCAACAATGCAGCACAAATGGATTTCGGTTCGGATTTCGGTTCACTATTACAATCAGGAAGTTTTGTACGACTTCATTCATTTCAAACTACTGCAGACTGTTCCAGGATGGTGGATGACGGATTTTATGATGAGGCACATGGAATAGACACCATTCATACGCAGGTGCACTCCAAGAGAAAGGCTTGTCTAAATGAGGATGAAATTATTGCAGTGAGGAAGTATGAAGCACAGGCTAAACGTGAGTACAGAAAGCGATGTCGTGCAAGAAAGCAAGTACAGCCAACTGTCAACATTGGAGCGGAAGATTGTCATAGGGAGGACGTCGATGTACACACAAAGGAAGACAAGAAGAAACATACTATTCAAAATATTGTTCAGCACATTGTGAGACAGTTGCATAGTTATGGGAAAGAAGATATGCAATTCTTCAAGGTGTTTTCAATGATGATAGAATCTTGCCATTCTATGAAGATTTGTATCTTCCTGCAAATGGCCTTATTTCTGCGCTCAAGGTCTCCTTACAGGAATTAAAGATTCCAAAATCAGTTTGATGAGATGTTTTTGAAACGAAGCACATTCAGCATGCTGGTGAATGGATTACTGCATGATAATGGGAGCCAAGGTAGAGGTGTTACTCTACATAAAGTGGCAAAGCTATTAAATGTTCATTCAAGGAATTTATATTCAGCTTTGGGTAGACTTGACAGCGATCCTATGTCAAGTACGCTGAGGTTCGACTTATGCAAAAGGAAGTCTGGAAATGCTGGGTCCTTATCGGAGGAAATGAAGCAGACAATTATTACATTTTGGATAGAGCACAATAGGGTGTCTCCAAACAAGAAAGATATTTGTCGGAAACGATTGGGCAGAAAACATTATCAAGAGCATCCCATACACTTACTTGATGAATCTCAGGTAAACATGTCTCATTCTTACAATGAATAACTCTCAAGTGAAACATCTCACTCTTATGAATAGCTACCCATTGGGTGTTATGGAGTTGTGTACATCCTACTATATGTGATATGTAGCCAAGTAATGTGTCAAGATAGTCCATTGTCTCTACCTACGCTATTATGTGTGCTATATTGCACAAGTGTAGCCCAATGTCCCTGTCTATGCTATAAGTGTGCCATGTAAAAGGACTCTATTGTAGTAAGATAGCAACATGTGTGCTATACAGTAAAAGTGTGTGTAAGAATAGCACAATGTTCTTGTCTATGATATGATGTGTGGTATGTGAAAGAGCTATATTACATATTGAGAGAACTATGTGTGCCATATAGTGTTAGTGTGTGTAATAAGAGGCCAATGTCCCTATCTATGCTATTATGTCATAGTATTTCTTGCAGTATGAGTGCTATATAGCATAACTATGTGTAATAATAGCCCGATGGTCCTGTCTATGCTATTATGTGTGCCATGTAACAGGACGCTATCAGAGTATGACAACATCATGTCTGCTATATAGCAGACATGTGTGTATAATAGCATAATATACCTATCTATGGTATTATGTGTGCTATCAGATTTTATAATATTATGAGAGCACTATGTGTGCTACATAGCAGATGTTAGTGTAATAGTAGCACGGTATCCATGTCTATGCTATTATGTGTGCTATGCAGAGTGTGATATGTGTAATAATAGCACAATATCCCTGTCTATGCTCTTTTGTGTGTTATGTAGAAGAACTGTGTTATAATATGAGAGCACTATGTGTGCTATATAGCAGACATGTGTGATGTGTGTGTAATAACAACTAAAAATCCCTATCTATGCTATTATGTGTTATATAACAAAATTGAGCATGTAATGAAAGCTGAGTTATCTATCTATGCTATTATCTGTGCTATATAGCATAGATATATGTATTTATACCAATGCATCTGTAGCTATGCTATTATGTGCGATATATAACAAAATGTAATTCTAATGCATTTTTTTTTCAAGCAGACAGAGTATTTCTTGAAGTTTAAAGATAGCCACCCACATGTGACAATTGGGCAAAGGTCCTTTGAGAAGCTGAAGCCTTGGTTCGTGCAAAAGTTGAAAGATCAAAATACTTGCTGTTGTGTTTATCATATCAAACTGATGTATCTCAAAGATGCATTTAATGTTATGCGCTCATCTACTTTTGGTTTTCATGGGAGGTCATGTACATGTAAATGCAATGTTTGCAAATCAGATGGGGTGAATGCATAATGTCTTGCTGTTGAGCACTCGTTTTCAGGGATCACGAAGTTGTGGGAATCATGCGTATGTACAAAGGCTGAGGGGGATATGTTCCATAAACACACCTGCTTGATGGGCCAATGCAAAAACTGTGGTGTGGAAAAGATCAGCCTTTGTCCATGAGAACTTGTAGAGATGACAAAGACAGTTCCACTACAAGTCTTCGAGGACATTAAAGTTCAAACTAAGCATGGTCTAAGTAAGAGAAAGATGTTGTCACTCAAACTGGTGGCTTTAAGTGAGCTGACAGGGAGGATACAAGACGACATCATAATCTTCATTGAGCACAATTTCACCTACAGATGGCAAGCACATCAATACAGAGAATGTTTGAAGGTGTTTCTTTCAGATACCATTATATCTGTAGTAGACTTTACTGAAAATTACTCGTTCAAAGAGCAAAATGAAGTACAATCCATGCATTGGCATACAGATCAATGCACCATCCTTGTTCACATAACGTACATGCGTGACAACGAAGATGATAGTATTATCAATCATATGCATTTCTACATCTCCGATGATAGCAACATGATACGCTATTTGTCCAACATTGTTTTCTTCTTTGTGATCAGTGGCTTAAAGACCAGGGGCTGAATTTCAAGAAGCACTGGGTGTGGTCAGATGGTGCAACCTCGCAATTCAAGGCTGCAAGGCCATTTTACTTTGTTGCTAGATATTACCAACTAACAGGTACAGAGATGACATGGAATTTTTTTGGCTCTGGCCATGGCAAGGGGGAGCATGATGGCGTTGGCGCTGTGATAAAGAGAGCCCTTACACATGAACAACTCAAGAGTAATGGAGTTGTTCTTAGGCAAGTTGCAAACGTGGTTGCATTTTTGACGAGAACAATGTCCAATGATGCATGTAGCTCTTATGCACAATCCACTAAAGCAGGTCCTATTATAAACATGAAATTTTGGCTAGTAAAAGAGACAGAAGTGGACAAGTCTAATCTATGGGGTTGTGGGAGAGTACCAGGATCTCGATCACTCCATTGCATTTCAGGCTTTTGTCGTCATGATCCTACTCAATTAAGGACCAAGAGGCTTTCTTGTTTTTGTGATGCTTGCATGAAGGGCCATTTGAGGACTTGTTCCAACAAATCATATGTAGGCAAGTGGACACATAAGGCATTGAAACCACTCTCTAAGGTAGCAGAAGAGACTGAGGTACCAGAAGATGAAGCTGCAATGTTTGAGGGATCCCAGGATATGCTGAGTGAGTATCTCATTGAAGGTGATAACTTTGCAGTCAATGCAGACGCTGGCAATGCAGAAGGTGTAGAGTTCTTTCTTTTGAGATGTACAAAGAGAAAATGGATGACAGATTGCATCTTAAGAGATAAGTGGAAAAACAAATGTGATAAAAACACTTATGTTGTCACAGGGTGTTATTATCAACAGCAAGATGGGGACCCAAATCACTACACTCTACTTGATGATAGGGGAGTTACTAACATGTACTCTCACCTTGTTCAGGCAATCAAGTTTGACATGCCTTTGGTAGATGCTACCTCAAAGACATATTATTTATCTCCGGAAATACATGAAACCATTTACAATGACATGCCCTATGAAGCAGCATGATACCTATTTAACAGGCTTATATTATGTTCTATATAGCCTTCACCATTCAGTACCTCCTTACACATGTCCATTGTGCTATGTATCACATAGCACACAACCACACAGAGCACATAGCATAGAATCACACACATTTCACATAATGAGGTTACTATTGTGAACATGTTGCACCTTGAAAAAAGTCCATTGTCTCTACCTAAGCTATTATGTGTGCTATATTGTACAAGTGTGTGTAATAATAGCCCAATGTCCCTGTCTATGCTATAAAAGGACTCTATTGTAGTAAGATAGCAACATGTGTGCTATACAGTAAAAGTGTGTGTATCACATAGCACAATGTTCCTGTCTATGATATGATGTGTGGTATGTGAAAGAGATATATTACATATTGAGAGCACTATGTGTGCCATATAGCGTAAGTGTGTGTAATAAGAGGCCAATCTCCCTATCTATGCTATTATGTCATAGTATTTCTTGCAGTATGAGTGCTATATAGCATAACTATGTGTAATAATAGCCCGATGGTCCTGTCTATGCTATTATGTGTGCCATGTAGCAGGACTCTATCAGAGTATGACAACATCATATGAGCAAAATAAAATTACATCATATCACCAAAATAAAATTACATCATTCAATCATTAAGTTTAGAGAACTTTGAACACGTCAGTTTTTTGTATAGTAATTGCAAGTACATTCAGTGCGCAAAATGCTGTATACATGATTCCATAACCACAATCAGCCTTCCCTACATACTTCTCGTTGACTTCTATAGTGGCTGATGACACGAGCAGACACTATGTCCGAAGGATTTTCAAACTCGTTCATCTTTGCATAAGCATTAGGGCTGGGTGAGACTGTCCACTTGACTAACCAAGGGAACAATGTGCTAACCAGGTAAATTGGGGACTGTCAAATATCTGCTGGTTTAAATGAAGCAGGACAGACCTAAGTCTCGGGAGGGTTGAGCAGACACTTGTAGAGTGTGTCATCCACCACCAGTGTATTATCAGAGTTGAACTTAGGATGGTGCTTCCAAAAGTCTTTCAAACACTTGAAAAATATGGGCTTTGCATTATCTCTACATGGAGGGATCCCAGGAACTTCATTTAGATTGAAGCTCGCCTCTCTACACCCCTCTTGACCGATAATATCGAGGAAATGTTGTTTGTTCAGCCTAGGAAAGCATGCACTCAAAGCAAGTGCTAGATTGTCCTGGGTCATGCAGCTCCATGATGCAACTTGTTCTCTTTGCAGTAGTGCATGCAAAAAGATTGATGCATTGGGCCTGACCACATATTCAAATTGCATCTTTCCTGTAGCATTTGGCCCAGTGACTACCTGATACCTTGATCTTGCCCAATCAGGAATACTACTTCTCGCTATTCCTTTGTAGAAGGAGACCTTATACCTCCTTATGAGAAGCCCATTCACATCCAGTATGATGCATAAATTGTCCCTTCTCTTCTTGTCCTCAAAATACGCAGGAGGCAGTGCAACAATCTGTACTGGCATTACCACAAGACACGGCCTCTCTTGCCTCTCATATTCATGTCCATTTTTGCCTCTTTATCAGCATTCTTTGTACCTGCCTCATTTGTATCTATAGCAGCCGCTCGACCCATAGGGACCTCTGGACTTTTACCTTTGGTATTCCCAACAGTGGGATCTGTACAAGACTCAGTTGTATCATGTGCAACTGCCTCTTTCGTGTCCACAGCAGCCATGAAATTTTCTCCCATTGCCTCTCCCGATTGAGCTGCTCTGTCAGTGGGCACCTCTGTGCCTTTCCCTGCCTCATTGTTTTGCTCTATACATGCCTCAGTTGTATTATGTGTATTTGCCTCTTTCATGTCCGTAGCATCCACGAGAACTTCTCCCATTGCCTCTCCCGATTGAACTGCTTTGTCGTATGCCTCAGCTGTGTCGGCAGAAGCCGCGACATCACCGTTACCCACTGCTGAGCCTATTCTAGGTACTCTCTTAGTGAGGTCCTCCTCACCCAAGCCTCCCATATCTTCAACAGCGGCATCTGTACCCTTTGCCTCCTCTGCATCAACAATGTCATCAGCTGCATCACTTGGACAGACCACCTCGACTTGGGCTGTGACATCACTTGCACCCACTGTCTCACGTGTTCCAGCTTCTCTCTCAATGAGGACCTCCTCATTCATGCCTCTAGTATCCTCAACAGTGGCATCTGTACCCATAGGCACAACTGCATCAAGAAGGGCATCCATGACAACTTGAACAATACTTTCTGTTCCACCATCATTAACATTGCCATCAGCAGCAGCATCTGTGCTAGCATCAACTTCCATAGCATCCACAATGTCATTTGTGTAGGCATCAACTACCGTAGCATCAGCAATGGCATCTGTGCAGGCATCAACTGTAGTAGCATCATCAATGGCATCTGTGCCAGATTCAACAGTGGCATCTGTACCCATAGGCACAACTGCATCAAGAAGGGAATCTATGACAACATGAACAATACTTTCTGTTCCACCATCATTAACATTGCCATCAGCAGCAGCATCTATGCTAGCATCAACTTCCATAGCATCCACAATGTCATTTTTGCAAGCATCAACTACAGTAGCATCAACAATGGCATTTGTGCAGGCATCAACTGTGGTAGCATCATCAATGGCATATGTGCCAGATTCAACAGTGGCATCTGTACCCATAGGCACAACTGCATCAAGAAGGTCATCTATGACAACATGAACAATACTTTCTGTTCCACCATCATTAACATTGCCATCAACAGCAGAATCTGTGCGAGCATCAACTTCCATAGCATCCACAATGTCATTTGTGCAGGCATCAACTAGTGTAGCATCAGCAATGGCATCTATGCAGGCATCAACTACCATAGCATCATCAATGGCATTTGTGCCAGATTTAACTGTGGTGGGGGTGGGTAATGTACCCTTTTCAAGTTTAGCACGGTCAACATCTGTATGCACATCATCATGCACAACCTGCACATCAAACTGCATTAGTCACATTTGGAACAAATTCAGCAGTACTAGTAGGTGTGCAGGGATCAACTATATGAAAAGACTCTTTTTTTTTGCCCGTAACCCCCCTGGAAGCTGTAGCACCCCCTCTTGGATTCTTCACAGGATAAGACTGAGCCAGTGAACCTACAGACCCCTCAATTGTATCAAAAGACACTTTTTTTTTGCCTGTAACCCCCTTGGAAGCTATAGCACCCCTTCTTGGATTCTTCACAGGATAAGACTGAACCAGTGAACCTACAGACCCCTCATCTAGAAACCCTGAAGAGCGAGTGTGTCTCATGCAAGTTCCTCTTTGTTCAGCTTCTTGATTATCTACGACAAGAGAAAGTAGAAACATATTACTAAACATGTACAGAAAATAAATCAAATAGTTTGCAACTACTCGATGCAAAGAATTAAGAGACATGTCACTAAAAAATTCCAACACTTGATTTATCAATGAGCATGGATACAATAGGGGTGCAATGGATTGCACATGCCTTCTAAAGACATCTTCTAATTGCATGAAATTACAACAAAAACACACTCAGCTCTTTGCATTTGGTTTCTTTCTCTTCCTAAATGAATCAAGAGGTATATCCATTGTGGGACTTCCACCTAAGTTCTTGGGAGTCGATTTCTTGCGCTTTGGTGTTGGCTTCTTCCCCGCTGGAGGGGGCGTTGCTTTCACCGCATCTGCAACTGCCTCATCTGATGCTTCATCTCTAGTGTCCACACTTGGTTATGCTTTGGCACTCAACGGAGAACGCGACAGCCTTCTTGGAGTTAGTTGTTACCTAGGTGATTTGACTGCAGAAGACTTTTCCATCAAGATGTCTTCAACTACTCCATGTACTGCATCCCCTACGGTAGACTCCGCTTCAAGGGCTGGCTACATCCCTCGGGTAGACTCCGCTTCAAGGCCTGGCTGCATCCCTGGGGTAATCATGCCATTCTTCCTGGTGGAATGCATCGTCTTGTTGGAGCAAGCATGCGATGGTTGTTCTACAAAGCAAGCTATTTACAAAGTCTCACTTGGAGTATCCCAAAATACACACATAAATACTCATTTTGGTACCTACCAGTGGCCTGCGTAGAGACTCTCTCTGTTTTTTTCCTCAATGATTCTTGTATACAGGTCTCTGCTGCGATGTCTGTACCTGCAAATGATTTCATTAAATGCAAGAGTTTAAACTACCAATGGAAAGTGGGCCTGCAATACTAGTAGTAAATAATTGACACAGTGACTACCTGCACTTGATTCTTTCATCTCACTCTTCACCTTCAGAACAATCATATGCTTAGCTCTAGGGGGAACATACATGTTGCAATCTAGTGCAACACAATAGCCATAGTCCCTACATACATGCGCGAAGTATAGCATATGGTACACATGGGTGCAAGGCAGGGAGAATATATCCAAGCTTCTGGCATCGAACGGGAATCCACATCCTACACAATGGTAGAACCCATTAAGTGCCACATCGCTAATGCTCTACTTAAAATCCACAGGAGGAAAAGGATTCATCAAACTGGCTCCCACGTTATGTGAAGTCCTCTCCATGGTAACACAAAATTTAAAGTGCTCTGATTCCTATGCTATGTTGGTCTCTACTTCTGCAAGTAGTGCCTGTGAAACAAAGAAGATGTTGACCGTTGGGTCAACAACACAACATAACTCAAGTTTCGTACCAAAGTCTTATCTTTTGCGAGTTATGAAATGCTGCGGATTATGGCTATAAACGTCATTTGTAATGAGTAGTTATTCTAGTTTCAGAAGCCGGGGTGCAATGGCACTTCCAGATTGTAAATACAAAGCCATTTGACCCTTTCAACCCCATTCTTTGTTAAACCTAAGGTAGCCTTTGTATATAAGGTACCTAGGTCATTTTGTAAAGGAGACTTTAATCATAATCTAAACTTGAGCGCTGCCGTCTACTGTGTGTGAGAGAGAAAGAGAGTGAGCGTGAGCTTTATCCTCTCGCTACGCCCGGCTCGCTCAACACATTGGAGATTCGACTGCACCATTGCTGTAGGCTTGAGGAGAGCTACGTGACAACGCCAAGCATTCCACGTGAGACGAAGTGCACACGCCGACGCATCTACGAGCTATTTGTGGTCGTAAGTTTATCAAACGATGTCTGTTTTCTGCGTGCTAGTAGTCTATAGAATCGTGGCGACATTCAACACATTGGAGATCCAACTACACCATTGTTGTAGGCTCGAGGAGAGCTACACAACAATGCCAAGCATTCCACGCGAGAAGAAGTGCACACACCGACGCATCTACGAGCTATTTGTGGTAGTAAGTGTATCAAACGATGTCTATTTTCTGCGTGCTAGTAGTCTATAGAATCGTGGCGACATAAGCTACGCATAGGTACTCATAAATTTCAGTTTCGGGCACTTTCAAAATTCTGTTATTTCATCCTACACGTTTTCCACATATGGGTTTAGAGTGAGGGTTTCGAGTGTAGAATCTTAGGGACGGGTGTATCCTAGTGAGGGGATGGTGTTCCTTAAGTTTCGTATGAATCTGGCATGATTAGGTGAGTTACCTTCCGTATGTGTGTATGTGGCTAGGTGGTGTAGTTGAGAGCAGTGAGGTTCTTGATTGTGGTATAGTTGGCCTTCTAGAGTGTTGTATGTGTAGGATGGTCTCAGCGTGACAAGCTAAAGAGATTTCCTCCGTGTGCCTATCGTGTCATCTGTGTCCTCGATTGACATTATGTTGATCTAGGTAGTGTTTGCATGCACTTCATGGGTGTGTGAGTCGCTCCTCCAACATTGGCGCCATTGCCAGGGACACAAGGACCTAAGTAGGTTTCCTACTAACACTCGTGTGATGGTTGCTTGATTTAGTTTCGGCTAAAGAAAGCGTTTTTCTTAAGTGGATCTGGAAGAGGATATTTCACGATCAAGTGGATAGCCAGGAAGCGTGTGTCTTGCCGAGGGTCTGCGACTAGATAGTTTTAGTTAGGATCTGTGGATTAGAGTAGTTGTTGGTGGTCGAGTGATTTGTGAGGTGATAAAAGCGTTTACTAGTCCGTGTGTGGCAGTGAAGCGTTTTTCTACTCATAGATGCAAAACCCCATATGATTTGTAGGAGTAGCTTTAGGTAAGTGATCCGATTCTGATCTAGAGCTATTTAGCACTGAATTATTTGCTAAAGTGCTTGATTGCATTTGAAATCACGGAAAAGTGTGCTTTTGAGGGTAAAAATGCATTAAACAAGCTTTTGTGGATATTTTTGTATGACTGACTGATGCTGTGCATATAAAAGAGCATTTGCAAGGGTTCTGTGAAGAAAACCTGCAATTCTATAAACATAGACATCCTACGCGTAGGATGTCTCAAGGGGGTTCTAGAGACCAAATTTGAAAATTCTGACTGCACCGGTGTGTTCAGAAGGGGGGGTTTACCCTAAGTATATATTGAAACTAGAGTTTTGACCAACTCTTGACACCCAAAAGACCAAAGACGAAGTGTCAAAAACGCGAAAACAAGAAACTTAAGATTCTGAGCACAATTTTGCATAAAAACCGGTACGAATGCTTGAAAAGTAGTGCTCAAGACTTGGGGATGCGTGTGGATGAATTCTGCCAAAAATTTCATCAGTAGACATCCTACACGTAGGATGTCTAGAGAGTGATTCTAGAAGCAAAAATCAAGTTTTGACATCATACCCATATTCTGCTTGTTGTGTTGGACACACACACCAAAGCTCATGTCATTTGGACATATAGACTGAGAGTTAAGGGGATGTTACTCTTTCAGAGAAATATTTTCCCAAAAGTGGTGATTCTGAGCAATTTTGACATCCAAAATTTGTTGTGATCACATATTCTTGTTATATGCATCAAGAAGCACCTTGGGTAGAAACAGAAGTCCATTCTGAGAAAAAAAGACATCCTACACGTAGGATGTCTACAGGGTGATCTGGGCATTTTTTTGAAAATCTGAGGTTACAAGTGTGTTCAGAAGGTAGGTTTTACCCTATTTTCACCTGGGAAGGGAAACTTGACCATATCTTGATAGGATAAGGCCAGATAGACTGAAATTGCCAGACATCCTACCCAATTTGTGCCAAAACATTATTTTGAGACCAAAACCATAAGATGGCTGCATGAACATGTCTTGAATGATATATTGAGTGACTGAGCGGGGTTTCACCTCATTTGGGTGAGAAAATTGGGATTTAAGTAGACTTTAGCATTTTTGGGGTCTTTTGACATCCAAATTAAAAACTAAGCATAACATTGGGTTGCTGACATCAAGGGGAAGCTGTAGGACAAGTCTGGGGTCAAATAGGCCAAAAAGACATCCTACGCGTAGGATGTCTTCTGTGTGATTTTGGACTCTAAACAAAATTCTGAGCATACCACAGTGATCAGCACCTTAAGGAGAGTCCGTGGTTCAAATTTGGGGCAATTCTGAGGAGTTAGACATCCTACGCTTAGGATGTCTAAGGCATGATTTAGAGGCCAAATTCAAATTGTGGACATAGCAGGGTGTTGTATAGCCTTAGGCAAGCCTCCTAGTCAATTTTGATCCAATTTGGAGTTGATTTGACTTAGGAATTCATCAGAACAGACATCAAGCTTTTGGAACAGATTCTTGATCATTTGACCAACCTATAGGTGTCAGAATCAAAAAGTAAAAATAGTTATGAGCTTAGCATATCAAGGGGAAGCTACAGTGCAAGTTTGAGCTGAAACAGAGAAAAAAGACATCCTACGCGTAGGATGTCTCCAGGGTCATAAAGTGGTCAAAATTCTACTTTGGCCATATAGGGAGGTTCTAAGTGTCTCAAGGATTCCATAACTTTTTTTCAAAAGTGAATTTGGACCTTGTTTGGCCTATTTACCAAGCAAAGACAAGAATTGTCAGACATCCTACTCTTGGAGTGCACTAGAAGCTTATGCAGCCCAAATCTTGACCTATTGGCATCCAAATTCAATTTTGAGCATACCATTGGGTTTCTGAGTTCAAACCAACCTATGAGCACACCACTGTGATCAGCACATCAAGGAGAAGCTGGGGTGAAAATTTCAAGTCATTCTGAGCAAAAAGACATCCTACGCGTAGGATGTCTCAAGGCCATTTTTAGGTCCAAATGAAATTCTGAGCATACCATTGTGTTGCTGGACTTAAGGGGAGTCTTTGGACCAAATTTTGTTAAATTCTGAGCATATAGACATCCTACGCGTAGGATGTCTCTAGGCCAGTTTTAGGGGCCAACTGTACTTTTGACCATACAGGAGTGTTCACAGTGTCACAGAGATCTTAAATCTTCTTATAAAATTGAATTTGGACTCATTTTGACCATTCTAAACTGCATTTCACTGTTTTGGCCATAACTTTCACAAACGGTATCGGATCGGAAAAGTTTTTATATCAAAACGTAGCTTGAGAGCGGCTCTACAGATCTTAGAGAAAAACTTGAACTAAATGTATGCCGATGGCAACCATTTAGTTCAAGTTTGAAAAAAAGTTGTCGCTTGAGGCCTCAAAATACATCTGCAAGTTAGGGGTGTCTGAAAGTGACAATTTGCGAGAATTGTGACGAAACGGTTGCGGTTTTGGACATAGTTTCAACTTTTCCCTAACCTAAGAACTTGAACACAGTGGACTAAGTCTACTTGAACCAAGCAAAAGCTCTTAAGCCCAGAAATCATGTCTACCCTAGATTCAAACGCAGCTTACACAAGCTTGGAGATCCCAACGATAGAGGAATATCCTCCCACAATGGATCTTCCAAACTTGCAATTGATAAAGATCCATCTTGTTGAGAGAGTTTGGATGATTGGTCATGAGAGTGAAGGACTATATAGATACATTGACAACAATGAGGTCAATCTTTATAGGTGCTCAGATCCATACCTAGAAGAGATAATGGATTACAAGCTCTTATATGTCTACACATACGGAGTCGACTGTCAATGGAGATCTATAGTTGTCGACAAGTATGAACGAGAATACAAAGTTGTAGAAAACACAAATCCACAGACTGTACTAGAAAGAGGTGGATATTTGGTCAATGAAGGACCACAAATGCCTCCACCAAACTTCTTGGAATTCCTATATTAATTCCAAGAAGAGAGCCACCAGGATTCCCTTCAAGAGCGATAACGAGAGAAGGATTGGGAGAGTCTCTGGTTAGACTTGTAGACAATCAACGAGTTAGACCATCCGAAGTCTAGAAATGGGTAAACAGAAAATACTCCGGAGATAAAGATCCGAGAGATCACGTAACGGCTTTTAGAAGAGTGATTAGAGAAGAGGAAGTTTCAGATTTTGCGATACAGTTTGCGGGATTTGGATTGACTCTAGAAGATGATGCAGCTACATGGTTCGACTCGGTGGAAAAATGGGATTTTGAGACCCTAGATGAGATGTTTGAGGAGTTTATTGAAGAATTCTCACCAAAAGGCATTGCTCACAACACGGTCTCGCAAATCCATAGATTCAAACAGAAAGAGAATGAATCAGTACGCAAAGCATCATTACAGTTCAAGAGATATGTTAAGCTCTGTCCGAGAGTGGAATTACCTACACAAGCATGACTGATGCTGATCTTTATCTAGGGAATGAGACATACGGGCCTTCAGAAGGATCTGCATATGATAAGGAGAATGACGCTAAACGAGTTGATCAAAGAAGCTCTTTATCTAGTGGATAACTGTGAGGCATACAAAGAAAAGGACTTAAAGAGTCAAGGAGATGACACATCCTCTCAGCACAGTGTTTCACAGATAAGTGAGTCCATTTCCAAGCCAACGGCACCTATTGATCAAGAAAAGCTTATCGACGACTTGGTCAAGAGGTCGATTCCTCTTGTAAGGTCTGATTTGGGAGAGCCGAAGTGGTGTGAAATTGAGAGAAAATGGAAGAACCATACGGAGGAAGAGTGCTATTATAGCATGGAAAATGCTAGGGAGAGGTATGTACAACCTGTTCCAGAAGCACCAAGACCAGTAGGAGTTTTAAGGCCATAGCTTGTCTTAGGACAACAACCTCCGCTGCCAGGTGCTAGAATGCTGGTAGACATGAGATACATGCCAATGATGGAATCATCAAATAAACCAACGCCAGTACCAGCTACAATGTGGTATAGCAACCAAAGTGAGCACTACCCTTCGGAGCAACAAAATGTGAGAGAAACACATGGAGTGGTGAGGCCGGTACAACCTCCACCTCCTAGGTTTCACTCGAAAGAAACAAGGTATGAAATGGACGAAAGGACATTGCGATTCATTGCAAATAGCGGCTTATCTAGGTCAAAGCTTGCTTATAGCCAAGAGGAAATGCTAAAAGAATCTCCTCAACCAGAGACAGATTGTCACAAAAGTCGTGACAACCAGTTGGTCAAACAATGTCCTCATATGGAGATCACTGAAGTAAATGCCTATTGTCTTGAATGTGGCATCACTCACTTGATCCCCGATTGCCCGAAAAACCCAAACCAAATTAGGAAAATTACGACAAATGTATTAGGGATTGTTCAGCTCCCTAGTAGCTCAGAAAATGAAAATGTTGTACCAGTTCAAGAAGTTACGAGAGCACAAGCTCAAAAGAAAGATGATGAGAATCCAGAGACAAAGAACACGGAAAGTGATAGGAGTCCAAAGACAGATGATGGACCAAAGACAGACGCACCTAGTCAGAAAACCAAGAGTAAACAAATTAGTTGGAAAGGTAGAAAGACTAGGATGAAAGCACGCAGGGAACGAGAGCAAAAATCCCTAGCTGAGAAGCTTACCAAAGCTGAGGAGAAGATAAAACAACATGAGGAAAAGGAGGCACCTTCTCTTACACAGATGGTTAAACCTCTAGAAGAACCATCCATGGATGAGAAACCGAGAAGTGCTAGTTCAAGAGGATCTGTGTTGGGAGAGAAGGTTAATGAGACATTAGATGCCCTCTTGAAAGCCTATGATGTGAGACTCAAAAACAACCAAACCCAAGAACACAGGTGGATGACATATCCCTATGTGGAACTAGAAAAGCAAAGGTTTGAAATGTGCCAGAAAATGATTCAAACAGCCCAAGCTTTGCTAGAACCACCAGTTGCAAAACCTGAGGATGTGATCCGTGTCATGCCTACACAAGTAATCCCACCAAACCAGGAACTAAAAGAGCCAGATTCTAGTCATGAGCCAAACCTCAAAGACCCAGTATTAGAACCAAGGGTAGTACTCAATACCACGGATAACTCTTCCGAGGGATTTCACCAAGCTATACCTGAGGATTGTAAAGAGATAGACGGTCTTGACGAATTGTGGAAACAAGTCAGAGAGGCCAATGAAGCCGATGACCTAAGAAAACGAGTAGACAAGACTGGTGATGAACGAGGAGTGTTTCTACCACCAATAGAGGAATTTGAGACTGGATCTCAAATGAATCTAGACGTGCGATCGTATTGGGGCAAAAAAGGATCTGTACAATCTATGGATAGTCAACCCCATTCGCTAAGAACACTACCGTCCTACATGGGAGAGTACGAGACCAAGTCAGATGTGGTTGCAGTCCCATCACAGAGACTGTCTCCCAACAAGGCCATCGATTCTAAGGGGCTAGTAGATATTCTATCTACCCTAGTCACCTGTACAATAATGTTAGCCGAGTTGCTCAGAATAAGACCAAACATGTGGGCTAATGTGGGTAAATGTCTAGAGAAATTTGGTGTAAAAACCCCAATGACTCAAATCGAGGAAGGCATCAAAGAGCTTGAAATGCCTCAACTAAATACTAGGCCAGTGCCATTAAACAAGGTAGGCGAGTATTACGAGGGAGAAGATGGAAATAGCACCCTTCCTGTGGAATTCAATAATGTAAAAACCATGGCAATCCTTGAAAGTGGAGCTGGTGTGGCCATTGCAACCAAAGAGGTTTGGAAAAAATGGGGAAAACCTGCCTTGATATCCACACGAATGACCCTGCAGCTTGCAGACGGACACAAGGAAAAGCCCCTAGGACTGCTAGAAAAAGTACTTGTTACTTCTTGTGGCATTGAATATGAACACACTTTTGTTGTTGTTGACTTTGGCAAGAAGAACAACTATGACATCATTCTGGGAAGACCATTCATGCGACAATTGAAAATGGTCCAAGATTGGGGTTATGACCATATGTACCTGAGACATATGGAAACCATAACAAAGATAAACTTGAGGGACCATAGCTATAGGGATGTGACGAGAACACCGGTTGAGGAGTTTGATTCCGCCATAATAGCAGGATCAGAACTTCCAGCTTGGTTAGGTAAGCCTAAAGAACTGTGGATGTGTGGAGCTTCACAATGTGGTAGCTTGAATGTGAGTAATGTATCCTAGAGCGGGTTATAGAGGATAGGGACTATATCCCAGAACCATTTCCTGAAAAGAGTTAGAGCCTTTTGGATGGGAACACATCTTGGCTACTCTGGACGTGTGCGCCGTGGAGGATGCTCCCACAACAAAGTTTTGTGATGAAAATGGCTATGATGTCGTTCCTTATTTTGCAGTGAGTGTAATCCAGGAAAACGAAGAGAACCAGACATCAACAAGCTCTCGACATAAGGAGCAAACAAAGAAATGTGGAGAATCAAAAGATGAAGAAGACGGCGAGTTCTATGACTCTGTAGAACACTTCATCAAAAGATGAAGAAGACGACGAGTTCTATGACTCTGTAGAACACTTCGAGCTTCAAGAAGATCAACGACTTGGGAATCAATGTCATCGCTACACAAATAAAGTGCATCAAAAGTGGATTCCAAAGTCGTCGGTGAAGACACAGCCACCACAAGCATCCTCATACATGGCTCCTAATAAGGATGCAAAGACTCAGCTAGGAGGAATACGACCAGATCAACGAGCTAGCAATGCTCTAATCAATGGGCTAGAAAAGTCCTCCAAGAAACTACCACCCACGAGCAAACAGACATTAAATTTCCACTACCAGCTAAAAAACATGGGAAAGTACAAGAAGTCAACCTTGCAGAGGATAGTAGCGATAGTGATGAATCTTACGACATCCCCTATCATCAACTCAAGCCATCACTATCACCAACCCCTTCAGCAAAAACCATGACAGGTCAAAATAACAGGACAACAAGCCAAAGCCAAAAAGCTCGACAAATCTGGATATCCAAAAGCCAGATCGACCAAAAACAGATATGGATCAAGAAGACAAAGATCTCTAATGACAAATCACAAGATCCAACACCAAAAAAAAAACAAGGAAAGCGTGCACGAACGGGTAAGAATATCACAAAATTGCAAGCTTTCACAACTCAGGTTTGGGCTCCAACGAAGTTGATTCAAGCACGAAAAAGTCAAGAATTCATTTGGATTCCAAAACAACCACAATATCAACTTTCAAAGCCTAAATCCCGTCCCCAACCAAGCGTACAAGGGCTGAAGCAAAGACCACTGTTGACTCACACAACAAAAAGGTGGATCCCAAAGAAGTCTCTTCAAACACAAACAAAGCATGGGCAAGTATGGGTTCCCAAACGAGAGCCAGCAACAAAACAGCCAATAATCGCAAAGAAATGGGTCCCAAAGAAGAACAACAAAACTGCTGTCAGTGCATCACCGCTTGAATTCTTACAATTCTTCCTACGATTACAGTACTATTAGAAGAGAGCAAGTCGCTTCAATCAACCAACGATACAGGAGCTTCAAAGACCATTACATTGCTTAGAATAGGAAGCCTCACCAACAAATGCCAATAAGCAAATTGCTTATACCCACATCTTGCACAACATAAATGTTTTCCATGCATTGACTGTGTATGCATAATAGGGCTACATTACAAGGCCTGCATAGGCACAACTTTTAATTGCCCAAGTACAACACATACCCTTTGCGATACCCTGTCGTAAAGGATGACTCCAAATAGGAAGGGGGGAGGCATTCTGAACGTGGACCTAACATTATGACTATTAGAGGGCAATGTATTGTGAGATGCATTGAATTTTTGCTTTTTATTGTGATAATTTTTTGACGAAATTTAGAGTATATGCCCTCATAGTAGTGTTACACAGGAGTATGGGGAAAAAATCCATATATGAGCCCCTAGGGACATGTGTATAGTGTACATAGCATTTAGATTTCTATTTGAATGATTTTTCTTTTGTTAAGTTTTTTTAAAGATTTTTTTTGTTGATTATTAAGAAAAAATAAAAAAATTAATAATCCACATGAAGAAAAGACTGACGAGAGGCCTGAGCACTACAAAGAGAAGAAGGTACAGGGAAACGATGAAACTTCACGAAGTATGTCTCAGCAGCCACTACAACAGTCGAAGAACTTGTCACAAAGCAGTGTCAACATGCAACCGACAAGTCATACAAGTCAGAGTCGAGTAGCTAAGCCACAAAATGAGTGAGGTGTTAGTCCCAAAGCTTCAAGTAATATTCTATGTGGTCTAAGCGTCTTAGCTATTCTAGGTATTGCTCAAGCTGGAAGAGTTGAGCATATTTACGTTGTGTCGCTCATGCTGGTATAGATGAGCAAAAGAGTCGAAGTCTAAGTACTTAAATCTGGTTAAGTGAAGGAGAAGGTCCAAAAGACACTCACGTACTGAGCATAGTGAGATACGAGTGGAGAAACTTCTACATCGACAACCCTTCTTGGAAAGGTGGAAGATATTGAGACATCTTTTGATGTCACATGTGCTACATTTATTCCTCGAAACACCCATCATCTCCTTTTTTCACATTGCATGCTTTTGTTGACAAATTTCTCATATGCATATAGAGTGTCCCATAATTGGCACTAGCATCAGGCACTCTTTCCGTGTTTCACCCAAGCACTCACCTTTCATGAACATGTACTTCACGTTCAACTACTCAACTCCAATAAGAGCGTATACCAAAGGCATTTTTTTCCCACCGGGTTTTTTTCCTTTGGTCATCTAGGTTTCAGACCCTAATCTAAAGACACCTATCACCACCCTCTTGTACATATTCCTTCTACATCAACAATAAGGAAATGCTACTCAAATCAATTGACAAATGAATTGGAGCACCAATTTCAGATCATAGCATACTTCTCCTCAATGGCGAGTCGAAGAATGGCCTACAATGACAAAGCGGCACACAACACTAACAACATGATTGCACAGGAACAAAGAAGTCCCCAATGAAGAAGAGCAGACATAAAAGTAACCAGAGGATCTCAAAAGATGAATGGTTATGATAGATGTCCGCTCTAATGGATCATAGTTCTTGTTGTGGTTCGACAAAGTTACAAACAGTGCAACAGATGAAGCCAAAACGACAGCAAAGACCACATCGCCATCGACAATCAGGTCATGTCGGGGACGACATGAACACGGAAGGGGGGAGTGTTGACCGCTGGGTCAACAACACAACATAAATCAAGTTTCATACCAAAGTCTTATCTTTTGCGAGTTATGAAATGCTGCGGATTATGGCTATAAACATCATTTGTAATGAGTAGTTATTCTAGTTTCAGAAGCCGGGGTGCAATGGCACTTCCAGATTGTAAATACAAAGCCATTTGACCCTTTCAACCCCATTTTTTGTTAAACCTAAGGTAGCCTTAGTATATAAGGTACCTAGGTCATTTTGTAAAGGAGACTTTAATCATAATCTAAACTTGAGCGCTGCCGTCTATTGTGTGTGAGAGAGAAAGAGAGTGAGCGTGAGCTTTATCCTCTCGCTATGCCCGGCTCGCTCAACACATTGGAGATCCGACTACACCATTGCTGTAGGCTCGAGGAGAGCTACGCGACAACGCCAAGCATTCCATGCGAGACGAAGCGCACATGCTGACGCATCTACGAGCTATTTGTGGTCATAAGTGTATCAAACGATGTCTGTTTTCTGTGTGCTAGTAGTCTATAGAATCGTTGCGACATAAGCTACGCATAGGTACTCATAAATTTCAGTTTCGGGTACTTTCAAAATTCTGCTCTGTCATCGTACGCGTTTTCCGAATATGGGTTTAGAGTGAGGGTTTTGAGTCTAGAATCTTAGGGACAGGTGTATCCTAGTGAGGGGATGGTGTTCCTTAAGTTTTGTATGAATCTGGCATGATTAGGTGAGTTACCTTCCGTATGTGTGTATGTGGCTAGGTGGTGTAGTTGAGAGCAGTGAGGTTCTTGATTGTGGTATAGTTGGCCTTCCAGAGTGTTGTATGTGTAGGATGGTCTCAGCCTGACAAGCTAAAGAGATTTCCTCCGTGTGCCTATCGTGTCATCTGTGTCCTCAATTGACATTATGTTGATCTAGGTAGTGTTTGCATGCACTTCATGGGTGTGTGAGTAGCTCCTCCAACAGAAAACAACACATTTAATTTAAGTCTCAATAACCCAACAAAAGCAGATTGCTGAAAAGAATATGCAGCGTGAATCTTATCCCTTATTTGCAATACCACATATAAGACAAGCACTTACTCTATATGCTATAAACACAAGCTTGATGTGGTATATGATATGCACTGTGCTATATAGCACATAGCACAGTCCAAGTATAATGTGCTATAAGTGCTACATAGAGTATGCACTGTAGATCATAGCAGAGAGACTTTTTAAAATACTAGATATAGCCCAAACATTTTCTCTATATGCTATATAGCACAAGCTTGTTGGGTATATGATATGCAGTGGGCTATATGAGACATAGCACATAGCATATAGCACAAATATTGTGCTATGTAGCACATATCACAATTAGAGATGTGCTATGTAGCACATAGCAAAAATAGAGATTGTGCTATATAGCACAATTCACTATTCCACACACTCCAGGGCTATATTGTGAACATATAACACACAAAATATGCTATTTAGCACATAGCACATAAAAATATTGTGCTATGTAGCACATATCAATATTTAACACACACTTCAGGGCTATACTGTGAGCATATAGCATACAGGTATGCTATGTAGCACATATTACACATGTCCATTGTGCTATGTATCACATAGCACATAACCACACAGAGCACATAGCATAGAATCACACACATTCCAAATATATGAGGGTACTATTGTGAACATGCTGCACCTAGATTGAACTATAAAGCACATAGCACATAACCACACATAGCATATAACCACCCACTCCATGAAGATGATGGCTATGTTGTGACCATTTAGCACATAGCACATAGCATATAGCCACCCACTCCATGAAGATGATGGCTATGTTGTGACCATATAGCACATATTTTTTGCTATACAGCACATATTTTTTGCTATATAGCACATAGCAAAAATAGAATATGCTCATACAGTCCATAACCATACAATCCATAACACTCTAACCACATAACCACATGGAAGTGAACCACATACTCCAAAACAAAGTGAAGCACATGTAGGAGGGTATGCACCTTTGCTTTAGCCACATTGGCTTCTAATTCAGCAACGTTCTCTCTAGTAGTACTTGAGACTTGTCCAATCAAATCAATCAGGCGTTGTCGAGCTACAGGGTCTTGCACGCAATCAATCTCCGTTTGCAACTTTATGGACAAAGTGTTTGAGCTTTGAGCATCCTCAGCCCTATGCAATTCTCTGACTTGATCCTCTACCTGCTTCTTTGCACCCTCAAGTCTTGACTTATAGTCTTGCAATCTGCCCTCTGCAATATTCTTCATTTCTGCAAGTGCCCTGCTATCCTCCTCTGCCAATTGTACTAGGCATCCTCCTGTAGGCACGCTTGACAATGGTACAGACGTACCTTCTGTTTTCAATGATGATCTGGTAGAGGCAATAGTGGTTTTGGAACCTCTCCCTCTACCACTCATCTGCTCTTCCCACCTCTTGATCTTGTTTTGCAAGTTGTGTCTTTCTTCTGAGGCTCTCATTGCCCTCTCTGCAAAGATAGCCCAAGAAATTTGATGTTTGCCAGATTCATTGCAGTTTTCCAATTCAAAGGCCTTTGCAAATTGAGTCCCTACTTCATACATGAAGGGACCCTCCTGGTAGACATCCGAGTGTCTCCACACAAGCTTTTGTAAGAACTCTGACCGAGCATGGTATGCCTTCACTTTCTTCTGGCTACCCGGAACATGCTTTGGGAATATAAAGATAGCTTCCCAGTCCTCCTCAGAGATGTCATTGTTTCTTGTCAAGATACGCGGATCAACTCCCTCCAATGGCAATCCACGCTCCATATGAAATTCCTCGGCAAGACGACAAAACTTTGTATGCAGAGGTGGTTCGATGTTCCTAACTAGACTGCTACTTGCTTGAATCAGATGCTTTGAGGAAGGTGCCATGATGCAGTCTCAAGTGATATACCTACACATCATCCAATGAACTCATGAGACATGGTGTGCCCTTGCTTATCATCCCTGCTAAAAAGAAACAAGAACTTCATGGGCCTGCTCTTGTAAGCAAGGCATTCAAGGTGATGTGCTATGGGATTTGCCCCAAGATTGCATGCAGCTTGTGGACTAGCAAATTACCTCGGGAGTCTATGTCCTCTCATGCAGCCAGCACAGCAGCATTAGGTTCTGCTCGCCTCTTGTTGCAAATGAGCAAGGTGTGGCACTCATGCAGCTCCAAATGCAACTTAATGTAGCTAAATGATCCCAGGTGGGGCGCACGTGCTCAAGCAGTAGAGAGTATACATGTTCAATGGGAGATACATACCTCGAAGAGAAGAGGGCGTTTACTGCAATCGTCCTTGAAGCAGCTAAGCTTGCACAGTAGAAGCTCTAAGCACAATACACCTTGAGCACGTGCGCGCGCGTGAGAGAGAGAGAGAGAGAGAGAGAGAGAGAGAGAGAGAGAGAGAGAGAGAGAGAGAGAGAGAGAGAGAGAGAGAGAGAGAGAGAGAGAGGCGGGGGGTCAGGGGGGGGGGGGGGGGGGGGCACGGTGTTTGAAACTGCCAACTACTCATGAAACAAAGTGGGTGTGTGAAGGCTGAATTTTTCAGTATAACATTTTTTAGAATATAAATTTGGACGTCTGAAATATGGCACCAGTGACCACACCCCCAATGTCATGCTATGCTATTTAATTATATCACATATATAGCTTTCCACCTATTCATGCTTTCACCCTTGTACAGTCACCAAATTCTTCCACTAAAAGAACGACTCCGTTTCTTTGTTCACTGATGATAGAAGGAATTTGGGTTTGACTAAAAACCCAATCGAGGATTTCAAAAATTTCCTTATCAACCTACAGTGAAAAACAAAAACACAAAATCAACAACCAAATAATCATATTTTTGTTATTATAGAGTGAACGAAGTATACCTGAAATTATCCTAGAGTTAGAATGTTGTTTTCGGATGCACGCTAAAGTATCGTGGATCCTATTTCGTTATTGATGGATCTAGAGCTCTGTTCATGAGGGTAATGGTGACTCTCTCCAGCTTCTTGTTCTTCAGGACCTTGCACTTGTTGAGCTTTAAAACAAACTTGAGAACCCCATTGCACTCCTCTTGACTGATGTCAAAGAAGTGAACTGCATACCTTTGCAATGCTTCAAGATCAACGAAGAGGTTGTTGTGCTTGTTAAATTGTGCCTCTCTTCCGCCCTTGCCTAAGAACATTGCTTCAATATGGAATGGTGACCCAAGTTTCTCAAACACCTCAGCGTTTACGTACCGATGAGTAGCCTTTACATGTGATGGCTTTGGCAGCAATGATCCTCTCTGTAGTTTATTTTGAGACTTTGAGGCTAATTCTTTGAAGAGTGCCATGTATCCCATCTATGAGATGCCACTCTCATCAAGTATTTCTTGCACTTCCATTGGTTCCAACTGATTCTCGTCCATGAAGGAGGTAAGGAGCCTCCTTTTCAACTTTTTTTTTTTTTTTTGAGTTATCATCTCTTCAACTACTTCTTTTGGAACTAAACGACTGTAATGCACTCCGGCATTGAAGCCTGCACTGTTCAAGTTTGTATGCAGTAAAGACCTGCCAAAAAAGCACCATGCATTATGATCATGTATAGGAAAGTGTATCCATTTCTTAGTGAAGCACGTTGAAGATACAAAAGCAAAAACAAACTTTGAGTTACCTTAAAGCTCGTATTCGTTTTTTCAGGCCACCTCTACCAATCTTCATGTTCTCAATGTTGTACAGATCTCGTTTTCTTTTCCAACTACCAAGCACGGTGTCTTTCTCTCGCAAACTTGTGATCTTCTTCTCAAGGCCTTGGATTGTCTCCTTGTTTGATGAAATCTTTTGAGAGCATGCTTCATTAAGTTTCTTCAGCTGCGTGTTCTCCATCGCCAGGAAGTTTCTTTGCCTTTCCGCATTCAATCCTCTTATTTCCAAATGTTCGATGTATCCCAATAGCCCATCCTTGCCATCGCCTGTGAAATGTAAGAGGTTAGTGATATTAGCAAAGGGAGGTGGCACATTTGTCATAGGATCCTTTGGATAAATAGACCCATCGGTCCAAAAATCCAAATGATGTTCCTTGTTTTTCCTTCTAAGTTCTATCTCCAGTTGAGATAAGAAAGACTCCCTCCTACATTTTTGTAATGGTGCGTACTCTTGCAATACATCAACATGAAGATGATGTGTGTTCTTTCTTTAGGTAAGTGTTAAAGATGAAGGGGCTAAGGATTGCAAGTTCAAATTGGCATTTTCATCAGAAAAAGAAGCGTTCTCCATTCCTAGAGTTGATAGGGAAAAAGACAAACACTTGAAACTCATGAAATATCTCAGGTTTTGGGAGGGAAGACCATATTCTCATGTTTAGAGTTGACAGAGTGCATGTGGCTTATGTTTCTGGAGGGAACGCTTGTAAGTTGGCATTTCAAATCATTAGTCATACGGTTAGTTGGGTTCCTGACAAGAGAACGAAGGATAAGAGTGATAAAGATGGCGGCTACCTACCAAAGAATGTCATTTTGGCTTTTTGTTGGCGCAAAAAAGTATCACATAAAATGCACAATTTAACATGTTCATTTTCTCTCTCTAAGTCAATGTGGAACTTCTTACAGGGCCCAAAAGTGAATCCAACTTTCTCCTAATTTGAATACAAAGCCTTTTGGAGGGGGGACCGGCTCCATGTAAATCCGGTTCTCAACTGTTGTCAATAGCGTAATTTCTCTCTCTTTTTGAAGTATTGTTTATGCCTATCTAACTAGGTGTTATGATTTTGTTGCTCTCTCCATCCAAGCACTCTTGCTATGCTCAGTAGTAGGAATCTATTCTAATGAAATGCTCACTATGTCTATGTTATTTTTCGATACACAGAAGTAACTAGACCATTAAATGTTACATTTATCAAGATTATTAATCTCTAAGCCAATTATGTAAACGTTGTAGCTAGTCATAATATCCAATCATGACCTTTATATGGAGCATTTTATACAGGAGTGTAGAGGTCATAATGGGGAGCCCAATTTTTTTCTATTTGTTGTTTTTAGCATTTCATCATCATGACCATGATCCTTCTCAATAACATGTACATGGAGCATTTTATATGGGAGTGTAGAGCTCATAATGGGGAACCCAAATTTTTTTTATTTGTTGTTTTTAGCATTTCATCATCATGACCATGATCCTTCTTCGTGGGAACTTATATGTGCTATTGACATACTCCATGGCTCCTCATTAATGTAAAGGCCCAAAGGAACCCAAAAGAGCATGTATATATTGACAATATTGAGCATGGCAATAAAACTTTGATGATAGGTAAGCAAATTGGAAAAAAACTTTTTTGTATATAATTCTACATCCCCAAAAAAATATGGTGAGTTTAAAATAACATAATATTTAATCACCAACCCATAGAAGTTTGTGGAAAAAAATATCTTTCGGGAGATAAAAATCCCAAGTCGTCTCAGTATGCAATAGACCACAAGAAATGACTGTTTCGAGTGAAATGCAATGGTACATCAACTTTGGAGGCATGCCATGGTGAAAATATGAGATATTTTCTCATTTTTGTCATATGTAGTATAAGCTCAAGAAAGGATTTCCCAAAAGGAGTTGATCTTCTACGGAATTGCAAGTTTTTTCCAAAACCCTGAAAATACACTTTTACGTCATGTTACAATACCAACCTAGTGTTAACTTCGTAGAAATCAATCCTTTACGTGACCAAAATGGCACAGTCTAGGAGGCTCTAGGCTCACCAGCTTCTCATGACATTGTCTCCTAGAATGCATATTGTAGGTAAACCCTAAGAGGAACAAGGCTTCTCAACACTATATCACACGGGGTCTTGAATGGGATCTGAGAGGTGGGATCGATGATGGTAAACACGGGCATGATTTTTGTGACAGTAGGATGGTGATAGAGTTTCCTTCTTAGGGTCGAGTACACTTTTGCCTGCACTTTATCATGCTGCAAAGTGGAGTGTTAAACCACCAAACCCATGCAAGTGCATTTGTATAGCCAAAGAGTGTCAGCTAGATGTATCAAGGGATATGGTGGGGTTCAAAAGGCAAGCCGGCTTGGGCTGCTAGCTGTGGGAAAAGAGAGAGGGAAAATATGCCCCACACCGCACAATAGACTAGCAACCTCTTTGAAATGGAAACAAAGCAAAATACCAACTGGATTTGAGAACACGACCAAGGTGGTGCCATTAACGACACTCTTAATTCAATTGATTGTAGATTAAGGAGTTTAAGCTCCCTTACAAAAGCTAAGCCAAATTAATTTAGCTTGAAGTAAAATTGAGCATTTGTCGATCTTGGTGTTGATGAACGTAAAGTGTTCTACGATGATGAAGAAGAAGGTAATAGAAAAGCTATGCTTATGCTCTCCACCACTGCACACTCTCCTTGCTTTCCAAGAGTGCTCTCCCGATCGAGAGTGCTCTCCTCTTTCTCTTGGTTGTTCCCTGCTCTTCTTGGCCCAAAAGTCTCTCTCTTGATCGCCAAAAACATCCTCCTTTTCGTATGCAAAAACAATTGTGTCCCTTTGGGCTATTTTTGAACTCCTTTTCCTATTTGAACTTCACATTGGATGCACGGGCACGCTTTCTATTCTCATCTTAAGTTCCACCTTGTGTGAGTGCACCCCCCCCCTAGAGCACCGTGACAACCCCTCATGGGGATCTCCTCTTCAATAAAAATAAGGCGTACTTTTTGCACCGCGTGGGAATAGGCCCCGCAAGTCACACCACATCATGATTGCAGGAGTCCTCCACCATCAATGATCGCACAACAGTGCCATGTGCCACCAACGTTGTTGCAAAGCCCTCAATAGCGCCGAGCACAGCATCACCATGGCTCAAGAGATCCACGAGCTCGTCAACTCACTTCTTGTAGAATGGTTTGCCTGCAATATAAATACCCCACCATTAATGTCCCTAATTGTGCATATGGGTTCAGCTTAATGCCACGTGGAATCACCCCATGCATTCGATCAAGGCCTCAAAACCCCTACATAAGAAGCACAAAAAATTTGTTTTTCTTCCTTGCTTCAATCACCTATAGTTTAGTGCTCAAGAACCTGATGATTGAGCCGTTAAGCCGTTGGTACAACCTAAGTTGTTCGAAGCTAGGAGGTGGTCTATGCCAGGCAGAGGCAGCAGTCGAGTGCAGTGTAGAAGGCTAGGACAGGTGCCAAGGCCCTAGGCAGCCAAAGGGTAGCCGGAATGTATGCTTAAAGCGGTTTTTAGACCAAAAGTGCTGCGGCATGGTCAAGATGGGATGGCAAATGAAGGTGTCCAAAATGCCGAGTCAGGGCTCTAGAATGTAGTGTTCAGTGTGCTCTAGAAGCCGGTCCAGACGGCACGTCAAACGAAGCCTCGGCAAGATATCGCAGTTTAAAGTTAGAAGGTGTTGCAGATCCCCGAAGGACAGGGCAGCTAGGCACAGGTGGCTCAGGCAGGTGTCAACGGATACATGTGTAGTGCTCGAGTTACGGAGCATGCCTGTCTTTTCGGATTGCGAAGCGGAGCTCTAGATAGCAAGTTAAGGTCAGTTGAATTTATTCTAGGGACCGGGTCTGAGCCCACTTGGCTGTAGTGGAGGGTGTGCCATCTGGCATCTTTTGGGCCTCGCCAAAGTTCTTGGTGATGGTGTGCGTCATGTGGAGCTAGCACATTTCAACGGTGCATCAATCGGATACTCGGTTAGCTAGATGCAACCAAACAAATTCGGGAGGTAATGCCGAGAAGAATTGGCAGGTGTTTTTCACTTTTTTTACACCCTCAAATCATGAGCCCGAGGACTCGGAGTGCGGTGAGCACGGGGAAATTTGAAGTCGGGAACCGGCTCTATTGGTGGGGATTTACAACTGCAAGATCCGATCACTGGACGAGGCACTAACAGGGATTAAAATAAGCATCCAAAGGGAGTTTTTAATGAGGTCTTTGAAGTTTCTAAAAAAAGAAGTTTTGGGGGCCAACAACCCACAGGAGGCCATGTGGCATTCCATGGCCCCACATGCAGATGCGCAGCAATGAGATTTGGGGTATAAGGGCAGGAACTGGTACCTCTATGGATATCCAAAGGGGGGCGAGAGCTCCCGTGGTGCTTGGTGATGGCAGCCTGAATGGGGGTGCTGTGTTGGCGGTTGGCGGCCCTACAAGGCGGTGATGACGATGTTTTGGCGAGGTGGTGTCGAAGGCGCAAGTGCGCCCATGAGGTTGAATGCCACGTGGCAGGCACCATTGGGGGGGCAGTTCCCGCGGCCCACTTGACCCCAATCTTTTGAGATAGAAAGGGAGGGCAATAACAACCTTGCTATTGCCTCCCCCCCTCATGAAAGAGGTTAGTCCCATAGAGGTGAAGCAAGGGCCGGGTTGGCCGAGGGGTTAGGTGCAAAGGGAGGGGTTCCCACAACGGGACAATGAGTATATATATATATATATATATATATATATATAATATATATATATATATATATATATATATATATATATATATATATATATATATATATATATAGAGAGAGAGAGAGAGAGAGAGAGAGAGAGAGAGCCCGAGGGTGCCAAAGAGCCCATTTCAAGGGCCGTCCGGGCAAAGCAAAGGACAAGCCAAGGTAGAGGGCAAGGTGGAAGCCAGACCAAAGGAGGAAAGAGAAAAGAAGAGAGAGGTGATAGAGGAGTCGAATAGAGAGAAAGAGGAAGTCAAAGTTGAGCCAATAGAGTAATGCAAGGCTAAGCCCACAAAGGGGTAAAAGATGAAAGATAAAAATAAAAAATGGAAAAAGCCAAGGGGCAATAGAGACATCGCTAATCCCCCCCCCCGCCCCCCAAGTGCAAAAGAGAGAAGAAGAGAGTAGATAGAGCAAGGTGGTACCCCCTTTCCCAAAAATGCCAATTCAAGGTACCAAGTGGACCAATTAAAGTGTAAATTCCCAAATTAATAGCCCCCCCTATAAAAGTCAAAATTGGATCAATTTAGGGACTTTTTTCGGTCTTTTTGGATGCCATTTGAAGCCTCCAAAGTGGAGTTCTCTAGCAAGCTAGCCCTTTTGTAACTTTTTCTTAAAAATGTCCATGGTGATGGAAGTGTAAGCCAGTGTACATGTTTTTTGAAGTGCAATCAAGACACCGTTGCCTCTTCTTGTTGTTGTTTCCCCTTCCCTCCTTCTCTTTCTCCTGCTTTCACATTTCCCCTCGATGCCGGCTGTGTGGATGTGTGTACCCCCCAAGACCGACGGTGATTTGTGTGAGAGAATGAGATTGAGCAGCTGGCTGTGTGTGTGTAAGGGTAGAGACAAGCCGTGGTAGCAGGTGTGCCTTGTGTGGTGGACTTTTGGAGTGTGTGAACAGTGGAATTGAGCAGGCGATGGTGTGCTAGTGTAAAGTGTTTCTTTGGAGGTGTTTTCTGAGAGGATAGAGGTGCTGCGGATACCCTGAGCTGTAGAGAGTCCCTTGTGTTTGTGCCGGGCATGTTCCCCCATTCCCCCTCTCCATCTTTTGGTGCCCCCACTGAGGAGCACGCTGATTGCTCCCAGTTAAATGAAAAGAAGCGGTTTTTCGCGTTGGAAGTCATGGCAGCTAGAAGCTATGGACAACCTTGACGAGTGGATGTTGGATTTCGAGCTGTATATGCTATCGTTGCGTATGCCGAACAAGGATAGCAAAATGCAAACTTTTCCTTTGGTGATGCATGGTAGAGCTAAAGCATGGTACGAAGCGTTAGAAGGTGAGTCGAAGCAAGCATGGCCGGCTCTACGGGTGAGGTTTCTTCACGACTTTCGCAAGGAGACTTCCCCAGTCGAGATGGATGCAAAGTTGAAGGCGCTTAAGCAAGATGTAAGTGAAGTGTTCAATCTGTTTTTGGGTCATTTTGAAGAGTGTGGGGTAGAGCTAGCGGCAGCCATGCTATTGACTAATGGAGACTACTTCAAGCTAGACAAGTTCATGGCATGTCTGCACCCCAAGGTGAGAGAAAAGGTCAATTTCGAGAGCCGAAAGAATTACAATGGTGCGGTAGCGATTGCCCGATCAAAGAGAAGAAAGATAAAGAAGACGATAGAGCAGGGCATGTCAGGCTACGAGACCATGGCCAATGTTCAACCGCAGAGTCCGAGAGAGGCTATGCATGAAGAAAATCATGGAAACCGAGGTGTAGCTATTGTGCCGCAAAATTAGGTGCGCACGGTGTCAGATTTGTTCAAGCAAATGCAGGAGTTGCGGCTCACTGCCATGGATAGAGGACAGCCAAGAGGAGCAAGGGGCAGAGCAAGGCCACTGCCAGGTAGGTGTTACAATTGTGGAGAAGAAGGGCACTATGCACCCGATTTTCCTCAACCGCAGAGAGAAAGAGGAGGCATTTACCCGCTTTTTGGTAGAGGTCGAGGGCAAGGAGAATACAATGGTCCGAGAGAGCAAGCGGTGGAGAATCCTGTGCAGCTGGCTCTGCAAAACGGAGGTGAGGTCCCAAGAGTAAACATCATAGGGGTGGATAAGCATGATGTCAAAGTTTTGGCCAATAAGAGAGCAAGAACTGAGAGGGAGACACAGACAGAGCGGGAAAATAGAGCTTGCAAAGGCAAAGAGAGGGTGTACAAAGGTAGAGAGCAGCCCGAGCCAAGCAAAAGAAGGAGGCATCGCAAGATCAAGCAGGCGGATTTCTAGCTAGGGCGTGGCTATCCCAAGTACAATCAGGTGAGTGATGTTCAAAACCAAAAGGCAAATATTACTTTTGGTCAGCTGTTAGCTTTAAATCCAAAGTTAAGGAGGCGGTGGTCTACAAGTGTTAGCACCAGGCTGCCAAGAGCTAAGGGGAATGTGCAAGAGGTGTCAAAGAGCTGGCGGTCTTGCTAGGAAGGCACCGGTCCTCTAGCTGTGAGGGTTTGTAGGGACATTGTGAAGGCTTTCACTTAAGCAAGCTTAGTGTTTGTAGCAAATACATTGTGTGTAGCCATTGGAATCTTACACGCAGATACACACATACGCACACGTGAAACCCTCAAAACAAAACAAAGATGAAAATAATTAAAGGCAAGATGAAAGGGTTCACTGATGCATTTATAGCAGCAAGTCGTTGTGCTCCAAATAGATTGTGAATGGTTCTTTGAAACTGTAACTTAGTGCTTACAAAGATGTAGATGTTTTGCCTAGTGATAGGAGTGAGCCGTGTGTACAAGTCTTCTTGGTTCATAGTAATATTAAGAAAGCAAGACTCAACCCCTAGAGGAGAATAAATATCTGCACATCGAAAGAACTAGAGTAGTCTAGTAGTGGAAAAATAAGAGGACGTGGAGAAAGAAGAATTTCTTGCAGTCTTTCTGGCCCAAATAGTACCACAATTCTCTGTTGGAAGTGGATTTTACTGCTAATACAAACGTGAATCCTAATATTTTGCACAAAGTGAAAGGGTTCAAAGGTTACACCATTGGGATTATTCATCTAAGAAATTAGTTTAGAAAGCAGTCAAACAATGGAGGAAAGAGATAAGAGAGACAACCAACACACAAAAACCCACACAAGCTCAAGCCAAAGAAGTGAAGCACACCTCAAGACTTTGTGGTCTTGTAGCCAACTTGATGAAGTAGAAGATGAGTAGTAGTACCCAACACCATTTGTGAGCCACCAACAATGCATCTTTATTGATGAAAGAAGGTTACATAGAGTGTACATGAGTATTACAAGTGAGGAGATAGAAGGCTTGAGGCGTGAAGTAGCAAGCTCAAGATGTGTTGGGTTGAAATTGAGAGAAAGTTTCACTCAAGAAGGTGGCTAGGAGGTTGGGTGATGGCTTGATAGAGTGGCTTGATTATGGGGATTGTCTGAGTGCTTGATTGCTTGATGGTTTGCTTCATGTCCAAGTGAGGGGCAAGAGGCTCTATTTATAGGTGAAGTTGCCCCTTGAAGAAGATATTTGCTTAGAAATATCCAAGGGATTTGTGTGACAAGTGTCTATCTTTTCAAAATATCTTGAAATTATCTTCAAAGTTTCTAGATCTTTCTCTTCAAGAAATATCTAGAGGTTCTTCTAGATCGTTCTCCAAATATCTTCTCCTTGCTGCCACATGTCAAGGGTTAAGCCTCCAAGAGTTGTTGAGCTATGGTGGGAACATGTGCATAAAGTAGCTTTATAAAAAATTGAGAGAGATCTTGGCATACATCATGGATGGCATCAAACAAACTCGTAACCATTTTTCTAAGGGATTTTTCTAGGTTCATAATTACTCCAAAGTGCACCTACTATGTGTAGAATGACACCTCATGGGGTATACTATGACTAAGGCCACTTTTGACCATGCTACACATGTCATATGCCACCTAGGATACCTAGTAGATAGGAGGTATGTTTTATAGGCTCATTTCATCATGGCTCCAAGAAGAGGTTCACAAAGAAGCACGGGATCATAGGACGAAGCCCATTCCCAACAAGAGTGACACATCAGACTTTGACTAGCTTTTTGCATGCTAAATAGAAAATGCATATACTTATGCACACTTAACGCATACACATAAAATCCATAAAATTGTAGGGCTTAGCTTCCATTCCCACTATGCACGTGCCACGGCATGACATCCACCCCCTCTAAACTTGCACATCCTCCTGCATGTGCCACAACCAATGTTTGCAGTTTCGACTCTCTTAGAGTTTCTTCTTCTTTATTTTCACTGGGTGATTTCTCGCTTACTTGATCAGCCGGATGAGTATCCTCTCTTCTTTTGAATACCTTGATTCTCTTTCCTACAATGGGTATCTTTATCTCTATTCCATCCAATTCAGCCAGGGTGTAAGTGGCATTGTCATGTACTACTTGACTATATACGGTCCAAACCATCTTTTTGAAACCTTTTGCATGACAGTATGCTGGTTATCAAGACTACTGTCATACACTAAAACCCAATCTCCTTGCTTAATTACCTTCCTTCTTAGCCTGTGTCGTCTATCAAAGTAGTCCTTGATTTTCAACCTGGCATTCTTCAATCTTTTTTTCGCAACCTCAATGTCTTCAGGCCTTCTTTCTAGCTATCTTATACGCAAGGCAAGGATCTCTTCTTTGCTAAGCTCATCTTGCCAAGGTAGCACATTCCATGTGGGAATGGTCTCTTCAATGGGCATTACAAGTTTTTGACCATACATCAATTCTACAGGCATGTAGCCAGTTACTGAGCTGTGTGTCATGCGATCAGTCCATAGAGCATATGGCAATAGTTTTGGCCACTCACTAATTCTCCCTTCACAAGCTTTAGCCAAGGCTTTGATGATTGGCGGATGCCCTCTTTCACTTATCCCGTTGCGTTCCGGATTGTAAGCGGTGGTAAGGGATAGCTCGATTCCTATCCTGGAAAAGAATTCCCTTGCTTTCTCGGCATCCAGCTCTCCTCTGTCTGCAATTATCTTTCCCACACAACCATAGCAGCAGGTTACATCCTCAAGGAGAAATTTACATACTGCCTCTGTAGTCTTTGTCCTTAAAGCTCTCCCTTCAACTTGATTAGTCAAGTTTTCTCTTGCAAGAACCAAGCACCTCATCTGCCAGAGTCCTAAAGGCATGGTGACTAGATCCACAACCCATTTTTAATGCATGGCTTGTGGATAAGTAGGATGTAACCTATCACGATGTCACACATTTGAATACATTTGACATGTTACACATGATTCCACAAAGTGGGATACATCCTTGTACATACCTTTCCACCAATACCTTTCCTTTAGCTTTGAAAAGGTTTCCCACACACCACGGTGTCCAACCCATAGGTTTTCATGAAACTCCTGCATGAGCTTTACTTGACTTTGTTTGTTACATACTACCCTTTGTGGTATAGCACCCCTCTATTTTGGATGTTTCCATAAGTAACTATCTTACAGAAAGTACCCATATGCTTTTTTGTGTATCCTCTTAAACTCATGCTCAGACCAATTACCCTGTTTTGTTAAAGTACTCAAATAACGACCAATGAGCAACCAATCTCCTTCATACCCATCTTCTAAAAACAACTCAAGTGCACTAGGTGTGACAACATCATTATGCTCAACATGATTAATGGAGTAGAACTTTGTGTCTACATCTTCACTATCATCTACCATGTCTAGCTCATTATGCTCAACATGATTAATGGAGTAGAACTTTGTGTCTACATCTTCACTATCATCTACCATGTCTAGCTCATTCTCATACCTTGCCCTTGATAGCATATCCGCTACTGGATTGTCTTTTCCTGCAATATGCTTGAACTCGGGATTCAGGGAGTTAATGTAGGCAATCCACCTTAGCATGGAAATTTATGGTGTTGAGAAGCTTGTAATCATTCCAAGGAGTGGCAGACAATCTGTTTCCACAACCACATATGCTCCAATCAAGTACTCCTTCTCACACTTTAGTGCTGTAACCATGCCCCACAACTCTCGTTTTACCTGTGGGTAGTTCCTTTGTCAAGTACTTAGAACCTTGGCTCCAAACCTTACCACATACCTATGTCCCTCTTCGTCATCCTGCCCTATTGCCCACCCAATTCCTGTCGGACTCGTATCCACTGTCACTATTACTGGCTTTCCACACTCATAGTTTACCTTCCTTAAAGTCGGTGCTTGTTGTAGCAAATCCTTTAGCTTTCTTATAGCCCTTGCTTGTGCGTCTCCCCAATGAAACTTTTGATTTTTCCTCAACAACTGGTACAAATGATCTTCTACATGTGCATAGTGTGGAATCCATATAACATAAAACACACATGCACCAAGAAATCTGCGAACTTCACTCACAGATATGCATACCTCGTTCATCTTTTGAATTTCATCAATTTTGTTGGACAAGGTCGTCTCCCATTGGGACCACACATGTGCCCAACAATCAACACCTCCTTCACTCCAAACACAGACTTTTGTCCTGAGAGGGTAAGGTTCACCTCTTCCAGTCTGGATAGGATCTTGTCACAATCATCTATGTGTTGTGCCACAAAGTTGCGGCACCCCTTAGAATCCAAAGCTTCATCTTTATTTCTTACTTCACATCCTTTGATAGGAACATCATCAAGAAAGGGTATAGTTACTTGGGGAATAAAGTCACATAGGACCTTATTCATACTATTCATCATATGTGCAACCGAATTGGTTGCTCCTTGTCGCAAGGTACACATCCTTACCAAACCCAAAGGTGTCCTCATGGTACTCAGATCCCTACTTTCCATTGCTAGTTGGAACTGATCATATCTTGAGTACAAATCTCCCATAGAATATATTGCCCTTCCTGCAAATGCTTCTGCAATTGGCCCTGTATCCATATTCTTGATTGTGACTTTGTTGACCGGCTGCATATCTTGGATGAAGCGCAAAGCTCCATTCTTCTTTGGTATTGTGAACCACCTGCTTGAGTATGGAGCACATGAAGACTCCAAAATACCCATCTTGATCTTCTCATTTACCAGCTCAATTAACTTTGGTAAGTGAGCCTTTGGAACTGGTATTGGCCATAAGTTCCAAGGTACATGAGGGATGGTAAATATCGCAATAGGAGCAACAATGGTAGGATCTACACATCCTATCTCATGTGGCTCAAATGCAAATGCTTTTCCATGTTTAGAGAGCATCTCTTCAAAACATTCCCTTTCAACCTGTGTCAAGGAGTCCTCATTCCAAATCTTCAATTGCTTTAGAGACTCCTTTGTAAACCTATGTCCAATCCCTTTTGGATCTCTGAGACTAGGTCACAAAGAAGCTTGTTCTAGCTTTTCCTTGCAGTCCTTTGGCAAAGGAAGTGCCACTGGTTTTACCTTCTTCGCCACAGTCTTGTACTTGGTGTCCACCTTTATTTCATGTTTTTTCTTCCTACCCTCCTGTTCCTTTTGAAATCCCTCAACCACATTGTACATTTCAAGTGAGCACACTTTCACTATCTCATTTTGGTCATGCGAAGGATAATCTACTATAGACTGCAAATCCTGTAATGTGTTCACAAAGAAAACTCTTCAAACACACCTGTTATGTTTTCATTGTTTCCTAGCAGACCATGTTCTTTCCACTCCTTTTGTAGACTATGTACATGTTTGCGGGAACCTTGACTCAAGTTCTCACATTTTAGAAAAGAGACATATCCATATTCTGTTAGACCTGCAAAACCTGTACAGAAAACCTCCTTATGTGAGAACCTTTTCCTTTTTGTACCATCGTAATCTCGCTCTACAATGGTACCTGGCAAAACCCATTCTCTCTCGATGATCATAAAACTCTTTACTCAATCTGGGCAATGGGCGCTCTCGGAGACTATCACGATGTCGAGAAATTTGCGGTCTTGCCAGGAAAGCACCGGGCTTATGGCTGTGAGAGTTTGTGAGATAACTCCAAAAAACTATATGAAGGGGTTAAACCATAGATGCCATCAAGACTAGGGTTTGGAAAGAAGTGCAATCAAAGAAGACCCACTCTTTCTCCCTTGCACTCACACACACAAAGAAGGAACACAAAAGAGAATGTCAAAATAACACAAAGATGAAAACATCAAGGCTATGGTCATATCATATCATGGGTAGTATGAAACGGTTAATAGATGAGTTAATGGAATTCAATCTTGACTGACCAAATAGGCTACGAATTGTTCTTTGGAATTGTAATTTTGTGCTTACCATAATATATATATTTTGTCTAGTGATTGGGATTAATTGTGTATACAAATCCTCTTGGTTCATAGCAAGATAACTACGCTTACGTCAAAAGAAAAGTTATAGTCTATGAGAGGTAGTATAATGGGATCCGGTGATAGAAGTATTTCATTGAGCCTTTCTGGGCCAAAGAGAAACACTACATTGTTGAAAGTGTATTTTACGGCTAATCCATACGTTAATTCTAATAGATCGTACAGAGTGAAAGCGATAGAAATTATCATCATGTGGATTATTCATCTAGGATAACTCTAGTATGTGTAAAATGTAGATATGAGAGAGGAGAAGGGAAGAGAAGAGAAGAGAGTTTCCCTCCCAAGCTCTATTCTTGCCGTAGGCAATAAGGATACTGCGGGGAGAGATGTACCTGTAGCAAGGAGAACCTAAAATTTGTAGAGAGGATGAATTACTAAGAGTGAGAGAGATAGATTTGGTTAAGGAGATGAGATTAGATATATATATGTTGGATTAGATATGAAAAAGAAAACAACAAGAAATCAAGAAAACATCAATATAGAACACATCTTACTTGACAAACCCTTCGATACCATTATTGATGGAGAGAGAAGAAGAGGATAGAATTCAACGTTGATTGATACGCCAAGTCCAAGACCTTCTTTGATTAGAGTTGATCTTCCAAGGATAGCATACAAGAATGGCTAGTCTTCCTCTAGGAGAAAGTGTAGGCTTGGGCTTATGTTAATGGCTAAGTACAATTAGGCATTACTACTCACTCCCTCAAGAATTCCTCTCCTCAATGGCTTGAATGCTTGAGTTACTTTTCAAGGAAGAAGAGGTCCCCTTTTATAAGTGAAGGGAACCCCCAAGGGTTTACACAAGAAGAGAAGAGCCAGTGTGAACAAAAACTGGAAAAGTTGGAAATGGGTTGTCCCTGCATGATGTGGGCAGACTGGGGTCTAGTATTTTGATCATATCTCTTCAACCGTGGCTTCAAATAAAAAAGTAAAAATATGGACAGAAACTTCAGCTCATTAGCTACGATTTTCATTTTAAAATCATTTTCCAATTCGGATTGGAACCTTGTGTAAAAAGTTCATCAAAATAGGGTCCATTTCTGGCAGCAAAAGTCTTCCTGTGGTCCTGTTAGCCTAGACTTTCATTTGATTCCAAAGGACACCTAATGCCATATGAAAGTATGGCATTGCTCTTTGACAAATTTTTGTAATCATGCTTGCAATAATGCATTAAAATAAATGTATCTTTGAAATCATGTCACCTAGTGTCCCACTAGGATTTGATTCCCTCCTAGTAGCTATTTAAAAATAAATATAAGAAAAATATGAAAAATACATAGAATATATATATATTGGAGTTTACCCTAGATATAGGATCTAGCTAGGGTGTGAGATGATAATGAGATAGTAGAAATAAAGAATCAATGCTTTTTGCCCCAAGTTAAAGAGGCGGAGCTATTGATGCTTTTCCCATAGTATTTTTTGATGGTAAAGTAAGAATAGGTTACCCTTGAGAAAAATAATAGGATGAGATAGAAGGCTTATTATTATACTTAAATATGCATATGTACATTATAGGAAATATAATTATGTATCTAAAAAATTACAAGATAGATCTTGTAGCATGCATTCCCACTATGTACGTGTCACAGCACGACATCCACCCCCTCTACACCTGCACATCCTCTGGTATGTGCCACATTATTTCTTTGTAATATCAGCCCTCTTGTACATCTTCCTTGCTTTCTTCTTCACTAGATGATTCCAAAGCTTCATCTTCACTTTGATCTTTACCTGTGGTTTGCTCTTCTTCCTCATCAACATCTTCTGGATCATTGTCTCCTCTTCTCTTAAACATTTTGATCCTTTTTCCTGCAATGGGAATCTTTACTTCTGTACCATCTAGTTCAGACAAGTTGTAAGTAGTATTTTCATGCATATGCTTTACAATATACGGTCCAAACCATGTTTTTGAGAACTTACGCATGACTGTGTGCTGGTTATCAAGGCTACTATCATACACTACTGTGTGCTCCCTGTGGCAAGGTACACATCCTTACCAAACCCAAAGGTGTCCTCATGGCTGTCAAGTCTCTGCTTTCGATTGCAAGCTGAAATTGATCATACCCTGAGTAGAGATCCCCCATTGAGTAGATTGCCCTCCCTGCAAACGCCTCTGCAAACTCATCCACAATTGGACCTGTAACTACATTTCTAATTGTCACCTTGTTCACTGGTTGCATATCTTGGATGAAGCGTAGAGAACCATTCTTCTTTGGAACTGCGAACCACCTGTTTGAGTATGGAGCACAAGAAGGCTCCAAGATTCCCATTTTGATTTTCTCATTCACTAGCTCTACTAACTTTGGCAAATGAGCCTTTGGAACCGGAATAGGCTGCAGATTCCAAGGCACACGAGGTATTGTGAAAATTACCATAGGAGCTACAATAGAAGGATCAACACATCCTATCTCATGTGGCTCAAATGCAAAAGCCTTACCATGCTTTGAAAGCATTTCTTTGAAGCACTTTGTCTCCTCCTGTGTTAGAAACTCCTCGCAACCAATCTGCAACTCTTGAAAAGACTCCTTTGTGAAGGTATGCCCGATCTTTTTAGGATTCCTCAAACTTGGTTGTAAAGAAGTCTACTCAATCTTTTCCCTGTTGTTGGGTGGTAAGGATGAAGCTACTGGTTTCACCTTCTTTGCTACACTCTTGTATTTAGTTTCAACATGGACTTTTGGGCCAACTGTTTGGTTTTCTTTAAAGGCTTCTATTACTTTATACATTTTCATAGAGCAAACTTCCACAACTTCATTTTCAAGATGAAAACTAGACCCCATTATAGCATCAAGCTCACCCATAGTATCTACAAAAGAAACTTGTTCACACAAACCCAAAACATTTTCAGTAGACTCTAGCAACCCACTCTTTTTCATGCCTATTTGTACATTATGCACATATTGCCTCTCACATCTCTTCAAATCTTCAAGTTTTGTAAAACATACTGATCCATTCCTTGTTACCAAGGAGCTCGTTGAAAAAGTTTCACCTATTTTTGGATCAGGCGAGACCCTTTTTCTTTCTGTACCACTGCAATCCCGCTTTACAATGGTACTTGGCCAAAACCCATCATTTCCCTATGGTCGTGAAACTCTTTGCTCACCTTTGGTAGAGGATGTTCTCTGAGGTTGTCACGATTTCTTTCATGGTTCACACAAACTGTGAGAAATTGGACAGCCCGTTTACCATCTTTGCTACGTATCCTAGCATATGCTGAACCATTGACCATTACCTTTATTCCCATTCAAACTCACACAATGTAGGGCTGTCCAAGGATGAGATGATATGAAGATGTATCCTGTACAAAGAAGTTTTGGTCAATCTTTACATCACCTATTGTCACCTTCACACCTGGACATGCTGCATACAATTCACCGGATGAATTGTTTGCCACTTTTACCATCCAACCATGATATGTGTCCATCGGCCATTTTCACTTGTTGCAGAGACTCTTTGACATTATGTTTATTTCTGAACCATGGTCAATCAAGGCAACAAATGGCTCTTCAAGATCACCTACCTTGACCAAAGTTTCTGTAGTAGCCCTTGCCCAGTGACTTCGTGAATAGTAGCTCCTAGGAATATCTTCAACTTCTTCATCATCATTTGAGAAATGCACTTGCTTCACTCTCCCACTAGATTGGTAGCATCCTACCACAACTCCATCATCCTCCTTATTTTGCAGCTGCATCCCTTGTGTCTTCGAGGTTTCCCCTTCAACCTGTGGATGAGAAACTTCAGCAAGGGTTTGCGTCTTCCTCTTGATGATGTCAATGATCTCCTCGTGGAATTCACGCTTTGCAATGCCAAGAACTTCTCCCAGAGTAAACTCAATCTTGCTATTCAAGATCCTTTCCTCCAAGACTTTCTTTAAATCTGTAGCAACCTCAATATCAGATTGTAGTTTATAAGTTGGGCCTTTTGTCTTACCTTTTGTTGGCTCTTTCTTCTTTCCTGTTGTAGACTCCTCCATGAGTACTTCAGGTGGAGATGCTCCTTTTGTTGAGGGTGTTTGAGAAGGCATTGATTCGCTTCTTCCCCCACTTCTAGAAGCTCTTTTTGATGGTACTTCATCAACATTCTCACGTTGTTGGGAAACAAGCAAACTGAAACACCTCTATAGTGATGTCACCCAAGAGAGTTGAAAGAGAACTACAAGACGAAAAAAGCTTTGCCAAATCCTTCTGAAACACCACAAGTCCAATAGGAGTAGACCCTTGGGAATTTACTAGCCGTTGCCCACCCAAGAGACTATGTCACATAGGAGCAAAACCCTGCCAAAGCATGGATTTACAGCACACGCCGACCAATGCATATGAAGACAAGAGCCTCTCCTTTCACAATCAAACATCACAAACCCACAACTTCAACATCAATTCCACAATTCATAGATACATGCCCTCCGAATCTGTCTACACACAATTTGCCACTAGGCTGCCATAGCCATAACCCTGCAGAGAACTAGTCGTAATCTGATGAGCACAACTCCAATTGGGGCACTTTAAAGCTTGAGATAAAGCTTGAAAAATGACTGGCGAGAAAGCTGAAGATGACTAAAATTGATTCCATACGCCCCCATGAGCAAAATTGACGCGAACAGAGAGCTGTCCCAGCACGACTACATGTAGAGAAGGCTAGTCGGGGCAAAAAATTGCATCCAAGAGCACCAAGGAGACAAAACGAGCTAAACCCTGAAAATTTCTGATCTTTGGCTGACTTTTTTTTAGTTTTTACATGAGTTTAAGTTATATACAAGGCTCACTTCAAAAAAACTCACTCACGGGCACTTACAGTAGCCCGACAGCTGTCACTAGACTAGCGACTTGCAGTGCATGTACATGTGCTTGCTAAAGCAAGCTAAAAAACCCACAAAAAGAAAGCCCACACGCCCTTTTGACATCGGGCGTCATGTCCGTATGTACAAATTTACAAAAAACGGGGTGTCAGAAATGCGCCCAACATAGTTTGCCACACCCCAGCCTGCTAGATCATTCATGATCAGCAGCACAAAAGAGATCTTGTAAACCACATGAGGGAGTCTTCAACTCATCTTCATCATTAACAACATGATCAACAAATTGTTCAAAAGAAGGCTCATCCTCAATCACATTCATCAACCTTGCAATATACTTCTTCAACCTGTAGCCATTCACACGTGCTTTATGCGGGGTACCATCCAAGTCAGCAAGCTGATATGTGCCATTCGGAAACCTGTTTAAGACCAAGAAAGGACCTTGCCACTTGATTTGAAATTTCTTTTGAAAAGTGCTATCAAGCTTACTATTGTAACGAAGCACCATGTCACCCTTCTTGATGTCCTTGTTCTTTACCTTCTCATTTGCCTTTGCTTGACCCTTCTTCAAGACTTGCTCATAATGCTCAAAAGCTAACACCCTATCCAATTGTACACATTGCAAGTATAAAAGTCTTTCCTTGAATGCATCCTTGGGCTCTTCTTCAAGCTTTAGCATCATCTTCAAGGATGGTATCTCCACCTCAATAGGAAGTAAAGCCTCTTTGCCAAAAACTAGATGGAAGGGAGAAAAATCAGTACCTGATTTGATGGCAGTTCTATAAGCCCATAGAGCACAAGGTAGCTCTAAATTCCAAGTCTTCACATTGTTTCTTGTCATCTTTGTAAGCATCCTTATGAGCTCTCCATTAAACCTTTCATTCATGCCATTGCATTGGGGATAATATGGAGTAGTAAACCTGCGATGCACATGAAGCTTTTCACATAGATAATCCACCAACTCTCCCCTGAAACCTGGACCCTTGTCAGAAAGTAACTCCAATGGCATGCCAAATTTGCAGCAAATATCTTCATATATAAATAAGGAAACATCTTTACTCGTGATGTGCTTAACAGCTTTGGCTTCAGCCCACCTGGATAGATAGTCAACAGCAGTAAGTATGTAACATTTGCCTCTAGCTGTCATAGGTAGAGGACCTATTGCATCAATACCCCACTTCTCAAACACATCATAAGCCACAATGGTGCCTCTAATTTCTGATTTGAGAACCCTATTTTCCATGCTTTGACACTCTTTACAAGACTTGCACCAATGATGAACATCACGTTGAGCACTTGGCCACACATAACCCTCCTGCAAGACTTTATGCAAAGTGATCTTTGCAGCAAAGTGACCACCACAAGAACCCTGATGATTCTCCTCTAAAATTTTGTAAATTTCCTCTTTCCAAGGCACTTTTCTCATCACAAGATCAGCCCCCTTCATATACAAGGCATCACCAAGTAGCACATACCTTTTGGCACGACGTAGGAAGGCGTACTTTTTTGGCTTTTCCAAATTTGATGGAAGCATATCTGTTTGTAGAAACTCTTCCTCTCTCTCTAAAGCTTCCCTTCCCAAATAAAGAGGAGAATCAGCCCTTATCACATACAATTTCCCAATTGAAGCTTGCGCTGCACCATGTGCTTCTTCATTTTGAGACCTGTCTACATGCCTTAAACTCCAAGCTTCAAAATGCTTAAGCAGATTCTTCACTTGAAAACACATATTTTTCAGCCTTGGATTCTTACTTTGCCACACCCCAAGTACTTGCTTCACTACCAAAAGAGCATCACCTCTTACCCTCACACGACGGATGCCAAGCTCAAGGCAAAGGTTGAGACCTTTCTCCAAAGTAGCATACTCAGCTTCATTGTTGCTTTGTGCTGCAAGCTTCAAACTCCTTTTAGTTACCAAAGCACCTTGAGGATCATAAACTACCACACCTCTTGAAGATTCACCATGTGCTTTCCTGTAAGAGCCATCAAAAAACAATAGATAGGCATTGTCTATGTCAGGAGCTTCCATGTGTTGCTTCTTCACTGCATCCTCCTTAAGAAGAAGAGGGCTTTCCTTATAGGTAAGCAAATCAGCCAATGTAGCCCTTGTACTCTCCTCAATAAGAAAAGAGAATTGGAATTCCTGTAGCTCCACAATCCACTTCATGAGCCTCTTTGACAAAGTAGGGCTATTCACCAATTGAGGTAGAAGAGTGTAGCTAGTGAGGAATGTGAATGGTTTAGGGAGAAGGTAGTGCCTAAACCTTCTACATGCATAAATCACACTCACCATAATGAGCTCCACCTCAGTATAGCCTCTCTCCACCTCTAGCTTCACCCTGCTAGCACAATAGATAGGCTTCATGTAGTGGGAATTGTTACCTCGTTGAAGAAGCATTGCTCCAATAGCATCCTCACCTACTGATGGATTCACATAAAACTCCTTATCCCAATTAGGATCTTGCATAGCAGGAAGAGAACCAAGAACCTCTTTGATACCTTGAAAAACCTCTTCACATTCATTTGTCCATTGTAGAGGATCCAACCTTGCTACTTGTTGTAGAGGATAAAGAAGTTGAGAGGACAAAGGAATGAACCTTGCCATATACTTCACCTTTTGAATAAAAGTAGAATTTGCTTTGTATCTTTAGGTGATGGGAGGAGCACCAAAGCCTTCACTTTGTCAGGATCCGCTTCAATCCCATTCTCTGAGATCATATGCCTCAAAAACTTCACTCTTGGTTGAGCAAGATGACATTTCTTTGGGTTGAGTTGACCTCCACTTTCATTATATTTCTTCAATGCCATCCCAACATTTTCACAATGATCCTTTCTAGAGCTATAAACACAAAAGTCATCAATAAGATCCTTCACAAACTTGCCAAGAAAGGGAGAGAACACCTTGTTGACGCGCTTTTGATACCACGCATAGCCATTCATAAGACCAAAAGGAAGCACACAATAACAAAAGCATCCCCATGGCGTGATAAATGTGGTCTTCTTTCGATCTTCCAAAGACAAGGTGAGCTGAAAATATCCAGAGAATCCATCACATACGCTATACCTCTCATGCCCTGCAATAGAATCAAGTATGTCATCTATGAAAGGAAGAGGGTATGGATCCCTCTTCATGGCTGCGTTTAGAGGCTTAAAATCAACACATATCCTCCACTTTCCATCCTTCTTGGGTGTGACAACAATAGGACTCACCCATTCTGCAGTGCTCACAGGACATATGAAACCTGCTTCAAGAAGCTTGTCTACCTCTTCCTTTAAAGCATTAAGTTGTACCTGTCCCATTCTCCTTAGCTTTTGGCGTACGGGCTGAGCTCCTTCCTTGATTGGAATGTGGATTTACTCTCCCTTAAAGCCTCTAATTTCCTCATAAGAAGTGATGAATAAATGGGGAAATTGTTGTATCATATGTAGGTACTCACTCTTCTCATGGCTAGTCAAGTCGGGAGACAACATACCTTGTATCAGCTCCTGTTTGACATTAGGTTGAACTTTGGGTTGAACTTTGGGTTGCATCAGATCTTCAATTTTCTCATAAGGACCAGAGATATCCTCATTCTCCATAAGGCCAAGAAATCTTTGTTTCTCATCATGCTCTTCTTCAAGAAATAAGGAGGAAACATCTAGATCACTATCGCTGCTATCTTCCACTTCACTGCCCTCATCCCCATTGTCTTCTTCTTCACTTGAGTACTCTTCTTCATCACTTTTCTCATCAAAATCAGCATCCAAAGATTGCTTTCTAGCCATGCCAAAGCTCTTCTTATCACCCCTTCTATTGTAGAGAGTGATGGTACCATGTCCCCAATCCTGTATAGCTTTGGTTGCCTATAACCATGGTCTTCCAAGGATGAGAGGGAAAGCACCAATACCCGCGGGCATAACATGGAAATTGACCTGCAATTTAACATCAAATACATCCACCTCCAAGTCCTTTACAACTCCCAAGCACCTCACCCTTGATTGGTTGGCAAGCTTTATGCGAAAACCTGAATTCTTCACCATGTTGAGTCCCAACTTTGATACACAAGCTTGAGTAATAACACATACCTGTGCACCTCCATCAATATAAGCCTCTCCAATGCACTTCCTCTTATGCCATGCATCCATAGTAGGACATATATCAGGTATCTCATTCATAGACAAGACTCTCACTGACCCCCTTGCAGGCTCCTTCTTCATGGGGTTGACTACGTGCTTCCATTGCCTCTTTAACTTGGGACACATCTCCATGAGTTGCCCAAAGGTAACATCAGCCTTTCTACCCACCAAATCAGCCCTTAAACTATAATTTGGTTGCCCTTCTCCCAAAGGAAAGTCGGATGCATTGTAATGTTTCTTGGGCTTTCTCTTCTTCTTCTCTTTACCTGTACCTGTTTCAACCTGTTTCCCTCTTTTATGGCTAGGACTTGCATCACTCATGTCATGATCTCTTGTAACTCTCTTACCTACAGGCATGACCATAGCTCCCAAATCATCCTCTTTCTTCTCCAAACGGATTATGCTTACCACTTTTGTTTTGCCCTTCTCTTCTGTTGTCAATCCACTTGGTCCTGCTTCCCCTTTAATCTCAATACCATAATCTTGAGATCGAGAAGGAATTTGTGGAGGAAGAGGAAACATGTCGCCACCCATTCTCTTTGTCTTGTCACATTGAGGGCTTTTATGAACCCATTCACCACAATTGTAGCATTGAAACATATCCCCTCTTCCAGCCATGCCTCTTCCTCTACCACCTGTATAACCCTCATTGCTTCCATAACCACGTCCATATCCATAACTTTGACCTCTTCCACCTCCCATCATATGCACACTAAGATTCTTCATAAGACCTACAACCTCTTGCATCTCCTTGCGAAAGGCATTCACATCATGAGAAGCTTGTTGATCATAACCTGGCTCCCTGATGAGGATCCTTGGTTGCTCTACCGCTTTCACTTCAAGCTTTGGCTCCACATTGATTCCAAGTTGATGAAGACGCTCTGCTTTCCACTCTTTATTCTTTGCAATTTCAACTGCCTCCTCAAAGGTCCTTGGCTGCTTAAGCTCTACCTTCAAGTGTAGGTTACTCCTCAAGCTTGCAAGAAACCTGTCCTTCTTCAACATGGCTGGAGGAATTTCAGCCCCCAAAGATGCACACCACTTTTCCCATAACGCATTGAATGCCTTGACAAAGTCTTCTATGGTTTGACCTTCATCTTGTACTAAGCCTTGAATAGACTGCCATACCTTTTGTGGGTCTTCCACCTGTTGAAAGTGTGTAAGAAAAGGATGCCTTACCATTTCATAAGTCATGACTTGAGGAGGTTGGGCTGATTGTAGCTCCTTTTCGTAGCCTTCCAACCATTCCCTAGCATCTCCCTTCAAACAGAAGTAGAAGATTCATAGCACCAACGCTGGGTCTTGCTTGTCAGCAAGAAGGCAAGCAAACTCCATTCTCTCAATGAAATCTTTGGAACTTTCATTTGATTTCCCACTAAACTCCGGAAAATTAAACGCCATGTCTTCAAAACCTGTAAACTGAAGGTAACTTGAAGCGATTCCCTTATGGAGGCACCAAAACACTGTTGGGAAACAAGCAAACTGAAACACCTCTATAGTGATGTCACCCAAGAGCGTTGAAAGAGAACTACAAGACAAAAAAAGCTTTGCCAAATACTTCTGAAACACCACAAGTCCAATAGGAGTAGACCCTTGGGAATTTACTAGCCGTTGCCCACCAAAGAGACTATGTCACATAGGAGCAAAACCCTGCCAAAGCATGGATTTACAGCACACGCCGACCAATGCATACGAAGACAAGAGCCTCTCCTTTCACAATCAAACATCACAAACCCACAACTTCAACATCAATTCCACAATTCATAGATACATGCCCTCCGAATCTGTCTACACACAATTTGCCACTAGGCTGCCATAGCCATAACCCTGCAGAGAACTAGTCGTAATCTGATGAGCACAACTCCAATTGGGGCACTTTAAAGCTTGAGAGAAAGCTTGAAAAATGACTGGCGAGAAAGCTGAAGATGACTAAAATTGATTCCATACGCACCATGAGCAAAATTGACGCGAACAGAGAGCTGTCCCAGCACGACTACATGTAGAGAAGGCTAGTCGGGGCAAAAAACTGCATCCAAGAGCACCAAGGAGACAAAACGAGCTAAAACCTGAAAATTTCTGATCTTTGGCTGAATTTTTTTTAGTTTTTACATGAGTTTAAGTTATATACAAGGCTCACTTCAAAAAAACTCACTCACGGGCACTTACAGTAGCCCGACAGCTGTCACTAGACTAGCGACTTGCAGTGCATGTACATGTGCTTGCTAAAGCAAGCTGAAAAACCCACAAAAAGAAAGCCCACATGCCCTTTTGACATCGGGCGTCATGTCCGTATGTACAAATTTACAAAAAACGGGGTGTCAGAAATGTGCCCAACAACGTCTGCGCTTCTCTTCCACAATTGCCTCATTTTGTTGGCATTTTGTAATGTAGGCATGCACTGACAATGAGTCCACTGGATCATTCCATCCTGTTTCTAGACGTATGCAATCACCTGCTTCATGTACAATCTCTTTTGTAAGCTTTTCCCTTTTAGCTAATTGCATGACATTTGGCCAAATTTGACCATGATGGTCACTCACCTCTTCATCACAAAAATGCTCAATTTTTACTCCATAAGTAGCTGCCTCAACTGAAGATGTGGCATGCTTAGTTGCCATATCTTCAACTAAGGTTTGCATTCCCCCCTTCCCAAAGTTAGTTCTCAAGGGTAGACATGTCTCTCTTAAGTGGATTTTACCATCCTTAAAAAAGACAACATCTTTTGACAAAGAATCACTAAAATCATCACAATCCCTTTTTACATGGTCTCTACTATCACACCAAATACATCTGTTAACAAACCCTTCTTTGGGCTGTTGTCTTTGTCTAGGAAGTGGCCCTGATGGTTGGCCTTTTTCTTCAAGCTTTGCAAGATTCACCTTCAAGTCACGCATTCCCTTCACAAGCTCATCTAGCACGGACTCATCAAACTTAGGAGCGATAAAAGTAGGCTTTACCATTTTGTCAGAAGTTGAGGTGGAAGGACTTGTAGTGTTTACTACCATCTTGTCCCTTCTTCTTTGTCGTTTGTCAAGCAGTGAGACAACACCTTCAACCTCATTCCAATCGGTATTTATTCCTTGCTCAGCATCTTTATCTTCAAGAAGAAGCTCCAAATTTTCTTGAAACTCTTTACCTGCATCTTGTAAGAAAAGATCTGTCTTCTCTGCATCTAGTGTGGCCCTTTCTATCCTTGTGAGTTGTGCATAGCGCCGCTCAAATTCCCTAAGTATCTCTGTTATTGATAGTCCTTGCTTTGGCTTGACTACCCATTCTAAGAATGTCCTTTCGGTCACTCTCTCAGAGTCCTCCATGAAATATTCCTCCTTTAAAGCTACTTTGAGTTCTTCCCAATTTCTCCCATGCCCATCTTTAATTGCCCTAACATGCTCCCTAATTTTTGGAGCAACAACTAGCTCAAAGCTTTGAATCATCTCACCTTCTGACACGCGATGCAGCTCCATCTCCTTCACATACTCGCGTAAGTACTTGGTTACATCTTTGCCATTGAATTGATCCATTCTATTGACGACCGCTTGTGTGGCCTTTGTTGCTGAAATATCCCTTCTTTCAGTGGCATGTTGTTGTTGCATGAGCATTGCAAATGCTTGAAACATTTGCATTGTTGTTGGGTCAAAATGTATACCCTGTTGCTCAACATGATCACCCATGGTTACCCACAAACTCTCACCCTGCCAGTTTCGCGTCGGGTTCACCAAAAATATGTTGAGAAATTTGCGGTCTTGCTAGGAAAGCACCGAGCTTATGGCTGTGAGAGTTTGTGAGAGAACTCCAAAAAACTATATGAAGGGGTTAAACCATAGATGCCATGAAGACTAGGGTTTGGAAAGAAGTGCAATCAAAGAAGACCCACTCTTTCTCCCTTGCACTCACACACACAAAGAAGGAACACAAAAGAGAATGTCAAAATAACACAAAGATGAAAACATCAAGGCTATGGTCATATCGTATCATGGGTAGTATGAAACGGTTAATAGATGAGTTAATGGAATTCAATCTTGACTGACCAAATAGGCTACGAATTGTTCTTTGGAATTGTAATTTTGTGCTTACCATAATATATATATTTTGTCTAGTGATTGGGATTAATTGTGTATACAAATCCTCTTGGTTCATAGCAAGATAACTACGCTTACGTCAAAAGAAAAGTTATAGTCTATGAGAGGTAGTATAATGGGATCCGGTGATAGAAGTATTTCATTGAGCCTTTCTGAGCCAAAGAGAAACACTACATTGTTGAAAGTGTATTTTACGGCTAATCCATACGTTAATTCTAATAGATCGTACAGAGTGAAAGCGATAGAAATTATCATCATGTGGATTATTCATCTAGGATCACTCTAGTATGTGTAAAATGTAGATATGAGAGAGGAGAAGGGAAGAGAAGAGAAGAGAGTTTCCCTCCCAAGCTCTATTCTTGCCATAGGCAATAAGGATACTGCGGGGAGAGATGTACCTGTAGCAAGGAGAACCTAAAATTTGTAGAGAGGATAAATTACTAAGAGTGAGAGAGATAGATTTGGTTAAGGAGATGAGATTAGATATATATATGTTGGATTAGAGATGAAAAAGAAAACAACAAGAAATCAAGAAAACATCAATATAGAACACATCTTACTTGACAAACCCTTCGATACCATTATTGATGGAGAGAGAAGAAGAGGATAGAATTCAACGTTGATTGATACGCCAAGTCCAAGACCTTCTTTGATTAGAGTTGATCTTCCAAGGATAGCATACAAGAATGGCTAGTCTTCCTCTAGGAGAAAGTGTAGGCTTGGGCTTATGTTAATGGCTAAGTACAATTAGGCATTACTACTCACTCCCTCAAGAATTCCTCTCCTCAATGGCTTGAATGCTTGAGTTACTTTTCAAGGAAGAAGAGGTCCCCTTTTATAAGTGAAGGGAACCCCCAAGGGTTTACACAAGAAGAGAAGAGCCAGTGTGAACAGAAACTGGAAAAGTTGGAAATGGGTTGTCCCTGCATGATGTGGGCAGACTGGGGTCTAGTATTTTGATCATATCTCTTCAACCGTGGCTTCAAATAAAAAAGTAAAAATATGGACAGAAACTTCAGCTCATTAGCTACGATTTTCATTTTAAAATCATTTTCCAATTCGAATTGGAACCTTGTGTAAAAAGTTCATCAAAATAGGGTCCATTTCTGGCAGCAAAAGTCTTCCTGTGGTCCTGTTAGCCTAGACTTTCATTTGATTCCAAAGGACACCTAATGCCATATGAAAGCATGGCATTGCTCTTTGACAAATTTTTGTAATCATGCTTGCAATAATGCATTAAAATAAATGTATCTTTGAAATCATGTCACCTAGTGTCCCACTAGGATTTGATTCCCTCCTAGTAGCTATTTAAAAATAAATATAAGAAAAATATGAAAAATACATAGAATATATATATATTGGAGTTTACCCTAGATATAGGATCTAGCTAGGGTGTGAGATGATAATGAGATAGTAGAAATAAAGAATCAATGCTTTTTGCCCGAAGTTAAAGAGGCGGAGCTATTGATGCTTTTCCCATAGTATTTTTTGATGGTAAAGTAAGAATAGGTTACCCTTGAGAAAAATAATAGGATGAGATAGAAGGCTTATTATTATACTTAAATATGCATATGTACATTATAGGAAATATAATTATGTATCTAAAAAATTACAAGATAGATCTTGTAGCATGCATTCCCACTATGTACGTGTCACAGCACGACAACGATTTCTTTCATGATTCACATAGACAGTGAGAAATTGAACATGAAGTTTTACATATTTACTTCTTATCCTAGCATAAGCATAACCATCATCCATTACCTTTGTTTCCATTCTAACCCCTACAATGTAGGGTTGTCCAAGGATGAGATCATAAGAAGATGTGTCCTGTACAAAGAAATTCTGCTCTTCCTTTACATCTCCAATAGTCACTTTCACACTAGGACAAGTTGCATATAACTCACCTGATGAATTATTGGCTACCTTAACCATCCAGCCATGTCTGTGTCCATTGGTAATTTGCACTTGTTAAATAAGCTCTCCAAGGCAACAAATGGCTCTCCAAGATCACCCACCTTGACCATTGTCTGTGTCGTAGCTCTTGACCAATGATTCCTAGAAAAGTGACTTCTTGGAATGGCTTCATACTCCACATCTCCATTTGAAAACTGTACTTGCTTTGTTCTTCCAAAAGGATGGTAGCACCCTACAACCGTTCCTCATCATGCTCTTTGTCTTCCACCTGTATTACCTGTGTCTTTAAGCTTTCTCCTTCAGATTGTGGGTGAATGGTATCAACAAGAGTTTGCCTCTTCCTCTTGATGATATCAAAGATCTCCTCGCGAAACTCGCGTTTGGCTATGCCAAGGACCTCCCCCAAGGTAAACTCTATTTTGCTATTCAAAATTCTTTCTTCTAGAACTTTCTTTAAATTTGTAGCAGACTCAATATCAGACTATAACTTATAAGTTGGAGTTTTAGGCTTACCTTTTGATGAATCCTTTGTCCTCCCAATTGTACTTTCTTCCATAGTCGCTTCAGGTGGAGGTGCTTCCTGTGTTGGATGCGCTCGAGGAGGTATTGTGTCGCTTCTTCTAGTAATTCTTTTTTATGGTCCTTCATCACCACTCTCGCCTGCACTTTTCTTCCACAAACACTTTGTTGTGTTGACATCTTGCAATATAGGCATGCATTGGCAAGGAGTCCACAGGGTCATTCCATCCTGTTTCTAGACGGATAGAGTCACCTGCTTCATGTAAGATTTCTCTTGTAAGCTTCCCTTTTCTTGCTAGCTCCATAGCACTTGGCCACAGCTTACCATTTTCTTCAAAAATCCTCAATGGTTCAATCTTGACTGTATAAGTAGATGCCTCGTATGCAGACATGGCATGGGTAGTGGCCATATCCTCTACCAGACTCTGCATTCCTCCTTTCCCAAAGTTATTCCTTAAGGGTAAACATGTCTCTCTTAAGTGAATCTTCCCATCCATGAAGAAGACAAGATCTTTTCTCAAAGCTTCACTGAAGCTGTCACATTCTCTCCTAGCATGCTCTGTGTTGTCACACCATATGCATCTATGAACAAAACCTTCTTTAGGTTGTTGTTTTTTCCTTGAAGATGGTGCCAATGGTTGCCCCTTCTCTTCAAGCTTTGTGATTTTTACTTTTAAATCCCTCATACCTTTCATAAGCTTATCTATTACAGCGTCATCAACTTTTGGAAGTAGAAAGGAAGAAGGCTTTACCATCTTTTCAGAAGCTGTGGAGGTAGATGGTGCACTACCAACAACCATCTTATCCCGTCTCCTTTGGCGCTTGGCAGGTAATAAAACAGCAGCTTCAACTTTGTTCCAACCTATCTTCAGTCCCTACTCAGCATCTTTGTCCTCAAGAAGTAGCTCCAATTGCTCCTGGAGCTCCTTTCTTATTGCTTGTAAGAAGAGCTCTGTCTTTTTTGAGTCAAGTGTGGCCTTCTCTGTCCTTGTGAGTTCAGCATAACGTCCCTAAAACTCCCTGAGTAGCTCTGTTGGAGAGAGCCCCTCCTTCGGCTTGGCTACCCACTCTAGGAAAGTTCTCTTTGTTACTCTCTCAGAGTCCTCCATGAAATACTCCTCCTTCATCCCTAGCTTGAACTCCTCCCAATTTCTTCCATGCTCATTCCTTATTCCTCTCACATGCTCTCTAATCTCGGGAGTCACAAAAAGATCAAAGCTTTGGAGCATCTCATCTTCTGGCACACGATGCAACTCCATCTCCTTTACATATCCACGAAGATACTTTGTCACTTCCCATTAAACTGATCCATTTTGTGCACCACTGCTTGAATAGCTTTGGTTGCTGACACTTCTCGTCTTTCTGTAGCATGTTGTTGTTGCATAAACAAATCCAATGCTTGAAACATTTTCATTGTAGCGGGATCAAAAGGCATACCTTCTTGCTGCGGATGATGATCACCCATGGTTGAAGAAGCTTGCAGATCCCCACTAACTCACCCTGACAAACATCGCATCGGGTTCACCAAAAAGTGTGTCAAAGAGTTGGCGGTCTTGCCAGGAAGGCGCCGGGCCTTTAGTTGTGAGGCTTTGTGGGGAGATTGTGAAGGCTTTCGCTTAAGCAAGCTTAGTGTTTGTAGCAAATACAATCTTACACACAGACACACACATACGCACACGTGAAACCCTCAAAACAAAACAAAGATGAAAACACACACATACGCACACGTGAAACCCTCAAAACAAAACAAAGATGAAAACATCGCTTTGATCGTATCTAATTAAAGGTAAGATAAAAGGGTTCACTGATGTATTTATAGTAGCAAGTCGTTGTGCTCCAAATACAATGCCAATGGTTCTTTGAAACTGTAACTTAGTGCTTACAAAGGTGTAGATGTTTTGCCTAGTGATAGGAGTGAGCCGTGTGTACAAGTCTTCTTGGTTCATACTAATATTAAGAAAGCAAGACTCAACCCCTAGAGGAGAATAAATATGTGCACATTGAAAGAATTAGAGTAGTCTAGTAGTGGCAAAATAAGAGGACGTGGATAAAGAAGAATTTCTTGCAGTCTTTCCGGCCCAAAGAGTAACACAATTCTCTGTTGGAAGTGGACTTTACAACTAATACAAACATTAATCCTAATATTTTGCACAAAGTGAAAGGGTTGAAAGGTTACACCATTGGGATTCTTTATCTAAGAAATTAGTTTAGGAAGCAGTCAAACAATGGAGGAAAGCGATAAGAGAGACAACAACCACACAAAGACCCACACAAGCTCAAGCCAAAGAAGTGAAGCACACCTCAAGACTTTGTGGTCTTGTAGCCAACTTGATGAAGTAGAAGATGAGTAGTAGTACCCAACATCGTTTGTGAGCCACCAACAATGCGTCTTTACTGATGAAAGAAGGTTACATAGAGTGTACATGAGTATTACAAGTGAGGAGATAGAAGGCTTGAGGCGTGAAGTAGCAAGCTCAAGATGTGTTGGGTTGAAATTGAGAGAAAGTTTCACTCAAGGATATGGCTAGGAGTTTGGGTGATGGCTTGATAGAGTGGCTTGATTATGGGGATTGCTTGATGGTTTGCTTCATGCCCAAGTGAGGGGCAAGAAGCTCTATTTATAGGTGAAGTTGCCCCTTGAAGAAGATATTTGCTTAGAAATATCCAAGGGATTTGTGTGACAAGTGTCTATCTTTTCAAAATATCTTGAAATTATCTTCAAAGTTTCTAGATCTTTCTCTTCAAGAAATATCTAGAGGTTCTTCTAGATCTTTCTCCAAATATCTTCTCTTTGCTGCCACATATCAAGGGTTAAGCCTCCAAGAGTTGTTGAGCTATGGTGGGAACATGTGCATAAAGTAGCTTTATAAAAAATTGAGAGAGATCTTGGCATACATCATGGATGGCATCAAACAAACTCGTAACCATTTTTCTAAGGGATTTTTCTAGGTCCATAATTACTCCAAAGTGCACCTACTATGTGTAGAATGACACCTCATGGGGTATACTATGACTAAGGCCACTTTTGACCGTACTACACATGTCATATGCCACCTAGGATGCCTAGTAGATAGGAGGTATGTTTTATAGGCTCATTTCATCATGGTTCCAAGAAGAGGTTCACAAAGAAGCCCGGGATCATAGGACGAAGCCCATTCCCAACAAGAGTGACACATCAGACTTCGACTAGCTTTTTGCATGCTAAATAGAAAATGCATATACTTATGCACACTTAAGGCATACACATAAAATCCATAATATTGTAGGGCTTAGATTTCATTCCCACTATTCACATGCCACGGCACGACAACGGTGCAAAACATGGCTTTGAGGGTATGTAGCCCCACCGACGTTCTTCCTCTTGTGGATGCGATTATAGAGAAGAGGATGCAAGTACAAGCGTACATAGATGGTGGAGCGTAGGTTTGTGTCATGACGGAGGCAGCCATGAAAGAGACGGGAGTCAAGGCAGTAGTCAAGTCAAATGTGTGCATGAGGATGGCCAACCATACCAAAGCCAGTTGTTTGGGTGTGATGGTGGAGCGTAGGTTTGTGTCATGACGGAGGCAGCCATGAAAGAGACGGGAGTCAAGGCAGTAGTCAAGTCAAATGTGTGCATGAGGATGGCCAACCATACCAAAGCCAGTTGTGATGAAAGCAGGAGATAATGCTTATCCGATCATTTTGGGTAGGCCATGGCTTTTGGCGATAGGAGTAAAGCAGGATTGGGAGAGCAAAGTGTTCACCTTGCCTAACAAAAAGAGAGAAAGAAAAATTGTGCTTGATTTGAAGACCAAGGAGAGCAGCTCTCGTCCTATGGCAGTTAAAATTGAGGGCGACAGGATGAGCTATGAGTACGAGACAGAGACAGGTTATGATGAAGGCTATACTAGCACAGGGGAAGAGGAGAGGGAGGACGACATGCTGAAGATAGATGCAGACCTATTCGGAGTCACCATAGGCAACTCCCCACCTAAAGAAGAAGCTATGCAGCCTCAAGCTCATGGTTTAAGCATAGAGGAGGTTTCAAGCATGTGGAGTGAAGATTTAACCAAGGGTGAAAAGGAAGTCTATGTTCAACTGTGTGAGTCCTATCCAAATCTATTTGCAACGGAGTACAAGCATTTGCGAGGTGCAAAACGGGTGGAGCACAAGATTGTTCTTAAGGAGGGACACAAGCCTAAAGCAAAGAAGCTGAGAAGATTAGGGGAAATCCAAAAGGAGGCCCTTTGGCAAGAGATCAATAAGCTACTGGATGCTGGCATCATATATCCTGTGAAAGAGTCAAAGTGGGTCTCGCCAGTGGGTCATAACCCCTAAGAAGAATGGGAAAAGGAGAGTGTGTGTCGACTACAAGCCACTGAATGCCGCAACCAAGAGGAATCACTATCCATTGCCGTTTCAAGATAAATCCTAAACCAGGTGGCTGGGCATAAAAGATACTCAATTATGGACGGCTTTTTGGGGTACTTTCAGATAGGGATTGCGCTTGAAGACCAAGTGAAGACCACATTCATATCTCCATGGGGCTGCTTCGCTTACCGCCGCCGCAGGATGCCATTCGGATTAGTAAATGCATATGCCACCTTCAAAGATTGGATGAACAGGGTATTTGGTCCATACCTGGGCCGTTTAATTAGGGTCTTCATGGATGTTCTTGACTGCTACAGTTCAAGATTGGAGCACCTATTGAAGCTCCAGTTATGATTTCTAAGGCTTGATGAAGAAGGAGGTCAATTAAACCCCAAGAAGTGCAAGCTAGCACAGTCTCGGGCGCAACTGTTAGGTCATGTGGTGTAGCAAAACAGCATAGAGGCTGGTCCCGAGAAGGTTAAGGCGTTGGTGTTGATGGAGCCACCATCAGATGCTCAAGGTTTGGCTTCGTTTGTTCATAAGATGAAGTATCTATCACGTTTCTTTTGGATGCTATCTCAATATGTGCATCCTCTCCAAAAGAGGGCTCAGCAGGTGCATGGTTATGAAAGGGATGGGGAATCTCAGGAGGCTTTTGATAGAGTCAAAGAGATTTTGTGTCAGTTGCCAGCAGTATGTCCTCCCAATCGAGAGGATGACTTTTATGTTTCCATGACGGTGGGCACAATTGCTATTGGAGCGGTTCTAGTGCAAAAGGTAGGGAGAAGCTACAAGCCGATATACTTTGAGAGCAGGGTGATTAGCCCAGGAGAGGCTACCTACAACGAAGCAGAGCAATGGGTGATGACTTTGGTCTTTGCTTGCAGGAAGTTCAAGGTGCATTTGATAGTGCGTAGGTTTTTTGTGTTGACGGCTAATAATCTATTGCCAGCGGTAGTGCTACATTTGAAGCCATGAAGGAGGATTATGAAGTGGGTGTTGGAGATGCAAGAGTTCGAGTTCGAGTTCAAAATAGATCACACGAGTCGGTCTCACCTAACAGAAATTTTTGTCAGCAAGGCCATCGATTTGCCGGCCTATCCAAGGGTGGTGCGAGATGAAGCTAAGGAGGAACCCGACTTGGAGGATGCTTTTATGATGTGGTTTGACATAGCGTATCGAAGGGTATTACAAAAGGCAGGAGGAGGTGTGGTGATACCCACACGGCAGAGCTATATTTTCAAAGGCGTATGATCTGGAGGATGTCCACACCAATAATGAGGCAGAGTATCTCACTCTGCATTTGGGTCTAAAGCAGTGTATAGAGTTCGTAATTTCAAGGTTGGTGGTGAAAGGAGATGCACTACTAGTCATCAAGCAACTGCTAGGCCAATGGCAGGTAAAACTTGATTTTTGAAGCATTGGTTCTTTTCCATCAAGAAGATGCTGAGGTCTTTTGAAGAGGTCCAATTCAAGCATGTGAGGGGAGAGCAGAACCAAGAGGTGGATTGGCTAGCAAGTAGCAAAGTATAGGTGCCTGTTGTAGGTTTATACGTGGCCCCAACCACTTATGTAGATAGGGAGACTCTAAAGGAGATTGAAGGGTTTTTGAGTACGGGGAAATGTTCAGAAGGTTTGTCCAAGCTGCAAAAAAGACCCGCAAATTCACACTGGTAGGTGAGGATCTCATGAACTATGGGCAGGACGGAGTGCTTAGAAGGGTGTTGTACAAAGAAGAAATAGGAATGGTACTGGAGCAATGCCATGAAGAGAGAGGACACCAGGGCAAAGACCAAGTTCTGTTTCGAGTGCTTAGAGCAGGGTTTTGGTGGCCTTCCGTTGTGAAAGACGTGAATTACTGGTGCAAGACGTGCCACGAGTGTCAGACTATAGGTGAAAAACGACTGGTAGCGGAGTCACACGGCTCCATCATCGCACAAAGTGCTTTCAAGAAGTGGGGTCTGGATGCTATAGGCCCTCTCCCAAAGTGTACTAGTGGTAAGAAGTACGTGGTGGTAGCCATTGACTACCTTACAAGGTGGGTCAAGGCCAAAGCAGTGAAGGCAGTAAATGCTAATGTGGTGGCTCAATTTGTGTTTGAATACATTTGTTGCCGTTTTGGTGTTCCATGGGTGTTAGTTTCTGATAGGGGTCAGGGGTTTAGAAGCAAGCTCATGACTACATTAGTGGAAAAGTTAAAGATTCAACATCGGTTTTCCTCGCCCTATCACCCCCAATGCAATGGTCTACTCGAGAGTGCTAATGGTCAAATCGTCAAGATGTTAACAAAGTACGTGTAGAAGCAAGAAGCTGAGTGGGAAGAAAATCTAGAGAAGTTTTTGTGGGCGTATAGAACGTCCTATAAAGTGGCTACAAACTTCACTTTATTCGAGCTAGTCTATGGTAAGGAGGCTGTGTTACCAGTATATGCACAACTAGGCGATTTGAAGGGTATGTGCATGTCAATGCCACTCAACAAGGGGTTCTACAGGATCCGATAGCCATTTTGGAGGCTTTGCAGATGGACAGAGAGGCAGCGGCATACTACTATGTGAAGCAGAGGGAGAAGCGGGTTGCCAAGTTCAATCAAAACCTGCCAGACAAGAAGATAGATGAAGGAGGCTTGGTCATGAAGTACAAAAGCTATCTGGATTTCACATTCCAGAAGAAGTTCAAGAAGAAGTGGACAGGTCCGTATAAGGTGCGGAAGGCCTTTCCGAACGGGACCTATCAACTGGTAAGAGCAAATGGCAAGCTTCTTAGGAACAGGGTGAATGGTGTGCACCTCAAACTATATTTCGAGAGGGATTTAGTGCCTGAGGTGCAACAAATTGTACTCAAGGGGGGTGGGCAACCCACCTAGAGCATGCAGTGTGCGAGAGAAAGGAGATGAAACTTTTGTACATAGCCTATACTTACAGTTATGGTTTTGCGAGTGCTTTTAATCATCAGTTTGGTGTGCCAGTTTCAAAGTTTTGTACATAAGCTTTTGGTCAAACATAAATGTTCGACAAGGGGGCTGGGCAATGATGGTACAACCAAAGTTGGTCGAAGCTAGGAGGTGGTCTATGCCAGGTAGAGGCAACAGTCAAGTGCAGTGCAGAAGTCTAGGATAGGTGCCAAGGCCCTAGGCAGCCAAAGGATAGCGGGAATGTATGCTTAAAGATGCTTTTTAGACCAAAAGTGCTGCGGCATGGTCCAAATGGGATGGCAGATGAAGGTGTCCAAAATGCCGAGTCACGGCTCTAGAATGTAGTGTTCAGTGTGCTCTAGAAGCCGGTCCAGACGGCTCGTCAAACGGAGCCCCGGTGCTCAAGATATCACAGTTTAAAGTTAGAAGGTGTTGTAGATCCCCGACGGATAGGGCAGCTGGGGACAGGTGGCCCAGGCAGGTGTTAGTGGATACATGTGTAGTGCTCAAGTTACGGAGCATGCGTGTCTTTTTGGATTGTGAATCGGAGCTCTGGATATCAAGTTAAGGTCAATTGAATTTTTTCCGGGGCCCTTGTCTGAGCCCACTTGGCTGCAGTGGAGGGTGTGCCATCTGGAATCTTTTGGGCCTTTCCAAAGTTCTCAATGATAGTTTGCATCATGTGGAGCTAGCACAAATCAACGGTGCATCAATCGGATACTTGGTCAGCTAGATGCAACATAACGAAGTTGGGAGGTAATGCCGAGAGAAGAATTGGCAGAGGTTTTTCACTTTTTTTGCGGCCTCAAATTGTGGGCCCGGGGACTCGGAGTGCGGTGAGCACGGGGAAATTTGAAGTCAACAACTGGCTCTATCGGTTGGGATTTACAACTCCAAGGTCCGATCACCGGACGAGGCACTGACAAGGATTAAAATAAGCATCCAAAGGGAGTTTTTTATGAGGTCGTTGAAGTTTTAAAAAAAAAGAAGTTTTGGGGGCCAACAACCCACAGGAGGCCACGTGGCATCCCATGGCCCCACATGCGGATGCGCAGCGATGGGATTGGGGGTATAAGGGCAAGAAGTGGCGCCTCTATGGATATCCAAAGGCGGGTAAGAGCTCCCGTGGTGCTTGGCGATGGCAGCCCGAATGGGGGCACTGTGTTGGCGATCGGTAGCCCTTGAGGGCCATGATGACGGTGTTTTGGCGAGGTGGCGTCGAAGGCGCAAGCGCGCCCGTGAGGTTGAATGCCACGTGGCATGCACCATTGGGGGGGCAGTTCCCGCGGCCCACTTGACCTCAAGCTTTTGAGATAGAAAGGGAGGGCAATAGAGACCTCGCTATTGCCTCCCCCCATGAAAGAGGTTAGTCCCACAGAGGTGAAGCAAGGGCCGGGTTGGCCGAGGGGTTAGGTGCAAAGGGAGGGGTTCCCGTAGCGGGACAATGAGAATAGAGAGAGAGAGAGAGAGAGAGAGAGAGAGAGAGAGAGAGAGAGAGAGAGAGAGAGAGAGAGAGAGAGAGAGAGAGAGAGAGAGAAAGAGAGCCCGAGGGTGCCAAGGAGCCCATTTCAAGGGCCGTCCGGGCAAAGCAAAGGACAAGCCAAGGCAGAGGGCAAGGTGGAAGCCAGACCAAAGGAGGAAAGAGAAAAGAAGAGAGAGGTGATAGAGGAGTCGGATAGAGAGAAAGAGGAAGTCAAAGTCAAGCCAATAGAGTAATGCAAGGCTAAGCCCACAAAGGGGTAAAAAATGAAAGATAAAAATAAAAAATGGAAAAACCCAAGGGGCAATAGCGACATCGCTAATGCCCCCCCCCCCCCCAAGTGCAAAAGAGAGAAGAAGAGAGCAGATAGAGCAAGGCGGTGCCCCCTTTCCCAAAAACGCCAATTTAAGGTGCGAAGTGGACCAATTAGAGTATAAATTCCCAAACTAAAGGCCCCCCTATAAAAGTCAAAATTTGGATCAAATTAGGGGCTTTTTTCTGGCTTTTTGGATGCCGTTTGAAGCCTGCAAAGTGCAGTTCTCTAGCAAGCTAGCCCCTTTGTAACTTTTTCTTAAAAATGGACATGGTGATGGCAGTGCAAGCCAGTGTACATATTATTTGAAGTGCAATCAAGCCACCGTTGCCTCTTCTTGCTGTTGTTTCCCCTTCCCTCCTTCTCTTTCTCCTGCTTTCACATTTCCCCTCGATGCCGGCTGTGTGGATGTGTGTACCCCCCGGGACTGACGGTGATTTGTGTGAGAGAGTGAGATTGAGTGGATGTGTGTGTGTGTAAGGGTGGAGACAGGCCGTGGTAGCAGGTTTGCCTTGTGTGGTGGACTTGTGGAGTGTGTGAAGAGTGGAAATTGAGCAGGCGGTGGTCTACTAGTGTAAAGTGTTTCTTTGGAGGTGTTTTCTGAGAGGATAGGGGTGTTGTGGATACCCTGAGCTATAGAGAGACCCTTGTGTTTGTGCCGGGCGTGTTCCCCCATTCCCCCCATGACAAAACTTCATCTTTCCCACTTCAAGCCCCCTGTTTTTTCTTTTTGTCCTCACCAAACCCTGCAACCGAAGCAACAAAAACCAAAAAAATCCATTTGGCATTGTACCACTGTCAATTGTTGCCAACTTTGAACTGCAATATCTCGATGACCCGGACTTCGATTGCCATGCCATCAAATTCTATCGACTTCATACAATACACTACATTCCAAAACTTGGTCAAAGCCCAAAAACCCCAGATGGCACACCGACCAAGGCATCCAATCTAGTACAGAACTGGCCCCATCGGTGAAACTTCAATTGGCAGTATCTTGGCAACCAAAACTCCGATTATTGATCTAAAAAGACCAAAGTGCTCCACAGGATGAGAAATTTAGGCCCATGCACTTACTTCATCCATGATCCCTCATTTATAGTTGTCTATTACGATATAGGTCTGCAAATTTATCAAACTTCAAACTGTCATAACTTCCTCACTATAGCTCCAATCAATGAGGGTGTAAAGATAGGCTTGTAGACCACTTTGAGTCCATAAATTTTCATTTATGATCACTTCAAAAATACTCTCTCTTAGCATCATCAAGACAAATTTTGGCCCTTTAAAGCTGCATCTGGCATACATTTAGCATAAAGCTAGCTTGTTATCAATCCCTAATCACTAATCAATAAACACAAAGCCTTCAAAGAAGCTTAACTTGCATCGCTTTACTCTTTTTCCCTTCATGGAAGTGGTGTTTCATGAAAACCTGGGCACAATCCAAGATATGGATGTTTATAGGTGCATACCAATGTGCAAAAGTAGGTATAAGGTCAAAGGCAGGCACATGTACCCAAAGTGTATGTTTTTGGTTGAGAAGCTATGTTTTGAGGCTAATCCGGATGGTTGTTCAAGATGTTTAAAAGTGCAAAATTTGTGTTGCGAAAGGAGTTCTTCAATGTGCTCTCTAAGCTAGTCGAGACGGCTCGTCAATCAGAGCTAATATGTTCAAGATATTGCAGGACAAAGGGAGAAGTGGTTTGCAAATCTCTATTGGGGTGAACAAGTATGGTAGTGGCTTGAGGAGTATGTGAACCAACAAGTTTGAAATGCTCAATTTATGGTGCATGCTAGTCTTTCTAGATCCGCACAATCGGACTCTAGATGATCAAGTTATGAGCAAAAGAAAATTTATTGGCAGGGCCCAATTCTACAGTGATTTGACCGCTTTGGAAAGCATGCCATCGGAGATTTTTTGAAGTTCTCTAAGATTTGCAAAAGTAGTATGTAGCATGTGGAACACTCTAGAAGTTACAGTTGACCAATCAGAGCTTTGGGCAATAAATTATCAATGGCTGAAGTCGGCCTATGACTGGTTGAAGAAGATCATTTTTGTTGTTTATTGGAGTGGTGGTTTGAGGCCTCGCGAATATCAAAATGGGGAGGTGAAGCTCGAGTTCTAAATTGGCAATGTGAAATTTTGGTGTGTTTTTACATGAGGTCCATAATGCAAGCGAGCACGAAGTTATGGGCAAGGATTTAATAATTGCGTAATCACGTGAAATTTCTTGTGATTACTAAGTGTTATCACCATATTACCATAATCATAGCTAACATAATCACAAAGCAGACGATCAAAGGTAACCTAGTAACTCACAAAAAGCCCACCTTGCTTTTTTTTCCTTGACAAACCATCGATAAAAAGGAAGAGCTCGGTGGGCCCACAACTTAATAAAAAGGCAGGTCCACTCAGGCTCGCGGGGTGGCATTTGTTTGAGATTTGGAGAGAGAGAGAGAGAGAGAGAGAGAGAGAGAGAGAGAGAGAGAGAGAGAGATTGGCGAGACCACCTCTGCAAGTATGTCAAAAGGAGAGAGGGAGTGAGGGGGTCATGTGGGAGCATACTCTACATCGTAGTGCGTGATAGTGGCAGAGCACCTAGCCACACGACTCATGTGTTTATGTTGTGTGTGTGTTGTGTGGTAGCTTGCCTTGTGTCGTATTGTGAGGCAATAACAAGGTACCTTACCACACAATGTGGGTGTGTGCGTTAGCTGTTCTAAGGATCAGTGCTTACCATGGGGGAATCATCTCAGTAACGCGGGGAATATGATGTCCTTGTGGTAAGTATTGGCTCATCATATGGGTACTATGTCGGTAACGCGGTGATATTAGTATCATTATGATGAGTCAACTTCCCTTTCCTATGCGAAAGAAACATAGGGGCATTGGTTGGTAACACGGCCCTATGATGTTCGTACTCAAATTGTTTTTATTGTTTCGATTCAAGCGGCACTTGATCGGTAACACGACCAATTTGTCTCGTTTGTTAGAAGCATATGTTTTTGCATAAATATGGCATTCACGTCATTGAACTGGCCTTTATGAACTCCGTATAAATTGTATGTGCATGTCTTTAATGTTTGTTTGAGTATAAGGTATACGAAATACTTGGTCAGTAACGCGGAGTATTTCGTGTAAATTTTTTTGTAATGTCTGTAAGAGTTTTATGTTGATTGTTCTTGTCAAAGTATATCATATCAAATCATAACACATTAATAAAAAGAGTGAAAGGGTCACGGGGGCTTTCTAAAACAATAAGAAAGTGATAAAATCATTAGGTTGAGTTTAACTAGAATTATATAAGGTGAAGAATTTTTTGGAAATGTCTCTTTTATTAAGCGATCAAGTTTCCTCCTCGCAAAGACACAAATCGGAAATAATAGCAAAATTTTGAAATTTGCTGGGTTTTTGAACTAAATTCTCAAATATTTCATTGATTTTTCTTTCCTTTATCATAGTTTTCTCTCTCTCTCTCTCTCTCTCTCTATATATATATATATATATATATATATATATCTATATATATATAGATATATATATAAACAACTTATTAATATATGTATGTGTGTGTGTGTGTATGTATGTATAGAATTTACTAGAATTATGCAAGGTGAAGCTTCACTTTAGCATTCTGAAAGAATAGAATGCAAGAGAAGTCAAACCATGTAACAATGTGAAATGAAAGGTGAAATAAAAAGATCCATTTAATACTTTAAAATTGAAATAACATTTAAGGTAAGTATAAATCATCACTGAAAACATTGAAAGTATACCTAACTCAATTCTCCTCTAAGGCTTCTTTTAAAAAGGCAAAAACAAAAGAAAAATTTAATTATGTAACAACTATTTGTTGACGCAAACCAAGCTTTTCAACAAACAAATGAGGTGGGAAAATTTTCTTTTGCAATTTTATTTTCATATTGCTCACATTGCTGGTCAGCACAACCAAGCGGTCGATGCACTTTCATGACAACCAAAATTTAATGCGGTCTCTATAGCAACTCACAATGATCTATCTTCTATGATAGATGAGTATGCTACTGACCCTGACTTTAAAGACATAATGTCAGCCCTTGCTTTGGGGAAGAAAGAGGAACCATTCACCATGCAGGATGGTTATCTTTTCCATCGCAATAGGCTATGTATTACCCTCTCCCTTCGTGAGAAAGTTTTGTATGAATCTCATGATCCTCCCTATGTGGGGTATAGAGGCATTCAAGCTAATCTTCAAGGAGTAGAGACGTACTTCTATTGGCCTACCATGAAAGTGGAAATACATGAGTATGTTTCAAAATGTGTGGTATGCCAAAAGACTAAGTATGATAGAGGGAAGAACCCTAGACTACTCCAGCCATTGCCAATCCCTAATTCACCATGGGAGAGTATATCCATGGATTTTATCTTTGGATTACCCAAACCTATCCATGGAAATACAAAAAAATGGACAATAATCGACAGGTTTAGCAAGCAAGAACACTTCATTCTTGTCAAAAATACTATCAAGGCACACCAAATGGTAGCTCTCTTCATATCTCAGATTTTCAAACACCATGGATTTCCAACATCCATCGTGTCAAATATAGATCCTAGAATGAACAATAATTTTTAGAAAGGTCTCTCTAAAAATCTAGGTACAAGATTAAATTTCTCTTCGGCCTATCACTCACAAACGGATGGCCAAAGTGAGATAGCCAATCTTATGATACTCGATCTACTAAAGACTTATGTTACAAAATTAGATCAATGCTCACAATGGAAAAAATACTTACCTCTTGTAGAGTATGTGTACAATAACACTGTCCATACTTCTACGGGCAAAGCACCATTTGAAATCATAGAGGGAAGACCTAAAAGTCCCTTGCTACTTAAAGTACATGAGAAGATCTTTGCTCTGCCAAGTAGACCTCCAGAAAGGTTCATTCCTTCCTTCAACCATCTCTTGATCTCAAGTTCTGGAGAGCCGGAATCATACGAAGAAGCTATGCAACACGAATTTAAGGAAGAATGGATGAAGAGCATGCAAGTGGAGATGGACTCATTACATCACAACCAAACATGAGAGTTGAGTTGCCTAAAGGTAAGTGGGCACTTTAGAACAAATGGGTGTATAAGCTAAAGGAAGAAGAAGGTGGGAGAAAAGATACAAGTCTAAGCTTGTGTTAAAAGGGTTTTCTCAAAAGAAAAGTATTTGACTTCAATAAAATATTTTCTCCTATTGTAAAAATGAACTCAATTAGGCTTGTCTTAAGCCTTGTGGTTGCTCATGATCTAAATCTTCAGCAAATGGATGTAAATACGGCATTCCCTCGCGGTGACTTAGAGGAGGAAATTTACATGCTTCAACCAAAGGGGTATGAAGTAAAGAGTAAGGAGAAAATGGTATTCAGATTAAAGAAAAACTTGTCTGGTCTAAAGCAGGCATCAAGACAATGGTACTTGAAGTTCGATCGATGGATGATGGATCACGGATTAAGAAGATGCAACTTAGATCACTGCATCTACACAAAGAATTTGAGAGATGGGAAGTTCATCATCCTAATGTTGTATGTTGATGACATGCTGATTGCAAGTGCTAGCATGCAGGACATTAAAGACCTAAAAGAGGAGGTGTCTAAATCTTTTTCAATGAAAGATTTAGGTGTTGCAAAGAGGATACTTGGTATGAAAATATCAAGGGATAGGGCGAAGAAGACAATAAAGCTATCTCAAGAGAATTACATCAAGAAGGTGCTAGAAAGGTTTGCAATGCAAAATACAAAAACGGTTTCTACACATTTGGCTAATCACTTTAAACTAACCAAGGATATGAGTCCAAAGACACAAGAGGAAATAGCCTATATGTCTAGAGTTCCATATGCTGCAGCGGTAGGTTCGCTTATGTATGCTATGGTCTAGACAAGGCTAGACATTGCACATGCAGTGGGAGTTGTAAGTAGGTTCATGGACAACCCAGGTAAAGAGCATTGGCAAGTTGTGAAGTGGATACTTAGGTATCTAAAAGAGACAACAACAAATGCTTTGTATTTTGGAGGAACTGATATTTTTCTAAAAGGGTATGCTGATGCAGATATGGCAGGTAACAAAGATACTCGAAGGAGCACTACTGGCTATGTCTTCACAGTGGAGGCATAGCAGTAAGCTGGGTTTCAAATCTACAGAAAGTGGTTTCACTTTCTACCACGGAAGCAGAGTATGTAGCAATGACCGAGGCAAGCAAAGAAATTATGTGGCTTCACAGATTCTTAGAAGATCTTGGATTCAAACAAGACAATTGTATCTTGTGCAGTGATAGCCAAAGCGCTTTCCATCTTGCAAAGGACTCAGCCTTTCATTCAAGGACAAAGCACATTGAGGTGAGATATCACTTCATACGCACTCTTTTGGAAGAGGGACAACTAAAGCTAGGAAAGGTGCATACAAGTGAAAATCCTGCAGACATGTTTACAAAGGTGGTCAATAAGGAGAAATTGAGCTTTTGCTCATCTTCAATTGGCATTCAAGGATAAGAAGCCAGGATGGAAAGCAGTCACAGGTTTGGTTTGGAGATCAGTCTCCAAGTGGGAGATTGTTAAGTATGGGGCCTGATTTACCTCTTGTAATTTTTTGTATAAAAAACGCACATTTGTAAGGCCCCCATTATGAGGAGAATCCATTGTGTGTGAAGAAAAATCACTCGTTCAAAAACAAAATCACTCACCAAAAACACAGAGCAATACTTTGCGCAAATGTAGACTGCCTCATAGAATGGAAGAAAAATTGCAATGTAACTGCAAAATTTTCACGGCTAGTCTCACCGAAATATATGGCCAAAAGTTGTTTGAAAACGGCAGGTCGTTTGGCCGGTGGCCGATTTCAAAGGAGGACTTCTCTTCTCAAGGACGGCCACACATGGGCGGATTGGAGGGTCCAATTTGGACTTATCTACACAAGGACGCTACACATGGCTGCCTCTCATGAGAGAGGGCAACACTTTTGGCCTATAAATGAAGGCCATTTCTACACACATTACATAGTGTGAAGTTGATGCAACAAGGTGGGTGTGAGGTGGTGAGAGTGAAGCAAGGTGGGAGCTCTAATAAGGGTATAATCCCTTTGTAACCTACTTTTTGTTTGAAGTACTAAAGCCATTAAGTGGCTGCTTTTTCGTGGATGTACATTGGGTGAACCACGTATATTATGTGTACTCTCTCTCTCTCTCTCTCTCTCTCTCTCTCTCTCTCTCTCTCTCTCTCTCTCTCTCTCGCTACCTCTACTCTATAATCTCTTGTGTGTGAAAATTATCTCTCTCCATTAAGTAATCTACTCAATTAGCTACTTGGCTACGCCATATTTCCTAACATTTTTGACAAGAATAAAGTTTGCTTGCTTGTTAAACCTGTTGACTATTGTCCATATTCCGGTATTCCCATGGATAGACTTGGGCAATCCAAAGATGAAATCCATGGATATACTCTCCCATGGTGGATTTGGAATAGGCTTGTTAGGTGGTGAGCTTCCTGGGAGGAGCTCAATGTGATGGTCATCATCCCCTCGTTTTGGAGGTAAGTCCATAGAGATATCATCGATGAACACATCTTGGAATCCTTTTAGAAAATTAGACAAGTCTAACTCTTCTTGATTCTACCATTTATATTTGATGAAACGTTAGGATCTTTTCGAGATTCTTTGACAAAAATCATGTACACAAAAACTGATCTCTTCATTGATTTATCAAAAGCAGGAGGATTTACAAGTGGAATAGTGCGACCACGCTCACTAGCATCTATATACATGTTCTTTTCCCTGTAGGTGAAGTAGATTCTCCTTTCAATGAACTTCATGCTGGCAGCCATGTGATCAAACCATGGTGTCCCTAGGATAGCATTCTCATGTTGGAGAGGAGAGATGAAAAAGTTTTTTTTTGTCGACATAGCTTTGGACATGAAGCCTCGACTTCCCAATTAAGGGAGTAACGGAGGCTTGCAGTCCCTTGAAAGCTGTGTCAGCCATTACTATATCTCCCATCTCAAAAGCTTGAATGTCCAACTTGGTGGCCAACTCTGTTGATATGAAGTTGTGAGTAGAGTTAGGGTCAAACAAGATGAAGGCATCATGCTTTCTTACCTTTTCCCAAGCATAGGAAAGTGATGATCTTTTGCAATGGACATACTCTTTTGGAGCTTCGATGGTGGAAGCCCTAGGAGTCTCATTGAAAGCATTCTTCTTGGGGCAAGAACGATAGCCATGTCCTTGCTCCCCACACTTGAAACACTTATTGTCCTTGCAAAAAACTTCAAGATCTTTAAGAGAGAGTTTTTTTTTTCTTTGTAAACTCTCTTCTCCTTGGATCGATTGTTGTTGTTGTTGTTGGAAGTGCCTTGGGAAGAATTTTGAGCATTGGTTTTCCCCTCTGCATCATTCTTGTCTTTGTTTTCCATGGGCTTGACATTCCGTCTAGTCCCTTGATGGAAATTGATGTGTGAAGCAACCGTGGTGTGATGTATTACTTCGATGATAGAACCAAGCCGTTGAGAGTTGACGTACTTGGCCATCTCTTCATGTAATCCCGCACAAAAGCTTGGAAAAGTCTATCTTTTGAAAGACAGTAGCCTTGAGATATAAATCCCAAAACTTGTCTACATACTTGTGGATAGACTCATGAGAGAGAAGCTTTAAGCTACACCATTTGGTAAGCACTTTGTCCTTTGCGTCGCTTGAAAGGAATTGCTTCATGATGGAAACTCGTAGAGTTTTCCATGTCTTTGGGGCTTCGCCGTTGCCACGAAGGCTAGCCCACCATTGACGAGCTTATTTTTGGAAGTGCATAGCTACATGGCGTAGCTTGGAGGACTCCATGAAGCCCTCGTCTCCAAAGGCCGCCCCCACATTGCTGGATGAAGGCCAACACTTTGTCAGTAGCACCAAAGGTGCCATCATAGGTGAGAAAAGAGATACTCTTTCCTCCCTCTTTGAACTTCTTTAGCTTTTGTGACCTTCGCCATGCAGGGTATGATTTACGATTTCCTCCGCTCTTGTATTCTCTAGGAGAATAGCCATAGCTTTCATCGGAAGAGGAGGAAGGTGAAGAAGAAGGAGAAGAGGGTGACCTCTTTCTAGCCCTTTTCTTCCTTTGTTTCCTCTCTTCCCTTTTGGAATGATGAGGAGAAGGATTGTTGTTGATATTTTTCTCTTGGTAGGAGTGGACGATCGTCTAGACCACCGTCCTCATGGAGACACATCGTTAGAGGAACTTAAAGATTCATTTCTTTCTTGCTCTTTGGATTCCTCCTCTCTTATGGGAGAGAGTCTTCTTTTGGGGGTCTGTTCAAGAGGCCTCCTAAGCTCTCTCTTCTCTTGGAGAGGAAGGGAAATCCCATAAGGGCAAAGTTGTTGTGTAACTTCGGCTTGCAAAGCAGGGTTGCCCATAGCTTGCTGCAACCTAGTAACGAGATAATTGACAAACATGGGGGCATCATCATTAGCACCTTCATGTGCAAAATCAAAGCTATCAATGTTCATTCTACTCTCTTGGTTATTGTCAGCCATGTTAACAAAATTTGTGTACGCAATTCAAAACCTTAGTTGCCACTCCTCTTAGCCTTTGAAAATTGGCTCTTAAGTATCTACACCCATGGCTCAAAGTGGTTAAATATATAGAGTAGTGGAGTAGGTCTAACATAGCAGAGTTGCCCAAGGCTAGCTCCTTTTGGACTTCTTATGGCTCAATAATGGTAAAGTCGTAGGCAAGTCTAAAAAGACTCCATTATTAAGTCCAAAGCTCCCGAGGTGTGCACCATATCCCACATAGTGGGCTCAACAAAACTGATAATAGATCCTAGTTCCACTTACCCAAATATAATTAAAAACATCAACCATTTATAGGCTATTTAAGGACCTCTCTTCTTAAGCAAGAAAAGAGAAACCAAATGCTTTGATACCAATGTAATGGAATTGGCCTAATAACTTGAGAGTAGTGAAAATTAATGAGAGTACTTTTGAGAAATTACTTTGTGAGCATAGTGAATGTGACATGATTGAAGATAGCAACATAATCATAGCAATTAGCTAACTTGGCATGCACAATACTTTTGTAAGAGAGAGAATTTAGAGAACATGACATCAATTGAGGACCCGATTTATGTGGAGTCGGTCCCCCCTCCAATAGGCATTTTTATTATGATTTCTCCCATCAAGAGAGACTTGTTACAATACAATCTTTGTGTTCCTTGTGACCTAGGTGATGCAATGAATATGGAAATCTTCATGCATCACAAACATAACATAAACTTTGTGAAAGCTTTAACTATCCCAAGCCTCACTCCCAAGACATCCAACACCTTTGAAGGTGGAGAGAGCTAACAGGGAAGGAGGGTAGGGAGGAAGAGGAAGAAGAAACGTTTCATAGGAGAAAGAATTAGTTCCTCACTTATCATCACTCTTCTTGCTAGCATACATGATAGCATAGTAATGAAGATGGAGAAGATGTCAAGCTTAAGCATTGAAGCATGGCTCTTGGTTGGATTTGCACTTCATAGCCAAGAGTGTCAGTGTGTAGGCTCTCAGCCTCTACTTGCTTGGAGAAGGAGAGGGAGCTCTTGCACTTTGCACTTCACACATGAGAGTGTGTGTGAGTGTGTGTGGGAGAGTATACCCCTCAAGCATTCCCCTAGCTTGCTTTGGTCAAGACCCCCCATTGTAGCTCATGCTTGAAGCTCATTGGACCCCTCCAGGCCTAGCCAATCACAAGCATGAGGCATTACAAGCAACAAGGGTAGCCTTGGGACAAGTGTCCCCATTTCCCCTTTGAGAGAGAGGACTTGATAAATGCAAAGACAATTAATTAAATCTCCTAAATTATCACTGGACCCCTTGGATGGCCAACCAATAGGCTTCAGGCACACCATGAGGGCAACATGAGGAGGAACTTGACAAGTGTCCCTTTTGCTTTCTTTGTACTAGGCATGCCTTGTGTGAGTGTGTGTGTGTTCTCTATCATCCCCCCTCATGTAGGGCTCTCCCCCTCCTTGTAGGTATTGGTATTGACTTTTGACACCTCGAGCCCCTCAAGCTTAGGCCCAGCTCCCACCTCAAGCTTGTCCCTTAAGCACTTCAAGCTTGGGCTCGGTTCTCACCTCAAGTACAGCCCTAGCATCTCAAGCATGACAAGCACCTCAAGTATCTCAATCATCAAGCACCTAGTCATCAAGCACATGAAGCACCTTAGTCATCAAGCACGACAAGCACCTCAAGATTGGGTTGGGTTCCCACTTCAAGCTCAGCCCTAGCTTACCTAAGGTCAAAGGACTTTTAGACTAATTATTGGTGGTCTTCAATGAATCTAACCCTAAGGTCTTATTATTGAGCCAACAGAGGATCACACCCGCATTTTTGCTCACACCCATCATTTTGTAACCATTGATTGTAATAAATGTCTTTCCGACATTAATTTTGATTTGAGCCATTCATTAAGTAACGGGACTCAATTGAGTTTCCAGCTTGTAATCCCGAAGTAATTTCACCTGTTGATGTAAATAATTAGAGATGTTCTCACCTCCAAGGCTGAGGTATATAAGCCAAATTTTTGTAACCTAAGGGAGATTCAATTATTAATCAAAGTGAGTTTTTGAGCGCCGTGACTGTGTCTGAGAGAGAGAGAGAGAGAGAGAGAGAGTCTTATCTCCTTGCTACGCGAGCTACGGGGCCGCCATTGGAGAAGCGACACCGCCATTGTGTTAGCAACGGTGAGAGCTACGCACAGATACCAAGAGTGCGCGCTATCGGCTTCTACGTGTGGTAAGTTCCTACGAGCTTCGGTGTGAGTTTTCTTCCAACTCGTGTGTCGGAATAGAGCGTGCAGTATATCTATAGAACCACAACGAGTAGAGATACACATTAGTACCCTCGGGGTCAAGTTTCGGTCACCTGTATTTTTTGGCCTGTCTTCATACGCGTTTGCCGCACGGAGTGGTTATAGGTTGATTTTGCAGTTCAAGTCTTTAGGGTGTTGTTCTTACCTAGTGCATAGACTTCCCCTTGAGTTTGAGATCGATTCAATGATTCTAGATCCTGTTTCGTATAGCATTCGTTCGTAGTACGGATTTCAGTCACTTGCGTGTTTTAGAACTTAGATTTGATTTCCTTAGTAGTGATTGTCATTAGAAGGTCGAGTAGGTGATTTGACACCCACCTAGTTGTTTCCATGCGCCTGCGGGTCAAGCTTCGTCCTCGTCTGACAAATTCTGTTGTTGGTTGAGTTCTCGCTATTTAGCTTCCGCTAGCGGCGTAACCGCCTTAACATTTGGCGCCGCTGCCGGGGACGAGAGCCCTAAGTAGGTGACCTTAGACTAATCCTACGAGGTGAGTCGTATAAACTACTTTGTATACTTAGTTAGAAAAGATCTAGGAGTGGTGGACTCCGAAGGTCTCGAGAGATACTAGGAAGTGGGGTATTCCTGGGTCTTCCGTGTTGACAGTATTTTTAGTTTAGCTTAGATTAGATTGTTTTTTATGGTGTTTAAGTGGTTGTTGACATAAAAAGCATTTGCTACTCCTTGTGTGGTAGTAAATCTCTTTATATTTTCAATTGCAAAAAATCCATTTTATGATTAGAAGTAGCTTAGGTAGGGCCTGATTTGATCCTGATCTAGAGCTATCAATTGGTGTTCTATTTGCTTGATGTGTTTGATTGCATGTTAGATCACTGAAAAAGTTGCTTTGGTAGTGAAATATGCAATACACAAAGTTCAGAAAAATTTTCTGTGTAACTGATTGTTGCTGAGCACTTAAAAGAGCTATTGGAAGAGTTCTGTGCTAAAAAATTGGAAATCTGCAACTTTAGACATCATACGCGTATGATGTCTTAGGACCTAAACAGAGACTAAAATTGAAAATTTGACATTGCCAGAGTGTTTAGAAGGGGGGTTTTACCCTAAGATCAACTTAAAACAAGAGCATTAACACTCAAAGAAACCCAAAAAGACAAGTCAGAGTCCAAGAAATGCAAAGAATAGGAAATTTTGGATTCAAATCTTGTTTTTACATTCAAAACCTGACAAAAACACTTGAAACTCAATTATAAACATTGGAGAAGGCTTAAAACCAAAAATAGTCAAAATCTGGGACAAAAGACATCATATGCGTATAATGTTTTTTGGCACATCCACTGCTTATTTTTGAAATCTGACCTGACAAGATTGTTACAAACACTGTGGGAAGCATAAATATCAAGTTTGGACCCAAATTGATGAAAAAGACATCATACGCGTATGATGTCTTTGACCTAATTTTGGACATATTTTGATACTTTGCCAACACAGATCCATTGTAATAGTTATCTAGAGGCTATATTTCAAGTTTCATCCCATTTGGATAACAATTGACTCAAAAAACAAGTCAAAAGCGGAAAATTGCCAAGAAAAGCCTAAATTAGCCATAACTTGCTCAAACAGAGTTCAAACTGAATGTTGTGAGTGAACAGAGCATAAAGGGGCCACTGAGAGTGAGCATAACCAAAATAGTCAAAATCTGTGAAAAAAGACATCATACGCGTATAATGTCTTTTTCAGCATAACAGTAACAAAATTCTCACTTGATGAAATAGAAGATGTCCAACTGACAAGATTAAACAATTGACCAAGTATCAATCAGTTTGGATCAATTCTGACCACAAAAACTTGGGGAAAACAAATTGCCGAGACAGAAAAGTTACAGTCCTTTAGGGGAATTGATGAATTTGAGATCGGGCAGGAATCTCCGGAATAATCAACCAAAACAAGGGGAACCAGCAAGTGTCATATCAACCGAGGGAAGTGTAAACCAAAGTTGGGTGCAACCATTAGAGCCGATCTTTGAAGGAAGTGTCTCTGATAATTCTTCGGAGAGATCTTACGAGATTTTCACCGAAAACTGGGAACACTTGAACCTGAAAAACAGAGAAAATATGGCAGCAGGATCATCAAACCCTTCCGCCACCATGAAGCTATTGTTCATAAAATACCAGTACGACAATGAGCAAGGTGCCAAGATCTACAAAGATGGAATGGACTGCTATTGTGTAAAGATAGAAGATAGACCTAGTGAGTTCAAGGACTTAGTGCCTGTGAGCTATAGCGGAGATAGATATCTAGATGACGAGGGTACCATGTACTTGGTAGTCCTAAACCCTAACATTGTGGACAAGTGGGGATTGATGCGCACCAAAGCCAAAATAGATGAAGAACTCGAGGAGAAAGCACCAATAATGAACTTCCCTAATGCGAGGTTAAGAAGAGAGAATGAAACTACAAGGATCAACACTGATAACAACTATGTGGGGCTATACAAATATAATAATGGGGAGCAAGATCTCTATTATAGATGTGAAGAACCCTACACCGGAGAGTTGACAGACAAAAAAATACTCTATGTCTTTACCTATACAGAGGGATCGGAAGTGAAAATTGCTGCTTACGATAAGTATGGCAGGCAATACTCAACAATGGGCAAGAAAGAATTAGAAGGATATACATACTTTGGGGGACCACTACATCAGTATTATGTTACTTCTAGCTCACATAGACCAGCACCAACAACTGGAGTGCAAAACTCAATGACAACAGGAGGACAAAGAACGCAGGTTGCTGACTCTTTTAGCCAACCTCAGTACTCGAAGCCCAGACCAATGGGATCATTACATTCCAGAGAGTCAATGGAGACGAATCGAGGTAGTGCAGTTCCAATCCCCACCTATACCACTCCAGGTCCAAGGTTTGAAGTGGAACCATCACATTTACCTCCCAGTAGTAGATTCAGGGCAGAGGAACCGACGAGGGTAACCCATGAAGTCCATGATGCTAGAGAAAGCTTTAGCCGAGACACAGGAGCAATGAGATTGGTAGCAGATCATAGACGTATGAGACCATCTCAAGTAGCCAAGTGTGTGCAAAAGAAGTATGGTGGTTCAGGAGATCCGTATGCACATGTGTCACTCTTTAAGCAAGTCTTAAGAGCTGAGCAGATAACCGATTTCCATACACAATACGAGGGATTTGGTCTTACTCTAGAAGTTACTTCATTGACATGGTTTCAACCAATGAACATAGGGGGATTCCATGACATTGACCATTTGCTAAGAGAGTTTGCTGAGGAATTCTCAAAACGAGGGATTAAGCACAATACGGTCTCACAAATATATGCTTTTAAACAGAGAGAACACGAAAAAGTGAAGGAAGCTTCACTTCGCTTCAAACAATACATTGAGAGATGTCCAGTACGTGAACGACCACAAGATGACAGACTATCTGTTCTCTTTATTGAGGGACTGAGGAACGACACTCTCAAGAAGGACTTGCACTTGAAAGCTTGTACAAGTTTCGAGCAAGTAACGAGAGAGGCATTGTACTTAGTGGATAACTGTACGGTTTATGGAGAAGTGTCAACGGATACAGATTTTGCATCCAATAGCTCCTCCTCCGTAGCAAGCGAGACTACCACTAAAAAGAATGTTCAAACAACAACCATGCCAAATGTAGAGCAAATGATAGAAGATGCTCTAAAAAGGATGGCACCGTACCAAAAACCATTGCCAAAACCACTGAAATGGTGTGCGATTGAGCAAAAATGGACAAATCATCCAACAGAGGAGTGTTATTACAACAAAGGGTATGTAAGGGAGCGCCAGTATGCACCTCCAGCTCAATTAGCACCACCTCAGATACATCCAGTACCTCGATACCCAACGGGAAATGTACCTGGACCTATGGGGATAGAAAGACCACAACCGGTATTGGGACAACAACCACCTTTACCAGGAGCAAGACCAGTGGGCATTAGATATGCACCAACCTTAGAGAATCAGGAAGAACAAGCCTTAGTGCCTGTTCAAGCCTATTATGAAGAATCGGGTGCACACATGTCTCCAACTATGTATTACCCACCAGAAGAACCCAAACAACCAGAACCATGGGGCATGATAGGGAATGTTGGAATACCAACAATTACAAGTGCTTCTGATGAAGAGAGATACAATTTGGACGCAAGAACATTGATGTTCATAGCTCATGGGGGGTTAGCAGGACAGAGACCATCCTATCCACAAAGGACGAATCAAATGGGACCAAGACCAACACTAGGACCCTGTTACAAGTGTGGAGGTGACCATCTGATGAATGTTTGCCCACATACGGAAATCATTAGAATTAACGCTTATTGCACTGAGTGTGGGGTTACTCACTTCATTGAGGATTGTTCAAAGAATCCAAACAAAGTGCAAAAGACGACATTGAATATGCTAGAAACTATTCCTACCAGCAGTGGGTCTGAAAATGAAACTCTGATACCAACGCAAGTTGTTACTAGAGCTCAAGCTAAGAAAACCACTAGAGACCTGAGAATGGAAAGTTAGCGACTGAAGTGGTTAGTCAAGGACCGCGGAGTCAGAAAAACACATGGAAAGCTAGAAAAGCACGCATGAAGTTGAGAAAAGAACGTGAAGACGCTATTCTAGCTGAGGAACTAAAGCAAACTAAAGCTAGATTAGAAAAACTTGAGAGTCAAAACGGGAAACGAGAGATGAGCCCGGAAAGAACGAAACAAAAGAGTATCAAAGAAACAACGAGCTTAAGCTCAGGGGGATCAGTGCTAGTCGACAAAGTACACGAACCATTGGACGCACTGATGAGAGCTTACGAAGCTAGGTTAAAGAACAACCAAACACAAGAACAGAGGTGGATGACATACCCAAACGCGGAATTGGAAAAGCAGAGACTTGAAATGTGCCAGAGAATGATCGAGACTGCACAAGCCTTATTAGAACCACCAAAAGAAACAATGAATTGTGGAAAGGAAAACCCAATTCAGCAAGAGACTATCGTTTCACGGGTAGCTGAAAAGACTCCCAGTGCACAAAAGCCTGAAAATACACACAAGGATGACCGCATAGTGTTGAACACAACCGATCAGGAGGTCGAGAGTTTTCATCCAGTCATACAGAGGTCTTACGGAAGAGATGATGATTACAATGAATTTTGGAAACAAGTGAGAGAGGCAAACTTTGCAAACGAGCTAAGTTGCCAAGCTAATCAGACAAATGGGGAAAGGGACATCATAAATCCTCCCATGGTGGAATTTGAGGCAGGATCTCAAGTGGACTTGGATCTGCAATCTTACTGGGGAGATGGGGGCTCTGTTAGAACAATGGAGAGCAAACCTCATTCACTGAAAACCTTACCTTCATACTTAGGAGAGTATGAAGCAAAATCCGAGATTAGAGCACTTCCCTCACGAAAAATCTCATCAGAAAAAGTCATGGACTCGCAAGGATTGATAGAGATTTTGTCAACACCAGTGACATGCACTATCACTCTAGCTGAGCTTTTGAGGCTAAGACCACATATGTGGACCACTGTAGGAAAATGCTTGGAGAAATTCGGGATAAAAGATCCAACATCGAGATTGCAAGAGAGCATAGAGGAGCTGAGCAAACCACAAAAGAACGCTAAGCCTGTACCCTTAAACAAGGTCGGAGAGTATTGCGAAGGTGAAGAGGGGAATACAACCTTACCAGTTGAATTCCAAGGAGTGAAGACGATGGCAATACTAGACAGTGGAGCAGGTGTAGCCATTGCTACAAAAGAAATCTGGAAAAAATGGGGGAAACCAGCAATAAGGAAGACTAGGTTGAAACTCCAATTAGCAGATGGACACATGGAGAAACCTATGGGTTTATTAGAGAAAGTGGTAGTGACTTCTTGCGGCATTGAATACGAACATACTTTTGCTATTGTCGATTTTGCCAAGGAGAATAACTATGATATCATACTGAGAAGACCATTCATGAGACAGTTGAAAATGGTCCAGGATTGGGGCTACGATCACATATACCTGAGAAATATGGAAACCACTACACGTGTGAACCTGAAAGACCATAGCTACAAAGATGTGAACCGAACACCAGTAGAGGAGTTTGATTCGGCTACTTTAGCGGGATCCGAATTTCCAGCTTGGTTAGGTAAACCCAAGGAGTTATGGATGTGTGGAGCTTCGAAATGTGGAAGTCTGAAACGAGAAGAATGTGTTTTAGAAAGGGCTATCGAAGACGAAACTTATGTAGGAGAACCCTTTCCAGAGGACACGTTTGAACCATTAGAATGGACACACATTCTAGCAACCCTAGATGTTTGTGCAATTCCGGATGGTCCCACAACGAAATTTTGCGACAAGGACGGGTACGACGTGGTTCCGTATTTCATGTTGAGAACTGTACTCAAAAAAGAAACTGAAAAGAACGATACACTGGAAAAGGAAGATGAAGAAGAGGTGTTTCACGACATTCCCGATCATCCTGAGTGGGGAAATGAAGCAGACAACGAGTCAACGGACAATTCAAGCGGAAACGAAGAAACTATAATGGATGTCCGATTTTATGATTTTCCGAACCAAACTAAACAACGCCAGAAACACTATAGAGCAAAGAAAAAAACAAAAGGGGTTAGAACCAATCCGATGCCTAGAATAAGAGGAAAAAATCAATTCCTAATGCTAGTAAAGGCTGAAGATTGTGTTAAGGATAAGATTTCTGGAAGAATGAGAGGCAGTGATCAAAAGAGCTTACGAAAAGACAAAAGAGGCTCAAGAAATCAAGTTCAAAATAATGGAACGAAAACTGAAACAGAAAAATCAGAAAAGAACAAGCGCAACAGAGAATACACGGAGTCCAAGTTAGAACGTAGAAACAAGTACAGAGAGCTCAAGAAAACTCTGAAGGAAGTTTGGACGACAGAAATTGAGAGTGGAGAGGACGAAAACGTCAAAATCAAGGAAAACATGGATGTTCCCTCTCACTATAGGAAATTCACAATAGAGGATAGGAAGGTGATATTAACCCCACCTATTCGAGAGAGGAAGGAGAACGAATCTTATGACGGACCGGAGGATGCAAAAAAAGTTGATTTAGCAGCTCCAGGTGAGACGCCTAGACCGGTGTACATAGCCACAGATTTGTCTCCAAGCGAGGAAGAGAGACTTTTGAGTCTTCTCAGAGAGTACAGGGATGTGTTTGCATGGTCTTATAAGGACTTAAAGGGAGTTGACCCATCGATATGCCAACACACAATCCCACTGAAACAAGACGCAAAGCCTAGCAGACAGAGACCATACACATATAATGATACTTTTGCTAAGCGAATCAAGGAAGAGATAGATAAGCTAATGGAAGCTGAATTCATATACGAGATTGAACACACTGATTGGGTATCTCCGATTGTGGTAGTACCTAAGAAGAACGGAAAACTCCGAGTGTGTGTCAACTTAAAGAAAGTGAATGCTGCAACAATCAAGGACAATTATCCCCTGCCGATAACTGATCATGTTCTAGAGCGTGTATCAGGGAAAACAGCATACTCCTTTCTTGATGGTTTTTCAGGATATAAACAGCTTTTGCAACGGAGTGGGGAATTTATGCTTATCGGGTTATGCCTTTTGGTCTAACCAATGCTCCCGCAACCTTCCAGAGGCTGATGACGCATGCTTTCAAGGAATACTTAAGGTTGTTTCTAGAAATCTACATGGATGAATTATGTGTACATTCTCTTCTGAGAGATGAGCATCTAGAACACCTAAGAAAAGTATTTGAGAAATGTAGGACATATCGCATTTGTCTCAATCCTGAGAAATGTGTGTTTATGGTCCGACAGGGCAGAATTCTGGGACATATTGTCTCACAAAACGGAATATCCACGGATTTAGAGAAGATAAAAGCTATAGTGGATATGCCTAGACCAACCAATGCGAAACAAGTACAGAGCTTTATGGGACATTGTGGATATTATAGACGATTCATTTACATGTACGCTATAATAGGCCAACCACTTTACATGCTAATAGTGAACTTTGAATGGACAGAGGAGTGTGAGGAATCGTTCAAGAAATTGAAAGAGGCACTCATTACCGCTCCAGTCTTGAAATCACCAGATTGGGAGAAGATATTCCATGTGCATATAGATGCTTCGGCATATGCAATAGGATGTATTCTGGCTCAGCCAGAAGAAGGAAACATGGATTTTCCTATCTGTTACGCCAGTCGACAGCTCAACCATGCAGAGAAGAATTACACCACAACAGAGCGAGAAGGATTAGGAATGATCTATGCTGTGAAAAATTTCGGCATTATCTTCTAGCCAACAAGTTTGTGTTTTTTACGGATCACCAAGCCTTGCTCTACCTAGTGAATAAACCATGCAATACCGGGAGAATAGTGAGATGGTTCATTATCTTACTGGAATTCGACTTCACGGTAGTAGTAAAGAAAGGAAAAACACATCTTAGAGCTGATCATCTTTCGCGATTGACGAATGGAGAAGACCCTATAGGAGTAGATGACGACATGCCAGACGCGTACTTGTTCAACATAGAAATGATACCGAGGTGGTCTCAAAATGTCGTTAACCTATTAACCTATGGAGGAGAGTTCGATAGAAGAGAATACAACCTGAAACATATTGCTATTCAGCAATCCAAGAATCTTCAATTGGTTGCAGGAAGGTTGTATCAATTGGGAAATGATCATGTTTTACGACTATGCATCAATCCTGAGGAATATAGTATATATCTGCGCGAAGCACATGTTCAGGAATGTGCATTTCATTGTTCAAGAAGGAACACATATAGGAATTTGTTACAATTGGGAGTCTATTGGCCAGGAATGAAAGAAAGCGTACATGAATATGTCACTGTATGTATTGTATGTTCATCAAAACCGCCAGCCGAGTATTCGACATTATATCAGATAATGATCGCTCCAGAATGGAGTCAGTATATTGTTGAATATCTCACAAATAGAACTTTCCCAGAAGGAACGTCAAAAGCTCGTCAGAAATCTGTAGAGACAGAAGCTAGAGAGTACGCTTTAATAGGAGATCAACTCTATAAGAGAGGTAAAGACAACCAGCTTAGGATTTGCGCATCAGAGTCTGAGTATGTGATAATCCTGGAGCAAGCTCATGGAGGAGTAGGTGGAGGCCATTTCTCAGGTGATAAGACAGCAAAACTTGTCTTAGCCGCAGGAATATGGTGGCCAACATTACATATGGACGCTGAGGAATACGTTAAACGGTGTGATGACTGTCAGCGGACCAAAGTACCACTTAAAAGAGATGATATGCCGCTTAGACCAATGATGGGGGCAAGAGCTTTTGCAAAATGGGGGATTGATTATGTCGGACCCATTTCACCTCCTGCATATAAGACTCATGCACAATACATCATTGTGGCTACAGACTATCTAACAAAGTGGGTCGAAGCAAAGGCAACTCAAAAAGCAGATGCCAGGACCACGGCACAATTTCTATATGAATACGTCTTTGTACGATATGGATTGCCAATAGAAATTGTGAGTGATCGAGGCACACATTTCATAAATGAAGTGATAAAGATCCTTCTAGATGAATTCATGGTAATCCATAGGAAATCAGCCCCGTATCATCCACAAGCAAACGGACAAGCTGAAGCAACAAACAAAACCATATGCACGGTCCTTACGAAGATTGTATCTGAGTCGAGAACTGACTGGGACCAGAAGTTGCATTCAACATTATGGGCATATAGGGTAGCATATAAAACATCAATAGGAACAACCCCATATAACATGGTTTTTGGGCTAAATGCTATCTTACCAATAGAATTCTTGATTTCAACCTTAAGGGTGGCTAAGGATCTAGAGTGGACAGGGCACGAGCTCTCTGATAGAATAGATGACTGGAAAAGCTAGATGAGCTTCGCCTAAAAGCAGTAGCTTCTATCTACGCTCAAAAAAGGCGACAAAAGGAATTTTTTGATAAGCATGTGCGGACTAAAGAGTTTAAAGTTGGGGACTATGTCCTAGTTTACACTCTGAAACAGCATGCTAAGAAGCTTAAAAAGCGAGGGATGGGACCTCTGGTGATTAAAGATCTATCACCAAGTGGAGCCGTCAAGCTTGCTACATTAGACGGAGAAGAAATGCCCAATTGGATTAGTGGATGCAGAGTGAAAAAGTATCTGTTGCCGCTAACACAAGACATGCTTCTCAAAATACATCAAGAAAAGCTGCGTGTCCAAAAAAAGAAAAAGATTGTAGAGGAAGCGCAAGCTGAGGCGAAGGAAAGAATGGAGAAAAGAAGACTACTGCGTCAGACACAGCGCAATGAAGGAGCAATACGAATAAACGCAGTTAGTATAACAGAAATGGGGAATGACAAAGAAGAACCCATCATTGAATGCAAAGTAGGGACCAACCAAATAAAGCCAGAGCACTATTGGATTCAGGAGCTCAAGCTAACCTACTTTCACTCAGTTTGTATAGACAATTGACAAATGACACTAAACTACAAACTGCCAAGCAAGAGTTAAAGAGTTACTCTGAGAATTCAATCAAAACTGTCGGATGCACAGTTTTACATATACAGATTAACCAGTATGTGTATCCTCATATGTTTTACGTGGTTGAAGACCAAGCTACACAACATCCATTATTGCTAGGACAACCATGGCAGAAGCAATACAATGCAATGATTGACTGGAGTTCTAAATCAGTGCTTATCAAATACGAAGGTGAAAGTCAATCAGTTAAGTTCACCAAAGGAGAAGAGCCAACTCCAAAGGACGAATCCAAAGACAAAGATAAACAACAACCAGAGAAAAAGAAGAAGCAATGGCAACCAAAAGTTTCTATACAACCGGATTACTCTTCGACGAGGAATTCTCAACAGTGGATAAGGAAGACAAGCAATAATATAACAGCTCAACCTTGGAAAAAAACGGAGTCAAAGTTGGTATGGAGACCAAAAAAGGTTGTGCCAGAGAACACAAAGGTGGAAAACAGAGTCTTCAATACCAGACAACAGAGTGATCCCCGACAATCAAGGACAGTGAAACAGATCTGGATTCCAAAGAAGTTCATGACGGCACAAAGCTACAGCAAGCAAATTTGGATCCCAAAGATTTGTAAACAGGAACTCCCTTCAATACAATCAACGGAAACTCCTAGGTATTTCAAGGCGAGGAAATCAACACACAGAACAAAGCAGGTTTGGGTCGCAAAGAGTTTGTGGCAAGCACAAGCAAAGCGGAAGCAGATTTGGATTGTGAAAAAAGACAACAAGGTAATGAAGAATCCATCTACTGATTCTACTACCGAAGTGCCAAAACCAACCCAAAACCCGACCACCAATCCTTCAATCAAACAAAGAGCAGCTTTTTTGGAAAGAATGTTGTATCGTCGCTCTACAATTGCATTGGGAACTTATGACCAAAACAACTACAATGCTTCACCCACAAACACTTCATAGTCGTCTGGGAGGACTCAGACTAGGAGGGGGGGAGGTATACAGGAGCTACAAAGCAGCTACAAGCGGAAAAAACAAAGAAAAACAAAAATTATATTACAAGGGCAGTGTCTTACATGATTTTGCAATTTTTAATGTTTGATTGCGGATATTGATAATATTTATGCCCTTATATACCTTGTGTTGCAACAAGAAGAGATCAAATGATGAATTTGGGTCTCTAGATGTGTAAATATCACTAAATAAGAGTGTTTTTGGAGCTAAAAAGTGGAAAAAAGTGGTAATCCAAGTCCAAAAATCACAAAGAAGTGTATATTCATATACACAGGGTTACCAGCTATTTATCGTGTATGTTTGGAATTTTTTGGCTTCAATTTGCTATTTTCCTTTATTTTTTATGATTTTCTTAATAAAAATAAAAGAAAAATAAAAAAGCGGGTGAAATGAGATCGGAAAAAAGAAAAGAATAGACGGTGATGATCCTAATGACAAGGGCAACCCATGGTAAAAATGGGGTACAATTCTGAAAAAGTTGCGGAAAGCCCGAAATGACAGAATTTTGGCAAAGTGGACAGATTTCTCAGAAACTGGTCAAACGGAGTCCAAATTGAGAAATTTCAAATCCTAAAGTGCATTTCACGACGAGATAGGAGCACATGTCAAATTTGGTAACAAGTGATCCGGGAAGCCCGAAGTTAAGTATTTTTCACTTCACTATCAAGCTCATTTCCACTATTATCTTCTTGGAGAGAGCAAAGAGCACACAAGAGCATCCGACCTTCTACCGCCTTCTACGACTGCTACGAGAGCTCAGAGGACACCAGACATGAGAGGTAGACTCGTTGCCATAAGCTTTTGATGCTTATCGTTAACTTTTGTCGCGAAAACTCATCAAAACCAAGAAACAAGAGCAGACGGGGAATGGGGAGGAACGCTAGGTAGGGGCACAACCGCCTAACCAAACCTTGCAAGAACTTAGAGGTGGGTTACCCTAGTATAGGAGATGAGTTTCTAGCACTCAAAGCTCGAGAAAGAACGACTGGAAAAACCCTAGGTCAACAGAGCCTGCAAGAGGCAAACAGAAAAAAGTTGTCGGAACGACACAAAACTTCTCAAGAAGCTTAACAACATCGAGGGCAATGCAACCATGGAGTATCTCCGGGTTTGGATCACCAAAAGTAGGTCGGAACAACCGATTCGGCTGCGGACACACAAAGCGTCATTTTGGCATAACGGCTAAAATTGACGACCAAATGACATGAAACTTCACAAGCAGCTTCAACTATACATGGATGACTTATGTTTGCAAGAAAAACCCAAAAGAAAGCTGATTCACTTACCGATGGTGAAAAAGACGCTTTCGGGCAACCAAATGGAAAAGATGGAGAACGGGGAGCCAAAGTCAAGTTCAACCAAATAGGTGGCTTCACAACATATCCAATGAGCTGGAAATGCAACTCTCAAGAAGAAAAGTTGAAGAAATTCAACTCCAAGGCAAAAAAATGACTTCGGAGACTGAAATGCCTATAAGGGGGCTTTTTAGCTAAACTGATGACTTTTTAAGTTGAAAACTAGTTAGCAGGGCTTAGGGCACTAGCACAAAGCATTCTTTGCACAAAAAGACCAACATTTCAAGAAAAGACATCATACGCGTATGATGTCTCACAGCATGATTTTCACATCCATTTCAACATTTGAGTGCATAGCCTCATTCCACATGTTAATCACATCCTATGAACCAAGTATCATGAGAATTGGAGTTAGAAAACCCAAGGAAAACAAAAAAAGACGCAAAGTAGGCCATAAAATTGATTTTTGGTCCTAATTTTGTCAAAATAACTCCAAACTCATTGAAACTTTGTAGGATTGTTGATTAACACCTCTACAAGCTATCTGGAACCAAAAAGCACCATTTTGACACAAAAGACATCATACGCGTATAATGTCTATTTGCACTTACAGAGAAAAAAATGCTCATTTGTCATCATACATCCATTATATATATCTAATACATGCTACATATGAAGTTTGGAACCATTTGGTCAGGTGGATCACCCCATTAGCCCAATTAAGAGAAAATCCTTCATACAAAGCCTATTTTTGTCCCAAATCCAACATATTCAAGTCCAAACCAAGATTTGAGTATAAATAGTCCTTCACTAGCACATGGAGAGTCCACAGAACCAATCCCATGAAAAATTGATGAAAAAGACATCATACGCGTATGATGTCTCCAGAGCCATTTTTAGTCCAAATTCTATCCAAACTTGATAAACCCACTGAATAAGCCTATCTAAAGCCAAATCCAAGCTTATAGAGAAATTTGGTCCAAAAATACACTAAAAGACATCATACGCGTATGATGTCTCACTATGTGATTTTGGCACCTCAGGGCTTCAACCACCAAACAGAAGTGTTCTACATGCCATTTGAAAGTAATCCACCAAGTTTTACCCAATTTGGATCATAAAATCCATTTCCCTTTCAAAATTTTGCCAAGAGCCTGAACTGGACTGAACTGGCCAAAACTTGACCAAATGGGATCCAAACTCAAATCCAAGCATATGATACTCATGTATACACTATCAGCTACAAGCACAACCAATATGAAGTCATTCTGACACAAAAGACATCATACGCGTATGATGTCTCAAGCATGTTTTTGAGCCCAGTTGCATATTTTTTCACCTACATTGCATCCTTAGGCCCTGAATAGCTCATGTTTCAATTTTCAAGTCATTTGAATAGTTAAAAGCTTCATTTCGGCTTTCAGTACTAAAAAGACGCTAACTTCTGAAATTGGAGTTACAGGATCCATGGATTCCGCTAAGCCATCGGCAACTAAGAGAAAAAGACCAACCATCAAGGACGCTCTTGCAGAAGAAGAACCTTTTGATATTCCAACAGAAACCCTAAAGCCAACCAAGACTTGGGTGGAGGAAGCAGTACTAGAAAAAATAAAGATCTACCAGGGGACTTTCAGAGATCCTCAAGGGCAATCGGTCGATGTACCTATGATCCCACGAGAATTAGTGGATTATAGCAGATCAGAGAACATAAGCAGATACCTGGAAAAGGCTGACTTACATAGGTTCTTCACCTCGAGACCATCAGGTGTAGACACAAGAAGAGTGTACGAGTTGGCAACATCCATTCAGAAGGATGGGAAAGCCACGTTGACAGCCATGGATGGAGAAACAGTTGAAGTACAGATCACTCCACAGCTCATTGCAGATGCATTGAAGCTGCACAACAAAGGGAGTTCTGTCAGAGAAAGAAGGGAGGCCATAGAGGTCTATGGATCAAAGAAACAAAATACAACCTACGGAGATATGGCAGATCAACGAGCGGCAACCCTTTGCCGATTATACAACCAGTTTTTCCATGTGTGCAGTAAAAGATCGCAGAAGTATACTTCACCACCCCATGCCATTGCGACAACCATCACATGGGCACTGAAGAGCAACGTGCCAAAAGAGGTGAATTATGCTCAATACATCCACGAGCAAGTAATCGCCATGCACAACCAGAAGCCAAAGTACATAGGAGGAGGAGAAATCCTAACAAGAATAGCTTATGAAGCTATTGGAGCTAAGGATCAAGGGCCACGGGTTCCCTCCCAGAATGAGTGGCTTAGAGAAGCCGATGAGGAGGAAGAACAGCAAGAAGTATCCAAGAGGGCGTCCACAAGAGCACGCCGAAAACTAGAAATAGTTTCAGAACCTGAAGAGGCCGTGGACGAGCCGCTCAAGAAGAAAGTGAAGAAGAAGGCCGATCCCAAGCAAACCAAAAGTCAAAAAGCCGCAAGAATGGAAAGGCTAGTAGAGCAGTTTAGAGCGGAAAGAGCTCTAAAGGGGGACTTCGAAGAAATGTGGGTGCCGGACCCCAGTAAAGTCGGAACCAGCTCAGCCAGGCCACATGTTGATCAATATGATCAATATATTAGAGCTTATGAGGAGTCGGAGGCCATACTGGAGCAGCAACCTGTCGAGCCTTATACTGAAGAGGAAGTAGGCAGTTTATGGGATATCCCTACGAAAACAAGATGATCGGAAAGGGACGAAGGAAAAGACAAAGGGTACAATGGAGAGTGAAGAAAAAATGAACGAACAGAACATACTAGAAGAGCCGGAGCCATTGGAGGAGGTGGCAGAAAGAGCTGTCAAGTTGACAGATGAAGATGAAAAAGACATGCACATGGTGCATGAACTGCTCAGCAAGATTAAAGAAAGATCCAGAGCAAAGGAAGTAGCACTTGAGACAGCAAAACAAAAGGAAGCCGAGTTGCAGAGGAAATTAGAGGATGCTATGACTGAATCTGAAAGTCATAAAGCATCACTCTACGACGCAGAAAACGAGAGAGACGGCTTGATACTCCAACTAGCCGAAGCCTCAAGAGAGGTAACAAGTTCACAGGAAGCAAAGGAGCGAATAGAAGATGAGCTGGAGGCAGCCAAGGATGAGCTCATTGAGCTAAGGGAAAGAGTCGAACTTCAAGAAAGAACAATCACTAGACTCGGGACTACCCCTAGAGCTAGCAGAGCAGGAACCGAACAAGAGGGAGCTCTTGTACCAGCTCTGGAAGACCAGGTCCGAAGCTTACAAAGAGAGCTAAGATTAGAGCAAGTTCAAAGATTGCACATGGCGGAGGGATCATTGGCTGCAGAGGAGAGGCTCACATCAGAAAACCAAACACTAAGGACAGAAAATGAGGCCCTCCGCAAACAGCTCCAAGACCTCCAAGAGCAACAAAGAAGAGAAACAGAGCCACCACAAGAAGAAGCAAGGGGAGCAGCCATAGAGCTACCAGAAACTGGAGAGGCAACCACAATTGAAGATCCAGCCCCAGTTCAAGAAGTGGCCTCGACTTCAGGAATCTCTGAAGAAGAAGAACAAAGGCTCCAGGACCAAATAGAAAAGTCAACAGAGGAAAGTGCCAAGGCGGAAATGGAATGGGAAAGGAGACTCCTCATCTCCATTAGACTTCAAGGTTTAGACACAAAAGTGCTCCATGAAGAGTGGATGCAACCCAGCCTGCCTTTCCCTCTGATGAAATTTGAAGTGATAAAGACGAAAAAGAGAATAGAGGAGGAGCAGTATGTCGCTCTTTACGAAGGCGACATCACAAAGGATGAACAATCAAAGAAGATTGTAGATTCTCAACCTAGATGGAGGAAAGGTTGGCTGAACAAATACCCAGCCTACCTCATCTACTTGGTAGAGGCTCCAAAGGAGATTCGGGAGGATGCAACCTTCTGCCCGGTGCCAAGAGTCAGAAACTGGAAAGAGCATGGCAGGATTGCAGAAAAGAAGCCAAATTGGCTTAATTATCCCAGGATGCCAGGACCAAAGGAAGGAGAGGGAATAGGTAAAGCCTACATGGTGAAAACCCTAACGGGCACCATCAAACTCTTTACTGGCTCTCCTGACCTTTCGTGTCAGATGCTAAAGAAAATCTGCAGGACTCTCTTAGCATGCATTGAAGTGTTCGCGCCAGATAAAGCCACGACCTCGAGTCTACTATCGACGGCCGACACAGTGACGGATATGATGTATGATCTTTCATTGCAGCCATCACCAAAGGTGTTACATCTCTTGTACCAAAGAATTATGTTTTTACCTAGCTTCCACATGCAAACATTCGAAGAAGCTTTCTACACCGGCTTTTTCACTCACGAAAGCAAAATATTCGGCCCAACCTTGACCATCGGCAACCTACGCTACGAATCACATTTGCAGATGCTCAAGACGACAGGACTCTATTGACCAAGCCTAAAAGTCATGTCAGGGACGACATGAACGCGGAGGGGGGGAGTATTGAGCCAGTAGAGGATCACACCCGCATTTTTGCTCACACCCATCATTTTGTAACCATTGATTGTAATAAATGTCTTTCCGACATTAATTTTGATTTGAGCCATTCATTAAGTAACGGGACTCAATTGAGTTTCCAGCTTGTAATCCCGAAGTAATTTCACCTGTTGATGTAAATAATTAGAGATGTTCTCACCTCCAAGGCTGAGGTATATAAGCCAAAGTTTTGTAACCTAAGGGAGATTCAATTATTAATCAAAGTGAGTTTTTGAGCGCCGTGACTGTGTCTGAGAGAGAGAGAGAGAGAGAGTCTTATCTCCTTGCTACGCGAGCTACGGGGCCGCCATTGGAGAAGCGACACCGCCATTGTGTTAGCAACGGTGAGAGCTACGCACAGATACCAAGAGTGCGCGCTATCGGCTTCTACGTGTGGTAAGTTCCTACGAGCTTCGGTGTGAGTTTTCTTCCAACTCGTGTGTCGGAATAGAGCGTGCAGTATATCTATAGAACCACAACGAGTAGAGATACACATTAGTACCCTCGGGGTCAAGTTTCGGTCACCTGTATTTTTCGGCCTGTCTTCATACGCGTTTGCCGCACGGAGTGGTTATAGGTTGATTTTGCAGTTCAAGTCTTTAGGGTGTTGTTCTTACCTAGTGCATAGACTTCCCCTTGAGTTTGAGATCGATTCAATGATTCTAGATCCTGTTTCGTATAGCATTCGTTCGTAGTACGGATTTCAGTCACTTGCGTGTTTTAGAAATTAGATTTGATTTCCTTAGTAGTGATTGTCATTAGAAGGTCGAGTAGGTGATTTGACACCCACCTAGTTGTTTCCATGCGCCTGCGGGTCAAGCTTCGTCCTCGTCTGACAAATTCTGTTGTTGGTTGAGTTCTCGCTATTTAGCTTCCGCTAGCGGCGTAACCGCCTTAACACTTATGCTCCATTGGTTAGCCTTGCTCTTTGATAGACCATCTCTCATTTGGGCCCCTTTACCATTGGTCCCGTGTTGAGATAGATCTATAAGCACATGTCTATATCTTGACCCTTGTTCCCGTTTATTTTCCCACATTAAATGATCAGTTTAATATGAGAAAATCATTTGCATTGGTTAGATAGTAGATTTTATGACACAACGTAACGTTTTCTTACATTTCTTTGGGTGACTGGGGTGTCTCTAACAAGGCTTTTGTTTTTTACTAGATTGAGCATTGAAAGTGGACGTTAATGAAGCTTTAGGGACCCATTTGTATGTTCCCCTCGTCAAAAGACGTTCATTCATGCATGCCACAATCTCTGTTTTAGGCATGGAAGTTGAGGTTTTTGAGGTTTGTGCTACATGTATGGATGCTTTAAGCTCTTGGATCTGCAGTGATTTGTTTTGCAATTCCTCAAGAGGTGATAACTCAGAGACTGCTACTTGAGGGGTAGGGTTGAGAGTTGGATTCTTGTCGTGATACTGCCGGTTCCCCAATCAATACTAAATTTAGTTGCAGACATCCACGTTGTCGGGGGATATGTGTTCGCTACGTGAGCCGGGCAGGCGCCGGGCCTCTGGCTGTGGGAGGTGTGAAAGAGAGAGAACAAGAGACAATGACAGCTCTGCCAATCACCGCAATCATCAATTAATTGAATATTACTTTGAGTACAATTTATCCTTAGCCAAGGCGGGCTGTTAACAGCGCCGTCACTTGGATCATCTGCTAACTAGGAGTTTAAGCTCCCAATTTACAGTATCAACCGGGTCATTAACGACCCCGGGGCTTAACGATTAGTCAATCAATCTCTAGTTGATGACGATGATGGTAACTCCCTCATGTCGCTTCATCTGCTTCGATTGCCCGTGGATTCTGCAGTCTTCAAGTCAGTTCACTACCTCAATCATCAAGCCTCAATTATTATCGATTATCATGCAACTCCCTACTCTTTATGCTCTGACCTTTAACTTCCTCTTGCTCTTCAATTGCTATCTGATGCTTTAACCCTTGCTTTGCCTCCCTCCTGCTTTCCTCTTGCCTTCTTAATCATGGCCGCTCATCTTATGCTCGACGAGAGAGATGACTTCATGCTTGCTTATGTATGAGAGAGATCCTTGGTTTTGCTTCTCAAGCATGAGACCGAGAGACTTCCTTCTTGCTTTGCCCTGGTTCTTAGGCACGTTTGAGAGGTAGCCTGTTACCTGCTTCAAATCCTCCCATGCCGGCTTTGCTAGCCGAGGTCTCCTTATCCTCTTTTGTTAACTCCCTTCACGCTTCTTGCCGAGCTCACCTCGCTTTGCCGGTCTCTTTCTCTAGTATAAGGCTCGACCCCTTCTTCTTCCCCTTCTCTAGCACGGATCCTTGTCAAAGCTCGAGAGAGAGAGAATGAGCTTCGACTGCTTCGAGCATGAGAGCGAGAGAGATGGAGCTTTGCTCCTTGCTCCGACCCCTCCCTGCCTTCGTAACCTTGCCAAGCTTGCCCTCCTTCAACTCTCCCTCCTTCTTCTCTTCGTTCTAAGCTTTGCTTCCGGAGTCCTCTTCCTCCCTCGACTCCCTTCCTTCCAAGCTTTGGTTTGCTTGCAATATGCTTCATGCAAAAGGCCTCCTCTTTGCATTTCGAGCATGAGAGCGAGAGAGAGAGCACGCCATGCTCCGAGGATGAGAGTGAGGTAGATGGAGCTTTGCCTCTCCGAGTCTTCTTCCCCTCTTGCCCATTTGCTTCTCTCTTGCTTCGCTTGTTGTCTCCCCAATTCCCCGTCTTCAACTCCTTTCTTATGCCCTATTATTTGCCCTCTTAAAGTTTATGCAACAACGGCGCCGTCGCTGTGGGCACCGTCGCTAATGACGTGGCAGTCAGATTTCCGACCTTGTTGAAATCTGCCCGGACCATTGCCAAAAGCATGCGCCCTGTTGAGTTCTTCCCCTTTCGTCTCTTGCTCGCGCTCAATGGAGCAAAGCTGTAGCCGGCGCATCTCTCCTTCTCCCTCACACTGCCTCTCGCCTCTGTTGCCCGCCACACCCTTCCTCTTTTCTTTTCTTTTCCCACTAAAAACCCTTTAGTGGGTGGCCTCTGGCCTTAATGGGCAGCCGGCTTGCCTTCTTGGGCGGCCACTTAATAATTTTATGGGCGGTGGGCGGCTCTTATAGGGCACCCCATTTGGCATGCATAGCTTAATGTTGACCAAACCATTGCCAAGCATGTCCTCTGGTTCCCCTCAAGGACAACCCATTTGGCATACGTAAAGGCACCTTATTTGGCATGCGAAATCGATCAAATCTTTGATTCGCAAAAATAAGGCATCATATTTGCATACATTCCGGACAACTCAGTGCTACTAAGCACAAAGTTTTCTCTCAGCAGCTCTCAGCTAACAATATCATTGTGACTTTACTTACCCGTAACAAGGTCCTGAGAATAGTGCCACATGCCCCCAAGATGGAAATATAAGTGATTGCATTTGGTGAAAGACATTTCCTTTGCACTCGGTTGTTTATTACTTGTATCAGCTTCTCAGATAATGCCAAAATTATCCAGCTCAACACAGTGCCGGCAGCTGACACCGGCCTCAATCCATATTATCTCATGAACCCGGACTCGGTTTGGCGAGTCGTTAATTCCTTTAGACTTCTGAAACTGCATAGAACGCATACGAACCCTACTGAGGTAGCCAAAATTCTCAGATGGTACTCCGACGGAGCGGACCGGGGACTAGCACGGAACCGACCCCCGGTGAATCTTTAACTGTCCATATCTTGGCAACTGTAACTCCGATTGCTGATCTGAAAATACCAACATGCTCCACAAAGTGAACACTTCAGGCCCGTGCATTCATTTCATTTCTGTCACCTCAGCTGCATTTGCCCAATCTAGTACGGATCTGCATTAACTCAAACTTCAAAGTGCCATAACGTCTTCACCATAGCTCCAATCGACGAGCCGTAAAGACAGGCCGGTAGAGAACTTCAAGCACTACAGTTCTAGATCATAAACTCACATATGTGCTCACTTCAAGCATACTCCTTTTTGGCATCATTAAGGCATCAATTGGCCCTTTAAAGTCGCATCTGGAATACATTAATCATTAGAATTGGCATGTTAACAAGCCCTGATCACTGACCATTAATCAAGTAGGCTTTCAATAAGCTTGATCCGCATCCTCTTGGCATATTTCTTAGCATGGAAGCGGAGCTGCACGACATCCACCCCCTCTAAACCTGCACAGCCTCCGGTCTGTGCCAGCTGCACTTCAATCTACATCTGCTTTATGTACCTTAAGCTCTTTGCCATCATCAGACTCACTTAAGTGGTAAACGTATGAAAAATGAAATAAGGCTTATACCTTATCATCAATGTTCTAGCTTAATCATTAGGTAGCTGTCCATCAAAAATCTCTGAACTGTATCTGCCGTATCTTCAAAGCATTTAATCATGGATAACTTGTTTAGTGAACCCCGCCAGACTCAAGTGCTCCAGTTAATGATGCACACGGCTTGACCATTAAGCTCTCTCTTAAGGAACCCTGTCAAGCTCAAGTATGCCTTACTCTGTCTGCACACGGAATGGCCGTCAAGTCCTTTACCTCAAGTTCTGTTAGCAGAACCAACTCAATAGATGTGAAGATACTTCATCAATTATCCAAAGAAGTCAACTGGAAGCCAGCCATGTAATCTTATTGACTGCATAACCAAACACTCTTCTGACTTAACATAATCTAGAAAACAAAACTTGGCATCAGGCATCTGGTATCCTCTGCATCTGCAACTTGCACTTTAGTAACCCCTAGGATCAAATGGGATAATAAAGAATTTCCCACACACTGGAGCATCATAATATTTACATGAGCATACATTTCCGGTATCAATCATCATCAAGCATTTCGGGTTCAAATATACTACCCCTGGTTCAAATAGCACGCAATTACTATGCATGCTGATCAGTATCCATCCATATTGAATCTGCTTATGAATATCCTTAGAATCTCCTGGATCAAACACCATCGAGATCACATAGCATTGATGGGCTCTGCAATATACTAGAGCTTCACATGAAGCGTAGTGTAGCACCCACATACTGTAAACTGTTGGCAACTTAAGCTCGTTACCAGAAAGCATTAAAGAAATTTGACTCCCTTTTACTGGCAGCCAAGACATCACTGACATAAGCATCAATAGGAATAGCATCCAAATCCAGCCACTTCTGGCACATTGTCCAAGAGAATGAAAAACCCTTTGCATTTTATCGAGTATCAAGGATGATTTAGCATCATCACCCCCTCTAGCTTCATAGCCATCACGAAAAACCTTGGGAGTCTCTCGACCTGTATCATCAAACAAATTTTCACCTGTTGGGATTGCAGCTTGATCATGAAAAACAGCTTTATCATGTAGATCTTCATCCATAACATCCTCGGGAAAATCACCCTTGGAAGTCTCAACATTAATCAAAACTATAGGAGTTATCTCCTCATGCAGTCCATCTACAAGCATAGATGTAAAATCCTTGTCGTCGATAACCTGTTCACAATCAATATGATCCAAGCAATCTTCATACTCCTCGATATCATCCTTTGCTTCCTCATATGCATCCATGTTACTTAGCAATACATTATAGAGTTGTAAAGGCTCATCTGGCACCCCCTCTGAAGAGGTATATGCATCAAAAAGCTCTTCTATACTGTCATAAACATCTCCTTCAGATCTAGACAAAAATTCACCAATTATAGCATCCTCTTCTGTGATAGCATCATCTGCACGCATATTGTTAGTAGCAATCATAGGCTCATTGACATCCTCAGGCTCATCCTGTGCTGGGTCCACAACTTCAACTACTGTGTATATAATATCTTTATTTATGCAGTCATCTGCAGTAGACATGTTACCCTACTCGGCTATAGTGCAAATAGTTTCAGTAATATCCTGTAGAGGCCCATCTGCTTGATGAACTCCTTTAGAATAACCCATGTCAAGGTCAACAACTTGCGAACCACTTGCTGCACAGTCTATTTCTTTACTGGAACCATTATTAGAGGTAGCGTCCATGCAAGAAATCTTTGAAAAAAATTCATACAAATCTGTTTCAGCATTAAATTCATCGTTTACCTTTTCTTCGTTGCTCAAAATAAGCTCCTCTCAAACTGAATATGCTACTTCCAGCTCAACATTTTCTTTGGCTTTACTTCTTGCAGAAATATGCTCCCAGAATTCATCATAGTTGAGGATCTCCATCTGATCCCCTTCACCTTTACTGAAGACAACCTTATTTCGTTCAGTAATCTCCTTTATGTCTCGATCTAGAATCCTTGAGCTTTTGTAAATAAATTCCTCTGCAAAATACTCCCACCCTGTGGGATATTCTTCTGCCAGTTCTTGAACCTGCTTTTTAAAATCCGAGTTTACAACCTCCTCAAAAGCTGCAATCATCCGATCTTCTGGAACATTTCGGCTCTTCATCTCAGCTTCGTAACATGCAATAAAACCTTCTGGATCATATCCTTGAAAATTATAATACTGCTCCCGAACAGCATCAAGTGCTAGCTCTACAGCATCATCAATCTGCTTTTTTATCTGCATGGCTTTTGCTTCCTGTAGATAACCCTGAACCAATTCCATCATTTTTTGGCAAATCTGTAACTGCCAGATTTTTATCAAATCCATTGGCACTCAAATCTTCAATAAACTGCTTTAACTGTTCCGGCATCTCCATCTTTACCTCCCACCCCGGCTCGTTTCGCGTCGGGTTCACCAAAGATGTCGGGGGATATGTGTTCACTACGTGAGCCGGGCAGGCGCCGGGCCTCTGGCTGTGGGAGGTGTGAAAGAGAGAGAACAAGAGACAATGACAGCTCTACCAATCACCGCAATCATCAATTAATTGAATATTACTTTGAGTACAATTTATCCTTAGCCAAGGCCGGCTGTTAACAGCGCCGTCACTTGGATCATCTGCTAACTAGGAGTTTAAGCTCCCGATTTACAGTATTAATCGGGCCATTAACGACACCGGGGCTTAACAATTAGTCAATCAACCTCTAGTCGATGATGATGATGGTAACTCCCTCATGTCGCTTCATGTGCTTCGATTGCCCGTGGATTCTGCAGTCTTCAAGTCAGTTCACTGCCTCAATCATCAAGCCTCAATTATTATTGATTATCCTGCAACTTCCTGCTCTTTATGCTCTGCACTGTAACTTCCTCTTGCTCTTCAATTGCTATCTGATGCTTTAACCCTTGCTTTGCCTGCCTCCTGCTTTCCTCTTGCCTTCTTAATCATGGCCGCTCATCTTATGCTCGACGAGAGAGATAACTTCATGCTTGCTTATGTATGAGAGAGATCCTTGGTTTTGCTTCTCAAGCATGAGACCGAGAGACTTCCTTCTTGCTTTGCCCTAGTTCTTAGGCACGTTTGAGAGGTAGCCTGTTACCTGCTTCAAATCCTCCCATGCCGGCTTTTCTAGCCGAGGTCTCCTTCTCCTCTTTTGTTAACTCCCTTCACGCTTCTTGCCGAGCTCGCCTCGCTTTGCCGGTCTCTTTCTCTAGTATAAGGCTCGACTCCTTCTTCTTGCCGCTTCTCTAGCACAGATCCTTGTCAAAGCTCGAGAGAGAGAGAGAGAGAGAGAGAGAGAGAGAATGAGCTTCGACTGCTTCGAGCATGAGAGCAAGAGAGAGAGAGAGAGAGATGGAGCTTTGCTCCTTGCTCCGACCCCTCCCCGCCTTCGTAACCTTTGCCAAGCTTGCCCCCCTTCAACTCTCCCTCCCTCTTCTCTTCGTTCTAAGCTTTGCTTCCGGAGTCCTCTTCCTCCCTCGACTCCCTTCCTTCCAAGCTTTGGTTTGCTTGCAATATGCTTCATGCAAAAGGCCTCCTCTTTGCTTTTCGAGCATGAGAGCGAGAGAGAGAGCATGCCATGCTCCGAGGATGAGAGTGAGGGAGATGGAGCTTTGCCTCTCCGAGTCTTCTTCCCCTCTTGCCCGTTTGCTTCTCTCTTGCTTCGCTTGTTGTCTCCCCAATTCCCCGTCTTCAACTCCTTTCTTATGCCCTATTATTTGCCCTCTTAAAGTTTATGCAACGACGGCGCCGTGGCTTGTGGGCACCGTCGTTGTTGACGTGGTAGTCGAATTTCCGACCTTGCTGAAATCTGCCCGGACCAGTGCCAAAATCATGCGCCCTGTTAAGTTCTTCCCCTTTCGTCTCTTGCTGGCACTCAATGGAGCAAAGCTGCAGCTGGCGCATCTCTCCTTCTCCCTCACGTTGCCTGTCGCCTCTGTTGCCCACCACACCCTTCCTCTTTTCTTTTGTTTTCCCACTAAAAACCCTTTAGTGGGTGGCCTTTGGCCTTAATGGGCGGCCGGCTTGCCTTCTTGGGCGGCCACTTAATAATTTTATGGGCGGTGGGCGGCTCTTATAGGGCACCCCATTTGGCATGCATAGCTTAATGTCGACCAAACCATTGCCAAGCATGTCCTCCGGTTCCCCTCAAGGACACCCCATTTGGCATACGTAAAGGCACGTTATTTGGCATGCGAAATCGATCAAATCTTTGATTCGCAAAAATAAGGCATCATATTTGCATACATTCCGGACAACTCAGTGCTGCTAAGCACAAAGTTTTCTCTCAGCAGCTCTCAGCTAACAATATCATCGTGAATTTACTTACCCGTAACAAGGTCCTGAGAATAGTGCCACATGCCCCCGAGATGGAAATATAAGTGATTGCATTTGGTGAAAGACATTTCCTTTGCACTCGGTTGTTTATTACTTGTATCAGCTTCTCAGATAATGCCAAAATTATCCAGCTCAACACAGTGCCGGCAGCTGACACCGGCCTAAATCCATATTATCTCATGAACCCGGACTCGGTTTGGCGAGTCGTTAATTCCTTTAGACTTCTCAAACTGCATAGAACGCATACGAACCCTACCGAGGTAGCCAAAATTCTCAGATGGCACTCCGATCGAGCGGACCCGGAACTGGCCCCCATTCCATATCTTGGCAATCGTAACTCCGATTGTTGATCTGAAAATACCGACGTGCTCCACAAAGTGAACACTTCAGGCCCATGCATTCATTTCATTTCTGTCACCTCAGTTGCAGTTGCGCAATCCGGTACGGATCTGAATTAACTCAAACTTCAAAGTGCCATAACTTCTTCACCGTAGCTCCAATCGACGAGCCGTAAAGACAGGCCAGTAGAGCACTTCAAGCACTACAGTTCTAGATCATAAAATCACATATGTGATCACTTCAAGCATACTCTTTTTTGGCATCATTAAGGCATCAATTGGCCCTTTAAAGCCGCATCTGGCATACATTAATCATTAGAATTGGCATGTTAACAAGCCCTGATCACTGACCATTCATCAAGTAGGCTTTCAATAAGCTTGATCTGCATCCTCTTGGCATATTTCTTAGCATGGAAGCAGAGCTGCACGACAACATACACCTTAGGTTTATGTTACTCTCCATAGTGCCAATAGGCATGACAAAAAAGCTTTGAACCACACTCCCGTTGTCATAAATGATAGGAGTGTGTAGGATTCCAAAAACAATGGTCCTCTTCTTATTGAAACCCTTGACTTGATGGTACTTGTGGATAAGGGAGGTTTTCCTAGCTGATACCACACTCCATAGGATACCAAATTATGTTGAGCTCCTGTGTCCAATAATGCATTATATAGTACTTTCCCATAGGAGCTATTCAACTCGATTGGGTATCGTAGAGGCGGTTTGGAGTCTATAGAATTGTCATCTGCTTCTACTTGGAATGAATGTGTAACACCTAGATTGGCTTCTTGTTGGAGTCTAATACGTTGTTGTCGCGACCTCTTGAGTTTGTATCTTGGCTTGTATCTTTTTTAACTCAGTTTGTTCTTTTGCTCCTTTCTTTTGATGGATGGCAAGTAATTTCTCTTGGATTAGGGGATTATATTATCTTTTAAATCTACTCCCATTGAGGAATTCAATGGTTTTAAATTTACTCCCATTGAGGAATCCAATGGTTTCAACTCCGTCTAGATTCTCCACACAAAGGGTACCTTGTGGGGTAATTTTACATACTCTATATGACCCTTTGCTAGTGTATTTCAATTTTTTCTTCTCGTTACGCACTCCATACATAAAACATTTATCACTGACTTGATGTTCTTGTTCTTTAAATGGCGATCAAACCACTTCTTTCTCCTATCTTTTTCCACAAGGGAATTCCACACAGCTAATTGCCTCTCTTCCTCTAGCCTTTCGAGGATATATAAACGCTCAACTAGTGGATTACCATCCCAACCTTCTTAAGAAGCTACTCAAATACTAGGAATGAAAAACTCCCATGGCATTACTACTTCTTGACCATACACCATTTTAAATGGTGTGCAATCAATGGCCACTTTATAAGTAGTACGATAAGCCCATAGAGTTGATGTAAATTTCAAGGTTCACTCTGTATGATGAGCCTCTACCATCTTAGTTAAGATAGAAATTAGAGACTTGTTGGTACTCTCGGCTTGGCCATTTTCTTTGGATAATAAGGTGTAGATTTATGGTGGGATATCATGAATTTTGGCGTGAGTTCTTTTATCACTTCATTTACAAAATGGGTACCATTGTCACTCACAATCTCAAAGGGACATCCAAATCGTGTAATAATGTTTTCAAAGAGGAACTTAGCTGTTGTCTTTGGATCGCCCTTGCGTGTAGCTTTAGCTTCAATCCATTTTGTCACATAGTCCAGTAGCCATGATGATATATCGGATTGAGTATTATGGACTATCGGACTAACTGGCCCTACAAAATCTAAGCCCCACTTTTCAAATGGCTGGGTCACCTTAACAGGATGTAGAGGCATGCTATCTTTTCTCAGTGGTTTTGGATAATGTTGGCATTCATCACATCCTTTAGTAAAGAGTGATGCACCCTTAAATAAAGTGGGCCACCAATAGCCTACTTGTAATACCTTTCTAGCAGTCACTTCTCCTGAAAAGTGACCACCAGCTATGCCCATGTGTGCTTCTTGCAAAAGGTACAAATATTCATCCTCACGGACACAACATCTAAGAATGTCATCTTTTCCTTGATATGATAGAGAGTTTCGGCAATCAATCAATAAGGTTCACATTCCTTAATTAAACTTTGAGCTAAATCCTTTTGAAGCTCTTTGGAGGGAAACCCATAAACTAAAAAATTGACAATGTTTTCACTCCATTCAGACATTGTCTCAACTATAAATAAGGAAGTGTCAAGCAATTCATCATCAACTCCAATAGGGGCCTCACCATAGGGTATGCGAGACAAATGATCTGCCATAACATGTTTCTTGCCAGGTCTTACAACAACAATGAAATCAAACGCGAGCAAAAATAACAACCATTGTGTAATTCTTCCCATGGAACATGGACTGTTTACTAGATACAACAACGCTTGATGATCTATGTAAAACACAAACTTGGTAGCAAGAAGGTAATATCAAAATTCTTTACATCATGAATCATAGCTAAACCTTCTCACTTTTGAGTGGTGTAGTTCATATCAGCATCATGTAATTGGCAACTTGCAAAGCTAATAGGGTAGTCTAATTTATGTTCTCCTAGTTGAGTTAGGACACACCCAATAGCAAAGTTTGATGCATCAATATGCACATGGAAAATTACATTCTAGTCGGGCACTTGTAGGATTGGGACACTTGTTAGGGCCCTTTTTTAATAACTCATAAGCATGGTCACACTCCTTGATCCAATGAAACGTGATAAGAATCTTATATAATGGACAAGCTATCTCAGTGACGTTTAAAATAAATCGTCGATAATAACCAACATGGCCCATGAATCTTTGAACTTCCTTATAGTTTGTAGGTGGTGGAAAATTGGCAATGGCTTTAATTTTTCTTTCGTCTGTGGAAATCCCATTTTGGACACTATATGCCCTTAAAAAATGACTCCATGCTTAACCCAAAATTGGCATTTGAAAGGGTTCAATGAGATGTGATACAATCTGCACCTTTGAAACACTTTATGTAAACATGATAGATGCTTATCCCAAGAGGAATAAACACAAAGTTCGTCTAGGAAAGCTTTACAAAACCCCCTTAAATATTCTTTGAACGCAATGTTTATTAACTGTTGGAATGTAGCAGGGGCATTTGTCAAGCCAAAGGCCATAACATGAAATGCAAACCCTCCAAGTTTGGTTATAAAAGCAATTTTAGCTTGGTCCTATAGTGCAATCATGATTAGATTATAACCAGATTATCCATCTAAAAATCTATAAGATTCCTTTCTTGCAACTCTTTCAAGCACAAGTTTCGAATATGGCGATAGATAATAATCTCTCCTAGTGGTAGTATTAACCTTCTTGAGGTCCACACACGCTCTAAGTTTCCCATTCTTTTTTGACACAATGACTATTGGAGAAACCCATTTCAAGTGTTGAATAGGGTATATGAATCCACATTGGACAAGTTTTTCAATCTCTTCTTGAACAACCTTTGTATACTTAGGATTCATTGGGTAGGGTCGTTGTTGCTGGAATGGTTTAGCAATGCTAATCATGGGAATTTTGTGTTGCACCACAGAAGGTGGAACGCCCTTCATATCATGATATGTCCAAGAAAATATACCCTAGAATTATTTGAGAAGATCTTTAAGTACAACCTCTTCAGTTTAATAAGGTCTTGGGCCATGAAAACAGATTTGGACTCCTTACCTAGGTCCGCTAATTCTATTTCCTTAACTATCACCGGACCATCATAGACTCCATTACTTCCATCGATAGGCGTTCTTTGGGCCTTTGTGTACACAACCTTATGCTCCTTCGTGGTGTAGGATTTGAAATGATCAGGTGCAGGGTGTAAGTTCATGGGATCACGTTGTGCCATGGCTTGTGATTTCAATTCTGCTTCCCTTTGTTGTTGAGCTAACTCCTGGTTTTGGCATCTCTTTATATTACGGCTTAACTTTGGCTTCTCTGTAATCTCTAATTGTGCAATGTCAAAGGGTGTGGGCTACACCACATGACACTCTTAAGGTATTTTCCCCAATTATCTACCAACTTTTGATGAGCATCACAGTCCTCCACATAACGAAGCCATTATGCGGTGGATTTCTTTTCTTTTATCCTAGCATGTACATTCATTCGATATCTTCGCCTCTTATATCTCTTGCTCCACTTGTCTAACTTTTGATTTTGGGTTGCTATTGGCGTGGAATCACTAGATTTGTCCTCATTTGTGTCCTCTTCACTTCAGGATACATTTTCATATGACGTGGTACTTGGCCTCGATGGTTTTTTTTCCTTGACTTGAGCTAATATGCAAGTCAGATTCCCTTTCAAGATCAGAATCAATTTCTATCAATGATTTGGTCTCTGAGTCACATTCTTCAGAGGCACTAGTAGCTTGGATGTCATTCATGTCTTCACTCTTTGTATCCTCAGAAGACATATGCATTGCACTTAACATATTCATTGGTGCAACTTGTAGTATTTCTTCACCCTCAAGTGTTACCCAAGTTGTTCCTCTATTGCTCAAAGTGTCTATGGTTGCTGTGAGGTGTACCCAATCAACGTTGTCCGACTCAGCCATTCCATGTAGGACATCAATATAAGGAGAGTCTCCCGCAATATCCGTGTCCTTTTTACATGTGTAACAATACTTCAATGGAGCTGAGTGAATTGTGGTGTCTGATCGATTGTAAATTATAAACTTTTTTCCCAAAGGGTACACTCGACCACTTACAAGATCAACTCGGATGACGGAGTCTTCGAACTGTAGGTAGACGTGATTTCTAGACCAGTCATGTACCATTTTTGCTTCCCTCATGAAAGGATACCCTAAGATCATCTCAAGTGACATAGGATGCTTGGAGAAGTCCATAATAATGAAGGTATGCCTTACCTTGTGTCCAAGGACCTTGATCATTAGATCTTTTAGCATTCCAATAGGCGTAACTTTAGATCCATTGGCCATTTTTACCACTACATTCGTGACTTCAAGATGAGGTCTTTCCATAGATTCCCAACATTTTTTTGTTACAATGCACTCTTGCACCATATTAAGGATTCCCTTCACAGCTAATCCTTTAGTAGTGATTGGTAGGGTTGCATTAGATTCATCACCTTCAAAGTATTGGCCCAACTTGTTAGCAGGTGTTTCAATAATTGAACTTTCAACTGGTTTGGGTTGTGGGTCCACGCGTTCCCACTCAATTGGGATTTCATTGGGCATACTCATTTGTGAAAATTGTGGTAGGCCGACTTTTAGTTCTCCATTGAGAAATGCTCAAAGAGCCAAATATAGCTCTGGATCCTCCTACAATTTAGACATTACAGTGGTTCTGACTTCAGAAGCCACGAAATCGGAAATCCGTTAATTTGGCAATGTTCAAGGGCTTTTTTTGAGATTCTAGTCCATGATCGAAGGCTGGTGAAGATGGGATCTCCATTTCTTTGATGGGGTTAGGCATTCCTTGTTAAGTATGGAGCCTGATTTACCCATGGTAACTTTTAATCTTAAAAGCGCACATTTGTAAGGTCCCCATTATGAGGAGAAGCCAAGGTGCATAAGATAAATCACTCGCCAGAAAACCAAAAAATCACACCGGAATTTTCCTTTTTTCGGAATATTATGGCCGGACGGCGGCCAAAAAGTGGTCGAAAAACGGTTGGTCGATTGACTGGTGGCTGGTAGTCAATGACTGGAGACCAATTTCAAGGTGGCCTTGTCTTCTCAAGTGCGGCCACACATGGGCGCATTGGAGAGTCCAACTTGGACTTGTCTACACAAGGGCGACTACACACAGCTGGCTCTCATGAGAGAGAGCAACCCTTTTGGCCTATAAAAGGAGGCCTCTTCTACACACAAAACGTATTGTGGTGCATTTTGAAGTTGATGCAACAAGGTGGGTGTGAGGTGGTGAGAGTGAAGCAAGGCGGGAGCTCTATTACGGGTATAATCCCTTTGTAACCTACTTCTTGTTTGAAGTACTAAAGCCATTGAGTGGCTGCCTTCCCATGGATGTAGCCCACATTGGGTGAACCACGTATATCTTGTGCTCTCACTCTCTCTTTCTTTACTCTATAATCTCTCATGTGTGAAAATTTTTCTCTCTCCATTAAGTAAGCTACTCTAGTATCTACTTAGCTACGTCCTATTTCCTAACAACTGGTATCAGAGCAAGGTGTGCTCACAGCTAAAGTATCTCAAGGAAAGGATTCTTGAATTGAGTGGGAGTAATGGTAGAGGAAGGGAAGCTCAAGATCAAGAAGTTCAACGGAAAAAACTATCAACACTAGAAGATGCAGATTGAAGACTATCTCTACTAGAAGGACCTTTACTTGCCACTAGGTCTTGCAAAGAAGCCCACAACAATGGTAGGTGAAGCATGGATTGTACTTGAACGAAAGGAATTAGAAACAATCCGGCTAAGCTTGGCATCAATGGTGGCCTTCAATGTTTTAGAGATGAAGACCACGGAGGACTTGATGAAGTCACTTGATGGCCTATACGAGAAACCATCGGCATCCAACAAGGTATTTCTCATGAAGCGCTTATTCAATTTTAAAATGTCATAGAGTGGTTCAGTTGCAGAACACCTAAACAACTTTAACACCAACATAAGTCAACTTCGATCAATGAAGTGCGAGACCTCCTTATACTATCATCTAAATTGGATAGTTGGGATAGCCTTGTAATGGTTGTAAGTAACTCCGCATCTGACACAAAAACTCTTAAGTTTGATGATGTCGTGGGTATTCTCCTAGCGAGTAAATGCGAAGGAGAAGCACATGTGAATCATCAAGTGTTGCATTGTCAATGAAAACGAGGGGAAGATCGAAGGAGAGGTTCAAAAATCAAAAGGACCGTGAATGCTCAAGGCGGAGCAAGTCACGTACTAAGTTAGTTCTTGAATATTGGAACTGCGGCAAGAAGGGTTACGTCAAGAAGGATTGTTGGTCAAAGATGAAGAAGGAGTCGGAGTCTCAAGACAACATTGAAGGCTTAGGGGGGCTCGCTATGTATAAATTGTGTATATCACGTGCGTTCAAGGACTATTTCTATAAAACTCCTTATCTCTAAATTTTTTATAAATAAAATATACCCTTCTTTATAAAATTTATAATTTTTTTTCTCAGTTCCATTTTATAGTACCCTTTTGTTTGTGAAAATGTGAGAAAAAATAAAATTTTATAACCCCTTTTGCTACACTCACGTGATAGTCCATTAATAATTAAGTGACCCCCCCCCCCCCCCCCCTTCCCCCAAGATCGGAGGCCCATGTGGCAGGTAAAAGTAGAGCAAGATGCTCTAATTCTCTCACTAGACAATGTGTCTAATTCTTGGATAGTAGATTCCGGGGCTTCATTCCATGCAACACCACACAAGTAGCATTTCCAAGCTTACACCAAAGGTAATTTTGGGTATGTATACTTGGGAGATGATGAAGCTTGTGAAATTGTCAACAAAGATATAGTTTGTGTCAAAACTGCTAATAGAAATGAATGGAAGCTTAAATATGTTAGCATGTTCCTTCTCTTTGTAAAAAAATGATCTCTACACGACAATTGGACAATGAAGGTCACAACATTGCATTCAGAAACAAATGTTGGAAGATCTCAAAGGGATTTCTGGTGGTTTCCAAAGGAGAAAAGGTTGGTACACTTTACTTGTGTACTATCAGCTCACAATCTTCAGCTTGTGTAATAGCTACAGAAGTCCACAATGGGGTGTGGCATTACTGGCTTGGGCATATGAATGCCAAAGGAATGCAAATCCTTCAATCAAAGAAGCCTCTTCCAGGTTTCAAAGAAGTGAACTTAAAGTTCCGTGAAGATTGTGTTTATGGTAAAGAAAAAAGAGGGTAAAATTTCAAAAAGTAGGAAATAAAAGAAAAAATAAAAAACTTGGATTGGTTCATTCTGATGTTTGGGGTCCTACATTTACACCATCCCTTGGTGGCTCGTTGTACTATGTAACATTCATAGACGATGCAACCAGGAAAACATGGGTTTATGTAATGAAGAATAAATCTGATGTGTTTTTCATATTTCAAAGGTGGAAAGCCTTTGTGGAGAATGAAGCAAATACCAAGGTTAAATCCCTCAGATCCGATAATGGAGGCAAATATTGCAGCCATGCTTTTGAAAGATTTTGTGCTAGCATGAATTCGAAGGCAAAGGACAACCCCAAGGACACCTCAACAAAATGCATTGCATTTCAGAAAGGATGAACATAATAATCATGGAAAGAGCACAAAGCATGCATGCCTACCTCTTGAGCTTTGCGTGGAAGCATTAAGTATGTATGTGTACTTAATCAACTAGTCACCCTCAATGACATTGGATGGGGGAGTTCCAGAAGAGGCATGAACAGATAAATCGGTGAATTATGCAATTTTCAAAGTTTTTGGCTGCGATGCTTTTATGCACATAGATAGAAGCCTAAGGTCAAGGCTAGATGCAAAGTCCAAAAAGTGTTTCTTCATTGGCTATGGAGAAGCTGACTTTGGGTATTGCTTATGGAATCCTGAAGATGGTGTAATGGAATTTGCCTATTCAATTTGAGAATAGCGGAATTTAATGAGAGTACTTTCAAGAAATGATTTTGTGAGCATAGCGGGTAGACATAATTGAAGATAGCAACATAATCATAGCAATTAGTTAACTTGGCATAGACAATACTTTTGCAAGAGAGAGAGTTTAGAGAACATGACAACAATTGAGGACCGGATTTATGTGGAGCCGGTCCCCCCTCCAATAGGCATTTGTATTATGATTTCTCCCATAAAGAGAGACTTGTTACAATACAGTCTTTGTGTTCCTTGTGACCTAGGTGATGCCATGAAGATGGAAGGCTTCATGCACCACAAACATAACATAAACTTGAAGAAAGCTTTAACTATCCCAAGCCTCAGTCCCAAGACCTCAAACACCTTCGAAGGTGGAGAGAGCTAGCAGGGAATGAGGGTAGGGAAGAGGAAGAAGAAACATTTCGTAGGAGAAAGAATTAGTTCCTCACTTATCATACTCTTGTTGCTAGCATACATAATAGCATAGTAATGAAGAAGAAGGATATGGCAAGCTTAAGCATTGAAGCATGGCTCTTGGTTGGATTTGCACTCCATAGCCAAGAGTGTTGGTGTAGGCTCTCAACCTCTACTTGCTTGGAGAGGGAGCTCTTGCACTTTGCATATCACACAATGAGAGTGCTTGTGAGTGTGTGTGGGTGAGTATACCCCCTAGGCACCCCCCTAGCTTGCTTGGGTCGACCCCCCCTTGTAGCTCATGCCTGAAGCTCATTGGACCCCTCCAGGCCTAGCCAATCACAAGCAAGAGCCATTACAAGCAACATGGGTAGCCTTGGGACAAGTGTCCCCCTTTCCCCTTTGAGAGAGAGGACTTGATAAATGCTAAAACAATTAGATAATTCATGTAATTTATCATTGGACCCCTTTGAAGCCTAGCCAATAGGCTTCAAGCAACACATGAAGGTAACATGGGTAGGGGCCTGACATGTGTCCTTGCTGCCTCTTCAAGTTGGGCCTCCCTTGTGTGTGTGAGTGGGTGTTCTCTCTCTAGCCCCTAGGAAAAGGGCTCGCCCCCCCTCTTGTAGGAATGCTTTTGACTTTTAGGTGATCAAGCACCTTACTCACCAAGCATGACAAAGCACTTGAACTAGGGGGTGTTCCCACAAGCATCTCAGGCAAGCTTCTCAAGGCACCTCACGTACTTTAATCATGCAGCAAGTCAAGCACCTCAAGCATGGAGCCAGTCAAGCACCTCAAGCATCTTAATCAAGCACCTCACGCATGAAAAACACCTCAAGCATGACAAGCACCTCGAGCTTGGGCCGGGTTCCCACCTCAAGCTCAGCCCTAGCTTACTTAAGGTCAAAGGACTTTTACACACATTTATTGGAGGTCTTCAATGAAGCTAACCCTAAGGTCTTATGCTCCATTGGTTAGCCTTGCTCTTTGATAGACCATCTCCCTTTTGGGCCCCTTTACCATTGGCCCCGTGTTGAGATAGATCTATAAGCACATACCTATATCTTAACACTTGTTCCCGTTTATTCTCCCACATTAAGTGATCAATTTAATATGAGAAAATCATTTGGGTTAGTTAGATATTAGATTTTATGACATTACCTCTCTCTTGAAATCATAGTCGTCCTCGACTATGAGGTAGAAAAGATAAAGTCTTAGTCATTAGTCAATCGTACTTAGCGGGTAAAGGATCCCTTTTTACCCTATGACATCTTTCCAAGATGGATGACTAATCCATTTGGTGCTTGGGAGACATAGCTACCGCAAGCATGTCTGCTCTTTAGTCCATTTTATTCTCCCAAAGTAGAGTGACAAATTCTACTTGGTGTTTGAGAGACGTCGTCATCACAAACATGATTCTAAGCATGCATACTAGTTAAATTTTGTGCACAATTAAAAAGAGGACTAGTCATATAAGACAAAAACATGAGTTATTTAAAAGAAATTTGTACATTTGCTTACTCTAATGTAGCATTGTAAGCATTGACAAGGTTCACACTATCCTTAAGTTGTACTCCTTGCATCCATTTAGCATCTTCAAAAGGATAATTTTTGAACTTAATAAGATATCGTCGGATAATCTTACCATGTCGTAGTACCTTGTCTTCATGCCGAAGGATAGCTTCGGGTTGTAGCACCTCTTCTTGGTCTTCAACTTCGGGAGGGTCTTCAATAATTGGTTCAATTGGTGGCTCTCCTTTGTAGGGCTTAAGTAAGCTAACATGAAAGGCATTGTGTATAAGCCAATGGTTGGGCAACTTGAGTTGATAAGCCGTCTCATTGATAGGCTTCAAGATTTGGAAAGGACCATAGTATCTTTTTGCTAGTTTAGCATAATACTTTTGATGGCCCGTAGGATTTTTGCCCGTCGTTTGCCTTAATCGAGCCTTAGGAAACTTGAGTAAGACCCAATCATTTTCTTTGAGCATTAAGGCTCTTCTGTGCTTATCAGCAGCAGCTTTTTGCCTTTGTTGAGAGATGGCTATAGCCTCCCTAATCTTTTGAAAAGATTCTTGTAGGTCACGGCTATACTCATCGGCGGCGAAGATTTTCCCATGTACTTTCAGTAGCAAGGGACTTTTAGGTCTTCCTTCTATGATCTCGAAAGGTGCTTTGCCCGTAGAAGTATGTACAGTATTATTGTAGGCATACTCTACTAGCGGTAAATACTTTTCCCATTGTGAGCGTTGATCTACTTCGGTAACATAAGTCTTGAGTAGATCGAGTATCGTAAGATTGGCTATCTCACTTTGGCCATCCGTTTGTGGGTGATAGGCCGAAGAGAAATTCAATCTTGTTCCTAGATTTTCAAAGAGACCTTTCCAGAAATTACTGGTCATTCTAGGATCTCTATCTGACACGATGGATGTGGGTAATCCATGGTGATTGAAAATCTGAGATATGAAGAGAGTTGCCATTTGATGTGCCTTAATAGTCTTTTTGACAGGAATAAAATGTGCTTGCTTGCTAAACCTATCGACTATTGTCCATATTCCTGTATTCCCATGGATAGACTTGGGTAATCCAAAGATGAAATCCATGGATATACTCTCCCATGGTGAATTTGGAATAGGCAATGGCTGGAGTAATCCAGGTTGCTTCCCTCTATCATACTTGGTCTTTTGGCATACTACACATTTTGAAACATACTCTTGTATGTCCACTTTCATGGTAGGCCAATAGAAATACGTCTCTACTCCTCGGAGAGTAGGTTGAATACCTCTATGCCCTGCATATGGAGGAGCATGGGATTCATACATAACCTTCTCACGAAGGGAATGGGTAACACATAGCCTATTGCCGTGAAGAAGATAACCATCCTGCAAGGTGAATGGTTCCTCTTTCTTCCCCAAAGCAAGGGCTGACATTATGTCTCTAAAGTCAGGGTTAGTAGCATACTCATCTATCATAGAGGATAGATCATTGTGAGTAGCTATAGACACCGCATTAACTTTTGGTCGTCGTGAAAGTGCATCGGCAACTTGATTGTGCTTACCAGCTATGTGAGCAATATGAAAATTAAATTGCGAAAGAAAATTTGCCCACCTCATTTGTTTGTCAGAAAGCTTGGTTTGCGTCATGAAATACTTGAGACTTTGGTGGTCGGTTCGTAGGATAAATGGAGTCCCCAATAGGTAGTGCTTCCATGTGTCTAGGGCATGTAGAACAGCTAAAAGCTCTTTCTCATAAATGCCCAAGAATCGTTCATCACCATTGAGCCTTCGGCTCTCATATGCTATGGCATGCCCTTCTTGAAGCAAAACCGCTCCAAGGCAATCACCACAAGCATCACATTGGACCTCAAAGGGCTTTGAGAGATCCGGAAGCACGAGGACTGGTTGGGAAGTAAGCTTCTCTTTGAGTTTTTCAAAAGCATTTTGCTCCTTAGCAGTCCATACAAACTTAATGTTCTTCTTGGTTAAGTCGTGTAGTGGTCCTGCCACTTGAGAGAATTTTGCTATGAAGCGTCTATAGTATGCACACATACCAATAAAGCTTCTTAGCTCATGTAGATTCCTTGGGTTAGGCCATGATTTTATTACCTCTAACTTTGATGGATCCATACGAACACCATCGTGATGAGGAGAAGGACTATGGGTTGCTCTTTTCCTCTTGGGAGGAGTAGGCGATCGTCTAGACCGCCTTCTTCGTGGAGCCACATCTTCAGAAGAACTTAGACTTTCATTGCTTTCTTTCTCTTTGGATTCCTCCTCTCGAATGGGAGAGAGTCTTCTTTTGGGGGTCTCTTCAAGAGGCCTCCTAAGCTCTCTCTCCTCTTGGAGAGGAAAGGAAATTCCATAGGCACGAAGTTATTGAGTAACTTCGGCTTGCAAGGTAGGGTTGCCCATAGCTTGTTGCAACCTAGTCACAAGATAATTCACAAACATGGGAGCATCATCATTAGCACATTCATGTGCAAAATCAAAGCTATCAATGTTCATTCTACTCTCTTGATTATTGTCAGCCATGTTAACAAAATTTTATGTATGTACTTAGTGTATGCTTTGGCAATTCAAAACCTTAGTTGCCACTCCTCTTAGCCTTTGAAAATCGGCTCTTAAGTATCTACACCCACGGCTCAAAGTGGTTAATTATAGAGAGTAGAGGAGTAGGTCTAACATAGCAGAGTTGCCAAGGGCTAGCTCCTTTCGGACTTCTTATGGCTCAATAATGGTAAAGCCGTAGGCAAGTCTAAAAAGACTCCATTATTAAGTCCAAAGCTCCCGAGGTGTGCACCATCCCCCACATAGTGGGCTTAACAAAACCGGTATTAGATCCCAGTTCCACTTACTCTATTATAATTAACAACATCAACCATTTATAGGCTACTTAAGGACCTCTCTTCTTAAGCAAGAAAAGAGAAACCAAATGCTCTGATACCAATGTAATGGAATTTGCCTATTCAATTTGAGAATAGCGGAATTTAATGAGAGTACTTTCAAGAAATGATTTTGTGAGCATAGCGGGTAGACATAATTGAAGATAGCAACATAATCATAGCAATTAGTTAACTTGGCATAGACAATACTTTTGCAAGAGAGAGAGTTTAGAGAACATGATAACAATTGAGGACCGGATTTATGTGGAGCCGGTCCCCCCTCCAATAGGCATTTGTATTATGATTTCTCCCATAAAGAGAGACTTGTTACAATACAGTCTTTGTGTTCCTTGTGACCTAGGTGATGCCATGAAGATGGAAGGCTTCATGCACCACAAACATAACATAAACTTGAAGAAATCTTTAACTATCCCAAGCCTCAGTCCCAAGACCTCAAACACCTTCGAAGGTGGAGAGAGCTAGCAGGGAATGAGGGTAGGGAAGAGGAAGAGGAAACATTTCGTAGGAGAAAGAATTAGTTCCTCACTTATCATACTCTTGTTGCTAGCATACATAATAGCATAGTAATGAAGAAGAAGGATATGGCAAGCTTAAGCATTGAAGCATGGCTCTTGGTTGGATTTGCACTCCATAGCCAAGAGTGTTGGTGTAGGCTCTCAACCTCTACTTGCTTGGAGAGGGAGCTCTTGCACTTTGCATATCACACAATGAGAGTGCTTGTGAGTGTGTGTGGGTGAGTATACCCCCTAGGCACCCCCCTAGCTTGCTTGGGTCGACCCCCCCTTGTAGCTCATGCCTGAAGCTCATTGGACCCCTCCAAGCCTAGCCAATCACAAGCAAGAGCCATTACAAGCAACATGGGTAGCCTTGGGACAAGTGTCCCCCTTTCCCCTTTGAGAGAGAGGACTTGATAAATGCTAAAACAATTAGATAATTCATGTAATTTATCATTGGACCCCTTTGAAGCCTAGCCAATAGGCTTCAAGCAACACATGAAGGTAACATGGGTAGGGGCCTGACATGTGTCCTTGCTGCCTCTTCAAGTTGGGCCTCCCTTGTGTGTGTGAGTGGGTGTTCTCTCTCTAGCCCCTAGGAAAAGGGCTCGCCCCCCCTCTTGTAGGAATGCTTTTGACTTTTAGGTGATCAAGCACCTTACTCACCAAGCATGACAAAGCACTTGAACTAGGGGGTGTTCCCACAAGCATCTCAGGCAAGCTTCTCAAGGCACCTCACGTACTTTAATCATGCAGCAAGTCAAGCACCTCAAGCATCTTAATCAAGCACCTCAAGCATGAAAAACACCTCAAGCATCTTAATCACCTCGAGCTTGGGCCGGGTTCCCACCTCAAGCTCAGCCCTAGCTTACTTAAGGTCAAAGGACTTTTACACACATTTATTGGAGGTCTTCAATGAAGCTAACCCTAAGGTCTTATGCTCCATTGGTTAGCCTTGCTCTTTGATAGACCATCTCCCTTTTGGGCCTCTTTACCATTGGCCCCGTGTTGAGATAGATCTATAAGCACATACCTATATCTTAACACTTGTTCCCGTTTATTCTCCCACATTAAGTGATCAATTTAATATGAGAAAATCATTTGGGTTAGTTAGATATTAGATTTTATGACAGATGGTAAAATCTTTAGAAGTAGGGATGTAATTTTTATATTAAAAAAATATGTACAAAGATTACTTGGAAAGAAAACAAACAAAAGATATAGGTGATAACTACATGGAGCTTGAGGACGGTGAAGACTCAAGGAGTGCAAGTGGTGACAATGTGCAACAACGTCAACCAAATGAGGAGCCTCAACCTATGCCCCGAAGATCTACGAGAGCAAATATGCCTCCAGAAAGGTTCGTCCCTTCCTTCAACCATCTCTTGATCTTAGATTCTGGAGAGCCAGAATCGTACAAAGGAGCTATTCAAAACAAATCCAAAGAAGAATGGATGAAGAGCATGCAATTGGAGATGGACTCATTACATCGCAACCAAACATGGGAGTTGGTTGAGTTGCCTAAAGGTAAGCGAGCATTGCAGAACAAATGGGCATACAAGTTGAAGGAAGAAGAAGATGGGAAGAAAAGGTACAAGTTCAGGCTTGTGGTAAAAGCTTCTCAAAAGAAAGGTATTGATTTCAATGAAATATTTTCTCCTGTTGTAAAAATGAACTGAATTAGGCGTGTCTTAAGCCTTGTGGTTGCTCATAACTTAAATCTTGAGCAAATGGATGTAAATACGGCATTCCCTCACGGTAACTTAGAGGAGGAAATTTACATGCTTCAACCAAAGGGGTATGAAGTAAAGAGTAAGGAGAAAATGGTATTCAGATAAAAGAAAAACTTGTATGGTCTAAAGCAGGCATCAAGACAATGGTACTTGAAGTTCGATCGATGGATGATGGATCACGGATTAAGAAGATGCAACTTAGATCACTGCATCTACATAAAGAATTTGAGAGATGGGAAGTTCATCATCCTAATGTTGTATGTTGATGACATGTTGATTGCAAGTGCTAACATGCAGGACATCAAAGACCTAAAAGAGGAGTTGTTCAAATCTTTTTGAATGAAATATTTAGATGTTGCAAAGAGGATACTCGGTATGGATATATCAAGTGACAAGACGAATAAGACAGTAAAGCTATCTCAAGATGATTAAACTAACCAAGGATATGTGTCCAAAGACACAAGAGGAGATAGCCTATATGTCTAAAGTTCCATATGTTGCAGTAATAGGTTCTCTAATGTATGATATGGTCTGGACAAGGCCAAACATTGCACATGCAGTGGGAGTTGTAAGTAGATTCATGGACAATCCAGGTAGAGAGCACTGATAAGCTGTGAAGTGGATATTTAGGTATTTAAAAGGGACAACAACAAGTGATTTGTATTTTGGAGGCACTGATATTCTTTTGCAAGGGTATGCTGATGCAGATATGGCAAGTGACAAAGATACCCGAAGGAGCAGTACTGGCTATGTCTTCACCGTTGGAGGCACATCAGTAAGCTGGGCTTCAAAGCTGCAGAAAGTGGTCTCGCTTTCTACCACGGATGTAGAATATGTAGCAATGACGAAGGCAAGCAAAGAGATTATGTGGCTTCACAGATTCTTAGAGGAGCTTGGATACAAGCAAGACAATTGTGTCTTGTACAGTGATAGTCAAAGCGCCATTCATCTTGCAAAGAATTTAGCCTTTCACTTAAGGACAAAGCACATTGATGTGAGATATCACTTCATATGCACTCTTTTGAAAGAGGGACATCTAAAGCTAAGAAAGGTGCAGACAAGTGAGAATCCTGCATATATGTTTACAAAGGTGGTCAACAAGGAGAATTGAGCTTTTTCTCATCTTTAATTGGCTAAGAAGATAGGATGGAAAGCAGTCACAATTTTGGTGTGAAGATCAGTCTTCAAGTGGGAGATTGTTAAGTATGGAGCCTGATTTACCCCTGGTAACTTTTAGTCTTAAAAACACACATTTGCAAGGCCCCCATTATGAGGAGAAGCCATGATGCGTGAGAAAAATCACTTGTCGTAAAACCAAAAATTCACGCCGGAATATCCCTTTGTGACGGAATATTATGGCTGGACGACGACCGAAAAGTGGTCGAAAAACGACGGACCGATTGGCCGGTAATCAATGGCCGGTGGCCAATGGTCGAAAGTCAATGGCCAGTGGCCAATTTCAAGGCGGACTTGTCTTCTCAAGGGCAACCACACATGGGCGTATTGGAGAGTCCATTGTCTACACAAGGGCAGCTACACATTGCTGTCTCTCATGAGAGGGGGAGCCCTTTTGGCCAATAAAAGGAGGCCTCTTCTATACACAAAACGTATTGTGGTGCATTGTGAAGTTGATGCAACAAGGTGGGTGTAAGGTGGTGAGAGTGAAGCAAGGCGGGAGCTCTATTAAGGGTATAATCCCTTTGTAACCTACTTATGGTTTGAAGTACTAAATCCATTGACTGACTGCTTTCACATGGATGTAGCCCATGTTGGGTGAACCATGTATATCGTGTACTCTCTCTCTCTCTCTCTCTCTCTCTCTCTCTCTCTCTCTACTCTATAATCACTCGTGTGTAAAAATTTGTCTCTCTCCATTAAGTAGGCTACTCTAATATCTACTTAGCTACATCCTATTTCCTAACATTCCCTCACTAAAAATTCTTCCAATCAAGAAAGGTGTATACCCACTTTCCAATGTTTTGACCTCACTTCCTTCCCAGATGATACTAGGTATGGCCAACGGTTTGGGATCTCCTTGAGGTTGCAGTTGTGTGGGGAACACTGTATTTGTAATCCTAATCCACCTAGGTTCTGGCTCAAGCCCTCTTTGGGTCTCCTCTACAAAATTCCTTAAATGCTTAACTCGCTCAATCTCCTCTATAGGGTTTGGGTAGGTCCTAATTTTCTTCATGGTTCCCTTGGGTTTTGGTCCTTGTGGCTTCTTTTCAAGGTTCTCAATTGATTTGGTTAGCCTTGAATACATTTGTTGCATCATCGGTGGTATGGGACTGGTTTCCTTATGTCTTCCTCTAATCATGTATTTGCTTGATTTCCTCTCGTGGTGGTCCTTATTGGTTTTTTTTCTTATGGTGGCAGTTTTAGTCTCTATGGTTTCTATTCAATTGGAATCATCTTCACGATCATTCATATACACGGTGTCATCACCTGTCCCTATGTTGGTCTTTGAACTAGGGCTTGAATTCGTAGCTTTTAGTGATCTCTTCCTTCGTGTTTTCTTCTTTCTCGTTCAGCCAATTGATGTATCATCTCTCTCTTTGAGGATGTAAATTTGGTTTTGGAGCATCAATCGTGTGAGTGCATTTATTGGTACTACAGGTGTAGTTTGTGGTGCCCCATCAGTAATCTTGATCAAGTTCAATGGTGTAATCTTTGGTGCATTTGGATTACAAGATGTATTTTTCTAACTCTGTCAAAGATCACAACACAACATGCGAGCCATATCAGAGCATGAAAATCCAATCAAAATTCATTACACCATTGCTATAGATTGTCGTCCCCAAATGTGAATCAAATACGAGAGAAATTGTAGACACTATTAGTGTATTATGAGAATGGAAGACAAAACTATGGTTGTAGGCATAAATACTTCTAATATCTGCAGTGATGGTAATAATGGGCACAAGGATCTCATCTCTCTCTTCCTCTTTACAAAATCCTGATAGTACGCTTTACAAAGCGGCTCGAATAATGCAATCTAGATCCTCCTTGGGGAATGAAATACTCACTAGGGCATTGGGGTGATCACTATGCATAGCCTTCTAGATTAGTAGCAAGACATATTCGGTAAGGTATCCACCTTTGGCCAAAAATAAAAATAAAAATTAAAGCCATCAAAATAAACATGCATGCCAAGTAACAAGCTGCTACACAAGCTACACAAAAGATCTTGTGATAACCATGTTTTTAACTGAAGACTGTCGTTGTCGATTCCATTTCTATAAATACTCTGCCTATTATGTATGATGATGTTATATCAACCATTAGAATGAGGATTAAGACACATAAGTAATTATCTACTAAAAAGGAGAAAATTGCTCTCTCCTCACTATCTACATGAGACATTATGTCAGTTATACCCATTAGAAGTAATGTAATTTACTTAGATCATCGAAAATTGCGTGCATCAAAGAAGTGTGGATGCCCTTTTAAGGTTGCTATTCAACATCCCTATAAATATAATGGAAAGTGTGAGAATAAGAGTTCATGTTGGGCACATTATCTTAAGCATGAATGTTGAGGCATTCACTGAAGAGTTGCATCCATGCATGTTTAATTAGGTTTAAGAATCACTGAATGTGCAAAGAGTAGACATGATTAGAGATCATGGGGAATGATAAGAGTTGTTGGTGCTCTTGGTAAAACACACGCACACTCAAACTCAGTGACCAGTCTCTTAACCTGGCACTTTTAACTAGCATGGAGGCTCATCACCACTTAAGGAGTGTCATAGTAGTAGAGTAGATTTTGCAAAAAGTTTACAAATGCACATCCCTTCCCTCTATTCCTCTTTCCCAACTTATTTGGTGAAGGCAAGTTATGAAACTCACTGTGTGGAATCTTTCCTTGTAAGTCATGCATGTGAGCATAAGCCCAATTGGATGGAAAAAGGCGCACCATCATACTCCAATGATTTGTCTTTTGCGATGATGATGTGCAAGTACAAATCTTCAACGGAGAGAGAGAGAGAGAGAGAGAGAGAGAGCACATTTGAAAATTGAGCTTCTCAAAATCCAACCGACTAGCTAAACTTTGATGGTATTTTGCAACGCTACTCATTATGACATTTGTACATCATTCTTAAAGCACCCAAAGATTGGGGATTGGAATGTTTAGACTGTGACCAATTACTAAAAGGAAGCACATCCTACCGACAAGTTTGGTAGGATTCACATGCACTTCAATGACAAGCTTGAAAATTCCTCTTCAAGCACCTACCAATTGTGCGAGAAGTCCCTCCGATCTCATCGACTTTAGTGTTAATAATACATGTTTATAAGTTTGGCCTGTGGGAAAATCCATCACCTTGACGGTTCGAGTATGTCTAGGTCTATACTTAACAGCGCAGCTCTGCATGTACCAATACGTGCAGGGCGACGGGGGCAGAGAGAGAGAGAGAGAGAGAGAGAGAGAGAGAGAGCCACATTGCGCAACGCGCTCACAGCAGAAGGGAAGATGGCGGTAACCATTCCTGAATCTACTGGCCAACTTCAATCTCCTTGAGCAAGCTAACAACTTTGAGCATGGAGGGCCGACGCAGAGGATCCTCATTGGTACACAGGCCAGCCACATGGAGAAGCTTGAGCATTTTTGTCTCTCCACAGGGGCTAGCTGCAACAAGGAGAGGATCTAACGCATCAGCGGCACACCCGCATTTCACTTTGTGCCGCACCCAGCCTACCAGATTGCCTCCTTCCACATCCTTGAAGTCAGTTCCAGTGGGCTCTCTCCCTGTGAGTAGCTCCAAAAGGACAACTCCATAGCTATACACATCCCCTCTTGTGGTGGACCTCCAGCTCTGCCCATACTCCGGAGGTATGTACCCAAATGTGCCAGCTATGTCTGTGCTCACATGCGTCTCGCATGCGCTGATGAGGCGTGCCATCCCAAAATCTGCAACTCGTGGCTCAAAATCCTCATCTAGTAGAATGTTGCTGGCCTTCATATCTCGATGAATGATGTGCGGGATGAAGCCGTGGTGGAGGAATGCCAATCCTCGTGCCGACCCTGATGCTATTTTCCACCGCTTGGGCCAATCAACTGCATCTGCCCTGTTTTGTAGCCACAGGTCAAGGCTCCCATTCACCATATATTCGTACACAAGAAGTTTTTCTTCACCAAATGAACAGTACCCCAGCAAAGGGACAAGGTTTCTGTGCTTCACTTTCCCTAATGTTTCCATCTCCGCCAGAAACTCACGGTGCCCTTGCACTTTTGACTGCCCGAGTTTCTTAACTGCTACCACCTTGCCATCAGGAAGAGTAGCCTTGTATACAGTTCCAAATCCACCATCTCCAATGATGTTTGCCTTGCAGAAATTTTCTGTTGCTTTGAGCAAGTCGGACAATGATAGCCGCAAAAGTGGCCTCTCAAACATAGCTACATTAATACTTAATGGTTCCTTCACCTTGTCAGAGAAGTAAATCTCATCTGAGTCGATTGATGAACCCTGAAGCTTAGACTTGCTCATGGTTTGAGAGGGCTCATCTTGTTTCATCATTTTCCACCGTATGAGTATCATGATGATGCCTAAACAACTGAATGTGCATGCCACGGTGATGCCCAATAGGGCAGCAGGGCTTAGCAAAGCCCTGGTTGCTTGTGAGGCTCCCTCACAAGTAGCACCAATCACAGCTCCACACAGTGCTGAATTGCCATTGAAAGAGGAAACAGAGGAGTTGATGCAAATGCCCACATTAGGAACTTTTCCTGAAAGCTCGTTAGAGGACAGATTAAGGACTAAGAGCTCTTTAAGAGAGCAAAGCTTCCTTGGAACCACCCCACAGAGACGGTTGCAAGAAAGATCAAGGTATGCAAGCTGGGATAATGATGCCAGCTCCGCTGGTATGCTTCCCAAGAGGTGGTTTCCATGGACATCGAGCATGGAGAGGCTCGAGAGGTTTCCGATTGATGCAGGGATTGGTCCCTCAAAATTATTGCAGCTTAGATCAATGACCTGAATTTGATGCCAAGTGGTGCACTCGCTGAGTGCGACAGAGATATCTCCTGTCAGCTGGTTATTCTGCAAGTATAGCCCCTCCAGGGACTCTATGTCGGTCAATGAGGAAGGCACTTCGCCAGTCAGCTTATTGTAGCTTAGATCCAAGTGTGTCAGATCCACCAAGTTTCCAAGGGCATCAGGAAGCATCCCGGAAAGGCAATTGTGAGACAAGTTGAGCTTCACAAGGCTACTGGCCATTCCAAGCTCAGATGGGATGTTGCCGGTGAGTTTGTTAACACACAAATTTAGCCCCTGCAATCGACTGAGTTGGCCCAACTCTGTAGGTATGCTGCCGATAAGACCATTGTATGACATGTCGAGGCTTGTCAAGTTGGTTAGCTCTGCTAATGCATTTGGTATGCTTCCTGCGAGCTGGTTGTTTTGAAGTGAAAGCTCCACAACCATTTTGCACTTACTGATCTCCCATGGTATGCTTCCATTCAGTTTGTTCCAAGAGAAATCAAACAAACCATAGTGCTGCAAGAACGACGAGTCTGGGATGTTGTAGACCTTGGATACAGATGAACAAATTTCTTTGGGAATGGGCCCTATAAGCCAGTTGTGAGACAGTACTAAGCAAACAAGGTTTGCAAGCTGTCCAATTTCTGGCGGAATTTGCCCAGAAAGCCTATTGCCACTGAGGTCCATTGTTGCTAATTGCAAGCATTTCCCGAGCTCCTTGGGGATGACCCCTTCAAACTGGTTGTTTCTGATGGTCAAGACAGTTAAGCTCTGAAGGTTACCTAGCTCAGCTGGAAGGGGTCCACCAAGAAAATTATTATCTAAATAAAGCCTCTCCAGGTTTTCTAGGTTTCCAACAAGGGGGGAAAGGCCACCCACAAGATAATTGCCTTTTACTGAGATTTGCATTAATAGAGGTGCACTCCATACCTCTTGTGGGATAGTTCCTGAGAAGTTGTTGCCATCCAGGTTGAAGGTGACCAGTTGATTCAAACTAAATAGATAACCAGGAATCCTCCCCTGCAGCATGTTTCCAGAAAGTTCGAGATCTGTCAAGGACGTGCAATTGTGGAAGGTAGCGGCAATGGAACCACTGAACTGATTCTTGTTGAGAGATATCTGGGATAAGGGGGCATTGCAAAGCTCCTGGGGCAAGGGCCCTGACAGGTAATTACCATCCACACTTAGTGATTCTAGTAAAGAGCAATTACCAAGGCTTACAGGGAGCTCTCCGGTGAACTTGTTCGTTCCAAGCAGCAATGCAAAGGTGTGCTGCCAGCTGCCCAGCCATGCAGGGATGTTGCCAAACAAAGCATTCCCTTCCACAGAAAAAGAAGTCACCATTTTCAAGCTCGACAGCTCCTCCGGAAGCACTCCCGTCAGGTGGTTGAAAGCAAGCTCAACTATCCGTAAGTTTGCACAATTGCCAAGCGACTTTGGTATCGAGCCATTGAGCTTGTTGTCCGGGACCGAAAAGGATGTGAGGTTTTGCAGCATCCCTATAGAATCAGGGATGGGCCCTGTCAAAGAGTTGTGTGTCAAGTCCATTCTGCTCAAGGACTGCAAGTGACCTATCTCCTCAGGAAGCTCTCCAGAAAGGAAGCAGTTTGCAAGATTAAGGACTGCAAGCCTTTCTAGCTTTCCGACCTCTCTGGGCAAGCTACCATTGAATAAATTATGCCCCAAATACGCTTCTCTCAGATTTGCCAGCCTTCCTACTGTCAACGGGAGTGAGCCCGTGAGACTGTTGTTGTTGACATCCAGGTAAGACAGGCTTGTTAAGTTGCCAAGCTCCAATGGCAAGTCCCCATAGAGCATGTTGCTAGAAAGATCCAAGTAAGAAAGTAGCCCAAGATTGCCCATTGCTGAAGGCATCCTTCCTGTGAGTGCATTGGAATCCATTGCTAGGTAGGTCAAGCTGTGTAGATTGCCCATCTGGGGGGGAATGATTCCTGAAAGCCCATTTAGCCCAACGTCAAGTGTCTGAAGCCGCATCAGAGAACCTAATTGAGAAGGCAGTGGGCCTGCGAGCTGGTTGTTATGCAGTAATAATACTTCAAGGTGCACTAAGGCTCCAATTTCTGGCGCAATCTCACCGGACAATGTGTTGTGGCTGAGGTCAAGCTGCTGCAATGTGGTTGCACTCCACAGGTCCATGGGGATATTGCCACTCAAGTTATTGGAGCTTAGATTGAGATATTTCAGTGTGGACATTTCTCCAAGTGATGGGGAGAGTTCTCCTTCCAGGAACATTCCCCCAATTGATAATCTTTCAACCTGATCACTGGCGGGGTTGCAGGTGACCCCCCTCCATCCACATGGGTCTACATCTGTCTCTTGCCAATTTGCAAGGGAGTCTGAGGCCTTCAGTGCACTTTTGAAGGCAAGAAGAGCATCTTTATCTGTGGCAACGCCCCACCCCATCTGCCAAGTCGATAGATGAAGCAGGAATACTGCAATCCATGGCAGTAAAAGCTTGCCCATTCTCTTCAGTTCTGTGAGTTGCCCAGGAAGGTTGAGTCTGCAGACCCAAAAAGGGTAGTTACCTGCATCACTATGCCTCCATGTGGCGGCCTCGAATGAGGCTTAACTAGCATTCAAGCAGAGGCAAGGATTAACTAGCATTTATGCAGAGGCAAGGACTACACAAAAGGTCCTCTTAATTTTGATGGCACAGCTAGTTAACTCTGTGCTTAAAGTTTGAGGTAGGACAGCCCGATGTGGTAGGCGCGAAATTGTACACACTTCTTGAATTGTAGCTAGCACATAGCGAGCTTGGACGGGAAGAAGTAAATGTATATGCGCATGCACACACGTCTCTACAAGTAGCTGACATGGTATCCTGACACAAGAACTGGTGTAGCTAGTAAGCTGGGGATGGGTGTAGATACTTGCAATGTTCTTCTCAATGATCTTGCTTACCCTGCAAGCGAACAGAAAAAGGCAGCCATAGTATTTGGGCGTCTCCTTGTAACCTCTCTCTCTCTCTCTCTCTCTGTCTCTCTCTCTCGGAGACTACGAATTCGGATTGAACGTACGTAAGCTGCGTGGATCAATCGCAGGAATCTTGCCCGCCCTACTAAAGCTTTTGCAAAGTGGCAAATGAGGACTAGAGGCTCGCCCACTATTTGGGGGTGTGTGTGTGTGCGCGCGCGCGCGCTTGGATCCACCACCCACCTCGGATGGTGTAACCAAGAGGGACAGAGGAGAAATAATCAACCAGAATTGCTCTGCATTTCAGCATTTTGCTTGTGTGCGTGTGTGTGTATTAGAGAGGACTCCTCAGAAGGAAGAGTGCCTTCCCATCCTGGTCGTTTTGGCTTCACGGACTCGGGAGTCTGCAGAGCGAAGGGGAGAGAGTCGAGACCAAGAATCTTTGTCTTAGAATAAACAACACTCAAGAGCATGGCCACACTGACTTGGACATGAGCTCGTGCCAGTTATCGTGGCCCATCCTGTGGCCCATGGGCATTGGACCTTGGTATCCGGGGAGGCTGGTCTTGTTGCTCTTTCTTTTGTGCGCAAAAATGCATGAGTTACAACTCAATTTGCAAAATTACGAAAAAATAGTTACATTCTCCAAAATTTAACGGGCATTATTTAGTGGTCGTCAAAACCCAATCGTGCTTGCCATGGCTTATTCACATCTTTTATACGTCACATTGACAATAAGCAGTCCTCCCGCTGAGCAGGGGCAACCCCCTTGACGAAAGAGCTAGGTTTAGAGTGAAGAGGTTAGAAAATGTTAAACTCAAAGAGTAGCGCTCTCTAATTTTTTTCCAGCTAAATTGGAGATGCATGATAGGCATACTTTTGTGTGAGCTGTCCACTTGGAGGGCGAAGATCTTTTTGGTCCTTATTAAATGAATTATAGTGTGTGACTTATTATAGAATTTTTTGTCTTTCTTGTGAGTGCAACACTGGGAGATAAGCTCGTGCTTACCCACACATGCAATACTAGTAGCCAACCATTTAGAGAATGTTGGTTCAAATTTATGTTGCCTAAATTAGCAAATCTAAAGCAAATGTGCGTGCTACCTAAATCGAAAAATTTGCACAAAGGTATAATAAAATCCCATTCTGTACCAAGCACAACATTTGCTAAATCTATTTTTGGAGAAGCATCTCCAATGGCTATATTTGTCTCTTTCTTGAAAGCCTCTTTAACCTAAAGCTTAAGACAATGATTATAAATGTGCTCATTTGACTTAGACCATTAGTTATTATTGAGGTGATCATTTACATCATAGTAATGAAATTTTAATTCTTCTTACCTTTATAACAAAACTTCTCATGCTTATTGCTATTTGAAGAAGAAGCACCTTTTGCTACTGCACTCTTTTTACACCAAGAAGATTTAGTTAGTATTCTTCTTTTAAGTAGCCATAAATGCATGTTCAATTAGCACGATACTTTGTCCCATTTTTTCTAGACTAGACCTTTTGAAGCTATATAGAGATGATACCATTAAACTTTGCACCATCAGGTTGATTTCTCCATCGCAAATCTCGAAGTTGAAAGGAGTTAGAAATGCATTAAGAACTGTGTGCAGAAGAATGATCTCAAAAATAGCAATTTATTACTCCATCTCCTCTCAATAGCCATAGAAAGTGGGATCGGCTCTAGAGTGTAGGGCTTGATTTGGCTATTTGAGGACACCACTTATGGCTTATGTATACATATAATAGAATCTTATATGGACTTATCTAAAGACTCATGTGAAGACCCACCACTCGTATCATTTCATAAGGGGAGGTTCATGGGTTGAAGCCCATTCTCAAAAAACCTCCCCTTGTGGTCTAAAATATGACAAAGTATAAAAGAGAAACTCATATGTCAAGATGGCTCATACTCATAGGTTCCCAATGGCTCATACTCATGGATACCTAAAGTGCTTCTTCATAGGGTGGCATAGTGAGGCATACTCATAAGATCTCCCCTCAAACCAATGACCATAGTCAAGTGCAAACACTCTTAGACTATCTTTAAGGTGATACAAAAGAGTGAGGTGGAGGAAAATCGAGAAAAATCATAATGTGCTCAATAGGATGGTAGAATTAGAATCATGTGAAGCAAAACGAGGCTCCCTTGGTCTTCTCCTTGTCCTGTTACATTTGCTTTCGTTTTTATTTGCTTTTTTTGGTTTTCATTGTTGTTGGTCCTATTTGGTTAATCTTTATAGTAGCATGTGACAAGTGGATGTCCTGTTTTTTTTTTTTCACAATGACTGCATTTGTTTTTTGTAGAGCATTCTTTACCTTGATGTCCTAGCATTCCATAAGTGTAACATTTGACGTTGGATGATGAAGCTAGGAAAACCCTCCCTATCAAAGAGGATTGTGATTCCTTTTTGTGCTTTCTTTCTTCTCCCTAAAGTGAGTTTTCTATGACTTACAAATCAGGCGGTGGGCTTATTCCTCAAGTATTGTGACTAGGGGATTGAATTCACTGGCTAGAGCTCCTAGAAATACTATGACTTTACCATCTTCACGCACTGTCACAAAAGCAAACATCCAATTCATTTTGGAAGCTTTTAGAAGGTTCTAGAAATAATAAGAAGAATCTAGAAGCTCTAGAGACAAGAAGGTGTTTCTAGTACCTTCTAGATTCTTCCTTTTAGAAGTTTCCAAGATGAAGTGGATGTTTGCCTCCATGATCGGTACACCATATTTAATGTATATAAGCTATGTGATGATGCTTTTAAGACTATTACAAAGCTAGCAATGCCTTCATCACCCCATAGTAAAGTTCTACGATTGTTTCTTCAAGCTTATTCTAATCCTCTTGGCTCTAACTCCAAAGCACTTTTCATGAACTTCCTAGGCATCATAATCACTAGTGCATTCATAATAAAAAAGTGCATGTGATTTGTGTGAAGTGTTGTAGCGTGTACGCCTAAGGCTTGCTCATCCTTTGCAGCAAACTGGGTAGCAATTGTAGATGATGATGCTCCAATTTGAGTTGTGTCTATCTTGAACTGATTTTCTAACGCTTCTTTGATTAGTGCCCAACAGTTCTTTTTCATTAAGTATCCCCTCATCTTGGTTTGCCACTTTGGGACGCGTTGGCCATTAAAAATAGTTCTCTTGAATTGTGCTTTATGGATTGTTCATTACACTTGGAGACTCTCCAAGGTCAGTGTCTAGCTTCTCTGAGATGCATAGTTACCACATCATCTCAATAAATGTGAAGTTCATACAAATCCATGGCTTGATTGTGTTTGATGCAAAAACTAGAGAGAGAGAGAGAGAGAGAGAGAGAGAGAGAGAGGGGGGGGGGGGAGAGAGATATGAATTTATCATCTTCAAGAGGTCACATATGACCAAAACTTGTGTACAAAAGAGTATCTCCTGATCTCACCATGGGGAGCGAGTCTTTAGATATCAAGCTTTTTTGTATTCCTATATGACTATCACCAACAATCATCACTGGTTTACCTTGGTGGATATGCATATCTTTGCTAGTGATACTATAGTTGGAATACATCAACTTGGTCTACCTATCAGAGTGATGACACACTTATCCGTCCACCTCACTTACTAGCGGTTCACACTAAACCATTGTACTAGTTTCCCCTTTTGGTATACTTTTCCTTTTATGCATTGTTGACTATTTATCTTGAGCGATTGACGAAGTAGAAGTAGAAGTAGAAGGTTTTGCCTCCATCTATGTGTGTGTGCGTGCTTGTAAGAGCTCAATCTCTCTCCTTCTTTATCTCGTAACATGGTATCGGAGCTTGGTTTTGTCTAAGGAGCTTGGAGCAACAAGCAGAATCAATAGAAGAAACAGTCTCGGAATTTCTAGGAGCCATCGTCAAATGATATCTGATTGAGGTGCAGATAGTTCGTTTCAGATTTCTGGCTTTCAGTCCTTTGGACTATAATTGTTCATCCAAATTTCCTTTTCGGACATGTTTCGGCCCCCGTTTTGCGTTCACTTGCAAAAGAGCTAAGGTTTGGGATTTTGCATATCTACTTTTTGGTGGTACAGGTTTGGTTGTAGTGCACATATATTGTTTAGTATTGTGAAACACGTTTATGTATGCATACTATGGTTACAAATGATAACCGACTATTTTTAGCATGCTACTCAAAGAGTTGGTGAAGTGTTGAAAATAAGTCGTCCAACAATGATGGACTTAACGAGATTTATAGCGAGAATCTAAACAAGAATATCTTCTCCATGCTTGGAAGTTAGAATGACAAATTCTCTTATGGGTAAAGTTTATTGGGAGAACATTGATGGAGAGCATGAGACAACACGAACGCTACCAGAGGAAGATGCAACTGTTGCGTACATTAAGATTCGAGGTGAATGCTGCCATGTTTGCATATGGTGCAGGATTTGTTGCAAATATTGAGACATGTGCACATAAAAGAAGTTTTCAGAGAATTGATAAATGAGAAGAACATGCCTCATTGTGAGGTGTTTACATTAAGAGCAGGACCTCTACTACTGCAATGCATCATATGAAATTGGAATAGAAGTTTTGTGGTGAAAAATCGAATGTATCAAATTTTAAAGTTTTTGGATGTATTTCTTATGTGCATGGGCCGGATGAGTTGATAAGTAAGCTTAACCCAAAACCAAAAAAATGTGTGTTTATTGGCTATTCCCTTCACCATAAAGGGCACAAGTGTTACAATCCTATCACTGGTAAAATGAGGGTGAGCAAAGATGTCGTTTTGGATGAAATGGCAAGTTGGTATGCCGATGTGAAGGATGACTCAGGGGATGATGTAAGAGAGAATGTGGCTACAAAAAAATTTAGGAGCACGGTCACATGTTTTGAGTGGACCGCAAGGGCTACGTAGTGCAGGTTATGGTGAGAAGCCATGGAGTGGCAGGTTGCATGAAAGAATGTGTTATGTTAGATTGTCAAATGTATCAAGGAAAGGAAAAAGTTAATGATGGTCCTAAGTTGCAAAATTTGAGTGCTGGTGTCATGATGATTGTGACAGAAGTGGTTCTGAATAGAGTTTAAATGAGGAGTTTGGCATACCCTATGTGAAGGTTCCGGGTGCAAGAAGGATGCAAGAAGCAAGGAATGTAATGGAAATGGCCTATGAAATTTGAGAATAGCGGAATTAAGAGAATTAGAGTTAGCATTTTTGTGAGATAACTTTGAGAACATAGAGGGTGAACTTAATTGATGGTAGCAACATAAACATAGTACTTAATTAACTTGGCATGAACAATACTTTGGAAAGAGAGAGAGTATTAGAGAACATGACAATAGTTGAGGACGGATTTACTTGGATCCGGTCCCCCCTCCAAAAGGCGTTTGTATCATAGATTGTCTTATCAAGACAGACTTGGTACAATAAAATCTTTGTGTTCCTTGTGACCTTGGTGATGCTATGAAGATGGAAAGCTTCATGCATCACGAGCATAACATAAACTTTGCAAAAAGAATTAACTATCCCAAACCTCATTCCCAAGGCCTCAAACACCTTCGAAGGTGGAGAGAGCTAGCGGGGAATGAGGGTAGAGAAGAGGAAGAAGAATCATCTATAGGAGGAAGAAATAGTTCTCACTTATTATCACTCTTCTTGCTTAGCATAGCATAATAGCATAGTAATGAAGATGAAGAAGATGGCAAGCTTAAACATTGAAGCATGTCTCTTGGTTGGATTTGCATTTCATAGCCAAGAGTGTTGGTGTAGATTCTCCACTTCTCAACAAGCTTGGAGAAGGAGATGGAGCTCTTGCACTTTGCACTTCACACAATGAGAGAGAGTGTTTGTGTGTTGTGGGAGAGTATACCCCCTCTCATACTTGGTCCACCTCTCTCTCTCTCTCTCTCTCTCTCTCTCTCTCTCTCTCTCTCGTATTATTTAATTATATCATTTGGACATGTGTCCTCTTTTTTCTCTTTGAAAGAAAGAACTTAATTATTTATTTTTATGCATCTAAATTCTCATTGGACCCCTTTAAAGCCTATCCAATAGGATTCGAGCACATCATGAGGGCCACATGTGGAGGATTTTGACATGTGTCATTTATGCTTCTTAAGTCATTTGGTTTGAACTGAACACTTCAAGCACTTAGTCAATTAAGCATGGAAACCTTTTATGCCTCTTGAGAGTTTATCTTTGAATTGAACACTTCAAGAACCTTAGTCATTTAAGCATAAAAATCACCTCAAGCTTTGGGTAAGCTTCCCACAATCACTTTAAGCTTAGTACCTCATGCTTGGGTAGGATTCTCACCTCAAGGTTAGCCCCAGCTTGCCTAGGTCAAATGACTTTTTAACACTAACTTTTGGAGGTATTTAATGAAGCTAACCCTAAGGTCTTTTAAGCTCCATTAGATGCACATTGCTCTTTGATAGACTACCTCCTTTTGGACCCCTATTGAGATGTAACCATCTCTCCTCTTTCCCTTGCTGAGGTAAATCTAGAAGCACTTGTTTCACATTACTCTTTGGTAGACCGTCTCCTTTTGGACCCCTATTGAGCTGTAGCCATTTCTCCTTTTGGTCCCCTATTGAGATAGGTCTAGAAGCACATATCTATATCCTAACTCTTGTTCCCCTTTTATCTTTCCATATAAAATGATCAATTTAATATGAGAAAATCATTTGGTAAAGTTAAATAATATACTTTATGACAAGGAATAAGGTACCTGGAAGTGATCCTGGACCATGCAAATATGAGAGTGTAAAAGTCTGTGTAGAGATTGTCTTATGATAGTTATGTGGCTTGTCATTGTGCATATATGGTGAGATTACAAAGGAAGTAGAACCCAATTGTTTTGAAGATGTTGTCAAAGATGAGAAATGTGAGCAAGATATGGACGAGGAGATGATCACCCTTGACGCAACTAGACATGGGAGATGGTGCCATTACTAGAGGGAAAGAAGGCAATTGGATATAAGTGGGTATACAAGATAAAACACAATTTTGATGGCAATGTGAGAAGGTACAAGGAAAGGCTTTTTACCAAGGGTTATGTACAAACATATGGGATTGAGCATGAGGAGACATTCAAGTCTGTAGCCATCTTAAGATGGCTACCTTTTGTGTCTTTATTGCAATGGCTCAACTATAGGATGGGTGTTGATACAAATGGATGTAAACGAATACCTTCTTGAATGAAGACTTGGAGGAAGTTGTGAATATGATACAGCCATAGGGTTATGTGAATATGATGCTACATGACTTTGTATGTAATTAAAAAAATCGCTATGTGGGTTGAAGCAAGGACCTAGAGCTTGGTGTGAGAGGATTGTACTGGCATTCCTTATTTCTTTGGGCTTTGAGATGTTTGATGCAGATCATTCATTGTATGTGCAACAGATGGAGGTAGGACTTGTAGTGATATGCATCTATGTGGATCACTTGATTATTGGAGGTGATAATATTGTGGCTAAAGTAGAGGGTGTATAGGCTCTAATTATGCAGGAGTTTGAGATGAAAGACTTGGGAGCCTTGCGGTATTTCTTGGGCATCGAAAGTGTTTGCATAGTAGTTGGTGTATGGTTGTCACAAAGACAATATGATTTGGACATGTTGAAAAATTATGGTGTGGATAGTTATAAGCAGATTTTGATACCCTTAGATCAAAACTTGAAGTTGGGAAATGATGTAGGTTAAGCGATCGAGAATGCTACCATGTATAGGAGGATGGTTGGTAGTTTAATCTACTTAACTATCTCACATCTAGAATTGAGCTACATAGTTGGATTGGTGAGTCAGTTTACGCAGTCTCTCAGGAAGCCACACTTGGATGCATTGAGACACACATTGCGCTATGTGAGTGCTACTTTGGATTATGCACTCTTTAATATGGTCAATATTGAGTTACAACTCTATGGTTATACAAATACGGATTGGTCTAGTAGCACATATGATCGCAGGTCTACCATTGGATTCATGTTTTTTCTTGGTAGTGTTACTGTCACATGAAGAAGCAAGAAGAAACCTATAATTTCTCTATCGAGTACAGAGGCACAATACAAGGCTACTGTAGTGGCAACATGTGAGGTATTGATTGTTGGGATTGCTACTTTAGGACTTTGCAGGACATGCTCAGGATAGGTACAAAGACCAATTGTCATCTATTGTGAAAACCTTAGCAGTATACAATCAACCCAATGTTTCATGCGAGGATGAAGCACATTGAGGTGCATTACCACTTCATTACATAAAGGGTCTTGGTAGGCAACAATCACCTCTGAGTACGAGAGGACAGATGAACAATTTGTAGATATCTTCATGAAGGCTCTTGGAGCACAAAAGCTAGAGCACTTTCAAGCGATCCTTGGCATAGGTAGATGGTGTTGAGTTTGAGGGAGAGTGTTGAGATATCAATCTTAACATGTACTACTCTTGGATGACTATCATCAACAATCATCATCACTGGCATGCCTTGGTGGATATGTATATTTGCTAGTGATACTACAACTTGACTACACAAACTTGGTCTACCTACCACAATGATGGCACACTTATCCGTCTAGCTCACTCACTAGAAATTCACACTAGACCATTGTACTAGTTTCCCTTTTGTTGTACTTTTTCTTTTATGCATTGTAGACTACTTATCTTGAGTGAGTGAAGAAGAAGACGAAGAAGGTTTGCCTCCATCTCCATGTGTGTGTGCATGCTTGCAAGAGCTCAAGTTCGGACAAGGTTGGCATCTCAGAAGGCAAGAGAAATTGATGGTTGCAATTTTAGGCGACAAGGAGATTTTGGTTTGTGGCAGATGCTAGGAGCGTAGCATCTCAAAACGCTCTTTGGAAGATAGAGCAGGGAAAATCCGCAGGCAATCACAGTTACATATCGAAATGCACTCCTTGGCTTGGTGGCGATAGCAGAAACGCAGGAGACCTAGCAACATCTTTAGACGGTGCTCCTTGGCATTGCCTTTCAAAATGCAGTGCAACAAGCAGTAGGTGGGCCTTGTGTTTGCATACTCCTCATAAAAAACGATGCCCTTGGGAAAGCAGTCTTGCCTAGAGCTTCTCAAAACGCTCATAGTAGTCAAGCCTACAAGTTTGACAATGAAGGCATATCAAAAAGCTGCTGCAATTTGGCAATTTTGCAAAAATTGTCTTGCAAACCTACGAAGGTGGTTAATAAACCTCCAAAAGAAATAGTCTAGTGATGATAATAAGAATATTACTGATAAATTGGATTAGCTCGTCAGCACCCTGGCCTTGGATGGTGATGCTAAAGAAAAGCGTGAGGGCGACTCCAAAAAATCAAAGCTTCTCAAAAAAGAAAAACCATGGTGATTTTTCAATGCTTTTGCTTCAAGCACTTAATACATCAACAGATGCTATACATGAAGAACTACTTCAAGATTGCGTTAGACGACCGTTTTTTTGAAATTTCGCATGCTAGTCGAGAATCTGTCAAACCTACTTCATTGCTCGTTGCTTCTCGAAACGAATTGCATAATTTTTACTTTCTTCAAGTTCCGTTTCCGTGCAGTCGTTGTCAGTTGCATCGATGAGTGCGGTACCAATTTCACAAACTATTTTTGCCAGTTTAATGTCATAGTTTTGTTTTGTCATATAATTTCTAGTCAAAGCCTACTTTTAAATTATCTGTTGTCAGTTATTGCCATGCAATCAAAATTTTGTACAGGGTTATACACATTGCCACCAATAAAAGTGGTAAGACCACCCTTTTTTGTTTGGTCGAGTTCTGGTATGTCTCACATTGATAGTTGTTTGAGGAAAGTGCACACACACCTATGTTATTGTCAAGGGGAGACTTCTACTCATGGTTTCAGGTGATTGAGCTGTGCCACGGTCTGTATCAAGTCCATAGTCAGTGGTTTGGGCTTGGGGGGGGGGGGTTGTTGGGTATGCAAGCCCAATTGTGGGAATGTCCAATGTGTCTGGTGTCTAGCATGTGGGAACACTGCTTATAACATGCAGGCAGGTTTAATTGGAGTTCAGTTTTGCATGGCAGCCTTTTTTGGGCTATATATTGTAAGGTTTACAAAGGTTAACAATATACATAGTGTGCTTTTGTATTGCTGTGTCGAATCATCTCTCTCTCTCTCTCTCTCTCTCTCTCTCTCTCTCTCTCTCTCTCTCGCGTTCTGCACTTCTGCACCCTTCTTGCCATGGCCTGCTCAAGGTGGCACCCACCATAAGCTTCAAACCTATATATCAACCATGCCGATCGTTAGCTCCAAAGTGAATACGACGTGTGGATTGCTTTGGAGAATTGTTAAGCCACTCAAGTGCACCATGTTCTCTCACACACAAAGAAAACTTTTACAAGACTTCCAAGCTCCTCTAAACTTGATGAAATACTATATTCATGGTATCAATTATGGGTTTACATCACACAAGGATCATAATGGTACAGATATAACCCCATGGAAACCTAATTTGACAACCAACTTTCAACCACATATAATTTAGATACATAAGCACAAATTTTGAGCTTGAAAACTAAGCTATGATGAGTATACAAAGGCGGTCTTTCATTTTAAGTCCAAAATATATACACTACAAACCATCTACTAACATAATATGGCGGAAGGGAGAACCCTTTACACGTGTCGCAATCTGCGACCTGAACCAAAACTAAAAGAAGCCCCTTCGAACGCGATAAAGAGGGAGAGAGGGGGGAGAGAGAGAGGCCGCTGAAGGCGGCCGACAGTACTAGCATGGGTTATGGTGGGCTTGATTTATCCTCTACACTTGTAGCCTAATGAGCTAGTAAATGTGAAAATTGACTTTGAAAGGCCTCTTAGAGTACCTACATGTATATTCAAATTTGAACTTTGGTGCAAAAGTTGCTTTTGAAATGGTAGTACAACTTGCACGCATTTATGTGGCATGTGAATCTCTTAGTTAATAAATATAGATGTGTGTGTGCCTTCTTTTGTCCCTTTTGTCCAATTGGTCAACGTCCTCTTGTAGTCTCTCTAGTACCTAAAGAGAGAGAGAGGAAACATTGTGCACAAAAGACACGCCTAACTGTTTGCCATGATTCTCTCTCACACTCACACTCATGAGAATCATTATCTTTCATGTTTCTTCATAGCCTTTTCTCCCTTGAAATCTTAGAGCCCTAGGAAAGCCATGAGAGCCCCTTTGCCCCCCCACCATGCACACACTCAATTACACCTTGGGAACTTCACATGCACATGTTTGCTCAACTTCCACTTTCTTGTAGCCTAGATGGTGCTCCCATACAAAGCCTTTTCTACCAAAACTTTTGCAATCCACCCGCTGTCCAGGAAAAAATCATTCCTCCAAACATACAAAATTCCCTTTCTTGAATTTTCCAAGAGGAAATTTAAAAAATTAGGTCTATTTTTTGGGTTTTTACACTAATTTTCTCTATTTTGGGACGGAATTTCTCCTTTTCCCCTTGCCTTCAACCGGCATTTTTGAAATTGAAAACGGCAAGATATTAAGCTGAGACACATTGTTCCCGAACATTGAATCCACCCCACCTTTTACTCCCTTTATTAACAACGATGATCATCAACAAAAAACCGGTAGAGTTTTTTTTTGCCTCTATTGCAACATCGTGTTAGGCCAACATCCATCAGGAAGATGTGGAGCTCATACAGGACTTGCTCAAATGCGCCCTAGCACGCACACATTTTGGGGAACTCTGTGCATGCCTTGAAGCTACACATTGTAAACAACAGGCTCTTTTATGCATTGCATGAGGCTATATTCATGCTCCAAAATAGGAAGCATATAAACACAACTTTATAACCACAATTTGCACTTTTTGGTAATTTTGTGCTCACATTCTCACTTGGGAAAAAACAAGCAAAAGTTTTCAAATGGGCTGGTCACTTGGCAAAAGGCAACTTTAGAACAGGAAAAAAAAAGGAATAATATATCCTATTTATTTTTTTCCATCATTAACAGCATGGAGAGCATGAAGATTAAGGGCCACTTTAGGTCAATGTGCAGAGAATAAATACCCACTTTTCTGGCATTTAAACATGAAAAAGTAGAAAGATGACTTCGTCGGGCATAGAGGGGATGCGTAACTCATAAAACACGAATCCTTTGCGGAAGCACGTCCTAACCATTACCTATAGAAAAAAGGGGGCAAGTTTATTTTTGAACAAAAAGGAAAATAAATTGTATAGTGGCAATCATTATTTTGATGACATAATTCTTTATTTCTTGTAAGCTATCAAGCTTGCTTTACTGAAATGGGCCATATTTAATTGAACATAATTAGTCCTTGTTTATTAGTAATCTCTATGTTGGCTCTCAATTTTGAATTTTAAATTTTGTTATGGATAGAAGATTATACACTTTTGTGGAAAGTGGTAAGGTTCCAGAATTATCATAAAAATTATGCACTAGGGTTGATGGAAGGGAATTTTACAAAAGGCCATTACATTGATAATATCTTTATTCAAGCACTTCTTGCACAAAGCTAACCTTTATTGGGAGATGTTAATAAAAGAATCTTGTTAGTCCATCTCATTTTTCAAAAAGTCCTAACATTTGATATTTCCATAAAAAGGTAACAATTTTTAACTTCTTATGTCCTTTTCAAAAATAAAGAAAATGCTAACATTTACTCTAAATTTGCAAAGAGGTCGCAATTTGCCTAGTACTCGGGGAAGTCACTATATAGAGATCCTGTATAGCACATGGTTCAAAAGGTGTTTCAGAAACCTCTTGTCTTACATTTTTTGAGGTATATAAAGGCCTCTTATGTACTACTTTTCTTGATAAAAAAACCCCTTTATGTATCAAAATTTTCACTTTTTTCAATTTTAAACACTCTTCGGTATGCATATCTTTTATAAATTTATAAGAGAAATTAACCCTTTCTATTGATCGCACGTGATACATATTTTTGAGTGAACCCCCCCGAGCTCTAGTACTACTCTCTATATTAAACATCTCTAGCTTGATTAGAATCTGTCATTTTAAAAATCGTTGTATTTGCACACATTATATACAAATATCTTCCACAAGGTTAGCGCTATCGAGGATGCAAATTATAATCTTTGCGAAGGTAGGCTCCATAGCATATTGCATGAAAACCAATAACATGAATGGGCAACCGATGTTGTCATTGAGCAATTTTCGATGGGAGTCAATCATTTCTGTGAAATATTAGTAAGCTTAATTTGCTAGCTTCTCCTTTAATGTAGTACTAGGACTAGGATTGAGAGAATAGAAAAGTAATTCAAGGTCTTCAGTATAAGGTCATCCTAACTATTCTTGTATTGAGGGTTGCTTTTTGACGGACATTTTACTCAATTTTAACGGGTGAAAATGTGAGCTGTCCTTCAAAAAATACACCTAAATGCGTGAAAAAAACAAAAGCTTGCAAATTTGAATGACCCTCAAAAATCAATCGTGATTGAATGATGCATTGTTTAGTGGCTTTAGTAAGTTATTGTCTAAGATTTCAAAAGATTCACGAGAAAATAAAAGATTGCGTGGTACCAAAATAATGAAAATGTTCACCTCTTTACACTCTCTCTCTCTCTCTCTCTCTCTCTCTCTCTCTATAGCTCTCTCTCGTCTGCTGTCTACTACAAAGGTGGTGGACTATACGGAACGTTCAAAATCAGTGTATGTGCATGCAATTGTGTCGCTGTGTGTCGCGAGAGAGAGAGAGAGAGAGAGAGAGAGAGAGAGAGACCGCGATGATGAGCGGGAGGAGTACTGCATGCAGGCGGGGGCTCATCAACGTCGTGGGTGGAGAGAGAGAGAGAGAGAGAGAGAGAGAGAGAGAGAGACGTTGGTTACGACTCACGAGTCACGAGTGAATTCAAGGGCCGATGCATAGCCGCACATTACTACACTCACTCTCCGATGGAGACTCATCAGAGCGTTGCATCCATCTCTCTCTCTCTCTCTCTCTCTCTCTCTCTCGTCCTGCAGGTACGTCATTAACGGAGGGTAAGAAAGGGATACCTCGGTGGTTTATACTCTTATCTCAAAGACGTAGCCTCCTATCCACACCGTACCTTCAAGGCCCAAGTGCTCTACTTTCTGCTCAACTTTATTTCAATTGGCGGAATCCACTTCAAGAAACTCGAATCCACTTCAAGAAACTCTTGTGTGGGTGCCAACCAAGAAAATCAAGTCCCGACTACTTTGAAAATAGGGAGAGGAAACCCTAGAGGTTAGCGATGGCGTAGCTTCATCATCTCTGCACCCGCCTACCACCTAGTGAGATGACCATGCCTGTCATCTCACCCGCCCTCAACCCCGACGCGAGAACACCCAACATCTGGACTTTGAGAGGCCTACCGCACCATACCCTGGTGCATCCTAACTCTATGGCCGCCCACGCAGGTGGATTAAACGACTTCCACCTACTTGGCAACCCGCATTTCAACCACTTGGGGCCCTTTCAATGCAACGACGAGCACCTGCTGCATGAAACTCTAAGCAAGCTCCAAGCTGCGAGTCAGTCAAGACAAGATGCCGGTTTCTTCACTCAGTCCCCCTCTGCCAATTCACCAGCAGGGATACATCTTGGGGCCCCTGAAGGCGCTCCCATTGCACCCGCCTCTAGTGTTGCCGTTGAGTCTCAACCAGGAGGAAGCAAAGGCCATCATGCGGGAGGCGCTGGCAAAACTACAGACGGTAAGCCTCTGGTCATACTACCTGCTATTCAAATTCGCAAAACTCAGAATGATCTAGAAAGTCGAGCCATCATAGGTCTGCTAGCAAGACCTCGGCCCACAGCCGAAGTGCTGAGAGGGTGGATAAGGAGTCAGCTAGGGTCGATAGGGACGGACGTTGAGACCATCCAGGCCTTGCCCAAAAACCAATACGTCTTTGTTTTCATGACCGCAGACATGGCCTTTAGGGTGTTAAGCTCAGGGCAGTGGCTTCTACATTCCTCCCCTCTCTGCCTGTTCAAATGGCACAAGGAGTAAAACGTTGAGAGAGATTCCCTATCACACTTCCCAGTGTGGGTCGAGTTTCCTAACCTGCCTCTGCACTTCCACAACCACTTGAAGATGATAGGGTCACAACTAGGTAAGGTACTAGGAGGACGCCCACGGGGAGATTACATCCCCTCCTGGCACCCACAAGCCCTGATAGAGATTACCTCTCCAGATGGTCCACAGTGGGATGTCAAGCCCCCTGCAGCTACCCAATAAGAAGTCTTTGAAGTCCAAAGCTTTAAGATTTGTTTGGCTAGTTACACTCTGAATGGCTCTTAGTAATCCCCCATTAGCTTTACAATTGAACCAAAGGTGTAAGTTGTCTTCCACAGCTTTATGACATCTGGTGCAAACACCATTAGTTACTCCTGCTTTGAGTGCTCTGCTTCTAGTCCAGATGCCATTATGGATGATTAGCCACATGAGGGGTGGGTGTTTTATCTCCAAAGGAAATGCCCAAAGACATTTAAACCTGTAGGTCCATTGCTTCCTACTCCAGCCAATCTTTTAAGTTTTGTTAAGTCTTTTCTTTATGTCTTCTTCTACTCCTGACTTAGGGTAGAATTGCTTGTATACATCTTCAGACAGCTTGCCTATCCTATTTGCTGCTTGGTTAGCTCTGTGGGGGACATTGAGTTGTCCTAGCTTCGAATTAGTTGTCTCCAGACACCACTTGGCAAGGGAGATTGGGATTGAGAATTGAAAGTGAAGCTATCTGTCAGTCTTCAGTTTGCTCTGGTGGAGGATATCTTCCCAGTATCTAATGCTTGTTTTATGACATTTGTGAGCTTTTCTGCAAGGTAGTACATAGGATTTTCCTGCAAAAAAACCAAACCATATAGAATCTTGAAGAAAAATGGATTGGTTAGAGTAGAAATCTGTTGAGGGTTTCCATTGTGCTTTGACTATATTCTAGGTCAGCCACATTCTGCATACCAGCTTGGATCCTACTGTATGCATATTGATAGTTGACAGCAGGATCTCCCTGAGGTGAAAGTTTGACCAAGATTTGTAGTTTGCACATCTAAATTTATGAATATCCCTTTTGATAAGTGCAGCCCAGTAATCCTTTGAGTCTGAAGCTCTGTAGATCCACTTGGCTGCAAGCTTGGTGGATAGTCTCTCAAGGTTAAGTAGTCCAAGCCCCCCTTTATCTTTTGGGAGACAACAGATTTCCCATGAAACTTTGGGAAGCCTTTTGTGAGCATTATCACCTCCCCACAAAAAGTTCCTTGCCATAGAAAAGATTTGGTTAATCTGGTACTTAGCTGGGACCAGCAAGACAAAAAGTAAATGAGTGAGGGCAAGAGATAGTGATTTAAAATAAAACTCTGGATGAAATGGAGGAGTGAGCATGCTGCCATTTCCACAGCTTTTGTTTGAATTTATCAATGACCCATTCCCATCTCTGTGCAAAAGAAACTTTAAATCCCATTGGAATGCCAAGCAGCCTGAAGATTTCTCCATTCTTGAGTTCTTGGCAGCCAGAGGTAGTAACTACCTGAGGAATTTGTCCATTAGAGATTCTGTACCCTGTTTTGTTATGATTAATCAATGAGCCACTAGCTTTGCAGAATGTGTCCAAACACTGCCAGAACTGTGTGTTGATGCACTGTCATTAGCAATTATGGAGTTGGTGTCATCTGCAAACTGTTGTAGCACAAGATCTCTATCCATCCCTCGGATCTTCAAACCCTGCATTGTTCCTTTGTCTAGTGCATCTTTCACTAACCATCCAAGAGAGTCAGAGCATATAGCATACAGTAGAGGAGCTATAGGGCAGCCTTGCTGATAGACCTCTTTAAAGTGAAAATCTGAGATAAATCTCCATTAATAGCAATTCTTGCACAGGCATTTTGTAAGGACATGGATCCTATGGGCAAGGCCACTGGCACGGCCGGACAGTGTGTACGCAAGGGGGAGGCTATAAGATAGCACGGTTGGGTGGAGACTAGCATACGCATTACCACTGCCCTTTCACTGGTATCTGAGCTATTTTTGGGAGGAGGCTTGCATGTGCGTGCGACACCCTACTTCTCTCCCACGTTTCGCAGACAGAGACGTCTCCGCTGTGCAGCAAAAAGAAGGCAGACACAGTTTCCTGTGCGAGCAACGCGTGGAAAGACAACGACAATCGACCACGGCCGCCCTACCTATGCCCTCCACAGCGCACGACCAAGACAGGCGACCAAGGCAAACTCGACGACACCGAGGCTCCGAAGGCTACGCACATAGGAAGGCTCGCTTAACCCTTACATGAAGGAGGGTTGAACCCACCCCATGAGGGTAAGAGGCCGACACTTTACCATCAAGCTATTGGCCCTTGTTGTGTATAAGAAGGAAAGATAGTCTACTTGTGTTGAAAGGAAGACTAGAAGGAAAGGGAAAGCTTCAAACTTCATGGAAGTAGCTTTACCCTTCCTTTTCACTTCTTTGAGGAAGGCAAGTTTTCCTCCAAAAATTCTTTTTTCCTCAAGGAGGTAGCTTCAAAATGAAAAAAAGCCTTCACTAAAACGACGAGTTTTTGTGAAGAATCATCAACGGTGTTCTTACAAGAAACGACAAGTGAAGCGCTCAACTTCCCACAAGGCGAGGTTCACATGCAATGCAAATCGCGGAGCATACAAAACACAAAGACTTCAATTTCTCAAGGTACAAGTTGTCATGTATTTTTCTCTTTTTGCATTAGTGTGTGTTTACCATGGCTAGTGAGGATTTTCCACCTACACACATGTTTGATTTTGAGCACGTAGATCAAAATCAGGGCACCACGGGTGCTGTTGACACTAATATGCATGATGATGATGATCTAGGAGATCATGGGCTTGTAGATATGGATTCTTTCAAGACTTTGGAACATCGCCAAAACGTACTTGAAGGAAACCTCTTTGCACTCAATGTAAATGTTACCAATCTTACAGAGTTACTTGTGAAATTTATGAATTCACAGACAACTCAAGGAGCCACAAGTGGCACGGTTCAAGGGAACCAAGCTCGCACGACTCAAGGAGTCCAAGAGACAAGTCCTGCAGAAGATGCAAAAGGTAGCAATGCATTACTTAAGAATATCACCATTCCTGAGTTTCACGGGGAAGAGCGTGATCGCAACAAGGATGCAGTCAATACATTCTTACACAAATGGAGTGATATTCATAGATTGAGACACACCCCGGATATAAAGACGGCTATGGAAACAAGTCTATCTCTTAACACTAGAATGGTAACCTAACAGGACATAAAAGTGTCCTTTCAGGGTTTTGGGAAAAAATTCCAAAACCATAGTAGATCCACTCATTTGAAAAATCCTTTCATGAGCTTATAGTTCAATAACTATTACATATGGAAAAAATGAGAAACTTGTAATTTTTCTCATCCCTTGGTCACTACAAGCCTCCAAAGTTGATGAACCGGTGCATTTTGCCCAAAACAGCAATTTCTTACGGTTGATTGCATATAAATAAGAGTGGAGATTTTTGTAGGACATAAGATAAAATGCCCCGTTAGCTTCAATGGGTTGGTGACCAAACCATATGGTTGCTTTTACCTCACTAATTTTTTTTTGGGAAAAAAAAAAGGTACAAAAAGTTGCATTTTTGCCATTCTGCAGACCTATCATCAAAGTTTCTATAGTCACGCTCAATACAGATACTATATACATGTTTTCTTAGTTCCCTTTGGGCCTCTGGATTCAAAAGGATCCATGGAGCATGTCAAAAGGATACTGGATCTCTTACACTTGGAACCTTGGGGCAATGATAAAGTGCTAAATACAGCAAACATGAAAAAACTGGGATTAGCATTATGACCTCTAGAAACCCATAGAAACTACTCAATATATAGCCAAGTTTGTAGTCTATGATTAGATATGGTCACTACCTACAAAATACACACAATTGGCCTAAGAAACTAGCAATATTGAGAAAGTTATACTTGCTACTCTAAAATGTATCGTATTCTTCAGCAATCAAAAAACTCAGCCATCATCATATACTATGCTATATAGCATATTAGGTCCTCCAAAACTCAAGGAAGATTAGCTTTATGTTATACATTACACTTACACAATCAAAATTGAATTTGGATATCAAGAAAGCCACCAAAAAAATCATAAAAGTGCTAATTTTGGCCAAAAAATAGGATTATGCAATTCTTGTAAATTGGTCATAACTTTCAATTTTAACACTTAGCTCTCCCTACAAGCATCAAAACATGTTGAGAACTATGAAGTCCTAACCTCTAGCCATCTAAACCTCATAAACATGAAGTTTAGAGTGGTATAGTTGCCAAAAATTGAAAAAAAGCCAAAAACAGGACCCGTTTTTTCACACAGTTTAGGTTCAAAAGTGTTGTGCAAGAGTAAGGTTAATGGTGAGATCGATACTCAAAAAAAAATGCTAAGTTTTTTTCAACTCATAAGGCAACTTTGTGGATATATAGCACCTAGAAATTCATTTTCATACTCTTCAAATAATTCAAGCAAAATGGTCACTTGACAGGACACAAAAGTGTCCAAGGACATAAAAGTGTCCTGTTACCATTCTAGTGTTAAAGGCAAGGCCTATAAGTGGTGGATGACATTTCCAATAGATGCTCGTCCTCCGTCTTGGACTACGTTTCAAGCTTCTTTCTCCAAAGAGTTTTTGGACTCCAATGACGAAGATAAGAATTGGTTAGCATGGGATGCATGCCACATGTCTGGCCTCTCTCTCACACAGTACCTTTCAAAGTATCGGGAAATCATATTAAAACTAGAAGGTCTAGATGAATTCCAAAAGATACGGGGTTTTAATAAGGGCCTTGACAAAGACTATTGTCTTCATGTCAAGACCCAACATCCAAAAACTTTGGAAGAAGCCATTAGTCATGCACAAAGATATGATGATGACCAAGAGAGGAAAGGAAATGTTCCCTACTCTAAGAATACTTTTGCTAAGAGCAATGCGGCTATGAGCCAATGGCGAGGTAGATCTCCCATACGTTCCAAGAAGAACAAAAGACAATCTACCTCTCCACGCCCACAAGAGGCTAAGAAGCCTAAGCAATCATGAGATACTCCGCGTGGGTCTCTCAGCACTGCTGATTTTGAGTGTGCAAAGAAACACAATTTGTGTTTTAGATGTCTTTAGGACCAACATAACAAGAAAGATTGTCCTCTTTTGCAAGGCAAAGAAAAGGCCATGCACACGGTGCAACGTCTCACATTAGATTCATCTCCTAAATATTGTGCTGTAGAGGTTCTTTGTAACATTTAATGGCCTAATAACTTGTGTGTAGCGGAAATGAGCATGAACATAGTGGGCATTTCATTAGAATAGATTCCTAATGAGAATTACAAGAGTGCTTGGGTGGAGAGAGCAACAAAATCATAACACCTAGTTAGATAGCATCAACAATACTTTCAAAAGAGAGAGAAATTAAGCTATTGACAACAGTTGAGGACCGGATTTTCATGGAGCCGGTCCCCCCTCCAAAAGGCTTTGTATTATGGTTTCTCCCATCAAGAGAGACATTGTACAATACAATTCTTTGTGTTCCTTCAAGACTAGCTAGTGCAATGAAGATGAAATCTTCATGCACTAAGAAAAACACTTAGTAAACACAACTTTAATTATCCCCGTTCTCAGACCCAAGACCTCACACACCTTCGAAGATGGTGAGAGCTAGCAGGGTATGAGAGTAGATTGAGAGGAAGAAGGAGTACCTTACGAGAAAGATGTACATCTCGTCACATAATCACTCATATTAGCATAGCTTAGCTTAGTAATTAGCTTGGTAGAGGAGATGAGCATGCATCGAAGCTTGGCTCTTGGTTGGATTTGCATCCACAAGCCAAGAGTGTGTCGATGTAGGCTTCTATCTCACAAGCTTGGAGTAGGTGATGAGTTCTCCATTAAAGCTTGGGAAGAGATAGTCTTCTCTTTCTTCACACATGAAATTGTGTGAGTGTGTGTGATAATGCCTTGCAAAAATCAGCCCCCTCTCTCTCTTGGGCGAGCCCTCTTGCCATTTGCTCTTGCTGAGCCCTCATTGGCTCTCCCCAAGTCAAGCCAATGACTATTAAGCAGCATAAGTGATAGCCTTCTGACATGTGTCCCCCTTTCCCCTTTTGTGAGAGCTTTAGGTAATTAAATAATTAAACTAAACTCTCATTGGACCCCTTTGCCTCTTGGCCAATAGGAATCAGGCAAGCCATTGGGCTCCTGAATGCTCATTGGACCCCTTGGGAGACTGCCCAATAGTCTTCTAGGAGAATTAATTCTCATTGGTTTCTTTTATTAAATGTTTTTAAATTAATTAAACTAGATTTACTCTAGCTTAATTCTCATTGGTCCGCTTCAAGGGTCATCCAATAGAAACTGGGCACACCTTGTGGGCATCTGGCCTAGGGAGCTGACATGTGTCCCTCATTCCCTTTGTGTAAAGGGAACCTGTGTGTGTGTGTGTGTGACTTTCTCTCTCATCCCCTAGAAGAAGGGCTCGCCCCCTCCCATGTAGGGATATGCATTGACTTTGGAGAGCACACAAAGCATCCAATTCACCCTAAGCTTTAACCCTTTGGACACAACCTTTGAATTTTGGAACCTTAGCATTTTGGAAGTCTTAATGGGCTGAACCTTAGGGTCTTTTTAGCCCATTGTTGCACATGGCTCTTTTGCAGATGGCCCCCCCTTTGGATCCCTATTTTCCCTCCTTTGGATCCCTACTGTGGCCGGTCTGCTAGCTTAACCAATATTCTAGCCTTTTCTCCCCTTGCACTTTCCCACATGAAATGATCAGTTTAATATGAGAAATCATTTAGGAGAATTAGATATTGATTATTATGACATTACCTTTCTCTTGAAATCATAGTCGTCCTCGACTATGGTGTAGAGAAGATAAAGCATATTTATGAGTCCTTTTCTTAGCGGGTAGAGGATCCCTATGTTACCCTACGACATCATTCCACAATGGATGACTAGTCCATTTGGCGCTTGAGAGCGTGAGGTTGCCGCAAGCATGTCTGCACATTAGTCCTATCAGTCTTCCATAGTAGAGTGACAAGCTCTACTTGGTGTTTGGGAGACGTTGTCTCCACAAACTTGATCTAACCATGCATACTACTTCATTTTTGTGCACAATAAAGAAAAAGAGAGTCTTATAAGACAAAAACTTTGTTCATTTTTAACATTTTGTACATTTGCTTACTCTTGGGAAGCATTGTAAGCATTGAAAAGGTTTAGGTTATCCTTTAATTGTATGCCTTGCGTCCATCTAGCGTCTTCAAAAGGATAATTCTTAAACTTAATAAGATATCGTCGGATAGTCTTACCGCCTCTTAGTACCTTGTCTTCATGTTGGAGAATGGACTCGGGCTACAGCACCTCCTCTTGGTCCTCGATCTCCGGTGGGTCTTCAATAGTTGGTTCTTGAGGTGGCTCTCCTTTGTAAGGCTTTAATAGGCTCACATGGAAAGCATTGTGTATGAACCAATGATTGGGCAACTTGAGTTGATAGGCCATCTCATTGATTGGCCTAAGAATCTGGAAGGGACCATAGTACCTTTTTGCTAATTTAGCATAGTACTTTTGGTGGCCCGTAGGATTCTTGCCCGTCGTGTGCCTTAATCGAGCCTTGGGAAACTTTAACAAGACCCAATCATTTTCTTTAAAGGCTTGGGCTCTTCTGTGCTTGTCAGCAGAAGCCTTTTGCCTTTGCTGTGAGATAGAGATAGCATCCTTAATCTTTTGAAAAGATTCTTGTAGGTCTCGGCTATACTCATCTGCAGCGAAGATCTTCCCATGTACCTTAAGTAGCAAGGGACTTTTTGATCTTCCCTCAATTACCTCGAAAGGTGCTTTTCCTGTGGAAGTATGTACAGTGTTATTGTAAGCATAATCCACTAAGGGTAAGTACTTCTCCCATTGGGATCTTTGATCTACTTCCGTTACATAGGCTTTTAGTAGATCGAGAATGGTTAGGTTAGCTATTTCACTTTGGCCATCCGTTTGTGGATGATAGGCCGAAGAGAAGTTTAGCCTTGTCCCTAAATTCTCAAAGAGACCCTTCCAAAAATTACTGGTCATTCTAGGATCTCTATCCGACACTATGGACATTGGCAAGCCATGGTACTTGAAAATTTGTGAAATGAAGAGGGTTGCCATTTGATGGGCTTTGAAAGTCTTTTTGACAGGTATAAAATGAGCTTGTTTACTGAACCTGTCTACTATCGTCCATATTCCCATATTCCCATGGATAGACTTAGGCAATCCAAAGATAAAATCCATGGATATGCTCTCCCATGGTGAATTAGGGATTGGCAAGGGTTGAAGCAATCCAAGTTGCTTCCCTCTATCAAATTTTGTCTTTTGGCATACCACAAATTTGAAAACATACTCTTGTATGTTCACTTTCATGGTAGGCCAATAGAAATATGTTTCGATTCCCTTTAAGGTAGACTGAATCCCTCTATGCCCCGCATAAGGTGGAGCATGAGATTCATACATTACTTTCTCACGTAGTGAGTTAGTAACGCATACTCTATTGCAAATGTAACATTTAATGGCCTAATAACTTGTGTGTAGCGGAAATGAGCATGAACATAGTGGGCATTTCATTAGAATAGATTCCTAATGAGAATTACAAGAGTGCTTGGGTGGAGAGAGCAACAAAATCATAACACCTAGTTAGATAGCATCAACAATACTTTCAAAAGAGAGAGAAATTAAGCTATTGACAACAGTTGAGGACCGGATTTGCATGGAGCCGGTCCCCCCTCCAAAAGGCTTTGTATTATGGTTTCTCCCATCAAGAGAGACATTGTACAATACAATTCTTTGTGTTCCTTCAAGACTAGCTAGTGCAATGAAGATGAAAGCTTCATGCACTAAGCAAAACACTTAGTAAACACAACTTTAATTATCCCAGTTCTCAGACCCAAGACGTCACACACCTTCGAAGATGGTGAGAGCTAGCAGGGTATGAGAGTAGATTGAGAGGAAGAAGGAGTACCTTACGAGAAAGATGTACATCTCCTCACATAATCACTCATATTAGCATAGCTTAGCTTAGTAATTAGCTTGGTAGAGGAGATGATCATGCATGGAAGCTTGGCTCTTGGTTGGATTTGCATCCACAAGCCAAGAGTGTGTCGATGTAGGCTTCTATCTCACAAGCTTGGAGTAGGTGATGAGTTCTCCATTAAAGCTTGGGAAGAGATAGTCTTCTCTTTCTTCACACATGAAATTGTGTGAGTGTGTGTGTGATAATGCCTTGCAAAAATCAGCCCCCTCTCTCTCTTGGGCGAGCTCTCTTGCCATTTGCTCTTGCTGAGCCCTCATTGGCTCTCCCCAAGTCAAGCCAATGACTACTAAGCAGCATAAGTGATAGCCTTCTGACATGTGTCCCCCTTTCCCCTTTTGTGAGAGCTTTAGGTAATTAAATAATTAAACTAAACTCTCATTCGACCCCTTTGCCTCCTGGCCAATAGGAATCAGGCAAGCCATTGGGCTCCTGAATGCTCATTGGACCCCTTGGGAGACTGCCCAATAGTCTTCTAGGAGACTTAATTCTCATTGGTTTCTTTTATTAAATGTTTTTAAATTAATTAAACTAGATTTACTCTAGCTTAATTCTCATTGGTCCACTTCAAGGGTCATCCAATAGAAACTGGGCACACCTTGTGGGCATCTGGCCTAGGGAGCTGACATGTGTCCCTCATTCCCTTTGTGTAAAGGGAACCTGTGTGTGTGTGTGACTTTCTCTCTCATCCCCTAGAAGAAGGGCTCGCCCCCTCCCATGTAGGGATATGCATTGACTTTGGAGAGCACACAAAGCATCCAATTCACCCTAAGCTTTAACCCTTTGGACACAACCTTTGAATTTTGGAACCTTATCATTTTGGAAGTCTTAATGGGCTGAACCTTAGGGTCTTTTTAGCCCATTGTTGCACATGGCTCTTTTGCAGATGGCCCCCCCTTTGGATCCCTATTTTCCCTCCTTTGGATCCCTATTGTGGCCGGTCTGCTAGCTTAACCAATATTCTAGCCTTTTCTCCCCTGGCACTTCCCCACATTAAATGATCAGTTTAATATGAGAAAATCATTTAGGAGAATTAGATATTGATTATTATGACATTCTTCATATGGAAGAAAAGCACAAGTGTTGTGTGCCTGCTTCAATGTGGCAACCCACCTTTGGCCCCCATGATTTGATTCACATGCATGGCACTATTAACGGACAACGTGTTCGTATTTTAGTGGATGATGGTGCAACTCATAACTTCTTGAACTATAAGCTAGTCAAGAAATTGAAGCTTATACAGACTCTCTGCTCTCACAAGTATGTGGTGGAGCAGATGTCTGGGAATGATAAAGAACTATGGGACACAGTAGTTCAAGGGGTTGAGCTTATTGTTCAAGATCATACGATGACCCTTGACTTCCGAGTTATGAACATGGACCGTGTTGATGTAGTTTTAGGACTAGAGTGGCTGCATGGTTTAGGAAACACATTGCACACTAGTTATGAACATAACTCCTTATCCTTTATGGCCGATGGTAAACATGTGCTTTTGCTTGGTGAGAAAAATATACCATCTGTACCTCTTATATGTACAACCGAGCTTTCTATTTTGCAGAAAGCAAATTTAATAGATGAAGTCTTTTTGAGTGACTGCTTGTCTCCAAGTCTTGTGAATTCTCAAGAGCAAAGTGCGGTGAATTCTAGTAAGGGTATGCAAAGTGCAATGAATTCTAGTAATGGTATGCAAAGTGCAATGAATTCTAAGTAATGGTATGCAAAGTGCAATGAATTTTACTGATAAACAAACTGTTAACAGATTTAACAGGCAAAGTGCTCTCAATTTTAATTCTATAGAGCAACGTGCAACTGTTGTAAAACGAACATTACAGGGCTTACAAGATTCTCCATCCCAGCAAACTCTAGTTTACTTTCTCCTTTTGCACGACAAAAGCTGACTCACTTACTCACGGAGTATAGTGATGTGTTCTCAAGTGATTTACCACCGGGTTTACCCCCTACACGTGATGTGCAGCATGTCATAGATGTCTTGCCAGGCACTAAACCGGTGAGTAAACCACCTTATCGTATGAGTGCTAAAGAAGCTAAGGAGGTTGAGAGTCAATTGGCTAACTACCTTGCTCGTGGTTTCATTAGACCTAGCACTTCGCCTTGGGCATCACCAATTCTATTGTTAAAAAAGAAAGATGGTACTATACGCATGTGCATAGATTATCGCTGTTTAAATGCGATAACCATCAATAACAAGTATCCTCTACCTCGAGTGGATGAGTTGTTTGATCAACTCCACGGGGCAAGATACTATACAAAGATAGATCTTCATTCAGGATACCACTAGGTACGTATCCTATTGCAAGATATCTCCAAAAGTGCCTTTAGAACACGGTTCGGGCATTTTGAATTTTTGGTTATGCCTTTTGGTCTAACCAATGCTCCAGCTACATTTATGACACTCATGGATAGTGTCTTACGTCCCTATCTTGGAAAATTTGTTGTTGTTTTCCTTGATGATATTCTCATTTACAGTAAGACTGAAGATGTAACACATAGAACACTTACGATTAGTGTTTGAACAGCTACGAGCTCACGCGTTGTATGCTAAGCAAAGCAAGTGCGATTTCTTTAAAACAGAGATACATTACCTCGGTCATGTGATCTCTTATTTTGGCATCAAGATGTGAAGAAGCAGGATTTGTGAAGGAGAAGCTGTGGGCAGGGAGAAAGAGCACACAGACACACGTATGGAAGGGGGTGAGCCAAAGATTAAGGTCCCCAATTATAATGTACACATATATTGAAGAGTGGCTCAAGTGTTCTATACACTTGGGTTAGTAGCAGTTAGATGGGCGGCCGGACATGGCCAGCATAAACCCAACAATCTCCCACTTGATGGCCAATGTGAGAGGCCAAAAGAGAGAATGAATGAGTAAGTCTCTATCTTACCCAATGCCCATCAACTCACGACAATGTTGAAACTGATGGTTGGAGAGACTCTTGGTGAGTGCATCCGCTGTGTTTTCTGACGAAGGAATTTTCACTAAATCAAAGCTCTTGTTTGCCAGGCATTCACGACTGAAGTGATAGCGCACATCAATGTGTTTCATTCTGGAATGAAACACTGGATTTTTAGCCAAGGCAATAGCACTTTGACTATCACATTGAAGAACTGGTAAGCACTGCTTCAATCCAAGATCCTGCACTAGGCGAGCAAGCCAAATAGCTTCTTTGCATGCTTCACTCAATGCAACATACTCTGCCTCTGTAGTGGAAATGGATGTACAATCTTGAAGAACTGATCTCCAAGAAATGGCAGAACCAGAAAATGTGTAAATCCAACCTGTAGTTGATTTACGACTGTCAACACAGCCTGCATAATCACTGTCTACATATCCCTTAATGGATAACTCTCCATGACCATAGCATAATTGTCTATTTGCAGTGCCACTCAAGTATCTGAGAATCGACTTGACAACATCCCAATGCTTTTTACTAGGGTTAGACATAAATCTGCTGACAACTCCCACTGCATGTGCAATGTCAGGTCTTGTAGCCACCATGGCATACATAAGACTACCACAAGCTGAAGCATAAGGAACCTTAGCCATCGTAGCTTTTTCCTCAGCAGATTTGGGACAGTCTTTCTTGCTAAGTTTCAAGTATGCAGGCAATGGAGTACTCAAAGCCTTCCCCTTCTACATGTTGAAACGATCAAGAACCTTGTGCACATACTCTTTTTGAGAAAGGTACAACAACCTCTTCTTACGATCACGAGTAATGCGCATACCCAAAATGTGATTGGCTTCACCCAAATCTTTCATGTCGAATTGACATTAGGAATTTATTGGACCCCCTTGGGGCCATGTAAGGATCCCTAATTTTAAGGGATTAAAGCTAATTTTGTAGGGGATGGAGGGAACAAAGACAATAAATAGGGCTACTTTTGTAGCTCTCTCTCTAACTTCTCTCTAGATAGGAGAGGGGGGGAAAGTAGGGAATGAGGGTGGTAAAGTAGGAGGAATAGGGGGGATAAAGTAGGAGAGAGAGGGGAGTAAAAAGAGAGAGAGGAGTAAAGGTAGAGAGAAGAACCATTCTCTCTCTACCTATCACCAAACAAAGAGAGTAAGTAGTTATGACAAAAGCCACTTTTCAGTTCGTGCATCAATTTACCCCCAAAAAATGAATTTTTTATAAAATCTTCAAAATGGATCTTTTAAGCTTTCAATAGGTCCCTATATATATATATATATATATAATATATATAAAACAATATTTTTTAAGAAGAATCTAGCTTTTATAAGCTCCAAATCTAAAATTCCTTGGGTCCCTCTCTACCTTAACTCCAAGAATAAATAGACAATGCCACATCATCAAAACATCCATCTAATAAAGCCTAAAAATTGAAAATTTTAAAATTCAAAAATTTCCCTCCTTTGAGCTTAAAAATTGAACCTTTATATGAAAAAATATATTTTTAAGTCTTTTTATCCCAAAAATTGTCTGTTTATCCCAAAAAGTATATCTTATCATTTTTTTTTCCCATCATAACTTTTCACCATGTCTCTTCGCGACATAACCAATGAATCACTTGCGCCGTCATCTACTAGGTCAACTAATGTCAGTCTGCGTCTACCGATCGAATTTGATCCCACAAAAAAAAAATGACGAGAAAGCATTTCAATCGGCATCCGTACGACGGTTTCGAGGAGAAACCAATGTTGACTTGTGGCTTGATGGAGGGTTGTATCCAAAAGATCCGCTCGTGGGCTGTCATCCGACATTTCGTACACTCCCAAGCTTAATCAAATATGTGGGAGAAGGAGAACGTGGTCTTCTTGGGTATTGTAAGAGATTGGACTCCAATCACGCAGGTGCGTCGGAATATTTCCGACAACAATGTCAAGTGTTACACAATCACTCCACAAATCTCCAACAACAACTACATTCCACAGAGAAACAACTCAAAGATCTTAAAGAGGATATGAAAGCTACAGAAACAGAGGTAACTAAGCTACAGATTGCAATGATGCACCTAAAAGCCACTCCATTTGGCATGCGTGAGCGTAAGAGGGAGTTCTCTTCCATTGAAACCTTAGCATCTAATGGAGGGGCACGTAAGAAGCGGATCACGGCAACCAGGTACTTCTTTAAATTCACAGTGTTTATAACTCTCAAATAATTTTCATCAATTTGTAACTCGGTTCACCTTTTGAAATAGGACATATATACAAGATGTGTGTGGAAGTTTTAGACAAGAGGACCGTTGCAACCTTCTCCTAGGATGCATCTCAAAGGAAGATATACTTTACATCATAGGTTGTGAAAAGGCCAAACACATGAAAGATGCCATCACAAAGGAGATCCTAAAAAATATCTCTAACCTTGTGTCTGAGGATGATGTCCAGAGAGCTTGTGATGAGGTTGGGATCAGCACAAATGCATACCATGCACTTCATGGATTGATGAAAGATGCATTACGAGAGCAAGGCATCACCGAGAATTTATTTCCTATTCCACATAGGGTCCGACTTGCAAAAAAAGCAAACAATGATCTCGTTCGGGAATCCCTTGGCGAATACAAACACATTGAAGGATCCATGGTGTACTCTTCCACGAGTGCCAAGTCACGTGGTAATATAAAGGGAGGCAATAAAAGATAAAACATGGCATCCCATTATCAATTTTCCACTTACAAATGTACACTTTTGCACTTTGCATGCCTTTATGCGTATATTTGATCGCTTGTTAAAGCTTCACATAGAGTACGCTTTCACAATGAAACCACTTTCCAGATTCGTGGAAGCCATTGGAATAGTTGAAACAATTCTAAATTCGATTGGATGTCATGGTGGCAATGTTTCTATCATCGGTGAGGTGGATAATATGCATGAAGTGCCACAAAAAGTATCTATGAATGGTGTGAAAGCACGTAGGTTTTTCAAGAAACCAGAGATGCGAAAGGAGAGGGGTGAAGAGGATGCTCCATGGGAGCTATGGAAAGCGCTTTGCAAGTGTATGACCGATCAAGATTCAAATCCCGTGCTTGTAAATCTGCGTAGGCAAGTCTGGCACCACTTGGAGTTAGTGCTTCAAATCATGTGGAAACCCCAAACCACGAGCGAGCAACAAAATTTGTTCAAAGATCACATTTCGAATTTCACTAAAGCGTTTGTGCAAGCGTGGGGAGAGAGGAATATCACACACTACATGGTAAGTTACTTTGTTCAGTTCAAATTTTGATGCTATACATAAATATTTATTTCATCTAAGCATTTTTTCTTGATGCAACATATTTTGTATGCGCATAGAGCATTCTTTATGTCAAAATATGGTTCATTAGACATGTGGAGCACTCAAGGAATGGAAAAATCACATTATCGAGCCAAAGGTGTTTACTTTAAAAATACACGTCATGGTGGTGGAACTACGAGATCCAACTACATGAAGGAAATGTTTGATTGGTTCTTTCGTTGTTCTTTGGGGAGATGTTATGCCATAGAGCGAGCGCGAAAGTCAAGTCTTGCCAAGGAGGTTAGGAGACAATCTCGACTTACTGCTAAAGAGAAATGGAGAAACTCCATCGGACCCCTTAATCATGCTAGGTGGCGTGAAAATCGCCATAGAGTGGGCAAACGTTGGTTACCCAACATGTAAAACAAATGATGCTATGTAATGTAATGTTTATATTTGTAGATGTCTTTGTTGAGTTGTATATAATACTTCTCCATTTATCTATTTTTTGTTTTTTATATTTTGATGATATTAAGAGTTTTTTTAAGTGTCCCAGTCAAGTGTGAAGAGACCTTTTAAAAAAAAAAATAGAGGGCTTTTAGAGAAGAAGGAGTCTCATTTTCAATCTTGCCCCTTCTTACACCATGGCACGCACAAAGCAAACAACAAAAAAAGATCAACCTTTTTTTGCTCACCCTCACTCAACCGTCCAAGGTGCTCAAAAACCACCTTGGATACACAAACAAGAGCTCTTAGAAGAGATGGAGAGAGAATGGTCAGGTGAAGAGCAACAAGATGGACAACCTTCACGCAAGAAGAAACGGGTAGTGATATCAGACACAGAAACCGAAACGGACAACGAAGCACAAAGCCCACCATGGAGCGGACAAGAGATCCCAAACAATCATCGAGTTCCGGCCGGGAAGACATTGCCATGTGGCTTCGGCGCTCTGCCGTCAGATCAGCTTAGAGGTGATCATGGGTTACTAAATGAAGAGGATTTTGAGGATGTAGCAGACGAGCCAGTTGGAGCGCAGGGTGGAGTTGAAGAGCCAGTCGGAGCACATGGTGGCCTTGAAGATGCGCAAGCTCCCCCTCGCAAGACCTCTCCTAAAAAGAAAAAGTTTTTCAAGGTTCGCCCTCGCAAGGCCCATGTCCCAGATCCTACCATCCCTCAACAACGGGCTCTTGCTGTGAAGCGACGCATTCCAAAGGCGTTGCAAGAGATTCGTCACTATCAAAAAACTTCAGACCTTCTCATACGCAAGGCACCATTCGCACGTTTGGTAAAAGAGATCATGCAAAGTTATCGAATGGCGTTTCGAGTTCAAGGTATCGCCGTAGAAGCTCTGCAAGAAGCGACAGAATATCATCTAATTTCTATTTTTGAAGACACCAACTTGTGTGCTATTCATGCAAAACGGGTGACAATAATGCCCAAAGATTTAGCTCTTGCGCGTCGAATCAGAGGACAAAGAGATTGAATTTGACTTTTAGGCAATTTTACCAATGTAAAGATATCTTTTTGAAATATAACGAGTCGTGTACATTTGTTTTAAGTGATAAGTAAAGCTAAGTAGAGAGAGGAAAAGAGAGAGAGAGAGAGAGAGAGAGAGAGAGAGAGAGAGAGAGAGAGATGTGGATAAAAGAACTGTCAACCAAGTTTGGTTGATTGAATAACCAAAAAAACATTGTATTCTTATAATTTTTGCTTAAAAAACCTTTAATTAGGCTGTCTAGAGGCTTGCCGCAGAGGCGCGCGAGAAGCCAAAAGTAAATGTTACTTTTGACTTCTCGCGCGCCTCTATGGCAGGCCTTTAGACAGCCTAATTAAAGCTTTTTTATGCCAAAATTATAAGAATACAATGTTATTATGTTTTTATTGATGGAGATTGGACAGAAAAAAACTCTATATTTTGATTCAGAGAATTACACAAGTGTATCACAAGATAGAACCAATCATATACTATCTATCGTACAATAAACTCAATATAGAAGTTGAAAAGTACCAGTTAAAATCAATTTCCATTCGAATTTTGAAATAACAATGTACAAAGATGTGATATCTCATTACATACTTGAAGGAGTTAATTACAAGATTTATGCATCTATTGACTGCTTGAGCCATCTAAGATATGGCGAGCAATGTTTTCTCGGCGCTCTTGGGCACAAGGAAGCTGTTTGTGTAGCACATCCCAAGCAATTTGTTCCACATTGCTTAGACCTACAGCTTGGCTTAAGGCCACGTTACAAAGCACACGACCACGAATGTGTGTCGCAAATGCAGCACTGGCCAGAGATTTATTTACAAGATATATAACTTGGGAGGCTTGAGATATGGTTGACAGGCATAGGATGTGGCTCATTGCTTTCATCATTGACACCCAAAATTGACCACAAGGAGTGTACTCCTTGTGGATTATCGCAAAGCCGTCCTGGGGGAGCTTGCCAAGGTAATGCGCAAGAGACGACTGCCATCCAAAAGCTTGGCGCCTACCATCTCCTCCCCGACCTGTATGCTCATCCAGCTCCACAACATTCTACAAAGAAATCAATAGGTGTCAAGAGAAATAGATGAATTGGGAGCCATAGCGACACTCTCAAGTTCATCTATATGAAGAGGCATAGGAGTGCGTTGGGCTTCAAGCAATGCGCGTGTAGCTACAAACTCATCCTCCGACACAGATGAGTGCGGTGCATCTGTCACCGCCACCATTGCCAACTCCACTGTATCTACCACACTCTCTCCAAGGGGAAGGAGGCTTCGATCCAAAGGATTGGAAGAGGGGTCAATGGCATAGGACTCTACAGTGGCACAGAGGATGGACAGACACTCATCCATGCGGATGTCAAAAGTCTTTTCAAGATCATGTAAAAAAAAATATTCCTCCCCATCTATCACAATTGGGGAGAGGTGTTCAAAAAAAACCTCCGGAGTTAATGTCTCCTCCGGTGCATCTACAGCGGGCTTAAAGGATGCTTCTGCACCCTCATCACCCATGGATTTGGCGGCATCCATGACACCTCCTGGGTAGGTTAGGGCAAGAATATTTCCCTCTATCCCAGGGCGCGATAATGGGCTCCTTTGTGTCCTTGACGACACCCCCAAGGCGCAAATGAGGCAAATTCACCTCAGATCTTTCAGGCTCCTCTGCAAGAAGAAACAGAAAAGTCGCCAAGCGACTTAGAAACTGGGTGCCGACCTTCTTCTTTTTCAAACGTGAATCTTCAATGTACTGACCTGCCTCACCCGCAATTACACAAAATCGCTGAAGTCGCTGGGTGAAAGGCCGATCGCCTTTGTGTATGTAGCGAAGCAAATCGCATGGAATCCACAATTCCCCTTGTCCGACAATTGGTACAGCATACTTGTCGATCTAAAATTCAAAAAATTCTAAGATAGGCTGTTTAGGTGAATAGTTGCATTCACATCAGGGAATTGGGTGAAGAAATTGTGAAGATCGTCACGATCTTGCCACTCGGTTGTTTGTAAAAACGCTTGGAAGCGTTGTAACGCCGTGGCTTCGGGAGGGGTGGAGGAGGATGCCATAATGCTAGCTCTTAAAGTAGGAATGCAAAGAGTGTTGGAGCTCAAATGAGAGTGTGAACAGGCAAAGAGTGTGAAAATGGTAGGGTTTAGGAGGCTTTATATAGCACGCCCCCCCCCCCCCCCCAAAAAAAAAAACAATAATTAAAATATTAAACAATTTTCATAAAGTAACACAAATAACAAGAAGTTATAAAAAACTTACAAACTAAATTACAATCATTTAACTCAAAAAACACATCACTACAACTTTAAGATAATGTGCATTGCCAAAATTTGATACAACCATCTGCTTGAACTTACAATTGTGATATCAAAAAAAATTTAAGTACAAAACATAACTACTCTAATGATAAAATTAAATTCTCTTCCGTCGTCCACGCCTTTTCAATTTGAATCGTGCACTCCATGCGGCTACCAATCTAGCAAAAAATAAATAAATTAGCATACCCAACTTAGAGCAGGGAATAATCAAAAGAACATAAATATAACATAATTAAGAGAGAAAAATCATTCACCTTACGTCGTCCGATGCAAAATTTTGTATCTTCTCCATGCTCTAAACCCATTATCATTATGTGCTCCCGCACATTGGCCAATGTCCAATGCTTGTTCACTTGGACGGTTTCAATGGCACCACTCGACAATTTGATTGCAATATCAAATACCTCAATTGTAGCATCGGTGGATTGCAATGGAATCCATTCACCAAGCTTGCACATCCACCTTTCATAGAAGTACCGCACGTAAAGAGTGGAGCGCCCCTTGATGAAACGGATAGCAATGCCGAAACTTCCAACTTGACACCGAAAGCGATCTCCGTTGTGAAGTCCTTCAAGATACCCCCACTTCTCCCCAAGGATGGCTTCCGATGTATCGTATTGTAGATCTTTGCAAACATACATAGTATTTGTATGATGGAAAGGCAAAGATCCAAATATGCTAGCGAAGACATGAGCAGGACAACACCATCCAAGCCCAACGGAACACGAGGCTTTTCCAAATTTTAATGATGCTCTCACATCAGCTACAATCTTGGCTTTCAAAGACATTACAGTGAATGCATCTGGCTTTGGCCACTCCATGCTACGCAAGGTTGTAGCCTCCAAAGGTTGTAGCTCTCCGTAGCCTTCCTCATCTGTAGGTACAATGTACTTGTGGGTGTAGAAGAACACCCTCTGTCATGCAAGGTTTGATGAAGTTGTGTTGGAGAAGAGCATATCCCCAAGACTTGCATGCATGGCCATAAATGTGCCTGAAAGGCACGAGAGTGGTTGCTCCTCCACAAGGCTAGAAGGAAAAACATCTACATAGAAACAAAACATTCCGTGAGATGTAAAAAGTCGATTTTTTTGTTACCACCAAAACCATTGAAGTACAAGGGACATACAATTACAAGGAAAATCCCTTGGGTTGGCGATCCCTCATAGACGCATGTGTCCAAACATGAAAACATGTTGAACGATTGCCACCGTACCCTTGTCTCTTACTTGCTTGAAGCCTAGTAGTCTTCCCTTCCAATGGAGATCAACGTTTGTTCTTTCACGAACACGATGGGGACCGATTGCGGAAGGTTGCATGTAGATCCACGCACCTTCTTGAAAAAGATGAGGTTCCCATTGCTGCTCCTCATTCTTCGAGTTGTGGAGAAAAATACTTTGAATGATGGGTTTGGGGCGTCTATTTTGACCATTGTTTGCCATGGATGCTTAAGTGGGAGCTTGAAATTGCAATGGAGAGCTTGGGGAAGGAGGAGGGAGACAAAGTTTAGAGAGAGAGTGGGAGCTTACAGTTGCAATGGAGAGCTTGAGGAAGAAGGAGGGAAACAAAGTTTAGAGAGAGAGTGGGAGCTTAAAGTTGCAATGGAGAGCTTGAGGAAGGAGGAGGGAGACAGTTTAGAGAGAGAGTGGGAGCTTAAAGTTGCAATGTAGAGCTTGAAGAAGGAGGAAGGTGTAAAAGTTTAGAGAGAGAGTGAGAGCTTTGTGTTATGGAAAGGGGCTATGGAGGAAGGGAGTCTTGGAAAAAAGGTTCTAGAGTGAGAAAATGACTTTTTGATCATAGGGTAGGTTTGGGGGAGTTTTGGATGGAGTATTTTGAATTTATTTTTTTTTTGAAAATTTTGAAATTTTAGGGTTTTTGCAAAAACGTAACTGTGGACCCACCACTCCCCCCCTCCCTTTTTCCCCCTCCCTCTTTTACCCATCCACCTCCCTCTAGGATACAAAGCAATAAATGAGTGGACAACCCTATTATTCTCTCTACTTTTTTAGGTTCTAGACTTATATACATTGCTCTCTTCCTATTGGCTGGAGGTAATTAACCTTAATCCTATATGGCCCAAAGAGAGTCCACATTTTTTCTAATGGACTTTTCAGCTTGGTTTTCAAGTCAGCAATGTCCTTCTTAGAATGACCAGCAATAAGCATGTCATCTACATAAAGGATAAGCATAATAAGTTGTCCATTTGGTTGTCTTTTCACGTAAAGACATGGATCCTCATTACTGCGCTTATAGCCTAGGGAACGCATAAATGCATCAAACTTTTGATACCATTGTCTGGATGATTGCTTCAAGCCATAGAGACTTTTTAAAAGCTTACAGACCAAATGTTCCTTGCCCTTTAGCACAAACCCTTCTGGTTGCTGCATATAAATCTCTTCCTCGAGATCACCATGTAAGAAAGCTGTAATGACATCCATTTGATCAAGCTCCATATCTTCAGTGGCAACCAAAGCAAGCAACATTCTTAGTGTCGTCATCTTGACCACTGGAGAAAACATTTCCTGGAAATCAACACCATATTCTTGCTTGAAACCTTTGGCCATTAAACGAGCTTAGTAATTCTCAACATTGGATGCAATCTTCTTCTTGTAAACCCATTTACAAGGCAAAGCTTTCCTACCTTTTGGCAATGGAACAAGTTTCCATGTTTTGTTCTTTGCAATACTGGATAGCTCCCTCTTCATAGCATGTTCCCACTGAACCTTATCATTGGCTAGCATAGCCTCTTTGTAACAAGAAGGCTCACCACTATCTGTCAGCAACACAAAGTCCACGCTTGGAACAAACCGTTCTGGCGGATGTGAGATTCTTTGAGATCTCCTCGGCTGATCAGAGCTTGTACTAGCCTGTGTAGTAATTGGCTCTGGAGCTATCTGTGCAGGAGGTGATACATCGGAAAACGTCACTTTCCGGAATTCAACCTCTTTTGTTGGCTGCCTATGCATCTTGGTCTCATTGAAGACAACATCACTGCTATGGATTACTGATCGGCTTTCCGGATCCCATAAACGATAGCCAAATTGACCATCTACACCATAGCCAATAAAGATGCATTTCCTGGACTTAGGGTCAAGCTTAGCACGCAACTCCTTGGGTACATGTGCATAAGCTTCACAGCCAAATGTACGGAGTTTTTCATAAGACAACTTATGTCCTGACCATAACTCCAAAGGTACACGAAACTGTAATGCAGCATGTGGTGATCTATTGATCAAATACACAGCAGTGTATAATGCTTCAGCCCAAAACGCTTGCGGTAAATTAGCCTGTGATAGCATAGACATAATCCTCTCTTGGATGGTCCTATTCATTGGTTCGGCAACACCATTTTGTGCAGGGGTATAAGGAGCTGTAAACTCGCGCTTAATTCCCCTACTTGAACAGAAGTTTGCAAACTCTTTGGAGACATATTCTCCACCATTGTCTGAGCATAAAGCTTTCAACTTATGTTCAGACTGAGTTTCCACACTAGATAAGAAATTTTTGAAACAAGAAAAAGTCTCATCTTTAGACTTCATGGCATAAACCCAAACATGTCATGTTGTATCGTCAATGAATGTAACATAATAAGACGCACCACCATGGGATTTAGAAGGCATAGGCCCACATAAATCACTATGCACAAGCTCTAAGGGCTTTCTTTGTTTGTCAAAAGACTGTGTACGATGTGCTCATGTTTGCTTACCATATTGATAGTGTTCACAAAAGGGAAAATCAGAAAATGATAAAGACGGTAAGTAGCCCAAACGAGAAAGAGTTTCCATTCCCTTCTTTGACATATGACCTAACCGGCTATGCCACAAAGCAACAGTTGGCAGCTCGGTTATAGAAAGAACACTGTTCTTGTCAGATTCATACAGAGGATAAAGTGTACCAACTTTAGAACCATGGGCTAAAATAAGATGACCTTTTGCAATACGCCAAGACTGCTGATGAAAAGTGACTTTGTAACCCAAGTCATCAAGACATCCAACCGAAATCAAATTTTGTGTCAAAGCTGGAACATGACACACATTATGTATGGTAAACCTCACCCCATTTGCCATAACCATAGCAATATCACCTATGCCCACAATGTCACAAGAGTAGCTGTCACCTAGCGTAACAGTGCCAATGGTTTCCTCATATGTAGTAAACCAATGCCTATGAGGTGTGACATGCAACGAAGCGCCCGAATCAAGAATCCATGTATGGGACACTTCACCACTAACAAGTAGCTCTGCTGGCATAGAACTCTGCAAAGATAGAGTTTCTTGTGCATCATAAAATACATCATTATTTTCAGTCAACATATTGATGTCTTGTGCATCACAATCATCTTGCACTATGTTCAGTTCTTCAATCTTAACCGAACTCTTTGGTTTCTCCTCTTTATCATCATTGTCTTTGCCTTTGCCTTTACCTTTGTCACGCTTCCAAGCATAACAATCCTTCTTTATGTGACCAAACTTATCACAATAATGGCATTGAACATTGCAGCGACCACGAGACTTTGATCTATCCTTTGATGCATCTCTATTGCCCTCTTTATTGGACTCACGTTGCGAAGAACGGCCCTTACGTTGCTTATCATCCCTTTGCACGTAATGAGCTTCGCCACGATGCGAGATAATCATGGTCTTTCGACGCATCTCCTCTGACAAAAGTGCACTAGTAACATCATCGTACTTTAGCGTACCATTAGGAGCAGAGTTACTAACAGTTGTGCAAAAGATATCCCAAGAGGGTGGCAACGAACAAAGCAAAAAGATTGCTTTCATCTCATCATCAATGGTCATGCGCTGTGCACGAATCTGGGCAAAAAGAGAATCAAAATCATTGATATGGCTGGCAACGCTAGCTGACTCCTTCATACGAACGTTGAAAGTTTTCACATCAGCAAAACCTTATTGCTAGCCGTATCCCTTTCATAGGTGTCGCATAATTTCTTCCATAAAGCATGAGCAGTCTCACATTCTAACACTGAAAAGTACACCGACTCTCCAAGGTGCAGTCTAATCGTAGACCTGCATAGCTCATCAAGCTCCTCCCACTGAAATTGAGTCATGTGCATATCTTCAGTTCTAGCCGCATAGGTATTAGGCAACTTTTGCTTCTTTTGGACAAGCACATCATGCATTTGGTTCTTCCAAAGCTGAAAATTAGTGCCATCAAACTTCTTTATGTCATAAATGTCACGGTCTTTGCTAGTAGACATGGTGACAAAACTACCAAAAGATTCTGGGAAAATTTCGGCAGAGTCTCCTTTGTATTTGGGACTATGTCAACCAAAATACGAGACAAAATGACCAAGTATGTCACTCACAAAGCATAGAAGAGAGCAATGCCTCTCAAAAGCACACTGTATAGAGACCAACTGAGGCGCATAAACAGTCAAACTGACCATAGACCGCCAACTCGGCGTCAAAAGCACCTATACCACTCTATACATATCCTATGGCGAGGCCTTGTAAGGGATGCTCCAGCTACCTGTATCACCGAAGGTATCTCCACATTTGAGAATACCCCAACTCAATGAAAACCTCACGCTATCGACCCTCAACAACGTAGGTTATGCAACAAAAAACGTATAGCCAAGTCTCAGAAATGGCTATCTTCCGGACCAAGTCTCAGAAATGGCTGGGACTACCGTACTTGCCAAAAGATGGCTCCACAAAAGACGTACACTGGCAGTATCCACAAAGACGTACAAGGCTGTCACTGCGCACAACCAGGTGCCAAAAGCATATGCCTGCCAAAAAGTATCCCTGGAGGGAGGCAAATTGCTCTCAAAAGAGCTCAAACACTGTAAAAAGTGTCAAAATATGCATGTACGCATATAAGTTGCTCCCACTGGAATCAAAACTGACATAAATGCTGCAACTTGTACTCTGTGTGTCGATGCCGTTGTCGAAATGCAATCCGATGCCGGAAACCTGTGTAGAGTAGGGATCTAGGAGCTGAAATGAAAGAGCTATGGAAGCCCTCACACAAGAGGCAAAACACCTGTAGAATGCAGCTCTGCAAGAAACATGCTGTTGTCTGCATACAATCTCCTGATCAAACGTATCTTCCAAACGGTGAGGAATTAGCAGATGCGCGTGAGTGGCAAAAAGTTGCAAAACACTGTTTTCGGTAGCCTCAACGGACAGAATTTTGAAAAACGGCTTCTGTCAGAAATTCTCTTAATGAACACTAAAACGGGCTGAAAATTGCAGCACACACACACACTCCAGTACACAACCATCTGCAAGTACATTACTCTCTTGCAATGTCTCAAATCTAATGTGCAGCCCTCTCTCTTCTCCTCCTCTAAGCTTGAGCTTCAACTCCGCTCAAGCTCCGAGCTCAAGCTATGGCTAAATTCTTTGCTCCCACCTGTCGCTCTGATACCAATTGAAGAAGCAGGATCTGTGAAGGAGAAGCTGTGGGCAGGGAGAAAGAGTACACAGACACACGTATGGAAGGGGGTGAGCCAAAGATTAAGGCCCCCCATTATAATTTACACATATATTGAAGAGTGGCTCAAGTGTTCTATACACTTGGGTTAGTAGAAGTTAGATGGGCAGCCGGACATGGCCGGCATAAACCCAACAAGATGGACACTAACAAGGTGGCTGCCATTCTTCAATGGCCACATCCCAACACGGTTGAGGAGCTTCAAATATTTTTAGGCATGGCTGGATTTTATCGACAATATATCCGTGACTATGCCAAAATCACTGTTCCTATGACGGATCAACTTAAAGTAGAAGGTAAGACCTTTTCTTGGGAAGAAGCCCAAAAACGCAGTTTCGAACAGCTCAAGGTAGCTATAGCCACTGCTCCCATCCTAGCAATCGTCAACCCACTTAAGCCGTTTGTGGTAGCGATTGATACTAGCGATAAAGCCATTGGTGCGGTACTTCTCCAGGAGGGAAGACCTATAGCCTTTGAAAGTTAAAAGTTAAATAGAGCTCAACAGAATTATTCTGCCTTTGAGAGAGAGCTCTATGCCATAATTCACGCTTTACGAAAGTGGCGACACTATTTATATGGTGCCGAGTTTGAAGTAGTTTTTGACCATGAGAGTATCAAATGGTTTACTACTCAAACAGACTTGAAGGGCCGTAAAGCTAGATGGGCAGAAATCCTTCAAGATTATGATTGTAAGCTACGATATCGCAAGGGTCAATATAATGTAGTAGCGGATGCACTAAGTCGGATGCCTTAGATTAATTACTTGCTTTCACGGAACTAAAGAGTGGATTTTTGGAGTCATTACGTGGAAAGTGTGCACAAGATCACTCATATGCTAAAGTGTGGAGTGCAGTTTTAAAAACGGATCCCTCACACTCACATGTCTCTCAACAGCGAGATCAACATGTCTCTGCACGCGCAGATAGAAACTCCAACACACAGAGCTCCACCCCTACTCAGGAAGAGCTTAAGCGATGGAAGAATTTTTTCATTGATGATGGCTACTTACTCCACAAAGGTGGAGTATGTGTGCCAAAGGACTCCGACACTAGGCGCCAAATCTTATTTGTGTGTCACGATAGTCCAAGTGCCGGTCATCCAGGTATCCATAAGACGTATGCCTTAGTTCGACGGCAATTTTATTGGCCGGGCTTACATCATGATGTTCAAGAGTACGTACTAAACTGCCAACAATGCCAAGTTAATAAGGCAGAGCGCCTCAAGGTAGGTGGCCTTTTACATCCTTTAGAGATTCCACAAGGTAAGTGGGAGAGTATCTCTATGGATTTTGTAGTAGGACTACCTACTACAAATCGTGGCCATGATGCAATTTGGGTAAAAGTAGACCGTCTCACAAAGATGGGTTGATTCATTCCCACTAAGACTACGGTTAAAACACCGGAATTAGCACGGCTATTTGTACAACATATATATAAACTCTATGGTCTTCCAGCTAGTATCATTTGTGACAGAGATCGAAAGTTCGATAATCACTTCTGGAGAGCTGTGTTCCAAAAGTTGGAAACTAGACTTAATCTAAGTACGACTGATCATCCACAAACGGATGGTCAAACAGAAAGAGTTAATCAAGTGCTAGAGGATATGCTATGAGCATACGTTAGCAAGAAGCAAACCAATTGGGAAGACTACTTACCTATATTGGAATTTTCTTATAATAGTTCAAAGCATGTGACTACAGGGTTTAGTCCATTTATGCTTTTGTATGGATTTCAACCTAGATCACCCGTTACGGTGGGGTTGGCTAAGAAGAAGATACAACAAGAGAAGGATTTTCTCCAAGACCGTTTTGACATGCTTCGAGTTGCTCGACAGAATGTTAAGCAAGCTCAAGATCGATATAAGAAGTACGCAGATGAGCATTGACGTCTCGCTACTTTCGAAGAAGGAGACAAGGTTTTCCTCAAAGTTCCAGAGCATTCAGAAAGTCTGAAGATGGGAAAAGTTGCTAAAATTTCACCACGCTATTGTGGACCGTTTACCATTCTCAAACGTATAGGTCAAGTGGCCTATAAGTTAGCTCTTCCAGAGCACTCACGAGTTCATCTTGTTTTCCATGTTAGCCGTTTACGAAAACAGCTAGGACAGAATGATAATGTCATTGACACAGGTGTGCTGGTTGACCTTGTCGAACCGCCAAGCATTCCTCATGAGCCCGAAAAGATTTTGGATTCTCATGATCTTCGTACCAGACATCATGTCAGACGACAGGTGTTGGTAAATTGGCTAGATAGACCTGAAGAAGGTTCTACATGGGAGAATGTCCCCGCACTTAAGAAACATTTTCCTACGTTCGTTTCGAGGATGAAAACGATTCTCCAAGGGCGGGGGGGGGGGGGGGGGGGGGGGGGGGTAATGTAAGGACATGGGTCCTATGGGCAAGGCCACCGGCACGGCCGGACAGTGTGTACGCTAGGGGGAGGATATAAGATAGCACGGTTGGGTGGAGACTAGCACACACATTACCACCTCCCTTTCACATTTCCAAATAAAATTTGAACAAATTTGATAAAGGGCTTTCCAAAACCAATATCAAACATGGATTGAAAGATGAAGTCCCATTCAATTTTGTCATAGGCTTATCAAAATCAATCTTAAAGAATAGGAACTCTTGATCACTGTCCTGGGCATACTCCATGGCTTCCCATAGGGTAATGATAGCATCCAAAATGTATCTGCCCTTTATAAAGCCCTTCTGCTCTGGAAGGATGAAGCATCTAGGTCCTCCTTTTCTCCTCTTTTATGAATGAGCTTGATGACACCAGTGTTCATAGAGGTAGATAGAGCTCCTACCTTTAAATCCTCCTTCCAGATGGACAAGATATGGGGCATCAAAAAATTCTTATAAATTTTAAAGAACTCATTAGGCATTCCATCTATGCCTGGAGATTTACCATCTTTTAAAGCATCAATAGTGTTTCTAGCTCCCCCTCTGTTAGGGGCTGATCCATCACTTGAGTTAGGGGCACTCTTTTTCCTTGCTTTAGAAATAGTGGCTCTGGAAGCTGTGATATCAGCCCCTCTTTTGGGGGGGGAGGAGAAAATATCAACAAAATAAGTTTTGGAAAACTTTAAGTTATCCTTATAAGATGCTATCTGAAGACCACTCTCATCCTTAAGCAGAGGGACAAAGTCTCTTATCCTGTTTTTCTTAAGAAGATTGAACATTTTCTTATCTGGTTTATTGATTTTACCTGCCCAAAATTCTCTTGTCCATTGGAGTGAGGCTTTAGCAGCTAGGAGCTCCTCTTCTCTAAGAGTGACTTTTAGATCATCTAAGAGGGGAGATGGAGGACTACTAGGACCAGAAAGAGCTTCAAGCTCTTCTATGTTTTTCCTGATCATCATCCTTCTATTTTCTCTAATGGCCCTAGATTTCTTTTTAAAACCAATAAGAAGAGTCTGGGTCTCCCTAACTGCTCTATCCCAGGCTTTGAATGCAGAGACATGAGTACAGGATGCCGTTTCAAAGATATTCTCAACTTTACTTTTGACAATGTCTAAAGCAAGCAGAGATTGATCCAGATGAGGCCAGCATGCCTTATATATACATTCATCTCTTTGAAGTTCAAAGATAACTGGCAAGTGATCAGATAGAGCAATAGAGTTGTCCTTATAACAATTTACCTACCAATAGTCCGGCATTACAGTGGAGCTCATGTAAACCCTGTCCAGTCTAGCCGCTCTATAGCATGGACCATTTTGTTTATTGCTCCAGGTGTGCCCAGTATTCTCCGAGATATCAACAAGGTTGTGCTTTACTAAGACTTGCTCCCATTTAGCTTTTTCAGAGATTCTCATTGGAGGCCCCAATTGATTCCATCTGTCAACAAGAGAAGATCAACCATATTAAAGTCCCCTACAATCATACAAGGACCTGAGAGGTTAGAGATATCTTCCCAGGCAATAGATCTTTCCACATAAGAATTAGAAGCATAAACAGAGATAAGAGTGTAGTTAAAAGGTTGACCAAGGGATACTGCTATCCAACAGCCCTTTTGGGATGAGTGTTGAGCTGTCACACCAGATGGTTGTATTTATCTGCTATGCCCAAAGCTGAACCTCCTCTACCTTGCAAATGATCAGTGTAATACCAGTTAAATCCAGAGCCAATTCTGTGCAGGTTAGAAATAAGGTTTGTACCAAAGACCTTCAGCTCTTATAGACAGAGGAAGTTGTCAAGACTAAAATTAGTATCAAAAAGCCATTTTTTAATGACAAGGGTCCTTGGGGGATCAGTGAGCCCCTTGCAGTTGTAAGTGAGGGCTTTTATATTAGGACACTTCATTTTTTGATATTCTTTGCAGGTTTGACATAGAGACTGAAATCCTTGTAGGGTCCTTGGAGGGTTCCTTCTTTCTTTTAGATTTGAAGGTCTGAGCCATTGGAAGCCTCTCCTCTTCTGCTTGGGTCATGAAGATATCAACTGACTTGTCTGGGTCACAGCTCAGTTGTGATTTGTCTGCCCTGTCATGCTCCATTAGCTGAGATTCAAATATCTCACTGTCCTTGAGTTGATTGCTAGGAATTGAAGTCCTCTTAGAATTAGATGACTCTGTTGAGGATAATCCCCTGACTTGACTCATTGGACTTTCAGGGGGAGTGGGGTGCCTTGTACTTGGGGCTCCATTCTGATTTGTTGGAGAGATTCCTTTCTCACTTGAGTTCTCCCTTTCAACATTTTCCTCATGCTGTGGTGAAGCATTATCTTCATCTTCTTGCAAGTCATAGTTAAGTGGGTCAAATACTTCCTGCAGAAGGGGGCTAAAACTATTTTTATTTCTGTTGTTAGGCTATCTGCTATTCTTAGCATTTCTAGCAGCATTTTTCCTCTGAACTGGTTGAAAAGCTTCTTTCTTCTCTGGCTGGTTTTCTTCTTGAGGAGGATGGGGGTGTTGAGGTCTGGATAGTCTTTAATGTAATGACCCTGTCTCATGTAGTGAAAGCATGCATTCGGCAGGTTCCTGTAAAGGACAATTTGAAGGTGTAGAATGTTACCTTCTGAGTCTTTAATAGGAATCATTGTCTTCAGCTCTACCTGCAGATCAACTTCTATTAGTAGCTGAGGGTCCCATTTGGGATTGATTCCATTTTTGGCTCTTTGACCTAAGACTCTGCCCACATTGGAGCCTATGTTTTTAAGCCAGGGAAAAAGCTCGACTGGTAGATCAGGGAAATATATCCAGACTGGGGCTTTGGTTGGTTTAGGACCTCTAGGGTTAAATCCAGGAAACCAGTTAAAGACTGAAAGGATAGCATTTTTTATTAGCCTTTGTCCTTGACTGATAATCTGAAGTGCAGAGCTAGGGTCATCACAGAAAAATAGATAATAGCTATTAGGTAGGTATTGGACATGAGAGACCTTGATGTCTCTGTTCGTCCAATTAACAACCATCCAATTTTTTAGGGCTTCCACCGAAGGTCTGGTTCCATGTAGGAGACCTATGACAACCCTTTCCAGTAGTTGTGAGTGCTAGAGCTCTAGTTCTTGCTTAGGGATAATGAATGCCTCTTCAATAGACATTCCTTGAGAAGGGTCAGCAGTGTTAACCTCAGCCTCCTCTTGAGGAATATCACAAGGAGTAGGGGAATGCTGGGCAGGGGTTGGTTCCCCTCCTATATTATTGTTTTCTTGCATCACTTTATTTACAGCATGACCAGAAAACAGAGGATAAAACTCAGTTGGGGGAGAAAGGGGGAAGATGACGACGGTTCATGCAGTCCATATGGCTCATGCAAAGGGGAAAGCACAGAGATGTCCCTTCACTCTCTCCCTCTCCCTCACACTTTTACTCCTCCTCTTCAAGAAACTCTTGTTTGGGTGCCAACCAAGAAAATTGAGTCCCGACTACTTTGAAAATAGGGAGAGGAAACCCTAGAGGTTAGCGATGGCGTAGCTTCATCATCTCTACGCCCGCCTACCACCCAGTGAGATGACCACGCCGGTCATCTCACCTGCCCTCAACCTCAACACAAGAACCCCCAACATCTGGACTTCGAGAGGCCTACCGCACCATACCCTAGTGCATCCTAGCTCTATGATTGCCCACATAGGTGGATTAAACGACTTCCACCTACTTGGAAACCCGCATTCAACCACTTGGGACCCTTTCAATGCGACGACGAGCACCTGCTGCATGAAACTCTAAGCAATCTCCAAGCTGCGAGGCAGGCAAGACAAGATGCCGAGTTCTTCACGCAGTCCCCCTTTGCCAACTCACCAGCAGGGATACATCCTAGGGCTCTTTAAAGCACTTCCATTGCATCCGCCTCTAGTGCTGCCGCGCTGAGTCTCAACCAGGAGGAAGCAGAGGCTATCATGCAGGAGGCGCTGGCAAAACTACAGACGGTAAGCCTCTGGTCATACTACTTGCTGTTCAAATTTGTAAAACTCAGAATGATCTAGAAATTTGAGCCCTCATAGATATGCTAGCAGGACCTCGGCCCACAGCCAAACTACTGAGAGGGTGGATAAGAAGTCAGTGGGGGTCAATAGGGGCGGACGTTGAGACCATCTAGGACCTACCCAAAAACCAATACGTCTTTGTTTTCAAGACCGCATACATGGGCTTTAGGGTGTTAAGATCAGGGTAGTGGCTTCTGCGTTCCTCCCCTCTTTGCCTGTTCAAATGGCACAAGGAGTATAACGCTGAGAGAGATGCCCTATCACACTTCCCAGTGTGGGTCGAGTTCCCTAACCTACCTCTGCACTTCCACAACCACTTGAAGGTGATAGGGTCGCAACTAGGTAAGGTACTAGGAGGATGCCCATGGGGAGATTACATCCCCTCCTGGCACCCGCAAGCCCTGATAGAGATCGATATCTTCGAGGACCTCCCTTCGGCAATGATCATCGCTATGGATGATGGAGAAGCTTTTGAACAACCTCTGTCTTACAAGTACTTACCGAACGCATACTTTCACTGTGGAACGAAGGGGCACTTCGTTCAAGACTGCCCGATCAAAAACTCTAAACCAGAGTCATCACCAAGAGATCAGGCAAAGAGTGTAAGCCATCAACAAGCACCCCAGACTGTCTCTCAGCAAAATAATTGAACCAATAGGCCAGCTGCAGAGAAACCCTCAAATGATAGAGCCAAGCCTAACCAGGCAAACAGATATTCCCTCTAGCCTCACTCCCAGAATGGGAGAGGTGGCAAACTCGATGGGGCAGGACTCAGAAGAGGAACTAGACACAGAGGCTAGGCTAAAAGAGCAAGTTAACAAAACGGACAAAGGAGTTGCCATTGACATCAACAAAGCATCGAGCAGCATGGAAACGAACAAGGACAATGTTGCCCCTCGACATGCAAGCTGTCCAGAAGTTGGACCTTCTCCGATGGAGGTACAAAAGGATAACAAGAGGAGTCACAACTCAGCAACCCAGCCCTCACCAAGGGCTTAGACAAAGAGCATAAAAGACAGAAAAAGTTTTAAATGAAGCTGCTGTTAAGTATGGAGCCTGATTTACCCTTGTAATTTTCTGTGCTAAAAGTGCACATTTGTAAGGCCCCCATTATGAGGAGAAGCCATCGTGCGTGAAGGAAAATCACTCACCGGAAACCAAAATTTTCACAGACAAGAATCAGGGGCAACTTTAAAGGCCTCGGGGGCGGAGGCCCCCGAGACCTTTTTTTCGCCGGAATATTATGGCCGGACGGCGGCCGGAAAAGTGGTCGAAAAACAACCGGTCGGTTGGCCGGTGGCCGGTAGTCAATGGCCGATGGCCGGTGGTCGGAAGTCAATGGTCGGTGGCCGGTAGTCGAAAGTCAATGGCCGATGGCCGGTGGCCGAATTCAAAAGCGGACTTGTGTGAGTGGCTGCTTTCCCGTGGACGTAGCCCACATTGGGTGAACCACGTATATCGTGTGTACTCTCTCTCTCTCTCTCTCTCTACTCTATAATCTCGTGTATATAAATCTGTCTCTCTCCATTAAGTAATCTACTCAATTATCTATTTAGCTACGTCTTATTTCCTAACAACTGGTATCAGAGCAAGGTTTGCTCGTAGCTAAATTATCTCAAGGAAAGGATTCCTTGAATTGAGTGGGAGTTATGGCGGAGGAAGGGAAGCTCAAGATTGAGAAGTTCAACGGCAAAAACTACCAACATTGGAAGATGCAGATTGAAGACTATCTCTACCAGAAGGACCTCTATTTGCCACTAGGCGGTCTTGCGAAGAAGCCCGCAACAATGGCAGATGAAGCATGGATTGTCCTTGATCGAAAGGCATTGGAAACAATCCGGTTAAGCTTGGCGTCAACGGTGGCCTTCAATGTTTCGGAGATGAAGACCACGGAGGACTTGATGAAGTCACTTGACGACTTCTACGAGAAACCATCGGCATCCAATAAGGTATTTCTTATGAAGCGCTTGTTCAATCTAAAGATGGCAGAGAATGGTTCAGTTGCAGAACACCTAAATGACTTTAACACAAACATAAGTCAACTTCGATCAGTGAAAATCAATTTCGATGACGAAGTGCGAGCTCTCCTTATACTATCATCTCTACCGGATAGTTGGGACAGCCTTGTGATGGCTGTAAGTAATTCTATCTGTGGCACAAATACTCTTAAGTTTGATGATGTTGTGGGTGTTCTTCTAAGCGAGGAAATGCGAAGGAGAAGCACAGGAGAATCATCAAGTGCTGCACTATTAGTGGAAACAAGAGGAAGGCCTAAGGAGAGGTTCAAAAACCAAAAGGGTCGTGATCGCTCAAGGCGGAGCAAGTCACGCACAAAGTCAGTTCTTGAATGTTGGAACTGCGGCAAGAAGGGCCACGTCAAGAAGGATTGCTGGTCCAAGAAGAAGAAGGAGACAAAGTCTCAAGACAACAAGCCAACATCGGAGGCCAATGTGGCAAGTAAAGTAGAGCAAGATGCTCTATTTCTCTCATTAGACAATGTGTCTAATTCCTGGATAGTAGATTCCGGGGCTTCATTCCATGCGACACCACACAAGCAACATTTCCAAGACTACACCAAAGGTAATTTTGGGTATGTATACTTGGGAGATGATGAAGCTTGTGAGATTGTCGGCAAAGGTACAGTTTCTGTCAAAACTGCTAACGGAAATGAATGGAAGCTTAAAGATGTTAGGCATGTTCCTTCTCTTCGCAAAAATTTGATCTCTACAGGACAATTGGACGATGAAGGTCACAACATTGCATTCGGAAACAAACGGTGGAAGATCTCAAAGGGATCTTTGGTGGTTGCCAAGGGTGAAAAAGTCGGTACACTTTACTTGTGTACTGTTAGCACGCAACCTTCAGCTTGTGCAACAACTACAGAAGTTGACAGTGCGGTGTGGCACTACCGACTTGGGCATATGAGTGCCAAAGGAATGCAATCCTTCAAACAAAGAAGCTTCTACCAGGTTTGAAAGAAGTGGACTTAGAGTTCTGTGAAGATTGTGTTTATGGTAAACAAAAGAGGGTAAAATTTCAAAAATCAAGAAATGAAAGAAAAAATAAAAAACTTGAGTTGGTTCATTCTGATGTTTGGGGTCCTGCAAGTACACCATCACTTGCTGGCTCATTATACTATGCAACATTCATAGACGATGCGACTAGAAAAACATGGGTTTATGTCATGAAGAATAAATCCGATGTATTTTTCATATTTCAAAGGTGGAAAGCCTTTGTGGAGAATGAGACAGGTACCAAGGTTAAATGCCTCAGATCTGACAATGGAGGTGAATATTGCAGCCAAGCTTTTGAAAGCTTTTGTGCTAGCAATGGAATTCGGAGGCAAAGGAAAACCCCAAGGACACCTCAACAAAATGGGATTTCGGAAAGGATGAACAAGACAATCATGGAACGAGCACGAAGCATGCGGCTACATGCAGGCCTACCGCTTGAGCTTTGGGGGGAAGCTGTAAGTACGTCTGTGTACTTAATCAATCGGTCACCCTCAACAACATTGGATGGGGGAGTTCCAGAAGAGGCATGGATAGGTAAACCGGTGAATTATTCATTTCTCAAAGTGTTTGGGTGTGAGGCTTTCATGCACATAGATAGAAGCCTAAGATCAAAGTTAGATGCAAAGTCCAAAAAGTGTTTCTTCATTGGCTATGGAGAAGGAGACTTTGGGTATCGCCTATGGAATCCTGAAGATGGTAAAATCTTAAGGAGTAGGGATGTAATTTTTAACGAACAAAATATGTACAAAGATTACTTGGAAAGAAAACAAACAAAAGAAACAGGTGATGAGTACATGGAGCTTGAGGACGGTGAAGACTCAAGGACTGCAAACGGTGACAATGTGCAACAACGTCAACCAAATGAGGAGCCTCAACCTATTCCCCGAAGATCTACAAGAGCAAGTAGACCTCCAGAAAGGTTTGTTCCTTCCTTCAACCATCTCTTGATCTGAGATTCTGGAGAGCCGGAATCATATGAAGAAGCTATGCAACATGAATCCAAAGAAGAATGGACGAAGAGCATGCAAGTGGAGATGGACTCACTACATCGCAACCAAACATGGGAGTTGGTTGAGTTGCCTAAAGGTAAGCGGGCACTTCAAAACAAATGGGTGTACAAGCTAAAGGAAGAAGAAGGTGGGAAGAAAAGGTACAAGTCTAGGCTTGTGGTAAAAGGGTTTTCTCAAAAGAAAGGTATTGACTTCAATGAAATATTTTCTCCTGTTGTAAAAATGAACTCAATTAGGCTTGTCTTAAGCCTTGTGGCTGCTCATGATCTAAATCTCGAGCAAATGGATGTAAATACGGCATTCCCTCATGGTGACTTAGAGGAGGAAATCTACATGCTTCAACCAAAGGGGTATGAAGTAAAGGGTAAGGAGAAAATGGTTTGCAGATTAAAGAAGAGCTTGTATGGTTTAAAGCAAGCATCAAGACAATGGTACTTGAAGTTTGATCGATGGATGTTGGATCATGGATTCACAAGATGCAACTCGGATCACTGCGTCTACACGAAGAATTTGGGAGATGGGAAATTCATCATCCTAATGTTGTATGTTGATGACATGTTGATTGCAAGTGCTAACATGCAGGACATCAAAGACCTAAAAGAGGAGCTGTCCAAATCTTTTTCAATGAAAGATTTAGGTGCTGCAAAGAGGATACTTGGTATGAAAATATCAAGGGACAGGACGAAGAAGACAATAAAGCTATCTCAAGAAGATTACATCAAGAAGGTACTAGAAAGGTTTGCAATACAAAATGCAAAACCAGTTTCTACACCTTTGGCTGGTCATTTTAAACTAACGAAGGATATGTGTCCAAAGATGCAAGAGGAGATAGCCTATATGTCTAAAGTTCCATATGCTGCAGCGGTAGGTTCTCTAATGTATGCTATGGTCTGGACAAGGCCAGACATTGCACATGCAGTGGGAGTTGTGAGTAGGTTCATGGACAACCCAGGTAAAGAGCATTGGCAAGCTGTGAAGTGGATACTTAGGTATCTAAAAGGGACAACAACAAATGCTTTGTATTTTGGAGGAACTGATATTTTTCTAGAAGGGTATGCTGATGCAGATATGGCAGGTGACAAAGATACTCGAAGGAGCACTACTGGCTATGTGTTCACGGTTGAAGGCACAACAGTAAGCTGGGCTTCAAAGCTACAAAAAGTGGTTTCACTTTCTACCACGGAAGCAGAGTATGTATCAATGACGGAGGCAAGCAAAGAAATTCTGTGGCTCCACAGATTCTTAGAAGAGCTTGGATTCAAACAAGACAATTGTGTCTTGTACAGTGATAGCCAAAGCGCTATCCATCTTGCGAAGAACTCAGCCTTTCATTCAAGGACAAAGCACATTGAGGTGAGATATCACTTCATACGCAATCTTTTGGAAGAGGGACAACTAAAGCTAGGAAAGGTGCATACAAGCGAAAATCCTGCAGACATGTTTACAAAGGTGGTCAACAAGGAGAAGTTGAGCTTTTGCTCATCTTCAATCGGCATTCAAGGATAAGAAGCCAGAATGGAAAGCAGTCACAAGTTTGGTTTGGAGATCAGTCTCCAAGTGGGAGATTGTTAAGTATGGAGCCTGATTTACCCTTGTAATTTTCTGTGGTAAAAGCGCACATTTGTAAGGCCCCCATTATGAGGAGAAACCATCGTGCGTAAAGGAAAATCACTCATCGGAAACCAAAATTTTCACGGACAAGAATCAGGGGCAACTTTAAAGGCCTCGGGGGTGGAGGCCCCCGAGACCTTTTTTTCGCCGGAATATTATGGCCGGACGGCGGCCGGAACGTGGTCAGAAAACAACCGGTCGGTTGGCCGGTGGTCGGTAGTCAATGGCCGATGGCCGGTGGTCGGAAGTCAATGGCCGGTGGCCGGTAGTCGGAAGTCAATGGCCGGTGGCCGAATTCAAAAGCGGACTTGTCTTCTCAAGGGCGGCCACACATGGGCGGATTGGAGGGTCCGATTTGGACTTATTCGCACAAGGGCGGCTACACATGGTTGTCTCTCATAAGAGAGGGCAACCCTTTTGGCCTATAAAAGGAGGCCATTTCTACACACATTTCATAGTGTGAAGTTGATGCAACAAGGTGAGTGTGAGGTGGTGAGAGTGAAGCAAGGCGGGAGCTCCATTAAGGGTATAATCCCTTTGTAAACTACTTCTTGTTTTGAAGTACTAAAGCCATTGAGTGGCTGCTTTCCCGTGGACGTAGCCCACATTGGGTGAACCACGTATATCGTGTGTACTCTCTCTCTCTCTCTCTCTCTCTCTCTACTCTATAATCTCGTGTATATAAATCTGTCTCTCTCCATTAAGTAATCTACTCAATTATCTATTTAGCTACGTCTTATTTCCTAACATCTGCTCTCTTGGAATATAAAGGGGCTGACCGACCCCAACAAAGCTAAGAAGGTCAAAGCTTGGACTCATGACTATCCTTTTGACGTGATAGGACTACATGAAGTCAAAATTGCAGGGCAAGAGTTGGAGCAGAGGCTACAAATGATATCCAAGGAACGGTTGTGGGTTCACTCCTCGCACAGCAGAGGTTCAGGAGGAACTGCCTTGGGCATCCCTTTGAACTGGAAAATTAACCAAACACTGTCGACAATAGGTGAATATTGGGTTGCTCTTTTCATTGAGGCACCCATTAGATTCCTGTTGATCTCAATCTACGCAGGGGGCTCGGTTAAAGACATGACCAAATTGTGGAGTCAAATAGCACAACATAAGGGACATACCATCCTGATGGGGTACTTCAATATGGTAGAGTCTATGGGGGATAGATACCTCATGAAGGGCACGTAGTGGGGGGAACAGAGAAATAAGAATGGAGTAACCTGAAAGAACAGCTAGACCTTTGGGACATAGGATCACAAGGAGATTACACCTGGAAAAACTACTCAAGAGGGAGCCTTGCTCAAAAGGCTTGGCTTGATAGATGCTACATAAGTACCTCTCTAGCCAGACAGTTCAACAGGATCAAGCTGCCTCTAGAGCCACCTCCTGCGTGTGAGACCACTATCCGTTAATCATCACGATGGACAACAAATGCAATAAGATAAGGAACCATTGGTTCCACATAGACCCATCACTCTTTCGGTTAGAGGAGGTCCAGAATTGTATAAAAGCTATCTGGGTTCAAGCTTTCTCAAAGGGAAACACTCCATCCAAGGCTTGGAGTATGGCGATCAACAACACCCAACTCTCTCTGATCTCTTTTAGGGAAAAAGTGATAGAGATTCGAAGGAAAAGGAAGGATTCCATCTATGATGAACTTGTAGAACTCAAAACCTGTAGTAGTAAGGAGGACCAGGTAGTGTAGAACAAAATTACCACCCTTGGACACCAACTCAAGCTGGAAGAAAAAATCTCACTACAACACACCAAAGCCTTTTATAGAGAATGGTGGGTAGGGAAAATAGACAAACCATCCAAAGCCATGTTCAGAAGTCTCAAAAAGAAGCATCAGAGAAAAATGGTCCCAATGCTAGTTGGGACTAGAGGACTAGAGGGATAGCCACCTTAGAGGAGGAAAACCTGGAAGTGGCCAGAGAACACTACGCTCAGCTATTCAGCCCCCCAGAAGCTCAAGATGAGTTGGTCATCCCCTTGAGAAGTACAATTAGGAGAAGCAGGAACAGAGTTATCCCTCCTCATTTGAGCACTCAACTAGATTCAGAATTATCGTTGGGAGAAATTAAAAAGGCCATAGATGCTCTCAAATTAAAGAAAACACCAGGCATAGATGGCCTCCCTGTTGAGTTCTACCAAACGTTCAGAGATGGCCTAGCACCTATCCTACTCATGGTGTGGCAAGAAGCTGTGAAATTTGGAGCCTTGCCGACTCAACTCAATGCTGGGATCATCAAGCTGCTGCATAAAAAAGGCCCCAAGGAGATATTATCTAACTAGAGACCGTTGACTATGCTCAATGCAGCATACAAAATCCATCGCCCTCAGAATTGCCCCAACCCTAACTGAATGGTTATGCTCTGAGCAGAAAGGATTTATCAAAGGGTGTCGACTTCTGGAAGTAGTGATAGCTATGTGGGAAGGAATAGATTATGCTGAAGCAACTAGTGAAGACTACATCTTCATCAAGGTTGACTTTGACAAAGCATATGACAGGCTTGAATGGTCGTTCATTTTGGAAAGCTTAACTATGATGGGGTTTGGGCCCAGGAGGATGGTAAGGTTTGTGCAAACACTGCTCGGAAATGCCCAAGCCCGAGTAGCCATCAACAATGGATTGTCAGAACCGTTCCCCCTTAATCGATCGGTTAGGCAGGGATGTCCTCTTACCCCTCTGCTATTTGCCACTTCAGCTGACTCCCTAAATTGGTTAGTAAAAGCTCAAATGCAACAAGGCAACCTTAAAGGAATCAAGCTACCTAACGATAACCAGCAGTGATTATCTCAATTTGCTGACGACACTAATAGCCTGCTGAATAACAACAACACCTCTCTGAAAGCATTTAGGGAATGCCTCAACACATTCTGCACAGCCTCAAGGTCTAGAATCAATCACACCAAAACAGGGATCAGAGCCTCAAAGTCCCCACTTCCTAGGTGGGTGGAGGAGCAAGGATGCGCAATCATTCGGGATGGAGTGGTGTTCAGACTTCTAGGGAACCCCTTTGGGTTTGGGATAACAATGACTCAAAGGTGGCAGTAAGTAATGGACAAATTCCACAGCAAGCTCAACAGATGGACTGGTCTCCAAGCTAACCTAGCGGGTAGAACTGTAGTGATAAAACATTATCTAGCAAGTTATGTGCTCTTCTTTCTCTCATGCTGGAGACCACCTGACTGTCAATTAAAAGACCTAACCAGAATATGTAGAAATTTTTTGTGTTCTGGAGACCCCCATAAAAAAGGGCTTGCCAAAGTAAGCTGGGAAATCTGCTGTCTGCCTAAAGAACTAGGGGGACTCGGCCTCACTAATTTTGAACTGTGGGCACACAAACTAGCTGTAAAACTAATCCTTAGAGCAATGGAGAACCCGGGTGAAGCATGGTCCTCTCTAATGTTTTGTGATATTCACAAATTCCATTTTAAAGGGAATAAGGGAATCACCAACATTCCCTGGACTACGGTTTTTTTTGGACCCCTAGAAGTAGTAGCTAAGGGGTTAGAACTGCTCAAATATCTGTGGGCGGCTTGGAATAGGTACAGAAGCCTTATTAGAATCAACTGGGAGTCTAAATATAGTAGACAACTAATGGCTACTGAATCAATGTGGTGGTCCCTCCCCCCTATCCCCCAATTGAGCCAGAGGCAGCACAGGTTAGCTAAAAGACTCCAGGAGAAAGGGATTATCACTTGGAAAGATGTGTGGAACACAACTGAGTTCAGGTGGCAGAACGAAACTGATTTTCTGGTGAGGTACCAACTGCAACCGTGGGAACTCACCCTTATCCAGGCCAGGATAGCCATTTTCCCAAGAGTGATGCTCTTAGAGCTGCCTAACCATGCACCGAAGGCACTATGCTGGGTAGGAGGGAGGGCTCTCGCCAACCTCCAAACCGACCTCCAGCCCTAAAAGAGTCTTTACATGCCACCTTAAATAGAAAATGGAACCTGTTCCTCGATGAAAGGCAGTGGCTCTTTAAATTTAAAACGTTGTGGCATCAAGATACCCCGGCCAAACACTCGGTACTGCTTTGGCTGGTCATGCACAAAGAAGTGTGGACATGCCACAGAATGAGCCATGCAGGCATGGGGGATGGGCTATGCAAAAGACGTAATGGGAATGAAGAAGGTATTCCCCACCTCTTCATTAATTGTCCTGCCAACAAAGAAATACTGTCCCCTTTAGTAAGTGGGATAGGGTACACCCCCAACTGGAAATATTCCTCCTTGGAGACTTAATAGGGCTCTTCTCTATGGTATGGAATAGGACAAGAGGCTGTTTTTATGATGAGGCTTACTAGACTAAAAGCCTGAAAGTTGTATTTTCTCACTTTTCTGTGCAGGTAAATCAGCTAAAGCTCGAACAGTGTAGAATATACCAAGCTAACTATAAAGTGCTCATGGATTGTATGGGGTATTACAACAGTGCAAACATTATCAAGCAACATGAGATCTTACTCGATGGTTCGTACTCCCACCTACAGAAAATGATTGATGAGTGCAAAGCCGAAGGGGACAGACTAAGGCGGCAGCTTAACAATGGAGTAAGGCTAATCAACCACTTGCAGAATGTAATCAGATCCTTTCCTGGGGGACTTAGCGTGGGTGACACCCCGTGACTGTCTGCAGCTCACCTTTGTAACTAAAGTCAAATATAGCAGGTTGAAGCTAGCAACCCTGAGCCCACTTCAAGCCCCAGAGGGCCTTGTATTTTGTATCGGATGTAACATTTTGTCTCTTCTTAATATAATTCTCACGCCCTTTATGGAATTTTTTTAATAAAAAAATCGAGTCCTTGTTCGATCTCGCGTGGGCAGGTGCTGAACACCACAAGCATTGAGGTAACCAAGTCACCAAAAGCACTTTGGTGTTGCATAGTGCTCATCTACTAACTCTTTGCAACTCCCTAAATGCTCACTCCTCTGGCGTGGACAAGTTTTGAGCACTATCAACATTGTAGTCACCAAAAGCACTTTAGTGCCTCCATAGTTGTCTCTCCTGTGCAATGGCCCTTACGTCCCATCCCGTCTTTTCTTGCATTAAGTGAGATTCTTACTTTTTTCCGAATCCTTTCTAGTTGGTACCCCCTACTGCCTTAAAAATTTATATATTCACTACTTACATAGTGCAATGACACTACAAAGAGAAGAAAACCCTAAAGAGAAAATAAGCAAAGAAAAACACAAATGTATCAAGATGCACTCGACCATCTCTATTTATATAGACACAAAAACCTTTTGACTTTCCACTTCCGTGAGTCTTTTCATTTTATTCTTTTGCCATAAAGGGCGAGAGAATTTTACATTAAGTAGAGAACAAAATTACATTGCATCGATTTACATTCTGATGTAACCACCGAACTAATTGAGACTATTACAAAATTACTTTGGCTATTGTCAAAGACTTCATACAAATTCAAGTGTTTCCACCCACTGGTAACAACCTGTTGACTTCTTCACTTTCTTTAAGGACTGCCACCTAAGCTGCTACCCCCCCCCCCCCCCCCCCCCCCCCCCGAGAAAGCAAGTGAGTCATTAGTCTTATCCCATTGTTGAACTGCCTCTTCAGCTTCTCTCCATCAGCTTTGCATTCGTCAATCATCTTCTGCAGATGTGAATACGAGACGTCTAGCAGCACCTCTTGTTGTTTGTTTATATTCGCGCTATTGTAGTAGAACATGCAATCCATAAGCACTTTGTAGTTTGCTTGGTAAATTCCCAGTTTTAGTTGGTTGACCTACACAGAGAAATGGGAAAACTCCCCGACTTTTAGTATGGTAGGCCTCATCAAAAAAGAAATTGTTCCGTTCTTTCCAAATGATCCAGAAAAACTCTCCCCTGAACCTATTCCATACTACAAAGAAGAGAGCAACAGAGTCTCCCATTAGGAGTTTTTTTTAGCTGGGGGTGAAACCTAATCCACTAATCAATGGGGCACGAATATGTTTGTTTGCAGGACACTTAATGAACAAATGAGGTATGTCTTCTTCGCTATGGTTACATCTCTTGCAGCTCCATGCTCCCATGCCTATAGCCCTCATTATGTGGCCTGTTCAAACCGCTTTGTGCATGATCAGCCATAGCAGTACAAAGTGTGTGGCAGAGGTGTCAGGATGCCACAGGGTTTGAACTTAAAGTTCCACTGCTGTTTGTCCATAGATAAGCGCCACTTTTTGTTGAGAGTGACATGTAGGTGTTCTTTCAGAGCTGGGGGCGATTGGGGGGATTAGAAAGAGCACACCCTCCTGCCTAGTAAAGTGCCTTAGGTGAAGGGTCAGGCTATTTAGAGAGTGTCTGCTCCATCTCTTCTGGGAAAATGGCTGTTCTTGAGTTGATAAGGGTAAGTTCCCATGGTTGAAGCTGGAATTTGAAGAGAAGCTCCATATTGTTCTTCCATTTGTGCTCTGTTGCATGCCACACATCTCTCCAGGTGATGATGCCCATCTTATGAAGTCTTTTAGTTGTCCTTATTTGCCTCTAGTTGAGCTGGGGAACTGGGGGGAAAGACCACCGCATTGACTCGGCTACTCTGAGCTGCCAACTAAATTTTGACTCCTAATTGATTCATAGCATGTTTCTGTGTCGATTCTAGGTGTTCCAAAGTGATTTGAGTAGGTCTGACCCCTTTGCTTCCACTTCAAAGGGTCCAAAGAATATCGTGACCCAGGGTAGGTTAATGGTTCCCTACATCCCTCGGATATGGAACCTATGTAGGTCTCAAAATAAAAGTGAGGCCCACTCTTCCTCTGGTTGTTCCAAGGCTCTAAGAATGAGTTTTACAGCAAGCTTGTCTGCCCATAGATTTATGTTGTTGAGGCCCAGTCCCTCTTGCTCTTTAGGAAGACAACAGATTTCCCATTTTACTTTTGCTAATCCTTTCTTAAGGGGGTCACCTGACCAGAGAAAGTTATTCTGGTTACATCTTTTAGATGGACATCCGGGGGTCTCCAGCATGAGAGGAAGAAAAGTACATAACAGGAAATGTAATGTTTGATGACTACAATCCGACCGGCCAAGCTAGCTTGAAAACCCATCCATCTGTTCAATTTAGAGTAGAATTTTTCCATGACCCACTACCACCTTTGTGCCATTGATACTCTGAAGCCAAATGGAATCCCTAATAACCTGAATATAATGCCATCTTGAATGATGGAGCACCCATGCTCATCCACCCACCTTGGCAGAGGGGAATGAGAGGCTAGGCACTGATACCTGTTTTGGAGTGGTTAATCCTGGAGCCCGAGGCTGTACAGAAAACATTTAGGCATTCCTAAAAGGCTTTTAGGGAGCTGCCACCATTCTGCAGCAGCCCATTTGTGTCATCAGTGAATTGGGAGAGACACTGCTGCCTCCCATCTGGAAGCTTGATACCTCGGACGCTCCCTTGTTGGATTTCTTCTTTCACCAGCCAATTCAAAGAATTAGCTGAGGTGGCAAAAAGGAGAGGAGCCAGTGGGCATCCTTGTCTAACTGATCTGTTGAGTGAGAATGACCGATAGTCCATTTTTAGGAGCCACTCTAGCTTGGGAATTTCCCAGCAGCGTTTGAGTATACCTCACAACCCCATCATTATTGTCAATGGTCTCCAGTTGGAGATAATTTCCTTAGGGCCTTTTTTGTGTAGCAGTTTGATGATGCCTGTGTTGAGCTGTATTGGGATGGCCCCATGTTAAACAGACTCTTCCCAGACAATGCACATGATTTGTGCGATAACGTCTCTAAAGGTCTGATAAAACTCAGTCGGGAGGCCATCTATGCTCGGGGTCTTTTTAGGCTTGAGTGCATCAATGTCCCTTTTGATTTCCGCTATTGAGAGCTTCGAGTTGAGTTGGACACTAAGTGGGGTGGGGCTACTCTTTTCCTGCAGTTTTGTATGATTCCCCATGCGAGAGTAACTGTAATGCAAATGGACTATGAACTTTGAGAATAGTGGAATTAAGAGAATTAGAGTGAGCATTTTTGTGAGATTACTTTGAGAACATAGAGGGTGGAACTTAATTGATGGTAGAAACATGAACATAGTACTTAATTAACTTGGCATGAACAATAGTTTTGCAAGAGAGAGAGTATTATAGAATATGACAATAGTTGAGGACCAGATTTACTAGTCCCCCCTCCAAAAGGCATTAGTATTATAGATTCTCCCATCAAGAGAGACTTGTTACAATACAATCTTTGTGTTCCTTGTGACCTTGGTGATGGTATGAAGATGGAAAGATTCATGCATCACGAGTTTGACATGAACTTTGCAAAAAGGATTAACTATCCCAAGCCTCAGTCCCAAGGCCTCAAACACCTTCGAAGGTGGAGAGAGCTAGTGGGGAATGAGGGTAGGTAAGAGGAAGAAGAATCATCCATAGGAGAAAGAAATAATTCCTCACTTATCATCACTCTTCTTGCTTAGCATAGCATAATAGCATAGTATTGAAGATGAAGAAGATGGCAAGCTTAAGCATTGAGGCATGGCTCTTGGTTGGATTTGCATTCCATAGCCAAGAGTGTTGGTGTAGGCTCTCCACTTCTCAACAAGCTTGGAGAAGGAGATGCAACTCTTTCACTTTGCACTCCACACAATGAGAGAATGTGTGTGTGCATGTGTGGGAGAGTATATCCCCCTCTCATGCTTGGTCCACCTCTCTCTCTCTCTCTCTCTCTCTCTCTCTCTCTTATTATTTTGTTATTTCATTTGGACATGTGTCCTCGTTTTCCTCTTTGAGAGAAAGAACTTAGTTATTTATTTTTATGTGTCTAAATTCTCATTAATGGAGCCCTTTAAAACCTATCCAATAGCATTCAAGCACATCATGAGGGCCACATGTGGAGGATCATTTGAACATGTGTCTTTTATGATTATTAAGTCATTTGGTTGAATTGAATACTTCAATGACTTAATCAATCAAGCATGGAAACGTTGATGCCTCTTTAGAGTTTTCTTTGAATTGAATACTTCAAGAGCCTTAGTCATTTAAGCATGTGAGAAACACCTTAAGCTTTTGGGTAAGGCTCCCACTAACACTTAGCAAGCCAACAAACACCTCATGCTTGGGTAGGATTCCCACCTCAAGGTCAGCTCTATCTTAATAGAGGGGTGGAAAACTTTATGATTTTCGGTCTTTCATAGCTCCTACATATGATTTTTGATTTGAGCGGAGATTATAGATCTACAATTTACACACCGAGCTCTTTTCGTAGATATGTTACATGATATGGTTTTGTCCATTAGATTTTAAATTTCATTTTTGGGGGGAAAATTGAATTCAAATAAACTAGTTTGAATTTAAAAGTTTTCCTTTCATTGCTTTCTTAATACTAGATGTTTGACTCCCTTAAACTTCGAAATAAAGAGGCCCTCATCATAGACCCCATTCTCTTCCTATAGTAAGGAGTATTCTAGAAAGAAAGGCTTCTTTGATGCATTAGATTTGATGTCAAAAGTATGGACAAAGCAAACCATGATGATCTCAATGGTGCAAGGTGGCGTTCTTTGTTGGAAGGTAAGCTCAAACTCTATCAAGAAGTTTTTGCTAGGATGTATCTAGTCACCCAATGAGTATATAGGAAAAAATAGAGATTTTGACTTTGGGACGGAAGAGCAAGGCGAAGCATCTTCCAAGCCGAGAAAAAATCATAGAATATTTGTCGTTGTAGTGAAAGGGTAGACAATATGAGGAGAGAGACACAAGACCTATAAAAATAGAGCTCAAAAGGAAGGTAAAGAACTTCTATTAGAAAAAATGTAGAAATTACAAACAAGGCTATGTGAAACAACAAAGCAAGTCACTAAGCCAGAGGCAAAGCTTGATAGGGAGGAACAAGATAACTAAATCCAGTAGGTGGCTCAGCCATGTCTTTTATTGAATTTGAAGGCTACAATTTTTGCTTAAGTAGTATTATTAAGAGTTTGTTAAGTCTCTCTCTACACTGCTATTCACGCCTCCCTCTATCACTCGTCTCTCTCTCTCTCTCTCTCTCTCTCTCTCTCTCAGTCTCAGTGCCTCAAGCGAGGCTTGAGTGACACAATGCAAATACACGAATATCTTGTTTTTTTTATTTTGCGTTTTGGGGGGGCGGGAGGGGGGGGGAGGATTAAGATGAGAAACTTAAGAGACACAATATAGGAAGTCGAATTACTAAGTGTGATAATACAAAAATAAAGCTTGCCCAAGTAGGACTTGACACATGTGTTTTTAATAAGAATCTCTGTAGATCCCTTAAAGAGGGAAAGGAAAGCAAAAGAGAAGGAAAAGGCAGTGGGTTCTTGGGAAAATCACCAAAATACCCCTCTAATTTGTGGAAATTCCCAAAATACCCCTCAAATTTTGAAAATTCTTGAAATACCCGAGTATCTATTTTGGTTGGATTGTCCAAGATATTCTAATCTTCCTTTATGACAATTGAGATCCATTTTGGAGTGCGTAGCACATAATTTGCCACAAATTACCTAGCAAAAAAGGGTCTCCCCAATCTTGGAAAATTAAAAAGCCTTTTTTTTTTTTCAAAATTCACATACGTGAGTGAAGATATATTAAGACAAGCAAAAAATATTCATCACAAGCTCTGCCCACAATCTAAGCCAGAGCTACCCAAGAGTCATAATGTAATCATCGACTAAAACATCAAGTGCACAATAAACCAGAGCATACACCATCCCATACGCTACGCAACAGGGGAGGCCATCCCGACAGCAAAAGCAGTCGTAAATACTAAACTCGATAGGGCGAGGCCCTAGGTCCCCATCACCAGGGTTACCAGAGTCGCCACCAGTGAGGAGCGGCCGCTGCCACCAGACTACTCACTGCCTCAAGGAATCCCACACCATACCATAGTTGCAAAAATGAACCTCCAAAAAGAAACCGAGCCGACTAGAAGGACAAACCAGAACTGCCAGATGAAAAAGCCCACTTGCCTCCTAAGAAGAACCCCCTCCTCGACCATCATCACGACGCCAGGAACAAACCGCATGCATGGTATCCAATTCAGCCGGACCAGAGAGACTTGCCAACCAATCGCAACCATAGACCACCAACTCCTCCTCCATCCACCACACTATCCAGAGTGCTGCAGACACATCATCCCACACACCTAGAGCCACATAAATCCCATGCCTCCAAGACCAACCATGTTCCAAAGCTAACCCCCCGAAGTTGCACTGTTGAGAACAACGAACCTGCCAATCCCCAGATCCTTCACACCAACCAACAAGAAGACATGTTGAGCAATTGGCCCTCACAATGAGGGTGGGTAGCCGCCAAGCCCTTCCCCAAAAAAACATGCCATGTGTCGTCCCCCTACAAACACCCAAGGAAGGAGAGGACAACCAGGGACTCCATCCCAGGAGCCTTCCTACCCCCAAACCGAGCCACCCCTCCTGGCGGCCTCCGAAGCTACAGCACCTTTGAAACTCCCACCTCGTGAAGCTCCAGATCTCTAGACAAGCCACCCTACAGGGCCCCCAATCCATGGTGCAAATACTGCAGCTATCAATAGCTTGCGAGCAAGAAGCCTCAGGGTTTTCATCACTCAGAGACGCAACGCAGGAAAGGTGTATAGTTAGCCTTTCAAAAGATCCCTTTTTGTTTTTTTTGCAAAACTCATAATTGTGAGTGATTGTATTATAAAGCCTTTCAAAAGATCTTAAATGCATAAGGGAAAGGTGAGTTTACGAAATGAAAAGAATTCCCCCATGAGACCACCAAGGTGTCTCGACCCGTTGCAAAAAAAAGAGTCAAATGATAGAGCTAAACCTAGACAGTCTAATAGATATGCACTACTAGCCTCACTTTGAGAATGGGAAGACTCTGAGGTGGCAGATTCTATTGGGCAGAAGTCCAAGGAGGATGATGACATAGAATCCCATCTGGAAGATCAAGTGAACAAGGTAGACAAAGCCACCGCCATAGATCTTAACAAAACCTCCAGCAATAATGAGCACAACAAAGAGAACATTGCCCCTAGCCAAGTAGGCAACCCCAAGGTAGGCCCCTCACCCATGGACGTACACAAAGATAACAAATGGAGCCATAACTCAGTAACTCAGCCCTCACCTAGGGCTCAGATCAAAAATCACAAAGACAGAAGAAGCAACAAATGAAGTTGATCTCTTGGAACATAAAGGGGTTGTCAGACCCTAATAAAGCTAAGAAGATTAAAGCATGGATACAGAACTACCCTATTGAAGTCATAGGCCTCAAGGAAATCAAAATAGCAGGACAGGAGCTCGCTCACAGACTGCAATTGATATCCAAGGAACATCAGTGGTTCCACTCAACTCACAATAGAGGATCGGGAGGAACAGCCATGGGGCTCCCTCCGAGCTAGAAGATTAATCACAAAGAGAGAGAGAGAGAGAGAGAGAGAGAGAGAGAGAGAGAGAGAGAGAGAGAGAGAGAGAGAGAGAGAGATGCAACAATCCATGCAAGGCCATCTTCCCCCCCCCCCCGTCGTCATCAGGAGAGTACTGGGTAGCACTAGACATAGAGGCCCCTATCAGCTGCCTGATGGTGTCCATTTATGCAGGAGACTCTGTCAAAGACCGAACCAAGTTGTGGAGTCAGCTCGCTCAGCTCAAGGGCCAGATCATCCTATTTGGAGATTTCAACATGGTTGAGTCCATGGAGGATCGATACCTAATGAAAGGGAAAACAGTGGCAGGTATAGAACAACAAGAATGGAGGAACCTCAAGGAGCAACTAGATTTATGGGATATAGGCACGTGGTGAATTCAGCTAGCAAAACTACTCTAAAGGAATGCTTGCTCGAAAGGCTAGACTAGATAGATGCTACTTAAGCATGCCTCTGCCACTAAGCAATACAATAGAGTTAAAGCAGCACCCAGACTCACCTCCTGCGCTTCTGATCACTACCCCTTGGACTTTGGATGATAAATGAAACAAGATTTCAAATCATTGGTTTCATGTTACCATATACATGTGGTAGTGATATGTGTGAACACACTAGGATCACCAGGGCATTTTTTCCCTCTTTAGGAGGTTTCTTCCCTGTGCATTTTATATACGCCCATCACTCTAGGGCTATCTATCTTTTCATTGCACACTAAGTAACACACTCTCAGATGTGTGTCTTGAGCTTCCTTTGTCTTCTCCAAGCTGTGTGCGTTTCTCTGCAATCCTACGAGCAAAAATCCTACGAGCCATCAAAAGTATTATGCTAAATTAGCAAAAAGATACTATGGTCCTTTTCAAATCTTGAAGCCAATCAATGACATGGCTTATCAACTCAAGTTGCCCAACCATTGGCTCATACACAATGCTTTTCATGTGAGCCTACTTAAACCCTACAAAGGAGAGCCACCAATAGAACCAATTATTGAAGACCCTCCAGAAATCAAAGACCAAGAAGAGGTGCTACAACCCGAAGCTATCCTTCGGCATGAAGACAAGGTACTATGGCATGGTAAGATTATCTGACAGTATCTTATGAAGTTCAAAAATTGTCCATTTGAAGATGCTAGATGGATGCAAGGAATACAGCTGAAGGACAGTATGAACCTTGTCAATGCTTACAATGTTGCACTAGAGTAAGCAAATGTAAATGCTTTCTAAATGAACAATGTTTTTGTCTTATAAGACTAATCCTCTGTTGTGCATAAATTTAAATAGTATGCATGTTTAGAATCATGTTTGTGATGACGACATCACTCAAACACCAAGTAGAATTTATCAGTCTACTTTGGGAGTATGATATGGACTAAAGAGCAGACATGCTTGCGGGTGGTAGCTACGTCTCCCAATCACCAAATGGACTAGTCATCCACTCTGGAATGATGTCGCAAGGTGAAAAGGGATCCTCTACCCACTAAGAAACGTAAATTAATGACTAAGACTTTATCTCTTCTACCTCATAGTCGAGGACGACTATGATTTCAAGAGAGAGTTAATATCATAAAATCTAATATCTAACCAACCCAAATGATTTTCTCATATTAAGTTGATCATTTAATGTGGGAAAATAAACGAGAACAAGGGTTAGAATATAGACATGTGCTTATGGATCCGTCTCAACACGGGGCCAAGGTTAAAAGGGGTCCAAATGAGAGATGGTATGTTAAAGATCAATGCTAGCGAATAGTGTATCCTTTGACCACTCTTACACACCCACCATTCTTGCACACATGGTGTGCATCTATTTGTGAAAATGTTAATCGCCTCCATAATCTCATGGCAAATAAAGAGGCCCTCCTAGACCCCATCCTCTTCTTAATAAGTTTAGAGATTCATATGAACATAAGGAGGAACATATTTAGGTATCAATTATATAATTGAAATGTTGAGTAGTTCAATATCATGCTTGTGTCCTCTTTTACTTGCATGCAAGCTTGGAAGATCACTCCAACCCACCACATGTATGTCAAGATGCCCCAATTGGAGTGAAGGGAGAAGAGGACAATACTTCTTATAGTTGCATGTAAGCTTGGAAGATCACTCCAAACCACCACAGGTATGCCAAGATGCCCAATTGGAGTGAAGGGAGAATATGACAATACCAAGACGTTCACTAGTCTTAGTTTAACAAGGAGAGGCAATTGAGAGCACAAGTGGACATAGAAATGTCGAGAAGGGAGAGTGTACATGATATTAAGAGTGCACAAGTGCCTCAAATCACCCTAACCACCTATGTTCTTTCCACTCTTTCAATTGGAGACCTGCATTATGTGCTTTTGAGCAATGTAGGAAGATGATGTCATTATTGATCAGACTATGGACAAGTACTTTGTGCTAGATCCCATCACAAAATGCAAGTTTGTTAGTCTGTTTCATGCTCTTGAAATGATATACAATGATGGAACCAACTATAAAGCCACACTCCCAAGTGAAGAGGAGTTTCATGCACTACAGAAATCATGGGAATCTTACACATGGAAAGCGTTCATGCCTCAACATCCTTTGTGTCAGCTATCAGTGATGTGTCAATCTACATATGGAAGGAGGCATTAGTTGAGGTAGACAAAAATCACAAGATACTATTCTCTCCCCCCTTCCCCTTGTAGATTTTAGGAGGGTAGATTAGAGAAGCATTCATGGCATTGGCATGACAAAGTGACTTTTGAATACACAGTGAGAGTAGAGTAGAATGTAAACACAAAACTAGATTGATAAATTGAACTCAAAGTGTGTACAAAAAGCTCAGTATATCGGGCTAGTGTAGGCATCTCATCTAGCATCATGCATGACATCACATAGAGGTCCCAAATCATCCCAAGCAGCTTGAAAACTCATGGGTGACCTTTCAAGGTCACTTAATTATCTCTATGTGAGTCCACACCCTCTAGTAATGACCCCCATGGGTACCCACACCACTTCGGTGTCTTTGCCATATGCTACCACATGGTTCTATGCCACCTATGCATCCTAGAAGACAAGAGGTGTTACACACAAGACTAGGATAAATACCAAAACCCTTACAAGCCTGCCTTGGGGTTTAGACTATGAAAACTGACAACTCTGACACACTCCAATTGAGGAGCAAAAGAACATCTCTAGGAGACCATCCCCACTTTAAGACACAAACCATCTCTAATCCAAGAGACATTGCAAGCCTCCCCTTGAACATATGTATAATGACTAAGATGAAGCTAATCCAAGCTATCTTCAAACAAATACAATGAGAGGTAAGGGCAAAAATTAAAAGCTAGAGAATGTCGCCATAGACTAGCAGGTTGTTTTGTCTTCTTCTTTATCTTGATCTCTGTCTTCTTCTACCAAACAAAGTGAGATTTTGGACCTCACATTGTTGCTGATGTTGCCTCTGTATTTCTTGAAGCACTTGGAAGGAGGATGACCCTTCTATCCACAAATATTGCAAGTCTTTGATGCTACACAATCTTTGGCGATGTGCCCTTCTTTGCGACACTTGAAACAAGTTGTATTTCTAGAACTAACTGGAAAAACTCCTTCCTCTGAAGGTAGAATTACTCCTCTACTTCTTCTTATTGAATAGTAAAGGGTTGATTAGATTCAGAAAATCTGGTGTTGGATCCTTTTCTTTGATGATGGTCAAAGCTAGATGCCAAGACTCCTAGAAGAATTGAAATTTTGTCCTCCTCTGGTACTCATCAACCAGCTGTGTTGTCATGCTTTTAAAGAAAATGCCAAAGCTTGAAACATCTTTGTAGGTTCCATTTTTTATTTATATGGATCTTTCTTTAAGCTCACTTTTTTTAATTTTTTGTAGCTCCAAAATTTGTTCCTAGTGCCTCCCATGCAGCTCCTGAAGTTTCACAATCATCGCTAAAGTGTACAAAATTGTCACTTGCTACATGATGATTCAATTGACTCCTGAGTGAATGCAAATTTTCTACAACGCCAATGTATTATGGCTTGGGAGAAATTTGGTGGGTCATGCTTCATACATTACACCACCCATATTTCTCCCAACTACCAGACCATGTTCTTCGTTGAAAGAGGAAACCACACTCACATGAACATGCTTGAGCCTATCCCCTTGTTAGTGATACACACTATTGTAGCCATTTGGCTTAGCTCCCACTCCCTTCGATGCAAGACAAGGCGTTGGGGCAATGGAGAACAGTCAGATCGATTGTGCACACTTTACTCACTACAAGTTTGAGAGTTTGAGTACCACACACTACTAGAGTTATTAGCTTTTGGTCACATCCAAACTTTCTTCTCTCACATTTTTATCCATGGCTTAGACCTACACACTTTCCTCTCCCAGGCACAATGCGGGCTCTCCATTCCGACTCTCATCACCACAATTTTGGAGCATCGAGAGTCACTCATTATCCATACACATACTACATCACATGTAACTTTGGTCCCATAGGTCATATTTGACCTTCGAGGATGATAATAAAATCTATCTATCTATCTATCTATCTATATATATATATTATATATATATATATATATATATATATATATATATATATAGAGAGAGAGAGAGAGAGAGAGAGAGAGAGAGAGAGAGAGAGAGAGAGAGAGAGAGAGAGAGAGAGAGAGAGAGAGAGATTCTATTATCGCTTTTGGAGGTCAAATATGACCTATGGGACCAAAGTTGCATCTAGTATGTGTGCAACTAAGGAATGATTCTTGATGCTCCAAAATTATGGTGATGAGAGTTGCAATGGAGAGCCCACACTGTGGTTGGGAGACAAAAGTGTGTAGGTCTAAGTCATGGCTAAAATTGTGAGGGAAGGTAGTTCGGATGTGACCAAAGCTGAGTAGTCTAGTAGTGTGTGGAACTCAAACTCTTGAGCTTGCAATGGGCATAATGTGCACAATTGTCCATTGGCCAACACCTTGTCTCGCATAGAAGGGAGTGGGAGCTAAGCCGAATGGTTGCGATAGTACGTATCTCTAACAAGGTTATAGGCGCAAGCATGTAAGAGTGAGTACAATTTCCTCTTTCAACAAAGAACATGGTTTTGTAGTTGGGGGAAATATGGGTGGTGTAATGTATGAAGGGTGACCCACCAGATTACTTCCAAGCCATAATACATTAGCGTTGTTGAAAATCTTCTCACTTAAGAGTCTATGGAGGCATCATGTAGCAAGTGTAATGCATCCCATCTCCTAATACAATGGATTTGACTCTTCTCCATTGCTCCAACACCTTGTCTTGCATCGAAGGGAGTGGGAGCTAAGTTGAATGGCTACGATAGTTCATATCACTGATAAGGGATAGGCTTAAGCATATAAGGGTGAGTAAGTTTTTGTTTTTCAATGAAGAACATGGTTTGATAGTTGGGAGAAATATGGGTGGTGTAATGTGTCAAGCATGACCCACCAGATTCCTCTCGAGCCTTAATACATTGGTGTTGTAGAGAAGCTTCATTTACTTGGGAGTCGATTGAGGCATCATGTAGCAAGTATCATGCATCCCATCCCCCAAACAACTTCTTTACATCTTAATTCCATCCCGTGCTCAAGATCTTGCTTTTATGCATTTTTTGAACTTTTTTGTTGGCTTCCCATGCAATTGTAGGAACTCGATGTGAGGGGATTTGATGCATTTTTATCATGTACTCCACAACCATTTCCATGCCCATAAAATCAATTGAAAGAGATCTCGACTCAGGAAGTAGGAGCATATATGGTGTTTGTATCTTAACTTGGAGAAATTTTGTATGAAAATGATTTTGGACATTCTCAAACTCTTTCCAAAGAGACTTTGAGATGCTCCCGTTCACCCTTCAACTCCTTAAAGAAGAACCGGTGTCACCAATGTGTCAAAAAGGTACTTCTTGAGAAATCATATATCAGCAGCCATGGTTTTTGCAATCCCCTCATCATAAACGGGCAACACACTTCCATAACAAAAGTAAAAGACAAGTCTCACAATTCACATGTAAGCAATACAGAACCTACATCATAGAAACACAAGAAATCTCAAATTGTTGTTTGAATCATTGTCCATAATCCCCAAATATTGGGCAATGATACCAAAAAGTGACAAAATAGCATAAAAGTATGATGGAAACACAAAATAGAGGGGAAAATGAAGTGTAAGGTGGACTCTCACTAGTCATTAAAGGGGTTGACACGTGAAGGCATGTCACCCACATCATCAACATCAAGAGAGGTGGAGCCCCCCTCTCTGCTTTGCTGTTTAGGGAAAAATAATGGTTTCACATAATCTGAAATTAACGTGTCATCCCTATCGACTGCTTCACACACCCGCCATGTGCCTAAGCATGCTACCAATACGGGTGTTGTTCCACATCCCAACTCCAAACAAAGATCTCCAGGCCTACAAAGAAGCTCCACAAAACATGCAATAAAAGAATGACTTCGTTGCTACCACGCCATGGCTCCCCTAATGATTATCTCGCTAGAGAAGACTCTGGAAGATGATGCATCATGTAAGATTCCAAAGGCTGCATGCCAAGTCGATTGAATAGTGGGGTGATCTCAACCACAAAGCAAGGTGGTTTGCATGCCAACCCTATGCACCATAAGTAAGAGAGAACAATGACACTAGACCACAACATAGACAATTAAAACAATAACATTAATAATATACACCAAATTGAGAAACAAACAAGTTAATATTTAGAAGATCATTACCTCAATCCGACCACCAAAGCTATTACCATACCCATAAGCAAGTGATAGCTCACCATGCTCTCGGTCCATGTTTTCATCCACCCTAGTCTCAACAAACACCTCCTTTCCCTTGTAAGAAGTACTTGTAGCTTAGAAAGGGCAGAAGAACACAATATTACGAGTATGTAAAACAGATAATCTATAGAAAAAGAGAGTTTAAAGCTCTTGAACAAATTATGTTTGAGACTGTTTTGAGTTACCATTTACCAATATCACCTCATCCGCTCTAGGAGGGAGAGGCACATCGATGGATGTGCCACCAACTCTCATAGTATTGTGAAACTCTCTAACTCTCTCTCTCTCTCTCTCTCTCTCTCTCTCTCTCTCACACACACACACACACACACACACACACACACACACACACACCAATACATGCCCAAAAGCCATGTCTATCCACCATAGACATGTCTCCATCTCCCAAGTAGTGAGTTTATGCATGGAAGGGGAGTACATGCATTCTTCTCCAGCAGATAGTTGTGCCCACTTCTTAGCTAAGAATGGGATCCCTGGAAGAAATCCTTTTCCAACCAAGGATAATGGAAATCTAAAACAAACAACAAAATAAAATCACTACAACCTTTGCAATTATGAAAAGATTGAAATAAAAGTATGATGAGCTTGACCTATAGGCTAGCTGTTGAGATGCCATGTGTGTACTGTGTCCACTTTCTTCAAAGCTTGCTTGTCAACATGTCTTAGCTTCAAGAGAGGTTTCCAAAGGATAAAGACAGGGTCGTGCTTCAAACTTGAGCTCCTCAAAGTAAGAGGCAAGAGAGAATTCACGAGGCAACAAAATACCACCAGCAATGTTGGTAAAGTCCTCCATAAACTTTGTGGCTCTATCAAAAATCCTTTGCAGAAGGCCATCTCTACAAATCCAACTACATAACAAGGAATATGAGAAAAAACTAAAATAATTACAAAAAACTAGCTATTCTACATCGAAGATTCTTGAAAGTCAAAAGAAACTTTACTTACATACGATACACATGATCTGCTTTCTTTAAACCATAAGATGCTCTAGTAATCTTGTCTGCCTCAAACAAGGAAACCCATAACATTTTGAACAAGACATGAGCATCATGCATAGCAATCAAGTTTAGTTTCTCAAGTGTAGCCCAACTATTAAAACCCCACTTGAGTGCAAGAACTCAAACCATCCAATCTGGTCCAAGATTGGGATCAACAATATTTAGCAATTGCAGTTTGTGAGCAACGAATAAAAAATCAAGTTTGAACAACTATTACACTATGTGCAAAACACCTAAACAAAAATAATGCAACCACCTTCCCAATGCGCTCTCAATATTTGAGTGCTAAATCATTCGGTATCTTCTCCTCCTCTTTTATAAGTTCTTCATTTGGCATTGTGTGCCTAGCTTGCTCTATTCTTTGGCTCAATTCCTTGGACATTTGAAACTTCAACACATACTTAAAAATATATAATTTGCAAAAAGAATAAGCACATACTGTTTGGCTCAATTACTTGGACACTTTATCCTTCAACACACAATTAAAAATATATAATTTTCACAAGAAATAAACATGAGATAGTTCTAAAAAAGCAAGCCAAAGACACTTACATCATATAAGAGCTTGCTCAAGTATCAATGAGTAAATGGATACCAAGGCTTCACACCGTTCGAGTATTTCTTACAGACTGCAACCATTAGGCAAAATTTGGACTCACAAAGGGGCCCTTTAAGGAGTTTGACTTTACCTCTCTCTACCAAAACGGGCGCATGGATAAATTTTTGCAAACAAACTCCAAAGTTGGCAGAGGTTTGACAGTCAAAATTTCCTCTTCAAGCTCTATCTATTGATATATAGCACGCCATGAGATTCCTCATATTTTAGAAGATTCTTTTTTTGATTCACCTATGATGTGACAACTCTGTCGGAACCTAAGTGAATCAAAAAAAGAATCTTCTAAAATATGAGGAATCTCATGGCGTGCTATATATCAGTAGATAGAGCTTGAAGAGGACATTCTAACTGTCAAACCTCCACCAACTTTGGAGTTTGTCTGCAAAAATTTATCCATGCGCCCGTTTTGGTAGAGAGAGGCAAAGTCAAACTCTTTAAAGGGCCCCTTTGTGAGTCCAAATTTTGTCTAATGCCAATCAACTTTTGATATTTTTTTGGAATCCCCGTTACATAGGCTTCATGATCTGTTGCACAAATGTAGGAGCAGTTGACAAACTCATCCCTAAGATGAGTGACTACAAGAGCATGTGTGTTCATTCTATTCCAAGTTCATATACAATACATACAAAGTCAGAAACATAAAAACATTTTCTACTAAAATATATAGAAAGTCATAAAACTTACAAATTCATTCTTTGCAAGCTACTAAGAAGATCTATCTATGGAACTCGTGTAGGATCAATAACTGTACAAAGAACACTACAATGTTTCTCTTGATTAGTGGAGAATCCATCTTTAATAGTAGCCATCCAAGCGACCGTTCTGAGATTACCCTCCCAAACGTAGAACATTTATTATAGAGAACTTGAAGATTTGGTCTTGGGTGACAAAATTGTGGCTATCGATGCTAATGCATGTAGAAACACTATGCGGTGCAACAGGTGGTTCTTGAGTAGTGTTCTCAAGGGTTGTCGATGGCAAAGTATCATGTTTTTTACTCTCTTGAAGAGAAAATCCTATATCAATTGAGCTCGTTCTTTGATAGTGCTATACGCACTTATCCAAACCATTGTGTTGGAAATGGTGGGCAATGTTGTGGGTGAAGTCCTTGGTACTCGGTGAAATTTCAATGGTTGGGCCTTCATTTGTGATTTTTGAATAGTTGGTGTCCTGTGGTTAGCTTGATATTCTTGCCAAGGTGTCTATACCCATTTTGTCATCTGTGATTGCAATTTTCATTGTTGATATGGAGAGAATGGTACTACAGTAGGCTTCCTCATAGTGTGCAACAATTTTTTAGGCACCTAAATTGTTAAGAATTGGTAGCAATTTGGGTATTGGATACCCAAAATTTCCCGGTTCCTTGCATGCATGTTTTGTGCGGATGAACTTGGTAATGCGTTGTGGGTATTGGTCTCACGTTTCCCTGGTTATTTGGTGGTGTCAGAGATTCAAGAGTGTCATTCCACTCTTCTTGACTATAAGAAACTATACTCTTAGTTTTCCACCCTTGATGGTTAATTCAAGAACCTTGTCATCCCAATCTTGAACAGCTTTGTAGGTGCGCATCCAAGGAACTCCTAGCACAATATCTTCATTCAGATGCTTTCCTAGAATACAGATAAAGGTATGTTGGCATACAAATTCATGGACAAAAATATTAAGATTGATTGGACTCAATGTTGGTGTTAGCTCTTTATGGCAGCCTCAGTGACTTGTGCTCAGTAATGTTCCAGCGGTTGGGTTGTTTCTTTTTTGTACGTTGTGTAGTTGATCGCATTGAGTCATGCACCTATATCAGTTAGTACTTTGACTTTGAACCCATCCTTTAGTGTCATTGCTATGTGCATGTCCAATCCATGGACTACCATTCATCATTGGTATCTATCTCATCGTCTGATGGGGGTTGAATTTGAAGGGTATTGAGGGGTAGAACTTGAGGGATTGGTTGCCTTGTTGCTTTCTGCTTCAGAACTTGAATATGCACTTCTTCTTGGACTTCTTCAATCACCTATTGCCTTTTAAGCTTTTGTTCCTTTGCTACAAGAATTATTTGCAAAAGGTCATTAGTCAAAGGTAGATGATATTTACAAAGATGACATCCACTAATCCAGTTTACCATGATCTCTCCATCTAAGGATGCTACTTTGACAACACCACTTGGTAAAACATCCTGTGCGCTCCTTGCCGCACTGTCGAAGCAAGGGACTTGCCAATACACCGTATGCGAGCCACAAACGGCTCCAAGCACACAACAAGCCTAAACTAGCAAGCTCAAGAAAACAAAGGGTGTGTCACTCACCGCTCTACGCTCGCCTTCGTGGTGGATTCCTCGCCGCGATGAAGAAGAAGCTGCAGTCGTGCCGTGCTCAACCGCTTCGCCGCCGTCGTGCCTTCGTAATGCTCGATCGCACACACACTCTCCCTCTCTCTCTCTCTCACACACACACACACAAGGAGGTGAAGAAGAAGAAGATGGAGATGGAGCAAGAGCACTCTTCAATTGCACAAATGAGAGAATGAGTAAAAATTAGGTTTAGTTGGCTTTTATAGGAGCTCACCCCATTCACACTTGGGCGCCCATGCTTAACCAACTAATCCCTTGAATGTCCAAGTTAAAGTGCGCCTCTCATCGGCGATCACTCTACCTTTCCCTATTGGACCGACAAGCCCGGTACCTGACTCTACCAAATACATAATACGCGTCCATCGTAGGTGATGGGTGTCCGTGAGCCGTGAGGGTTAAAATGCCCCCCTTCCTGATGTAGATTCCGTCCTCGGAAGCTATTGAGTTGAAGCTGGTTCGTCGAGGTGGAAGAGCATTTGAGATGAATGTCCTTAGCCTTCTTCAGTCACTGCAAAATCAAACAACATTGGCACAGTAATTGCATTCTCTTAAAAAGCATATGCAGTTTTAGGTAGACACATTGATTGGTAAAAGAATTTCAAACAATTTGTTAGCAATGAACATTAAATTGCAATGTAATCAAATGCATAAACAGATGTAAAGGTAAAAAATTAAACAAGTCTGGGGTCACTAATTTGACGGTCGAAAGGCACTAGAGATCGAATATTAATACCATGGGTAAGCTTCTTAATTTTCTGTGGTCAATTAAGTTGTTTAATCGCGAGAGCCAAGTATTCATGTTCGAGGGCTGACTAGAGGCTATACCTAGAAGACTTTGTAGTTAAGCTACCATAAAAGGAATTTCTCATGAAATCATCGCCTGACTGATTACTTTTTCTTTGACCCCCCAAAGTCTTTTCACACTGATTCAATTTTGAAGTGGGTGCTTATTTTGTATGCCTTGGGTTTTTTGCTTTTCAAGGAAAAGCGCCCACATTGGGAACCTCTAGGGCTCTAGTACCATAGGCAATACATGTGAGTGAAGTACCAAATCAAGCTGAGATTTCTCTTCCAGCTTAAAATTTTACATTGTGGCACTTTGATTTTTTGCTTGTTCATTTTCAGCATTTAAATTTTGTAACTTTGGGGGGTCAAATAACATTGTTACACTCCCCAGGCTCATCACATTAGTAAACTCCCTTTATAATACTTAAGCTAAAGGTCAATAGGGTTAAGCCCACTAGAAAGCCCTAGTACATTTCATACAATGCTGCCTAAATCGGATTAAGAACCTAAGTAACCATTGTTTATTAGGAAGGCATTCCCCATGGTATTAAGAGAAGATTTCTAATACCTAGCTTGGTCAAACTAGCTTAGTCGGACTGCTTGATTTTTACACCTAAACAAGTGATTATGACAAAAGATTGCATTGAATTAAATGTTGGATACTAAGCCAATGCGCTGAATATTATGCTACCAATCACAATCAAAGCAGACAAACATGGATGCAAAAAAGATAAGGGCAATGCTAATGGACAAGAAACACCTGTTTGTGTTGATGGTCGCGCTTGATTTGAAGTGTGAACGAGAGAAAGGTTCCATGAAGGTCCAAATCCTATCAATAGCAACACGCTCCTGTACACACTAGAAAACAAAAGGACTACCTCCAGGAGGCACATTAGTGGGAAAAGAGATCTTTGCTAATCACTCAACTCTAAAACAGAAACACTCCTATCGTACTAATCTTACCTACCCTCCATCACTCAAGTGATGAGGATCAAAGGTGTTTCATGGCATAGGTTTCTGTTTCACTGTACCAGATGTGACATGTGTAGGTCTGAGTCAATGTTTTGATTTAATGTGCATACTCGTTTGCTAATTGCTCTTGCTCTTTTTTTTTTTTTTTGTGAGTATAAAGCTTTATATGTACATTCCCTAAGATTAGAATTGAGAGGTCAGGGAAAAAGGTTGAGAGGGAAACAAGTGAATGATGGATGTCCACAAACACTCCCCCCTTCCTTGGGTAGATCATACCGTTTGAAATGAGCTTGTCACCCTTTGAAACCAATTGTTCCAGTTGGTAATAGGTGAGGATTTTTGCCAGTAGTTTTCTATTACCCTAGGTGCCTTGTCAAGCTGCAAGGGTGGTAAGGTACTCTCCCAGGATCGAACTTGAAGTGGTTCATTAGGTGATTCTTGAACACTGGGAGGTGTGGATTCTTTTGTAGCTTCATGGAGGTCCACTACTATAGATGGAGGCTGTGTAGAAGCTTTTACCTCTATGGATGTATTACATGAGGAGCTAGAATCTTCATGGGACTCCCCCCTTCCTGAGCTAGGTGGAACAAATCGTTCTTTCTTTGGTACCCAAACTAGCTCGGGAGCGGGTGTGTAGCATTCTGTGATCTTTTTCTTTCCACGATCATTGATTCGTTTTGGAGCTACGGGATTGGGCTCACTTGGGTCAGGTGTTAGGTAAGAGCACAATCTACGTTTTGGCACCTAGATTTGATCATTTCTTTGATAGTAGCCTTGGGCTTCCAATAGTCGTTTAGGGATCCATCGCAACATTTTCTTACTTTTCTTGGAGCGAGTGGTATGTTTCTTACAAGGCTTCTGTTTTTTAGCACTAGCTATGGTCACTAAAGAAGCTTTAGGGACCCACTTGTATGTTTTCTTTGTTACAGTAGGATGAGTCTTGTCAGAAGCGATATGCATTGCTTGTAGCATATTTAAGGGTATATGCATTTCATCCCCCTCAGGTGTTACCCAGGTCGTCCCCCTATTTCCCCAAGTGTCTATGGTTGATGCTAGGTGGACCCAATCCACATTGTCTGATTCCGTCATACCCGGTAACACATCCATGTAAGGAGAATCTTGGCCAATGTCTGTATCCTTCTTACAAGTGTAACAATATTGTAGTGGGGCCGAGTGAACTGTGGTGTCAGAGCGATGATCAATAATGGTTTTACTCCCTAAGGGGTGTACCTTACCAGTCACCAAATCCACTCTAAGGACAGAGTTTTGGAATTGCAAATAGACATGATTTTTAGACCAATCGTGAACCATTTGTGCTTCCCTCATGAATGGTCGTCCTAAAATCATTTCATATGACATAAGGTGTTTAGAGAAATCCATTACAATGAACGTATGTCGTACCTTGTGTCCTAGAACTTTGATCTTAAGATCCTTGAGCATCCCCATAGGTTTGGCTATGGTACCATTTGCCATCTTTACCACAATGTTAGTAACACTGAGGCGGGGTTTTCCCATGGATTTCCAACAATCTTTTGTAACGATGCTAACTCCCGCACCACCATCAAGAATTCCCTTTATAGTTAATCCCTTGGTAGTGATGGGTAGGGTCGCATTAGACTCGTCGCCTTCAAAATACTGCCCTAATTCGTTAATGGGTACCTCGATCACAGACTCGTGTCCATCTAAGTCAAGTGATTGCACATGATTTTCCTCATCAATCATAATCGAGTCAGGCCTATTTGGTTGCGCAAACTGCGGTAATCCCGTTCGTAGCTCTCCGTTAAGGAATGCTCGAAGTGCAAGGAATAACTCAGGATCTCCATACAGCTTTGCTATGATCGTGGTTCGGACCTCAGAAGACATGAAGTCCACTAGTTTGGCAACATTCATTGGCGTTTTGCAGGGTGTAGGTCCTTGACTAGGAACTGGTGAGGATGGAATCTCATATTCCTCAATGGGATCAGGTATTCCTTCGTTAAACATCCTTTCCAACAAGAAGGGTGTATGCTCACTTTCTGATGTCCTGTCCTCACTCCCTTCTTGGATGATACTAGATATGGCTAACGGTCTATGGTTCATGTGGGGTGGATGAACTTGAGTGGGAAACACTGTGTCATGAATTTTGACCTGCATGGGTTCTGGTTCCAGTTTCCTTTGAGTCTCCTCCACTAAACCTCTTAGATGTTTCACCTGCTCAATCTCGTCTACTGGGTTTGGGTACGCCCCAATCTTCTTTTTACGATTCTTCCCTTTTTGCCCCTGCGGTTTATCTTGGGGGTCTTGGATTGGATTTGGAAACACTTGTGGTGTTTTCAGAGGCTCTTTATGGTTTTCTCTTATTCGGTTTTCATTTGGTTCCATGTTACGGTTTTCCTTGTCGGTCTTTCCCTTTGTGGTATTGGTTCTAGTCTCCATTGTCTCGACTGAATCTGAATCATCCTCGAGGTCATTCATATACACGGGGTCATCTCCTGTTCCTATGTTTGTTTTGGAACTTGGCTTTGAATTTTCCGTATTCTGCGACTTCTTCCTTCGTGTCTTCTTTTTCTTTGCTTGGATAACTGACGCGGTATCTCTCTCTTCGAGGATATGTCCTGGCCCTTGAAGCATGGACCGTGTAATCGCATAAGCGGGTGCGACGGGTGGTATTGGCGACGTCACACTAGCAATTTCGACCAAATTTAGGGGTGTGATTTTAGGCGCATTTGGGTTATAGGGGCATTGGGCAATCAAGTGATCTATGCCACAACGATTACATGTGAGTATTGGCATTGCAGACGTGCTCCCTTGATTCATTTGCATCTGTGCAGCATTCTTTTGCAGCCTAATAGGGCACTCCGCTACTCGATGTGGTCCACCACACTCGTAGCATTGAAGAGGTGGCCTCCTAGCCTGGGTGTTGATATTTTGACCTCTGGATGCGAGAGCAGCAGCTTGATAAACCGGCTTGACTTGTCCCCAACAATCTTCCATGTAGTATATAGGACACTCTTCCAGTGTATCAAGTCCGTAGGCAATACTAGTGTCTATTTCCTCCTCACAGCCATCTGCATAAGCATTTGATGGCTCGCAACCCACTTGGTTCATAGGGGCGACTCTTGGATGCGGGGGCTGCGGTCCTAGCACAGGAGGTGGTAGCGGTGTAGCTTGTACAACATTTTGAGATCTAGGGACCATGTGTTGCGGTAGTTGCTCAACAGGTGGAGTAGGCATCAATACAGGAGCTCGAGGCGCATCCGTCCAGGCTACAGGTGGTCTATTTGCCATCATACGTTTGATCATTAAACAATCCTTAGCTTGGTGACCATACCTACCACATGCGTTGCAAGTTCCATTAAATTTTACTCTAAACGTAGGGCACTCACTAGTGCTATGTGGACCTAAGCAAATGGAACACCATTGTTGCTCCCTTCTTGGATACATGTGACTATTTTGAGGGGGTCGATTATCCTTAAGAGACTCTTGGATTGCCTTGGTGAGGTCTGTCAAGAATGTCTCAAATACCTTTGGCTCATTGGAAATGGGCTTTGCAGTCATGGGTTCATCCTCAATGGCTTGTGAGCTAGTGGATCTCGTGTCAGTAGACACCCTCATGCCTGCTATCATCAAGTTGTCCTCTAATTGGATTGCATTGGCAGTGACATCTTCCCAGGTTGTGATACCTCTAATCACTAGTCCATTATAGATTCCTTCATTCCTCAACCCTCGAATGAATCGATCAAGCAGTTGGTTATTGTTGAAGCGCTCATTTACAGGGCAACGAGAGTTTAAGTGCTTTAGACGACTAATGAAGTCCCTTACTGACTCTCCTTCCTTACGTTCGGCCTTCTGTAGCTGAGATGCTACACCCCAAAGCACACCTTCTCGTATGTAATCCTTTAGAAACAACCTTCGAAGGGTAGGGTAGATTGTTTTCTCGTCCACCCTTAGGGTCCTATACCAATCTCCAGCCTTCCCACTTAATGTCAAGCTTAAGGCATTGCACTTATGTAGTTCGTTGCGTTCCCCTAAGGAATCACTTACTTGTTCAAACACTTCAATGTGTTTTCTAGCATCTTCGTCCCCATTGAATTTTTGCGTGAGTTTGGCAATTTGTACTGCCTTACTTCTAGGCTCTCTATCAGATGCGTGACGCATATTTTCCGCGATAGATCGACCTATGGTTTGAGCAAACGCTGCCAAGTCACCTATGTGAGGAGGCAGGGCCGGTGGAGGTACTCTTGGAATCATATGTGGGAGAGGAACGGGTGCCGGTCTTGGCATATGTGTAGATGATGCAGGATATGGAACATAACCGGGCATAGGTCCACTCGGATAAGAGCTAGGGAGCGGCACTCGAGGAGCATAAGCAAGTGGTACAATTGGAGGTGTGGGGGCCATGTGTACATAAGGGGCTAGAGGCACATACGGTCGAGGCCCCATATTAGGTACTACAACACTAGGTAGTGGCACTGCGCTAACCGTAGATGTCATCGGTACATTCTCTGTTAGGCTTATCCCTGGAGTGAGCACTGTGTTTTCCTTAATAGAGGGTTGAGCCAAGTTAGGGAAGCCAAAGTTTCCGCTCGGAGGCTCAGATTGCATAGAGACCCCAGGTGAAATGACGTAAGATGGGTCCATGGGGCTCATTAGAGGAGTCTCCATTTGTGATAGAGTAGGCTGTTGAGCCTTGCTCGTATCCAGAAATCTCATGGGGCCAGTTGAGAGTATATTTACCCCTCGGTTTTGCCTTTCTGATTGAATAATGCCATGGATAACATTACAGATCATTTTCTGTTGATCTTCGATGCTCGTGGCACTAGAGGTGGATTGTACAATCTCTATCCATCCTACATGGTAGGCGTGGCCAGAGTGTAGATCCGTCAACACCTCAGTGTGGAGGTCGTATGTCCAATGATCATTAATGAACCATCCTTCTAGAGTCGACGTGTTAACGGTTTCTTGTGAGGTAGAAGCAATGTTGCTCCCCGTGGTTTTACTTGTCACCAACGGTACTCTAGAGGGAACTTCTGAAGGAGGCAGCTCAACAGGGCCTTCTTGGTAAGAAGTTGGCAGGATATCCACATGGACACTCTTTGGGGGTGTGGGGTCCACGTGCGATGTGAAAGGAGAGTCCACTTCCCCACCCCCTTCGTGTGCTTCATTTGCATCAGGTTCCGAGCGAGTAGCTCTACCTAATGTTTCCATGAAACGGCTAAACATACTAGTACTAGGTTGTGGAGCTTCGGGAGGTGCATGGCCTTCTCTCTCAGTGTTTTGGGTAGGGTATGCTTCCATGATTTCTGAGTCGGAGGAGGAATCACTAGCGGCTATTTTAGGGTCTTGGGTGGTGCTACCTTGTGTCCCCGCTGAGGGTCTAGAGCTTATCGTGGATGGGTAATGGGTGTCCGTATGAACAGAGGCACTACCAATGTGATCGTGCTCTAACACTCGTCCAGAGCGTAAGTGCATGTGCTTTTGATACCCTAAGGTGTCAAAAAGCTGCTCTAGGAGGCCTTGTAACTAGTTTTTAGCGTGTTTTTTGTTTGTTTTTTTTGCTAGATTTTTTAGAGTCTTCTAGGGCGGTACACACCCGCACAGTTGGCTGCCTATGGGCTCTCACCGCTTGCGACCCTCTATCTTTTATACAAACCAACCCGTCCGTTTTAAGAGTCACGTTTTTTATTTTCGAAGAATTTCGCCGCCCGCTCACTCGCGTTTTTAATGATCCCGATCTATCTTTTATACAAACCAACCCGTCCGTTTTAAGAGTCACGTTTTTTATTTTCGAAGAATTTCGCCGCCCGCTCACTCGCGTTTTTATTTTCCGGTTTTTTTTTTTTTTTTGAAAATATTTTTTTTCCCAGAATATTTATTTATTTATTTTTTATGGAGAGAAAAAAAAACTTTTTAAATTTTTTTTCTTTTTGGTGCAGAAAATACAGAAATTGAAAACGCAGATATGCAAAAATTGCAGAAAACGCAGATATGCAGAAATTTCAGAAAACGCAGAAATTGAAAAAACGCAGAAATTGCAGAAAATGCAGAAATTGCAGAAAATGAAAAAAACGCAGAAATGCAGAAAATTGCAGAAATTGAAAACGCCGAACTTGAAAATGCAGAAATTGCAGAAATTGAAAAAACGCAGACAATAGCAGAAATTGAAACTTGACAGCAAATGCAGAAAACGCAAAAAACAGAAATCTCCACACACTCCTTCCCTGCCTTTCCTATGATAGAAATTGCACCACAAGGAAGCGTAAAGTGCTAACCGAGCTTAGTGTAGGGCATATCCTCGGCAGCGGCGCCAAAAATGTGCGCTCCTTGCCGCACTGTCGAAGCAAGGGACTTGCCAATACACCGTATGCGAGCCACAAACAGCTCCAAGCACACAACAAGCCTAAACTAGCAAGCTCAAGAAAACAAAGGGTGTGTCACTCACCGCTCTACGCTCGCCTTCGTGGTGGATTCCTCGCCGCGATGAAGAAGAAGCTACAGTCGTGCCGCGCTCAACCGCTTCGCTGCCGTCGTGCCTTCGTAATGCTCGATTGCACACACACTCTCCCTCTCTCTCTCTCTCTCTCACACACACACACACAAGGAGGTGAAGAAGAAGAAGATGGAGATGGAGCAAGAGCACTCTTCAATTGCACAAATGAGAGAATGAGTAAAAATTAGGTTTAGTTGGCTTTTATAGGAGCTCACCCCATTCACACTTGGGCGCCCATGCTTAACCAACTAATCCCTTGAATGTCCAAGTTAAAGTGCGCCTCTCATCGGCGATCACTCTACCTTTCCCTATTGGACCGACAAGCCCGGTACCTGACTCTACCAAATACATAATACGCGTCCATCGTAGGTGATGGGTGTCCGTGAGCCGTGAGGGTTAACACATCCTCAATGACAAAAGGACCATGTCCCTTTTTCTTGAGTTTGGGTATATGTTGTTGTTGGGTGTTCAAGACCAGAGTCCAATGTGTCAAGCCCATGGTGGGAACTTCCTTTATAATCTTTTGGTTCGTTGATCTGATTTTTTCATGTTTAGATATTGTCCCATTATCTTATCTTTTTTGCAGTCCGATGCATCTACTTTCATCAAGAATTGAATTTTGTTTTCCTTGCTGGTTTAATTGTTTTCCTTTTCATGTTGTTTTCCCATTTTCGTTGATATCTTTGTTGACTTCTATGATGCTGGTTTGGAAATTCAAAAAAAAAATCTTATCCTCCTTTGAGTAGAATTTTTTCTCTTATGTGTTCTTTTTTAGAGTCTGATTCCTCTGTTGTAAGTGTTTCTTCTTCCAAATCATTCGTAGCATCATAGTAGTGATTAGAGAAGATTGTTGCTCCGTGATCATTTCAATAAATACCATTCGGATAGGAACTATGGCATAGCCTTCCTCATCACAAAAGTGTGTGGGGGTGGCTTAGTTAACACACACATCCATGGTGGCCAGAATCTAAGTCCACTCAAAGGGTTCAAACATATGTTCAAGGAAAGGTTCATGTATGTGTTCTACATCATTTACTTCTTTATCCAATACACAGTCTTCTCGTTGTAAACTATCCAATTTAGAAGTCCCACACATCCAAATTGGAGTTTCTTTTTGTATCCATGATGACAGTTTAGTCTCTGCAGAGGTTTCAGAGTCCAGTTTTTGTATAGGTGTCCTCAAGACATCCTTGTACGGATAGTTAATCAAATTCATTCGAGTAACCCATCCAATTTGTGAAAGGTATAGGTAATCATTTCCCCGATCTTGGATCAATTGTGTTTGTATCATGAATGGTCTTCTCAGGATGATTTCATAATTGAGTTTTTTTTCCAAAATCTACAATGGCAAAAGTGTGTTGGTAGTGAATTTTGCAGAAGCTGACTTTCACATTTTCTAGTAAACCTATTGATTTCTCAATGTGTCCATCTACTAGTTGTAGTTTCATACATGTTTGTCTAATTGTTGGTTTCCCCCAGGCTTCCCAGACAGCTGTTGTTGCTATGGCAATGCCTGCTCCATTGTACAAAACAACAATGGTTGTTACGTCATTGTATAGTACCGAAAGGGTTGTGTTTTCTTTATTCCCCTCATAGTAGTCTCCTACTTTGTTCATGGGCACATAGTTGAGAATTTTAGCCCGTATCGCCTCATTTTTCAATGCCGCTAAGTTTGTTTGGGTTACTCCCTTTAACCTCATCTTTTCAATAGTAGATTTCAAATCTCCCCATACGTGTGGTCGTATCTTTAGTAGCTCACCCAATGTGATTGTTCATTGGATGGGAATTGAAATATGGATTGAAAATTTTCCACGTCCAAGGTTTTCTTGGGTCTATTTAGTTTTGTTGATTGTAGACCAATGATTTCTCTTCATTTTTACCTAGGTACAAAGGTAGTGCCCACAGTGTTCCCGCTTTTGTTAAGCATGATTGCAGACCAATGATTTCTCTTCATTTTTACCTAGGTACGAAGGTAGTGCCCACAATGTTCCCACTTTTGTTAAGCATGATTGCTTTGATCCCCAATCTCCATACAAAGATTGTTCATCTAATTCCATGGGTGGTCTATCTAGCCATACTTCTTCAATGATCCAAATCCAGCGTTAGACTCCCATCTTTTGCTTCCCTAACTCGTTCCCACAGGTGGTTTGACCAATCTTCCTCGAATATGGGCACTCCGTCCCATCCTCCTCGCTATCAGGAACTATCAATTCAGATGAAGGTGCATCAATGTCTCCTAGAGTTTTCTTCAATTCTTTATTCTCTTGTGCTTTTTCTTTGTTGGTTTTTGTCAAGATTTTTGCTAATTTTCCTATGATTTCTAGTTGACGTTTTTGTTTTTCCAACATATACTACATGATTTTCACCAAGTTTTTGTACGCTTCTAGTTTAGCAGCTTCCATATCAAGTGTTGGATAGTTTTTCCATTTGGTTTCCAATGTCTGACTTTCTTTCAATCCAGCTTGGAAGCTTCCAAGATTGTGTAGATTGGTTCGTAGATCTTGTCAACCCATACAAAGACTACTGATTTTGGTAGTGGTTCTTTGAAATCTGATGACAATGTCTGCATCTTTTTGTCTACCTTCTTGTGTATCCTCTTTTCAACCTCCTTTCATAGTTTCCTTCTCTTGAGTTCACATTGTCTGCATCGTTCTTCCTGGAGTCTTTGGACGATTAGCTAGGTACATCCAATCCACTTGAATTTTTTTGTTTATCCCCCTTAGCATGTTCCCTAGTTACTACCCGAATTGGAATTGCGGGTTCCCCTTCTGAGAATCTACTTGACACAACTTGAACTATGTTTTTTTCTTTGTTTACTGGATTCCTAGGGTAGTCTTTTGGAGAATGTCCACCCTTGCAACCCCACACTCCGCAATATAACTCTATAGGTCTTGCATTCTTATTTGATTCATTTTCCCAATGGCCTGCTCCGTAGTTATGGCAAGTTTTGGTTTTTGGTCTTGGCATTGGCTTGATCATAGGTAGTCGCTCCCAAGTTTGCAATGAAGTAAACAAGTGCTATATCCAGAGGTGCTTCATAAACAGGTGTCGATTGAGTGTACCATTCATCCTCTACTCCCATTGTTGTAGAACTCACTTCTTCATATGGTGCGATTGATACTATAGCCTTCTCACTCACTTGCTCTTCTGGAAGCATGTACGTGACTGGTACAGTAGTACTCCCTAGAAGTGGTGGGATGTTGGCCCAATACTAGTTGTGGTCTCTCCATAGCCATCGATGGTCACAGAACTAGTGCCACATTTTGTTGGGTTTCAGACCCTGTGGTCGGGATATGGCCGGGCGAGCACCCATCGCCCACCTATTCTTTTGGTTATAATGAATATAAGGAGATAGAGAGTTTACACTCTCTAGAGATCCACCAAAGATCTGAGCTTGCTCTTCTTCCCCTTCCCCTTCTCTCCTTCACTCTCTTGCACCAATCACCCCGATCCTTCAAGTGGTATTAGAGCCTACGAGCACCCCCCATCCCCACTCCCCCTACATTCTGCATGTACAGCGATCCCGAGTAAAGAGAATATTGGAAGCTCTACAAAATTAGGCCTCATGGCAGGCAATTGAGTAGAATCGGGCAAGGAAGTTGAGTGGAACGAGGCAGCAAGAGGCAGGAGACGAGGCTTGAAATTCAAGGCGAGCATCAAGCAGCAAAGGAACAGATTCGAGCAGCATCGAGAGCAGGTCGAGCAAAAAGAGGAAACCTTTGGGAGGCAGAGAGAAAGTCGGGCGTGCTTCAACCTTGGCAGTGGTGGAGAGAGAGTCGAGGGGGATCTGTCGCGGCAGCAAGAGGAAACGAGCTCACTGTGTGTGTGTGTGTGTGTGTGTGTGTGTGTGTGTGTGTGTAGGAGTAGCAGAATCGAGGCAGCAAGATCGGGAGCAGCATGAGGCAGAGCCATAACCATAGCCATAGCCATGGCTTGAGCAAAGCAAACTAGATGCAGTAAGACCCGAGTACACACACACACCTGTCGTCGTCAGGCTTGTCAAAGATCCAGAGCTGCAACATTTTAGTAGTTTACAGAAAGGAATTCAATTTTTTTTTATAATGGCAATATCAAGCTCACACACCTTTGTGTGCAAGCCCCTGTTCCTGCCAATCCTTCCCCTCCTCTCCATTGTAGCCCTCAACTATCCAGGCCCCTGACCCTTGACTCCTTTGACCCTACTCTCACACACCCCAAGCTTGACAGATAGAGAGCTATGAGAGACAGTGAGAGTGTGCTTGGGAGATTGAGAGATTGAAAGCAAGAGAGTGACAGAGAGAGAGAGAGAGAGAGAGAGAGAGAGAGAGAGAGAGAGAGAGCCGATTTGTAAGAGAAAGTAATCGAGTGAGAAAAAGAGAGAGCAAGATACTCAACATTGGCGATGCCATTTTAGGGCTTCGTCTTCAGGATCAAGAAACTCATGAAGAAGGCAAGTTTCTACCTCTTCCTAGAAGGCTCCCTCTATCAAAGAGGGAAGGATCAAGTGTATAGAAGAGAACCAACTATCGAGGAAATTCCAGCCATTTTAAAAGGTTTACATGAAGAGGCATGTGGTGGTCATTTTGCCCAAGAGTTAACTGTGAAGAATATTTTGCTTGCGGGGTATGTTTGGCCAAGTCTGCATGTGGATGTCCAACATTGGTGTAAAAGTTGTCACAATTGTCAGATAAATGGAAATAGAAGATTGGTTTATGGTCCAAGGCAAATTGTGCTTGCAAATGGACCCTTTGAAAAGTGGGGCATTGATGCTCTGCCTAGGACAAAAAAATGGTAAACTCTACATTTTAGTGGTTGTAGACTATATGACTAGGTGGGTGGAAGCACAAAGTGTGGCAAAGGTAAATGAGAGGACAATGAGCAAATTTGTCTACACTCACATTTGTTGTAGATTTGGCACACCTTTGGAGATTGTGATAATGGTCTAGGTTTAGAAAGGGCTTGCTCATAGAAGTTTGTGAAGAACTTCACATTCTACATCATCACAATACACCCTACTATCCCCAACTAAATGGTTTGGTAGAAAAAGCTAATGGTGTCATTGCAGGCATCATCAGAAAAATGGTGAAAAACCAGACAAAGTTGTGGGATGAATGCTTGGATGGAGCATTATGGGCATATCGAACCACGTATAGGGAGGCCACAGAATTCACACCATTTCACTTGGTCTATGGTCAAGAGGTTTTGCAGGCTATTGAGCTCAACATTCCAACAATGCTGCTTCATAGCAGAGATGCACAAGATGGTCAAGAGGTATGGGTGGATCGACTTCTTACATTAGTGAAGCTTGAGTGGAAAAGAGAAGCAACCTATGAGTGCTACTAGAAAAAAGCTACACAAGCGAAGGAGAAGCTTGACAAGAAACTGAAGGACAAAGGCATCAATGAAGGAGATCTTGTGCTGAGGTATGACAATCGACTTGATAATCATTTTGATGCCAAATTTGAAACTAGATGGCAGGGGCCATACATTGTCAAAAAGGCTTTCAACTCAAGTTACTATCAGCTTATGGACTTGAATGGGAAAGAGAACTCTAGGAAGGTAAACGGGTATCGCTTGAAGCCCTATTTGAGTCGCCTTCTACCAAAGGAGCTACCAAAGATTTGTCAAAAGGCAGCTATCTCATGTAAGTTTCATTTGCATGAAGCATGAGTGTAGCTCGAGACAAAATTACAAGGGGCCAAAAAATGAAAATCTTGTCAAGGACTCTGAAGCACTCTCTTTGGAAAAGATGCTTTATGATGGTACATGAATATACCATCATCTTGGGGGAGGGCTAATGATAGCCATTTTTTGGCTATCCAAATTGTCATAGTGAGCTACCTCACCCTACCAAATTCACCCAAACACTATGGATATCCTCACCCTTTCACTGTACATAGGCGTGTATGAGTTAGGGGACTTTTCCCATATCTCCTTTAAATCCTTAGCTAGTTAGTCATTGGGCTAGTTGAGACAAAAATAAATAAATTATATATATATATATATATATATATATATATATATATATTATGGTCCATTTGTGTGTAAATATTTCATTGTATATAGGGCCTAAATATAAGGATTTTTCATAATTATTTTGGTATTTATTTAAATATTTCTGCTTAGGTGTGCGTTATTTGCCTATGTATGCTATGTGCATTGACTCATCATTACCATAATTTTTCTTATCATTTTGCATACTCTTTATTTTATATAGAAAAATTTTCATGCAAGGTTCTCTTATTTTTGTTGTAACTCCACCTCAACAAAAATCCAAAAAAACTAGTTTTATTTGTGTGTATATTTTTTCCTTCCTACATCTATTCTCTTTTACTCTCATAAATTAGAACACTAAAAATATTCATCTTTTTATGGTAGGCTCATAATGAGAGAGATTTATTTTTAAGTTGATCCCTTTATATTTTTTCTACCTATATTATTTATATTTGACATGTACATATATTTTAGACCCCTCAATATTTGATTTTCTTAGTTGTATTATTCACTTATATCATGAGCTCAACAATATCTTCAATTATAGACCCACAAAATAAGGTCAAGGATATGTGGCATGCATGCATGTATTATGGAAGGCTCACTCTTGGAGGCATTCAAAAGAATCATTCAAAGAGGGACCCCACAAGGACTAAGTGCAGTGGAAAAAGACAGTCGGTTTTGCAGAATTTTTAACGGCCACTTGCTCTCCGAATTTCAAAAGGTGATAAAAACAAAATTTCTAGCTTGTGAACTGAACTTTAGACTCAATTTTTTCATATTTTTTTGAGCTATGAGCTCTGATTTTATTGGTGGACCCCAGTTTGTCCATGCCATGCAACCACACTCCCTCTTCCACTTTATCATTTCCCTCTTTCACACACTTCTCCACTCATCATCCCCATCTATTTCACCTCTCCTCTCTGCACCCTACTCACCTTCTCCTCAACCTTGAAGACTAAGAGAAACCATGGTGAACTCATGCCTCTCACACACACTTCCATTCCAAAATTGACCACCTAGTCTCATTTTTTCTCCTCCAAATTACCCATATCTATAAAAAAACCACAAAATTCAGCCTCTTCTCTTGAAAAACAGCATCATGGTGATTGATTACTAATCTTCAATTACCTTGGCTCCCAAAGAAGGTCAAGAGTGGAAAAAAAATGTATCATCAAAGCTAGTGGACCGTCAACAAGCATCAAATTGGTGCTACTCAAGACACTTGGAGCATCAACATTGTAAGAAATCCATTTTTTCTTACCTCTTAAGAATTTATCTTTCTTATTTGTATCCTACATGGATACTCCCATTGTAAATATCCAATTCCATTTGTAAATTAATAAAAATACTAACTCTACTAATCTACTAACACTAACCCACTACAAAAAGTCCTATTACTTCCATTTTTCTCCTCTCTCTTTTATTCATCTATCCCACCAACTTCTTGATAATTCCAAGAAAAAATAGATAAAATGTTGAAAATATAACCCAACCATGGTTAGAGGAGTAACCCTAGCCCTCAAAATTGCTAGAAAAGGAGGGTGTAGCTAGCACAAAAGGAGGGAAGCCATAAGCAAGAGCACTATGCTCTAGCTTTAAAAGCCAAGCTCAATCTCTTAATAAGGAGCTCTTGAGTGGAATCTCATTGGCTTATGCACATGCATGTGTTGTATGAGGGGTGATTAGCAAGGGAGCTCTATGCCATTGTAAGAGAGAGTGATCATATACTTGAGAGTAGGAAGCCCTTATTTCTCCTACAAGTGTAAGCCCAACATTTGCTGAATCAAGGAGGGTGGATTTGGACTAAGCATGGCTACTTTGTCTCTCTTCCAACATGAAGTCATGGAAAACAATGATGTGTAAGTGTCTTGGTGTTTTATTTAAGTTCTTGATAGCTTGTCTCCGGGTGTTGTTATCAATTTAGCCATAAATCCCACATGCTGTAAGTGGGCAACAAGGTAGAGAGGACTCCCCTGGCCTTAAAACAGTGGCTTGTCTTGTGATGTGTTGCGGTGTAATTTACTCAAACTATGTTGAACAAATGCTAATCTCACTTTGATTGGTCATGACAAATTTGTAATAAGGTATTAGTGCATCAAGCACCCCCTTCCCCCCTCTCTCTCTTTCTTATGTATATATTCGTGTTTGCTTGATCACTACCGATACGTTTCAAAGCAGCCTGAGCTCTCTCTCTCTCTCTCTCTCTCTCTCTCTCTCTCTCTCTCTCTCTCTCTCTCTCTCTCTCTCTACCTCTACGCATCCTAGTTTGCATCCAAAACTAGGTGGTGCCCCAAATTTGTGTAGGGTTAGGTTACGGGTTTGTGTGTGTGTTTGTTGTTTTTTTCCAACCCCAACCCAATTGAGAAGCACGGGAGCCTAGAAGGGTTCTTAGAGGACGCTCTTCTTGTTGCCCACCTCGGACCGCCTCAACAACAGTTCTTGGTGCATGTTTGAACGCGGTCACTCATGTGCATTGAGTTGTGGACACTACCCATTGTACTTCGTGTGGAGCCATTTTTTGGCTATTTTGACAGTTTTCTCGGCCGTTTCTCATACTCGGACGGGAAGAGCCCTTTCTGAGACTGTGGCTAGTCCTTTTGTGTCTATATTAGCCTTTGGAGGGTCAGTAGCGTGAGGTTTTCTTTGAGCCGGGCTATTCTCGAATGTTGAGATACCTTTGGTGATACATGTAGCTGGAGTTCCCCTTTATGGTACCCTCGCCATACGACATGTATCTGGACAATTGTTTTGTGCTTTTGATGACAAGTTGGCGGTCACACACCAGTGGTTTTGAGTATTTAATTCCTAGTGGTTCTTTTTGAGTAGTTTATGCATTTTTGAGTTGAGTTTTAACTCCTCATACAAAGGATACTCTGTCGGATTTTTCACGCGAGTCCATTTTATGCATTCTTGGTACTTCTAGCTATTCTTAAACAGTGATTGTACTACATTTTTGTTTGAGTTTTCGCTCTTGTTCTAGGGGAAACTCTACCAAAATTATCTCAAGAAATTTGCCATAAAGTTTTTGCCTAAATTCTCTTTATCATGGCTACGAGTAGTGCTTCCAAAAGAGAAGAGTACTACATCAAAAAGTTTGATGGCTCAAACTTTGTCATTCGGTGGCAGTGTATGCAAAATGTTTTGATCAACAAAGGCTTCATAGCACCCTTGCATGCAAGAAGAGAAAATGTGTACACTAATAATGAGTGGGATGACTTGAATGAGCATGCTACGGTGACCATTTGCCTACACCTTGGTGAATCCATTCACTTTACCATAATGGATAAGATCAATGCCAAAGATTTGTGGGATGCTCTATGTCAGGCTTGGGATGGCAACAACGCCTCAAACAAGGTTTTCTTGATGAAAAATTGATGTGCATGAACATGAAAGAAGGCAGTAATGTTAGTTCTCATTTGAACAAGTTCAACAACGTTTTTTCATAGCTTACTTCAAAAGGTCTTAATTTGGATGATGAAATGAAGGCCATTTTCTTTCTATGTTCGCTACCATCATCTTGGGATACCTTCAACACAGCCATAAGTAATTCTACACCTAATGGAAAGCTAGATTTCAGCAGTGTTGCTGGTGCATTGCTCATTGAGGAGATTTGATGTCAATCCCTTGATGTGAGTGGGCATGGTGATGCATATGTGGCTAGTGGCAATTGTGACAAGAAAATGTGGCATGGTTGCCCACAGGCTTCACAGGATCTCAGAAAAGGTTGTAGCAAGAGTCGCGACAAAGACATCAAAATGTAGACTGTTACTACTGCCATAAAAAGGGACACTTGACGAAAGATTGTCACACAATGCAACGTGATAAGGACAAAGAAAAAGCGAAGCCTGACAAACCTAAAAGCAATGTGAAAATTGAAGAGATCAATGTGATTGAGTATCCAACCATTGAGACAGTTTCTGACGCATCAAATGATGTTTTCATTTTCACATCGGATTTGGGTCGTGATGCATTATTTGCTCATGATAAGTGTTATGCACAGAATTGGATTGTGGACTCAGGTGCTAGCTTTCACGTGACTCCTCACAAGGAGTGCTTTTCTACATACACTGCCACACATAGCACAATGAAGCTAGGTAGTTCTTATGAGCTTGATATATATGCGGTGTGGGTAGCATTAATTTTTTTATATGTAATGGCATTGAGTTTATGCTGCACAATGTCATACATGTACCCAAATTGACAAAGAGTTTGATGTCAGTTGGACAGTTGGATGATTTGGGTTACACTACCATATTTTCTCATGCTTCTTGGATTATCAAGAAGGGAAATTTGGTCATGCTTAAAGGCCAGAAGTCTAGCTCAATTTTCTCACTTTATGTCTCTTTTGTGAAAGAGATTTCTATTTGTGTAGCGGAGCTGCCGTGTGAGATCCCCAACCCGCCGACACCAAAGTGGGATAGGGTCCTTGACAGGTCTCTAGGCCTAATAAAAATCAGAGTCTCTAAACAAGAAAAATCCAAGGAATAGACCTTTACCATTGACAATGGCTTGCGTCTATAGCCCTAATATAAGACCTAGTCCTGTCTTGCAGTGTAAACAGGACAACATTTCAAAAGTCCAAAATATTTCGGCCCTATAACTTCCACAAGTTGGGCTAAGATATCCTCAACCAACACTTTTTGTCCCCCCTAATATATGTGAGGACACAGCCACTGGTGGACTTCTCTTCCAAGTGAAGAAGTTTTCTAAACATTTTTAGTGTGCAAGGATGGATAGTTACCTGACTAATAAGGTCCACCCGTCCATGATTGACAACCTCAGTCAATCCCCACTTACCACCCCACACCCACACATGATTCTTTTATTTTCTAATTACTATCACATTGTTTTAACATTTAAAATAATGGTTTCTTTTAACTTTTCATTATAGTAATTCCTTCAATCAAGTATTAAAGACATTATTGAAAAGCATTTTTTTAACAAACAGACATATTTAAACTTAAGACAGGGTACTGTCAATAAAAAAATTGTCCATAATAACCATGACCAGTACTCTTCTTGTGTCAAGACCACCTAAGGGTTAAAAAACGGCACCCATTCCTTGTTCACAATCCGGGGTGGATAAATCCCCACCCAAGGTTCGGGGTGCCCATACACCAAACCAATTGCCCATACAACTGGGTGGGTCCCCTAGGATAAAAACGATATCCTGACTTATGTAGAACCATGAAGACATGACACGGAGTAGAAACTCATCTTTCATGGGGGTAATTGACTTGTCCATGGTTGGAAAGCCATCAATATTCATCAAAATATACCAAGGAGTCTGAGGTGTCTTGAGATAAGCTTTCTTAAGCATGATCAATCATATCTTTCTTAATTCAACAGTCTTCGCCCAAACAATTCTTTCCTAATTACAAACAATGCATGTTGGTTTCTTGGAAGTTACATTCCATTTACGATCAATTAATCCTTGTTTGATTATTATTCACTTCTTACGTATGCAATGTTAACTTATAAAAGAACTTGAACTATTTAAAGACTTAATTGAATAATGGAAACCCGCCTGGGACTGATCGGCCATCTGCTGCTGCACTGGTGCCTGATGACTCTCCTCCGTTGGGCCCTGCTTCGTCGTCGTGCGACGCTCTAGTTTGTTTTGGAGCTACGTCCTCATCATCAGATAGGATTTTCTTCGGTCCTTTTGCGTGCCGTAACTTCTTATCCATGGATAATCAGCTAGAGCTTTGCTCTCTAATGATTTTTGGGTAGAGTTTCTCTCTATGTGAGAGAGAAATGGCCAAGACTCCAAGTTTGTTCCAAATTGTGAAGCAAGGGTCATATTTATAGGTTTCTGGTTACTCATAGGCTGAAAATGGAAATAACTTATATCCCAAGGCAGTCGTAGAGCTCCACAAGCACCCCTACTATTAATTCTAGCCTGGGCAAGTTCATTAATGTCCCACACAGCCCCCCAGATACACAAAAATCAATTTTCTGCTATTATCTGACCCTTGTCATGATTAATTTTGGAAATATCTGCATTTATCAGTAAATATCTATGGATTATATGATAAAAGTATTTTAAAGTAATGATTACCAAAACCTTATAATTTATTTATTTAATTTAATCAACAGTGTAAACTTCCAGGATCCATAACTATGCCAGTTTTTATCAGAATTCAGTTCATACTTAAGATTCCAAAAATACCATTTTTTATTGCTTTTGAGATAGTGTTTTCACCTGATTGCCTGATCAATGCTTTCTCCTAAAGCTTGAGTTCATTCCCGATAGCTAGAAAGATGGAGACCTTACAATCACCCCAACTTAAGAATTTGAGATGCCCTCATCTCAACCGAAACTGGGGAAGTCTTTGAGAAAAACGGTTTCATTTTTCCAAGTGGCATCTTCAATGGGATAATCTTTTCACTTTACCAAGCGTTATTGACTACTCTAAGAGTTCTTTTTAGTTTCAAGGATTCAATATGGTTGGAGTTACTTGCTAGTCAGATTTTCCCCAAGAAACTCTCAATGTTGAGCCCATTTTAAAAACCTTTACAAACCAATTGTATCATCTCAAAAACTTGGTTAAATCCTTTCTATTATCCACCTTGTCAACATGAACGCGCTCGCTCTAACCGACCATTCAGAGCAACCAACGTTTGACAAGTATCATGTATTCGAGCTTTGTCAATATGAATGTGCTCGGCGTGTTCTTGCCATCTTGAGCAATTTTCATTTGGCACAAGCTTCCACTATTGCACCAGAGGTACCTCCTCTGTGCTCTAACATGGTTGACCAACAATATGTAAAGGGTTTTAAGAAGTATCTTTTCGGCTTCCTATTAGTCTCGTACATTAATACTTTCATATCTAGGTCATTTTCCAAGGAAGGCTATCATGTCTACAAAGAATGTGAGTTGGTTTCTTGATAACTATCTCATTCTCAAGATTCAAATTCTTTTCTTACTATCGAGAACCTCTGTCTCATTTGCTAGATCAACCCTTAATTTCTTGATTGAATGCTAATTTAACTTTAGATTCCTTGATTAATCTAGGGAAAGAAAATAATGTATATCGTTATAATATATAAGTAACTCAAAGTTTTACATTGTCGATTTATAGTGGTTTACAAAATGGCCTATTGTTGTTGAGCTCTAGGATTACTAAGTGTAGCCAAGCAAGTGGCTCTTTCATCTTCCACATTCATCAAGATTGGTTCTCCCATGATTGCATAAGATCCGGCTCCTCTTGCTCTTCCTCTACCTCGTCCTCCATTTCTACTTCCTCTTAGATTGTCTCCTTGATTTTGAGGAATGGCTCTAGCAGTAGTTCAAGGGGTTTTCTCTTCTGGACAATTATTTCTGTAGTGCCCCATTTGATTGCATCCATAGTGACCTAACGTTTGGGAAGTTCTTCTCCAAGTTCACTGCTGTAGCTACTCCACGTTGTTGATATCCTTGGTTGAAAGTTCCCCTAAAGGTATTAAATCCATTTTAGTTCCTTGTAGAGTTGGTTCCTTGAGCTGCAAGAGGCTTGGCCCTGAGAAGGGCATCCTGAATTGATGTAGGTCTCATGACTTCAAGACGTGTACTCAAGGGTTTATTGAGGCCTTGACCGAAGTGGGCAATTTGTTGCTCCATGGTCATCTGGGGAGCATAGCGTCGTAAAGACACAAACTTGGTGTAGTACTCCTCTAGTGAAAGTCCTAACTGGCATAGACCAAAGATTTTGTTCATCTTGATAGCCTGATGTGCAGGAGGGAGATAGCGTTCTTTGATTGCCTGCTCCAAGATGGACTACTTGTGGGATTATGTCTGTAGTGTTGCTTCCACCAAAGTAGTTTTGGCATCCCCGCTGAGATGGAACATACCCAACATTGTTTGGTTTTCTAGAGCAGTTCCTGTAGCTTTAAAATAGTCATCCATAGCATCTAACCACGCTTCAACATCTCACTCTAAATTGGGTCCCTCTCCCTTGAAGTAGGGAGTTGAACTTGCTTTAGTAGATTTTTTCTCTTGACTAACAGTGTAAAGGCTATTTAGGTGAGTATTCCCTGAGATTGAATTAGTGGAATTTAGTACCAGATGAAATCTTTCTTACTTATTCTTTTAACTTATCTCATACTCAAAACTTTTGCACAAAGGATGAAGACCATTGCCAAACCATAAACAAAACTGCTTATAGCATACCCATGAGAACCATAGTATGTACAAGAGTTAATACAATCCATGAAGGTCCTACTATGTACAAAGGTGATGACAATACTATACTAGAATCTTGCGGACTTTAGGTGGATCAGATATAGGATCAAAATATACAACATCTTTTGGTCCACTAAAACTAGGGCCTACACCTATGGGCCTAAATCTACCTGGGTCCCGGGGGATTCATTGTGTTTTTTCGTACGGTACCATGTGAGTGTACAATAGGGGGGTTTTTGGATTTTGTACATAAGCGTATACAATAGGGGTAGCCCCTCATTATTTCATACTCATACCGTACACATAAGGAGGGGGGGGGGGGGGGGGGGGGGGGGGGGGGGGGGGTTTACATTGGGGCTACATTGTTGCTAAATACACTAAAACTTATGTAAATTTCCTCGTTTTCTTCAAGCCAAGCTCAAACCCCTCTAACTTGTCGAAATTCCCAAAATACCCTTCAAATTTTTAAAATTCCCAAAGTACCCATGTATTTACTTTGGTAAGATTGTTCAAGATTTTCTACTTTTTATTCCTTTTTGACAATTGAGATGCATTTTTTAGTGTTTAGCATGTAATTTGTCACATATTACCTCACAAAACAGGCGATTATGTCCAAAATAGTGTTAGAAAAAAACCGGGGTCCAATGTATTTTAACCGGCTGAAATCCTAAAATCCCTGTTAGATTTTGAGCTTGCCTTAAGAAAACCGAGAAGTTTTCACAAACTTTAGTGTAACTACCAGCAAAAGATTTAAATTTTGACCTAAAAACTGGGAGAATTTCAAGCTTGCCCTTATTTTCTTTGATTAGGAAAATTGTATTTTTCTAGCCTTGGTCCAAAAATAATGAAGTGATTCATCTCCAAAGCCTACATAACCAATCTACTGTACCCTAACATACTTTCGACGCCACCACTAGGATCTACGACCATAATAAAAACTAATCTAGGGTACCCTAATTTTCTTTCATCGTCGTCACTGGGATCTACAATCCACAAGCCCCTGTCGTAGATCCCACCCTCCCATGCTCGTGCCACTTAGGGTGAAGTCAGACGCGATGGCCGATCACGTCTGACTTGGCATACCATGGCCTGAGTGTCCATAGAAGAAAATCTGCATGCTTCCACATAGCCTGTCACACAAGGCGGCACCTGTTGGAAGCTTTGCAATCGTATGATGAGCACTGATTGGCTGATCGAAGCCATGGGCGAGGATGGGCGACGATGACCCCTCGGACGTTTTTCTCCATCCCTGGTCGTGACTCAGCAGTCCAGCGTGGACCTTTTTCTCCTTGGCCACCGCCTAGTGTGACTTGAAAAGCTGAAGGCAGCGAATTTTCTTGGCTGCTCTCCCTTTCATGCGATGACCGCCGACCTAGTGTGACATGGGCCTTAGTCTTGAGAGAGGCCTACCATGTGGGGGTGTTTGAAAATCCAGAAGGGGGTTTTGAAAATCAAGGATCGGCGGGGACTTGCTGAAAGTCATGGAGGGCATTGGAGCCCATGCGTAGACGGGCAAAGAAAGCAGCTGTGCGGAGAGGGAGTCGAGGAAACGGCGATGGCTCGTGAGAAGCAGGAGGAGCAGCAGCATCATCATGTGGTGGCGGTGCCCTTGCCGGTGCCGAGACATCTCAACCCGCTCATGCGCCTCTGCAAGCTGCTAGCCAAGCAACAATCCGACATCATCATCACCACTTCCGACGCCGTCGATGCCTTGCCTCTGGCACAGGAGCACCACAATCCTTACCCAGCTATAACCCCTACGGCTACTGCTGCCCCTCATTCACTTGTCCGCAGCATCCGCCTCCCGCTCCGTGGCATCGACCTCTCCAACGGCTTCAAGCTCTCCTTGCTGGAAGCCTACGATGCCTTGGTCTCCATTGCCCCCGATCTCGAGCAGCTCATCCTCTCTCTCAGCCTACATGGCCCTCTTGTCACCTGCCTCCTCTCCGACTTCAACATCACGTTCCCTACCCAAGATGTTGTCGACAAGCTCGGCATTCCCTGATTGTGCTCTACCCGTGCTACGCTTCACGCCTTCTGTTCACCCATTACCTCACATTAGGGGAGCTCTATCCCTTGAAGAAGGTCTCTCTCTCTCTCTCTCTCTCTCTCTCTCTCTCTCTCTCTCTCACACACACACACACACACACACACACACACAAAGTTCCTTCTAGTTTAGTGGCTACCATCGTATCCTCAAAAGGGCATCAGCGTTTGTAAAGTCAAGCTTGCCTTTGCTGTCCTTGAGGTCTCAAGGACATTGAAGGTGAATATTTTCATTGTTTGTCTCTTAAGATTTTAAGGCTTAGGCCACCCTCAACATGTAGAATTTGGTGCCTTGCAGTGAAGGAGGCAACAACAGCAATAGGTGTAGAAATGCAAAAGCTTTTTCGGGAACTTTCTGGTTTGCCAACATTATGCAATGAAGATATTCCTCATTTTAGGTATGTCACAGATGAAACATTCTCTTTGTGGACCAACTCAACCAAGTCATGGCAAGTGTGCGACACTCGAGCCCACGCTGTCGTTGTCAACAGCTATGAAGATCTTGAGGCTTCCGCCATTGCCACTCTATCTAAATGTTGCAATGTTCTGATTTATGATGTGGGGTTTTGGGTAGAATCTCTCAATGAGGAGAGCGCCACTAGCTTGTGGGAAGAAGACAAAGGTTGCTTGGCTTGGCTAGATCAACATCCCATCTCATCTGTTCTATACATCTCCTTTGGGAGCACAACTATCCTTTCAAAAACCCAATGTGAAGAGTTTTTGAATGGCCTCCTTGCCAGCCAACAACATTTTCTTTGGGTTCTTCGAGCTGGGCTGGTGGATGACATCGACTACTCCTCTAAGGCCAAAATTTAGTACAGGTTAGCCAACATGCAACTTTGGACATTTAACTTCAACTTTTAGACAAATAAAATTTGATTTTCCGTGTTACAAAAGCTACTAGCTATTGTTTTTTGCTTAATTTTACAATGAATTGCACCTTGGTTGTTGTGCCAGTTATGTTGCAGCCTGCTACGCCTACTGCAAGAGTTCCTGAGTCTGTTCTGAGCTGCTTGATGCTGCGTCTTGGAGGCTTGGAGCTTGCTACGCGTGCTGCAACCAAAGACACAAGAGGTTTCAAGCTCTACCCAAATCCCGACGAGTGATATATAATAGCATTGTGAGTAATTCAATTATATCATGCCTTTGAGCTTCTCCATTTTAATCAATCATCTTGGTCTGCCTGTATGCACCGAGTGATTCCTCTAGCATAAGTTAGGTTGTCATTTGTGAGCAGCATGCTCCCATGATTGTGTGGAATTTGGTAGAGCAAGCAGCACTTGCATTGATCAATAGTGCCCTTTGGCAATTGAGCTTCCAGTAGACAATTAGGAAAGCTATGTGTAAGGACTGATAGGACAAAAGACACCCTAAATTTATAAAAGCCGGGTACTCTTCAATCTTATCACACTAGCGACTCAAATGAATTTAAACAAATTAACCTAGAATGATGCATTATGCCACTGAATTGAGTGTGATCTTCAAACTTCTCAATTTGCAACCTTTTTTCTGTCCCAATGGATGCTTCACAACAGGTAGTTGAATAGGATTGTGCCCACGAACCCACCCACATCTACATTTTGTAGGGGTTGAACCATAACCCCTTGTCATTACCACAACCTAAACAATTGGTTTTCCAAAGAGGAACAATAAGATGCAGCTTAGAAAAGTTTGCCATTGGGGAAAAGTTTGTCTCAGCTTAGCCTTGAGTACATTACATAGCGAGAGAGAGAGACGCAAAGAGGGGAAGGTGGACAAAGATCAACAGGGGTAGCTCTTCAGCCCTTCAAAGGCATTTAAAAGTTTCGGGTGTGTATCATGCGTTTTTATCATACGTTTTTATCATAATGCATGATGGCGCAAAGTAAGCCACATCCGCATCCTAGATATTTCAAGCATCGACAAGTGTGGGCATGCAATGTTGGCTCAATGCTCATATTGGAGGTTAACTCACCTAAGAAGGTTGCGAACATGAAAGCCTTGAGCTAGGCCTTAATGGATTAACATTTGATACCCACACATACTAGATCACATGCTTTACCTAGCCACTTGGTCAGGCCTTCAACTCGACCACCTTAGTCGGCCTTGTAATTTCATGACCACTTTATCGTGAGATTGATTTCTCAATAGGGCATGCAAGAGATAGTCACATTAGCTTCAACATCGTACTATATATATATATTAATAATACTTTAAATAATCTATAAGAGGAAAGATAATTGTAGCTAAACTATTTGTGATGCGCTCTAACTAAGATACAGTTTTACCAATCTCCAAAAATGGTATAATGGTAGGTACTTGAAAGAATCCAGCACTTATTTTCTCTTGTGTGTTACATCACTGACGCACCTGTGCGTTTGATCTACGTCTTGATGATGGCCCCAACGTAGGTGTCACTTTGCAGTGCCCTGGGGGTTTTGAAGGATCAAACTAGCATCTCCTTAGCCAAGGTAGCAAGTGCAGGTTTTCGTTGACCTTGAAGTAGCTATTGTGAAGGCTACGAGCCATGATGACACTCCGATGGAGGAAAAATACGTGCAAGAGGTTCTCCACTTGATGTCCTATTCAAAGTCTTATGTGAGTTCATGCGTCTAGGCTATTTCCAAGCGTGTGAGTAAGACTCATGGTTGGATTGTCGCCATCAAAGCCCTAATGCTTTCCCATCGCCTGTTGAGAGATAGAGATTATGCTTTTGAACAAGAGCTTACACTCTCTGGAAACGGGATCTGCGTGTCGTGAATGCTTCAGATTTTTAGATGAGGCTCATTCAAATGGTTGGGATTTTTTTTGCATTTATTCATGCTTATGGCCTCTACTTAGATGAACGTCTGGATTGCACTCGATCGGTTCGTTTGTATCTTGGTAAAAGACACGTCTAGCATACCTTGGGTCTATGTGTCACACATACACAATGTCTTTATTTTGTATATAATATAGTCTCAATTTGTCACATGGTCATATGGCTTGATCGGGTGTGCCATCTTGAGCTATCGATTTTCACCTTCAGTTCTTCTAGTTTCCAAAGTGAAATATGGTATACCAATGCCACATTAGGTTAATGCAGGAGCTCTGATGCAAATATAGTCTCAATTTGTCACATGGTCATATGGCTTGACCGGGTGTGCCATCTTGAGCTATCGATTTTCACCTTCAGCTCTTCTAGTTTTCAAAGTGAAATATGGTATACCAATGTGTCACATTAGGTTAATGCAGGAGCTTTGATGCAAATATAGTCTCAATTTGTCACATGGTCATATGGCTTGACCGGGTGTGCCATCTTGAGCTATCGATTTTCACCTTTAGTTCTTCTAGTTTTCAAAGTGAAATATGGTATACCAATGTGTCACATTAGGTTAATGCAGGAGCTTTGATGTGATAGTTTGACGTTGATAGGTGCAGCGGAATGATTGTTTGCGCTTTGCTGAAGATGAGTGCTCCGAACTGTGCTCAAGGTTCCTTTTGATTTTTATGGAAGGGAGAGCCTTCCATTCTTAATGGAAAGTGCTATGATCATGAACAAAGTGAGTGGACAATGTGCGTACAAGTGTATGAGTCTGAGAGATAGAGAGAGAAGAGAGATACGACACCAGAGACGTTGTAAAACCCTCCTCCGAAGGTCCCACTCTCGTCGGTGAGAGTGGTCTACTTATTGATTGCACAAAGTGGTACAATGTGTATGCAATGGACTGATGCAACTTGGGACTATGTGATGACGATGACGGTGATGATGACGACAACTTTAGGGCTGAAATCTGTGATCTTCTAACTGCTGAATTTCGAGGCTGTTTCGGTGGCTGAAAATGATTGTTTTGGTTGTGTTTTTGAGGGTTGAAAATGGGGATCTTTCGTCCGGTTACGACCAGTTGATATTGTGCTAATTATTTCTATCTTTTATGGTGTGTATGCCCTATCAACTACCTCATTTGTGTGCTAATTTTTTCGATTTAATGCTTCTCTTAGTGCTATGCTTCATTATGGCTAAGTCTGCCCTTGATCTCCGGAGTCATGACAGAAACTCAGTACGCTGAACTTTGTGTTTATGTATGCTCATGTGTGTGCACGTGTGGTGTGTGTTGTGTTTGGGAGCATTTGTTAGTACCTAGTTCTACACCCACTATTGGGCACTGACGGCGTTAGTGGGGATGTCGTGGTATTTAGTCAATATGCATGATGGAGTTGATGGTTATATTGTCTTGTGGGTGACTACCATAGGTCTATACCTTGCACTTTCCTTTAAGGGTGAATCTGGGTTTATCATGGATTCATCTAGGTATATATATATATATATATATATATATATATATATATATATATATATATATATATATATATATATATATATATATATATATATATATATATATATGTAGGTTGACTTGAATGCTTCTTATTTTTAATAGTATATCTATATAGTCATTATGGCAGAGGGTAAGAAGAAGGAATTTCTTTAGTCTCTAAGGTCAATTCTCTGCAAGGTGATTAGTCAATTACAGGAGAAGCAGGTACAAAGTATTGTGCAAAATGAGACGCTCATAGACAAAATGCTTGAAAAAGAAATTGTAAGTGCGGTCTTCAAGGAAACCTTTGCTATAAGCAAAGACAAAGCTTGTCAGTTTGCTTATAGTTACATTGGTAACATGGAGAAGTACGTCCATGATTTATATGAAGCTCTTCATGAAGGTGTTCAGTCGATAAAGCTCAAAGGCTTGGGATTTGGCTTGGTGTGTAAAAAGAGAGAAGAGTAAGCGTGCCAAAGATATAGATACACAATATGTGTTATCTGAAAATCTACGAAGGGAGCAAGTAAACCAATCAAGTGGCAAAGATGAAGGATGACTATGCTTTGAAAATATTGACTTAGAATTGTGCTCAGTACCTAGATAAAAGTATTTGCATAAAAAGATGATTTGCTCTATGAAAGATGTTTGTCCGACATGGCATGTGGACCAGTGAAATGTTGATCAAGGGATGCGCACTTCATTTAGGAAACTTTGTTTAGACATTTCATTTTGATGTTTTGATTTATGTATTTTATGCACACGGCAGCCATATGACATGGACATGCCATTTTGTTGATTGTGTAGTATGAGAAGCATGAGATACTAACAGTTGGAATGTAGTTTGATTTTCAGGGTTCTTAAGTTAATTTGGTAGGCTACTTTTATGTTTCATTTTGTGTTTTCTTTGTACATGATCGCCTATCGATGTGGATGTGGCCTTTTGGTAATCATGTGATTAGACTTTGTGATTGGAGGTTTCCTATGTACTATGATATGCAGGTCATACTACCACTTTGAAGTTAGATTACTTCGACTCTATTGAAAATGTTCTTGATTTTAATGTGTAAGATAATTCTTAAATCCCACGTGGGAGCCCAAGATGAGGTGGACATTTTTTTTGGAAAAAGAAATTATGTGATGAAAATCCCATGTGGGAGCCCAAGAAAAGGGTGTACTGGTTTTTTTATAGAAATAGGTCTCCGTACAAAGGAGACTCTGGCAAATTTTTTAAGATTTATATTTTATGTACAAACTCAAAATTAAATACAGATGGTGCTTTTTTAAAAGTTTCACTTTGCTTAAACATAGACGTGCATTCATATCACATATAATTGTTTTTTTTCAAAAAGATTAATCTTTTAATGGGTTGTTTTGTAATGTGTTTTGATTTGATGAGTGAAGTTTTTCATGGTTGTTTAAGAGTATGCATTATTTGTTATTTAAAGAACAATCCATTTCATATGTGTGCCTTAAATCCCATGTGGGAAGCCTATTAAGTAGGTGGCTACTATCATATGTTTTGAGATTGAGATTTGTATCAGTTTACAAGGTAAATGCTATTCGTTTTTTGACAAATTACATTGAAAATGATTGGTTTATTTTAGTTTCGTATTCATTATATTTGTTGCTTTTCATGGTTTGTTCTCTTAACATCTATTGTAAATGAAAACACACTACACTGTACACTTGCTGTTCATTTGTAGTTCATCATGTATTTTTACAACAGCATGTGCTTCTAAATTGTTATGTTACTAGTATACATAAAATAGTGGGTCATTACATTCCGTACAAAATCCGTATGAGGGGGGATGGCTCATTGCGAGAACGTCCGTATCTTGTCCGTATGTAGGGGGGTAGGTTAGCATGTAAGATACCGTACATAGGGGGGTTTCTCTAATTTTGATGCACGCAGGTGACATCCCCCCATTACTAATAGTGAATCCCCCGGGACCTGGGTAGGTTATTTTAGACACCAAATCAAACACCCACTGATTTTGTGATACTTGGATATCATCTATTACAAGGGTTTCTTCTCGATTCTCCATCCCAATGAGAAAGTATACTTCAATCACTTGAAGATCTTCAACCCATTTGAGTCTCTTCATATTTAGTTCTAAACCTTCTAACTCTCTCACATCAATGAAGAAAATTCCACCAGGATTTGACCACTTGATCCTCCAAGTGGAAGGAGAAAATCTATTATCTAGCCATTTCATCACGCTTTTTCACATTGAATAGTGTCGGGATAGGCAAGCCCTCATAAACCTAATATTGAAATCCATGGATTTGCGGTATGCCTGATGGAAATATTCCTGCAAAGATGGGGATATTCTCTTTCTTATTTTCTCTCCCTCTTTTCAATTAAATACCTCTTTAATTGAGTTTGCCAAAGATCACTTATTTCAACCAAACACCTTAAACTTTTTCCTAGGTCCAAGACTTTAATTAACACACACTCTGATATCACTTGTGAGATCCCCAACCCGCCGACACCAAAGTGGGATGGGTCCTTGATAGGTCTCAAGGCCTAATAAAAATCAGAGTCTCTAAACAAGAAAAATCCAAGGAATAGACCTTTACCATTGACAATGGCTTGGGTCTATAGCCCTAGAACAAGACCTAGTCCTATCTCGCAGCGAAAATGGGACAACATTTTAAAATTCCAAAACTATTTTGGCCCAATAACTTTCACAAGTTGGGCTAAGATATCCTCAACCAACGCTTTTTTCCCCCTAACATATGTGAGGGCACAGCCGCAAGTGGACTTCTCTTCTAAGTGAAGAAGTTTTCTAAACGTTTTTAGTGCGCAAGGATGGATAGTTACCTGACTAATCAGGTCCATCTGTCCATGATTGACAACCTTAGTCAATCCCCACTTACCACCCCGCACTCACACATGATTCTTTTATTTTCTAATTACTATCACATTGTTTTAACATTTAAAATAATGGTTCTTTTAACTTACCATCACAGTAATTCCTTCAATCAAGTATTAAAGATAGTATTGAAAAGCATTCTTTTAACAAATAGACATCTTTAAAGTTAAGACAGGGTACTGTCAATCAAAACATTGTCCATAATAATCATGACCAGTACTCTTCTTGTCTCAAGACCACCTAAGGGTGAAAAAGTGGCACCCATTTCTTGTTCACAATCCGGGGTGGATATACCCCCACCCAAGGTTCGGGGTGCCCATACACCAAACTAATTGCCCATACAACCGGGCGGCTCCCCTAGGATAAAAACAGTATCCTAACTTATGTAGAAACATCAGGACATGACACGGAGTAGAAACTCATCGTTCATGGAGATAACCAGCTTATCCGTGGCTGGAAAGCTATCATTATTCATCAAAATATACCAAGGAGTCGGAGGTGTCTTGAGTCAAGCTATCTTAAGGATGATCAATCATATCTTTCCTCATTCAACCAGTCTTCGCCCAAACAATTCTTTCCTAATTACAAACAATGCACGTTGGTTTCTTGGAAGTTACCTTCGGTTTTTGGCCAATTATTCCTTTTCTGATTCTTATTCACTTCTTACGTATGCAATGTTAACTTATAAAAGAACTTGAACTATTTAAAGACTTAATTGAATAATGGAAACCCACCTAGGACTGATCGGCCATCTACTGTTGTGCTGGCACCTGAAGACTCTCCTCCGTAGGCCTACTACTAGGCTCGGTTTCGTCGTTGTGCGACGCTCTAGTTTGTTTTGGAGCTACGTCCTCACCATCAGATGTATGATTGCTCCGGTCGCTTTGGGTGCCATAACTTCTTATCCGTGAATAGTCAGTTTGAGGTTTGCTCTCTAGTGATTTTTGGGTAGAGTTTCTCTCTATGTGAGAGAGAAATGGCCAAGACTTCGAGTCTGTTCCAAATTGTCAAACTGTGAAGCAAGGGGTCATATTCATAGGTTTTTGGGCACTCACATGCTGGAAATGGCAGTAACTTGCATCCCAAGGCAGCCCTACAGCTCCACAAGAGCCCCTTGCTACTAATTCCAACCTGGGCAAGTTCATTACTGTCCTACACAACCCCCCAGATACACAAAAATCAATTTTTTGCTATTATCTGACACTTTTCATGATTAATTTTGAAAATCTATGCAGCTATCAATAAAAATCTATGGATTTTATGATAAAAGTCTTTTATAGTAATGATTACCAAAATCTTCAATTTATTTATTTAATTTAACCACCAAGAGTGTAAACTTCTAGAGGCCATAACTATGCTTGTTTTTATCGGAATTCACTTCTAAAAATTTCTAGCCCGAGGTTTGTTGAGCTTAAGATTCCAAAAATACCATTTTTTATTGCTTTTGAGATAGTGTTTTTACATGATTTCCTGATCAATTTTTTCTCCTAAAGCTTGAGTTTCTTTCTGGATAGCTAGAAAGGTGGAGACCTTACATGCCATCTACAGAGTTGGCATAGCCGGCTAGTACATCTGATTCAAAAGGGAATGAAAGTCTCACAGCGTTTTGGTTTTATCCTTGTGTGTTAGATTACTCTAACTTCTCCTTACGTTAGCATTGTATCTATGGCAAACAAACTAGATTGTTGTCAGCGCCTTTGGACAAGGAGTTAGGGAGTCCTCTAGATCCCATTCATAGCGACTTGTGCGGACCTATGCCAATCAAGTCTTTAGGGAGAGAGTTATACTTCTTAACATTCATAGACAACTCTACTAGAAAGTTTTGGTAAAGAACCAATCGGGTAGAAAGCTTAAAGCTATGCATAGTGACAATGTAGGCGAGTATCTTCTCCGATTTCAAGGACTTTTGCAGTAAACGAGACATTAGAAGACAATATACCATGCCTCATTGAAAACAGTGTAGCTGAGAGAATGAATAGAACCATTCAAGAATGGGTCACATCTATGTTGTCTACGGCCAACTTACCTCAAGAATTTTGGGGAGACGTTGTTACGATGGCTGCTTACTTGATCAGGCGTTCACCTAGTACATCACTAAAATATAAGGTTCCGTAGGAGATGTGGATGGGCAAAGAGCCCAATTATGACAGATTATGTTGTTTGGGGGTGAGGAATTCTCACATGTGCCAAAAGCGCTTAGAAAAAAGATGGATCCCAAATCACACAAGTGCATCTTCATTGAATATGGTGTGGATGGAGAGATGGGATATCATCTCCAGAACCGAGAATCTAAGAAGGTTTTATGCAGCTCATAGGTGATATTCAACAAGTCTAAGATGCATAAAAATCCATTGAAAGACATTGAGTATCGCAGAGTATGATTTGAGGTTGTTTCCTGACCGCCAATTACACAGAATATTGGACGTGCTAGTGATGCACCTTCCACTAGAAGGCACACACTTGCTGCTCCAAAGAGAGCAAAATTGAGCACTCACTTCAAAGATCTACTTGTACCTCTCGTGCCCCTAAGCGTTTGGAGTCAGGATTAGACCACTTACTAGTCACTGATTGCGGTGAACCCACTTGCTACAAAGAGGTCATTCAAATGGATAATAGCGTGAAGTGGAAGAGACTATGCAATCTAAGTATAACTCAATTTTAGCCAATGAAACTTGGGATCTGACAGAGTTACCTATGGGTGAATAGACATTGCCATGCAAATGGGTGTACAAGAAGGAGTATATCACAGATGATCTCGAGTGTACGTATAAGGCTAGATTGGTTGCCAAAGTGTTCAAGAAAAGGAAAGCCATGGATTTCAATGAAATATTTTTTCTAGTGATCAAGATGACTACATTGCATCTTGTGCTTGGTGTGGTAGCCATCAAGGACTTGGAATTGGTCCAAATGGATGTGAAGATAGCGTTTCTTCATAGGGATCTGGAAGAGGATGTTTACATGAAATAGCCAGAAGGATTTGCGATAAAGCCTCAGAAGCCAACACGGATAGAATTGGTGTGTAGACTCAAAAAATCTTTGTATGGATTAAAGAAACACTCAATGCAATGGTACATCAAGTTTGATAAGTACATTCGATCCCAAGGTTACATACAAAGCCAAGAGGATCACTGCTTGTACACAAAGAGGTTGGACGATGGTTCCCTCATCATTCTAATATTGTAAGTGGATGATATGCTCATAGTCGGGAAGTCAAAAGATGTTATTGCACTTCTTGATGATGCCTTAAGCAAGAATTTTGCTATGAAAGATTTGGGCGATGCACATCACTTTCTTGGTATGTGTATCAAAAGAGATCGCAAACGTGGTATACTTGAACTTCTGCAGGAAGAGTATATTCATTAGGTCTTGCAATGTTTTAATATGCAAGGGGGAAAGCATTGAGTACCCCAATGGAAACATACAAAATACTTACCAAGCATGATTGTCCCAAATCGGATGCTGAAAAGGTAGAGATTACAAAGGTGTTGTATTATTTGGCATTTGGCAGTCTCATGTTTGCCATGGTTAGCACACAGCCAGACATTGCATATGTAGTGGGAGTGGTCAACAAGTTTATGGAAAATCCAGACAGAAAGCATTGGGAAGTAGTGAAGCACACCTTGAGATACATCAAGGGCTTAGCTACAAGCAAGTGCTTATGCTTTGGGAAAACAGTGATGCATCCATAGATGGATACATTGATTTGGATTATGTGGGTTGTATGAACAATAGGCAATCCACATCTAGCTATGTTTTCTTGTTTGTTAGAGCGGCAGTTTCTTGGAGATCGTGTATCCAAAATTACACTTTGTCTTCCACCATTAAGGCATAGTATGTTGCAGTTTCTAGTTCTAGTAATTAAGGAAGCTATGTGGTTATATCATCTAATGAGAGATTTTGGTTTACACCAGACTCCAATGCTACATTGCGACAACCAGAGTACAATTGCGTTAGCAAAGAATCCCATTTTTCACTCCAAGTCGAAACACATAGAGGTCAGGTAGAAAATGCATTGAGTTAGTCAAAGTTCACACGGATGAAGACCCAATGGATGCTCTAACAAAGAGCTTAGCCTGAGAGTGGTTCGCACATTGCATAGAGATGATGGGCATACGGTGAAGCTAGGATCATGCTTCACGTTCTGGACATTTGTACATAGTAGCCCCTATATTCTTTAGCCACTTGGGCCACGTCAAGTGGGAGATTGTTGGGTTTCAAGCCCCATGGACGGATATGGCCCAAGCGGGTGCCCGCCCACTTATTCTTGGGTTATAATGAAGAATAAAGAGATAGAGATTTTACACTCTCTAGAGCTCCACCAAAGATGTGAGCCTGCTCTTCTTCCCCTTCCTCTTCTCTCCTTGACTCTTTTGCACGTTGTCGTGCTGTGACACGTACATAGTGGGAACGCATGCTATAAGAGTTATCTTGTAACTTTTTAGATACATAATTATATTTTCTATAATGTATATATGCATATCTAAGTATAATAATAAGCTTTCTATCTCATCCTATTATCTCAAGGATAACATATTCTTACTTTACCCGCCAAAAAATACTAATGAAAAGAGTCAATAGCTCCGTCTCTTTAACTTGGGACAAAAAGAATGGATTATTTCTTTCTACTATCTCATTATTATATCACACCCTATCTAGATTGTATATCTAGGGTAACTTTCCATATATATATATATATATATATATATATATATATATATATATATATATTCTATGCATTTTTCTTTTATTTTTTTTAAAATAGCTACTAGGAAGAAATCAAATCCTAGTGGGACACTAGCTTGAATGATTCTCAAAGATACCCCTATTTTAATGCATTATTGCAAGCATGATTACAAAACTTTGTCAAGGAGCAATGTCATGCTTTTGTATTGCCCACATCATGCAGGGACAACTCATTTCCAACTTTTCCAGTTTCTATTCACACTGGCTCTTCTCTTCTTGTGTAAACCCTTGGGGGTTCCCCTCACCTATAAAAGGGACCTCTTCTTCTTTGAAAACCATTGAAGCATTCAAGCCATTCAAGCCATTGATGAGAGGAATTCATGAGAGAGTGAGTAGTAATGCTTAATTGTACTTAGCCATTAACATAAGCCTAAGCCTACACTTTCTTCTAGAGGAATTCTTGTAAGCTATCATTGGGAGATCAACTCTAATCGAAGAAGGTCTTGGATTTGGTGTATCAATCAAAGTTGAATTCTTCCCTCTTCTTCTCTCTCCATAAAAAATGGTGCCGAAGGGTTTGACAAGTAAGATGTATTCTACATTACTACTTTTTTGATTTCTTGTTGTTTTCTTTTTCATCTCTAATCCAACATATATATACCTAATCTCATCTCCTTAACCAAACCTATCTCTCTCACTGTTAGAAATTCATTCTCTCTACAAATTCTAGGTTCTCCTTGCTACAGGTACATCTCTCTCCATCCTTATTGCCTACGGGTAAGAATAGGGCTTGGGAGGGAAACTTCTCATCTCTTCACTTCTCTTATATCTACATCTCTTACATACTATCCTAGATGAATAATCCACATGATGAGAATTTATATCGCTTCTACTCTGTGCCGTCTATTAGGATTAACATATAGATTAGCCGTAAAATATACTTTCAACAACGTATAGTGTTTCTCTTTGGTCCAGAAAGGCTCAATGAAATACTTCTTTCACTGGATCCCATCATACTACCTCTTATAGACTATAACTTTTCTTTTGATGTAAGTGCAGTTATCTTGCTATGAACCAAGAGTATTTGTATACATAATTAATCCCAATCACTAGACAAAACATATATATTATGGTGACCACAAAACTACAATTCCAAAGAACAATTCGTAACCTGTTTGGTCGGCAAAGATTAAACGCCATTAACTCATCTATTAACCGTTTCATATTACCCATGATACGATATGACCATAGCCTTGATGTTTTCATCTTTGTGTTGTTTTCATATTCTCTTTTGTGTTCTTTCTTTGTGTGTGTGAGTACAAGAGAGAAAGAATGAAGCTTCTTTGATTGCACTTCCTTCCAAACCCTATATTTCATGGCATCTATGGTTTAACTCCTTCATATAGTTTTTGGAGGTTTCTCACAAACTCTCACAGCCAAAAGCCCGGCGCTTTCCTGGCAAGACGACAAATTTCGCGACATATTTTTGGTGAACCCGACACAAATCTGCGAGGGTGAGAGTTTTTTGATAACCATGGGTGATCATGTTGAGCAACAGGGTATGCATTTTGACCCAACAACAATGCAAATGTTTCAAGCATTTGCAATGTTCACGCAACAACAACATGCCACTGAAAGAAGGGAGATTTCATCAACCAAAGCCATACAAGCGGTCGTCAATAGAATGGATCATTTCAATGGAAAAGATGTAACTAAGTATGTGCGCGAGTATGTGAAGGGGGTGGAGCTGCATCGTGTGTCAGAAGGTGAGATGATTCAAAGCTTTGAGCTAGTTGTTGCTCCATAAATTAGGGAACATGTTTAAGGCAATTAAAGATGGGCATGCGAGAGATTGAGAAGAACTCAAAGTAGCTTTAAAGGAGGAATATTTCATGGAGGACTCTGAGAGAGTGACCAAAAGGACATTCTTAGAATGGGTGGTCAATCCAAAGCAAGGACTATCAATAATAGAGCTACTTAGGAAATTTGAGCGACGCTATGCACAACTCACCAGGACAAAAAGGGCCACACTAGATGTAGAGAAGACATATCTTTTCTTACAAGCTGCAGGTAAAGAGTTTCAAGAAAATTTGGAGCTTCTTCTTGAAGATAAAGATCCTAAGCAAGGACTAAAGACCGGCTGGAATGAGGTTGAAGGTGCTGTCTCACTGCTTGCCAAACGACAAAGAAGAAGGGACAAGATGGTAGTAAACACTACAAGTCCTTCCACCTCAAATTCTGACAAATGGTAAAGCCTACTTTTATCGCTTCTAAGTTTGATGAGTCCATGCTAGATGAGCTTGTGAAGGGAATGTGTGACTTGAAGGTGAAGCTTGAAAAGCTTGAAGAAAAAGGCCAACCGTGAGGGCCACTTCCTAGGCAAAGGCAATAGCCCAAAGAAGGGTTTGTTAATAGATGTATTTGGTGTGATAGTACAGATCATGTAAGAAGGGATTGTGATGATTTTAGTGATGCTTTGTCAAAAGATGTTGTCTTTTTTAAGGATGGTAAAATACACTTAAAAGAGACAGGTCTACCCTTGAGAACTAACTTTGGGAAGGGGGGAATGCAAACCTTACTTGAAGTTATGGAAACTAACCATGCCACCTCTTCAGTTGAGGCAGCTACTTATGGAGTAAAATTTATCTTAGTGATGAAGAGGTGAGTGGCCATCATGGTCAAATGTGGCCAAACGTCATGCAATTAGCTAAAAAGGGAAAGCGTACAAAAGAGATTCTACATGAAGCAGGTGATTGCATACGTCTAGAAACAGGATGGAATGATCCAATGGACTCATTGTCAGTGCATGCCTACATTACAAAATGCCAACAAAATGAGGCTATTGTAGAAGAGAAGCGCAGACGTGAGAATGATGATGAAGGACCATCAAAAGGATCTTCTAGAAGTGGGGGAAGAAGTGACTCAAATGCGTTCCCAAGCACCCCCGACACAAGGAGCACCTCCACTTGAAGTATTCATGGAGGAGTTTACAACAGGAAAGAAGAAAGAGCCAACAAAAGGTAAGACAAAAGGCCCAAGTTATAAACTACAGTCTGATATTGAGGTTGCTACAGATTTAAGGAAAGTCTTGGAGGAAAGGATCTTGAATACCAAGATTGAGTTTACTCTGGGAGAAGTTCTTGGCATTGCAAAGCGTGAATTCCATGAGGAGATCATTGACATCATCAAGAGGAAGAGGCAAACTCTTGCTGAAGTTTCTCGTCCACAGGTTGAAGGGGAAACCTTGAAGACACAAGGGATGCAGTTGCAAAATAAGGAGAATGGAGCTGTGGTAGGATGCTACCAATCTAGTGGGAGAGTAAAGCAAGTGCATTTCTCAAATGATGATGAAGAAGTTGAAGCTATTCCTAGGAGCTACTATTCACGAAGTCACTGAGCAAGGGCTACTACAGAAACTTTGGTCAAGGTAGGTGATCTTGAAGAGCCATTTGTTGCCTTGATTGACCATGGTTCAGAAATAAACATAATGTCAAAGGGTCTCTACAACAAGTGCAAATGGCCGATGGACACATATCATGGTTGGATGGTAAAAGTGGCAAACAATTCATCCGGTGAATTGTATGCAACTTGTCCAGGTGTGAAGGTGATAATAGGTGATTTTAAGATTGACCAAAACTTCTTTGTACATGATACATCTTCATATCATCTCATCCTTGGACAACCCTACATCGTGGGAGTTCGAATGGAAACAAAGGTGATGGATGATGGTTCAGCATATGCTAGGATACGTAGCAAAGATGGTAAACGAGTTGTCCAATTTCTCACAGTTTGTGTAAACCATGAAAGAAATTGTGACAACTTCAGAGAACATCATCTACCAAAGGTGAGCAAAGAGTTTCATGTTCATAGAGAAATGATGGGTTTTGGCCAAGTACCATTGTAAAACGGGATTGCAATGGTGCAAAAAGAAAAAGGGTCTCGCCTGATCCAAAAATAGGTAAAACTTTCTCAACGAGCTCCTTGGTAACAAGGAATGGATCAGTATGTTTTACAAAACTTGAAGATTTGAAGAGATGTGAGAGGCAATATGTACATAATGCACAGATAGGCATTAAAGAGAGTGCGTTGCTAGAGCCTACTAAAAATGTTTTGGGTTTGTGTGAACAAGTTTCGTTTGTAGATACTATGGGTGAGCTTGATGCTATAATGGGTGTTGGGGTATAGGCGCCTGTGCCTTGCCCGGCCGCCCAGAGTCTGGGCGCCCACTAACTTGTATACCTTATACATAGCATAAGTGTATAGGGGGCTGCTCACTCTTTGAGTCTCCCCACCCACATAGTGTGTGTCTCCTTCTCTCTCTCTCTCTCTCACTCTCTGTCTGTGGTGCTCCCCGATCCCCTTCAATTGGTATCAGAGCTATGGTGACCGCGGAGAGCACGACGGCTTTGAGAGCTTCGAGGCGATAGCTCGCTCGCTCTCGATGGTGGAGTTTCACGGAGAGCGATTTTAGCTTGAGGAGCATTGTCTTTGGAGCTTAGAAGCTTGGTGTGGTCAAGCTTGGTCGAGGAGGCGGTTGCGGCTTCCTTGGTGAGAGGAGCTTTTGAGCTCAGTGGAGCTCGTTAGAGAAGTGCTCGGCGGAGGAGAGCTTGACATTCGAGTGCTTGGATGCTGTTGTGGCAGAGCTCTTGTGTTGGAGCTTGCATTGAGAGGACATTGCATCACGTAGAGTGGAGCAGGAGCAGCTTCAAAACTGTGTGCAGCTCGTTTTTGCCATTTTTGGGCTCTAAAACGCAGTTTTTTGCGTAGCTCCGTCATACAGAGTCAGATCTACATGATCCAGGAGTCTAGGTCAGGGTTTTGGCACGCTCCGGACGCGATGGTGATGTCTATTTGCTGAAATTATGCTTTGAATTACAGCAGGTACAGCAGCAAGTTTATTTGTGCACTCTCGGGTCCCAAAAACACTGTTTTTGGCATAGCTTTCACACCCGGACTCGGATACATATGATCCAGGAGTCTACCTTGGGGTTTTGGCACTCTCCGGACGCACTCGTCATATCAGAATTGTAAAATTCTGAATGCTGAATTTTCTGCAGCAGCAGTTGTTTATTGTGTGTCGAGGATTCCACACATGGTTTGCTCTCAGATGTGAGAGTGATATTTGCTGCAAGTTTCCTCACAGGTGGGAGGATACGATGTATGCCTTATGTGGTTTGATGCTCAGGGAGACTAATGTGATTGCATTTTGAGCTCGGCAATGTATGCCTCGAGCATGTTTTTTGGCAGTCACAGGTAGAGCAGATATTTGTGTACTAGATTTGCAGGTGTTTGCAATGATGTATGCAAAGTGTGGAGATTGGTGCATGCATTTGGAGTACGGTTTGATGCGCTTTGGTTGCTCATGGTTTTGAGCGTGCAGTCAGTTTGGTTACTGGTTTTGTGGCCGTTTTACTGACGAAACTCTGGCGAAATTTTTCCAGGAGTTTTATGCGCATCATTTATGCGATCTAGGTAGAGATTGCGGGTTGCACTCAACATTTGCGTGCGGTGTTCTCTGCATGTGGGAGATTTGTGCGTGTATATGCATCGATACCGCACAGTGTGGGCTTGGTGATTAGCTCACAGATTGCAGTGTGATACTAGAGCAGGCGAGGCTTGTATTGACATTGCGGGAGCTCTATTTTGGAGTGTGTCTCACAGGTTTTACATTGTGTTTCTGGCCATATTTGTAGACAGTTTCCAGGTGTTGTTGGTGAGGTGGTTTTGCTTTCTAGTTTGCTACATTGTGCTCATGGCAGAGACAGGTGATCGATTAGATTGTGACCTCTCACAGATGCGCGTGTTTGATGGGTCAGACTTTGCAGCATGGAGAGAGTGTATGCTTGATGCATTGACACAGCGAGGGTTGCATCGACCATTGAGTGGTGATGCAGGTAGACCTTCAAACATGTCTGACGATCAGTGGCAGGAGCTAGAGGAGATGGCACTATCTACGCTCTCTTTGCACCTTGCGGAATCTGTATATGCTCTTGTTATGTATGAGACTACTTCGAGAGCACTTTGGCGCAGATTACATGATATGTATGATAGATCTGAGTCATCACGGACTCGTGTGAGACATGTACATTCACGAGCACGCCGACAAGTGACATGTTGGTATTGTGGTCATTCTGGACACGTTAGACGGCGTTGTTTTCGTCGTATGCGACATCGTAGGAGACATGGCAGTCTCAGAGATGTATGTAGTGATGCCATGGACTCAGTTGCTTTGACAGTTGAGGCAGATGTAGTGTCGAAGTATACTAGTGACGGGGATGTCACTTTTACCTCGAGCTATGCACGAGATGCTATACATGTAGATAGTGCACTCCCTTCGCAGTGGTTGCTAGACGCAGATGCTATGTTTCATGTCACGCCGCATCGTGCATGGTTTTGTAGCTATTCTAGCGGGATGCTTGGCAGTGTACGTTTGACCGATGGATCGGTGCATGCGATAGCAGGTGCAGGAGATGTGAGACTGTCATTACCGAGTGGTGCATCTTACTTGTTACGACATGTGCGCTATGTACCAGATTTGACAGTGAGTTTGATCTCGATTGGTCAGCTAAGAGATTGTGGATGTCAGATTTCGCTACGAGAGCGAGATTTTGTGATGCATTTGGGTTCGCTAGTGATTGCGAGAGGTGCCAGGAGTGGTACAGGTTACCCATTGCATGTGGATCACGCGAGAGACGGTGTTGTCTCTGTGATCATGCAGCCAGGTAGAGAGCGAGAGAGCAGGCGAGTCTCTTTTGCTTGTGGGTTGCAGGATGCTTTGCATGGAGTGCAGAGTAGTGAGATCGTTGTGCACACGGTTGGGGCACGACTTGAGCAGTCACATAGAGAGGTGACAGAGTCAGACATGCATGCTTTGCTAGTGACTGAGCAAAGCAGAGACTCAGTTGTGCTAGATACTTCTATGCAGGATAGACAGGTAGAGCGGTCTTGCTCTAGTGAGTCACGACAGGAGGACGTTTTGCAAGAGTCTATGCATACGGAGTTAGAGCATGAGAGCTCTAGTGAGTCACAGCAGATTGAGTGGTCATGTTTGCAGTGGATGATTGCAGAGGAGGCTGAGATGTCAGCAATTATGCAGTCATTCCTTTCTATGCTCGACAGTGAGCATGGGGATATAGTTGTGCAGGATATGTCTTCCAGCAGACACCTAGAGCAGCTGGTTTGCTCTGAGGTTGCACGACAGGTACATGTCTGACGATCAGTGGCAGGAGCTAAAGGAGATGGCACTATCTACGCTCTCTTTGCGGACAGTCAAGAGATGCATGTGGCTGACACGCCTTGTCACTCAGAGATGCCTATTGCCAGGGATATATATGTTGATGCATGCTCCGTAGAGCTAGCAGGGCCCGCTAGCATTGCATCGGCATTCGGTGGTCTCATGTACGAGATGCTGATCTCGAGGCCCGACATAGCAGCTGCAGTGGGAGCATTTGCAGCAGGGTTGATCAGTCGTTCGATGACTGATCTTGGCATAGAGCATAGGGGAGGTTTGCAGGTATTGCGTACATACTTGCAGTACGTGTGCGGTACGTCTGGTGGTGTATGGACTTACACGGGAGCAGGACAGCCGGATGCACACAATCACAGCCAGCCAGTGGGCATCGGTTGAGAGCGGTTTTCTCTCACCTTTTTTAGTCTTTAGACTAGGTTCCCTTGCTTAAAGGCACAATCGCCTTTAAGTGGGAGGTTGTTGGGGTATAGGCGCCTGTGCCTTGCCCGGCCGCCCAGAGTCTGGGCGCCCACTGACTTGTATACCTTATACATAGCATAAGTGTATAGGGGGCTGCTCACTCTTTGAGTCTCCCCACCCACATAGTGTGTGTCTCCTTCTCTCTCTCTCTCTCTCTCACTCTCTGTCTGTGGTGCTCCCCGATCCCCTTCAATGGGGTCTAATTTGCATCTTGAAAATGAAGTTGTGGAAGTTTGCTCTATGGAAATGTATCAAGTGATAGAAACCTTTAAAGAAAACCAAATAGTTGGCCCATAATTCCATGTTGAAACTAAATACAAGAGTGTAGCAAAGAAGGTGAAACCAGCAGCTTCACCCTTACCACCCAACAACAAGGAAAGGATTGATCAAACTTCTTTGCAACCAAGTTTAAGGAATCGGGCATACCTTCACAAAGGAGTCTTTTCAAGAGTTGCAGATCGGTTGCGAGGAGTTTCTAACACAGGAGGAGACAAAGTGCTTCAAAGAAATGCTTTCAAAACATGGTAAGGCTTTTGCATTTGAGCCACACGAGATAGGATGTTTTGATCCTTCTATTGTAGCTCCTATGGTAATTTTCACAATATCTCACGTGCCTTGGAATCTGCGGCCTATTCCGGTTCCAAAGGCTCATTTGCCAAAGTTAGTGGAGCTACTGAATGAGAAGATCAAAATGGGAATTTTGGAGCCTTCTTGTGCTCCATACTGAAACAGGTGGTTCATAGTTCCAAAGAAGAATGGTTCTCTACGCTTCATCCAAGATATGAAACCAATAGGCAAGGTGACAATTAGAAATGTAGGTACATGTCCAATTGCGGATGAGTTTGCAGAGGTGTTTGCAGGAAGAGCAATCTACTCGATGGGGGATCTCTACTCAGGGTATGATCAATTTCAACTTGCAATCGAAAGCAAAGACTTGACAACCATGAGGACACCTTTGGGTTTGGTAATGATGTGTACCTTGCCATAGGGAGCAACCAACTCGGTTGCACATTGATGAATGGGATGAATAAGGTCTTACGTGACTTTATTCCTAAAATCACAATGCCTTTCATTGATGATTTACCTATCAAAGGATGTGAAGAAATTGACAAAGATGAAGCTTTGGATCTCAAGGGATGTCGCAGGTTTGTGGTAAATCACATAAATGATTGTGATAAAATTTTGTCTAGGTTGGAAGAAGTGAATCTTACATTGTCAGGGAAAAAGTCTATGTTTGGTGTCAATGAAGTGCTCATTGTGGGGCACATGTGCGGGCCATATGGTAGGAAACCTTGTCCAGCAAAGGTAGATGCCATCCAAAGAATGAAAGAAACATGCACTAGCATCACTGAGGTTAGAAGGTTTCTGGAAGCATGTGTCTTCTATGTTATTTGGATTCCACATTATGCACATGTAGCTGATCCTCTTTAGCAATTGCTTAGAAAGAATCAAAAGTTTAAATGGATAGAAGCACATGTAAAATCCATGAAAAAGCTAAAAGAGTTGCTCCAGTCAGCACCAACTTTGAGAAAGGTAGACTATGAGTGTCAGAGGCCAGTAATAGTGACAGTAGACACCAGCCCTATAGGGATTGGATGGGCAATAGGGCACGATGACGAAGAAGGACGCAGGTATGTGGTAAGATTTGGAGCAAAGGTACTAAGTGCTCACCAATGAAAGAATCCATAGATGAAGAGAGAGCTATGGGGCATGGTTATGGCCTTGAAAAATGGAAAAGAGTACCTAATAGGTGCATGTGTGGTTGTAGAAACAGATTTTCTACCACTTCTTGGGATGATTACAAGCTGCTCGATGCCACACATTGCTATGTTGCGATGGATTGCCTACATTAAGTCCTCAAATCCCGAGTTGAAGCACATTGCAGGTAAAGACAATACAGTGGCAGATATGCTATCAAGGGCAAGGTATGAAGATGAGTCACAAATGATTGATGAGGGAGATGATGTAGGCACAAAGTTCTATTCTATCTCTCATGTCAAAGGTAACAATGTCTGCATGACTAATTCACTTGAATTGTTCTTGAAAGATATTTATGAAGGTGATTGGCTTCTTATTGGAAGCTACTTGAGTACTCTAACAAAACAGGATGATTGGTCTGAACAAGAATTCAAGAGGATATGCAGGAAAGCATATGGGTACTTTTTGAGGGATGGTTACTTGTGGAAGCATCCTAAACAAAAGGGTGCTATACCACAACGGGTTATATGTAAAAAAGAGACTCGAGTAAAGCTCATGCAAGAGTTTCATGAGAGTCTATGGTCTAGACACAGGGGTGTGTGGGCAACCTTCTCTAAGTTGAAAGAAAAATACTGGTGGAAGGGTATGTATAAAGATGTATCTCAGCTTGTAGAGTCGTGTGTAACTTGTCAAATGTATTCAAATGTCCGAAATTGTGATGAATTGCACCTTACATATCCATTGGCCATGCAATATAAATGGGTTGTGGATCTAGTCACAATGCCTTTAGGACTCTGGCAGATGAGATACTTGGTTCTTGCACGAGAGGACCTAACTAATCAGGTTGAAGGAAGAGCATTAAGAGATAAAACCACAGAAGCTGTGTGAAAATTCCTTCTCGATGAGGTGATTTGCCGTTATGGTTGTGTGGGAAAGATCACTGCAGATAGAGGTGAACTGGATGCCAAAGAAGCTCATTTCCAACATTTCCAGTTTCTATTCACACTGGCTCTTCTTTTCTTGTGTAAACCCTTGGGGGTTCCACTCACCTATAAAAGTGACCTCTTCTTCCTTGAAAACCATTGAAGCATTTAAGCCATTCAAGCCATTGATGAGAGGAATTCATGAGGGAGTGAGTAGTAATGCTTAATTGTACTTAGCCATTAATATAAGCCTAAGCGTACACTTTCTTCTAGAGGAAGACTATCCATTCTTGTAAGCTATCCTTGGGAGATCAACTCTAATCAAAGAAGGTCTTGGATTTGGTGTATCAATCAAAGTTGAATTCTTCCCTCTTCTTCTCTCTCCATAAAAAATGGTGCCGAAGGGTTTGACAAGTAAGATGTGTTCTACATTAGTACTTTGTTGATTTCTTATTGTTTTATTTTTCATCTCTAATCTAGCATCTATATACCTAATCTCATCTCCTTAACCAAACCTATCTCTCACACTGTTAGAAATTCATTCTCTCTACAAATTCTAGGTTCTCCTTGCTACAGGTACATCTCTCTCCATCCTTATTGCCTACGGGTAAGAATAGGGCTTGGGAGGGAAACTTCTCATCTCTTCACTTCTCTCATATCTACATTCTCACATACTATCCTAGATGAATAATCCACATGATGAGAATTTCTATTGCTTCCACTATGTGCAGTCTATTAGAATTAACGTATAGATTAGCCGTAAAATACACTTTCAACAACGTATAGTGTTTCTCTTTGGTCCAGAAAGGCTCAATGAAATACTTCTTTCACTGGATCCCATCATACCACCTCTTATAGACTATAACTTTTCTTTTGATGTAAGTGCAGTTATCTTGCTATGAACCAAGAGGATTTGTACACACAATTAATCCCAATCACTAGACAAAACATATATATTATGGTGAGCACAAAACTACAATTCCAAAGAACAATTCGTAGCCTATTTGGTCGGCAAAGATTAAACGCCATTAACTCATCTATTAACCCTTTCATATTACCCATGATACGATATGACCATAGCCTTGATGTTTTCATCTTTGTGTTGTTTTGATATTCTCTTTTGTGTTCTTTCTTTGTGTGTGTGAGTACAAGAGAGAAAGAATGAAGCTTCTTTGATTGCACTTCCTTCCAAACCCTATATTTCATGGCATCTATGGTTTAACTCATTCATATAGTTTTTGGAGTTCTCTCACAAACTCTCACAGCCAAAAGCCCGACGCTTTCGTGGCAAGACCGCAAATTTCTCGACAACGTATCACCCTGATCTTTCACATTTGGCTGATATCAAACAGAGGTTGTCCTTGTGATCTCATTGGAACATATTGGATATTTCATCATATTTGGGCTTTATTAGCACTTGTTTGTCTCATGATTTGTCCATGTTCCTTCAATGGCACACCATTTGAATGGCCTATGTTGTCCCGTAGGTTGTCCCTGAGGTGGTGTTGGGACAAGGATCCTAAGCCTAGAGGGTTAGGGACCTGAGCCAGGGGCTCGAATTGGACCAGTGTGGACTGGGGATCCATATGATGGCTAGGGCTAGGAGCCGGTCTATACATAGGGTGGTGGATCCGGTATCACAGTTTCCTAGGCCTTACGTTGGTATCAGAGCAACGTGGGAGAAGGAAGAGGGGAGATGGAGGTCTCGCATAAAGTTTTGCATGCTCTCTCTCTCTCTCTCTCTCTCTCTCTCTCTCTCTCTCTCTCTCTCTCTCTCTCTCTCTCTCTCTCTCTCTCTCGTCATGGAGAGCAAGTCAAGGACGAAGAGTCGAAGGTCACGTAGGAATTGTCCCCTGAGGAGGGTTGAAACAGCGGCAGTGGGAATACCCGCTTGCAAGACACAATCTCGGGGTCAACCACCACAAAAACGCAGGCAGCTTGGCTCACAGAGTTCACGCTGCGAAGGGGGAGATTTTTTGACATAGGAGCTTAAGCCCTCGTGGATTGCAGGCGACACCATCGTTCTCTCCTTCCCTGCACTGCAGACCCACCATCGCCATGCGTTTCCTCACGGTGGCTTACACAAGGTGGGCTCCCTAAGGGTGCCCTAAGGTCACCCTAAGGGCCTTATTCCACAGCAATTCCTCGGAAGGACAATCCTCTCACCTTGGGCTGCATGCAAGGTCGTAAGGGCAGTGAAGGACAATCCTCTTATCTTGGGCTGCCATGGTTTGCCGCAATTTTGATAGAGCGATGATCTTGTTAAGGCAGGCAAGCAACAGGTGAGTCTATCCGACATTGTGAAGGTTTGCGATGCACGAGATCTATCAGCTATGTAATGATCTCGCGCGACTACCCTTGGCAAGGCCAATTGGGTGGAAATTCTATAGTTTACATGGGTAACAAATTACAAGTTGAACAACGGTTTTTAGAGGAGTCTCAATGAGCAGTTCTTGTCTTGTGAAGCTGACCATGAGTATGGCCATGCCGAGATTGGCCTTGCATGGAATTTCTGAAAATACTCGTCACGGCCATGCGGCTAGCAAGGTTAGTCGGCACAAGTCAGTAATGAGGTATGCATTTGTTTTTGAAGTTGTTTGGAAAATTTGTTTGAACATGATGAGTGATTCTTGTCCCAGCAAGGCTATTGTACAAGTGATCAATCTCCATTCATTTGCATAGTTTTGCTAGCATGCATGATCATCACTTGCACATGCAACTGAATTATGCCTATAATGTGCATGCTGCATTGTTACTTTGAAATTTACATAACATTTCAGGCAAACAAGGCTTGCATGCAATCAAGGGGAGTGCACTTTAGGCATTCCAATCACAAGCATGGATTGTGACAATTGTTTTAAGCATTAAAATTTTGTTGGCATCGAACCAATGCTTAACCTGCCAACATGACTCAAGCATGCCTTGAGTACCTGCAGTCTTGATCTGCTGCATGGGTCAATAGCAGCTCACTTTTGATGCCCATGGAATCTCAAGGAGATTGGCACACCCTGTGGTTCGACTTCATGAAGGGTGCATAGAGCTCGGCATGGCCGACTTCTTATCACCGCTTCTAGAAGCCGGCGAGCATCAAAAGTGAGCCAATCTCAATTGAAATTGCTTGACAAGGTCAATTCTCGTTTGCCATGATCTTTGTACGTCGTCTATTGACTACGATTTGGGCATCTTGCATTGAAGATTCTCTCAATTGAACTATGCTATGAGCATACAAACTTGGCACGAGAATTGGCAATATGATTGCAGGTTATTTCATTACATACCAGACGGGTGTATCTCAAGACAACTGGTTACAGCATGACAACCAGGTTAGCCAAATTTATGTTTTGTTTGTTTTTTCATGAAAACATATTTACGTTTTTTGTTTTGCAAAGCAATGTGATTTGCTAGTTTCACATGAAGCAAGGCTTCTAGATCGTGCTAAGATACTGCCCATTGACTTGGCATCAAGGGCATTGGCACGCAAGTTTGGGGAACTGGTACAATAAAAAATATGTTCCCATTTTAGGCATAGTGACATCACGTTATGATGTATCACTACCACTACAGAATGTGCAACGCACTTATGGTTTTGGCTCTCGCGCTTGAGACCGTCATAGTAGCCAAGGGCTTACAACCTTACATGCAAGGCATGCTAGCCAAGTGGACTGAACTCCCGGGGCGGTCACTTTTTAGAATGTGTATGCTATCACGTGAGTTAACCGGAGAGGATTATTAGAAGATCAAAATGTATCAAAATATATACATACAGAGGGGGGTGGGGGTTTTCTAAATAGGCACGTCGTGTAAATATAGTATGTATATTGAGGTATTATTAATAACCTCTTGAACGCACGTGATATAGGAAGCTTTTGATAAGTGATCACCCCGGGATTGAACTCCACCACATCATGCATTACGCTTCCGCTATAACACCAGACAATTTGTCAAGGACAAGATAAGTTCTAGATTGTTTAACATGATTTTTGGGTCGTTGTCAAAACACAACAACACTAAAAAGAACCTAAAAGTCGGACTTAATTCAAAGGCAAACTGCTATCATTAAGTCACACTGGTTTCGTCACAACCACATACAATTTGTTAGTAAAGCACCACTACATGGTAGCTCAATGCCTGCAACAGTACCTACAAGTGTGTACCAATCGTATATACCTATAGGTCCTCGTACTCATGTAGTCCCTACCATTCCCATTGTTTCAACTACCTATGCTCCACAACCACAACACCCAAGTTCTTATTTCCATGGGACAACAACGGCTAGCATTAGCATGTCACATCCGACGTCTGCTATGCCTAAGGCCACACATATGATATTTGGCCCACCACATGGTACAAAATCGTACCCAACATGGAACCCAAGGGCTTCCTATGCACCAAGCCGAATGCCAATACCTACTCCACATGTAGTCTCTGAAGCGCCTTCACCCACGGTGCCTGCTCACTTAGGTGACTTGGCAACATTTTCTGAAGCTATCGATCGATCTATTGCTAAGAATATGCGTAACACGCCTGATAGAGAACCTAGAAGTAAAGTAGTACAAATATCCAAGCTCACACAAGAATTTAGTGGAGACGGGGATGTGAGAAAGCATATCGAAGTGTTTGAACAAATATGCGATTCTCTATGAGAACACAATGACCTGCATAAGAGTAATGCTTTAAGCCTAACCTTAAGTGGGAAGGTTGGGGATTGGTATAGAACCCTACGGGTGGAAGAGAAACAATTTACCCTACTCTTAGGATACTGTTATTGAAAGAATACATACAAGAGGGAGTGCTTTGGGGTGTTGCCTCTCAGCTCCAGAAAGCCCAATGAGAGGAAGGAGAGTCGATGAGAGACTTTATTAGTTGCTTAAAGCATTTGAATTCTCGCTGTAATCCAAATGAGCACTTCAATAAGAATCAATTTCTTGATAGATTCATTAGGGGATTACGACATGAGGATATCTACGATGGCCTAGTCATTAGAGGTATCACCACTTGGAAAGCAGTCACCACCAATGTGATCCAATTGGAGGATAATTGAATGATTCAATGAGAAAGAGTGTCTGTTGAGCCTAAATCCATTAGCTTGCAAGCATCGAGGCATCAGCCAATGACCCTAAAGCCTATTGCTAAGGAGCCAAAGATATCTGAGATGACTTTAGCAGATCTCACCACCAACCTTAGCATGGGCAGATACACCTCGAGTGCCTGCATTGATGCCGTCCCCACCTCTTGAACAAACGTCACAACAAATGGTCCCTAGGACCCAAAATGTTGTTCAAACAACACCCTTACCACCTCCAGTGCTAGGACCACAACCACCACATCCGAGAATCACTTCTGTGAATCAAGTGGGTTGTGAGTCATCTATTGCTTGTTTGGAAGGCTGTGAGGAAGATATAGATCCTAATATTGCCTATGGGATGGATGTGCTTGAAGAAAGTCCACAATACTACATGGAGGACTATTGGGGACAAGTCAAACCTATCTATCAAGTAGCTGCTCTTGCTGTAAGAGGCCAAAATATCAATTACACTGCTAAGAGACCACCTCTTCAAGGCTACAAAAGAACGCCACACTGATGCAAACCAATCAATCGAGCACGTCTACAATGCCGATACTCGTGGGTAATCGATGTGGCATAGATCATTTGATTGCCCAATGTCCAAATAATCCAAATGCACCGAAGATCATGCCATTAAACTTGATTGACGTTACCAAGGATCCATCACAAAGTAAACATGTGGTACCAGTAAACGTACTCACATGATCGATGCTCTAAAAACAAAATTATATTCTTGAGGAAGAGACACAACATCAATTTCCCAATCTCAAAAAAAGAAGAAAATACGAAGGAAGAGATCGCAAAAAGCAGCAAAGTCAGACCCAGTTCAAAGACCAACATAGGGAATGGTGACAACCCCGTATATATGAATGACACTGAAGAGGATTCTGATTCAGGAGAAACCATGGAGACCAAAATAACCACTAAGATAGAAACCAACAAGGAAGATCTTCATGAGCCACAATGGCCAGGATCCAAGAAGAAGATAAGAACTTATCCAAACCCTATAGAGGAGATTGAGCGAGTGAAGCAATTAAGGACCAACACCTAGGCAACACCTAGGTAGATCCAGATTACAGACACCATGTTCCCTATGCAACAACAACCTCACCAAGTCCATAGACCCTTAGCCATACCTAGTGTCATCCAAGAAGAAAGTGACTTAAAGTCCATAGACCCTTAGCCATACCTAGTGTCATCCAAGAAGAAAGTGACTTAAAGTGATGGGAAAGTGGGCGTACTCCCTTCTTGATGGAAAGAATGTTTACAGAGGGACTACCTGATCCTATAGAAGAAATGGAGGTCCCATCTTCCCCATGTCAAGGGACTGAAGCCCAAAAGGTGTCATTAAACATTGCCAAATTGATGGGTTTCATGTCTTCAGAAGTTAGAACCAGCATCATGTCCAAACTATATAAAGACCCTGAGCTAGTCTTAGCTCTTCGAGCTTTCCTAAATGGAGAACTAAAGTTTGGGCCACCACAATTTGCACAGATGGATGGAGCTGGGGAGATGCCAATAGAGGAGGAACACTTAGATCCACAACCCAACCTAGATGAGAACCTTGTTATAGAAATACCTGTTAACAAGTTGCGACAATACTTTGAGGGTGATCAATCCAATGCGACCATAACAATCACTACTAAGGGATTAAGTGTGAAGGGAATCCTTGATGGTGGTTCTAGGGTTAGCATTGTGACTAAAAACGCTGGGAAACTATGGGAAGACCTCACCTTACAGCCACAACCATAGTAGTGAAGATGGCCAATGGGTCTATAATTAAACCTATTGGGATGCTAGAAGATCTCAAGATCAAGGTCTTTGGACATAAAATAAGAATTACCTTCATTTTTATGGATTTCTCCAAGCATACTATGGCATCGGAGATGATCTTAAGACGTCCTTTCATGAGGGAAGAAAAAATGGTGCATGACTGGTCTAAAAACCATCTCTACCTGCAGTTCCAAGATTCTGTCATTCGAGTGGATCTTGTAACTGGTCGAGCACATCCCCTGGGAAACAAGTTTATAATTGATCATAGATCTGACACCATAGTTCACTCGGCACCATTGCAGTATTGTTACACTTTTAAAGTGGACACTGATGTTGGGGAAGATTCTCCTTATATGAATGTACTACCTGGGATGACTGAGTCGAACAATGTGGATTGGGTCCACCTAGAAGCAACCATAGACACTTGGGGAAATAGGGGACAACCTGGGTAACATTAGAGGGGGATGAAATGCAAACAGTTTGACCTACCCAAGGAAGGGGGGAAGTCTTCATTCACGTCAGCCTATTGATTTATTTACCTCTTACCCTTCATTCCCCGACCCTTGAGATTTCCGATCTTAGGGAATGTATATATAAAGCCTTATACTCACAAAAAAGAAAAATAGTAAAGAGCAAGAGCAATTAGCAAACAAGTATGCACAATAAAAGTCAAAACATTGACCCAGACCTATAGATTCACATCTGGTACACTGATACGAAACCCTATGTCATCAAACACCTTTGATCCTCATCAGTCAAGTGATGGAGGGTAGGTAAGATTAGTACGATAGGAGTGTTTCTGTTTTAGATTTTAGTGATTAGCAAAGTTCTTTCTTCCCATTGATGTGCCTCCTAGAGGTATTCTTTGTGTTTTCTCGTGTGTACAGGAACGTGTTGTTGTGGTTAGGATTTGGACCTTCATGGAATCTTTCTCTCATCCACTTTTCAAATCAAGCGCGATCATCAACACAAACAAGCGTTTCTTGTCCATTAGAATTGCCCCTTATCTTTTTTGCATCGATGTTTGTCTGCTTTAATTGTAATTGGTAGCATAATATTATTCAGTGCCTTTGCTTAGTATCAAACATTAAATTCAATGTAAGTTTTTGTTATAATCACTTGTCTAGGTTGAAAAAGCAAGCACTCCGACTAAGCTAGTTTGACCAAGCTAGGCGTTAGAGATCTTCTCTTAATACCATGGGGAATGTCTTCCTAATAATCTATGGTTACTTAGGCTCTTAGTCCGATTTAGGCAGCATTGTGTGCAACGTACTAGGGCTTTCTAGTGGGATTAGTCCCTATTGACCTTTAGCTTAAGTATTATAAAGGGAGTTTACTAGTGTGATGAGCCTGGGGAGGGTAACAATGTTATATGACCCCCCAAAGTTACAAAATTAAAATGCTGAAAATGAACAAACAAAAAAATCAAAGTGCCACAATGTAAAATCTTAAGCTAGAAGAGAAACCTCAGCTTGGTTTGGTACTCCACTCACATGTATCGCCTATGGTACTAGAGCCCTAGAGGTTCCCAATGTGGGCGCTTTTCCTTGAAAAGCAAAAAACCCAAGTCATACAAAATAAGCACACACATCAAAATTGAAACAATGTAAAAAGACTTTGGGGGGTCAAAGAAAAGTAAATAAGTCAGGCGATGATTTCATGAGAATTCCTTTTATCGTAGCTTAGCTAGGAGGTCTTCTAGGTATAGCCTCTAGTCAGCCCTCAAACATGAAATACTTGGCTCTCATGATTAAACAGCTCAATTGACCAGAGAAAATTGAGAAGCTTGCCCATGGTATTAATAGTCGATCTTTAGTGTCTTTCGATCGTTAAATTAGCGACCCCAGACTTGTTTAATTTTTTATCTTTACAAATGTTTATGCGTTTGATTATATTTCAATTTAATATTTATTATTGGCAAATGGTTTAAATTCTCTTACCAATCAAATTGTCTACCTACAACTGCATATGCTTTTTAATTGTATATGAGAATGCAATTACTATGCCAATGTTGTTTGATTTTGCAGTGATGACTGAAGAAGGCTAAGGACATTCATCTCAAATGCTCTTCCACCTCGACGAATAAGCTTCAACTCAATAGCTTCTAAGGACGGAATCTACATCAGGAAGGGGGACATGTTAATGCTCACGCACATTCCTATCACCTAAGACGGACGTCATATTATTTATTTGGTAGAGTCAGTTATCGGGCTTGTCGGTCCAATAGGAAAAGGGTAAGAGTGATCGCCAATGAGAGGCGCACTCTAACTGGAACATTCAAGGGATTAGTTGGCTAAGCATGGGCGCCAAAGTGTGAATCGAGTGAGCTCATATAAAAGTCAACTAAACCTAAAATTCAGTCATTCTCTCATTTGTGCAATTGAAGAGTGCCGCTTGCTCCATCTCCATCTCCTTGTGTGTGTGTGTGTGTGTGTGTGTGTGTGTGTGTGAGAGAGAGAGAGAGAGAGAGAGAGAGAGAGAGAGAGAGAGAGAGAGAGAGAGAGTGCGATCGAGCATTGCAATGACGGCATGGCAGTGGCGAAGCAGTTGAGCACGGCGCAACGATGCCTCCCTCTTCTTCGCGGCGAGGAATCCTCCACGACAGCAAGCGTAGAGCGGTGAGTGACACACTATCGTCATCTTTGAGCTTACTAGTTTAGGCTAGTTGCATGCGATAGATGTGCACAAGTACCGGGCTTGTCGGTCCAATGGGAAAAGAGTAAGAGTCACCTAAACCTAAAAATCATTCATTCTCTCATTTGTGCAATTGAAGCATGCTCTTGCTCCATCTCCATCTTCTTCTTCTTCATCTCCTTGTGTGTGTGTGTATGAGTGAGAGAGAGAGAGAGAGAGAGAGAGAGAGAGAGAGAGAGAGAGTGTGCGATTGAGCATTGCAACGATGGCACGGCGGCGGTGAAGCGGTTGAGTGTGGCGCAGCGGCGGCTCCTTCTTCTTCACAGCGAGGAATCCTCCACGAAGGCGAGCGTAGGGCAGTGAATGACACACCCTTGCTCTCTTGAGCTTGCTAGATTAGTCTAGTTGTGTGCTTGGAGCCATTTGTGGCTTGCACACAGTGTATCGGCAAGTCCCTTGCATTGACACGTGTGACAGCCGTGCACACTTAGGAAACTACTCTAAATCCTTTTTAAGGTCCGCTCTCTCCCTCTCTCTGTCTCTCTTTCTCTCTCTCATTTTAGTGTGAATGGATATCAATGTGATGTTTTTCTTGATGTACAATTAATTATCTGATTACTATTGTCTGACACTTTGTTTTTGTTTTTATTTTAAAAGATATGGATCTGTATTGTCTATTGTTGTAATATTTCTTGAAGTATAGTTAATGGTGTTGTTTGGCTCTCATTTTAGGATAAATGGATAGCAATGTGATGTTTTGCTTGATATCCAATTAATATTCTAGTTGCTATTGTATGATACTTTTTTTTTGTTTTATTTCAAAAGATATGGATACGTATTAAGTGTTTTCTTTTGTAATAGTTGTAATTCTCACTATCTTTGCGACCATCATGCTTTCCACCTACAAGCAAAAAGTCATCTTACGTGCCCTACACACAGAAGCAATCATTACAGTATCAAAAAATGCAGATGAGGCCATAAGAAAAGCCAATGAGTCTGATATCCTCATGCGGGATCTTATTGAGCAGATTTGGAAAAATACATTGCATCGACTTAGAAGAGAAGGCAATGCAGAATTGTGTGAAAGGCAGAAGCTAGCCAACTTTGATTATCAACACAGAACTCGCACCATTTTGGAAAGTATACGAGTTGCATACAAGGATTTACCATGATTTATGTCGACTGCAGCTATGGGATGCAATATGGAATGAATAGAGGTGAAGAGCAAGCACATGAGGGCATACTATGTCAGGGAGAGGCTCTCAGCAGGAGATATCAACTTGGCTTATGTGCCAACACAGGACAACTTTGCAGATCTTTTCACAAAGGCATTGTCTCGTGAGAAGTTCAAAACTTTCCACAAAGCTTTGGGCTTACTCCCCTTTGTGGACTGATCATTCCTTAGGACATGGCACTTCCCTTTACTCATGTGCTAGCTCTTGTTCACCGCATCACTCCAAGGGGGATTTGTTACCATATACATGTGGTAGTGATGTGTGTGAACACACTAGGACCGCCGGGGAATTTTTCCCTCTAGCTCTTGTTCACCGCATCCCTCCAGGGGGGATTTGTTACCATATACATGTGGTAGTGATGTGTGTGAACACACTAGGACCGCCGGGGCATTTTTCCCTCTTTAGGAGATTTTTTCCCCTGTGCATTGTATATACGCCCATTCATTCTAGGGCTATCTATCTTCCATTGCACACTAAGTAATACACTCTCAGTTGTGTGCCTTGAGCTTCCTTTGTCTTCTCCAAGCTACGTGCATTTCTCTGCAACCCTAATTCCAACAATTTTCCTAAAAATAGTATATGCATAAATTCTTATTGTATGCATGTCCAAGTATTTTTCAAAAACGTTTTAATGTGCTTTGAATGTTTTAAAGGGGTCTACAGGGGCTATCAAAAAATTTGAGCAAGTTTTGCTCGACTGTGCTAAAAGATGACCCAGAAAAATACTAATCTTATATGGAATTATTCATCTATATTTTTTTCCAACTCTCTACATGCCTTGAGCACAAATCCCTGAAAGCTTTTGGTGAGGTTTTCTATGGTTGGTGAGAATAAGAAGCTACTTATAGCCACTAAAGTGGATCATGTTCACATAGCCCTAGTGTTAACGTGGAACATATCAAATATCAAGAACCAATACTAGCCCCTAAGAAAGACTCTTGGCTCCATCAAATTGTTTATAATATAGCATGAGGGAGCAAGCAACATGTAAATTACATGTGCTGCTCAAATACAAACAAGCTCAAGTGACTCCAACATTGTCCCTAAATCTCCGCAGGTATTAGCTACAAACCACACTTTGCCCACAATTCAAAGAACTTAAGACTAGTGGCTCAGTAGCTTTAGACAATCCTATAAGGAAAGAATATCATCCCTAAAATAAGGATTTTTCTTCCCAAAAGGAGCCTCCTAGACAACCGAGAGTTCTAAACACTCCAAATATTTTCCAAAAAGCTAAAAATGCACCTAATCATCCACTCTATATAGTGATGGCATAGCCCACCGGGCTTTAGAGTTTTCCTAGCGGGCTCGCCGAGTAAACTTAATACCCGGTGGGGCCTGTCTTGTAAACCCTAAAGCCCAACAAGTTTATAGGTAAAGCAGGTTTAAACCAGTCATTGAAAAAGTTATGTGAATATAGATGTGATCACAACATAAATTATGTTATTAACACATGTTATTAACGTGTTCACGCATTTGTGAACACGTTGATGAAATCCTTGATTTCCATTGAAAGAGCACAAAGAGGGTTTGTATGTTGATGACCAGTGGGAAGAGATTCATGCTCGTGCCATGGAAACTATTAGGTTGCATCTTGGTAAGTCTATATTCTTCATGATTATGGACAAGACCAATGCTAAAGAATTGTGGGAGTCTTTATGCCTCAGCATGGGATGGTAAGAGTGCATCAAACAAAGCATTTCTAATGAAGAAGCTTATGCGTCTTGACATGAAAGAAGGTAGCAGCGTCATCTCACACGTGAACAAGTTTAGCAGTGAACATCAAAGGGTCTTAATTTTGATGATAAAATGAAAGCCATTTTTGCTATGTTCTTTTCCTACATTATGGGATACATTTAACACTACCATTGGTAAATTTGTCTTTACAGGCAAGCTTGTTTTCAGTGATGTTACTGGTGTTTTGATCACAAAAGACATTTGGAGTCAATCTCTTGACACTAGTGGACATGGTGATGCGTATATGAGAAATGGAAGTACTCAAAGGAACAATCAAAGGAGAAGAGGTTGTTGTCGTGGGGTTGTGATCATTTGCAATATCGCAAGACTGCACATAGCAAGAGCTGTGGACATGACACAAGGAACATTGAATGCTACCATTGTCACAAGAAAGGACACATGAAAAAGGATTTTTGTTTGTTGCAAAGAGAGAAGGGTAAAGCCATTGTCGTAAGTGCTGCACCTCCTAAGAGCAGTGTGAAGATAGAGAAGCTCAATGTCATAGAGTTTCCACATGTTGATGTTGTTCCTGTTAAAGTTATGGAATCTTAAGTGAACTACCCAATGTGATCCCAATATTTATTTTGGCTTTTAGGTATTTATTTTACTTATTCGTCAAAGTCTAGGTAGGGCAATTAGCTAAGGTGACTATATAAGTACACCTTGCCCCCATTATATAGGTATCAATTCATTGCCAAGGATGGTTGGTTCAGCAATCTCTCTCTCTCTCTCTCTCTCTCTCTCTCTCTCTCTCTCTCTCTCTCTCTCTCTCTCTCTCTCTCTCTCTCTCTCTCTCTCTCTCTCTCTCTCTCTCATATGATGGTCTCTACGCTTTTGCATCGGCGACTTTGACACGGTACCAGAGCGACCTTCTTGATGATCCTTGGAGGAGTCAAGCCACACGAAGAAGAGGAACATGAGTCGCAGCCTTAGAAATCGGCGAGGAGGAGTAGGTAGGAAGTGTCACCTCAAGGAGAACATGCGACTAGGATCAGCGTTTCAAAATTTGAGAAGCAGAGGAACTAGAATTTTCTTGGCATTGGCATTCTGGGAAACAAGCTCAAGCATCGGTGTCTTGAAACATTGGGAGGAGAAGCAAGGACAAAAAAGTCTATAGGCAGCTTTGGAGCAACTACATTTTAAAATGCTACCTATTGTAGCATTTTGAAAGGCATTCAAATGGAACCCTTGGTCTCCCTACCTATGTCTTGAGATGTGATCCACTATCCAAGTTTGAGACTCGGCAACCAAGAAATTTTGAAGAAGTCGAAAGCCAACAGGGGTTGTCAAGTGTTGTGGTGCCTAGGCCAATTGAAGTGGTGAAATTGGAGCCAAAGATGGTGCAAATGAATGTGGCGATGCAAGAGGAACCAATAGTTTTGTGGCTACAAAGAGATGGGGTAGTTTCCATGCCAAGGATGCCAATTAGAGCGGCTCCAACTGTGGAAGAAGTGAAGATGGTTCTAGATCAGGAAAGAGATGTGTTGTCAAATTGAGGTATGGTTTCTCAAAATCCTTTGAAGAATGATAGAGAGCAGAGGGCGGTTTGCAGATGAATTTGAGGTAGTAAAGTTGGAGGAGATTTGTGAGCCTAATTCAGAGGATGAGACTGGGCCAAATGATTGCGGCTCTATGGATGATGTTGATACAAAGTTGGCATGTGCTGATGATGGTGAAGATACAAGATCAAGTTTTTGGGAGACAAGTGAGGGGAGCATAGAGCGGATGAGTCTACATCCTATGGCAAGGAAACAAATTCTATTGAACCTGTGCTAGTAAGGTAAATCTACCTTGTTATGTGTCTGATGATTTGGTGATCGCCAATGCGAAAGAAGAGGAGGTTGATGTGCCCAAGCTTGTGGAAGAGGATATGTTTTCCAAGAGGGCATGCAATACTATGGTGGTGACCATGCTGATGGGAGTTAGTGGTAAGTGTTGTTGTGATACAATTGGTGTGTACCCCTTCAAAGAAGGGCAAGGTTGCATTTATGGATAGCCAAGCGGGTCTACCAAGTTGGTAAGAGGATGATGATGAAGTAAAAACCCTGGGGGTTGGGCATTTTACTCGTGATCATGATGCGTTTGATGCTGATCAAAGGGAAAAGCAATTGATATTGTCTATGGATTTCCATGATGATGTTATGGAAACAATTTCTTTGGGCTAGGTATGCTTTGCAAGCAAGTCTAATTGGGGATTTGATGACGTCGAGTTTGCTATGGATGAAGGGATGCAAGTGCTTGTTGATAGAGCTTTAGCCAGGGTACAGGTGATGCAAATATTAGCCCCTCAAAAAGAGGAGATTCCAGTGGATGAGCAGTGTGATATGGATATGCCGACAGAGGTCAATGTGGAGAAAATTTTATATCAACCGTACATTTTTTTGGAGGAGTTTCCTTGCATGGAACACCTCACTCTTTATGGTTGGGCGGGAGGGTCAGGTACATTTTGTCTATGTGATGGTGAGTCTGATGCTTCTTGGTATGGAGTGGATTGTTTTCCAATGGATGCATGGAGTGTTGAAGGTAGACCGTGGGCAACCTATATCCATGATGGTCTATGTGCTAGGGTGCAACAGGATGGGATGCAGTTGCAAATGGATGGAAGGAATCAATTCTAGGTTTTTGATCCAAGTGGAGGACATGATGTGAAGGAGGGGGTGGGGAAACCCACTTAAGTATTGACAGTAGGAAGAAAAATAAACCTATGTACATATTCTCTGATAGTGTTTGCTAGGGTTTGTAGTTTGTAGAAGAATAAAGCATTGTAGTGGTTGAACATAAATGTTCAACAAGGGGCTGGGCAATGATGGTGCATCCAAAGTTGATCGACCATAGAAGACGGCACGAGCAGGTATGGATATGCTAGCATGTGCATGGAGAAGGACTACAATAGATACAAAGATCTTGAACAGGCAAGCAGGAAGCAGATCTGTATGATTAATGTAGTTTTGTAGGCCTGAAAAGGCTCCAAAAGGGCCAATTTGGATGACATGCAAAGATGATTTGGGGTGTATTTTTTTGTTTGAGATTGTAGAGCTTGAAGTCTTGAGTGGGCAAGTCTAGATGGCTCGTCAAACGGAGCTGTAGAGTGCAAGGTATTGAAGTTTGAAGCTGGAGGTGGTTGCAGATCCAAGACGGATAGGGTAGATGATGACAAGTGATCAAAACAGATTTTAGCTAGTAGAAGTGTAGAGCTTAAATTACGGAGCCTATCGATCTTTTCAAATTATTCAATCGGAGTCATGGATGTTGAGATACTAAGCTTTGAAGTTTCAGCACGGGCAAATTTTGAGCCAGTTTGATCGCATTGGGAAATGTTCCATCGGGTGTTTTTTTGAGCTTGATGGGGTTTGCAGAGGTGATATGCATTGTATGGAGCTAACAAAAAGTAATTGCTTGTCAAACAGGATCCAGATCAGGAAGTTAGAGTGGGTTGAAGTTGGCAGCTGGGGATGACTATGGAGGATCTGACATTTTTTCCCATTTTGGAGCCTTCTGTTCGAGGTCGTACGGGAGTCAAAGTTTAGTGGAATTAATGCGGATTGAATTTGGCAAAGTACAGCTCGAGTGAGAAGTTGTGGCTTGGGGTTTTTAACCATTGGGCACCAACTAACAATGGATTGAAAAATGATGGGAAAGCAAGTGTTTTTTGATAAATTTTTGAAGACCTTGGAGGCATTGGAGGGGTTTGGAGAGCTAGTACGCCAATCAATAATATGTGGCACTATGAAAGATCCCACATGCGAGGGTGGCCGGCCAAAATTTGGGGTATTTGTGGTGAACCGGGTCTCACAATGGGCATCTCATCGTGTGGATCTCCTTGGAGCTTGGGAGCTATGGTGGATGCATTGGGTGCTACTCTTGGTGATACTGTGGGCGAGTGATGGCACGAGTTGTTGTTGACATGGTCGTGATCAGCACTATGCCATTGGTGGCATTCTCGGAGGTGGTGACATGGCAATCATTGGCCCATAACTTTTGAAGGTTGAGGGAGGGACCCCACTAGTGCTTCTGCTAGTGCCCAGTAGGGGCCCCTTCCCATGGTGCTAGGTCACGTGGAGAGAGACATCAAGCCCTAGCAAAGAGGGCCGTCCCGCGAGGCTTAAAGACAATAAAAGAGAGAGAAGAGTCGACAAGCCTAGCATGCATGTTTGCCAAGTCAAGCGGCCAATGCTCAAGCACTTACTAAAAATAGCCTACGGGGCTCTATAACATAACCTTTTTGCCCATTTTTGGGGTATTTTGGCATGAACCAACGAGCAGACCAAGGAGGCCTTTGGATTTTTTGCTCTGCAGTTGTGTGGGAGCCAATTCATGTGTTGGAGCTCGTCGAAGCTGTGCTAATGGAGTAGATATTTGTGCATGGTTGTTTTGATTATAGAGGCATCATTGTCGTCTCTTTTGTGTCGATTCCCCCTTCCCTCTTTTCTTCTCTGCTTACGTGCGTGTGTTTTTTATGGTAGAAGTACCCCCCACCCCCACCCCCCCCCCCGAGGTCTGTTGTGCAAAGAGAGATAGAGAGAGGCTATGTGCATGTGGAAGGCTACAAATTGAGTAGAGCGAGATGATAGGGATTTTTTGGTGTGTCACCACACATGTGTGCATATGGTCGTGTGAAACCGATGCTCAAGATGGCATTCTTCTAAGGTAAAAAATTTGAGGGTAGCATAATCGAGGTTTATCCAGTATCCTGGTCGATGCTAGGGTGTCCATGATAGCTTCTTCAGCAACTTGGTCTCACTATTTATGTCCACCATGAGCTACAAAGGGGGTGTTAAAGTAACGGCATCTCAAGTGAAATGCCCAATGTGATCCCAATAATTATTTTGGCTTTTAGGTATTTATTTACTTATTTTTCAAAGTTCGGATAGGGAAATTTGCTAAGGTGACTATATAAGTACACCTTGCCCCCATTGTATAAGTATCAATTCATTGCCAAGGTTGGTTGGTTTAATACTCTCTCTCTCTCTCTCTCATGCTTTCTCCCCATGTCTATATACTTTTGCATCATCAACTTTGACAATTCCTAACATGACACATCCATTAGATGTACTAGTATTCACTTTTGATTTGAGTTCAATGGCATTGTTAGCTCTTTACAAATGCTACAGGAAAAATTGGATCATTGACTCAGGTGCTAGTTTGCATGTTACTCCTCACAAGGAGTGGTTCTTTAGTTATGCTTCTACACATGGTTCAAATAAGCTCGGTGATTCTCATCAGCTTGAGATATGTAGCATTCGAGATGTGATTTTGTCTATGTAAAATGGTATTGAGTTCATGTTGCGAGGTGTTAGACATGTGCCAAAGATAACTAAGAGCTTAATTTTAGTAGGATAGTGTGATGAACTTGGACACACTACAATGTTCGAGAATGGTTTTTGGATGATCAAGAAAGGTAACTTGGTCATGTTTAAAGGCCAAAATTTTGGCTCATTATATTCCTTGTATGTATATTCTGTGAAAGAGAATTCTATGTATGTAGTCAAGCTGCATTCTAGTAAGTTGTGCCATAGCCCACTTGATCATATGAGTCAAAAGGAAATGACCTAGTTACAATGTTTTGGCTATATTCTTGTATTAAACTATTCTAATTTTAGTTTGTGTGAGCATTGCAAATAGATTGTCTTATCGCATTTCCATTGGATAGGAAGTTAGAAATTCCTCTGAATTTGCTTCAGAGTGATCTATGTGGGCCTATGCTGCATAATTCTTTGGGGGGGAATTATATTATGTGACTTTCATAAATGACTCTACACAAAAGGTGTGGGTCTACCTCTTGTCTTTAATGTCTTCTAAAAGTTCCTAGCTACGGTTAAAACCAGTCAAACAAGAAGTTGAAGGCTTTGTGCACTAACAACAAGGGAGAGTATTTATCCACTTGATTCAAGAATTTTTGAAAGAGGAATTCAATGACAGGTTACTACGTCGTACACTTCTTGGAATGCAGTTGTTGAGCACATGAATAGAACTATTTAGGAGAGGGTCACTTCCATGCTATCTTTGATGAATTTACCTCAAGCATTTTGGGTAGAGGCTCTTATGACAATGGTACATATAATCAATAGGTCACTTGATATACCATTGAACTACAAGATTTTGTAAGAAACGCGGGCAGAAAAGAAGCCCAATTATAACAAATTAAGTGTGTTTGAGTGTGAGGCATTCTCACATGTGCCTAAAGAGCTTAGAAAGAAGCTTGACCCCTAGTCATACAAATGCATTTTCATTGGCCATGGTGCAGATGGAGAGATGGGTTATCATCCTTGGTACCCAAAATATTAGAGAGTTATTCATAGCTCACAAGCCATCTTTAATGAGCCAAAGATGCACAGGTAGGCCGTGAAAGAGGTTGAGTATTGCAAAGTTATATTTGAGTGCGAACCTACCACTAGTAGTGCTCTAGAGAGAGGCTAGAGCTAGTGCTCCTAAGAGAGTAGAGTCTAGTAACAAGAAATGAGGAGATCTACACATGTATCTTGTGCTCGTGAGTGGTTTCAATTAGGATTAGACTATATGTTGGTAAGTGCGGAGAGCCTACCTGCTACCAAGAGGCTATTGAGATGGAAGATAGTGTGAAGTGAAAGTAGGCAATGCAATCTGAGTATAACTTGATTATGGAAAATGAAAGTTGGGAATTGATAGAGTTTCCAGAGGGCGAACAAGCCTTGTTTTGTAAATGGGTGTATAAGAAAAAGTATACAATAGAAGATTCCAAGCCTAAGTATAAGGCTAGATTTGTTGCTTGGGGACTCAATCAAAACAAAGGCAGGAATTTGATGAGATTTTGTCTCCAATACGTGAAGACGGCTTTCCTTCATAGGGATCTTGATGAGGATGTCTACATGAAACAGCGAGAGGGTTTTGGAGTCAAACCTAAGAAGGTTACAAGGGTAGAGTTGGTGTGTAGAATGCGTAAGGCATCTTATGGCTTAGAACAAGGATTAAGGTAGTGTGTTAGCGGGTCATCATTGTGATGAACGTCTATAGCATAGCTATCTTGAACTAACATAATGTCAATACTCAGGGAAGTGACTCGGAGGGGGCACGGGGACTCTTTGAGAGTCAACCTCAAGAAGTGAACCTAACGAATGAAGCCTTCTAACACACTAGCAAATCTATCACTCTCAAACCTGGCAAACTACCTATGTCCTATGTCACCGCACTAGGTTTTCACACCACTTCGGCACTCAAACAAAGTCCAAATGCCCCTACGATCCTAGTGTGGTCACACACATCACTACCACATGTATATGGTAACAAAACCCCCCTGGGAGTGATGTGGTGAACGAGGGCTAGCATGAAGATTAAATGGAAGTGCCATGCCACCCCGAGGACAGGATCAATCCACCAAGGGGAGCAAGCCCAAATCTTTACAGAAAGCTTTGAACTTCTCACGAGACAATGCCTTTGTGAAAATATATGCAAGGTTGTCCAGTGTTGGCACATAAACCAAGTTCATCTCTCATGCTGAGAGCCTCTCCCTGACATAGCGGTAATGCACCTCAATGTGCTTTGTGCGAGCATGAAAAACTGGGTTCCTCGCAACTGCCAAAGTTCGCTTTGACTATCAGTGTAGATCATGTTGGCAATGTCTTGTCCAACACCCTGTCCAACACCCAAATCATCCATAAGGTGTCTGAGCCATACACACTCAACCGTAGGACTGTGAAGACTGCCCTGTACTCAGCCTCACAACTGGAAGTGGCCACAGTAGGTTGCTTCTAGCTCAACCATGAAATACAAGAACTTCCAAGCATGAAACAAAAACCACTTGTGGACACTCGTGTGTTATAACAACCAGCCCAATGTGGTTGTTATAACACTCGTGTGTTATAACAACCAGCCCAATGTGAGTCTGAAAAAGCATGTAAATCTAGCAGCAATGATGCCCCCTTTGGATAACACAAGCCAAGATGCAAAGTGCCACTCAAGTAGCAAAAAATCTTCTTGACTTTGTACCAATGCTTAGACCCTTGGCTATGCATGAATATGCTGACCTGTGAGGCTGCAAAGTGAATATCAAGCCTTGTGTTGCATACATAAATGAGGCAACCAACATCATTTTGGTAAAAAGTGACATCATCAGGATCACCAGCATCATGTAGACTCAACTTCAAACCTGGTCCCATGGGAGTGGCAATACGTTTGGAATCCTCAAGTCCAAACTTACATAGCAATGTCTCTATGTAACTTTTCTAACACAAGGCAATACCACCTTCACACTGCTTAAATTGTATGCCCAAGTAATAATGCAACAGCCCCAAATATTTCATCTTGAAATTAGCATTCAAATCAGCCTTAAATTCAGCAATATGTGCCTCATTGGGACCAGTGATCAGCAAATCATCCACATAAAGAACAACAATAAGAAGTGCATCACCCTCACGCTTTACATACAATGTGCTTTGTGTTGGACTGTTACAAAAGCCTTGTTTGACGAAATGAGTGTCAGCCTTCTCATATTAAGCACGAGGAGATTGCTTCAACCCATACAAAGCTTTGTTACATTTGCACACCTTATCCTCTTGTCCTTTTTTGACAAAATCGTGAGGCTGCATTACATAAACTTCCTCAAATATATCACCATTCAAGAAAGCAGTAACAATGTCTGACTGATGTACATCCCAACCAAAATGAGCTGCCAATGCACATAAAAACACACCGTAGTCATACGACAAGTGGGAGCAAAAGTCTCTTCATAATTGATGCCTTTTTGTTGTGCATAACCCTTTGCAACAAGTCGAGCGTTATAGCGATTAATCTCACCATCTGGCTTGCATTTCAACTTGTAAACCCACTTCATACTGATGACCGTTTTTCCAGGAGGCAAATCACATAAAGTCCATGTGTCATTTGTTATAAGTGCATCATATTCTGATTCCATGGCAGCCATCTAATCTTTTGAATTTTGTGCTTCATCAAAAGATAGAGGTTCCTCTATATCACACAAGCTAGACATAGCCAAAACATAACAATCTGATGCATAAGAGGCATGGCGAGAACTTGAATGAGTATGATTAGACAAAGGTGCATCCAATTTACTGTCACGCAAAGTGTGCACCAGTCATTTTGGCATACCTCTAGCCTGCTCATTTTCAACCCTTTCCTCAATCAAGTACATCATGTACATTTGCATCAGTAATAGGCTGATCTGTAACATTTTTAGAAACCCCCATAGGCTGTATATTTGCCTCATTGGAATTTACATTCAAACTTTCACCACTGAAAAGAGGCAACAAAGTTTCATAAATGTCCTGTGAGCTTACATTTTTGTCTCTAGTACATGACAGCAAGGGCTAAACAGAATCTTCCACAAACACTACATCCCGTGAAACCAGAATACGCTTTGTTTGTGGATGATACAACCTATAACCTTTGGTTTCAGCACTCTAACCAACAAAAATACATTTGACAGTCTTATCATCCAATTTTTTGTGTTATGTTTGTGGCACCAAAGCATATGCCAAACAGCCAAAAACACGCATGTGCTCAATAGAAGGCTTTTTATCATGCCATGCTTCATATGGAGTAATAGACTGCAAAGCTTTTCTAGGACGCCTGTTTAGTACATAAGTGGCACACATGATGGCCTCAAGCCAAAAAGAATGCGGAAAAGCTTGACTTTTGACCATACATCGTGCCATTTTCGTAAGAGACCTATTTTTTCCCTCAGCAAGACCATTTTCCCGAGACGTATATGGAACTGTACATTGGTGTTCTACCCCACGACTAGCCAAAAATACATTAAATTCATGAAACATATACTCCCTCCCTAGATCGGAACGGAGGGTGCCCATAGTATATTTTGAGACATTTTTAGCCATAGCCAAAAATTGTTTGAAGCACATAAATACTTTGGACTTTGCTTTAAGAGGAAATACCCATGCATTCTTGGAGTAATCATCAATGAAAGCCACAAAGTAAAAGTAATTGCCCAAGGACAGAGTTTGCATGGGCCCACAAACATCACTATGCACAAGTTGCAACTTGCATGTGGCCCTAACTAAACCATTCTTTGGAAACTTCAAATGTTGCATCTTACCCAAAATACAGCCTTCACAAACATGTTTGACAAGTGCTTCAAGAGGCAACAAAGAAGCAACCATATCAGATTTTTGCAAACGCTGCAAACTGGCAAAATTCAAACGACCAAAACATGCATGCCAAAGTTTTGCATCTGAAATAGCCTTTGAATCCACAACTACATTTGCAAAATTTTGCCCACACTTGTCATACAAAGTGAGATTATAGAGCCCACGGCATAAAATTTTAGATGCAACAGTTTCATCACCAAAACTGAGATCATGTATTGTAGATTTGTCATCCACAAATTTCACTACAAGACCAAGTCTAGCAAGTGCAGATACAAACAAAAGATTCTTCTTGATCCCAGGTACATAAAGTGCATCAACAAGTATGAAAGAACTACCATTTGTAGCAGTAAGCACAATCTTTCCAACTCCCTAAACCGGATAAGAGCCATTGTTGGCACAAGTTACTCAATTCCCATGAGGGACAAAATCAAGAGAGGTGAACAAATCATGATGTGAGGTAATTTGATTTGTTGCACCAACTATCAAAATTCCACACATGTGAATCTGCATCAACAGACATGCATGCATCATGGACATCAGGATTATAGGTACACTCTACACTAAAAGCCCATTCTGCATCACAGTCTGCTTTCACAGAAGACTCAACAATGGCTGCATTTGTACTGGAACCAACATTTGCAGTGGAACCACCCTCTTTCCTTTTAGCCTCTTTGGCCTTCAACTTAGGACACTGCTTGATCAAGTGATCATTAGCTTTACAATAATGGCAACGGATCATCTTTTTGCCCTTATCACTAGAATTTCCAGATGCATTTCTACCAGCAGAAGCATTAGGAACATATGATTTTCCACTCGCAGAAGGACTATAAGAAGTGGATGCATTGTTGTCACCACCCTTTGTTTAAGAAGCAATAAAAGCATGTTCAACTGCACGTTGGCTAGTCCTATTCTTTTTGGAAAGTGACTCTTGCAACAGCAATGTGCACAATGCATCAAACTTGACAACTTCAGGATTTCCTTGGGTCATGAGTCTCCAAGTACTAGCAAAAGTCTGGTAAGAGTCTGGCAAGGCATCAAGAACAGATTGCACAAGGTAACTGTCTGAAATGACTTCACTTGCATAAATAAATTTCTCAATGATATCCTTGACACCAGCAAGGAAAGTATCCATATCATTTTTCTCATGCATAATCTTCGACTCCAGCTCTTTAGGCTAAAAGCATGCAATGGTGGTACAAAAAGGACTGTCCTTGACACAACATGGGCTTGGTGGTTCATTTGTGTATAAATTGGACCTTTTAATTGGAAATGGAGAGGGGCCATATATTTCTTTGTTTTTAGACGTTTCACTATTTGGAGGGGCCACTCCAAGAGAGGAGGTGGGGGAGAGGGCTAGAACCACATTATGGTTATTGGATTTCACGACACCACCTCTCTCTCTCTCTCTCTCTCTCTCTCTCTGTGTGTGTGTGTGTGTGTGTGTGTGTGTGTGTGTGTGTGTGTGCGCGCGCGCGTGTGTGTCTCTCTTGCTCCTTGCCAATGGAAATTACTACAAGAGTTTACCGCTCGGGTGACTCGTAGCTACTCTCTTTCGACGAGCTAGATGAGGAGGAATCATGCATGGATGAACAAATACAAAACCATCCCATTGTCAGCTCCATTGAGACATGTGTCATTAATCAAGCTTTTCTTCATGATTATTGGGCTGCAAAGAAATGCAAACAGAGAAGGAAAGAATGACATCCTTCTTTTGCACTTGGATTACCGAAAGCCAGGTCAAGGAAGAACATTTGTGCAACGGTGGCACAATGTTGGCGCAAGCAAATACTCAGGCTGTCAAGGAATGAGCAAAAGGAAATATTTCAGCAACTATTGGACCACCAGACATTTTTTGAGTTGCAAAAATCAAATTTCAACAATGTCAAAGACACCGTTCTATCGTGTGCGCGCAGCACTTTGGCTCAAATTAAGGTCCCACACTCAGCAAGTGAGCTTTTTGTTAAGAGAACCTCTCTGTCAATGATCTTGAACAATAGTACAAGTATAGCCTCAGTAAACCAATCCAAAATTGCTAGTGACCTGGGTGTCCATAGAAGGAATATAGCTGCTGCAACTTCAAGGCTGGAGAACAAAGATGAGGATAAAGTGTTGCCATTGAGGGCTTGTGAGAGACAATTTCCACAAGGAAACATTATCACTAATGAAACAAGAGATTTGGTGTATGCCTTTTGGACATCAAAAACCAGAGTTTCACCTAACAAGAAGGACATATGTAAGAAGAGAATTGGAAGGAAAAGTGTTGTCAAACATCCTGTGCATCTACTCGATGACTCTCAAGTACCAACAAATCGTAGCAATTGTAATTTTTTTGGTGATTCTTAAGGCTGATTTGGTCAAGACAGTACCAAATTTGGTGGTTTGCTATATGGCAGTGGTGGTATACAGTGCCTTACAAAGGTTGTATACAGAACCAGTGCATTCCTGGGTGGTTGCAGAGCTATCCTTTATAGAACCAAAGCCCTTATGCAGTACCAAATTTGGTAGTCTGCTATATGGTAGTGGTGGTATACAGTACCTTACAAAGGTTATATATAGTACCAATGCACTCCTATATAGTTCCAAAGCTATCCTGTAAAGAACCAAAGCCCCTGTGTAGTACCAAATTTGGTAGTCTGTTGCATACTAGTGATTCCAAAGCCTATCTGTACAGTACCAAAGCCTCTGTATAGTACCTTTTTCGTCCCTAAGGCGCCAAAGCCTCAATCTTTAGTACCAAAGCCTCACTCTATTTTACCAAAGCCTACTTGTGTAGTACCAAAGTCTTTGTGCAGTACCAAAACTATTCCCTGTATAGTACCAAAACATTCTGGCTTATCACTAAAGCATTTACAAAGTTTCCATATGGGTAATCTTCTGCAAACGATTCTAAAATGAGTCAAAAGCACACAGATAGTACAATTTTTGGTACCGCTCACAACCAATTTGGGTTCTACATTAATATCTTTGGTACTGTTTACAACCATTTTGGTTCTACAGTACAATATTTGGTACTATTTACATCCAATTTTGGTTCTACATTACTAAAATTGGTACTGTTTACATCCAATTTTGGTTCTACAATACTATCTTTGGTATTGTTTACATTCAATTTTGGTTCTACAATACAATATTTGGTACTTCTTACATCCAATTTTGGTTCTACAGTACAATCTTTGGTAGTGTGTACATCCAATTTCGGTACATCACTATCTTTGGTACTGTTTACAACCAACTTTGGTTCTACAATACAATTTTTGGTAGTGTGTACATCCAATTTTGGTACATTACTATCTTTGTTACTATTTACAACCAATTTTGGTTCTACAGTACAATCTTTGGTACTCTTTATTTTGGTTCTACAGTACTATCTTTGGTACTGTTTACAACCTATTTTGGTACTACAGTACAAGCTTTGGTAGTGTGTACATCCAATTTTGGCACATTACTATCTTTGCTAGTGTTTAAAACCAATTTTGGTTCTACAATACAATCTTTGGTACTGCTTACATCCAATTTTGGTTCTACAATACATTTTTTGGTACTGTATACAACCAATTTTGGTACTACTGCACATTAGTGGCATTTTACCATTTGCATGAAGTTGGAATTTTCTAACTCTTATTGTATTGGTTCCACAGGTAGAGCTATACCAAAGATTCAAGAGGACTCACCCTACAGTGGTTGTGCCTCTTAGATGCTTTGAGGCATTAAAGACGTACTTTGTTCGGAAGTTGAAAGAGCGGTATTCCTACTACTATGTATCCCATGTGCAGATACTCTATTTCAAAGAGGCTTTTAATCAGATGCGGCAAAACAAGTTTGGGCATCATGGGAAAGGTCACCTTTGCACTTGCTCCGTGTGTTGTAGAAGTGATGATATAGGAGAGTATTTTGCAAACCAGATATATGTCAGCACATCACTAGTATATGGGAATCCATCATGTGCCCAAAGCCAAGAGATAGTGAATACCATGCCAAGAAATTCTTGATGGGCGACTGCTCCCAATGTAGTGTACGGAAGTTGACATTTTGTCCAGATGAGATAGCAGAGGATAGCAGGGAGGTTTTTGTGAAGGTCTTCATGGATATTGGAATAGGAAAACTTGATGCAGGTGGGAGTGAAAAGAAGAGAAATGACTTGATTGTGCAATGGATGAAAAGTGCTGCTTTTCTTAGCCTGTTTTCAGCCCACCTCACAAGCTTCATCAAGCACAAGTTTGTCTTTCATTGGCAAGCCCAACAATTCAAGGATTGTTTGCTCAAGTTTCCTAGCAATGTCATTGTATCAGTTTACTGACTTTGCAGAGTATTATTCTTTTAAAATTCAGAATGAGATTCAGTCAATGCTTTGGTGGTCTACCCAAGTCACAATACTTGTGCACATCACTTATGTAAGAAATGCAGCAGGTGGTGTTCAAAAGACGATGCACTTTTACATATCCAATGACAAGCAGCATGATACATTTTTTGTACAAAATTGTCTCTTGCTTCATGACAGGTGGCTTAAATAGCAAGGACATTGTTTGCAGCACCATTGGGTGTGGTCAGATGGTGCAGCTTCACAATTCAAAGCACACATACCTTACTATTTTGTGGCCAGGTATTATCAGAAGACAGACTTGCATATGATGTATAACTTCTCAGCATCCGGGCATGGAAAATGAGAGCATGATGGGGCAAGGGCAGTCATCAAGAGAACCTTGAGAAATGAGGAATTGAAACCAGATGGCTAGCCTATGAAGTGTGCGGCTGATGTGGTGAACTTTTTGAACGCAACATTTCAGCCAAGAGATCGGTCTCACAAGTGTACTACACAGAGAGTCTTCTTGCTTATTGGCGTGGATGATGTGCAACCCGATCTCCAATGGGACTCTGATCGCATTGTGGGCTCCCACTCATTTCATTGTGCTGATGGGTATTCAAAGGACAACCCGTGCATTGTGCACTTTTGAACCCTTTCATGCTTCTGTGATCCATGTATGAGTGGGCTATGGAGAAGATGCAAAAATAGACTACACATAGAAGAATGGAAATATGTTTCCATCAAACCACTGTCGGAGTCTGTAAATATAGGAAGGTACGATGAAGAGGATGATGAGGAGGATGAAAAATATTCAGATTTTGTCCCGATGAGCCAAGTTTATAACCTGCCATTGTATGAAGGAAGCCCTGAAATGTTATGTGAAATGTAGTCCATTGGGGATAACTTTGCAGTTAAAGCAACCGAGACTAAAGAGTACTTCTACCTTATCAAATGCACGAAGGAGTTGTACCAGATGGTGAGATCACAAAAGGATATGTGGCATAACAAGATTGTTAGAGGCGGGAAGGTTGTTGAAGGTTTCTACTATGGCCAAGTCGAAGGAAAAGTTGATACATATAGCTTACTGGATCAGACACCTGTAGTCATAATCTACTCACATCTTGTAAGGGCCATACATTTCTCGATGGAGCCTATTGTTGGAGTCCCTAATCAGTTCAAATTATATGTTGAAGAATATGAGAACATATACAATAGCATGCCATGTGATGATGATGATAGTGATGATGGTGCATCCATGATACTTGAAGTTACACAATGCCAAAGCCCCTAAGTGGGCAAGTCCATGCTTTTCCTCTTAGTCAGAATATATCTTTTTGTCCTCATGGTTTACTGTTGTTCTTTCTATCCTTCACTTCCAAAATACAAGTATGCACAGCAGGGTCTCCAATTACTGATTGTCTCTTAAGACTTGTCCCTAACTAGAACTAAAATAATACTAACTAGTACCAAAAGGGTGCTAACCAGTATCAAAATAATGACAAGATGTACCAAAATTTGGTACTTTAGCCAAATTTGCATAATCACAAGACCATGGATCCAAGCTGCAACCCTAGGCTACCAAATACAAGTATGCACAATAGGGTCTCCAATTACTCACTGTCTCTTAAACCTTTCCTTTCACTCTAATACCATGTGAAAAATAGGGGACTGTGTTACCATATACATGTGGTAGTGATGTGTGTGAACACACTAGGACCGCCGGGGCATTTTTTCCCTCTTTAGGAGGTTTTTTTCCCCCGTGCATTGTATATACGCCCATCACTCTAGGGCTATCTATCTTTCCATTGCACACTAAGTAACATACTCTCTATTGTGTGCCTTGAGCTTCCTTCGTCTTCTCCAAGCTGTGTGTTTCTCTGCAACCCTAATTCCAACAATTGGTATCAGAGCAGGTCACGTCCTCCCGGGCTTAGTCGCCAGCTGCTCCAGCACACGCCTGCTCACTTTCTCCGATTTCAGTGAGCTTTGGCGAGCGTTCGCAGGTCGACAAATATTTTGGGCAAGCTCGAAGAGCTTGGTCTGCTCAGAATTTTGATTTGGGCTCATTTCGGCCTCCGTTTCCACTACGGGCAGTACTGCACAGGCTATTTCGTCATTTTGTGCAGATTTTCTGTCAGTGCCGTTTTCTGCATAACAGGTGCCTTATAGTCTTCTACGGTTTGTGCTATATTGCACAAGTTGTTCCCGCTCCATTTCTCCTATTTTCGGGCAGTTTTCACATCAGGTGCAGCATTTACCATGGCTGACAACAACAACACAGATGTGTTCAAGATGTTTGCTGCTGAGGACAGGTTGGATGGGGACAACTACCCTATGTGGGCTTATATGATGCAACATGTTCTTGTGTCAAAAGGTGTCTAGAACATTGTGCAGGGCATTGATGTACGTCCTGGTTCTGAAGATGTAGGCGATGTTGAGGATGTTGCAGGTCTTGCTGCAAGGATTGCAGCTGTTAGAGTTGTTTTGCCTACGGCAGAACAAGCTCGTTGGGATGTTAAGGATGCGCAGGCTCATGCATTGATTGCGTTATCTGTGAAGCGCACCATTATTCCTCACATCCGTTCAGCAAAATCTGCAAAGCAGGCTTGGGATATTCTAGCAGGTCTTTATGCAAGCCGCAATGAGGCTAAAATTGCTTTGCTGCGTAAAGAGCTAGAGTCGAAGATTATGCATGAGGAAGATGATATGGACACTTTCCTTGCTAGTGTCAAGGATATCAATGAGCAACTCATTTCTGCAGGTGAAGTCATTTCGGACAGTTCCCTTGTGCAGACTGTTCTTGATGCCTTACCAGATTCCTACCAGACTTTTGCTAGTACTTGGAGACTGATGACCCAAGGAAATCCTGAAGTTGTCAAGTTTGATGCATTATGCACATTGCTGTTGCAAGAGTCACTTTCAAGAAAAAACAGGACTAGGCAGCGTGCAGTTGAACAGGCTTTTATTGCTTCTCAAAGAAAGGGTGGTAACAGTAATGCAGCCACTTCTTATGGTTCTGCTGCGAGTGGCAAAAATTCTGTTCCTAATGCTTCTGCTGGCAGCACTTCGTCTGGCAATTCTGGTGATAAGGGCAAAAAGAAGATGCGTTGCCATTATTGTAAAGCCAATGATCACTTGATCAAGTCGTGTCCTAAGTTGAAGGCCAAAGAGGCTAAGAAGAAAGAGGGTGGTTCCACTGCAAATGCTGGTTCCACTACAAATGCAGCCATTGTTGAGTCTTCTGTGAAAGGAGATTGTGATGCTGATGTTGATGCAGAATGGGCTTTTAGCGCAGAGTGCACTTACAATCCTGCTGTCCATGATGCATGCTTGTCAGTTGCTGCAGATTCACATGTGTGGTATTTCGACAGTGGTGCTACAAAGCACATTACCTCACATCGTGAATTGTTTACCTCTCTCGAGTTTGTCCCTCATGGGAATTCAGTCACTTGTGCCAACAACGCCTCTTGTCCAGTTCAGGGAGTTGGAAAGATTGTGCTCACTGCTGCTAATGGCAGTTCCTTCACACTTGTTGATGCACTTTATGTACCTGGGATCAAGAAGAATCTCTTGTCTGTATCCGCACTTGCTAGACTTGGACTTGTAGTCAAATTTGTGGATGATAGATGTACAGTTCATGATCTCAGTTTTGGTGATGAAATTGTTGCATCTGGGCTTTTGTGCCGTGGGCTGTATAAGCTCACTTTGTATGACAAGTGTGGACAAAATTTTGCAAATGCTGTTGCAGATTCAAGGGCTATTTCAGATGCAAAACTTTGGCATGCACGTTTTGGTCATCTGAATTTTGCCAGTTTGCTGCGTTTGCAGAAATCTGATATGGTTGCTTCTTTGCCGCCTCTTGAAGCACTTGTCAAACATGTTTGTGAAGGCTGTATTCTAGGTAAAATGCAGCGTTCTAAGTTTTCAAAGGATGGTTCAGTTAGGGCCACATGCAGGTTGCAGCTTGTGCATAGTGATGTTTGTGGGCCCATGCAAACTCCGTCCTTGGGCAATTACTTGTACTTCATGACTTTCATTGATGATTACTCCAGGCATGCATGGGTATTTCCGCTTAAAGCGAAGTCCGAAGTTTTTATGTGCTTCAAACAATTTTTGGCTATGGCTGAAAATGTCTCAAAATGTACTATGGGCACCCTCCGTTCCGATCGAGGGGGGGAGTATATGTCTCATGAATTTAATGCATTTCTGGCTAGTCGTGGGATAAAACACCAATGTACAGTGCCTCATACACCTCAGCAAAATGGTGTTGCTAAGAGGAAAAACAGGTCACTAACGGAAATGGCACGATGTATGGTCAAAAGTCAAGCTTTGCCGCATTCTTTTTGGCTTGAGGCCATCATGTGTGCCACTTATGTACTTAACAGGTGTCCTACGAAAGCTTTGCAGTCTATTACTCCATATGAAGCATGGCATGATAGAAAACCTTCTATTGAGCAAATGCGTGTTTTTGGCTGTTTGGCATATGCTTTGGTGCCACAAGTGCAGCGCAGAAAATTGGATGATAAGGCTGTCAAATGTATTTTTGTTGGTTATAGTGCTGAAAGCAAAGGTTATAGGTTGTATCATCCGCAAACAAAACGTATTCTGGTTTCACGGGATGTAGTGTTTGTGGAAGATTCTGTTCAGCCCTTGCTGTCATGTACTAGAGACAGTAATGTAAGCTCACAGGACATTTATGACACTTTGTTGCCTCTTTTCAGTGGTGAAAATACAAATGTAAGTTCCAATGAGGCAAATGTACAGCCTATGGGGGTTTCTGAAAATGTTTTAGAACAGCCTATTACTCATGCAGATGTACATGATGTACTTGATGAGGAAAGGGCTGAAAATGAGCAGGCTAGAGGTATGCCAAAATAGCTGGTGCACACATTGCGTGACAGTAAATTGGATGCACCTTTATCTAGTCGTACTCGTTCAGGCTCTCGCCATGCATCTTATGCATCAGATTGTTATGCTTTGGCTGTGTCTAGTTTACATGATGTTGAGGAGCCTCTGTCTTTTGATGAAGCACAGAATTCAGAAAATTGGATTGCTGCCATGAAATCAGAATATGATGCACTTATAGAGAATGACACATGGACTTTATGTGATTTGCCTCCTGGCAAAAAAGGCCATTGGTACGAAGTGAGTTTACAAGTTGAAACGCAAGCCGGATGGTGAGATCGATCGCCATAAGGCTCGACTTGTTGCAAAGGGTTATGCACAACAAAAAGGAATAGATTATGAAGAGACTTTTGCTCCCACTTGTCGTATGACTACTGTACGTTTTCTATGTGCATTGGCAGCTCATTTTGGTTGGGATGTACATCAATCAGACATTGTTACTGCTTTCTTGAATGGTGACATATTTGAGGAAGTTTATGTAACGCAGCCTCGCGGTTTTGTCATAAAAGGACAAGAGGACAAAGTGTGCAAATGTAAGAAGGCTTTGTATGGGTTGAAGCAATCTCCTCGTGCTTGGTATGAGAAAGCTGACACTCATTTGGTTAAACGAGGCTTTCGTAACAGTCCAACAGAAAGCACATTGTATGTAAAGCGTGAGGATGATGTATTTCTCATTGTGGTTCTTTATGTTGATTTAAGGCTGATTTGAATGCTACTTTCAAGATGAAAGATTTGGGGCTGTTGCATCATTACTTGGGTATACAGTTTAAGCAGTGTGATGGTGGTATTGCCTTGTGTCAGAAAAGTTACATAGAGACATTGCTATGTAAGTTTGGACTTGAGGATTGCAAACCTATTGCCACTCCCATGGAAACAGGTTTGAGGTTGAGTCTACATGATGCTGGTGATCCTGCTGATGTCACTCTTTACCAAACTGCTGTTGGCTGCCTCATTTATGTATGCAACACGAGGCCAGATATTCAGTTTGCAGTCTCGCAGGTCAGCAGATTTATGCATAGCCCAGGGTCTAAGCATTGGCAAGCTGTCAAGAGGATTTTCCGCTACCTTAGTGGCACTTTACATCTTGGCTTGTTTTATCCCAAGGGGGGATCATTGCCGCCAGACTTACATGCTTTTTCGGACTCAGATTGGGCTGGTTGTTTTGACACGCGAGTGTCCACAAGTGGTTTTTGTTTCATGCTTGGCAGTTCATGTATATCATGGTTGAGCAAGAAGCAACCTACTGTGGCCACTTCGAGTTGTGAAGCTGAGTACAGGGCAGTCTTCACAGCTACGGTTGAGTGTGTATGGCTCAGATGCCTTATGGCTGACTTGGGTGTTGGACAGGACACTGCCAACACTATCTACACTGACAGTCAGAGCGCATTGGCAGTTGCGAGGAACCCAGTTTTTCATGCTCGCACAAAGCACATTGAGGTGCATTACCACTATGTCAGGGAGAGGCTCTCAGCAGGAGAGATCAGCTTGGCTTATGTGCCAACACAGGACAACCTTGCAGATCTTTTCACAAAGGCATTGTCTCGTGAGAAGCTTGAATCTTTCCGCAAAGCTTTGGGCTTACTCCCCTTTGTGGACTGATCCTGTCCTCAGGGCATGGCACTTCCCTTTACTCATGTGCCAGCTCTCGTTCACCGCATCACTCCAGGGGGGATTTGTTACCATATACATGTGGTAGTGATGTGTGTGAACACACTAGGACCGCCGGGGCATTTTTTCCCTCTTTAGGAGGTTTTTTTCCCCCGTGCATTGTATATACGCCCATCACTCTAGGGCTATCTATCTTTCCATTGCACACTAAGTAACATACTCTCTATTGTGTGCCTTGAGCTTCCTTCGTCTTCTCCAAGCTGTGTGTGTTTCTCTGCAACCCTAATTCCAACAGACTGAAGGGATCTTTGTGCCATATGTGAGAATGACAAGTATATAACTGAAATGTATGAGAGAGAAAATGATATACTGAAAGGAATATCTTTATTAATGATGAAGAAACCTTGGTATACAATGTTGGTACTACAGAATACCAAACTGGGTATTATAGACTACCAAACTGGGTACTGTAACACAATCTTAACAGTACCAATAACAGAGAGCAAATAGTTGGTATTGTGAGTACCAGTACCAAAGCAGGTACTATGTAACACCCACATACACAGTACTGGTACTTACTGATACCATTGTATTAACACCAATGTCAGGGATCTTTAAAAAGTTGCTTTTAGACTAGAAACTACTAGACAACACCAAAAAAAAGACAATAAAGTTCAAGTACCAAACAGACAATTTGGTACTTTGGAAGTACCAAAAGTTGGTACTGTGAGTACCAAATCAGGTACTGTGTAACACCCAGATACACACAGTACTAGTACTTATTGATACCATTGTATTAACACCAATGTCAGGGATCTTAAAAAAGATGCTTTTAGACTAGAAACTACTAGACAACACCAAAAAAAGACAGTATAGTTCAAGCTCCAAGATAGTGTACAAAAATAGTGGGTTTCCATTATATATGTGCACGACACGATACAAATTTGGTTCAAGTACCAAAGTTCAGGAATCTCCATTACATTTTATGTGGCATGATACACAAGTTCACCAAGTACAACACTTTAGGAATCTCCTAGGTCAGGGGGATCTAATCTGTAAGAGTACCCCTCCATCTGTATGAAGTAATAAGCAACATATGGAGAGACATCATCATGTGTGTCAAAAATTGGGTTTTTGCGATGGTATGCTATTGGGTACTCTCTCTCTCTCTCTCTCTCTCTCTCTCTAGAATTGGCCATTCTAAAAAGAGAAAATAAAAAGAGTGGAATAAGATTACAAAGATGGATGTAAGGTGTGTCTCGGGGCCTTAGGGTGCCAAAAGGATGAATCAACCTTCAAAAGTTCCAATGCCATTAGTAATAAGGTGCATTTTAAGGACCTTAAATTTTTAAAAGGATTATGCAACTTTTAGAAGTGCCTATGGAATTATTTCTAAAATCGAGTATGCTTTTACCGGACTAAAATGAATTTTGAACGTCTCCAAAAGTGTGTGGGAATGCTAGCTAAAATGGAAGCTAACTTGAAGGGCCCTTGATTATTCATACACACATATCTCTTAAAGAGGAGTGGTGGATACTCTCCAAGAGGCCCAAGTAGTGGGTAAAGAACTAAATGAGCTGAGTGAATTGCCAAAAGGAGACCTTGTGACACTATTTTCAAAACATATCATGATAAGAGAGCTGATCTCTAAAACCACCCATAGTTTTGAACTAGAAACGGTGAGATCTATAACTTCTGTGTTGAACACTTTTTGAATAGATTAGCAAAAGAGGGTGAAAATTGTGAATTACTACTCCATAGGAGGCTAATTCAAGCCTGCAACAAGGCTTCTACCATGCAAAAGGCTCATCCCTCCCTCTCTCTCTCTCTCTCTCTCTCTCTCTCTCTCTCTCTCTCTCTAACCACAATAATATCCATAGCTACTATGCTATGTTATGGCTCTCTTGAGCTCTACATATCTATGGTATCACTTTCATGTTATAATATTATTAATGTCTACTAGTCTTTACGATAGCATTTTTGCTCGCCATTCTCAGAGAAGACAACAAAGAAGTTATTTGTTATGCATGGAAATTTATAAATAAAACTCTTCTTTATAAATTTATAGAGAAGCATGCACATGTTTTTGAAGATTTTTGTAAGTTTTTGTGATGCTTCTACATGAGGAAGAAGAGATATTGAAGGAGGAGGAAGATGAAGCTTCTTCAAAGAGACAAGTCTATGATTCAACTTGTTTGAAAAAAAAAAGGCCAAAATTGTTGGCTTGATTAGAGAAGGCCATTATGTTGGCACAATAGAAAGGCCACCTCATGGACAAGTTGATGTATCATGATTGTATTTAGCTTCATTAAAAGCTTCTATAATACAAAAATCCGTATTTGGGGACGGGGGGGCATTCCGACCCTCAATATTTATTCTCTCTCTCTCTCTCAGTTTCTTCTTATGATTATGTGATTATGTTATGAATATCTTATCTTGATTATGTGAGTGATGATGATGGTCTAAATGTTCCAAATTTGGTAACACCATGGGTAATGGTTAGTACGTGAGATTGCTTGTATGTGATTAGGGAATAGTTGGACTCGTACAATGGTTCATGATTGTTATCCTAAGTTAGTGATTAACCAAATGTGTATTGTGAGTGGATATTGATGCATGGAGATTGTATGGTCATTGTGTCTGGTCCACACGTGAGATTGTGTGATGCAATTAGCAAAGTGTTTTTAGATATTATTTTAATAAGCTTACACGGCTTAGTTATACATAGATGGTGAGAACTAACCTCATCATGGTTCATACAATAAGTGGCGAGAACCACAAACAAACTCGTGTAAAGAGAGGCCTCTAATTTTTGGCACCAATTTAGTTTTACTAAAGAAATAAAATATCAAACTCCAAAAAGTGTGCTATGGAGTTTGAGAACTAGGACTTTAGGCCATTGATTTGCAAGATTCTCTCTTTCCCTCTCTTATGTTATGTTGTGTATTGCAATCTTGTCTACATCTTGTTCTTACAAGATTTCACTATATTTACTATGTTATGTGCATGTGTATGTATGTGTGCACAATCGAGTTGTCCTTGTCTACTTTTGCATGTGTGTGTGTGTGTGTGTGTGTGTGTGTGTGCGTGCGCGCACGCGCGTGTGTAGGTTACAAGAGACCAAGGCTCATCACAACATTAATAGATAGAGAAAAGGTTACAATCTCTAGATTAATAAAAAAGCCAATAATTGACCATACTACAGCAGTGTGCCATTTCCAAATCGTATAAAGACTTTTCTTGGAGAAGCTTTTTTTGTGTGTGTGTGTGTGTGTGTGTGTGTGTTTGTGTGTACTTGGAAAGGGAGAGATGGTGAGAGGTGTGATGGGTGTGTGTGTGTGGAGAGCTTGAACGTTTTTGACAATTGTTCTCTCAAATTTTCCAATAGTGTTATCATAGCTTTGGTTAGAGGCAATCAACAACAAGTTTTCAGTTTGTAAAGATGAGGATTAAATTGGCAAAACTTCAGATTCAAGAAATTTGAGTGTTAATTAGCACTCATTAAATTACACACGGAAATTTTCTCTTCAAAATCACACTTAACGACCATCAAAATTCCGGTACGACAATAATTCAATTTGAAATTGCTAAATTTATGGAATTTGTGAAGGAGAAGGGAAGAAAATAGAGGAAAATTTGACTGAATAGTAATCAAGTTCGAGATCGGGGAGCCTTGAATGAGTTTTGGAAGAGCTAGTTTTGCCCTAGGAAGAGACAAGATGATCAAAAGGCTTCAGGTTGTTGAGTCGGGAAAGAAGCAAGGGAAATTTTTAAGTTCGTTCGAAAGAAATTCAAAGATACCTTGAACATTTATTTGACGAAGTCGTCGGTCGTAACCTCTTGTTCTATTCACGCTCAAATGGAGAAGCCTTAAAGATCTATACAAGAGGTTTTGCGCTCTCAATTTGAGAGCAATGTATGCTCAATTTGTCTTCAATTCAAAGGGAAATGGAATAACTTATCTAGCAAGGGAAGCCTTGGCATGGGCCAGAGTGCTTCAAGTGGGGTGGCCATCACTTTGCAAGGGATTCTCATCACTGCATCTCCTTGAGGGACGCACTCTATTGCTCCCAATTAACATCTCTCTACCTCACGTAGTGCTTTTCTACTGCCTCCTTCCATTTCACAATACTATAAAAAATCCCTTTTTGGTTGCCCGCCGATTCCAAAGGCCACATAAAGACAAGGGCCATAACACCCTTCAAAGGAAAGAGGCCCACAAGCTTGCATGGCAATCTTGGGCCGTTGCCCACAAGCCTTTTAAAAAAATTTAAATTAAAGCTATAAAAGCTTAAACCATAAATCCTCCCAAGTGCAAGCCACCCTTCCCACTCAAGCGGAAAAATAATCATTTTGCCGGTAGTGAATCACACCGAGTGCCTCTCAAGCTTGACATTGTTTTTAAAATCCAACAGGAAGATGCCATTGATGCAAAGTATTCATTCAATAAGAAACAATTTGACCTTCAAGTTAAAGTCGGGCAAAAAATGTATTACTGTCGTGATCAATTCCATTGCCGGTTTAATGACCGTATTGCCAACTACCATTCAAAAACTTAGAAAGGGAGTTTGGAAGTAGAGATTCAATCTTCTTGTACACAAATCTACTCTGTCAATTGCCAAACTCAACCTTGATTTTGTAATACACCTCATGAACTCCTAACCATCTACAAAGACATCAATAAGTACTCTTTGATTTTAAATAATTTGATCGCTTGCATACTACCTTTAAAACTAGCATGCACTCATGGCTCATTTTTTTCAACCACCTACAATCACATAATAGCTTGAAAATTTACAACAATCATTTTCACATGAATGTATGAGACATCAAGAATTAGTGGAGAAGCTATTGCATACTACACGCATAGAATCTACACCCACTCCATAAAATTAGCAAAGAAGCTTTTGTCTTTACAGATTTTGATGGAACCAAGGATGCCAGCACAGCTTTTGCATGGTTCAGTCAATTAAATGATTATTTTGAAGACTTTCATGAGCATGAAATGGCTAAATGTGCATCCAATCATCCCATAAGTACCATTGCATTATGATTGAATGCCACCAAACAGTTCGGTAGACATCCACACGCTTGGTATGCATTCAAAAAATTGCTTCTACCTCAATTTTACCTACACGGTACAAAGCTAAAGATGGACATTAATGGGATCTAATACAACAAGGTAGAAATGAGATGTAGAAGCTTATAGTGACCGTTTTTGAAGTATCTTTATTTAGCTACAAGCGATTGAGGATGCTAGCTATAGAAAGTTAAAATGTAAACACATATTAGGGTTGCAAACCATTGAGGATGCTATATAAAATGTAAATACATATCAAAGTTAACACTTCAAATTTTTGCTGAAGTAAACAAGTTAATGAAAACCATTAAAATATAAATACATATTTGGATTTGCACTACATATTGTTTATAGAGTGCATGGTGTGTGCAGAGTGCGAGGGAGAAGAAGAGAAAAGGCTGAGTATTGGTGGAGCTCAGCATGAGGATTAGAATACCTCACTACTCTTATTGACCTGTGTTACCACTGAATAGAGATAAGTTCAGTACGGTCAGTAAGATGGGTGTCCGGCCAGTTGGCCTGAACCCTAACAATCTCCCACTTGAAGGCCAAAGTGGCCCAAATGGCTATATGTGTAAGTATGTACATCCGTAAAACCATGAAGCATTCAAGTGGCTTTATTGTACACCCATCATCTCCATGCAATGTGCAAACCACTCTAAGGGTAGGCTCTTTGTGAGAGCATCTGCAAGGTTGTCATCTATATGAACCTTGACTAAGCTCAATATGCCTACTAGCCAATATGTCCCATATTACATGATAGCTAAGTTCTATGTGTTTTGACTTGGAGTGAAACACGAGGTTCTTCACCAATGCAATTTGACTATCACAATGAAACACTAGAGTCTAAGTAATTCCAAGATCTCCCAGCAGACGATCTAAGTACATAGCTTCCTTGATAGCATCAAAAAATACCACATACTCTACCTCTATGGTGGAAGATGATGTACCATTTTGTAGACATGATCTCCATGACATTCTTCTCTAGAAAATAGGAAAACATAGCCAGATGTGGATCTTAAACTATCCACAAAACCCACATAATCCGCATCTATGTAACCCACAATGGATGCATCACTATTCCCAAATTGCAAGCACCTGTCTGTCATACTTGTCAAATATCTCCAGATGTGCTTCACTACATCCTAGTGTTTTCTTCTAGGATTTACCATAAATCTACTAGCCACTCCCACAAAAAAATCAATGTGCGGATCATGATTATAATGGCATACATAAGACTGCCACATACTAAAGAATATGTCACCTCTCCATCTTCTTTCTCCGCATAATATTAGACTTGGGAGCATCATTATTGCTAAGCTTTTCATATGCCTGCATTGGGGTACTCACTTAGCCTTGCAAGACTTTGTGGATATACTTTTTCTGTGACAACTCTAGTATTCCATGTTTCTTATACCAAGAAAGTGACTTGCATCTCCCAAATCCTTCATAGCAAACTGCATGCTAAGGGACTTCTTCAAGATGGAAATCTTGTCTTTAAACTTTTAGAAAATGAGCATATCATCGACATAAAGTATTAAGATGATAAGTGAACCATTGTTCAACTTTTGGGTAAACAAGAAATTATCTTCTTGGCTCCTTTCATACCCTTGGGACTACATGTACTTGTCAAACTTCATGTACCACTGTGTTGGCAGTTGAACCAGACAGGGACCCTCCTAGTCGACCCCTTCCTCATGAGCCTTGTAATTATAAGAGAGCCTCTGATTTTAATCAGATATTTTCTGAGTCTGTCTATTCAAAATCTGAGTTGTAAAGTGTGTACTTGAGTTTGAGCCTTGCAAAGCCAGCCATTGGCCAAAAAAGCCCTAGGTATAAAATTCATTTTTGTAAATGAGGAAGGGACATTGATCATTATCACAAGGTTTTAAGTTTGAGCATATGAATGAGAGCAGCTACTCTCACTCACTTTGTAATCATCATATCTTGAGCTTTGGTAATCATACTTTGATTTTGAAACTTGCATTGTGTTCCTTGTCTACTACTCTTTCATTTAAGGATAATCATTGTCAATTCTGTTGTGGTTTGTGTCTACATGTTAGCAAGCTAAATCGGCTATTTTGAGTGCATTAATGGTTGTTTTTGACATTTTGACCAAAGGACTGTGTTCCTAAACCATAGGGAGACCTCTCTGGTATGTTCTAATACAATTTATTTGACCTTGACCATGATGGATTGTGATTTTGTGGATTGTGACCAAACTTGGTAGGATTGTGCCTTAGGTGTCTTAGAACTCCTCCTAAAGTTTTATAGCATTTGGAATTTGTTTGAGTACCAAAATGGCATAATGACCTAGTGCAGTGACATAGGATATGGGCAGTTTGCCAAGTTTGAGAGTGATAGATTTGTTGGTTTGTTAGAAGGCTCCATTCCATAGGTTCACTTCTTGAGGTTGACACACTCAAAGAGTCTTCCTGCCCCATCCGAGTCACTTCCCTGAGTATTGGCATTATGTTAGTTCCAGATAGCTATGCTACAGACGTCCATCATGGCAACCAGCTAACATTGGTAGTGGTCCTTAGGTGGTGAGTGACCTAGTCGTAGATCTTTGCTTAGAGACCTTTGATTTTTTATTTCCATTCCATTTACACTTTGACAGTCAGACAACTAGACACATGGTTTAGTGCTTTTAGTAGAGGTTAGAAGTCGGAGACTTGGTAGGTCTATTCTTGGGAGGTATTGGGAATTGTGAGTGAGGTACGAGAGCATTTCATTCTGAAAAATTTCCAATGCTTTGAAAGTACTATTTCATATTCCATTTTCCTTCCAACTTTGCACCATTTGCTGATTTTTAGCCATAGGATTCACTTCAGTACTTAGGAAAAGGTTGTGTAACATTTAAACCATCAAATTGAACAAAAAAGGATCAGGGAAAATTTTGTCAAAATCATATTTTGGTAGCCAAGACCATAAACTCTGAAATTTGGAAAATTTGTTGGTCAGAACTCAAAAGCTGATACACATCCAAAAATAAATGCAAAAAGAGGAAAACCAAGCAAGGAAGAGCTGATCTGGAAAGTTTCAAGCCAAAAGGTGCAGGAACATGGATCGTGATCCATAACCCCCTGAGGCATTTTGGGCGAAAACTGATACGAAAGGGTCCTATGAGGTTCCAGGCCACTAGATACACACTTTTGGTGGAAAATTGACACATAAAACTCATCCAAATAAGAAATTGGGCAAAAAGCACAAAAACCTTAGAAATAGACAAAAAATTAGGCCTTTTTTACTTTTTGGAATCCAAATTCAAAACTAAGTGGAAATCTAACATCTACAGGGTGCAGACCTCACGTTCAAATGTAATGGAACATGGATTGCAATCCATGACCCCCTTTGACATCTGAAGCTGATATTTGAGCAGCAATGAGTAGCTACATCCATTAGAGAAACTTTTGTAAAAAGTACCATAGCAAAAAACAACCAGAAGTTGACCAAATGACCCAAATACCAGATGCAATTCAAAAACCTCAAGGCTTTTGACACAAAAAATTTCTTTTGACAAAGAAAAAGCTTTCCAAATCCGAAAAACGAGTGGGTGGTAGACTCCATAGACTGCAAGTAATCACCAAACCAAGTTTGGGGTTCAAATCTTATGGAACATGGGTCGTGATCCATGTCCCCCTACTAATTTTTGGGCAAAGACCATACAGCCTTGTAGTAGAGACCAATACAAAAAACTTATCCAAAAGCAAGGGTACCAAAAGTCTTCAAGAAGTGGATCAAAACAAGGCAAGAGTCATTCAGGGCCAAAAACCACCAAACAAACCTAGAAAGTGAATTTTGAGTGATCTACAAGGAATCAAACCACATAAAAATCACATAACAGGGATCAAGAGACTGTAAGAAGGCCTGTGTGCCAAGTTTCAGTAGATTATGACACTCAGGTATTCAGTTTGGATTTGATTTGTGCATATTCAAAGCAAAATAATGTTTTGTGTCAAAAGTGTAATAAAATCCTGATTCGAGCAAATTTTGACTAACCAAGCGGCTATAAAGTTACAACCACCAAGTGATTTTTGTATAGGTGGTGGAAACCAGAGTTGGAAACTCAATTTTTTATTGATTCGAAGGTTGAATGCACCCTAAAAGGTAACAGGTCAGGGTTTTGCAAGCACAATTTTCTTGATATATTTACAATCATGCAAGTTGTTGCAGGAGCAAATCAGACCACCCATAAAGTGCATGCAACACAACCTAGATCAACATAATGCACGATAGGCACGCGGAGGAAATCTCTTTAGCTTGTCAGGTTGAGACCATCCTACACATAGAACACTCTAGAAGGCCAACTAAACCACAACCTATAATCTCACTGCTCTCGACTACACCACCTAGCCACATACACACAAACGGAAGGAAACTCACCAAATCATGCCATAATCGTATGAAACTTAAGGAACGTCATCCCCTCACTAGGATACACCTGTCCCTAAGCCTCTACACTCAAAATCCTAGCTCTAAACCCATCTAACAAAAACACTTATAAAGACAAAGCCAAATTTTGGAAGTGCCTGAAACTGAAATCTATGAGTACCTATGCGTAGCTTATGTCGCTACGATTCTAATGACTACTTGCAGGCAGAAAACATAGATCTTTTGATATACTTATGGCCATGAGTAGCTCGTAGATGCATGAGCGCGTTCGCTCCGTTCCGCAAGGAATGCTTGGCGTTGTTGCATAGCTCTTGCTGAGGCTAATGCGATGGTGCAATCGGATCTCCAATGTGATGAACGAGCGGGGAGTAGCGTCAGGATGAAGCCCACGCTCTCTCTCTTCCTCTCTCACACACAGTAGATGAAAACACTAAACTTTGATTATGATAATAGTTGTCTTTACAAAAATGACCTAGGTACCTTATATACTAAGGTCACCTTAGGTTAACCAAAAAGAGAGATTGAGGGGTCAAATGGCTTTGTATTTACAATCTCGAAGTGCCATTGCACCCCGGCTTCTGCAGCTAGACTACTTACTTATTACAAATGATGTTTATGACCATAATCCGCAACATTCCATAACTCTCAGAGAATAAGGCTTTGTTGAGTTATGCCATGTTGTTGACCTAGCCGTCAACACTCCCCCACTCCGCGATCATGTCATCCATGACCTGGTTGCCAATGTCAATGCAGCCTTGATTGTCATTTTGCTGTCGTGAAGAAATTATAGGTTGTAGCCTTTGCATGAGCTCGTCTTGTTCATCCAATCCAATGTACATAATGTTCACATGATTTAGGAAAATCATAATTGATGATGAACTTCATGTCCTTCATTGTTTTTGTCATCATAGGTCTATTACCAGATCTAAATTCAGAAAGAACCCAATCTGGTTCAGCTTGACTCTTATTATCATGGATAGAGAAAGCTCCATCCATCACTTGCTCCAACGAATCTATCAATTCTAAGTATTGTGATTCTCAGAAACAACTTCTACAATCTGTAGAATTGAGTGATTGGCTTTTAGGTCTTGTGAGCCAATGACAACTTTGTGAGGGTTCTGTAGAAATTGTATGGCTAAACCTTCAACTTTTTTAGGCCAAGCTGCACTTCAATGCAAAGGCTATCTATCAGGCCGAATCTGGGAGATAATTTTGGTGATTTGAGGGTCCAAACCCATGTTCAGCATTCGATCCACCTCATCAAGGACAAGATATGTAAGCCTATGAAGGTTGGTTTTGTCTACCATTTGTGTCTGCTTTTCTTCATTGGTGACTTCCTTGTTCCTGCATCAAGGTGATCAAAGTCGTATTTACCATTGTTAGCTTTTGTGTGTTTTGTAAATCATTACACTGATTCTACTTGATACATAACTTAATTTTAGCCCAACAAATCCCAGTTAGTTCCCCAAGTTAGTAAATTGATTTAAAAGGGCTTTATTTGACATCATTCGTAATAGATGACCATCTATGAGCTATCATCATCCATTTGTCCCCAAAATTCATATACATGATGTACAGGGTATGTAGACGGTATTTAGATGGCTATCATTTCTTCACGTTTGAAAAAATTGCAGCTTTGGCTAGCTAGGGTTTTTTAAAAAAATTTATAAACCCTTAGCTTGTACTCTCTATGCATAGCCTCCTGACAAAGTTTGGCTTGATTTGGGCTTGTATTTGGCATACAAGCTAACTTTTTGGATTTTAGTCTCAAAAATGACTGGTGGGCATCTCTGGCACCTTCTATTCTTGTCAATACTATTAGTCCCTTTTGTTTGTTAGGCTTCATTAAGTCACATACAAGATAGAAGATTTACAGTGTTAAGATCTACTTCCTATATACGGCCTTGTAGTCGCATGAAGTGACTGATAGTAGGCAAATTTACACTTGATGGGTGCTTTTGTTTAGTCGCATCACCAGCTCTCTGTCATGTTCTATGGTTGCATTTAAGTGTAGCCATGGTGGCAATGTTGCTAGGTTTGTGTCAAGATGTGGATAGATTGGCATTTTAGCACTTCTAACTTGGCTTGTCATACCTAAGGTCATATCTACCAAAGGATTTGTGGATTGTCTTTCCATCCTGATGATCTTCGCTTTCTTAATGTCAGACCAACTCCCTACTTTGATCGTCCTTAATAAGCACCTTTGGCCCCTTTTCAGGTCCCTAAAAGTCAAGTATGGGTGGTCTTCTGACCTCTAGAAACTGGTTTCTAGGTACCCTAGAAGTTTGGATTTAGGAAACTTAGGAAAATTTAGTCCTATTGCCCACAAGCTTTTCTCCTTGCTATACCTAACTCAATTTGGAGTTGTCTATCAAAAGTTAGAGTAGTTTTAGTGAACTGCACTTGAAATAGCACTCAAAATAGTTTCAAGACCAAGGATTTTTGCTTGTATCTTGACCAAATGTGACCCAAATTTTTTGAAACTTGGTCACTATGCTTACTTTATAGTGCTTAACACTTCTAGAAGCTCAATGTGAGTTTTCACCTCTAAAATAGGGCTAGAGACATCATAAGCATATGACGTCTTTTTGCTCAGATTTTGACAAAATTTGGTATGTGAGCTCTCCTTGATGTCCTCTACCCACTGGTATGCTTAGTTTATGATTTTACCTTTATTTTGACACTTGGGACTTTATACGCGTATAAAGTCTTTTGTGGCAGAATGAGGTGACTTTTGTTCCACTGATTCCTTATCACTCAAGCAGCTCTCATCAAGTTTTAAAATTCAATTTGGACTTTTTTTTAACAAGTTAAGACCAACACAAGTATGAATCTACAGTTTTCTATCTTTTGCTCTTCGCAATGAGCTCCAAATTCTATGAAATTTTGGCTAGGGACTTCTTTTAGGCTCTATGACACTAGGGTATACTCAAATATCTGATTTGACCCAGATCCTGGCCTATGAGACTTTATACGCTTTTAAAGTCTTTTGGCTCAAAATTCACTTAGATTTCTACCCAAGGTACTCCTTGATGCATACAACAAGAATATGTGATTACAACAAATTTTGGATGTCAAAATTGCTCAAAATCACCTGTTTTCCACCTTTACAATCTTGTATCTGCAAAGTCTCTATACATGCAAAAGTATGTGCCCAAATGAGATGAAATTTTGCAAGCAAGCCTAACACATCATTTCCCAATCCCCTATGTGGTCAAAATTGAATTTGACTTTCAGATCTGGCCTTGAGACTTCATACGCGTATAAAGTCTATGTGCTCAAATTTGCACAAAATTTGATGAGTAAGCTTGTCTTCTTGTTCTTAACACCCTGGTAAGCTCATATTTCAATTTTGGTGTCTAAAAGTGCCCTTTAGACTTCATACGTGTATGAAGTCTAATTGGTCAAAATGAAGTGAGTTTTACTCTAGAGGTTCCTCACTACACTGGCAACTCACAAGTTTCAGATTTGAATTTGAACTCTTGTTGAGCAAGTCATGGCCAATACATACATGAATCTATCTAGATGCGTCATACGGTCTTTGCAAGCCCAAAAGTGATCCAAATTTGATGAAATTTGGCCTATATGCTTCCTTAATGTTGTAGATCACAAGGGTACACTCAGATGTAATTTTTGACTGTTAGATCTGGCCTTGAGACTTCATACACGTATGAAGTCTTTTGCTCAGATTTTGATTCTATTTCTTCCAGAGGTGCCTCTTAGTGTGTAGATCAAGAATATGTGCTTATGGAAAATTTTGGATGTCAAAATTGCACAAAATCATCACTTTTACAAGGAAATCCTCTGAAAGAGTAAAATCCTCTTAACTCTCAATCCATATGTCCAAATGACATGAGATTTGGTGGGTGTGCTCAACACAACATGCAGAAGATGTGTATAATGTCAAAACTTCAAAATTGCTGCCAAAATCACCCTTGAGACTTCATACGCGTATGATGTCTGCTGATGAATTTTTGGACATAACTCATTCACAGGCATCCCCAAGCCTCTAGCACTGGTTTTTAAGCCCTTCTACCAATTTTCATGCAAAGCTGACCTCAGAATCACAAATTTTCCTTTTTCCCATTTCGGACACTCAGTCTTTTGTCTTTTGGGTGTCAAGAGTTGGTCAAAACTCTAGTTTCAATGTATACTTGAGATAAAACCCCCCTTCTGAACACACTAGTGCAGTCAGATTTTTCAAATTTTGTCTCCATATGCTCCTTGAGACTTTATATGCGTATAAAGTCCAAGTTTACAAAATTACAAATTTTCAGCATAGAACCCTTGCACATGCCTTCTTATATGCTCAACACCAATCAGACATGCAAAAATGTCAACAGAATGCTGTTAATTGCATTTTTACTCTCAAAAGTAAACTTTTTAAGTATTTTAAATGCAAACAAGCACTTATCAAATAATTCAATGATAAATAGCTCTAGATCAGAATCAAATAACTTACCTAAAGCTACTCCTACAATCATATGGGGTTTTGCATCTATGAGTAGAAAAACGCTTAACTGCCACACACAGACTAGCAAACACTTCTATCACCTCACAAACCACTCAACCACCACAACAACTACTCTAATCTACAAATCCTAACTAAATCGACCTACTCGCAGACCCTCGGCAAGACACACGCTTCCTTGCTATCCACTTGATCGTTGAATAACCTCTTCCGGATCCACTTAAGAAAAATGCTTTCTTTAGCTGAAACTAAAGCAAGAAACCATCACACAAGTGTTAGTAGGAATACCTACCTAAGTCCTTGTATCCCTGACAATGGTGCAATGTTGCGGGAGCGAATCACACCACCCATAAAGTGCATGCAACACAACCTAGATCAACATAATGTCAATCGAGGACACAGATGACACGATAGGCACACGGAGGAAATCTCTTTAACTTGTCACGCTGAGATTATCCTACACATACAACACTCTAGAAGGCCAACTAAACCACAACCTAGAATCTCACTGCTCTCAACTACACCACCTAGCCACATATACACAAACGAATAGAAACTCACCAAATCATGCTAGAATCGTATGAAACTTAAGGAACATCATCCCCTCACTAGGATACACTTGTCCCTAAGCCTCTACACTCAAAATACTAGCTCTAAACCCATCTACGAAAAATGTGTATAAAGACAAAGCCAAATTTTGGAAGTGCCCGAAACTGAAATCTATGAGTACCTATGTGTAGCTTATGTTGCTATGATTCTAATGACTACTTGCAGGTAGAAAACAAACATCATTTTATATACTTACGGCCACGAGTAGCTCGTAGATGCATGAGCGTGTTCGCTCCATTCCACGAGGAATGCTTGGCGTTGTTGTGTAGCTCTTGCCGAGGCTAACGCGATGGTGCAGTCGGATCTCCAATATGATGAACGAGCAGGGAGTGGCGTCAGGATGAATCTCACACTCTCTCTCTCTTCCTCTCTCACACACAGTAGACAGCAGCGCTAAACTTTGATTATGATAATAGTTGTCTTTATAAAAATGACCTAGGTACCTTATATACTAAGGTCACCTTAGGTTAACCAGAAATAGAGTTTGAGGGGTTAAATGGCTTTGTGTTTACAATCTGGAAGTGCCATTGCACCCCGGCTTCTGCAGCTAGACTACTTACTTATTACAAATGATGTTTATTACCATAATCCACAGCATTCCAGAACTCTCAGAGAATAAGGCTTTGTTGAGTTATGCCGTGTTGTTGACCCAGCCGTCAACACAAGTTTTATTAGAATAGAAACCCTACTGCTAGAGACCAGTCCAATCACATTTCTTTAGAGGGAAGTGTGAACCAAGGAGCTTTACCGACCTTAGAGCCAATTTTGGAAGAATGTCTTTCTTATACTTCTTCAGAGAGATCTTATACCTACATGGCCAAGGGGCCCAAAAGTGTGAGTTTCATGGAGGAAACCAAAATGGAAGTGGCACCATCACACACTACACAAACCATGAAACTTTTGCATCTACAATACAAATTTGAAAATGAACAGGGTGCCAACATCTATAGAGACGGCATGGATCTTTATTATTGGTTACAGTGGCGATCGGTACTTTAATGAGGAAGGAAATATGTGTTTAGTTGTGCATAATCCCTTTATTGTAGACAAGTGGGGATTAACAAGCACAAAAGAAAAAGTTGATGTTGAGTCTGAGGAGAAGCTGCTGCTAGGAGTTTTTTGGAAGAAGTGATTGCACATATGTACATACACATGCATGGTGCATCAAATAAAGAATTGCCCATTTTCCAGAGCCAGGTGGTTATGTCGGGCCCACATGTGTACATGTAGGACAACGTGTACATAGTACATCCATTTTCATCGTCACCAGTATCACTATGTTTTTTCTACAATAATGAGGAGTTGGTAGAGCATAAAACTTCTCGAGGAAGTTATCAACAACAGGCCGACGCCATGAGGTAAGCAGGTGCGTCAGATGGCATCCAATGGTGTCAGGAGGTTGAATGGGGTCAAGACTTGCACGTGGATAAGTGAGGACACAACGGGAATGTTTTCTTGTGATGATTATGCAGAAAGTTCATCATGAGAACTGTATTTGGGGGCCACTTCACGTGATTGCGGGATGCATTATTGGAAAAAGTTGAGTGCCATGTGTGCAGATGGATGTAGAAGGGTAACAAAAATGCACTACGTGGCCATTTTTTGGCATGTTCGGGGTCTGTTTGAGGTCAACCAAAAGGCCAAAGGTCCCCAAGGGATAAAGTAAAGTGTGGACACTGAACAACCTGAGAAAAAAACCAGTAAGTGTGGAGAGAAATGGCTGTTTTGAACGTAATGGAGCTGTCCATTTTGGCAAATTCTTCACTTTTTTTTGGTTGTTTTTCTACTGTGTAAGTTTCTCCTTTGAGCGAAGCCTCTGCTCCAATTTGTGATTGTATCTGGCATATTTCATCCATATTGTGTGAGCTATTTGCCCCATTGGTGTTGGCCCAAGCTCAATTGTATCTAAACATCAAAGATCTTCCTCTTTTGAGCTTTGTTTTTTGGGTGTGTGTGTGTGAATGTGTCTCCGTGTTGAGTAGGCAAATGGATAGTCCCATAGTGAGTGTGTGTGTGTGTGTGTGTGTTTATTATCCAAGAGTGTGTGTTGGGTGATTATAGAGGCGTTGTGTGTGGTCCCATCCCGCTCACATTCTTTTGGTGCCCCCACAGAGGATCTTCTTCGAGTACCTTTAGCTTTGGGATTCGGGATTACAGGTTGCAGATTACAGGTTACAGGTTACAGGTAAAGGTACAGGTGGTTCACACAGGTACATGTAGCTAGAGTAGAGTGATATACTGGCAAGTGGAAGTCACTTGCAGTTGTCATGGGTATGCATCATATGGCGCCTGTTTGAGCGCATTGTCTGGTATTGTACGTTACTTGTGGATACTGCCATTGTGCCCTTTGTGGAACCATACTTGGTTTTATTTGGTAGTCCTAGCCATTTCTGAGACTTGGTCTGGAAGATAGTCATTTCTGAGACTTGACTATACGATATTTTCATAAGCCTTCATGAGAGGTTCGTGGTGAGGTTTTATTGAGCTTGGGGATTCTCAAATGTGAGATCCCTTTCGGTGATACAGGTGGCTGGAGCACCCTTTTTGTAACCTTCTCATAGGCTATGTACTAGTGATTCCTACTTGATTCTTGGGTTCCATTGTTGGTAGGTTATGCATACATATACAGTCTATATCTTGGGTTCTTACTGCTCTACTTCCAGGGAAACTCTGCCAAAATGTTTCCAAGTTTTGATGGTTGGTTTTTTGGTCTTTTGAGCCATTTATGCTATTATGCCACTGAAATTTTGGCAATAATCAAAGGGTAATTAGTCAAGTGTGCTTTCTTGGGGGCTTTTAATGGATTATCAAACCGGGGACCTCAATTCACTCCTTTCATTTAACACAAAGAATTTAGATAAATGTTCATGTGTCCAAGAAGATTTTTTTCCCAGCAGCGCATAGCCTTTATGTTCGGGCCAAGAAGATTGAGAGAGATACTGGAATCCCCTTTGCCTGTTGTAATTCCAATGATTAACTATGAAAACTCATTTGATGTGCATGTATTTGTCCTTATCTAAAGATGAGCTCCATTGAAGTCCAAAATACAAAGCATTTGTTGTCGTCCCTTTTAGATACCTAAGTATCCACTTCATAGCTTGCCAATGCTCTTTACCTAGGTTGTCCATGAACCTACTTACAACTCTCACTGCATGTGCAATGTCTGGCCTTGTCCAGACCATGGCATACATAAGAGAACCTACTACTGCATCATATGGAACTTTAGACATATAGGCTATCTCCTCTTGTGTCTTTGGATACATATCCTTGGTTAGTTTAAAGTGACCATCTAAAGGTGTACAAACCGTTTTTGCATTTTGCATTGCAAACCTTTCTAGTACCTTCTTGATGTAATCCTCTTGAGATAGCTTTATTGTCTTCTTCGTCCCATCCCTTGATATCTTTATACCAAGTATCCTTGTTGCAGCACCTAAATCTTTCATTGAAAAAGATTTAGACAGCTCCTCTTTTAGGTATTTGATGTCCTGCACGTTAGCACTTGCAATCAGCATGTCATCAACATACAACATTAGGATGATGAACTTCCCATTCCCAAATTCTTCGTGTAGACGCAATGATCTGAGTTGCATCTTGTGAATCCATGGTCGAACATCCATCGATCAAACTTCAAGTACCATTGTCTTGATGCTTGCTTTAAACCATACAAGCTCTTCTTTAATCTGCAAACCATTTTCTCCTTACCTTTTACTTCATACCCCTTTGATTGAAGCATGTAAATTTCCTCCTCTAAGTCACCGTGAGGAAATGCCGTATATACATCCATTTGCTCAATATTTAGATCATGAGCAGCCACAAGGCTTAAGACAAGCCTAATTGAGTTCATTTTTACAACAGGAGAAAATATTTTATTGAAGTCAATACCTTTGTTTTGAGAAAACCCTTTTACCACAAGCTTAGACTTGTATCTTTTCTTCCCACCTTCTTCTTCCTTTAGCTTGTACACCCATTTGTTTTGAAGTGCCCATTTAGCTTTAGGCAACTCAATCAAATCCCATGTTTAGTTGCGATGTAATGAGTCCATCTCCACTTGCATGCTCTTCATCCATTCTTCTTTGAATTCGTGTTGCATAGCTTCCTTGTATGATTTCGGATCTCCAGAATTTGAGATCAAGAGATGGTTGAAGGAAGGAACAAACCTTTCTAGAGGTCTACTTGCTCTTGCAGATCTTCAGGGAATAGGTTGAGGCTCCTCATTTGGTTGACGTTGTTGCACATTGTGAGCGTTTGCAGTCTTTAAGTCTTCACCGTCCTTAAGCTCCATGTACTCATCACCTGTTTCTTTTGTTTGTTTTCTTTCCAAGTAATCTTTGTACATATTTTGTTTGTTAAAAATTACATCCCTACTCCTTAAGATTTTACCATCTTCAGGATTCCATAGGCGATACCCAAAGTCACCTTCTCCATAGCCAATGAAGAAACACTTTTTGGACTTTGTATCTAGCTTTGATTTCAGGCTTCTATCTATGTGCATGAAAGCCTCACACCCAAACACTTTGAAAAATGAATAATTCACCGGTTTACCTGTCCATGCCTCTTCTAGAACTCCCCCATCCAATGCCGTTGAGGGTGACCGATTGATTAAGTACACAGATGTACTTACAGCTTCCGCCCAAAGCTCAAGCGGTAGGCTTGCCTGTAGTCGCATGCTTCGTGCTCGCTCCATGGTTGTTATGTTCATCCTTTTGAAAATGCAGTTTCGTTGAGGTGTCCTTGGGGTTGTTCTTTGCCTCCGAATGCCATTGCTAGCACAAAAGCTTTCAAAATCTTGGCTGCAATATTTGCCTCCATTGTCGGATTTGAGGCATTTAACCTTAGTACCTGTTTCATTCTCCACAAAGGCTTTCCACCTTTGAAATATGGAAAACACATCGGATTTATTCTTCATTACATAAACCCATGTTTTCCTAGTCGCATCGTCTATGAATGTTACATAGTACAATGAGCCACCAAGTGATGGTGTACTTGCAGGACCCCAAACTTCAGAATGAACCAACTCAAGTTTTTTAATTTTTTCTTTCATTTCCAAAATTTTGAAATTTTACCCTCTTTTGTTTACCATAAACACAATCTTCACAGAACTCTAAGTCCACTTCTTTCAAACCTGGTAGAAGCTTCTTTGTTTGAAGGATTTGCATTCCTTTAGCACTCATATGCCCAAACCAGTAGTGCCACACCGCACTGTCAACTTCTGTAGTTGTTGCACAAGCTGAAGGTTGTGTGCTAATGATACACAAGTAAAGTGTACCAACCTTTTCTCCCTTGGCAACCACCAAAGATTCTTTTGAGATTTTCCACCGTTTTCTTCCGAATGCAATGTTGTGACCTTCATCGTCCAATTGTCCTATAGAGATCAATTTTTTGCGAAGAGAAGGAACATGCCTAACATCTTTAAGCTTCCATTCATTTCCTTTAATAGTTTTGACACAAACTGTACCTTTGTCGACAATTTCACAAGCTTCATCATCTCCCAAGTATACATACCGAAAATTACCTTTGGTGTAATCTTGGAAATGTTGCTTGTGTGGTGTCCCAAGGAATGAAGCCCCGGAATCTACTATCCAGGAATTAGACACATTGTCTAGTGAGAGAATTAGAGCATCTTGCTCTACTTTACCTGCCACATTGGCCTCCGATGTTGGCTTGTTGTCTTGAGACTCCGACTGCTTCTTCTTCTTGGACCAGCAATCCTTCTTGACGTGGCCCTTCTTGCTGTAGTTCCAACATTCAAGAACTGACTCTGTGCGTGACTTGCTCCATTTTGAGCGATCACGACCCTTTTGGTTTTTGAACCTCTCCTTAGGCCTTCCTCTTGTTTCCACTGACAGTGTAGCACTTGATGATTCTCCTATGCTTCTCCTTCATATTTCCTCACTTAGGAGAACACCCATAACATCATCAAACTTAAGAGTATTTGTGCCAGAAATAGAATTACTTACAGCCATCACAAGGCTGTCCCAACTATCTAGTAGAGACGATAGTATAAGGAGAGATCGCACTTCGTCATCGAAAGTCATTTTCACCAATCAAAGTCGACTTATGTTGGTCTTAAATTCATTTAGGTGTTTTGTAACTGAACCATTCTCTGCCATCTTTAGATTGAACAAGTGCTTCATGAGAAATCCTTATTGGATGCCGATGGTTTCTCGTAAAAGTCATCAAGTGACTTCATCAAGTCCTCCGTGGTCTTCATCTCCAAAACGTTGAAGGCCACCGTTGATGCCAAGATTAACCGGATTGTTCCCAGTGCCTTTCGATCAAGGACAATCCGTGCTTCATCTGCCATCGTTGCGGGCTTCTTTGCAAGACCGCCTAGTGGCAAATAGAGGTCCTTTTGGTAGAGATAGTCTTCAATGTGCATCTTCCAATGTTGGTAGTTTTTGCCTTTGAACTTCTTGATCTTGAGCTTCCCTTCCTCCGCCATTACTCCCACTCAATTCAAGGAATCCTTTCCTTGACATAATTTAGCTACGAGCAAACCTTGCTTTGAAACCAGTTGTTAGGAAATATGGCATAGCTAAGTAGATAATTGAGTAGATTACTTAATGGAGAGAGATAATTTTCACACACAAGATATTATAGAGTAGAGAGAGAGAGAGTACACACGATATACGTGATTCACCCAATGTGGCCTTCGTCCATGGGAAAGCAGCCACTCGATGGCTTTAGTACTTCAAAATAAGAAGTAGGTTACAAAGAGATTATACCCTTTTGGAGCTCCCGCCTTGCTTCACTCTCACCACCTTACACCCACCTTGTTGCATCAACTTCACACTATGAAATGTGTGTAGAAATGGCCTCCTTTTATAGGCCAAAAGGGCTGCCCTCTCTCATGAGAGGCAACCATGTGTAGCCGCCCTTGTGTAGATAAGTCCAAATCGGACCCTCCAATCCGCCCATGTGTGGCCGCCCGAAGACAAGTCCGCCATTGAATTCGGCCACCGGCCAGTGGCCATTGACTTCCGACCACCGGCCACTGGCCATTGACTATCGGCCACCGGCCAACCGGCCAACCGACTGGTCCTTTTCCGACCACTTTTCGGCCACTGTCCGGCCATAATATTTCGGTGAAAAGGAATATTCCGGTTGGGCGTGAAAATTTTGATTTCCGTTGAGTTATTTTTATTTCCAGTGAGTGATTTTTCTTCACGCACGTTGGCTTCTCCTCATAATGGGAGCCTTACAAATGTGCGTTTTTAACACAGAAAATTACAAGGGGTAAATCGGGCTCCATACTTAACATCAACATCTTTGGATTATGTGAGGGGTGTGGAAGAGATCACTTACTTCAACACTATGCTAAGAATCTTGACAACCTGGGAAAAGCAATTGTCAATGCCATTGTAATTTTACCATGCTCAAACGGATCCATGTCAGAGCCAACAGCTCCAGTCAAGGTGGTGACTAGAGCTCAAGCTTAGAAAGCAGCCAAAAATCAACCCATGGGGGATGAGTTGAAACTTCTAGAACAAAATCAAATTTGAAAATGGGTTATCTAGGACTCAACGGAAATCATGGAAAGTCAAACGAGATAGAATGAAAGCAAAGAGTCTAAGAGAAAAGACATCCTTGGAAATAGAATTAAGCCAAACAAAGGAGCAACTCAGACATGAACATGAGAGCAGGGAAAACTCAAAGGATCAAAAGAGTCAAAGACAATATCATGCGGATCAATTTTAGTGGAAAAGGTAAATGAGCATTTAGATGCTATGGTGTAGGCCTACGGTGCGCGCCTGAAGAACAATCCAACCCTGGAACAAAGATTACTGACCTATCTGCATCTTGAATTCAAAACCAAACAAATGGAGATGTGCAAAAAGTTCATAGAAATCGCTCAAGCTCTAATACAACCAAAAACTTTGAAAATTCTAGAGCAAGTAATGTATGTGCCCGAAAAGGTAAAAACAAGCACGTTCAAGGAAAACAACATGGGAGAACAAATCAAAATCCATGGGTTCTGTGACGAATGTGGATGGGATCACCTACCTCAAACATTGCGCTAAGACTTCAGACAACATGATCAAACCAACAATAGCAAAAAACGAGGGACCCTTGGATACGAGGGTTATTGCAAACACAATGGATGAGGCTAAATTGCTTGAGATATGGCCAAGTTATTAAGTGGAAGAGTCGTGGCCACATTTACTATGGGAGAAAATCAAAAACATAAAAGATGTAAGTGCCATGCTACTGTCGGCACCAATCCCTGAAGTCCACATGGATCATGAAATTTATCTAGGGTATATTCAATCATTATATGTGGATGCAGGTATGGAAGTATCTCTGGAGAGTAAACCAGCAACCATAAGGACTTTACTATTCTTTATGGGGAAGCAGGAGACAAAATCTAAAGTGAGAATCTTACCATCTCAATGGAATCCAATTCCACATACCATCGATCTCTCATATTGGTATCAAGAGCTAGGCTATCTTTCCGGGGGAAGGGCGTGGTCCTCATCTTTTTACCACTGCACCTTGTGCATGCTCATGCAAGATGTGTGCGGAAGCCCTTGCTAGGCAAGGAGGGAGCTTTTGGACATACCCGTATGTGTAGACCCGCCTAAGGTGGGGAGGGAGCAACACTTGACCTCCAACAAACAGAGCGCCGATTGGCTCATTGTGAGCGCAGGGCCGAGGGGAGGTTTTTACGTCCAACTACGCACTATACAGAGCAAGGCCCATCTCTCTCTCACCAGTCTTTTCTCCGCGCTATTGCTGATGTTGAGGCTCACCATAGCCAATAGTTCTTTTTTTATAAAAAACTTTAGGGTTTTAAAGACCCCAAGGGAGGGTGCCCACGGAAGCCCCCTTTAACTACCATACTCGTTTGTTATCCTTGTTTGAGGCTCGGTACGGATTTCAAGCAATCAAGAGCATACGGTGCTAACGAGGCATCCAAGGGAAAACAAGTAAACTAATTTTCTAAAAATTTATAAAGTCTACCAATAATAAAAGTACGGTACATCTCTTTACAAAATAGAAGTTCCGCGTTGGCAACAACTACAAATGGCTTGGGATTCAAGCGGTGGAATCTATCCAACCGGTGGCAAGTAAGGAGAAGCTCAACAACAATGGGTTTTCTCACAATCTTTCGGGTTTTACGGTCGGAATAGACAAGGTCTTTCCTGACGATCGGCTTTCATCAGGAATCTTTTGAAACAAGGTATCTTTTTCTTCTCTTGCTAGCATTGCACTTAGTCGCCATGGATTTCAACATCAATATGAATTTTGATTTTGAGCACCATATGCCCGATCTTCCCAATTATGGCTCGCGGCCGGATACTCTCATGGAGGGTACCCGCACAGCTATGGGAGGAGATGACACTTACGAATTGCCTGATATCCAAGAATTTCAAGCACTTCAAGCACACATGTATGTGATGGAAAAGAATTTTGCATCTTTGAATGAAAGTTAGTAAAAAACCACTTTAGTAGTGCAATTTATGCAATAGCAAGCCAAGGGCTTTGTTGATATATATATATATGCATGAGCAAGTGTGTGATCAGGGGCAGGGTCCTCCTGGTTAGGGACAGGGTCCCCCTCTAGATTCTTTGCACTCTCTCACTCAAAAGGAGGTGGAAAATTTGTTGAAAAATACAAAGCCACCAGCTTTTAAGGGAGAGCAAAGAGAGCTATGAGGTCCCTGTCCCCTTTTGAGAGGAGCGGAGTACCTTTGATAGGTCTCCAATCCTGAAAAAGAAAAAACAACGGATATTCCCTTAGCTACTACGTAGCCACGGGCATGAACTGTTGGTGAAGGATTGGTCCTATCTCGCTATGGCGGAGTGTGACCACCACTATCTATAATCAATTATACCTCAAAGTATAAATCTTAGAGTGACCAACCTGTGCGCTTTTTTTCCCATGTTTCAGAAGCACAGCCGCCAAGGTTTGTCTCTTTTAAGATATATGACTAATAAAAAAATTTCTAGCGTTGGAAAGTTACCCGACTCATCGGGTCCACCCGTCTATAGAATGATACCGTCGGGGTATCATTCTACCACTTTCCACACCACACTCACCCTTCTTTTGTTATCTAATTACTATCACACTGTTTAAACATACATGTTCCTTTACTTTATTTATGATACTGGTTCATTAAAACAGCCCTTCAAACAGTATTACAAACAATAGTCAAACAAGAAGTCGTCCAATTTTAAACCAACAACCCTTGGATTACGTTCACTCAAGAATCTCTACTAGCGCCTCCCGCCACAGCAACAACGGTGCCAATCTGGGCGTCATCCTCACACCACGGCAAAACAAAACTACAGCATCCAACTGGTCTAATCTGGGTGTACTCCCACCACAGCATCAGCGGTGCCATCCTGGGCGTCATCTCACGCCTCGGCAACTACCACATAATGTCAGCGCTAATAAGTAGAGAGACTTGAGAGAAACCCTACTGAAGGTTTTGGACAAACAATCTTTCCTATAACAACCAGTTTAACCAGACAATCTTTCCTACTTGTCAAACATATGCCGAGTTTCTTGGGGTTAAGCCCCGTGGTTTCGGTCCGTGTTTTCTTTTCATAAGATAAATATTATATTTCTATGGTCTCGCATATGCAATGATGCATAACTTGAAACTGCAATACTAACCTGTACCATAGCTCCGATTGGTCCGATTGGTGGAGACATAGCATGTTCCGCAGGAGTTCTCCCGTTACTTGTACCGGCTTCATGATCATTAGCGCCTTGTGTTCGAGCACGCTTGGGAGCCATTTTTTTGTACTACACTTATGTTATACACTTAGAACTTTAAATTGATCAATTTTCCTAGTAGTCTCCTTGTTTCCAAAGAGAGTCTGTAATTTGAACCCTCGCCAACTCAGATTCACACTTAGTGTTGTTGTTCTACATCTAATTTCTATACATCAAATATTTGCTAATCGTAATTAATCAAAAATTAAGTGTTTAAACTACGAGTGAAAGTTTAGGACTGCATTACTTTTATGCATGACATTTCTAATCCAATTCTAACTTCCATTTCTATACTTCAACTAAATCAATTTTTAGTATTATTCAAAATTCTACTTAATCTAATTGACAATAAAATTGCTGAATGATAGTATCATCATGTATAATAAGAATATGATGAGTTTTCTTATGTATTAACTTTCAATTAACTATGCATAAATTAATAGTGAAGATGTACTAACTAGAGAGAGTAGGTATACTTAGAAAGATTAGAGTAAGAGAAAACATACACACACATCTTTTCTAAAGTTAATTGAATCTTACTAATCCATTAAAAGATTAGAGTAAAAGAGAACACACACACATCCTTTTCTAAAGCTGATTGAATCTTACTAATCTATTAGAGAGATTAGAGTAAGAGATAGCACACACACACACATATCCTTCTTAAAATTAATTGAATCTTACTAATCTATTAGAGAGATTAGAGTAAGAGATAGCACACATACACACATATCCTTCTTAAAGCTAATTGAATCATACTAATCAATTAGAGAGATTAGAGTAGGAGATAGTACACACACACACATAGCTAATTGAATCTTACTAATCTAATAAAGAGATTAGAGTAGGAGATAGCACATATACACACATAGCTAATTGAATCTTACTAATCTATTAGAGAGATTAGAGTAAGAGATAGCACACATACATCATTCTTCAAGTTAATTGAATGCTTAATTAATACGCACCTTATTAGTCCACTAGAGTTTTTGCTCTCTTAGTGGTTTGTGGATGCCTTCTCTCTAAGAGAAGTGGCAGCACTTTGTGAGCGCTATAGAGACAATCTCTATGCCTAAAGTGTGAGCATGGATGCTCTATTTATAGCAGAAAAGAAAACGTCCAAAAAAAAAAATTCAAAAAAAATAATTTTTTTTAAAAAATTAATAAAAAGATAATTATTTTTTTCCTCAAAAATCATACCCGCGTTTTTGGTACCCTTGTGGTACCCATCAGCTTGACCACTTGGTCATTATCATCAAAAGATAAGGCCACACAGCCCCCCCTCATTAAGATTAGTCAAGACTAGCCTCTCCTTTTCATGTGACAGTGTGTCCCACTTTGTCCCCTCGTATGTGAGTCCAGGTGAGTCCATGTGCCTTCATTTGTCATCCCTGTGTATTCTTTTGTCTTTATAATTATTTTATTTATTTTCTTAATGATAATTTACTTTACATTTTTAAGTTAAACTTTACAGTCTTATATTAACTTTACAGTAGTAAAAGAAAATTCTACAATCAGTAAATAAGTCTTGCAATAAGTTAGTTAGTGATTCATATAGCTAAACATGTCAGAATTTTGTAGCATAAATTTTAAATTCTAGGTTTTCTCAACCTACGATTCATAATTTGAACTCGAATATCTTAAATAATGAGTGATGGTTAAAAAAATTCAAATGCGTAATAGAACTTGTGTGAAATTCGAAATTAGAGACCTTACAATCTCCCCAACTTAGAATTTGAGATGCCCTCATCTCAAGAACAGTGAAGGGTAATCCTTAAGAAGGGATGTCTCATCTTCCCAAGTAGCATCTTCTATAGGGAAATCCTTCCATAAGGTAAGATGTTCTTTGATGGATCTATTCCTAAGCTTTCTCTCCCGAGTTTCTAGGATAGTATCAGGTTGGAGTTGTAGAACATCTTGAGCAGGTAAAGTGATTTGCTCATCATCAAGGACATGGTCAGGGTTATATATATAAGGTTTTAACAGACTTACATGAAATACATCATGCACTTTGAGATGAGAAGGGAGTTTTAGTCTATAAGCTTGATCACTTACAACCTTGATTATTTCGTGAGGTCCACAATATCGGTAGCTAAGCTTCTTATACCTTCCTAGAGACAGATTGCTCTTTTTGGGCTTTACTCGTAAGAAAACTTTGTCACCTTCTTTGAAAATCCGATCAGATCTTTTTAAGTCGGCGTACTTCTTTTGTCGATCTTGAGCCGCTTGAATATCCCTTTGAATAGCTTTGGTTTGAGCTTATTTTCTTCAAGCATTTTCTTTGAGGCTTCTACCCTTATAGTGGGGTCAGAAAAGTTAAGAGGTGATAAACATTCTTGACCATAAAGAGCATTAAAAGGTGTCATTCCAATACTTCTATGAGTAGAGGAATTGTATGCATACTCTACCAAGGGTAGGTATTGAATCCACTTGCGAGGTTCTCTATTGCAGTAGGCTCTGAGGATGTCTTCAATTACTTGATTAACTCTTTCAGTTTGGCCATCAGTTTGAGGATGATAAGCAGTACTAAAACATAACTGGGTTTCAATAGCTTGAAACAATGATACCCAAAACTTTGAAGTAAACTTGGCATCACGATCGCTGACAATCCTCTTGGGTAAACCATGAATTCTAAAAACCTACTTCACAAACAGACGAGCAATATCTGAAGCTGTAAAGGTTGTCTTGACTGGGATTAAGTGAGCCACTTTAGTAAGAAAGTCAACTATGACCATGATTGAATCATAGCCAGCTTGAACAGAAGGAAACCCGGTGATAAAGTCCATGCTAATACATTCCCATTTCATTTGGGGAATATCTAAAGGGTGTAATTTACCTGGCATCTTTAGTCTCTCTGCCTTAATCCTTTGACAAGAAAAACACTGCTTGACATAGCGAAGGACATCACCCTTCATACCCTGCCAATAGTAACTTCTGCGAATTGCATTGATGGTTTTGGCATAACCTGGATGTCCTGAAGTTGGGCCATCATGTGCTTCATATAGGATAGCATTCCTTAGGGTAGAATCCTTAGGTATGCATAGTCGATTCCTATAGTAAATTTTCCCATCTTCTAAGGAGTAATGTAGAGGTTTAGGCTGATTTGATGATACCCTCTCTTCACGTAGGATACTAGCAAGCATTTGGTAATCTTCATCTCTGGCAGCAGCATCCGAGACCTTGTCTAAAATAGGGTTGTTAGCCATGGAAATTGCCCCCAGAAAAGCTTTACGGCTTAGGGCATCTACCACAACATTATCCTTACCTGGTCTAAATTTAATATCAAAATCATATTCGTGCATGAGCTCTATCCATCTCCTCTGTCTCATGTTAAGGTTAGGTTGGGTAAAAATCCACTTAAGACTCTTGTGATCTGTTACCAATTGGAATTTGCGTCCCAATAGATAATGTCTCCACAGCTTGAGAGCGTGAATAACTGCTAGCAATTCTAAATCATTTATAGCATAATTCACTTCATGAATCCTAAGCTTCCGAGAAGTATAAGCTACAGGCCTTCCTTCTTGAGTAAGGACTACTCCTAATGCAAGGTTACTAGCATCTGTGATCACCTCGAATTCTTGGGTGAAGTCTGGAAGTTTTAAGAGAGGTTCTGAAGCAAGATACTCCTTAAGCTGTTTGAAGCAAGATTCATGTTTTTCTTCCCAAAGTATCGTAGCTCTTTTCTTTAGCAAGTCGGTTAGTGGTGCAGCTTTAAGAGCATAGTCCTTTACAAAGATCCTGTACCACCCTGTGATACCTAAGAACCCTCTGACTTCGGTTTGTGAAGTGGGTTGAGGCCATTCCACAATATCCTTGACTTTGTCAGGGTCAACAGAGACTACTTCAGGTGAAATGATAAACCCTAAGTAATAGACCTTAGGGGTAAAGAAGGTACATTTGCTTTTCTTTGCATACATCTTATTTCGGTGTAAAAGCTCTAACACTTTCCTAACATGTCCTTCATGCTCTTCTTCTGATTTGGAATAAATTAAGATATCGTTAAAGAATACAGGGACAAATCGTCCAAGAATCCTCTAAAGATATCGTGCATCAGACGATTGAAAGTTGCAGGAGCATTCGTAAGTCCGAAAGCCATCACTGTAAATTTGTAATGACCATAACGAGTGTTGAAAGCTGTTTTGGAGATATCAACCTCCTAGATTCGAATTTGATGATAGCTAGATCGAAGATCGATCTTTGTGAATATTTTGGCTCCATGTAATCTGTCCAGCATCTCATCAATATGAGGAATTGGATATTTATTCTTGATGGTAACCTGATTTAAGCCCCTATAATCTATGCAAAGTCGAAGAGAGCCATCCTGTTTCTTTTAGAAGAGAACAGGTGCACCCCATGATAAACCCTTGCTCAATCAACTGCTTGAGCTGCTCCTTGAGTTTTATAGCCTCTGGAAGTGACATCTTGTACGGCGCTCTTGAGACTGGTTCACTACCTGGAAAAATTTTGATTTCATGGTCTACCTCCCTAGGTGGTGGTAGTTCAGAAAGTTCAGTGGGGAAAACATCCGAAAATTCTTCTAGCCACATTGGTTCAGGGTTGGAAGAAGATTTTTCTACTTTGTTTAGCTTGACTACATAAATTTGTTGACCCTTGCGTAACCCTTTCAAAAGACGATTAGCTTTGACCAAGTAAGCTTTTGGTCGTCCATTCTGGCCTTGAATAGTGACTTCTTGACCTTGGTTGTCCACAAAAGTAACACTTCCTTGGGCACAATGGATATTGGCATTATGACTGGCTAACCAATCCATTCCAAGAATTCTGTCAAAGATTCCTATGGGTAAGGTTCGAAAAGTAGCAGAAGTAGAGTATTCTCCCAACTTGAAATTTATTTTTCCCACAGTGTACTGAGATAACACCTCCTTTCCATTGGCTAATTCAACTCTTATCTTTTTTGCAGGGTGTTGATTAAGTCCTAACCTCCTTACACATTAGGTGACAAGAAAGAGTGAGTACTACCACAATCAATAAGAAGCTCAAATTTTTCACCTTGGTGATTTGCAAGTGTTTGAATGACAGCATATTGTTGTATTGCTCTTGGGTTATCAATTGCAGCATGTAGAGTTGCTCTTTCCTCTTGTTCTTCTACCAATGTTGGTTCTCCTATGATAGCAATGACTCTAGCAGCCATTCCGCGCCTTCGACCTCGTCCTCCATTTCTTCCTCCACGATTTATTATTTGGCCTCATCTTCTAGCTCGATTAGGTGTATTTGTTGCGGAGACTCGCCTAGGACATACATTCTTGAAGTGTCCTAGCTCGTTGTATTCATAGCATCTAAGATCTGCATTTTGAGCTCCATTTGCTGAAGCTGCAACTATTGGATGAGTTTGGTGAACTAGGTGAATTTGCCTTTGGTTCCACATCATAGGCCGTCCTCTTCTTCCAGCATTCCTTGTATTTCCATTTCGTACCCTTTGAGAGTTTGACATCTCTTTAGCTAAGGGTTTAGCTCTTAAAAGAGCATCTTGCAAATTTACAAGCCTCATGGCTTCTAGACGTGTATTTAAAGGAGCATTTAGCCCTTGGCAGAAATGGGCTACTTGTTGATCTGCGGTCATTGGCGGAGCATAGCGCCTAAGAGTTACAAATTTGGAGTAGTATTCTTCCACTGTAAGATGAAACTGACGTAAGTTGAAGAATTCATTCATCTTAAGGGATTCGTGCGCAGGTGGAAGATAACGTCCTTTGACAGCATACTTAATGTCTTCCCAAGTTTGAGTGTTTTGAGCTACTTGATTATCTTTGTAGTGTTGTTTCCACCAAAGCTTGGCATCCCCCGTGAGACGAAACATAGCCAACATTGCTTGGTTATCGGGAGTAGTACCAGCAGCAGCAAAATAATCCTCCATCTCTTCAAGCCACACTTCTGCATCGCGCTCAACTAGGGCTCCTTCCCCTTTGAAAGAGGGAAGTTTATCTTGCTTGAGAAGTAGCTTTTTCTCTTGAAGAGATGTGTAGACCGCACTCTATGCAATATAGATTAAGTGAAACTTTATCGGATACTCTAACTTTAATCCACTTTAAGGCAAAACTTGATCAGACAATAATACAAACAAAAGATAATATTAATCCAAACTTTATTTATATACACATTATTTGCTACCAAGGTTGGTAGTCTTTAGGTACAAGGATTGTAATGTCTCTATATTTTGAGTTTAGTGACTACAAAAGAATAGGCTAAAGGATCAAAATAATAAGTTTCATTTGACCCTTGAAAGCTACGAGATACACATATGGGTCGAATCCTACCACCATGGATAACTTTTGTAACTTGGTTATACACCCATTGAATCTGAGATATCTTTTCTCCTCCCAAGGTAATGGTAGCATCCGGATTCTTAGTACCAATGAAAAGATAAACTTCGATGACTTTTAACTCCTCTGTCCATCGAAGTTTCTTGAGGTTGGTATCCATGCACTATATCTTGTCAGCATCGATGGTATAGATTCCTCCAGATGGACTCCAGTTGATGCCCCATTCTCTATGCACCCTTGGGATAGGTGGTGCAAACACCCTATCCAAAATCATCATCACCCTTTTTCGAAACTGATAATTTGGTGATTGGCATGCATTTTCAAACATGATGGTGAACACTTGGAATTTCTGGTAGGCTGAATGAACATTTTCCTGTACCAGGAAAGTTCAGTCTTCAATACCATATAAAAACTCAAAACAATTTTTCTAGGTTCCTCTATTATTTCAAACATTCGCATCCTTCAATATCCAAACATCAATCTAAAAATCTCCCCAAGATTTAACCTAGGCTCTGATACCAGTGTGAGGTCCCTGCCCCTTTTTGAAAGGAGCGGAGTACCTTTGATAAGTCTCCAATCCTGAAAAAGAAAAGCCAACGGACATTTCCTTAGCTACTACGTAGCCACCGGCATGAACCGTTAGTGAAGGATTGGTCCTATCTCGCTATGGCGGAGCGTGACCACCATAACCCTATCTAAAAACTATCTATAATCAATTATACCTCAAAGTATAAATCTTAGAGTGACCAACCCGTGCGCTTTTTTCCCCATGTTTCAGAAGCACAGCCGCCAAGGTTTGTCTCTTTTAAGATTTATGACTAATAAAAAAAATTCTAGCGTTGGAAAGTTACCCGACTCATGGGTCCACCCGTCCATAGAATGATACCGTCGGGGTATCATTCTCCCACTTTCCACACCACACTCACCCTTCTTTTGTTATCTAATTACTACCACACTGTTTAAACATACATGTTCCTTTACTTTATTTATGATACTGGTTCATTAAAACAACCCTTCAAACAATATTACAAACAATAGTCAAACAAGAAGTTGTCCAATTTTAAACCGACAACCCTTGGATTAGGTTCACTCAAGAATCTCTACCGGCGCTAATATGTCCGATCGGTATATACATTATTTATAAAAACCCTTGTCCTCATGAGCGTCCCATACCGCTCGACAAGTACTCGTTATGCTAATCTGGACATACTCCCGCCAACACAGCAACAATGGTGCCAATCTGGGCGTCATCCTCACGCCACCGCAAAACAAAACTGCAGTATCCAGCTGGGCTAATCTGGGTGTACTCCCACCACAGCATCAGCGGTGCCATCCTGGGCGTCATCTCACGCCTCGGCAACTACCACATAATGTCAGCACTAATAAGTAGAGAGACTTGAGAGAAACCCTACCGAAGGTTTTGGACAAACAATCTTTCCTATAGCAACCAGTTTAACCAGACAATCTTTCCTACTTGTCAAACATATGCCGAGTTTCTTGGGGTTAAGCCCCATGGTTTCGGTCCGTGTTTTCTTTTCATAAGGTAAATATTATATTTCTATGGTCTCGCATATGCAATGGATGCATAACTTGAAACTGCAATACTAACCTGTACCATAGCTCCGATTGGTCCGATTGGTGGAGACATAGCATGTTCCGCAGGAGTTCTCCCGTTACTTGTACCGGCTTCATGATCATTAGCGCCTTGTGTTCGAGCACGCTTGGGAGCCATTTTTTTGTACTACACTTATGTTATACACTTAGAACTTTAAATTGATCAATTTCCCTAGTAGTCTCCTTGTTTCCAAAGAGAGTTTGTAATTTGAACCCTCGCCAACTCGGATTCACACTTAGTGTTGTTGTTCTACATCTAATTTCTATACATCAAATATTTGCTAATCGTAATTAATCAAAAATTAAGTGTGTAAACTACGAGTGAAAGTTTAGGACTGCATTACTTTTATGCATGACATTTCTAATCCAATTCTAACTTCCATTTTTATACTTCAACTAAATCAATTTTTAGTATTATTCAAAATTCTACTTAATCTAATTGACAATAAAATTGTTGAATGATAGTATCATCATGTATAATAAGAATATGATGAGTTTTCTTATGTATTAACTTTCAATTAACTATGCATAAATTAATAGTGAAGATATACTAACTAGAGAGAGTAGGTATACTTAGAGAGATTAGAGTAAGAGAAAACATACACACACATCTTTTCTAAAGTTAATTGAATCTTACTAATCCATTAGAAAATTAGAGTAAAAGAGAACACACACACATCCTTTTCTAAAGCTAATTGAATCTTACTAATCTATTAGAGAGATTAAAGTAAGAGATAGCACACACACACACATATCCTTTTTAAAATTAATTGAATCTTACTAATCTATTAGAGAGATTAGAGTAAGAGATAGCACACATACACACATATCCTTCTTAAAGCTAATTGAATCTTACTAATCTATTAGAGAGATTAGAGTAAGAGATAGTACACACACACACATAGCTAATTGAATCTTACTAATCTATTAGAGAGATTAGAGTAGGAGATAGCACATATACACACATAGCTAATTGAATCTTACTAATCTATTAGAGAGATTAGAGTAAGAGATAGCACACATACATCATTCCTAAAGTTAATTGAATGCTTAATTAATATGCACCTTATTAGTCCACTAGAGTTTTTGCTCTCTTAGTGGTTTGTGGACGCCTTCTCTCTAAGAGAAGTGGCAACACTTTGTGAGCGCTATAGAGGCAATCTCTATGTCTAAAGTGTGAGCATGGATGCTCTATTTATAGCAGAAAAGAAAACGTCCAAATTTTTTTTTCCAAAAAAAAATTAATAAAAAAATAATTATTTTTTTTTCTCAAAAATCATACCCGCGTTTTTGGTACCCTTGTGGTACCCATCAGCTTGACCACTTTGTCATTATCATCAAAAGATAAGGCCACACAGCCCCCCCTCATTAAGATTAGTCAAGACTAGCCTCTCTTTTTGATGTGACAGTGTGTCCCACTTTGTCCCCTCGTATGTGAGTCCAGGTGAGTCCATGTGCCTTCATTTGTCATCCCTGTGTATTCTTTTGTCTTTATAATTATTTTATTTATTTCCTTAATGATAATTTACTTTACATTTTTAAGTTAAAATTTACAGTAGTAAAAGAAAATTCTACAATTAGTAAATAAGTCTTGCAATAAGTTAGTTAGTGATTCATATAGCTAAACATGTCAGAATTTTGTAGCGTAAATTTTAAATTCTAGGTTTTCTCAACCTACGATTCATAATTTGAACTCGAATATCTTAAATAATGAATGATGGTTAAAAAAATTCAAATGCATAATAGAACTTGTGTGAAATTCGAAAGTAGAGACCTTACAAGAGCACAATAAGAATGCATTGAATAGGAATTCACGATCTACAATGTACTCTGGATGCAGTCAGGGCACTACAGACAAGTCTGACACTGGAAGACAAGGCCTATAAATGGTGGATGTCTCTCAAGGAGAAGAACATGATACCCACACTCTGGATGGTGAAATCTACCTCTTTGGCCAAGGTGGTCTGAGTCCCTACCCGGGCCACCTGGACCTATCCACACTAGGTGCTTGTTGGTGGGCGGTAGAGTGCCCTGGGGGTCCGGACCAAGTATGGTTCAAATCCAAGATGGTGTCCTCTCGAGCACGTCCACCAAGGTGACCATGAAAGTTGAGCCCTTTATAGCCGTGTCACCCTACTATAGACGCCCGCCACTATTCCACTCACCGTCTCAGGAGTGGTCTAGTCCAAGAACTGAAAACTGAACTAGAAACTGAACGAAAAACTAAAAATTGAAAATTGAAACCCCAAAACTATAGTGATGGGTGAAAGAAAAAACTGCAACCTGGTATGTACAATGGCCTTGACAAAGGTGGTGAGGCACCAAGTGTGCTGCTACTTGGAGTACTGGGAGGAAGAAGCGAATGGATGCGGGACTGGGTGATGCATGGGATATGGTGCAAAAGGGTATGGAGGTTGAAAGTGTCGAGGGGACTGTGGGTACGACACATAGTCAGGTTGTAGGGGGGGGTAGTAGGAGGATGTGGAGGATGGTGTGGGAGATCCATGTGTAGTGTAAATTGAGGGTGTGTCTAGACCCATGTATGGGAATGGGTATGGTGTATAGTGGGCATGTAATGGGTGGAATGGTAAAGGAGAAGCCATTGAGGCCATAGTGTGGCTTGGTTGTATAGGTGGGAGAGAGAGGTAGGGATTGGACCTGTAGGAGTGGGTGGTAGTGTGGAAATGGAGCAAGATGATGCATGAAGAAGAGAGGGTATAGGAGCCGATGAGACAAGGAAGTGAGGCCATCTACTGTCAACCCCACGAGACTAATAGGTGCTGCCACCATGCTAACATGTGTTGCCCATGGTGAGGAGCCTCTAGCCTCTGGTAGAGATATAGAGTGAATGTCCAAGCTCTTGCAAGCTGACCGTAGTTTTTGGTGGTGACATGGGAGTGAAAGAAATCGGTGCCGGAGATGGGGATGGTACAGATGGTAAAGAGAGTCAGTGTGCATGGGGGATAGTGGGAGAAGAAGTGAGTGTGGTGGTTGGAAGTGTGGTGGCTGTGAAAGTGGTGTGAGAAGGGGAAAGTAGGTGTGTGGTGGGGGCAAAAAGTGTGGTGCTCCAAGAGGATAGAGTGTGGTGCCAAGCTACAGGTGGGGAAGCTAAGGATGAGTAAGATGGTGAAGGCGGATGTGTGGTAAGAGATGGTGTACCTGAGGTGGAAGTCAAGATTGGAATCACCAGCATAGCTGAAGAAACCACTGGCTCTAAGGATTTTGTTGAGGCAAACGCCATGAAGGTAGCCAAGGTGCACTTTGTCGTAGTCACTCTGCAAAGCAAAGTGCTATAGTGCTCAGCTAAGCGATGAAGATCCTCATGTAAAGAAGCCACACAAGCATCCTGAGCAACGATGGTAGAAGCCTAGCAATTCACTATCTGACAAAGATCGAGGTTCTCCATCCCCAATCACTCTATCTTTGAAGTATGAGAATAGTATATTTGATGCAGGGTGCCTACATGCTCCCAAACCTGCATGGTGAGGGTGTGAGAGTCCGAGAGCACCCGAACCTACTCAAGGCGGGCTAGCAAGATAGTAGACTAAGAGGCCGAGGTGGAGAAGGCAATTGTGAATGGTAACGTAGCAGGAGGTGGCTGAAATGGTGCATCATGAGCCAGCTCTGTAGGGAGTGTAGGGTGACGGTCTGTAGTGGTGAAGATGGGTGCCAGTGATCGTGGAGTGCGTGGAAAATAGCAAGAGATTCCATGTGCAGAGGTAGTTGGTGTAGTGTTGGAAAGTGGGGCCAATGAGGGAGCCAGCGAGGTGTTGTGACAGAGGTCAATGTGTGCGTGCGTGATGGAGAGGAGTGAACTAAGGAAGATGGATGTGCGGCATGAGTGGTGAATAATGCAAGTGAAAGTGAGGCTATGTGTTGTGATTTTGAGAAGGGGAGGACTCCAAGAGAATCCAATGAATCTTGAAGAACCTTCGCCTGAAGTCGTGTAGTTGGTGTGCAATGGGGAGGAGATGCAGCTTTTTGTTTTCCCTTTTCGGAGCTAGCAAGAAAAGCTGAGGCCGATGTCGGAGGTGCCGAAGTTAATGTCGAGGTTGTAGGTGGAAGGGAAAATGCATATGCAATGCACCTAGACCTAGATGCAGACCAAGCTATTCTATGTACCAAAGTAGGAAGGGTCTAGAGTAGCAACGAAAAAGTTGGTGATTAGAAGAGAACTCACAAAAACATATAAAGTCTTTTAGAGGAGTACAACGGTGAGCTTGTCCACCTATGTGCTCTGACAATGGTGCTTAGATGGAAATGTATGCACAAGCTAGCAAGGAGGGGCTCTAAATTGGCCAAAAGCTTTTAAGGTATCTACATTAAAGAAATTGTGTAATTGATTGCTACAAGCTGCGTATTTGACGTATTTGACTGCCACTGTCACTTGTAAATAATCAATATAAGTTATTCACATTGCATGGTTAAACATAATCAAATTGATCAAAGGAGACAATTGAATGCATAAGCCAACCATTTATAAGAAAAACACACAAAACTCTTAAAAGCATGTGCATAATTGTCTTTGGAAAAGTTGTAGTTATAGAGTTCCATGCATGGAAAATAGCTTCTCTATCATCTTCGTTGGGACTAGTGAGAATAACCGGCAAGCAAAAGGAGACAATTGAATGCATAAGCCAACCATTTATAAGAAAAACACACAAAACTCTTAAAAACATGTGCATAATTGTCTTTGGAAAAGTTGTACTTATAGAGTTCCATGCATGGAAAATAGCTTCTCTATCATCTTCGTTGGGACTAGTGAGAATAACCAGCGAGCAAAGATGCTACATGAAAAAAAACTAAACATTATTAGAACATGAAAATGATACCATAGATGTGTAGAGCTCAAAGGGATCTTTCATTTGAGTCGTGATTTTGAAGGGATGCATTGCACACGTGGTTGCCTGATTAGAGAGCTATCTCCTTGCAAGAACACCCTTACCCCCCTCTTTTTAGAGCTTTTGGCTTCTTTTAATAGTGTCCTCTTATTTGTTTTTATCCAAACTCGGTCTACACTCTATACTTAACTTAAAAAATGCAAAACATTTTAAGCTCAAAAAGGGAGCACTTAACCTTCAAAATTTTTGCATTTGATGCTAGATTCTTAATCTTGAAGTTGTTCTCTTCAAGAAAATGTCAACATGGACACTTATTTTTTTAAAAGCACCTTCTGCTTTTTTGAAATCACTTTTGCTTTTACGAGAAAAATGACTTCTAGAATACATTTTAATCATAACTCTCATAAAAAACATTCATAAATCATAAAAGCATACAATAAAAATCATAATTGGTGGAATTACCTCTATCTTTAAATCATGGCCATCCTCGGCTATGACCTCCTTACCTGTATTTGAGTCCCTTGTAAATGTTTCAAAGTTTCATGGTCCCAGGCTATGGCATGACCATTCTCACAAACTCCGTATATTGAAATAAGACTTTCACAGATACTGTCTCTCTAAATTAAAGAGAGAAAATTAAACTCAAGTTAGCTTTAAATCACAAAAAAAATTCTTAATGGCATTTGAATATTCCAAAACATTCTTGAATCTAGCATAACCATTCCCATTGAGCATTATGGAATACTTTCTTTCTCTAGCTTAGAGAGAGAAAATCATGTTTTAAGCCTCAAAATTTAGTCTAGCTTGTAAAACATTATAGGATATTAGAAAATGAATTTCAACAATTATACTTTAATGGGCTCTTACAAAACTAAAATTTTGGTGGCATTACCCTTTCCTTACATGATAGTAATCCTCGACTATATCTTAAGGAAAATAGGGACATGGTGCTGGTGGATCCTCAATTGAGAAGTAACACCATTGCGCAATAGGTTTCTACTCTACTCCGTGCATGAGGGACATACTCCACCAAAAGGTGTTTCCATACATTTAGCCTACACACCTTTCCGTAGTAGATGGTTAGTCTACACGTTGCTTACATGACATAGTCCATTATTGTAAGTGTGTCTTCCCTATTGAATGGAAGTAGATATCTCCACAACAATTCTTTCTTCTTTACAAGGATACCAAGTACATTGGTGTAATGAAAGAGATGGGCCGACAACAATTACGGAGCGACTCGAGTAATCGACTCGCTTGTCGAGTATATTTTCTCTAAATCGACCCTGCTTGCCCTGAATAACCTCTAAAAATGACTTGTAGGGCCTATTATGAATATCCCTCATTGGTTGCCCATGTATACCACTATTGATGAGAGCATCTACAGCTTCTTGAACAAGTCATTTTTGGCAAACAATTAATCTATGATTGCTTGAATGGTTTTCTTTATTTTTAATCTTCATGCATAAAAAACATCCAACTGTTTGTGAGCAATTCATTAATGAGATACTCAAGTTGGTGCCTATGGTTCTCTTCTTTGGATTCCACCTTGCAAGTACGGATGCTTTGCCTCGCATTCTCTTCGTGTTTATGTTGCTACTTTTGTCTTTTGATTGTTTAGACACAACATTCAAAGAAGAAGTGGATACTCTTTTTGGGAAGAGATTCATGCAGACATGCATAATTTGTAATAAAAATGAATCTTGGAAAACTCAATAGGACTTCTTCTTTCCTCTCTTTGAGAGAAACCATCAAGATTTGAACTACTCATGTTATTTAATTTACTTGACAGACTTAAAAGTGAGAGCTCTACTTATCTAATTAGAAACAATTTAAAATTAAATTCTAAATAACAAATAACTAAGAAAACTTGCACTCTTTGCTTTTTTTATTTCTTACAATTTCTAATTATTCAATGAAATTAGGACATCTTTTTATATGATCATAAAATTTATATTTCTTACCCTCAATCAGCTCTTGATTAAGAAAGAGAGAAACCTTTGATATTTTTGAGTCTCGCTTTGAGGTGGTGGAGTTTTTTAGACCGGGCCGCTCCATAGAAGAAGAAGCTTGCATGAGCTCTAATACCGATGTAACGAAATTTGAGTAATTGACTGTCACTTTCACTTACAAATAGTTAAAATAAGATAGTCATATTGCATGGTCAAACATAATCACATTTATAGAAAGAGACAATGGACTACATAAACCAACTACTTATAGAAACAACAACGCGCTTGCGCTTTAGAGAGAGAGAGAGAGAGAGAGAGAGAGAGAGAGAGAGAGAGAGAGAGAGAGAGAGAGAGAGAGGAAACAGTTTCGAGGGTCTGAACCAAATCCCCCCCTCCCCCTCTCTTAAAGGTTTTTTGTATTACGTAAGCTTACAGTAAAGCTAAAAAAAATCATGATCCAACACGACCATCAGCTTTATACATATCTACAAGTAGAGAGGATTATGGTGTTGTTGCAATCATCTATTCTACCTGCATCACCTTCACTGTGCATTACCAAACTTTCTCTGATCCTTACATCAAGCTCATCATTAGGAGCAAAAGCATTCAGATGCTCATTATTACAAAGAATCTCAATGTAAAATGGAACTTGTGTTTTGCATTCGACAAAGATATTTTGCATGCCTCTATCCTTGGGATCATGGTCTGGGATCAAGACCTTGCAAAGAAAGATGACTTCTTCAAGAACACTGGGGATTCCTCTTGATAGTCCCGTTGGCCCTATTTGGTATTTTGCATGGAAGGAGTAATTTCTTGGTGATCTCAGGTGGAACAATCACAAAAGCAAGGTTACCGACAAGGTGCCATGCTTTCTCTCAGCTGCTCACACCCATCTTGTAGAGGGCCAACATGACAATGAGAATTACATTCACAACACTAGCACACCTAATGATTTTGTAGCATTGTTGAGATTTTTTGTCGAGATGGGGTGAGGTATGCAACAAAGTGAGTGCAAGCCTTTGAGTGCAACGTCAAGCCAACAAAACGGAGGATGAGATGAAAGGGAAGCAAGTATAGAAGGAACTAAAGCATGGGCAAGTGCATCTTTGTGTCATGCACATGGAAGTGAAGGGTATGGAGAAAAGCATGGTTGGGGAGAAAGTGCTTGTTGAGTTTTATGATTCTTGATGCATCCAAGACATGATAATAGATTAGACTAGGATGGATTGTGTATTGAGAGTGTGACTAGCTAGGATAGCCAACAAAAAGAGTACTTACAAAGATGAAAATACAAAGATAGTAAGGCAAGTGAGCTGAGCTATGAGGAAGAGCAAAATAGCAATTCATTGTAGGTGAACAAGTGTGTAGGTTAGCGTTGCAAAAAATGGGGGGGCTAGTGTGCATCAACAAAGGAGGCATTGTAGGTACTTGGTCACAATTATGGTGCTCATGATTTTGCAGCATGATCATTATGACACCCCTATTATCAAAAAACTTGAAGGTAATGAATTCATTCCAATGCATTGCAAATCCAAAAAAAGTTGACCCTCCTATTATGGAGGAGAAGCAAACGCCACCTTTCAACATTGAAGGAGAAGCATATAAAAACTCTTCAACACTAGAGGAGGAAACAAGTATACAAGCGACGAGCATGTTCCCTATGGTTTATAATTACTGGGTAAGGAAGGTGCCACCTCCCCGTCTTACTGATGTATCTTTCTTTTTGTTTGTGGGCACGACATGGGAGCACATACTACATTCATTATGGTCTTCTTAGCCCATCTTTGTAAGATTTTTGGCCTGCAAAAGGCCATAGTGGGGTGGGTGGATTTTTTGTGCAAATTGTGGACCGTGGATGCAAGTCGACTTGTGAAATGTGTTGACATTTGTGTACCTTTTTCTTTAAAGAGGACCATTGAAAATTGAGTCACACACAATCTTTTTTGTCCTCTTCCACCTTTTTTTGTTATTTTAATTTGTAAAAAAGTTCTTTTATCTAAGAGCACGGACTCCATTTCATAAAAAAATTTAATATGCCAATCCATTGAATTGTTTTTTATATTTTAATTTGATGAGTCTCACATGTGTCCATTTCATTCAATTGTTTTAGTATACCAATGTGACCCTTCACCTTGTTAGTTTCAATGGGTCCCTCATTTAAGAACCTAATGACTTTCTTTGTAACTTTTTTATTTAAAACATTTTTTTTTGTTGTATTTTTTTTTTCATTTGAAGACAATTTACAATTAGAAAATTATAAATTGTCTTCAAATGAAAGAATTTCTTCACAACTAAAAATGAAAGAATTGTAAAATGTAAAGAAATTGTAAATCTCTTCACAAAAAATTATAAATTATCTTTAAATGAAAGAATTTCTTCACGATTGAGATTTATTTTTCAACTTTTGGTCTTAATAAGTAAATGTCACCTTGATACTTTAGTGTAACATGTATCATTAGGAATTAGGTTTGAACATTTCCAATGTTGATAAAATAAACTTCAAAGGAGAAACTCATATATGCATGTCACATGTAACGGTTGATTATGAGAAGTTTGCAAGAAGAAAAATGTCATTAATTAGTGCCATCCTCATGAAATATTATTATTGTTAACTAAAATTTTCACACTAAATTACAGAGGCCCATCATTCCTTTGGAAATGTTTCTATAATGCAATGATCAATGTCATTTGATCATACTTTGATGTCACTTAAATGTCCATATTAACTTTAAAATCCCAACCTATATTGAAATAATCACATTGGTTTTTTTACATAGTTCACTACAACATTTATCTCAAAAAACAACAAACTAAACTTCTAAGTTCGGCCAAATTGGTTCAACAAGTAACTTCTCCATGTTTACCACATAAACAACTTGACCTACATCTACTAGTAAGCTTTTGCCATATATCTATTACTCGCTTTGTAATATACTCTCTATAACCTTTCAAAATATTTGTTGTGAAAAAATAAATCCTACAAACACAACGCTTATCTACTTTGCATTACATTCCCTTATCACGCCACCGTGATTCTTCACCTTGTTACTATTATGGATATTTGTCGACTTCTAAATTTCCATTCTTACGAGGTTTGGACGATTGATAACTTGTATATGCACGCTTTAGGATCGATTTTTGACAACAAAATATAGATACATTACTACCCTTCTATTGGATTACTTCGCGAATTGAACCGTTCCGTTTAAAGTAATCATGACACACTAGTCTATACTAATAGATAAAGGGGGAGGGAATCTCCCCCCCCCCCCTGCCACGCGTCAGAAGCTGCGGCTTCATCCGACAGTGTCGCTTGCAGCGTCCGAGAAACACAATGACGGAGGGAGAGAGAGAGAGAGAGAGAGAGAGAGAGAGAGAGAGGCGGCGAAGCCGATAGCTATACTAGTTATGATTATGTGCCACATTATCAACGTGGCACTCTTGCTCCCTCAGTGCACACTTGTCCATAACAATTGAAATATAAGAACACCACTAAGTAGTGGTGTTGGATAAGACTACCATGGGGCCCTCCAAAAAAGAAAAAAGGGTGAGAGGGGAGAAGGAACTCCACGTGGAGCAATTTGAACTGCAAGCGCTCCATTAGCAAGAAGGAAGAAGGAAAATGGAGAGCCTCTAGTTTTTGATCGTCCACTCTCACTCTCTCTCTCTCTCAGAAAATTCCGTCTTTTGGATCCCAGCAACAACAACAGCTCTCTTTGGCCACTACGATCGCCACTCCAATTAGGCCTAGGCTCGGTATGTTTGACCTCCTTGTTCCACTTTGATCGTCGATCGTCTGTTTTGTAAGCGGCTATGGCGTCCTCCCTCGTCGCCCGCTTGCCATCCTCGCCCTCGCCTGCCTCTACATCCTCCGCATTTTTCCCCTTCCAACCCATTCCGCAAAGCTTACCTCTGCATAGCCATGTCCGCCATCTCAGATTCTCCTGGTCTGTGAATGCATCTTTAGGGGATGACACCTCCACTCAAATTGATGGCCCTGAGGCACCCTCTTCGTCATCATCTCCCGCCGACGCACCCTCTCCATCCACATCTACCGTAGTCACATCCAGTAAGCAGCCTCAAACGGTCTCTCTGAGTCTTGAGGATGTCAACCCTGTTGGTCTTGGTAGACGATCTCGACAGCTCTTTGATGAGGTGTGGCGTCGCTTTACGGAGCTCGGACAGCTTACACGATCTCCTCGGGACAGTGAGGAGTACGAAAGTGTGTTGATAGGAGGCCCAATGTGTGAGTTTACAATCCCTGGGGCAGAGTCCACAACTGTCCTTGTTGCAGGTGCCACCAGTCGCGTGGGTCGGATTGTCATTCGAAAGTTGCAGCTCAGAGGCTATAAAGTGAAGGTGTGCACCCTTTCCTGTCTACTGACAATTCTCTCTTGGCATCAATTCCTGTCAAGATTTAAGAATGCCAAATGGATTGTGCCTGTATTTGTTCATGTGATTCTAGAAAGAAGCAGTGGAAGCTCTTCACTAGTGTAAAACGTTTGGCTTTAGAATTTAATGGACACCTTTTGACGCTCTTCTGTCAAGAGATACAAGTGTTGAGAGTACACATGCTCTATATTAGTGTGAGTCAGCGAACTATTGATGCAAGATGGCTTGGTGGAGCAGGATGTAGCATGCATTTGGATGTGCTCCTTATTCAGACTCATGCACTTGTTACATTAGTTGTACTCACACACTTCTCCCAATCGGGGTAAGCATCACGCACGCTGCCGAGCACTAAGGTGGCAAATAAGATCCATTCATTGAGGTCATTGTTGGATGTATTGGCAGTCAACGACTGCATATCCATGTCTAGCTGTATAAAAAAATGAAAGGCATAGGCTTTTTCCGCACACTTCCACATGCAAGGTATTTTTTCTGCATGCTGTTGAGTAACATGGATATCTCAGACAGTAGAATGACTTTATGGAAGCAAATACACATGATTGTTACCTTGGGAGAGTTACAATTGTGAGGAGTTCCATGCGTACATCAGCATGTCTTCAGTATTAAGTTTACTGAAGGAGAACTGCCTTGGTGGTGCAGGCCTTGGTGCGGAAAGCAGATCCTGAAACATTGGAGGCACTACCACGGTCAGTGCAAATTGCTGTTGGTGATCTTGGTGACCCCTCGTCACTAAAGAGTGTCGTAGAAGGTTGCAGCAAGATTATCTTCTGTGCAAGAGCTCGCTCGAACCTCACCGGAGATCTCAATAGGGTAGATAGACTAGGTGTCTACAATCTCTCTAAAGCTTTCCAGGTTGGCAAATCTGATACAGAGCTGATTTTCTGCCCTTTGAGGAGCTTAATGTACTCTGTAAGGATTTCTCCAGCTTACGCGTCTAAGATTGCTGCAGGATTATAATCACAGAATGGCACAAGCGAGGGCTGGACGAAGTAGTAGAAGTAAGCTCTTGATTTCCAAATTTAAGGAGAAGGATGAATGGGCAGTTCAACAAGGAACTCACTTCACTGATGATATTGCTGTCAAGTATGATGGAGGGATGAATGCCACATTTTCCGAAGAAGAGGATGGAAATGCAGTCTTCTCAGGTAACCAGCTTTTACAAAGTAGAGCTTTTCCAAGAGAAAATTTAAAATGTTGCGATTCATTTTACACAGGTCAAGAATGGTATCGAAGTGTGCTTCTCTTGCTAAAGGCTATCCAAATGCGCATACGCACGCACATGCATACACAAACACACACGTGCATGCATGCAGGTCCACACTCAAAAGAAACCCCGATGCAAACATGTTTCAATTTGGACATCTGTGATAGGCCTTTGGTGCACATTGACCTGGTCATCAGATAAAAAATCATTGGTTTTTGATGTGTGTGTTTTTTGGGGTGGGACAAGGGTGGAGGGGATTTTACTTTTGATGTGTCCAAATGGAACACCAAAGACCTGCTAACAATAGTTGAAAGTCCGATATGGAAGCTGGGATTGGGCCATCAAATGGCGGCTAAGTATGTAAAGGAGTTAAGAGAGATGAGACTTGGAAGGCAAACCAGGCACCAGGGACACACATGCTACCGGAAATCATCGTTGCATGGATGGTAGCTTGAACCACTTTGCCTGCCTCAATGTGATGCATCTTATAGAAGAGCTGAGAGGAGTGCGTGAAAATGGTGAACTGAAAATGTACTTTGGGCATAGAGTATCAGGCCTATTTTTTGGGGCTTTGCACTTGATGGGTTGCCTGAGAGTCTTTCATGGCCACATTGCTGCTTCTCTGCCTTGTGATTTACACAAATTCAATCAGTAAGCTGATGTTGCTTTTTCTGTACAGGCTATGTGTTCACACGAGGTGGTTATGTGGAACTTGCAAAGAAGTTAAATCTCGCACCTGGTCTTTCCCTTGATAGGTAGAACTTTGCATGCAACCCAAAGATATCTCTTGTGGGAACGATCATGTTATTGACACCCCAAGTGCACAGATATGAAGGTTTGGTCCTGTCAGTATGCGGAGATGGGAAGTTCTACAGCCTCATATTGGAGGCGTGCTCGATGGATGACCCCTCTCATAAGATTATCTATGCTGCAAGGTTTGCAACTCGGCTGGGTTACAGCAGGGTATGTGACACATCTTTCATGCTATACTAGGCAATGCCACTCTGAACATTAGCTTGCAGGGTTGCTTCATGGAGTAAAGGGTTAAGTTTGATGGTTTTTGCAGATAAGGATTCCATTTTCTTCTTTCAGGCCAATGAACCCCAAAGATCCAGCTTTGGATCCCTTCTCTGTACATACTGTGGCCATTCGATTTGAGCCTCGAAAACAGGTTATTTGTCCCTTGTTTTTGGATGATGTCAGCTTTTGTGTTATTTTGATGGACTGATCTCAAAGTCGTTTATGATTGAACATTTATAGAGGCCTCTCCCTGTTCGGAATGGCTCTGGAACATCAGTTCAATCATCGCTACGGGATCTTAACAGTTTCAAGTTAACACTGGACTACATCAAAGCGTTGCCGGTAATTATACGATGGCAAAGCTGCTTGATCGTAAGAAGCTTTGGATATGGCAATCAATCACCTCACTGATGTGTGTTCTTGCTGGCAGGGGGGTCAGGAAACTGATTTTGTTTTGATCTCTTGCACTGGAGCGGGCATCGATGAGAATGAGCGAGACAAGGTTATCAAAGCAAAACAGGTGAGGGAAGCTGCGTACTGCCCATTTGTTTGTACTGAAATTGTGTATTCGTGACCCACATCTTATTTTTGATATTCAGACCTGCTACTGTTATTTGGCATTTAAAATACCCAAAAGAATGAAAGTGTTATGTAGTCCTTAACACTGAGGTGCTTGCTTATTGTGTCTTCTAAGGCTGGGGAAGCTGCTCTCAGAAATTCTGGGCTTGGCTACACCATTATCAGACCAGGACCATTACAGGTCTTTATTGAGCTGGTATCTTGTCATTTTGACTTGTGTGTATGTGTTCTTATCGGTCTCTTTGTGTAGGATGAGCCAGGGGGACAACGTGCGCTTGTATTCGACCAAGGAAATAGGATCTCACAGGTTCCATATTCGCTGAATTTCTTTTTGCAGGCATGTCTTTTCATAAGCACGAGTTGTGAAAAAAATGTTATGCAATCCTTGTTGCAGGGGATCAGCTATGCTGATGTAGCGGACATCTGTGTCAAAGCTTTGCATAATCCGGCTGCCAGGAACAGAAGCTTTGATGTAAGGATTCCCTTCTTTGTTTTTATGTCAGTGTTCAGGCCACATTAGTCTAAATCAATAGTTTGTTTAAACTTTCCACAATCTTTTTCATGCATCTCTGCAGGTATGCTATGAGTATGTTGCTGAGCAAGGACAAGGGCTATATGAACTTGTACTTACTCTCTCTCTCTCTCTCTCTCTCACCATTGAAGATTTTGAGTTAATCAAAGTCTAATTTTTGTGTACTTTGCGGACATGTTTTGGGCCACCATCCCTTCATATTATGTCCAAATTGCACCAAATTTGGGTTATAGCCTTTATATAGCATGGACAAAAGGGCTCACAATCCAATTCGGGTCAAGTAATCACCTGCAGGGTTAATAATCACGATTATTAATAGAGTTGCATGAAAATTGGTTGAAGTGTTGCACTGTTTTTACACGTGTGCATCTAGTCTTACTAATGCATGGACTCATGGAAAGAAGCATGCAAATACAGCTAAAAGGTCTCATAGTATTTAGAGCTTTCTAGGTTGTGGGTAGAGTTTGGCGTCAGGTCTCATCAAGTGTTTCTGGTATAGGTTGCTCACTTACCAGACAAGTCAAACAACTATCTGACACCAGCCCTGTCAGTTTTGGAAAAGAATACTTGATCTATGGTTGTACTCCCTTGGGTGCTTGTAATACTATTCAATGCTGGAGTTAATCGAACATGGGCGGCAAGCTTAAGGACCGTGCCAATGGAGTTGCCACATATTGAAGCAACGTCTGCCCAGGAATCAAATGTGCGGCTTGTTACAAAACCGACCTTGAAATGACCAATATCACCCCTACCAGCTGTGTGTTGTTCTCTCAGAATGTTTGTATCATATAAGTCTGTGTACATAAATGCGGATTATAACGACAAGCACCATTTCAAGCTATATGAATCGTTCGTCTCCACTGTGACCTTTTGTATTGCCCTTTGGATAGAAAACATTTTGTTCTGTAAAGAATTCTCATGCAGGGTGCAAGCAATCTCTTTCAATTCATCATATCATTGTGTCTTATGGTAGCATGCAAGCACTTACAGGTGTGATATGAGAACATCCATGTCCTTAGGTAAAGCACAAAAGCATTTATAGCAAGAGAGGGTGGGGTTTGATCTTGTGTTGTCACATATCTTGGGGTTAGCAACCCAAGGACCACTCGTGGGTTGTCTTCTTCTCTACAAACAAGGGAATGACACAAGGCCACACTCTACCCTTAACGTGTTCAGCATCCCACCACCCACACACACTAATTGTAGCATTCAATCTAGTTTTCTCCTTCTCTATCTACACTAGCATAGCTTGCATGAAATGAAGAATACATCCCTCTACACCTACACAATACACACTAGCATAGCTTGCATAAAATGAAGATTGCTTCCACCTAAGTTGGTGGTGCAACACTAAGCTCAAATTTAGAGATGATTTTCCCCCAACTTATATCAAACAAGCAACTCCACCGTCGATCTATAAGTCTTTTAGGAATTTCTTGAGTAGCAAGTATACAAGATCGAGCACTTCACCACAAAGCTAAGCAATCCATTCACAATCAAGCAAGCCTTTTCTAGAAACTAGTGATGCTTGGTTGGCCTTAACGAAGTATTTATATTATATTTTGGTTTTTGCCAAGGATTTAAGGACATTAGGATCATGGCATGTTTATCCATAAGGGATATTGATTTTTTTGTTTTTTACTATAATGGATTATTAATGCTTGTAATTTATTGTCAGGGTTGGCAGCTACATGTTCATATGGCTCTTGCAAATTTCTCTTGGCCATTTAGCCTATATCTTTGAAATGTAATATGCTTGATTTTTTTGTTGAAATTATGCAAGGAGTTGTATTAGAAGAGGCAAAAGATTCACATATTCACAAGATTGGTCCGATGGAAATAGGGGGTACAAATGTCAAAAAGTAGATACATTTCTAGGAGAGCACTAAAACTCTTCAGCCACATCCACAAGTTTCACTTTTCCATTCATGTTCTCGCTTGAGAAAGGCTTCAACATATTCCACGAGCACATCTTCACGTCTTTTTTCTTCAGTTGCGACATATCTTTCTAGGTGACGCAGCTACAATAGTGTTTGACTTCACATGCAGTTTTTCACTTCAGAGGCCTGCAAAGTAACATTAGAAAGCCATTCACTGCCGAATGGTCGAAAATGGGCAAATATTTTGTTACATTGTTTTTTCCAAATGTGCCAAATATATTCAACTTGCACATCCCAAATAGTGGTGGGAAAACCCATAAAATCCCCTAAAAGTAGATATTTCCAAGACAAATTGCAAGTTGAAAAATTGCTTTAAGATGTGTAATTCATTTTTATTATCGCTGCATTTAAGTGAAAAATATATTCTGGCACAGGTTTGCAACGTTGGCAGATCCCATCCTCAAGCCCAATTTTTAAAAGCCTGACCATCTGTCCACAAACTTTTATGTAATATCAGCCACGACAATGCATATTTTTTGGGCAAGAGGTTAGCTCAAATAATAGAGAATTTCCAGTCCATTGTCCGTTGTCCTTGTAAAGAGCCCATCTTGTATTCACAATTCATTGTGAGAAGGAATTGATGTAGGTTGTTGGAGGTAGAGAATTTTTGTGAGAGGTTGCCAACCTGTTCATTGGAGGTGGCTATTGGAAAAGAGTGAAATACAATTGTAGAGAAAGGTGGCCTCATTACCTAAGAGGCCAAAAATAGGAGTGTCTACTGAAAACAATCTACTCTTTCCATTATCCCACAAATCTTGCCAAGTACAGATGGCGTTCATAGATGTGAGGAAGGCGCCATTTGGAAAAGCAGTAGTGTTCTTAAGAAGAAATTTTCCACTTTTGTCTTCAAGGACGAAAACATTTCTCCAAGGGGAGAGTAATGTTAGGACAAGGGTCTAGAGGCCAGTGGTCTAGTCTAAACCATAGCTTGAGGGTTTCCTATAAAAGAACAAGAGGCTGGGAGGAGAGATAGGTTTTAAACACCTAGGCCTCACATGTGAGTGCACATGAGATGCTGCAGTGTGAGAGCTCTAAGGAGCATGAAGTTGTGACCTTCAAGCGTAAAATATTGCATGTAGTCCTGCCAGAGCGCGCACTGTCGGGGGATTTGTATTCGAAAGGTGAGCCGGGAAGGCACAAGGCCTCTGCTGTGAGAGGTGCGAGGAAAAGAGTTGTAGCAGACACAATTAATAGGAACAGAGCTTAAAACAAATAGTTTGATCTAGATTCTGAAGCTTGATAACTCAAATCAAATACTTAACAGTAACTCTGCTTAATCAAATATTAATGGAGGAGTTTAAGCTCCTTACAAGGTTTAACCTGCCTTAATCCAAGTGCTAATTAAGAAATCAAATTTTAGTAATGATGGCAATGTCTGGTCCGGTGAAACAATACCAAATAAGATCTATCGCCTTAATTGATCTGCCCAAAACTGCCTTGATCTTCTTCGTTTTCCTTCTGCTGCTTCAAGGTCGAGAGAGAGTTGATTTTCTCTTCGGCTATGGCTATGGGAGCTTCGACTTCAAATGGCCTTAGGAGTTTCGATTAGAGATGGTTTAGGATTATGGCTTAAGATTATCGGCTTAGGATTATGGCTTAGACGAGTGAGAAGAAGAGAGGATTAGAATAGATCAAGGAGGTTTGGATTAAGCGGATTCTCAAGCTTGGATTAAAGAGCTTAGGATTATGATGGCTAAGGGGTTTCAAGTGCCAAGAAGAAGCGAGGATTAGAATAAATCAAGGAGGTTTTGCTTAAGCGGATTATGAAGCTCTGGTTTAGAGAGCTTAGAATTATCATACTAAGGAGTGTCGAGGACTTCCCCCAAAAGAGCCGCTTCCCCTTTTTATAATAGCCCACTTTGGAAGATTGCATGGACTTGCCTTGCTAAATACGGCCAACCCATTAGCGATGTCGTTAATGGGTAGCGCCCCTTGCTGATGTGGCAGCCCGGAATTCAACCTCCTCCAAAAGTGCCGCAAGTGGCATCGAATGGGAGCGCCCGTGCAAGCTGAGCACTTCGCATTTCTTGGCCGGCGTCATCGGAGCATCACAGCCCCTAGTGTGAGCTCGTATTCCTTTTCCTACGCTCGTCCACCCTGCTGCTGAACGCCATGCTTTCTTTTTATTTGGTTCAGATAACCCTTTTAAAATAGGGTGGCCATTGTTTTAGTGGGTGGCCATAGTCCTTAAGCTCATGGGCCCTTGGCCATGGGCGGCCGGAGTAAAGGGGCCACATTTGGCATACATATTGTTCAAAGCAATGCCTGCACTCAATGCACTCCACGAGTCGTCATTTCACACTATGAGCTCATCAAGATCCTTTTGTGCTTTTGTAACGGCACCATAGTAGGCATACATGTCTCAAAACCCGGCCAAGGCAATGCCAAGCACGACATTTTTCTCCAGCAACAATGGAGTAATCCAGCAATCAAAACTCTCTAGGTGACGACATTCGAAACTCAATCGAAAGACAAAATCTCCCAGATGGCACTCCGGCCAAGCCGACTAGACTGGCACGAAACCGGTCCCCAGTGAATCTTTAACGGCCAATAACATGGCAACCGTAAATCCGATTACTGATCTGAAAAGACGGACGCGCTCCACAAAGCGAGCACTTCAGGCCCGTGCATTCACTTCATTTTTATCCCCTCAGTTGCAATTGCACAATCCGGTAGGGATCTGCAATCGACTCAAACTTCAAACTGCTATAACTTCCTATGTGTAGCTTTGATTGACGAGCCGTAAAGACAGGCCTGTAGAGCATTTCAAGTACTTCAACTTTGATCAATAAAATCCTAGCTATGACCACTTCAAGCATACTCACTGTTTAGCATTACCAAGACATCTTTTGTCCCTTAGAGCCGCGTCTGACACACTTTTAACTTAAAATTGGCTTGTTAGCAAGCCCTTATTACTGCTGATTTTCTTGTCATAGAAGCGAAGCCGCACGACATCCACCCCCTCTGAACTTGCACAGCCTCTGGTCTGTGCCAATTGCACTTAATCAGCTTCATAAAAAACATCATCAGACATATCATCTGATGTATATATAACATTATCCTCTGGAGGTGGATCTGAATTAAAATCTTCAAGAACAATCTCGCCTTCTCGCTTCTTGAATAGCTTGATCCATTTTTCTGCAATAGGAACCTTGAGCAGAGTGCCATCAAGTTCGCATAATTGATATGTTGCATTATCAAAAACATGTAGCACCACATATGGTCCGAACCACCGTTTAACCATTTTCCGCATAACAGTGTACTAGTTCTCTAGGCTACTGTCATAAACAAGTACCCAATCACCATCTTTGATAGCATGTGGTCGTAGTCTGTGCTTCCCATCAAATGCTTCTTTTCTTCAACCTTGCCTCCTTAAGCTTCTCTTTAGCCTGTTCAATATCTTCTTGAATCCTCTCAAGATGGCAAATACGTAGAGCAAGCAAATCTTCAGTAGACATACCTTCTTCCCATGGTATTATGGTCCAAGTCATAACTGCTTCCTCTATAGGCATAATGGGTTTTTGCCCGTGCGTCAATTCAACGGCATAAAACCTGTAACAGAACTGTGTGTAGTGCGATCAGCCCATAAAGTAAATGGCAAGAGTTTAGGCCAATCACCAATATGCCCTTCACACGCCTTCGCTAAAGCTTTAACCATAGGCGGATGCCCTCTTTCACTTTTCCTGTTACCTTCTGGATTATATGCTGTAGTGAGATCGAGTTTAATGCCCATACGAGCAAAAAAACCAGCTCTCCTCTATTTGTAGTAATTCTGCCAACACATACATACCTGGAGATAATATCTTCAAGCAAGAACTTGCATACTGAACTGGTAGCTTTGGCACGCAAAGCTCTACCTTCAACCTGATTAGTAAGATCTTCTCTCGCAAGAACAATATACCTCATTTGCCACACTCCTACTGGCATTGTAATAAGGTCCACCACCCACTTGTAGTGCATAGCCAAGGGATAGGTGGGATGCAATCCATCTCTATGTCGCACATTAGAATATTGTTGACATATTAAGCATGTTTTCACAAATTGAACCACATCTTTGTACATACCTTTCCACCAATACCGGTCTTTAATCTTGACAAAAGTTGCCCAGACTCCTCTGTGTCCAGCCCATAGACTTTCATGAAACTCTTTGATCACCTGCTGTTGAGTTTCTTTATCACAAATAACCCATTGTGGTACCCCTCCTGGGCGCTTTGGTTGCTTCCATAAATGTCCGTCTTTCAGGAAATAGCCATAGTCCTTTTTCCCGATCCTCTTGTAATCTTGGTCACTCCATCCTTCTTGTCTAGTGAGAGTACTTAGGTAGCGGCCAATCATAAGCCACTCTCCATCACAGAACTCTTCAAAAATAACTTCAAAAACATGAGAAATATTACCACAATTGGCATGTAGATAAGTGGACGTGTAGAACTTCAAGCCAACATCATCACTTGTGGTCAGCATCTCTTCTTTATCTTCAAACCTGGCTCTTGATAACATATTTGCAACATGATTATCTCTACTTGCAATATGACAAAATTCAAGGTTAAGAGACTTAATATAGGCTATCCATCGTAGCATGGCAATGTACAGAGTAGAGTACTTTGCAATCATCCCTATCAGTGGCAAGCAATCTATCTCTACCACGACAGAAGCTTCAATAAAGTATTCTTTATCAGAACTTAGAGAAGTAGCAATGCCCCAAAGTTCCTTCTTAACCTGTGGATAACCTCGTTGACGAGCATTAAGCACCTTGGCTCCGAATCTAGCTGCATACCTGTGTCCTTCTGCATCATCTTGACCTAGAGCCCATCCAATACCTGTCGGGAAACTGTTAAAATAAATGGCTTTCCGCATTGGTAGTCAACTTTCCTCAAGGTCGGAGCCTTGAGAAGCATCTTCTTTAATTTTTTGATAGCCTGTGTGTGAAATTCTTCCCAAACAAACATTGCCTTTCCTCAACAATTGATATAATGCCTCTGCAACATGAGCAAAATGTGGCAGTTAAATAAGATAGAACACACATGCACCCAAGAATCGACGAACTTCAGTAATCGAAGAGCATGTTTCTTTCATCTTCTGGATAGCTTCAACTTTTGCTGGACTCGGTCTTCTACCCTCAGGATTGCACATATGTCCCACAATTAAGATCTCCTTAGCACCAAAAGTTGATTTTTGACATAAAAGTGTTAAGTTAACTTCTTCAAGCCTCGATAAAATAGCATCACAATCAGCAATATGTTGAGCAACAAACTGTCGGCACCCCCTCTGATCTTTTACCTCGTCTTTAGATCCTTCTTCACATCCTTTAATTGGTAGATCATCAATGAAAGGCATAGTAACATGTGGGATTAAGTCCCTTAATACCTTATTCATGCCGTTCATCATATGAGCTACATAATTAATAGCACCCTATGGGTGGCAGAGTGCACATCCTTACCAAACCAAGAGGAGTACGCAGTGTAGTAAGATCTTGCTCTCCAAAGTTAATTGGAATTGGTCATATCCGGAATAAAGATCACCCATGGAGTAAATAGCTCTACCTGCAAAGGTCTCAATAAATTCATCCACAATTGGGCCAGTATCCACATTGCAAATTGTTACCTTATTAACCGGTTGCATATCCTGAATGAACCTTAATGTACCGTTTTTCTTCGGAACAGTAAACCATCGGTTAGAATATGGTGCACATGACGGCTCCAAAATTCCCATTTGAATCTTTTCATTAAGCAAATTGATAAGCTTTGGCAAGTGAGCTTTAGGAACTGGAATAGGACGTAAGCTCCATGGCATGTAAGGAACAATGAAAATTACCATAGGTGAAACAACACTTGGATCCACACACCCAATCTCACTTGGCTCAAAAGTGAAAGTTTTACCATGTTTTTTGAGCATATCTTGAAAACACTTGATCTCCTCTTCATTGAGGAAACCATCTTCTCCAACCTTAAGCTGCTACTGCAATGTCTCCTTAGTAAATTTATGCCCTATGTTCTTTGGATTCCTGAGTATAGGATGTCGAGAAGCTTCCTTGATCATCCCATCACTTCCTTCTGGTAGCGGTGTAGCCACTGGCCTCACTTTCTTTGCAAAAGTCTTGTATTTTGTCTCTACTTGTGCTTCAACTCCTTGACTTGAATCATCCTCAATATGCATAAGTGCTTCATATATACCTAACTCATCATACATGTCCATTGAGTGGACCTTAACCACTTCAGTTCCGCTTTGTAACCTGTGTTGCCTAATCTCCTCAATCTCTGACATAGTATCTATATCAGATACCTCTTCAAAGATCCCTGAAATCACATCATCTAATTCAAGCACATCACATCCCTGCCCCAAAATTAATGGATAAGAGGAATGTTCCTGTATAAAGAAATTTTGTTCATCACAGACATCCCCTACAGTTACCTTAACATTTGCACATGCACCATAGAGGTCGCCTGGAAGCATGTTGGCAGCTCAAATCCACCAACCATGGTCCACATCAATAGCCCATTTCCCCTTTTTGTGCAAGCTTTTTGCCATCAACTTTATCTCCGATCCATGATCTATTAGTGCTAAGACCGGTTCTTCAATGTCGCCAAGCTTCACAATAGTTTCGGCTGTTGCCCTTGTCCAATGAGTCCTTGAAAAGTGACTCCTGGGTATACTTTCATTATCTTCATCTTCATTAAAATGAACATGTCTTACCTCTAGTTCAGATGGGTTTGACACCACCACAAAGCTCGACTCTTCTTCTTCAAGATCTGCCAAATATTCTTCATAATCATCCAAAATTGCTTCAATGTGGCGAACCGCTTGGCTCTTAACTGACTCTGGCTCCTGCTCACTTGGTATTTACCGCTTTCTTTTGATAATATCTATAATCTCCTCGCGAAACTTGCGTTTGGCAATTCCCAGAAAATCACCCAATGTGAGCTCCACTTTGCTATTCAGAATGCGTTCTTCAAAAAATTTCTTTAAATCTGTAGCTAATTCAATGTCAGATTTAAGCTTATACGAGGGTCCCCTGGGTTTACCTTGCTTTTTATCATTAGGTGCCTCCTCCATAACCACTTCAGGAGCGGGCTTAGGAGTAGGACCTTCTTCTTTTTTGCTGCTGAATCTCGTTGTCCTTTTCGATGTCCCAGGAACTTCTTCATCTCTTTTCCTCTTTTCCTCCACCATAGCCTCATTAGCTTGAGAATTCGCAATGAATGCATACACTGAGAGGGAATCCACTGGATCAGTCCACCCTGTGGTTTCTCAAATTCAATTCCCTACCTGTCGTAGCTTCCCATAAGTTACCTTCCCTGTTTCTGCTGTCTTTAAAGCATAAGGCCACAATTGACCCTTTGTACTTGCACCATCATCATCACCCTTTCTGCAAACCTGCAGCCCATATGTAGCTGCTTCCAGAAGAGCAACATTATGTTGGATTTATTTAACTATCTTTTTCATGGCGCCCGTTAGGTGGAGCATCTCACCCGTTGCCCTAAGGTGAATCTTCTTGTCCTTCCAGAAAACCACATTCCTTTTATAAGCTTCATCAAATTCATCACATTCTTTAACATACTTGTGGTCTTCAGTATCGCACCACATGCATCGATCCCAGCCTTTGCGTGGAGGCTGCTACCTAGGCTTAGAAGTAGACCCCTTTGCAGCTAACCCTTCAAATTTTACAGCTTTGAAATTCAAATTTAATTCTTGAATACCTTTCACCAATTCATCGAGAATTGGCTCCTCCACTCTGGGTATTGCCGAGGTTGTTTTCTCCTTAGGTTCCTCTTCCACAACATCCATGATGTCAGCCACGATCAGCTTATCAACTCTCATCTGTCGTTTCGATCATATTTACTACTTCAGTGACTATCTTCTAGTCGGATGTTAAGCCTAATTCACCCGTTGAATCCTCCAACAGCTGCAGTAGACTCTTTTGAAGTCGTGGATCAACAACCTGAATGAATAGTTCAACCTTCTGATCCTTCATTGAACGTTGCTCTGTCGAGGACAGTTGCTCGAATTTCTTTTCAAATTCCGGTAATAATTCTTGTGCAGATAAATTTTCGTTTTTCTTGTGCATCCACTTTATAAAGCTTTGTCTGGTTACCCTTTGTGAATCCTCAAGAAAGTATTTCTCCGGGAGTGCCTTCTTGAATTCCTGCCAATTCGGGCCTTGAATCGCCTGAATGTTTTTTATTCGGCTCTTAAGTTCCGGTACTGCAATTAAATGAAATCCTTCCACTGCATTCTGATCATCGATTCCATTATCTTCCATTGCTTGCTCATAGATATTACAAACCTTGCTAATATCCCGGCCTTCAAATCGTTGTAATTTCTCGGTAATTGTGTACCGAGCTTTACGAATCCTCTCTTGCAGATTATGCTGTTGTGGGGCAGCCTGTTGAAACAAACAATTTGATCCAGATTGTGAAGCTTGATAACTCAAATCAAATACTTAACATCAACCCTACTTAATCAAATATTAATGGGGGAGTTTAAGCTCCTTACAAGGTTTAACTTGCCTTAATCCAAGTGCTAATTAAGAAATCAAATTTCATTAATGATGGTAATGTCTGCTCCGATGAAACAATACCAAATAATATCTATCACCTTAATTGATCTACCAAAAACTGCCTTGATCTTCTTCGTTTTCCTTTTGCTGCTTCAAGGTCGAGAGAGAGTTGATTTTCTCTTCGGCTATGGCTATGGGAGCTTCGGCTTCAAATGGCTTTAGGAGTTTTGATTAGAGATGGTTTAGGATTATGGCTTAGGATTATCGGCATAGGATTATGGCTTAGACGAGTGAGAAGAAGAGGGGATTAGAATAGATCAAGGAGGTTTGGATTAAGAGGATTCTCAAGCTTGGATTAAAGAGCTTAGGATTATGATGGCTAAGGGGTTTCAAGTGCCAAGAAGAAGCGAGGATTAGAATAAATCAAGGAGGTTTTTCTTAAGAGGATTATGAAGCTCTGGTTTAGAGAGCTTAGGATTATCATACTAAGGAGTGTCGAGAACTTCCCCCAAAAGAACCGCTTCCCCTATTTATAATAGCCCTCTTTGGAAGAGCCCTTGCGGGGCGGCTGGAGTAAAGGGGCCACATTTGGCATACATATTGTTCAAAGAAATGCCTGCACTCAATGCACTCCACGAGTCGTCGTTTCGCACTATGAGCTCTTCCATAGTAGGCATACACGTCTCAAAACCCGGCCAAAGCAATGCCAAGCACGACATTGTTCTCCAGTAGCACTGGAGTAATCCATCAATCAACACGCTCTAGGTGACAATATTCGAAACTCAATCGAGAGCCAAAATCTTCCAGATGGCACTCCGGCCAAGCCGACTAGACTTGCACGGAACCGGCCCCCGGTGAATCTTTAACGGCCAATAACTTGGCAACCGTAAATCCTATTATTGATATGAAAAGACCGACGCACTCCATAAAGCGAGCACTTCAGGCCCGTGCTTTCACTTTATTTTTATCCCCTCATCTACAGTTGCCCAATCCGGTAAGGATCTGCAATCGACTTAAACTTCAAACTGCCATAACTTCCTATCTGTAGCTTCAATTCACGAGCCGTAAAGACAGGCCTATAGAGCACTTCAAGTACTTCAACTTTTATCAATAAAATCCCAGCTATGACCACTTCAAGCATACTCACTGTTTAACATTACCAAGACATCTTTTGGCCCTTAGAGCCACATCTGGCACACTTTTAACTTAAAATTGGCTTGCTAGCAAGCCTTTATTACTTCTGAATAATTATGTAGGATTCAAATAAACCTGATTGGCATCCCTTTGCTCATTTTCTTGTCATGGAAGCGGAGTTGCACGACAGCACGCGCATGCGCGCGCGCGAGAGAGAGAGAGAGAGAGAGAGAGAGAGAGAGAGAGAGAGAGAGAGAGAGAGAGAGAGTTCTCTTGAGGAGGCCATGCATTGTGGGTGGCAATCCCAACACTTCTTCATGAACGCCTATTGTCTAGGTCAAGTACATAGGGTTAGAGTTAGGAGGACATGAATGAGAGGGTAAGTGTGTAAAGGAGGGCGTGCTTTGATGTGAGTTTCATTATTGTGAATTCGGTTAGTGTGCATGTGAAAGAATGCCGTGTTGAAGGCCTTAGGATCCATCTCCATAAACATTCATGCCATCGCCATCGCCATGGATAGCCTTCCAAGATTTTTGTTCTCTCAAAGTGAGCACCATTATTGTGAAGTTGGTTAGTGTGCGTGTGAAAGAATTATGGTGAAGGAAAGAACCATGGTGAAGGCCTAAGGAGCCATGCTTGGTTTTATTTCTTCTTGTAAAGTTCAAAAACTAAGCTAAGCTTTAGACATAGAGTAACATCTACCTCATGCACTTTAGCTCAGAGTGCTCGGCTTTTCATTTTAGTGCAATAGTGAGAACTTGAATCACATATGAAGTTGTTGCCACCTATGCAAAGGCATACCTATATATATTTTTCCAAATCTTTAAAGAATACTCACCATAGAATCTATGTGTGCATCTTTGTGCAAGAGTTTTGTGACTATTCATTGCATTTAAGCCAATAAATTGCATGAGGCTATTTCTAATGGTTGTGTATCTTCCATATTGAGTCATAGTCTAATGGGAGTTGACGCGGTCAAACCTTGCATTCAAACACATGGCCCACACAAATCAACACCACACACAGACACGCGCACACGCGCGCACACACACACACACACACAAGGTGTTAGCGTATTTTGATTCTCTTGTTTAGGTATGTATATTCAATGCATCAACCATTTCTCCTTGGGCTTGTAGGTTCCATTTAGTTTGCACCATCAGAGAAAATGTTTCCACTCTAATTACTTCCAAGGACAGGACACAAGGGTGGTTCCACTAAGATTGGAGTGGCCAAAGGGATGTGTTCCATTTGTGATTGGTGCAAGGATTCTTGCAACATTACCTCCTTTGTCTCTAAGTCTAGTTGAGCTCTATCTTCTTCATATCCTCCAACACCTCTTGCTTATTCCCCTTTTTCCTTCTCCTCAATGCTGTTTTGTAGCTTTGCTGTATTTAGCTACTTGGCTTCATTCTTTCTTATATGCTCTACATATTGGTTTAGGCTAAGCATTCACAATCCATTATCTTTGTCTTTGACTTAATCACTAGCATTAGGAAAATCTTGGCCCCGATTTTGGGCCTTATAATAAATTTCAAAATGTAGAGAGAGATAATAGAAAATGCAATTTTACCTTTTCTATATTCTTTTGCTCCAAATCTAGAAGTCTTTTAATACCTCATCTATTTGATAAAGCTACACACTATCATGATTGTGCGGCAGAAACATGATGGCTCATAATTTAGTGTCTTTTATCTCTTTCTTTTTGTTTTCTTTCAAGAATAAGTTAGGTTTAATATTTGTCCCACCCTAAAATAAAATACTAGATGTACTACAGAATGAATGTCATTGTATGTCCCTCCCTGAGCGCCCTCTCTAAATGTAGTATCTCAACTTGCATTTTGAGTTTAGAGGCTTTCTGTTCTCAACTCTTGTCTTTATCAACAACCTCAGTCCCCCTCTTTTCATCATGTCTCAAAAAATGCTATTGGAATCTCCACAAAGAGCTTTTGCAAGCGGGAAAGAGAATTAGAGGAATGTGCATCTTGTTTGCGTAGACCTCTTGCAAGAGTATGAGCCTCATAATAAAAAAATAGAAGGGGCATTATTCTTGCAGGTACCAAGAAGATATATAGGTCGCAGGGCATGAAGATATGGATCACTCAGTGGACAGTAACATGTGTCCTTAACACCCCCTTACAACCTCCACATCACCTTTTATAGATATTACCTCACTTATGAACTTCCTGGGAGAGGTTACATTGGCTTGTATGGCTACATCAAACACTTGGAGGCTCAGAATGATGTACCACATGCAGCTTATATGTGATTTTTGGGCATGAGTACTATTTCATCAATCAATTCTGATGGGGTCTAAGAGATGATATAAAAGCTCACTTTCTTACAATGCCAGAGATTCAAACCCTAAGTGAATTTATGTCTCAAGACATAGAGTGCGATAATAGGATCTTTGGAAGATGGTAAGAGAAGAGGCAAAAAGTGGCCCCATCCACTGCCTTTACAAAAGATCCTCTACTAAAGCAAGTTCAAGGAACCAAGAAATCTAAACCAAGACCATGCAGATTGATCAAACCATTTTCACCACAAGAGAAGTGATGCAGAGTAAATAGGCTATGCATGCATTGTGGGGCACCTAGACATATTGCTCAAATCTATCCAAACAAAAGAAAACCTAAGATAGAGAGCATTAGAACTCCATCAAGTTTGGAAAACATAGACATTTAACCTCAACAGTAGAGATCATGCGGTTGGACCATGTGAAAACTAAGAGTCAACAAGGTCTTTTCCTATGAGCTGATTCAACATCTAGGAACCAGTTTCACCATACTGATAAGGATTTGTGTAACAAAAGACCAAATGCAGGTGAAAGCTCTAATGGATAGTGGTGCCATTGCTTGTTTCATCAATGAAGAGTATGCTAAGTAATAAGGATTAATGCTTGTGGAAAAAAGGACTCCAACATCTACAAAGGTGATCGATGGTCGCCCACTTGCTTCGGGAGACATCAGATATGAAACCCAACCTTTGGAAGTGACAATAAATGAGAAAGTCTCTAGGATAGATTTCAATGTCATATGCCCCCAAAAAATCATGTCATTATTGGCCTATCTTGGCTCAAGCTACACAATCTAGATGCTGATTGGATGTATCAAACGATTGACAAAAGATAGCCACAACATGACAAAAGAAAGCATGTCAAACCACTCTATTTTGGAGCCAAGATCTTCATGCATGTAGCCAAAAGAAACCCACCATTCTTGGTATATGCAATACCAGTTGAATCTTCCACAGAAAAGAGTATGGAAGCATTTACAGTAATATCATGATTACAAGGATGTATTTGAAAAGAAGAATACAGACATGCTTCTCGAGCATTGATCTTATTATTGTAGCATTGAACTACAAGTAGGGACTCAACCACCCCTTGGTCCAATATACAAGCTATCCAAGATGAGCTTGCAGGGCTTCAAAAATACATTGATGAAAACTTAGCCAGCGGGACACTAGCAAGAGGGCCAATACTATTTGTAAAGAAAACGGATGGGTCTGTACACAGATTTGTGGATATAGATGCTTGAACAAGATTACAATCAAGAATTGCTATCCTCTTTCATTAATTACATAACTCCTTGAGAGGATTGGAAAAGCTAAGATATTCACTAAGATTGATCTTCATGGTGCTTATAACATTCTAAGAATAAAGGAAGGAGATGAATGGAAGACAACTTTCTGAACTAGGTATGGGCACTTTGAGTATGTTTTCATGCCATTTGGACTTACAAATTCTCCAACACTTTTTCATCACTTGAATGATATTTTTGTGAGTATTTGGATGATTTTGTGGTAATATACTAAGATGATATTTTGATATTTTTGAAAATCAAGAAGAACACGAGCATCATGTTTGTATTGCTCTCTTCAAAAATTATGAGAGATAGGCTTGTGTGAAAAAATTAGAGAAATATGTTTTCACCAAACACAGTTGGAGTTTTTAGGCTATACCATTTTTGAGAAGAAATTTCAATGGATCCATGAGAGAAGAGCTAACATTATGTAGAAAAATAGTTTTATACTAACAAAAGTATGGAAAAGATGACAACAATTCTTGAAAATGGTCACCTTTTCATTCAATGAAAGTGTCTTCTTCATGAGGTAGGTGTCACTCATTTAGTATGTCTTTCGTCATTGAAATAAAAAAAATCACAAAACTATGAACTAGTGGTAGAATTTGAAGCTTTTTACTGAGCCAATGCATTCAAAACGCCCATAAACCTAAAAATGAATGTTTATCAGTGCCTCGTTCTAGCACACAGAGAGGAGAAAATGCAAAAAAGGAGCTTTTGTTGAAGGGAACACAAGGGAAAAAACAAAATGTCCCTCATGTACCCTTCAACATTTTTTAGAATGTCCTTCGTGTGATGTTTGACAAAAGACCCTTTTTAGGGATTTTTTTGGCATTTTCTCTCTCTCCGATGACAAAACAAGGCAAGTAGACATCTGTTTTTTTAGGTTTTGGACATTTAAGATGCATAAGCGGTGTCAAAAGCTATAATTCTACCAATACTTAATAGTTATGTAAATTTTTTTCCATTCAATGATAATGAGAAAGCCATATTTATTGAGCGGCACGTACCTCATGAAGAAAATACTTGCATTGAATGAAAAGGTGACCACTTCTAAGGATCAATGAAAAGTAAGGTTCACTTTCTAGAGTATTTAGTTATCCTTTTGGACGTACCCAATAAGTGCGAGTGCATTTTAAGACAATTTGGTACAGAGAGAAATATAATTTCTTACAAGGCCCTCCAAATGACCTCCGAAATCTCCTAATGGTGGAACATTGCCACCTCTATCTGAGATGTCTAGTGCTTATGGGTTTTTGCCAATTTTTATCGGTCGGATCTTTATCAAAGGCTACTCCAAGATTGTTGCTACTTTAACAAGCTTAACTGGGAAGGATAAGTTCTTGTGGAATTTAATAGCAGAAAAAAATTTCAAAGCATTTAAGAAGGACTTCAAAACGGAAATTTTTTGATACATGTAGATCCAAGGAAACCATTCTTCTTGGAGATAGATGCCTCAAATTTTGTAGTTGTTTCTCTATTATCTCAGATTTGCGATGACGGTAGAGAGCATCCTATTTCTTTCACTCTAAAAAATTCTTAGCAATTGAAATTAATTATGAAATTCATGACAAGGAGCTTGAGGCTATTGTTGACTCTTTTAAGACGTGGCAGAATCTTCTTAAAGGAGCACCCCACAAAGTCATGGTATATATAGATCAAAAGAACTTGGAGTACTTTATGACATCTCTATCCCTCAATCACCATCAAGCTAGATGGAGTACCTTCTTATCCATATTTGAATTTGTTATTTATTATCGGCCTATCAATAAACAAGGTAAATAAGATGCTTTATCACAAAGATCCTATTTTGCTCCTAAGCAAGGGGACCCCACAAGTATGATCAACACAAGTCAATAGTTTTAAGGCCAGAACAATCCAAGCTATTTGTAGTGACTAGCATGGACCCAAATGACTTTGCTTTCCTTCTCAATGTGAAGAAAACAATTTGCAATGACCCCCTTGCTTATGACATAAACTCAAACTATAACAAGGAGAACAAAGTACTTTGGAAGACATTGAAGAAGTTGAAGGATTTTTGTACTATAAGGGACTTCTATATGTTACCATACATATGTGGTAGTGATGTGTGTGAACATACTTAGGATCGCCGGGGTATTTTTATTTCACTAAGAGATTTCCCCCCCCATGCATTGTACATAGACCCATCATTCTAGGGCTAACTTATCTCTCATTTGTGAACTAAGCAATACACTCTCTGTTGTGTTCCTTGAGCTTCTTCATCTTCTCCAAGTTGTGTGTATTTTCCTGCAACCCTATTTCCAACAATTTGTATTAGAGCGGGTTGTGTCCTCTCGGGCATAGTCATCAATGTTGACAGCACCCACCTGCTCACTTTCTACATTTTGGGTGAGCTTTGGTGAGGGTCATAGGTCAAAAAATTATTTGGGAGAACTTGTAGAGCTTGATTTGCTGAGAATTTCCATTTGTGCTCATTTCGGCCTTCGTTTCCACTACACGCAGTACTGCACATGCAATTTCATTCTTTTGTGCAAAATTTCTATCGGTGCAATTTTTTGCATAACACGTCCTTACATTCTTCTTTGGGTTGTGATATATATATAATGTGTTAGTCCCGCTTTGTTTCTCCTCTCTTTGGGAAATTTTCACATCAAGTGTAGGCACACACCATGGCTGACAACAACACAGTGTATTCAGAATATTCAATGCTAAGGATAAATTATGGATACAGGTGCTGTTGAGTATGTTGCAGGTTTTGGTGGTAGGATTGCTGCTGCTAGAGCTATTTTGCATATGATCGAGCATGCTCGTTTTGGGATGTTAGAGATGTGTAGGATCATTCATTGCTTGCATTATCTGGGAAGCTCACCATTACTCCTCACATTTGCTAAGCTAAATTAGCTAAACACACTTGGGATATTCTAGCTCATCTTTATGCAAGTCGCAATGAGGCTAAAATTGCATTGCTGCGTAAAAAACTGGAGTTAAAGATTATGCATGAGGACTATGACATGGATACTTTCCTTGAAGGTATCAAAGTTATTAAAGAGCAACTCATTTCTGTAGGTGAAGTCATTTGTGACAGTTCCCTTGTGCAAAATTTTCTTTATGCTTTGCCAAATTCTTATTATACTTTTTCTAGTACTTGGAAACCTATGACCCAAGGAGATCCTGATGTTGTCAAGTTTGATGCCTTATTCACATTGATGTTGCAGGAGCCACTTTCAAGAAAGACATGGCTAAACAACGTGCAATTAAACATGCTTTTATTGTTGCTCAAAGAAAAGGTGGTAACAACAATGTAGCCACTTCCCTTGGTTCTTCAACGAGTGGAAAATCACATGTTCCTAATGCTTCTGTTGGCAGCACCTCATTTGGGAATTTTGGTGAAAAGGACAAGAAGAAGATGTGTTGCCATTATTGCAAAGTTACTAATCACTTGATCAAGCAGTGTCCTAAATTGAAGGCAAAAGAGGCCGAGAAGAAAGAGGTCGGTTCCACTACAAGTACAACTATTGTAGAATCTTATGTGAAAGGAGATTGTGATGCTGATGTAGATGCGGAGTGGGAATTTAGTGCAGAATACACTTATGATCCTTCTATCCATGATGCATGTATGTAAGTTGCGGTAGATTCACATGTGTGGTACTTTGATAGTGGTGCTACAAAGCACATTACCTCACATCATGAATTGTTTACCTCTCTTGAGTATATCCCTCATGGGAATACAATCACTTGTACCAACAATGCCTCTTATCCGGTCCAAGGACTTGGAAAGATTGTGTCGACTGCTGCTGCAAATGGCAGTTCTTTCACACTTTTTGATCCACTTTCTGTACATGGGATAAAAAAGAACCTTTTGTCTGTATCTACACGTGCTAGACTTGGTCTTGTTGTGAAATTTGTGGATGACAAATGTACAGTTCATGATCTCAGTTTTGGTGATGAAATTGTTGCATATGGCATTTTGTGTCATGGGCTATATATGCTCACTTTGTATGACAAGTGTGGGAACAATTTTGCAAATGTAGTTGTGGATTCAAAGTCTATTTTAGATGCAAAAATTTGGCATGCACATTTTGGGAATCTGGATTTTACCAGTTTGCTGCGTTTGCAAAAAATTGAAATGGTTGCTTCTTTGCCGCCTCTTGAAGCACCAGTGAAGCATGTTTGTGAAGGATGTATTTTGGGTAAAATGCAACATTTGGAGTTTCCAAAGGATGGTTTAGTAAGGGCTACATGGAGGAATCACAAAATCCAAGCCAATAAAATCAAGAAAATCATAAACCGAGCAAAACTTACAGTGTTTTTTGACACAAAATTGAGCAAACCATAAATGAGGCAAAACTTACAATGTTTTTTTATATCCTTGTGCAATATATTAGTTGTATATATCTTGGATTTTTGTTGGTTAGAGACACTCCCGACATAGTTTCTTTACTTTAGAAAATAATTTTTAAATTGTTCTATCTCTAACACATGCCATAAACCTTCCATCAACATTAAAATTAACCAAAAAGGTGTATTGCATCTACACATCAAAATGGAGAGTGCAACGCACAAAATATTGTCGCACGAGAATATTTGGTGCAAAAGTTAATACCCATAACCACATATCACCCAAAAAACTACTTCTCGAAACCATTGCAAGGTCCACAAGCCTTTAAGGATGCATCGGCACCCATGAAACTCCAAGTGCTTGGACTACCTCCAATTTCGTTAGAGCAGCTTGATGCATGAACTCATGAGCGTGAGGGTCAAGGTCAAGTACTTGCAGAAATATGAAGTAAATGTGCTTACATGTCATATAGACAAGGCGCTTTCTTTCTCGGTTATGAAAATCTTTGCAAGTACATCTAGGAAAATTTGACATTGTCACAGAGCATGTCACTCCCTTTGCACTTGAACCCAACGTCTTAACATAGATAACATGTGTTTCATTGCAAACCACAATGACCTCTCGCATCAACTCTACTGCCATGGTTCTACCCACTTCAATCCTGCCATTGGGACGTAAGCTCCATGGCATGTGAGGAACAGTGAATATAACCATAGGTGAAACAACACTTGGATCCACACACCCAATCACACTTGGCTCAAAAGCAAAAGCTTTATCGTGCTTTTTGAGCATACCTTGAAAAAACTTGATTTCCTCTTCGTTGAGAAAACCATCTTCTCCAACCTTCAGCTACTGTTGCAATGTCTCCTTGGTAAATTTATGTCCAATGTTCTTTGGATTCTGAGCATAGTCTATCGAGAAGCTTGTTTAATCACCCCAACACTTCCTTCTGATAGAGGTGTAGTCATTGGTCTCACTTTCTTTGCAACTATCTTGTACTTCGTCTCTACTTGTGCTTCAATTGCTTTACCCAAGTCATACTCAATATGCATAAGTGCCTCGTATATGTCTAGCTCTTCATACATGCCCATTGAGTGCACTTTAACAACTTTAGTTCCACTTTGTAACCTGTATTGCCTGATATCCTCAAGCTCTGACATAGTGGCAACATAAGAAATCTCTTTGAAGATTCTTGAAATCACATCATCTGGTTCAAGCACATCACATCCCTGCAATTCACTTTGAATACTTGAAACACATTGTTTCTCCCACTTAGGTAAATCATTAATTTTTTTGTAAGATACTGAACCCTCAGATGTCAATCCCAAAAATCTTGAACAGAAGGTTTCTCTTTGTGAGAACTTCTCCTCACGTGTGCCACCATAGTCCCACTTTATAGTGGCACCCCAAGAAAATCCTCAACAAATCTGTGTTCTTTGAACTCTTTGTGTATCTTTGGCATTGGACGATCACGTAAATTGTCTTTGTTCCTGACATGGGCAACACATACAATTAAAAATTGAACCGTTTTCTTACCATCTCGGCATCAAACCCTGGCATAGGCCAAGCCAACATCTAGCACCTTGGTTTCCGCTTGCACAACCGTAATGTAGGGTTGTCCCAAAATCAATGGGTAGGAGGAATGCTCCTCTATAAAGAAGCTGTGCTCATCACAGACATCCCCAATAGTTACCTTCACATTTGCACATGCACCGTAAAGATCGCTTGAAAGCATGTTGGCAGCTCGAATCCGCCACCCGTGGTTCACATCAATAGGCCACTTCCCCTTCTGGTGCAAATTCTTCGCCATTAAATTAATTTCGAAACCATGGTCTATAAGGGCTAAGACCAGCTCCTCGATGTCACCAAGCTTTACCATAGTTTCAGTCATTGCTCTTGCCCAATGAGTCCTTGAAAAGTGACTCTTGGGTATAGTTTCTTCATCTTCCCCATCATTCAAATGCACATTTCTTACCTCGGGTACAATCGGGTTTGAAACCACCACAGACTTCGACTCTTCTTCTTCAAGATTCGCAAAATATTCTTCATAATCATCCAAAATTGCTTCAATGCATTGAACCACTTGGATCTTAACTGATTCTGGCACTTGCTCACTCGATATCTGTCGCTTCCTATTAATAATATCGATGATCTCCTCATAGAACTCATGCTTGGCAATTCCTAGAATATCTCCCAATGTGAGCTACACTTTACTATTCAGGATACACTCTTCAAAGACCTTCTTTAGATGTGTAGCCAATTCAATATGAGATTTAAGCTTATATGAGGGTCCCTTAGGCTTACCTTGTTTTTTGTCCTTTGGAGCATCCTCCATAATCACTTCACAAGCGGGCTTAGGAGCAGGCCCCTCCTCTTTCTTACTGCTGGATCTCGTTGGCCTTTTTGACGTCCCATCAACCTCTTCATCCCTTTTTCTCTTCTCTTCCACCATCGCTTCGTTGGCTTGAGCTTTAGCAATATATGCATATACTGAAAGAGAATCTACTAGATTGGTCCACCCAGTAGTTTCCCGAATTGAATTCCCTACCTATTGTAACTTCCCATACGTTGCCTTGCCTGCTTCTGCTGTCTTTAAAGCATATGGCCACAATTGGCCCTTTGCACCTGTACCTTGACCGTCTCCCTTACCACAAACCTGTAGCCCATATGTAGCCGCTTCCACAAGAGCAACATTATGTTGTATTTCTTCCACTAACTTGTTCATGCCATCCCTACCAAAGTTTAAGCGGAGCATCTCTCCCGTTTCCCTGAGATGAATCTTTCTATCTTTCCAAAAAACCACATTCTTCTTGTAAGCTTCATCAAAATCATCACACTCTTTCACATACCTATGGTCTTCACTATCACACCACATGCACCGATTATCCCAGTTTTTACGTGGTGGCTACTGTTGCTCAGGTTCCGAAGTAGACACCTTTGTAGCTAACCCTTCAAATTTAGCAGTTTTGAAATTTAAATTTAGCTCTTGAATACCTTTTACATAATTGTTGAGAGCAGGCCCCTCCACAGTAATGTCGAGGGTGATTTCTCTTTAATCTCTTCTTTAGCGTAATCTATTACCTCGACCACGATCTGCTTGTCAACTCGCTTATGTCGTTTTACAACCATATTCACCGCTTCATCAACTATTTTCCAATCAAATGTCAATCCCAGTTCTCGTGCCGGGTCCTCCAGTAATTGCACCAAATTCTTTTGAAGTTGTGGACCAGTAGCTTGAATAAACAATTCCACCTTCTAATCCTTCAAGGAACATTGTTCTGCTAATAACAACTAATCAAAATTCTTTTCAAATTCTTGTAATAGTTCTCGTGCAAATAAATTCCTACTCTTCTTCTGCACCCACTTCATAAAACTCTGTCTGGTCACCCTCTGAGAACCTTTGAGAAAATATTCCTCTTGCAGTGCCTTCTTGAAGTCCTGCCAATTTTTTCTTTGAGCCACCTGAATTTATTTAATCCTAGCCCTAAGTTCCGACACTGCAATCAGATGAAACCCTTCCACTGAGTTTTGGTCTTCAATTCATTATCTTCCATAGACTGCTCATAAAGATGGAAAAATTTTGAAATATCTCGGCCTTCAACCGCTGCAACTTATCTGTAATAGTTTGCCTAGCTTTACGAATCCACTCTTGAAGATTATGTTGCTGTTGGATAGCCTATTACTGCTGCATGTACGTTGCAAACTGCTACATCATTTGCTACATGGCTACCTCTTGCAGTGTAGACATAGGCTTCAACTATTTTCCCACCCCGGCTTGGTTTCAAGTAGGGTTCACCAAATTGTTGGGGTATATGGGTTTGAAATGTGAGCCACGACTGCTGGCTATGGGAAAATCAAGAGCCAAGAATTGCCCCACCGCATAATAGGGTAGTTATAATTTTACCTGGTAATGCTAACGATGCACAAACCCCGCTTGAAAATTGATAACACTAACAAACTTGATGCACAATTATTGAGGCAGTGTCGTTAACGATGACACCAGTTACTTAATTTAAATGATGGTTTTGGAGTTTAAGCTCCCCTTACATCTTTCCTCGGGCCGTTAACGGCTCCGTGATTCTCCAAAATCGGTTAATTAAATCTAAGTTGACGTTGATAATCAAGATTTCTCCTATGTTGGGCTTCCAGATTCAGCCCGCTTAACTTTGTTTGATCTTCACCAGCCCTGGCTTACCAAGCTCCCTTCAGTTTTCTTCTTCAACTGAGTGCCCTTCCAATTGTTTCTTTAACTCTCCTTACTTAGATCCAAAAGAAAGATCGAGAGATAGAGTTTCTTGCTTTTATCCGAGAGCAAGAGAGATAGATGTTTCATGCTCCTCTTTTTCTTGCCGTTCCTCTCCTTTCTTGCTCAAGCACGAGAGAGAGAATCTCTTTCTTTCCTCCCTTGCTCGTTCGAGAACGAGAGCGAGAGAGAGAGAGCGTGGCTTCCTTCCTTGTTCAAGCACAAGAGCGAGAGAGTTTGAGTGGCTTCCCTTCTTGCTTATGCAACGCAAGGGAGTTCTCTTCTGCTTCTTCCTCCAAAATCCCACAATACCCTTGTCTCCCTCACGTTCTTTGCCCTTTTTCACTATTTATAGCCCCCCTTCTTAAAATATTCCCTTTCCCTCCTAAGCAACGATGGCGCCGTAGTTGCTAGGCATGGGAAATGGTGTGGTTAGGTGGCATGGCGACTCCTAGACGAGCGCCAAATTCGGTAGCAATGGTCCCAAAGTTTTTCACCCCAGCCTACTGAGCATTTTTCCCTTCATGGCCACCGCAATTCAATCACCATAGCGCCTAGCGTGAGCGGTTCTATCTCTCTCTCTCTCTCTCTCTCTCTCTCTCTCTCTCTCTCTCTCTCTCTCTCTCTCTCTCTCTCTCTCTCTCTCTCTCTCTCTCCTGCGTCCCTCGCTGCCTGCGCTCCGTGCTCATGCCATGCCTCTTTAATTTTTTTTCTTCTTCCACACTAAAGCCCTTATTTTAATTTAATGGGTGGCCTTTGAGCCTATTCCCTTGGGCAGCTTGCTCCCCTTGGGCACCACATTGAACATATAGGCCCATGTCCACCAAGGCATTGCCTAGCACAACATTTTTCTCCAGCTTGACATGGTTGCACACTCTAGCAGACGGTATTTCGGACAAAGAACTGTAAAGCCACCTCATTTGACATACATATCGACTAGGTTTTTCCCATTATGGCATATGGCATGCACACTAGCCAAAGAATTTTCTAGCGCGGCTTTTGATTTTTTGCAGCTCTTGAGTGACAATATCATCCGTGAATTCTACTGCGACCAATGTGCTCCAAGAGACACCGTTTTAAATTGTTCTTGCCATTACCATTTGTGACCCACTAATTTGATGACTAAGCCATCATCTTCTTATGGAAGCCATCGTCCTGAACTTTGTGGGCCCACTAACTGAGGTTGCCAAATCTGCCAAAAGTCATCTAGTACCTCATCATCGGTCGTTGTCACTGACTTCAAACATTAATATCTTATAGCTCTAGACTTTGATGGGCAAGCTGTAAATTCCTATAGATTTCTCAAGCTGCATAGAATGCATACAAACCCTGTTGAGGGTATAAAATTCCCAGATGGCACACCGACCAAGACGATCGACCTGGCATGGAACTAGCCCTTTGGGAGATTTAATATGGCGATATCTTGGTAGCCATAACTCCGATCACTGATCTGAAAATATTGAGACACTCCACAAAGTGAGTACTTTAGGCCCATGTATTCACTTCATTTCTTCCACTTGAGCTATAGTTGCCCAATCAGGTACGGATCTGCAATTGAATCAAACTTCAAATTGCCATAACTTTTTCACCGTAGCTCCAATCGACGAGCCGTAAGGACAGGCCGATAGAGTGCTTCAAGAACTACAGTTCCCAATCATAAACTCCCATATATGTTTGTTTCAATCTTACTCTTTTTTAGCATCATTAATGCATCTGTTGGCCCTTTTAAGTCGCATCTAGCATACATTACTCATAAAGGTCGCTTGTTACCAAGCCCTGAACATTGATCATTCATCAAGTACGCTTCAAATAATCTCAACATAAATCTTTCTAGTATCTTTCTTAGCATAGGAGCGGAGCTGCACGACAGCGTTTAGAGGTGATACCAAGGGGGAGTACCATATGACGTCGTGAGTTGACCGAGAGATGTTTATATATGATTTATGGTTTATTTTGGTGAGTTGATTTCAAGTATTAGATGTCCATAAACTTATGTGAGGGTATATGGTTAGTCAACCCGAACCGTATAGGCATATATGAATAAAGTTTCTTTCTTTTTGTGTTACCGTTTGTTGCATGAGTATCATATGGGCAAAGTGATGTGATAAGCTGTTAGTCTATATTATGGACCTGAGCTTGATGCATTTGTTTTAAGTCAAAATACTTTCATTTGTATGTTATGGATGCACTCAAAACTGACAAAAAGTTATTTTTTGCATATGGTTTATGGTTGACCTAAGTGTCGGAGTAGTTTTTCATCATGTTTATGTTGATGGAATGATATCATACGATGTACGGAATCTCACAAATAGATGTGGATACCTCATGTGCATATCTATGATTGCTTTTCACCTTTCTAGGTCAAAACTAGCTCTATGTGCGAGAAGGGTGAAGTGCATATATGGTGCATCTCTTATGCATGATTGGATATTATCAAAATTGGATTTTGATATCATGTTTAGTTTTTGGTCAGACTTATTTTATGCATAAAAGGATCATTTCTTAAGTGTGAGGGCCATACCCAGACTCGACCCTACTAACCTCCCTCAGTCCTCCAGACCGTTCCAGGGAATGACGTAGATCTATCTGCAGGTATCCCTCCCACTTGGAACCGACACTCACACAGGACTCCAACCTATCTCGAATGCCAACCCAAGGGGTTACATCCCTTCATTCAATGATTCTATCCGCTTCTCATAATCAATATGTCTGTGACAGCCTTCCGCACCCAAAATCTTGGTCCTTAGTCTTGATTTTCTTGATCTTTAACTTGAGGATCTTCTCTTGCTTTCTTGTTCTCCCTTGGTTCATGGAGATAACCCCTTTTTCTTGACAAGCAGGAACGACAATTATCACTTTCCCCTAAGAAGAGGGATCTTGCAATCCTACCTGGTCTCGCTTGTCCCCGATTACCCATTTTTATCCCACATAGTCCTAGCCATCTGACCCTCCGGATCCACCCACCCACCAAACCATTTCATGAAAATCCCTCTCGAGGTAGTACTTAACTACTACAAAATCAGAAAGACAGTAGTCTATCAGACATCATCAAACAACAAGCAGCATGCAATCTGTTGTATACCCTCGTTCAGAGAAATTCATTTGGTTGTTCCCACCAGATCTTTATTTATAAAATTTTAATTCATCTTCTTTTCTTTATCTGCTATAATTAGCTTATAACTAGTTTCCTAACTAATCATGCAACACATTTAGTTTGAACCAATTCATCTTGCCTCCCCATTCAGGCCAAGATAATCGGTTACAAGCCATCAAAATGGCAACACCTTCACAATATTTCCCAGAATTAAGTGTTTGGGAAAGGCTCATCAAGTAATTTAATCATTCCTTCCTAAGCATTTTATTTCGAGAGGTATAGCACCATCTGGAGACAGATGCACAGGATAGCCCCTATATTCCTAGCCTTTCTAGTTCCTTTTTAAGCAACCAAGTCGAACAAATTTCCTTAATTAAATTCACATCATCCTCCCTGAATATAACCTTCTCATCCAACTATTGGCATCAGGCTATACCCGGATTATGGCCGATTTCCAATAAGACCGCGGGTACTCCACCCGGCCGGGCAAAAATAAAACAAACCCATTCATCCCTTATCCCTCGGGCATGAATGACCCGGGTATACAACTTGCCGGTTACGCTTCGCTAGCCGAAAAGGGCTAATCGCCGACAAGTTCCCCAAGAGAATCCTCTCAATGGGCCGACCTTTCAATCAAATTGACCCCAAGAAGATCCATCTTGGTTCTCGGTCATTTCCAGACAATCTTCAAAAGACCTAATTAAATCTATGCTTTGCAATGGGCTATCCCTATCACCTCTCGGGATTCCTTTTTTACTCCTAATTGGTAATTTCCAGGTTCATTCATTTATCAACCTTAATTCCTACTTTCATTAATTATCTACCAGCCAAGTTTATTTAGAAAATATAAGCGAGTTTTTTCCATAAGCATTTGATGGTTAATGTCTCTTTGAAAATACCAACTTTTTAAGTTCAATCCCCGTTTTTGTCGATTCCCAGGGTTTTGCAATCCTTTGCTATCCATGGGGCATCTCCATGGAAGCTTGTAGAGTTTTCGGTTCAAACAACACAGAGATCAATTCCGCGAAGTTATCCCCTATCTCTCCCATCCCGTATTTGCAAACAAACTTGAAATTGAAAACTTTAGAAATACTCTTCAATACCAAAAGCTGAACTACTTTTATCGAGCTTAGACAACTACTCTTTTCTTATGGTACCTAGTTTTTCATTTTAGGAAGGTAGAAGGTCATCCTATAATGTATGAGTTTTCGAGCTTTCCATTAAAGCTTAAACCTAAAATACAAGGTAGTTACTAAAGCTTACACCTAAGTGCAAAGTTACCATTAATGCTTAGCTTAAGAGAGAAAATCTACCTTTGAAGCTTAACTTTCATGATGTGTAGATACTCTCATCAATTAACCCTAATTGCAAGGTTTCCATTAAAGCTTAAAACCTAAAAATGCAAGGTAATCACTAAAGATTACATCTAAGTGCAAAGTTACCATTAAAGCTTAGCTTACAAGTTCAAAACTACCTTTGAAGCTTAACTTTATGATGCGTAGATACTCTTATCACTTAACCCTAATTGCAAGGTTTCCATTAAAGCTTAAAACCTAAAAATGCAAGGTAGTCACTAAAGCTTACACCTAAGTGCAAAGTTACCATTAAAGCTTAGCTTACAAGCAAAAATCTACCTTTGAAGCTTAACTTTATGATGCGTAGATACTCTTATCACTTAACCCTAATTGCAAGGTTTCCATTAAAGCTTAAAACCTAAAAATGCAAGGTAATAACTAAAGATTACATTTAAGTGCAAATACCATTAAAGCTTAGCTTACGGGTGAAAATCTACCTTTGAAGCTTAACTTTATGATGCGTAGATACTCTTATCACTTAACCCTAATTGCAAGGTTTCCATTGAAGCTTAAAACCCAAAAATACTCTACCTCTGAAGCGTAATTTAATGATGCATAACTACCATTAATACTTAACCCTAATTTCAAAGTTACCATTAAAGCTTAAACCTAAAATGATCTTCCTAGTATTAAAACACATGTATTAATAATCCTACTAGAAATGAAGATTACCTCCTCTAGGGAAGAGGGAAGTAAGGTTGAAGTCCTTCTTGAAGAGATGTGAGGCTCAAGGAGGAAGGAAAGCGAATTAGGATGAAGAGGAAGGAGAGAGGAGCTTCTTCACAAAACCCTCAAGGGTTTGGCCTTCAAGAGAGGAAGAGAGTTGAGGGTTTGGCCTTTAAGAGAGGGAGAGAGCAAGAGAAAGGTTTAATGGAAACCTTGATTTACTTAAGCATAGTCTTGAGCATGGCAAGTATGCAAGTAGCTTAGCAATATATCTGTAAAAATACAAAGGAGAGGGGGTGTTTATATAGGAAATGGTGGGTGGAATTCTCTTCTGAATTCCTATTGGACCCCAATTCTCTTCTCAATTCCTATTGGACCCCACATTCTCTTCTCAAATGCTATTGGACCCTATTTCTCTTCTCAAATGCTATTGGACCCCAATTCTCATCTTAATTCCTATTGGACCCCAATTTTCTTCTTAGTTCTTATCTCTTAACTTTATCTTTCAATCAAGTTAGTCCCTTTTTCTCCCAGTTCTGGATCTAGATCAGTTCCCACGCGAATCACGAAGAAGTATAAAAATAATCTTAATCTTTTTGGAAAAATATAGGGATGACATAATTTCTTATCGAAAATATCCTTGTCTTTTCATTCTGGAGTAAAGTCTCGTTGTCCGCATGACTTCTTTGTCAGTCTTGATTTTTTCTAAATTATTTTCTACGCTGAAAAAAGTTCTGAATGGCTCTAGGGTTTAGGGAGGGACCTTACAAACTCCCCAATAAAAAGAAAGAGCTGTCCTCAGCTCGGGACATGCTTTATAGAGTCGACAGACTCCATCTTTGGTCAAGTTATGATTGAAGATGGTCAGTAACTTTAGGGTATTTAGATTAAAGGACAGTGAAGTTGGTATGGACCTTGAATAATACACTTCTCTTTCATTTTTATTTTTATTTTTATATATTTTTTAAATTTTTTAACGCTGACTCCAAAGTCTTAATCATAAAGAAGTCTTAATGACTCGGGGTTACTTTAATTACTGAGTGTGATCTTACTCAACTAGGTATTTTTCCTTTGGTGTGACCGGATTATGTTTCTCTTGTGAGGTCTGAAGATCATTTCTTCACTTCACTCTCTATCTAGCCTCAATACGCTTTGTAAAAATCTTACCATTCTTACCTAGACTTTAACTTTTTCTATTTTGAGCGTTGACTCATTTCACTATTGATATCCTCCAACTTATACCATGTTCTTGATAGTTAAAGGATTCCATATTGATCTTTCAATTAACCTTGCAATATCTCCTCCCTTGCGTACCCAATTTATTTTCTCCTTCCTTATTTCTCTTATGTCTATAGCTTACTGTCTCATCTTTCACTTGGTAATCAGATATTTCATGTATCATAACAACTAGACTTGTAAAACACCATAGACGATTTGAATCTCAAAAGAATTGACTAACTAGAGATGCTTGAATTCCATAAATATGATGATTGATTACATCCACATAAAAATTACATCAAAAGTGCCATCGATATCTTGAAGAATAATTATAAGTTGTTCCGAAGAACCAACCAAAAATATGATCAAGGGTTTGGACAAAAAAGGGAGATATCGATTTGATTCCAAAAGGTCCACAATATTTGAATGCAAGCTTACGGAATTTTCCTAGCTTTAAGGAGTTGTGTTTGGGTTTGATTCTAAGGAAAACTTGTTCGTCTTTGCTAAAGCTTCTAGCGGAGCGGTGAAGATCAGCGTAGCTCTTCTGCCTATCACTAGCTCTCTTCAGGTTGTCTCTAATGACTAGAAGTTGATGATCCATCTCTTCCAAGGTAGACTTAGTGGTAGGAACATGAAGAGCTGGGTCGGCGTATCGAAGAGGGACTAAACATTCCTGACCATACAAGGCTTTAAAGGGTGACATTCCGAGGCTGCGATGGTGAGAAGAGTTGTAAGCAAACTCAACTAGGGGAAGGAACTTGATCCATTGCTGGGGCTGCTGGTTGCAATATGCTCGAAGCATATCTTCAATGACTTGATTCACTCGCTCAATTTGACCATCAGTCTCTGGATGATATGCTGAGCTTAGATTTAGTGGGGTACTCAGAGATCGAAACATGGCTTGCCAAAACTTAGAAGTAAAGTTGGCATCCCGATCACTGATGATTCTTACAGGGATTCCATGTAATCTTACTATCTCTTTGACAAATACTTGGGCTATGTCGATGACGGTGGTTGTCTGCTTGACTGGAATTAGATGAGCCACCTTAGTGAGATTATCTACTACGACAAAAATAGAATCATAGTTTCCAATTGTCTTTGAAAGACGAGTGACAAAGTCCATACTCAGACATTTTCCACTTCATCTGAGGAATATCTAGGGGCTGAAGCTTTCCAGGTAGTAAAGAAACCATCTGCTAAGGTATAGTCAGTTAAGTGTTCCCTTGGGTTCTGAGCTTGAATCTCTTGCAGAAGAGGTCTAAAATAGGGATCTAACTGAACTTCTTGTTGAACTTCCTCGGATAAAAAAGAGCTAAGGAGTGAATTAGTCAGGGTTGATGAGGACACAACTGCTGGTCAAGGGGTCTTGAGTCTATTGAAGGCAGCATATCCCCCTAACAAAAAAAAGGAAGACATGTCCTCAACTCGAATAAAATACGTAATTGATGAAGCTTCTTGGATACGTCTTGCGACTCAATTGAAGAAATAACCCTTTTTGAAAAAAATTGAGTATTGTCAGTATTTCCTTTTCTTCAAATGTCAGTCTCTCTTCTTCAATTGCCAATGAGTTTTTAATGACTTCTCTTTACTATGTACTTTTAATTTTTGCAAATGGTCTTTCATCTACAATAGTCTTGGGTAAAGATTCCCACCTTAAAGTTCTTGGCTAACTCATAAGTTTGCTTTCTTATTCTTCTCAAGTCTTTGAATGATCTGCAGAATTGGTGAGCTTATCTCTTGCACTTTCCCATCTTTAAGGGATTTCTTTTGGTCGGACTTTAAAAAAAACACTTGGTCATCACTTGCACTCTTAAGATTCTTTCTTATGACTTACAATTTGGCAATCCAATTCTTCACTTGATAAAAAAAAATACTTCTGTCTGAAGGTTATCTTGGTACGATTTACAGTAATCTTGAATTCTCATGAAGTCCTAACAATAGAAAACTTGGAAAATCCGCAACTCTTGCGCTCAACAAGACTTCTTCAATTCAGTGGTGGATAAGTACTCAATTTTTCATTGTATTGATGTAAACAAAAATGACATCCTTGCCATTCCATGTAATCTTCCAATCCTGATAAATTCCAACCTTCATAAATCTCTCATTTATGAGCTTCCTAAAATGTTCCAGCATAGTGAGCCTTTGCTCTAGCATTGCAATTTCCATCCTCTAATAGACAATCCGTTGAATTTCTTCTGTCAGATCCCCAACCATCTCGAAAATTTTTGAATAATTTATTGGAACATCAAGATTTCATTTTGTAATATAATTGAAATTTGGGTGCTAGATTGAGTTGTTTTTCTCTCATGCATTAATCTTCAATCCAAAATTCTAAATTCCAAGGTCCAAGATTCAAAATTAGGCTCTGATACCACTTGTGAGGGCCATACCTAGACTCGACCTTACTAACCTCCCTAAGTCCTCCAGACCGTTCCAAGGAATGACATAGATCTATCTGCAGGTATCCCTCCCACTTGGGACCGACACTCACACAGGACTCCAACCTATCTCGAATGCCAACCCAAGGGGTTACATCCCTTCATTCAATGATTCTATCCGCTTCTCATAATCAATCTGTCTGTGACAGCCTTCCGCACCCAAAAGCGTGGTCCTTAGTCTTGATTCTCTTGATCTTTAACTTGAGGATCTTCTCTTGCTTTCTTGTTCTCCCTTGGTTCATGGCGATAACCCCTTTTTCCTGACAAGCAGGCACGGCAGTTATCACTTCCCCTAAGAAGAGGGATCTTGCAATCCTACCTGGTCTCGCTTGTCCCCGATTACCCATTTTTATCCCACGTAGTCCTAGCGTTTAACATAAAAATTTTAAATCAAAATCCGGCCATCTGACCCTCCGGATCCGCCCACCCACCGAACCGTTTCATGAAAATCCCTTCCTGAGGTAGTACTTAACTACTACAAAATCAGAAAGGCATTAGTCTATCAGACATCATGAAACAACAAGCAGCATTCAATCTGTTGCATACCCTCGTTCAAAGAAATTCATGTGGTTGTTCCCACCAGATCTTTATTTAGAAAATTTTAATTCATCTTCTTTCTTTATCTGCTATAATTGGCTTGTAACTAGTTTCCTAACTAATCATGCAACACATTTAGTTTGAACCAATTCATCTTGCCTCCCCATTCAGGCCAAGATAATAGATTACAAGCCATCAAAACGGCAACACCTTCACAATATTTCCCAGAATTCAGTGTTTGGGAAAGGCTCTTCAAGTAATTTAATCATTCCTTCCTAAGAATTTTATTTCTAGAGGTATAGCACCATCTGAAGAAAGATGCACAGGATAGCCCCTATATTCCTAGCCTTTCTAGTTCCTTTTTAAGCAACCAAGTCAAACAAATTTCCTTAATTAAATTCACATCATCCTCCCTGAATATAACCTTCTCATCCAACTATTGGCATCAGGCCATAACGGGATTATGGCCGATTTCCAATAAGATACCGCGGGTACTCCACCCGGCCAGGAAAAAATAAAACAAACCCATTCATCCCTTATCCCTCGGGCAGGAATGACCCGGGTATACAACTTTCCAGTTACGCTTCCCTAGCCGAAAAGGGCCAATCTCCGACAAGTTCCCCAAGAGAATCTTCTCAATGGTAAAGCTTAAAACCTAAAAATGCAAGGTAATCACTAAAGCTTACATCTAAGTGCAAAGTTACCATTAAAGCTTAGCTTACGGGTGCAAATCTACCTTTGAAGCTTAACTTTATGATGCGTAGATACTCTTATCACTTAACCCTAATTGCAAGGTTTTCATTAAATCTTAAAACCTAAAAATGCAAGGTAATCACTAAAACTTACATTTAAGTGAAAAGTTACCATTAAAGCTTAGCTTACGAGTGCAAACCTACCTCTGAAGCGTAATTTAATGATGCATAACTACCATTAATACTTAACCCTAATTCCAAGGTTACCATTAAAGCTTAAACTTAAAATGATACACATAAATCTTCCTAGTATTAAAACACATGTATTAATAATCCTACTAGAAATGAAGATTACCTCCTATAGGGAAGAGGGAAGTAAGGTTGAAGTCCTTCTTGAAGAGATGTGAGGCTCAAGGAGGAAGGAAAGGGAATTAGGATGAAGAGGAAGGAGAGAGGAGCTTCTTCACAAAACCCTCAAGGGTTTGGCCTTCAAGAGAGGAAGAGAGTTGAGGGTTTGGCCTTTAAGAGAGGGAGAGAGCAAGAGAAAGGTTTAATGGAAACCTTGATTTACTTAAGCATAGTCTTGAGCATGGCAAGTATGCAAGTAGCTTAGCAAAAAATACAAAGGAGAGGGGGTGTTTATATAGGAAATGTTGGGTGGAATTCTCTTCTGAATTCCTATTGGACACCAATTCTCTTCTCAATTTCTATTGGACCCCAAATTCTCTTCTCAAATGCTACCTATTTCTCTTCTCAAATGCTATTGGACCTCAATTGTCATATTAATTCGTATTGGACCCCAATTTTCTTTTTAGTTCTTATCTCTTAACTTTATCTTTCAATCAAGTTAGTCCCTTTTTCTCCCAGTTCTCGATCTAGATCAGTTCCCACGTGAATCTTCACGAAGAAGTATAAAAATAATCTTAATCTTTTTGGAAAAATATAGGGATGACGTAATTTCTTATCGAAAATATCCTTGTCTTTTCATTCTGGAGTAAAGTCTCGTTGTCCGCATGACTTCTTTGTTGGTCTTGATTTTTTCTAAATTATTTTCTACGCTGAAAAAAGTTCTGAATGGCTCTAGGGTTTAGGGAGGGACCTTACATGAAGGGCCATGTGTTGTGGCTCAGTTTGATTGCAGTGAATATGTCAAACTAAAGGTGTGAAAGTTGGTTCAGTATGGAATATGGTTTATGGTCAAGGGCTCAGATCCCTCATGGATTATGGTTGTGATTTTGATTGTGTGAGCCAGTGTGACTCTTGGATTTTTTTTTTGGATATGGTTATGCTGTCGAAATCCTGTCGAATTTTTTGCAGCCATGTTATGTTCTAAAGTGGTTATGCAGGGTTGGATGTGGGTGGAGTGCTCTCCCATGTGATGTGATTAGGATTATGGTTTATGATTTGGGGATTGGGCCATGAGGTGATTTGGATGGTTTATGGTAGACTGCTTGGATAAGATTGTTTGTGTATATGGAAGATGCTATTGTGATTGGACTTGTGTGTTATGTTTCTCATGGCCGCTTTATTACAAGACTAGGTTCACCTACATTGCTTAGCCTTAGATAAAAGGGTTGTTGACCTGGGGCTTTACTGAATCGGGGGTGGTGCCTAGGTCTTTTTTTTGTTAGGCTCATTTACATGGTTAGTGCATCGGGGGTTGAACGACCTACACGGCTAACGTGTCGAGGATCTTGCCTTGGATTTGTTTAAACATCCCATGCTGGGAATCAAAGAGGCATGGTGCCTAAACTGGTATGGTTGGTGTTGATACTCTACCACTTGCTAGTATTTGGGATCCTTTTAGAGCTCGGGTTCATGGAGGGAGGTGAAGCCGCCTCATCCTATATCTGTCTTAGGTAGGTTCGAGGTGTTTTGTCTTGCTCCTGATGAAGTGAAATTCTCTCTGTCCATAGTAGAGCGGAAGTGGATGGGTGGACCCCGTTGATCTCTACATAGGGTCCGATGCTCTGCTAGTTATTTTATTATACTTTTTTGATGTTTTGGTACACCCAAATTTTGATATTGCATTTAATACATGGTTGCCTGTTTCATTTAGATGGGAAATTTAAAGATTCTCTGTTGTCATTCTCTTGTGTCTTTGCATATTCTATTTCACCCTCTCTCTCTCTCTCTCTCTCTCTCTCTCTCTCTCTCTCTCTCTCTCTCTCTCTCTCTATTTCTGCAATGCGGTGTACATTTATATTCACCCTCCACAATGTTATTTTTTCTTGAGTATGCTTTCATTCATAACACCCATTCAAAGATAGAACTAGTCGCTAGGTGCCTCTGGATGCACCTTGGCTAAGCTAGGTCAGGTGTTGAGAACTCCTTCCCTATGCAAATGCTTTCGTGACTCTGATGGATATTAGAAACATATATGCACTAGTTTGTACATACAAAAAGTGGTTTATCATCATTGCCCAACCCCAAGTTGAGCTTTTATGCTCAACACTTGCATCAAACAGTGACATAAAACTGCAAAAGTGACCCCAAAATTCCTCTAGGATCATATGGAAACTTATCCATCCACATAGAACCAACCACAGGCTCAAGCAAGCCACCCTATCAAAGAGAAAAGCATCCATTTTTTAGCCAAAATGCGACCGCCCACCTGGATCCCAAGCATAATATGAATCTTCTCTAGTGTTGGAACATTCCATCTCAAACCATAAGCTATCACAATCACTCAAAACCATAGATACCTCAAAATGCATCTCATGACTCGAGCTCATCCCATCGATAATCATAATCCTCACATTACCTCCTTGACGCAATAGTTTCTCTTCATTTTTCATGACCAAGAGACCATCACTCCAAGCATTAACAAATCCACTCCGAAATTGAAAACTCTCTTCAAAAACACTGTCACCACCAGATTCTTCATCTTCCACATAAGACGTTTTCCACTTGAAAAGCTGGAAACATCTATACAAAGCATCACAAAACATCATAACCAATTCTTCATCATGCCAACTTGCCCCAATACTCACTAGCTGCCAATCAGGATCTTTGTAGATAAAAGGATATGGCCCATCCATACATCGAAGCATGTGAAATGCATCCATCAAATCAACGTACAAGAAACATATCACTTGAACTTACTTGTCTATCACATCCTCAGGATGTTTATACTGAACAACCACATGGCACTGTCGAGAAATTTGTGGTCTTGCCAGGAAAGCACCGGGCTTTTGGCTGTGAGAGTTTGTGAGAGAGCTCCAAAAAACTATATGAAGGAGTTAAACCATAGATTCCATGAAGTCTAGGGTTTGGAAGGAAGTGCAATCAAATAAGTTCCACTCTTTCTCTCTTGCACTCTTACACACAAAGAGATAACACAAAAGAGAATATCAAAACAATACAAAGATGAAAACATCAAGGCTATGGTCATATTGTATCATTGGTAATATGAAAGGGTTAATAGATGAGTTAATGGCGTTCAATTTTTTCCGACCAAATAGGTTACGAATTGTTCTTTGGAATTGTAGTTTTGTGCTTACCATAATATATGTGTTTTGTCTAGTGATTGGGATTAATTGTGTGTACAAATCCTCTTGGTTCATAGCAAGATAACTACACTTACATCAAAAGAAAAGCTATAGTCTATAAGAGGTAATATGATGGGATCCGGTGAAAGACATATTTCATTGAGCCTTTCTGGGCCAAAGAGAAACACTATACGTTGTTAAAAATGTATTTTATGGCTAATCCATATGTTAATTCTAATAGATCACACAGAGTGGAAGTGATAGAAATCTCATCATGTGGATTATTCATCTAGGATAACTCTAGTATGTGCAAAATGTAGATATGAGAAAAGAGAAGAGAAGAGAATCTCCCTCCCAAGCCCTATTCTTGTCCGTAGGCAATAAGGATACTACGGGGAAAGATGTACCTGTAGCAAGGAGAACGTAGAATTTGTAGAGAGAATAAATTTCTTAGAGTGAGAAAGATAGGTTTGGTTAGAGAGGGAGATGAGATTAGAGTTATATGTTGGATTAGAGGTGAAAAAGAAAACAACAAGAAATCAATAAAATATCAAAGGAGAACATATCTTACTTGACAAACCCTTCGGGAGTTATTCACCATTTTTGATGGAGAGAGAAGAAGAGAGAAGATTTCAAGCCTTGATTGATGCACCAAGTTCAAGTCCTTCTTTGATTAGAGATTATCTTCTAAGGATAGCTTACAAGAATGGCTAGTCTTCTCTAGGAGTAAGTGTAGACTTAGGCTTATGTTTATGGCTAAGTACAATTAGGCATTACTACTCTCACTCCCTCATGAATTACTCTCATCAATGGCTTGAATGGTTTTCAAGGAAGAAGAGGTCCCCTTTTACTGGTGAAGGGAACCCCCAAGGGTTTACACAAGAAGGAGAAGAGCCAGTGTGAACAAGAATTGACAAAGTTTGAGATGAGCTGTCCCTGCATGATGTGAGTAGACTGGAGTCCAGTATTTTGATCATATCTCCTCAATTGTGGCTTCAAATAAAAAAGTAAAGAAATGGGCCAAAAATTTATCTCATTAGCTACGACTCCCATTTTATATACTTTTTCCAATTCGAATTGGAACCTTGTGTAAAAAAATCATCAAAATAGGGTACATTTTTAGCAGCAAAAGTCTTCTTGTGGTCCCCTTAGCCTAGACTTTTATTTGATTCCAATGGACACCTCATGCCATATGAAAGCATGACATTGCTCCTTGACAAAGTTTTGTAGTCATGCTTGCAATAATGCATTAAAATACGTGTATCTTTGAAAATCATGCCACCTAGTGTCCACGAGGATTTGATTCCTTCCTAGTAGCTATTTAAAAGAAATATAAGAAAAATACATAGAATATATATATAGTGGAAGTTACCCTAGATATAGGATCTAGCTAGGGTGTGAGATACTAATGAGATAGTAGAAAGAAAGACTCAATGCTTTTTGTCCCAAGTTGAAGAGGCGAAGCTATTGATGCTTTTCCCATAGTACTTTTTGACGGTAAAGTAAGAATATGTTACAATTGAGATAAATAATAGGATGAGATAGAAATCTTATTATTGTACTTAGATATGTGCATGTGTACATTATAGGAAATATAATTATGTATTTAAAAAGTTACAAGGTAGATCTTGTAGCATGTGTTTCCACTATGTACATGTCACAGCACAACATCCACCCTCTCTAAACCTGCACATCCTACGGTATGTGCCACATTATCTCTTTGTAAGATTAGCCCTCTTGTACATCTTCCTTGCTTAATTCTTCAGTGGATGATTCCAAAGCTTCATCTTCACTTTGATCTTCACCTGTGTTTTGCTCTTCCTCCTCATCAACATCTTCTGGATCATTGTCTCCTCTTCTCTTAAACATTTTGATCCTTTTTCCTACAATGGGAATCTTTACTTATGTACCATCTAATTCAGACAATATCCTTACCATGATTTGAAAGCATTTTTTTAAAGTACTTTGTCTCCTCCTGTGTTAGAAACTCCTCGCCACCAACATGCAACTCTTGAAAAGACTCCTTTGTGAAGGTGTGACCAATCTTTTTAGGAAACTTGGTTGCAAAGCATCTTGCTCAATCTTTTCCTTGTTGTTGAGTGGTAAGGGTGAAGCTACTGGTTTCACCTTCTTTGCTACACTCTTGTATTTAGTTTCAACATGGACTTCTGGGCCAGCTGTTTGCTTGAAACATTGGTTTTTTTTAAAGGCTTCTATGACTTGATACATTTCCATAGAGCATACTTCCACAACTTCATTTTCAAGATGCAAACTGGACTCCATTATAGCATCAAGCTCACCCATAGTATCTACAAAGAAACTTGCTCACACAAACCCAAAACATTTTCAGTAGGCTCTAGCAACCTACTCTCTTTCATGCCTATTTGTACATTAGGTACATATTGCCTCTCACATCTCTTCAAATCTTCAAGTTTTGTAAAACATACTGATCCATTCCTTGTTACCAAGGAGCCCGTTGAGAAAGTTTCACCTATTTTTGGATCATGCGAGACCCTTTTTCTTTCTGTACCATTGCAATCTCGCTTTTCAATGGTACTTGGCCAAAACCCATCATTTCCCTATGATCATGAAACTCTTTTCTTACCTTTGGTAGAGATGTTCTCTAAGGTTGTCACGATTTCTTTCATGGATTACACAAACTGTGAGAAATTGGACAACACGTTTATCATCTTTGTTGCGTATCCTGGAATAAGCTGAATCATCATCCATTACCTTTGTTTCCGTTCAAACTCCCACAATGTAGGATTGTCGAAGGATAAGATGATATGAAGATGTATCTTGTACAAAGAAGTTTTGGTCAATCTTTACATCACCTACTGTTACCTTCACACCTAGACATGCTGCATACAATTCCCCGGATGAATTGTTTGCCACTTTTACCATCCAACCATGATCTGTGTCCACTGGCCATTTGCACTTGTTGTAGAGACTCTTTGACATTATATTTATTTCTAAACCATGGTCAATCAAGGAAAAAAATGGCGCTTCAAGATCACCTACCTTGACCAAAGTTTCTGTAGTAGCCCTTGCCCAATGACTTCATGAATAGTAGCTCCTAGGAATAGCTTCAACTTCCTCATCATCATTTGAGAAATGCACTTGCTTCACTGTCCCACTAGATTGGTAGCATCCCACCACACCTCCATCATCCTCCTTATCTCGCAACTTCATCCCTTGTGTCTTCAAGGTTTCTCCGTCAACCTATGGACGAGCAATTTCAACAAGAGTTTGCCTCTTTCTCTTGATGATGTCAATGATCTCCTTGTGGAATTCACTCTTTGCAATGCCAAGGACCTCTCCCAGAGTGAACTCAATCTTGCTATTCAAAATCGTTTCCTTCAAGACTTTCTTTAAATTTGTAGCAACCTCAATATCAGATTGTAGTTTATAAGTTGGGCCTTTTGTCTTACCTTTTGTTCGCTCTTTCTTCTTTCCTATTGTAGACTCCTCCATGAGTACTTTAGGTGGAGAAACTCCTTGTGTTGGGGGTGTTTGGGAAGGCATTGAGTCGCTTCTTTCCCCACTTCTAGAAGCTCTTTTTGATGGTCCTTCATCAACATTCTCATGTCTACGCTTCTCTTCTACAATAGCCTCATTTTGTTGGCATCTTGTAATGTAGGCATGAACTAACAATGAGTCCACTAGATCATTCCATCCTGTTTCTAGACATATGCAATCACCTGCTTCATGTAGAATCTCTTTTGTAAGTTTTCCCTTTTTAGCTAATTGCATGACATTTGGCCAAATTTGACCATGATGGTCACTCACCTCTTCATCACTAAGATGCTCAATTTTTACTCCATAAGTAGCTACCTCAAGTGAAGAGTTGGCATGGTTAGTTGCCATATATTCAACTAAGGTTTGCATTCCCCCCTTCCCAAAATTAGTTCTCAAGGGTAGACCTGTCTCTCTTAAGTGGATTTTACCATCCTTAAAAAAGATGACATCTTTTGTCAAAGCATCACTGAAACTATCACAATCCCTTCTTACATGGTCTATACTATCACACCAAATACATCTATTAACAAAACCTTCTTTGGGCTGTTGTCTTTGCCTAGGAACTGCCTAGGAACTGGCCCTGATGGTTGGCCTTTTTCTTCAAGCTTTGCAAGCTTCACCTTCAAGTCATGCATTCCCTTCACAAGCTCATCTAGCATGAACACATCAAACTTAGGAGCTATAAAACTAGGCTTTACCATTTTGTCAGAGGTTGAGGTGGAAGAACTTGTAGTGTTTACCACCATCTTGTCCCTTCTTCTTTGTCATTTGGCAAGCAGTGAGACAGCACCTTCAACTTCATTCCAATCGTCTTTAGTCTTTGAGAAGAAGAAGCTCCAAATTTTCTTGAAACTCTTTACCTGCATCTTGTAAGAAAAATATGTCTTCTCTGCATCTAGTGTGGCCTTTTCTGTCCTGGTGAGTTGTGCATAGCACCGCTCAAATTTCCTAAGTAGCTATGTTATTGATAGTCCTTGCTTTGGCTTGACTACCCATTCTAAGAATGTCCTTTTGGTTACTCTCTCAAAGTCCTCCATGAAATATTCCTCCTTTAAAGCTACTTTGAATTCTTCCAAATTTCTCCCATGCCCATCTTTAATTCCCCTAACATGTTCCCTAATTTTTGGAGCAACAACTAGCTCAAAGCTTTGAATCATCTCACCTTCTGACATGCGACGCAGCTCCATCTCTTTCACATACTCACGCAAGTAGTTGCTTACATCTTTGCCATTGAATTGATCCATTTTGTTGACGACCGCTTGTATGGATTTTGTTGTTGAAATCTCTCTTCTTTCAGTGGCATGTTGTTGTTACATAAACATTGCAAATGCTTAAAACATTTTCATTATTGCTGGGTCAAATGCACACCTTGTTGCTCCACATGATCACCCATGGTTACCCACAAAATCTCACCCTGGCATGGGTTCACCAAAATTATGTCGAGAAATTTGCGGTCTTGCCAAGAAAGCACAATGATTTTGGCCGTGAGAGTTTGTGAGAGAACTCCAAAAAACTATATGAAGGAGTTAAACCATAGATGCCATGAAGTCTAGGGTTTTGAAGGAAGTGAAATCAAAGAAGTCCCACTCTTTCTCTCTTGCACTCACACACACAAAGAGATAACACAAAAGAGAATATCAAAACAACACAAAGATGAAAACATCAAGGCTATGTTCATATTGTATCATGGGTAATATGAAAATCTTACTAGATGAGTCAATGTCGTTCAATCTTTGCCGACAAACAGGCTACAATTGTTCTTTGGAATTGTAGTTTTGTGCTTACCATAACTTATATATTTTGTCTAGTGATTGGGATTAATTGTGTGTACAAATCCTCTTGGTTCATAGCAAGATAACTACACTTACATCAAAAGAAAAGTTATATTCTATAAGAGGTAGTATGATGGGATCCGGTGAAAGAAGTATTTCATTGAGCCTTTCTGGGCCAAAGAGAAACACTATACGTTGTTGAAAGTGTATTTTACGGCTAATCCATACATTAATTCTAATAGATCGCACATAGTGGAAGCGATAGAAATTCTCATCATGTGGATTATTCATCTAGGATAACTCTAGTATGTACAAAATGTAGATATGAGAAAAGAGAAGAGAAGAGAATTTCCCTCCCAAGCCCTATTCTTGCCCGTAGGCAATAAGGATACTGCGGGGAGAAATGTACCTGTAGCGAAGAGAACCTAGAATTTCTAGAGAGAATAAATTTCTAAGAGTGAGAGAGATAGGTTTGGTTAGAGAGGGAAATAAGATTAGAGATATATGTTGGATTAAAGGTGAAAAAGAAACACATCTTACTTGACAAACCCTTCGGGAGTTATTCACCATTTTTGATGGAGAGAGAAGAAGAGAGAAGATTTCAAGCCTTGATTGATGCACCAAGTTCAAGTCCTTCTTTGATTAGAGCTTATCTTCCAAACATAGCTTACAAGAATGGCTATTCTTCCTCTAGGAGTAAGTGTAGGCTTAGGCTTATGTTTATGGCTAAGTAAAATTAGGCATTACTACTCTCACTCCCTCATGAATTCCTGTCATCAATGACTTGAATGGTTTTCAAGGAAGAAGAGGTCCCCTTTTACAGGTGAAGGGAACCCCGAAGGGTTTACACAAGAAGGAGAAGAGCCAGTGTAAACAGGAATTGACAAAGTTTAAAATGAGTTGTCCCTGCATGATGTGGGCAGACTAGGGTCCATTATTTTGAGCATATCTCCTTAACCGTGTCCCTAAATAAAAACATAAACATATGGACAAAAAATTCAGCTCATTAGCTATGACTCCCATTTTATATACTTTTTCCAATTCGGATTGGAACCTTGTGTAAAAAAATCATCATAATAGGGTACAGTTTTGACAGTAAAAGTCTTCTTGTGGTCCCCTTAGCCTAGACATCTATTTGATTCCAATGGACACCTCATGCCATATGAAAGCATGACATTGCTCCTTGAAAAAGTTTTGTAATCATGCTTGCAATAATGCATTAAAATAGGTGTATCTTTGAAAATCATGCCACCTAGTGTCCCAATAGGATTTGATTCCTTCCTAGTAGCTATTTGAAAGAAATATAAGAAAAACATGAAAAATACATAGAATATATATATATTGGAAGTTACCCTAAATATAGGATCTAGCTAGGGTGTGAGATAATAATGAAATAGTAGAAAGAAAGAATCAATTCTTTTTGCCCCAAGTTAAAGAGGCGGAGCTATTGACGCTTTTCCCATAGTACTATTTGATGTAAAGTAAGAATATGTTACCCTTGAGATAAATAATATGATGAGATAGAAAGCTTATTATTATACTTAGATATGCATATGTACATTATAGGAAATATAATTATGTATCTAAAAATTTACAAGATAGATCTTGTAGCATGCGTTCCCACTATGTACGTATCACAGTACGACAACACATATCATTATGGACATCCCTTGAAGATGTAACTAGCATCAAATCCTTGCACACATTGAAATCATCTCTATCACCTTCATGACTGAATAGCTTTTCATCACAAACACTAGAGGGTTGCCCAACCCCCCAGCTTTGGTAAAGCACATGGAACCAAGGTTACATCAACTATCATAGCATCATCCTCTCCTTCATCTTCTTCACTTAAGTAGAAACTCCATGACCATAGCCTATCATTTCATCTTCATTACAAGTATCCATGTCTTGTTTTTGCAAAGCTCCTTGCCAGAATATACATTGATCTTCATGCAAGGCTACCATATCCTTCAATGGATCTAGTGACTCTATGTCATCATTGCATACATCATCGCACCAACTCTCACAAGCATCAGATGTGTCACCATCATAGGTTGCCTCAGCCTTGTCAACTTTACTCTCATCACCTTCACTTCCCATGCTAGTGCTCAAATTTTTGCATTCATCTACTATGTCTCTGCCATTTTGCACCATAGGCATGTGTACAGTCTCTAAAGTTGCATTACATACTTCATTTGCATCGACTTTGCGCATATGGACATCCACACTTGTATCCGAGCTATTATCCTTGCTAGCATGAGCATTTGCAACTGTGAATTTAGGAACATAAAGGTCATCCACACTATCCACACCACGTATTGACAAAGGGAACTTCACGCTTGTAGTAACACAAAACTTTGTCTCTTTTCGTACCGCTATTTTCAATGCTTCACACATGGCTCTTTCTCTTGCACTTTCATTTCAAGAATTGGCCGCAACAAACTCGTGAATACCTGTATTCTTTGGTTATTGGTAAATGCGGAATAAAATTCCTCTTTAGACACGGCTTCCACATGCAATAGAGCATCTTTCCAAACTCTCCAAGAATCATCAAATCTTGACCAAAATTCTGCAACAGACTCGTGCGCTTGCATAAAAAAACTAGTGACATATTTCCATGCATCTTGGTGAGGGATCACCTTCTTGAACAGCTTCAAAAAGAATCTCTTAAGCATGTCCCAATTTCCCTTCTTATCTTGTGACAAGCCCTCATACCAATCTCTTGCATTACCTTTCAAGACCACTAGATTGATGCCTACAAGATTTTGCGCCTCACTTGGAACTCCACAACATAAACATGTCAAATCAAACTCATATGATGCAAGCCAATCGTCTGCATCCTTGCAACCTGTGAAAATAAATGGTTGGAATGGCACCACCATCTTGAAATTCCCTTCAACATCCAAAATGTGCATACATCACTGCTCAAAATCCAAATTTTGGGTGCACAACCAAAAAATTTAACTCCCAAGAGAAATCGCTAAAGGATGATCGAGCAAAAGACGCCGTGCGCACACTTACACACCCAGACAACTCACCACCACTCAAGAAATTTACTTAAATTCCACCACACACACACACCACCACTCAAGAGATCCATGAAGATTCTACCCACAAGCCCAATTCAAACTCCAAACACCTCGACCTACAAGCCCTTGCAGGCCCACAGACACTACAAGGTGAGTGTTAGCCTTGCACATTCTTTCAGTAAAGTGTTATTGAACCTTAGTAGTTTACTTTTCAGTTTGTAATTAGTGAAGAGCTTTGTGTCTTTTCATTCTTCCTAGTAGTTGGCCTTGCACCTGATGGTAGCGTGTTGTATGAGAAAAGGATGATGAATGAAAGGCTATGGCTATGAGGATTCTGTGTTTCTCTGTGTATTTTGTCTTCAGTACCATGATTTTGTTTTGAACCGGTACATGTACTGAAACTATTCTTATTTTGTGAGGTGATGATGTAATGTTTTAATGGTTGATTTAGTCGTAATTACCACTCCCTGTATGCCTCAATAACACTTGGCGATCCTGCTGATTGTGGAGCAAACTTTGATCAAAGAATTAATGGGCAATGAGGTCCAGTTGGGGCATATGGGGTTGTGAACCTAAAGATTTCCTGCAAGCATTCTCTAATTGGAAGTCAGAGGAGGAAGAACAGGAGGATTACAACATGATTTTCCTTCAGGACTATTTTCCCAAATTGCTTGGTGATTTAAAGCTTCAGGTTGCTTTGAAGGTTTTTCAGTTTTACAAAGCACAATTTTTTCCTTTTGGATTAGTGAATGGTCCAATCAGTTTGGTTAACTGCACTAGTACACAACGCAGAATTTTCTTAAAGATCACAAGTAGAAGGAGACATGTATGAGTGATTCAAGGGATGAACCACCAAAAATCTCCTATGGCACTAGGTTTCAGAGAAGGAGATATGAATCATGGCTGGAATCTCAGCTTCAGAGATCAGGGGGTCATGCAAGGGAAGAAATTCCTGAAGTAGGAGCAGTTACAGGTTTGCCACCAATTTCTGAAGGAACAGGACCTGGAGGGACCAGAAACACAAGTGGAGACCAACAACAGGAGGAAGGAAACATCTTCACCTCGGACAACAGTGCAGGGAAGAAACCCAACTCCTAAAAGAGTCATCCATCAGTTAGTTGGCATTCAGACAGTCCAGTAGTTTTTGAGGGCAAAGAGGCAATTGCAGTTTCCTACACCACCACCTTTACCATTGTTGACTTTTCATCCTTTCGGAGGTCAACCAATTCAACTAGTACCCATTATGGCACAACCACCACTCACCCCTAAAGTAGGGGCATCAAAATTTAGTCGGGAAATAATCCCAGGATGCTGACAGTCATGTGGGATAGTTTGAGACAAGATGGTCTGCTAGTGGGTATGATGTACTTTATAATGATGCTATCAAGAAGGAGCATTTTACAGGAACATTACAGGGAAAATCCATGTCTTGGTTCATGCAGTATGGTACTGCTGCATTCCTTGATTATGATAACTGAAGATCAAATTTTTGGCCAGGTTCAGAGTAGAGAAAACCCCTAAAGATTTCTAAAGAAAATCAAAAAAATCAAGCAAAAGTATTTGTTGGTTGAAGATTATGCCCAACAGTTTAGAAATTTGATGAGTGAACAGGTTGCAAGCCAATCAAAGGCCCTCTTGGGAGCAATTGGGTGATTATTTCTGTAGAGGTTTGAGGAAGCAATTGAAAAGTGCAATTGCAGGACATGCTCCTCTTACCCAACCTCAAGAATTTGCCAACATAGTGGATGCAGCAATGAGAGCTGAAAGAAGATATGGCACAAGTGAACTCAAGAAGAGTAAGAAAAAGAAGTCTAAACAAGACTCAGATTCAGAGGAAGAGGACTCAAATTCAGATTCAGATACAGAATCAGATTCAAATTCTGATGTGGAAATAGATTCTAAAGAGGATGAAGATGACACATGGAGTGCAAAGAGGAGGAGGAAGAAGAAATCCAAACGGAAAGAGTCCAAAGCACAAAAGAAAAAGAGTAAAGGCAAAGGAAAGAATGGTAAGTTTGAAGTCAAGGAGTCAAACAATATCAATAGAGCAGATTTTGAGAAACTGATGGAAATGCAACCTCAATGCTTCCCAAGTCTTGCAAAAACTCCATTTTGTCAGGTATGTCAAAGACTTGGACATGATTATGAAAACTGTTATTATAATCCCAACTTCAGGGGAAGGAGACCTGTCCACATTTTAGCAAGGATGGAATCAGGTGCTAATGTGGTTGCACTACAACCCTTCAGGGATAGATTTCAGAATTCAAATCAACAAAGGCCATTCCAGCAAGGGAGTTGGCAAAATGGGCCAAGGTTTCAACAAACCAACAATTCAATGCAACCATGTAACTATTGTGGTGCAATGGGACACAAGCAATGACCTGCATGTGAGCTGTGGTGTAAGCATAGGAATGAGAGAGGTATTCCCATTGTGAATTTCAATTCGCCAAATGCAGACACTAGTTCTTCCAATGATGGTAGAATGAAACCACCAGCTCAGGTAAATGCAGTGTTTTTGGAAGAGATTGACACCTTAGATGAAAAACAACACAGTCAACCATCAGAACATGACAACAAACTGTTTATTGAGGAAACAGGAGGAAAGTTACCAAAACCATAAACTGATTCTTTACACACTTCTCAGTGTGATTGTTCTCATTGTATTCAAATTGAGGAAGTGTTTGACAAGCCACAGGAGGTGCAAACTTTAGCCATCACAAGATCCGAGGAAAATTGCCACCACAGGAAAAGGAGCAAGGAAAAGATGTTGAGGATCCTATTGATTGGAAAGCTCAAGAAAGGAGTCTTACAAGAGATCCAATCTAATAAAAAACCTGGCAAAGCTGCAGATTTTTGGCTCACAGATTTAGTTCAAAAAATTTGGGAGAAGATGGGCAATAAGAAGTCAGATTTTGCATCACTGCTGCATTCCTTGAAGCCAGATAATTCAGTGCAATCTTCTACCAAGGGGTTATCTGATGACCTTTTTGAAGCCCTTATGGATGCCCCAATTTCAGTCAAAGTGGGATAGCTCTTGAAACTGGTCCTTGACTTCAGTCAGGTGTTCCTCAGGAAACTGATAGATGAAGTTAAAGGAAAGAAATTACCACAGGAAGAAATGGGACATATCCATCTAGCACATATTGATTCTGGAGATGTAGCACCAGTGGGTGTAGACTACAAAGTTCCAATGATCAACATTTCCATTGGGAAGGTTTACTTGTCAGATGTGTTAGTGGATGGAGGTTCATGAGCTAACATTCTTCCTGAATTATTTTGTAAGAAACTAAAATTGACCAATTGGGCACCTGCACCATTTCAAGTGAAAATGGAAGATCAGAGGAGAGTGCAACCTTTGGGGATTCTCAAACCATAAGTGTTGCAGGATTAATTTTCATTGTGAACTTTGTGATTCTCAGAATCGAAGAAACAATTTATTCCTACCCAATGATCCTGGGAAGACCATGGTTACGGGCAACTAAAGTCAAGCAACTTTGGGGTGTAGACACCATTGTGATCAAACAAGGCAAGAAGAAGGTTAGGATGCAGATGATACCTAGGAAAACAATCCCACCAGGTTTTAGACATTTGTATGCAGAGGGCATTAATATGGGGGAAGCAATTGAAGAAGATGAGGAAGAAGAGTTTCTTCAAAGGAATGAGGCAGTTGTTCCTATTTTTGAGGTTGATGTTAAAAAAATTGCAGACACAGTTCAGAATCAAGACCAGTCACCTGATCCAAAACTAATAAACAACAGAAATGTTTCAGGTATTTCAACTTCCACCAAAAGTCACAAGAGAGCAGGAAGCATTAGAAGCAATTAAACATGCAGAGTAGATCTTTGATGAGCAAATGGTAAAGAGCTCAAGAGTTAGGGAAGATGATTTGGAAGATATGAATCTAGGAGAGGACAGAGACCTCAGGATAGTTAAAGTGTCCACTGAATTGGACCTAAAATTCAAAGAGTCATTGAAAACTTTGTTAAAGGAGTTTAAAGATGTTTTTGCTTGGTCTTACATTGATATGAAGGGAGTAGACCTAGTAGTGTGTCAGCATAGGATCAATTTGAAAACTGATGCAGTTCGAGTCAAGCAACAGAGGTATATGATGAACCCCAATTATGCAAAATAGGTGAAAGAGGAGATTGATAAACTTTTGGAAGTAAGTTTCATTTATCTAGTCAATAAAGTAACGTGATTATCAAACATTGTGGTGGTGCCAAAGAAGAATGGCAAGATAAAAATTTGTGTGGATTACAGGAAATTGAATGCTGCTACCATTACCGATCCATTCCCATTACCTTACTGTGACACAATGCTAGATGCAGTTGCAGGGAATGAGATGTACAGCTTCTTGGATGGATTTAGTGGATACAATCAGGTCAGTATGGATTTGGAAGACAGGGATATAACAACATTCATCATAGAATGGGGAGTCTATGCTTCCATAGCTATGACCTTTGGCCTCAAAAATGCACCACCAACATTTCAGAAATGGGTGATGGAGGTTTTTGCTTCTTACCTGACAACATTTATGAAGGTTTTTTTTGGATAATTTCAGTGTGTCAGAAAGTAAAATTGAACATTTGCATCATTTGAGGTTATGTTTTCAGAAATGCAGTGAGGTCAGGATGTCACTCAACCCTGCAAAATGTGCATTTGCAGTGAAAAGGGGTATTTTTTTGGGACACATCATTAGTAAAGAGGGCCTTGCCATTGATCCCAAGAAAGTGGAAGCTATTTTGAAAACACATGCTCCTAAAACTGTTAAGCAACTGATGAGATTCATTGGACAGGTTAAATGGCACACCAGGTTTCTCAGATACCTGGCTCATCCGTGTTTACCCTTGACATACTTAACAAAAAAGAATGTGGAGTTTGCATGGAAAGGGCTTTTACATTGTTGAAGAAAATGCTAGTAATTGCACCTATCTTGATTCCTCCTGTGGAAAAAACCATTCCACTTGTTTGTGGATGCCTCTCATTCAGCTATTGGTGCAGTCTTGATGCAAGAAGCTGAAAAGGGTTGATTTAACCAATCTATTATGCAAGCAAGCTGTAATCTTCTGCAGAGAGGAACTATTTAGTAACTGAAAGGGAATGCCTTGGGATGATCTTTGGACTTCAAAAGTTCATGTATTATTTTCTAGCTAATCAGGTGACAATTCATGTAGATCATCAAGCTTTGGTTTACTTGGTAAATAAACCTCATTTGTCAGGGAGACTGGCTAGATTGGTATTGTTGATGCAGAAGTTTGATTATTCAGTCATTCATAAACCAGGCCAAGAATAGGTTTTTGCAGATTACCTGAGCAGATTGGCTACAGGTGAAGTTCCCAATCAGGAAATTGATGAATTACCTGATGCAAACCTGTTTCCAGTTCAGGTCTTCATGGTATGCAGATATGTTATACTTTCTTCTTAACGGTGTTTTACCCAGACAGATGGTGGTTACCCAGAAAAAGAAACTTGCATGGCAAAGCAGGTCCTTCACAATGATTATGGGAGTCTTGTACAAAAAGGGAATTGATCAGATACTCAGGAGATGTGTGGAGCAGTTTGAACAACATGCAGTGTTATATGAAGCCCATTCAGGTAATGCAGGTGGTCACTTTTTAGGAGAGATTACTGCAAAGAAAATATTACAAGTAGGTTTGTGGTGGCCATCAGTTTTTAAGGATTCCCATGTGTTTGTGAAGTCCTGTTTAACTTGTTAGAGGGATGATAGACCTCTCAATGCTGATAGCATGCCTTTACAGCCTATTCTACCACTTGAACCTTTTTAAAAGTGGGGATTAGACTTTGTGGGCCCTGTGAAGCCAACATCAAAATTTACAGGTAATAAGTATATTCTTGTAGCATCAGATTATTGTACCAAGTTGGTAGAAGCACATGCAATGAAGGATAACAAGGCAAAAAGTGTGGCCAAGTTCCTTTATAGAAACATAATGACTAGGTTTGGATGTCCAATTGAATTAGTTTCAGATCAGGGTGGACATATCATCAATAAATTGATCAGGAAGCTTACTAAATATCACTTGATTATCCACAAGAAGTCCACAGTTTACTATCCACAAGCTAATGGTCAGGCAGATTCTACCAACAAAACTCTAGTGAGGATCCTGAGGAGAATTGTTTCAAAAAACAAGAAGGATTGGGATATCAAACTAGATTCAGCATTGTGGGCATTCAGGATAGCATTTAAAGTTAGCACAGGGATGACACCATTTAAGATGGTGTATGGTCTGGGAGCCATTGTCCCTATGGAATTTGTTGTTCCAAGTTTGAGGATTGCACTTCAGTATAAATTATCAAGAGATGTGTCTTCAGTTTGCACGTAGGAACAATTACTGAAATTTGATGAGAGCAGAATTTAGGCAGCATATATCACTGAAGCAATTCAAAGAAGAAGACAAGCTTGGGTGGACAGGAACATTAAGTACAAATCCTTTGCAAAAGGTGATTGGGTTCGTATGTACAACAACAGACTTGCCACAAGACATGGTAAGCTCAAGTTAAGGTACTTGGGACCTTTTCAGATAGCAGAAGAGATAGGAGATTCAACATTTTTGCTGGCAGATGATCAGGGTAGAATTTTCCCAAAGCCAATTAATGGCTTTAGGCTAAAACCCTTTGTGGGTGTGAATAATCCCCTAGAGAGTAAAAATAATCATGGTTTAGCACATGAAGTATTTTTTGTAGATATTTGTGAGATGGATGTCGGAATGTCACGTTGGGTGAGTTCAAAATTTACTTTTAAACGTTACCTAGATGTTTATTCTTGTTAACAAACCAAAGCTTTCTCCTACACGCATTTTTTGCACCTTTTCTGCTGCGTTGTCTTACGCTTCTTAACCATGTCAAAAAGGCCACTTACTGTTGAAATCTCCTCTGCTATCCCTACTCAAGAATCTGAAGAGCACACATCAATGGGGACACGGCATTCAGCAAGGAAGGCTTTACACAGAGCTCAGGCTGCGGATATTTTGATTGATGAAGAAGTCTCAACACCATTGGAGGCATTTCCATTGGCAATGGACACTGGTCCAGTTGACTACACCTTCCTAGAGATGAGACAAGAGCTTGAATTGTCTGTGTTGGCACATCAAGAGTGGTTGCAGAAGATTAACCTTCTTTAGTTTTCCATGCTTCCATGCAAGCACTGGAAGAACAATGATTCTCTTATGACCTTGCTGAGTCATGTATAGGACACACAGGGGAATATCTTTGGTAGTTACTAGCTAAGCCCTGAACTGATCTCTACTGTTTTTCATCTCCACTTGGAGGAAAACAATTCAGCTGGCAGAGCTTCTGAGGCATTGATGAACAAAGAATTTGGTCAGGCTCAGGGTGCGAGAGGATATTATCCCATCAACAAACTTTAGAATCCTTTCATATTTCAACTGAAATGGTTTTTAGAGAAGGTATGTGTTCTTGTAAAGCTGGAGTATATCTCAAAGGAGAATTTTGCACTCTTGCATGCTGCAGAGTGTGGAAGGAAAATTGCTTGGGAAAATTTTCTTTTTCAAAGGCTTAGTTTAGAAAATTTTTATAAGAAAAAGAGGAAGGATAGGTCTACCAAGATTGGAGCATTCTTGATTGCTTTACAAATCCATGCAATGAGTATGGCAACCCTAGGTGGATTATCTCCAAAATATTTTGTATTTGGCAGTCATCTTAGGGAAACAAGGACAATGAAGCATGCAGTCCTCAGGCAGAGAATAGAAAGAAGAAGGCAGCAGATACTTAGGAGCAAGACAAGAAGTTTACCCCAATTGAACAGGAGGAGGAAGATCTATGGAGAAATTTGGGTGATCAGTTTGAAACTGATCTGGATTCTTTCATTGAAACTCCTAAGCATGCACTAAAAGTTGATGCTGCTACAATGTTTTCCCCTAAGCCTTCTTTGAAAATCAAAAGAAATAAGCTTAGTAGCCCAGTAGTAGAGGTCAAACCAGACTTGCAAGAGGGAGTACAATTCAGTAATTTTGGTGAACAAATTGGAATTTTTGATGTTTATAAAGCTCTTGATCTGGTGAGAAACTTTGCATCCCAATCACAACTCAACAGCTCAGTACTACAGAGGGAAAAATTTTAGTTGCAAACTGAGGTAGTTTAGTTACAAAGTGTTTCAAAGAGGATTCAAGAAGGTAGCAAGTTGATTGAGGAGAAAGAGGGAATAGTTCATGAACTCAAAGATGATTTAGCTGCTGGTAGAAAATCCGTTGACTTCTAGAGATGACAGTTGGAGAGAAAAGAGAAATCTTCAAAATAGATTCAGATTTGGAAAGAGTAGTGGATGTCTAGTTTGAATACTCATTTGGAAGTCTTAATTAGCTCAGGACTATTCCACACTACAGTCAGAGAATAGTGTACTCTTGAGTAGAGTCCAATCCTGTCAAGAGCTAGAAGCAAAGGTCAGGAATATGTCTGAGGAGGACCTAGAATTGAATGGCTAGTACCTCTTACCACATGATGTAGAAATTTTTTTGAAGAATGAAGTCAAAAATCAAGGTGACCAGCTGGACTTGAGAAGAAAAATGTTTTTCCTTGTGAATATTCCCTATCAAAGTTATGCGAAGGAGGAGCATAACGCAAATTATGTTCTTTTGCAAAAGCAATTTGATGACTTGAAGAAAGATTTTGAGTAGTTTAAAATGCAGCAAAGTTCAGAATTTACTCAGGGATGTAAAACTGAACAAGGCAGTAGTGAAAAGATGGTCACAAGTCATGCAGTTGATCTTGAATCTAGTACTGATTTTCATACCTTTATCAGTGCTGTGGAAACTCATGAGGCAATGCATGTGGAAGATCCTGGACTACAGGTAAAAATGACTCATTTCAGAATTTGCAATTTAACTGAGACAGGTGTAGTGATATAAATTGTGGAGGAGATCATTATCACCAAGGAGTTCAATAAGGAATTTCCAGGTTTCCACAAAGAGGAGGCATTGCTTGATGATGAGAAAAAGATGGCAAAAGGCATTGCAGACACAACAGTTCCTACAAATTTCAATCAGGAGACAGTAACCCTGGAGGAGCGCAGTGGGGAGTTGCCAAGGGAAACTGATGTGTAAATGTTCAATAGTGTTTTTTAACACTAAGTGGGAAAGGGTAGTGTTTCATTAGGTATAGTAATGAATTTGTGTACCCTCGATTTGTTTCCAGGCACTGCACTTTGTTTTACTTTATCTTGTGAGCACTAGATTTTGATTAAGAAGGGATTTATGGAAACAAGTCAAAAGTTTTTTGGCTTTCAAAAACTTTATGCCACGGAGCTGTGCCAGGTGTTAGCCTTGCATATTCTTTCAGTAAAGTGTTATTGAACCTTGGTAGTTTACTTTTTAGTTTGTAACTAGTTTGTGCCTCTTCATTCTTCCTAGTAGTTCGCCTCGCACTTGATGGTAGCGCGTTGTATGAGAGAAGGACGATGAATGAAAGGCTATGGCTATGAAGATTCTGTTTTTCTCTATGTATTTTGTCTACAGTTTCCATTCAGTATCCTAATTTTGTTTTGAACTAGTACAGGTACTAAAAATTTTTTATTCTATGAGGTGATGATGTAATGTTTTAATGGTTGATTTAGTCGTAATTCCCACTCCTTGTATGCCTCAATAACAGTGAGTCGAGTTGATCAACACTTGAAATCACACTTGATGGTGAACAAAATATACAAGAAAAACCATCAAAAACTTAAAATCTCCAGCCACAAAAGGCCTCTCTCAAACCATTGCAAAGCAATCACCAAACTGTTGGACTCTTTGGAGTAGCGCCAACCCTAATGGCACCGATACAGGGTCACATAGTCTTGCCAAAAGCCGCACCTTATTCCCTCAATTCCTTGCACACACATATCTATGGAAACCTCAGAACTTCCATAGACTCTCCCAAGTGCAAAATTGAAGAGAGAAAGCTCTCATTCACTCCTCCACACACTCAAAAACAGGATGCGAACGCAACGGGCACTAGACCACCTGTAGGAACCCTGCTTCCTCCCACACACAGAGGGGTGAAAGTGCTGATATTTTCCATCAAAAGTACTTCCTCAATCTCACCACTCACGGCACTGTGAGTGATGTGTCAGTTTTCAGCCTTTTCACACCAATTTTGACCATGGATTTTTTTCACGAGAAAATCCCCAAATAGACTCCAAAATTTACTAAATTTTATACACTTGATTTTTGACCACTTCTACGATGGTGCATGCATCACCGCAGATTAGGCATCACAAATAGACGATTATCGCATGTGTCAAACTTCTCGGGCAGTACAAGGGTGCTCACACCTCCCACTTGTATTATTCATATTCTAGAAAGCTCAGAAAAATTTTCTAGAGCCAAAGGAAGCCACCAAGAACCATATCCAAGGCCCCATTACCCTATCTAGGCATGTACGTGTGTTCGACTATCGGTACGCAAGCATGAATATTTACAATGTGCACACGTTGCACCACGTTTGAAACTCAAAACCACTTTGAAAATCTCCCAAATGCATGTATTTACATCCTTTTGTACATATGACCATGCATAAATGCACTAGTTTGTATAGACAAAAAGTGGTTTATCATCATCTGAATGCTTTAGCAAGGGAAACAAGGTTTTGACCATAATATTCAACAATATGGCAATGTGGTTATCAAGGGATGCAAGGAAACTCTTTTACTTAGAAATCGTATCCAAAGTATTTGTAGTGCCAAGAAACACAACTTATTGTAAGAGTGCTGACCGTAGTTACCTTACCTATCATCAAGAACCCTTCCATCGGTTCTTTATTTACATTGATGATAGTCCAATTGCCAATGTCAGACTGCTTCAACTCAGAATGTGGTTAGGTCTAAAAGATACCTTCTACTACTTGGAAATGTGCTCCCAAATGCTAAGGATTATTAGAGTTGTCAAAATGTTTGAAGCTCTTGTAGCTGTTATAGGGAAAGAAAAGCTAGAAGATAACTATAGACCACGTTGTCGTGTGGGAGGTTTAAGAGAATAAACAGTCATGAGAGTTAAAAGAATATTTAGAGAGTTGGCTTCAAAACATCAATAAACTTGTAATGAAATCATAGAAATCAAATTTAATGAGTAAAGAGCATAGACTTAGTTTGTTTACTGTGTACTATGTCTTCTCTCTCCTTGTCTTATTTCTAGATGGATATTCTTAATTGTCTAGATGAGCTTCCAAGTGATTTTGCACAAAAAGTCTTTTTTAACTATGTGGTCGGACTCAATATTCATTGGGGAGTTAAAGTGGTTCGAGCTTCAAAGGGGGCTAGGGATTACCTTGTTTCAAACACTTATGTAGCATGGGAGTTGTATGTTGAATCCCAACTTGAACATCGGACCCAACTCCCTAATAGGTATATGACCGACCCATAGCTCTAGGTCAAGGAAAAGATCCCAGAAGGCAACACCAAAGTACATGGGTATGTTCTTTACATTAACATGTGCTCACTTTTGGACATACCAAATCAAGAGATCATTCTTTGTAAGAAGGCTCTCATGCTAAATCAAAGATACGGCTTCTGTGAAAAGGTCATGATCAAAGTTTGAAAGAAGCTAAATGGAGGCAACCGATTCTATTATGTACCTTAGGACTGGTTCAATAGAGTCTACGAACCTATTCTTAATTACAATCCTCACAAAGTCACTATTACCTTTGATTATGAGAAGCCTAGATGCATTAGTGACTTTGTGCAGGCACATCCAATAGCAGTGAACTCGAGTAGATGTTTATATGAAAATGATGTAAATGAACGACACGCTCATGTAAATTGCTTTAATGCAATACTGCCCATGGACGTATCTCGAGGGGAAGAATGGTATGTGAAGGAGGATGTGAATATTAGTGCCCAAGTTGAAGTCTAAACTTTGAAACTCGAGATGTAAACAAATATAAGCGTTATATGAACCAAGAATTGGTTCATAGGATCCTTTTGCATTTATGTATCTTACTAGAAGCACCATGTATCTTTTTCACTCATACGGTTATCAAATTTTGATTTTGATATGATTCATACTGTGGAAGAGCATCTTCAAACAGGAGTGAAAGTGCAACAACTTGTCACAATGACGCATGATGTGAAGGAGAAGAGAAGGTTACTATCCATGGATTGTATTGTGCCTAATACTTTTTGAGCTTGGTACCATTACACTGCATGAAACCTCGAGTTTAGACTACCCAAGGATAGACCCTGTTGACCTATGGGTCAACAATATGACATCAATGTATTTTTTTTTGGCTAAAAATTACCAATTTGGCGAATCTTGAAAAATTTGAGCTTTTTTTTGGCTCTCATTGGTGTAGATCTTAAGATGTTTTTCACTATACTTTGCTATAAGGTTTTGTATTTTGGGGTAGCTAGTCGCCAAAGATATGCCCACTGAAGAACTTGATGGTAGGGAAGATTGAGGGCCAAGTAGGTTTGATTGACTAGATTTTATGTAGGAGGTCTGAGATCTTAACACTTCCTCATTTATTTTTCATATAGAGTTCAAAGACCTTACCCTACTCAACAAGATGTGATTTAAGTATTGTGACATTGATACTTATTTGAAAAGTCTAGGTGGCACTACTTAAATCACTTCTTTCTATTATATAAAAATTTGTAAGAGATGTTCCTTTTATCCTTACATGTGATATTGAAAAAAATGACCAATTAAGGTCTAAATTAAATTTTTTGTTGAAAAAATGATAAATTTAATTTTAAAATATTTTGCTCGCCAAATTCATAAATTTAGATTCATTTTCTCGCCAAAAACTTAAGTAATATTTCGAGGTCGGTGTCCAAAAAAAATACATTGTACAACATAACTCAATTTTTGTACCAAAGTCTTATTTTTTTAAGGGATATGAAATGATATGGATATGGTTTAAAAAATCATTTGTAATGAGTAGCTATCCTAGTTGCAAAATCTGGAGTTCAATGGCTCTTCTAGATTATAAATACAAAGTCATTTGACCCTTTGAACTCTATTTTGGTTTAATCTATGGTAGCCAAAATAGAGTTCAAAGGGTCATTTTGTAAGGAGAACTTTATCATAATCAAGTTTTTGACCTGCCATCGATTGTGTATGAGAGAGAAAGAGGATTTTGAGTATAGAGGCTTTGGCACAGGTGTATCCTAGTGAGGGGATGATGTTCTTTAAGTTTCGTACGATTTTGGTATGGTTTGGTGAGTTTCCTTCCGTTCGTGTTTGTGTGTATGTGGGTTAGGTGGTGTAGTTGAGAAAAGTGAAATTCCTGATTTTGGTTTAGTTGGCCTTCTAGTGTGTTGTATGTATGGGATGGTCTCAGCCTAACAAGCTTTAGAGATATCCTCGTTGCGCCTATCATGTCATCTATGTCCTTGATATACATTATGTTGATCTAGGTAGTGTTACATGCACTTTATAGGTGGTGTGATTCGCTCCCGCAACATTGGTGCCGCTGGCCGGGGACACAAGGACTTGAGTAGGTGATCCTACTAACACTTGTGTGATGGGTACCTGCTTTAGTTTCGGATAAAGAAATCATTTTTCTTAAGTGAATCCGGAAGAGGATATTCCAAGATCAAGTGGACACTAGGAAGCATGTGTCTTGCCGAGGGTCTACGATTAGATAGATTTATTTAGGATTTGTATTTTTAGTTGTAGATTAGAGTAGTTGGTGGTGGTTGAGTGATCTGTGAGGTGTTAAAAGAGGTTCCTAGTCCATGTGTGGCAGTGAAACATTTTTCTACTCATAAATGCAAAACCTCATATGATGTGTAGGAGTAGCTTTAGGTAAGTGATCTGATTCTGATCTAGAGCTATTCATCATTGATTTATTTGTTGAAGTGCTTGTTTGCATTCATGATCTCTAAAAAATATGATTTTGAGGGAAAAAATGCAATAAACAAGTTTCTATTGACATTGTTTCATGATTGATTGGTGTTGAGTATATAAGAGAGCATTTGCAAAAGTTCTGTGAAGGAAAAGTGAAATTCTGTAAACTTAGACATCATACGCATATGATGTCTCAAGAGGCATCTGGAGACCAAATTTAACAAAATTGACTGCACCAAAGTGTTCAGAAGGGGGACTTTACCCTAGGTACATACTGAGACTAGATTTTTGACCAACTCTTGACACCCAAAAAGCAAACGACGGAGTGTCAAAAATGAAAAAAGAAAAACTTGTGATTCTGAGCATATTTTTGCATGAAAATTGGTAGAAGACTAGTGCTGGAGACTTGGGGAAACTTGTGGGCCAAAAATTCATCACTAGAAATCATACGCGTTTGATATCTGAAAGGTAATTTTGGCAGTCCAAATGAACTTTTGACTTTACATCCATGTTTTGCATGTTGTGTTGAGCACATATATTAAATTTTATCTCATTTGGGCATATAGATTGAGTATTGAGAGGATTTTACTCTTTCAAGGGATTTCCTTGTCAAAAAGTGGTGATTTTATCCAATTTTAATTTCCATAGTTTTCTCTGTGAGCACATGTGCATGTTGTCCATACCAAGCGGCACCTGGGGTAGAAAAAAAACTTCACTCTGACCACCTAGATATCATACATGTACGATGTCTTAGAGGCCATATTTTGGGTCAAAAGAGACATCTGAGTGCATCCTTGTGATCTAGAGCATTTAGAAAGAAAATAGGTAAAATTTCATTGAACTCAAAGGATTTTCGGGCTTGTAAAGGCCACAAGACGGATTTAGGAAAAGCGAATGCTTGAATTGACCATAACTTGCACAACCAGGGTTGAAATTCAATTTTGAAAGTTGTTGTGGGTTACGAGTGTAGTGAGGGACCTCGGGAGTGGGTTTCACCTCATTCTGACCAGTTAGACATCATACGTGTATGATGTCTAAAGGGACCAAATCTAACATCAGAGCTTACTAGGGTGTTTAGCACCACAAAACAAGCTTAGAGACCAAGTTTGGGCTGATTCTGAGCACATAGGCATCATACACGTATGATGTCTCAAGTTCATATCTGAAAGTCCAATTGCACTTTTGACCACACAGGAGGTTTGGAAATGATGTGTTAAGCTTGTTTGCAAAATTTCATCTCATTTGGACACATATCTTTGAATCTAAGGAGATTTTTGCAGATCCAAAAAGGTAAAGATAAAAAAGTGGTACATCCAAATTTTTGACATCCAAATTTTTGAGCATTTTTGACATCCAAATTTTTTTGTGAGTACATATTCTTGTTGTATGCATCAAGGAGCACCTTGGGGAAAAGCATAAGTGAAATCTGATCCAAAAGACTTCATATGCATATAATGTCTTAGAGGACAGACCTGGGTCAAATCAGAAATTTGAGTATACCATAACGTCCTAGAGCATAAAAGAAGTCCCTAGCCAAAATTTCATTGCATTTGGAGCATATTTGAGCTAAAAAGTGCCAAAAAGATAGAAATTGGGCAAGATTCATGCTTATATTGACTATAACTTGCACAAAAAGTGTTCAAATTGAATTTTTAAAGTTGCCGAGAGTTGCTTGAGGTGATAAAGAGTCTTTAAGATAAAACTCACTTCATTTGGCCACAAAAGACATAATACGCATATGATGTCTCAAGTGCCAAATTAGAGGCTTACAAAAGTGTTTTCCATCACAAATTAAATATGGAGACCAAGTTTCATTTAATTTGGATCACTTTTGGCTTATCTACCCTCCCAGGGAAGTGGCAAGCAACCAAGCAAAAAAAAGGAGTGATAGGCCTGTCTAAAAGTGTCAGAATCACAAACTCGGACTTGGAGTGGTTAGAGTACATCAAGGAGAGTCTATAATTAAATTTTGCAGCAATTCTGAGTCACTAGAATGCATATGAAGACTCCAGGCATAGGTTGACTATGTTGGACATAACTTGAGCTCCAGAGTAGCTCCATAGTAGCTCTACAAGATTTAGTGTGACCCATGATCAACAGTCAAAGACCCTTCGGGCTTCGGGTCATTTAGTGTCAGTTAGTGTCCGAAAAAACATCGTTTAAGGCCTCAAAATTCATCCAAAACTTGGGGGTGTCTAAAAGTGACAATTTGGGAGAATTGTGATGAAACGATTGCGCTTTTGGACATAGTTTTGACTTTTTCCTAACCAAAGCACTTGAATAGATTCGAACAAGTTTTCTTATATCAAGCTATATCTATTAAGCCGAGAGATCATATCTTATTTAGATTCAAACTCAACTTATACAAGCTTTGGGATCCCAGTAATAGACGAGCATCCGCCCATAATGGCTCTTCCAAACTTGCAGTTGATACAAACCAAGTTTGTTGAGAGCGTTTGGATGACAGACCATGAGAGTGAAGGATTGTATAAATACATTGACGACAATGAGGTCAACCTTTATAGGTGCTCAGAGCCATACCCAGGAGAGCTGACGGATTACAAGCTCTTATATGTCTATACATACAGAGTCGACTGTCAATGGAAATTTATAGTTGCTGACAAGTATGGACGAGAATACAGAGCTGTACAAAGCACAAATCTATGGACTGCATTAGACATAGGTGGATATTTGATCAATAAAGGACCACAAAAACCTCCACTAAACACGAGAATTTCTACGAGAATTCCAAAAAAAAAGCCACCTAGATTCCCTTCTAGAGAGATAACAAGAGATAAAATGATCACAGAGATGGCAGACATGCCTCCTCAAGTGAATCTCCCTAATAGACCAATCTCCAATAGAACGACCAATCCCTTCAAAGAAGAACAATATACAATCAGATATCAATCAAACCAAACAAGGAGAGTGGAAATGGCGATCTATCTACCTGGATTCCCTCAAGATGCCATATCAAGACCAAATATCAATAGAGGTGGTTATCCAACCAAACCAAGACCAAGTGCACCACCAGTATTCCATCATATCCATATTTGAGAGAAGGCAGAGGACCATGTGTTAGACTGACTATAACAGGGTTACCTTATGCAAAAAGAGTAAGAATCAAGAGAGAGTTCCAAGAAGATCCACCTCTTCTGAGACACTCACGAAGATATGAACTAGAAGATGAAATCAAAGAAGAACCTTGGCATAGTAGAAGGCATGAAGTCAGAGAAGGATTGGGAGAGTCTATGATTAGACTTGTTGACAATCGGTGAGTTAGACCATCCCAGATCTATAAATGGGTAAACACAAAATACTCTAGAGATAAAGATCCAAGAGATCACATAGAAAATTTTGAGAGTAATTAAAGCAAAGAAAGTTTCGAATTTTGTGACAAGATTTGGATTGACTCTGAAAGATGATGATGCTATATGATGTAACTCGGTGGAAAGACGAGATTTTGAGACTCTAGACGAGCTTTTTGAGGACCTCATTGAAGAATTCTTGAAGAAAGACATAACTGACAATACGGTCTTGCAAATCCACAGATTCAAGCAGAAAGAGGGTGAATCAGTACGTAAAGTGGCATTATGGCTCAAGAGATATGTCAAGTTTTATTCAAGAGCGGAACTACCTACACAAGCATGATTGATGTTGATATTTGTCAAAGAAATGAGACACACGGGTCTTCAAAAATATCTGCATATGATAAGGATCCTGACACTAAACACATTGATCAAAGAAGATCTTTATTCGGTGGATAGCTGTGAGGAATATAAAGAAAAGGATTGTAAGAGTCAAGAGGACGACATATCCTCTCAACACAGTGATTCAAAGATGTTCTAGTCTATTGCAAAACCAATGGCACCTATCGATCAAGAAAACTTTATCGAAGAAATGGTCAAGAGGTTAACTCCTCCTTGTAAGGTCTGAACCGAGGGAGCCTAAGTGGTGAAAAATTGAGAGGAAATGGACAAACCATACGAGGAAAGAGTGTTACTATAGCATGGAATATGATAGGGAGAGGTATGTACAACCTATTCTAGTAGCACCTACTCCACCTATACGTTACGAGGAATGCGCCAGGACTAGTAGGAGTTTCAAGACCACAGCTTGTCTTAGGACAACAACCTCCACGGCCAGGTGCTAGAATACCTATAGACATGAGATACAAAACAATAATGGAAGCATCTAATAAAAAAGCACTAGTACCAACTATAATGTATTATAACAACCAAAGTAGGTACTGCATTTTGAAGCCATAGAGAAGACGAGAGAAACACATGGAATGATGATGCCAATACAACCTCCACCTCCTACGGTTGAAGAAAGAAGGTATGAGATGGAAAAAAGGATGTTGTAATTCATTGTGAATAGCGGCTTAGCTAGGCCAGAGCCTATTTACAACCAAGAGAAAATGCAAGAAGAGGCTCCTCAACCAGAGGCAGATTGTCACAAAAGCCGTAACAACCACTTGGTCAAACAATGTCCTCAGACGAAGATCACTCAAGTAAATGCCTATTTTCTTGATCGTGGTGTCATTCACTTGATCCACCACTGTCGAAAAAATCCAAAACAAATAAAAAATATGACAACAAATGTCTCAAGAATTGTTCAGCTGCCCAGTAGCTTAGAAAACAAAAATGACGCACCAGTGCAGGCAGTTACGAGAGTGCAAGCTTGAAAGAAAGCTGATGAGAATTGAGAGACAGAGAAAACAAAAATTGATGCAAGTCCAGGGAGGGATGGGCAAACCAATGCAACTAGTAAAAAAACCAAGAGCAAACAGAATAGTTGGAAAGCTAGAAAGGCTAGGATGAAAGCACAAAGAGAACGAGAGCAGAAATCCCTAGTTGAGGATCTTACCCAAGCTAAAGAGAAGATAAGACAACATGAGGAAAGGGTTGCATCTTCTCTTAAACATATGTATCAACCTCTAGAAGAACCATCAACAAAAAGTGAACCAAGAATTGCTAGTTCAAGAGGATTAGTATTGGTTGAGAAGGTCAATGAGACATTATATGCCCTCTTGAAAGCACCTATGAAGTACAACTCAAAAAAAACCAAACCCAAGAACAAAGGTGGATGACACATCCATATGCAAAACTAGAAAAGAAAAAGCTCAAAATGTTCAAGACAATGATTCAAACAACCCAACCTTTACTAGAACAACAAGCTGGAAAACCTGAGTATGTGATTCTTGTCCCACCTACACCAGTAATCCCACAAAACCAGGAACAAAACGAACCAGATTCTAGGCACAATCATGTAGCAAAGATCAATGAACCATCATTATAACCAAGGATAGTGTTGAATACCACGGATAACTCTTCCAAGGGATTTAACCTAGCTATACATGAGGGTTGCAAAGAAATAGATGGTCTTAATCGTGGAAACAAGTTAGAGAGGCCAATGAAGCCACTGAGCTAAGCAGATGAGTAAATCAAACTAATGATGGAAAGGAGTGTTCCACCAAAAAAGGAAATTGAGATTGAATCTCAAATGAATTTAGAAGTGCAATCGTATTGGGGAGACAAAGGATCTGTACAGTCTATGGATAGTCAACCCCATTCGTTAAGAACACTACTGTCCTGTACGGGAGAGCATGAGGCCAAGTCAGATGTTATTGCAATCCCATCACAGAGACTGTCTTACAACAAGGTCATTGATTCAAAAGGGTTAATATATATTCTATCTACCCCAATCACTTGTATGATAATGTTAGCCGAGTAGCTCATATTAGAACAAACATGTGGACTACTGTGGGAAAATGCTTAGAGAAATTTGGCATAAAAAACCAATGACTCAAATCAAGGAAGGGATCAAAGATCTTGAAATCCCTCAGCTAAACACTAGGCCAATTCCATTAAACAAGGTAGGTGAGTACTATGAGGGAGAAGATGGGAACACCACTCTTCTTGTAGAATTCCAAGGCATAAAAACCATGGAAATCCTTGACAATGGAGCTTGTATTGCCATCACAACAAAAGAGATCTGGAAAAAATATGGAAAACCAACAGCAGTGAGGGCTACAGGATAAAATTGTAGCTTGCAGATGGACACATGAAAGGCCCCTAAGATTGCTAGAAAAAGCAATTGTTACTTCTTGTGTCATTGAATATGAGAAAACCTTTGCTATTGTTGACTTTGGCAAGAAGAACAACTACGACATCATTCTAGGAAGACCATTCATGAGGGAACTAAAAATGGTCCAAGATTGGGGTTATGACCATATCTACATGAGACATATGGAAACCACGACAAGGATAAACTTGAAGAACCATTTAGGTAATCCTAAAGAACTATGGATGTGTGGAGATTCAAAATACGAAAGCTTAAAGCAAGAGGAATATATCCTAGAAAGGGAAATCAAAGATAAGGATTATATCCTAGAATCATTTCCTAATGAAGCATTAGAGCCACTAGAATGATAACACATCTTTGCTACTCTGGATGTGTGTGGTATTCAAGACCGTTCAACAACAAAGTTTTGTGATAAAGATGGCTATGATGTTGTTCCTTACTTTGCAATGAGTGTGATTTAGGAAAACAAAGAGAACCCGGCATCAAAATGTTCTCGAGATGAAAAGAAAACAAAGGATTGTCACAAATCAAAAGACGAGTTCTATGAGTCCATAGAACATTGGAGCTTCAAGAAGATGCAAACAATGGAAATCTAAACAACTCAAAAAGTGACATGAACAACACTTTAACTAATGCATGGTTTTATGATTGTCCAGGTCAAAGAACTAGGAACCAATTTCACCACTGCAAGAATAAAGTGCATCAGAAGTGGATTCCAAAATCCTCGATGGTGATACAATCGCAACAAACATCCTCATATGTGGCTCCTATACATGAAGAAAAGATTCAACCAAGAAGAAGACGGCCATGGAAACATGCTAACAATGTGCTAATCAAATGGCCAAAAAAGTCCTCCTAGAAACTACAATCTAAGAGCAAACAAACATTGACTTTCCATAGCCATCCAAACCACAAAGGGAAAAGTGTCAAAATTCAACCTTGCCGAGGATAGTAGTGACAATGATGATTCTAATGACATCCCCTACCAGGATCTCAAGTCATCACTATCACTATTAGCTTTCGTAACAACCATAGAAGGCCACAAGAAAAGGATAAGTCAGAGCCAAAAAGTTTGAAAAATCTGGATACCAAAGAGTCAAATTGGCCAAAAGCAGGTATGGATCAAGAAGATGAAGATCTTTGATGCAAAATCACAAGATCCAACACCAAAGGAAAAGCAATGGAAGTGTGCAAAAATAGCTAAGAAAATCACAAAGTTACAAACTTTTGCAACTCAAATTTGGCTTCCAAAGAAGTTGATTCAAGCACAAAGAGGTCACGAGTTTATCAGGATTCCAAAACATTTAAAGTATCAACTCCCAAAGCTTGAATCATGTCGCCAATCAACCGTAAAAGGGCTGAAGCAACGATTGCTGTTGATTCACACAAAGACAGGTGGATCCCAAAGAAGTCTCTTCAGACACAAACGAAGTAGGGAAGAGTATGGGTTCCCAAACAAGCAACACCAATGAAACAACCGGTAATTAAAAAGAAGTGGTTCCCAAAGGAAACCAATAAAAATACTCTTATTGCACTACCATTTGAGTTCTTTCAACTCCTCTTATGGCTATAGTACAATTAAAAGAGATCACATTGCTTACTTCACCACAACATACTACACAAGGCTTACAAATCAGGAGATGAAGTAAATGCACTAAAAAAACTTAGAATCAAAATAAGGCAACCAAAGAGGAAGTCCAAACCTCTCTACAAACTTCAATCAATAAAACGGCACAGGAGCTTCAAAGACCATCACCTCACTTGGAATAGGAAGCCTTGCCACAATAAATGCCAATAAGAAAATTTCTTATACCCATGTCATAATAATCAATATCTAATTCTCCTAAATAATTTTCTCATGTTAAACTGATCATTTAATATGGGGAAGTGCCAGGGGATAAAAACCTAGAATATTGGTTAAGCTAGCAGACCGCCCACAGTAGGGATCCAAAGGAGGGAAAATAGGGATCCAAAGGGGGGCCATCTGCAAAAGATCCATGTGCAACAATGGGCTAAAAAGACCCTAAGGTTCAGCCCATTAAGACTTCCAAAATGCTAAGGTTCCAAAATTCAAAGGTTGTGTCCAAAGGTCAACCTTAAAGGAATTGGATGCTTTGTGTGTGTCCAAAAAAGTCTTTGCAATCCCTACTTGGGAGGGGGCGAGCCTTGCATGTAGGGGATGAGAGAGAAATCCACACACACACACACACACAAGCTCCCTTTACACAAAGGGAATGAGGGACACATGTCAGCTGCCTAGCCCAGATGCCCACAAGGTGTACCCAATTCCTAAATTGGATGGCCTTGGAGGTGGACCAATGAGAAGTAGGCTAGAGTAAATCTAGTTTAATTAATTTAAAAACACTTAATAAAAAGAACCAATGAAAATTAAGTCTCCTGGATGACTATTGGACAGTCTCCCAAGGGGTCCAATGAGCATTCAGTAGCCCAATGGCTTGCCTGATTCTTATTGGCCAAGAGGCAAAGGGGTCCAATGAGAGTTTAGTTGAATTATTAAATTACCTAAATCTCTCACAAAAGGGGAAAGGGGGACACATGTCAGAAGGCTATCACTTATGCTGCTTAAATGTGATTGGCTAGGCCTGGGGAGGTCCAATGGGAGGATAACAACAACAATTAGCAAGAGGGCTTGCCCAAGAGAGAGAGAGGGGGATGATTTTTGCAAGGCATTATCACACACACTCACACAATCTCATGTGTGAAGTAAAGAAGACTCTCTCTCTTTCTCAAGCTTTAATGGAAAGCTTACCACCTACTCCAAGCTTGTGAGAAGGGAGGCCTACACCAACAACTCTTGGCTTTGTGATGCAAATCCAACAAAGAGCCAAGCTTCAATGCATGCTAATCTCCTCTACCATGATAATTACTAAGCTAATCTATGATAATATGAGTGATTATGTGAGGAGATGTACATCTTTCTTGTAAGATACTCCTTCTTCCTCTCAATCTACTCTCATACCCTGCTAGCTCTCACCATCTTCGAAGGTGTGTGAGGTCTTGGGTCTGAGACCGGGGATAATTGATGTTGTGTTTGCTAAGTGTTTTGCTTAGTGCATGAAGCTTTCATCTTCATTGCACTAGCTAGTCTTGAAGCAACACAAAGAATTGTATTGTACAATGTCTCTCTTGATGGGAGAAACCATAATACAAAGCCTTTTGGAGGGGGGACCGGCTCCATGCAAATCCGGTCCTCCACTGTTGTCAATAGCTTAATTTCTCTCTCTGTTTAAAGTATTGTTCATGCTATCTAACTAGGTGTTATGCTTTTTGTTGCTCTCTCCACCCAAGCACTCTTGTAATTCTCATTAGGAATCTATTCTAATGAAATGCCCACTATGTTCATGCTAATTTCCGCTACACAAGTTTTTAGGCCATTAAATGTTACATTGGAGGAGTAGCCTAAAAAGAGGAGTAGCAACTAGGGCTTGAAGTGCCAAAGTACACCTAAAAATTTTACACCTAAAAGTTGTTAGAATGGCTGACAATAGTAAAGAGAGTGAAATTAATGTTGATAACTTTCATTTTGCTAATGAGCAAGCTACTAATGATGCTCCGATGCTTGCTAACTATCTTGTTTCTAGGCTTCAACAAGCCATGGGCAATCCATCTCTCCAAAGTGAAGTGCAACGGTAGCTGTGTGCTCACGGGATTCTCCACGCTCACCACCATGATGAGAGAACACCTAGGAAGCCTCCTTGTGAGACTCCCAAAAGAGGTCTCTCTCCGATTCGGGAAGAAGAAGAGAATCCATATGAAGGGCTCAAGAATTTACTTCTTGATGATGCATCTCCTTCCCAAAGGAGAACTCAAGAGCCTCCACTGAAGGAACGAGAAAGAAGTGAGTCTCCCGCCACCTCGGCGAAGATGGCTCCACGAAGACGGCAGGCTAAACGCTCTCCATCACCACCAAAGCGGAGAAGACCATCACACTCTTCTCCACACCATAATTCAAAGAGGGATGATAAAAAGCAAGAGAAGAAAAAGGCGAGGAAGAGGAAACACTCTTCTCCATCTTCTTCATGCTCTTCCTCTTATGAAAGTGATGGTGAAGACGACGAAGATCAAGACAAGAAAAAGGCGTGAAAGAGGTCACCCTCTTCTCCACCTTCTTCAAATTCTTCACCTTCTGAAGAAAGTGATGGTGCAACCTTTGAACCATCAAAAAGAAGAGGCCATAGGAAATCCTATGCCGCATGCAAGAGGTCATCCAAGCTGAAGAAGTTCAAAGAGGGAGGGAAGAGCATCTCTTTCCTTACCTATGATGGCACCGTTGGTGCTACGGACAAAGTCTTGGCCTTTATCCCAACAGTTTGATGCGGCGTTTGGAGATGAGGGCTTCACGGAGTCCTCTAAGCTACGCCATGTAGCTATGCACTTTCAAAAGTCCGCCAGGAAATGGTGGTCTAGCCTACGAGCCAACGGTGAAGCTTCACGAACATGGAAAGCTTTAAGAGCTTCCATTATGAAGCAGTTTTTGGCCACCGATGCCAAAGACAAAGTGCTCACCGAATGGAAAAGCTTAAAGCTCTCTCCCTATGAATCCATCCACAAATATGTATACAAGTTTTGGGACCTACAACTCAAAGCCACTGTCTTCAAAAAGTTGGATTTTGGAGAGCAAAAGCAACAATTTTGTGCGGGCTTAACCGAAGAAATGGCGGAGTATGTCAACTCCCAAAGGCCACGTACCATATCGGCGGTAATACACCATACTATGGTGGCCTCTTGAATCAATTTCCAAACGGGGGATAAAATAAATAATAAGCCCACGGAAAACAAGGGTTCCAACGAGCCTAAGGGGAAGGACAATGTCCAAAAGTCTCCTAAGGGCAACTCCAACAAAGCTAAAGAGAAGGGAGTTTACAAAGGTAAAAAAAAACTCTCTCCTGAAGAGCTTGAGCATTATCTCAAGGATAACCGGTGTTGCAAGTGCGGCGAACAAGGGCATGCGTACTGCGCTTGTCCCCAAAAGAACAACCGCCAAGATCCTCCTAGAGCTTCCTTGGTTGAAATCCAAGAGGAGGAGACTCACCAAACTCACCACAAAGGATCTCCTCTATGCCATGCTTGGGAAAAGGTAAGAGAACATGATGCTTTTATTCTCTTTGACCCTGGTTGACCCTGGTTCTACTCACAATTTTATATCTATAGAGTTGGCCACCAAGCTAGGCATACAAGCCTACAAGATGGGAGATGTCCTACCCGCAGACAGTGCTTTCAAGGAGCAAGAAGCTTCAGTCACTCCCTTAATCGGGAAATTGAGGCTTCATGTTCAAAGCTATGTGGACAAAGAGGACTTCTTTATCTCTCCTCTCAAGCATGAGGATGTAATCCTAGGGGCACCATGGTTTGACCACCTGGCTGCCAATGTTAAATTTCCTGAAAGGAGAATCTCCTTTAAGTTCAGGGAAAAAGACATGTATATAGATGCTAAGGAAATGGGTAACACTATCCCCATTGTACATACACCAGCTTTCACCAAGTCAATAAAGAGCTCTATTTCCGTGTACATGATTTTTGTTATAGATTCTCAAAATGAGCCTAATGCTTTAGCAAAAGAAAATAAAAGCAACCAAAAGGAATTAGAGTTATCCAATTTTCTCAAGGGGTTTCAAGATGTTTTTATTGACGACATCCCTTGGGAGCTACCTCCTAAACGAGGTAATGATGACTATGCAATTGAACTTCTTCCAGGAAGTTCACCGCCTAACAAACCTCCTTATAGAGTTTCTCAAGCTCAACAAGAGGAGATTATTCGGCAAGTGCATGAGTTAGTTGAGAAGGGCATGGTTAGGCCTAGCTCATCTCCATTTTGCTCACTTGTGCTATTAGTGCAAAAGAAAGACGGCACATATCGTATGTGTGTCGACTATAGAGCACTAAATAGGATCACTATCAAGAATAGGTTTCCCGTTCCATGGGTAGAGACCTATTTGATAAGCTACAAGGATCGACCTAGTAGGATTGACCTAAAAAGTGGCTATCATCAAATAAGGATAGTTGATCAAGACATTGTAAAGACCACATTTCGCACTACATTTGGTCTTTACGAATACATTGTCATGCCTTTTGGCTTGACTAATGCACCAACCACATTCAACCGCTTGATGGAGAAGCTGTTCAGGCCTCATCGAACCTTCACTGGAGTGTTCTTTGATGATATTATCATCTACTCTAATTCATTAGACGAACACAAGCAACACCTCCAGGTAATATTACAAGTTTTAAGAGAGAATAAACTTTATGTTAATCGAAAGAAAAGTGAATTTTTCTTGCAAGAGATTCAGTATTTAGGTCACATTATCTCTCAAGATGGCATCCAAATGGATCCATCAAAGTTAGAGGTAATAAAAGGATGGCCTAAACCAAGGAATCTTCATGAACTAAGAAGCTTTATAGGTATGTGTGCATACTATAGACGCTTCATAGAAAAGTTCTCACAAATTGCGGGACCATTACATGACCTAACAAAGAAAAGCGTTAGGTATACATGGTCTGCTAAGGAGAACAATGCTTTCAAAAAGCTTATCTCTCAACCTGTGCTTACACTACCGGATCTCTCAAAACCATTTGAGGTCCAATGTGATGCTTGTGGTGATTGCCTTGGAGCTGTTTTGCTTCAAGAAGGGCACGCCATAGGCTATGAGAGTCGAAGGCTCGACCCTGTTGAGCAAGCTCTAGGAATATATGAAAAGGAACTCCTTGCAGTTCTACATGCCTTAGACTCATGGAAGCACTATTTATTGGGGACTCCTTTCATTATGCGAGAACGGATCACCAAAGTCTTAAGTACTTAATGACGCAGACCAAGCTCTCCGACAAACAAATGAGGTGGGAAAATTTCCTTTCGCAATTTCATTTTCATATTGCTCACATTGCTGGCAAGGATAATCAAGTAGCTGATGCACTCTCAAGACGGCCGAGAGTGAATGCGGTTTCCATAGCAACTCACAATGATCTATCTTCAATGATAGATGAGTATGCTATTGATCCCGATTTTAGAGATGTGATTTCAGCCCTTGCATTAGGGAAGAAAGAAGAACCATTTACTTTACAAGATGGTTATCTTCTCTATGGTAATAGACTATGCGTTACTAACTCACTACGTGAGAAAGTAATGTATGAATCTCATGCTCCTCCTTATGTGGGGCATAGAGGGATTCACTCTACCTTAAAGGGAATTGAAACATATTTCTATTGGCCTACCATGAAAGTGAACATACAAGAGTATGTTTCTAAATGTGTGGTATGCCAAAAGACAAAATTTGATAGAGGGAAGCAACTTGGATTGCTTCAACCTTTGCCAATCCCTAATTCACCATGGGAGAGCATATCCATGGATTTTATCTTTGGATTGCCTAAGTCTATCCATGGGAATATAGGAATATGGGCGATAGTAGACAGGTTCAGTAAACAAGCTCATTTTATACCTGTCAAAAAGACTGTCAAAGCCCATCAAATGGCAACCCTCTTCATTTCAAAAATTTTCAAGTACCATGGCTTGCCAATGTCCATAGTGTCGGATAGAGATCCTAGAATGACCAGTAATTTCTGTAAGGGTCTCTTTGAGAATTTAGGGACAAGGCTAAACTTCTCTTCGGCCTATCATCCACAAACGGATGGCCAAAGTGAAATAGCTAACCTAACAATTCTCGATAATAGCCTATGTAACGGAAGTAGATCAAAGATCCCAATGGGAGAAGTACTTACCCTTAGTGGAGTATGCTTACAATAACACTGTACATACTTCCATGGGAAAAGCACCTTTCGAGGTAATTGAGGGAAGATCAAAAAGTCCCTTGCTACTTAAGGTACATGGGAAGATCTTCGCTGCTGCAGATGAGTATAGCCGAGACCTACAAGAATCTTTTCAAAAGATTAAGGATGCTATCTCTATCTCACAACAAAGGTAAAAGGCTGCTGCTGACAAGCACAGAAGAGCCCAAGCCTTTAAAGAAAATGATTGGGTCTTATTAAAGTTTCCCAAGGCTCGATTAAGGCACACGATGGGCAAGAATCCTATGGGCCACCAAAAGTACTATGCTAAACTAGCAAAAAGATACTGTGGTCCCTTCCAGATTCTTAGGCCAATCAATGAGATGGCCTATCAACTCAAGTTGCCCAATCATTGGCTCATACACAATGCTTTCCATGTGAGCCTATTAAAGCCTTACAAAGGAGAGCCACCTCAAGAACCAACTATTGAAGACCCACCGGAGATTGAGGACCAAGAGGAGGTGCTGCAGCCCGAGTCCATTCTGCGACATGAAGACAAGGTATTAAGAGGCGGTAAGACTATCTGACGATATCTTATTAAGTTTAAGAATTATCCTTTTGAAGATGCTAGATGGATGCAAGGCATACAATTAAAGGATAACCTAAACCTTGTCAATGCTTACAATGCTTCCCAAGAGTAAGCAAATGTACAAAATATTAAAAATGAACAAAGTTTTTGTCTTATAAGACTCTCTTTTTCTTTATTGTGCACAAAAATGAAGTAGTATGCATGCTTAGATCAAGTTTGCGGAGACGACGTCTCCCAAACACCAAGTAGAGCTTGTCACTCTACTATGGAAGACTGATAGGACTAATGTGCAGACATGCTTGCGGCAGCCTCACGCTCTCAAGCTCCAAATGGACTAGTCATGCATTGTGGAATGATGTCGTAGGGTAACATAGGGATCCTCTACACGCTAAGAAAAGGACTCATGAATATGCTTTATCTTCTCTACACCACAGTCGAGGACGACTATGATTTCAAGAGAGAGGTAATTGTCATAATAATCAATATCTAATTCTCCTAAATGATTTTCTCATGTTAAACTGATCATTTAATATGGGGAAGTGCCAGGGGAGAAAAAGCTAGAATATTGGTTAAGCTAGCAGACCGGCCACAATAGGGATCCAAAGGGGGGGCCATCTGCAAAAGAGCCATGTGCAACAATGGGCTAAAAATACCCTAAGGTTCAGCCCATTAAGACTTCCAAAATGCTAAGGTTCCAAAATTCAAAGGTTGTGTCCAAAGGTCAACCTTAAAGGAATTGGATGCTTTGTGTGTGTCCAAAAAAGTCTTTGCAATCTCTACTTGGGAGGGGGCGAGCCTTGCATGTAGGCGATGAGAGAGAAATCCACACACACACACACACACACACACACACACACACACACACACACACACACAAGCTCCCTTTACACAAAGGGAATGAGGGACACATGTTAGCTCCCTAGCCTAGATGCCCACAAGGTGTACCCAATTCCTATTGGATGGCCTTGGAGGTGGACCAATGAGAATTAGGCTAGAGTAAATCTAGTTTAATTAATTTAAAAACACTTAATAAAAATAACCAATGAAAATTAAGTCTCCTGGATGACTATTGGACAGTCTCCCAAGGGGTCCAATGAGCATTTAGCAGCCCAATGGCTTGCCTGATTCTTATTGGCCACGAGGCAAAGGGGTCCAATGAGAGTTTAGTTGAATTATTAAATTACCCTAAAGCTCTCACAAAAGGGGAAAGGGGGACACTGCTTAAATGTGATTGGCTAGGCCTGGGGAGGTCCAATGGGAGGATAGCAAGAGCAATTAGCAAGAGGGCTTGCCCAAGAGAGAGAGGGGGATGATTTTTGCAAGGCATTATCACACACACACTCACAAAATCTCATGTGTGAAGTAAAGAAGACTCTCTCTCTTTCTCAAGCTTTAATGGAAAGCTTACCACCTACTCCAAGCTTGTGAGAAGGGAGGCCTACACCAACAACTCTTGGCTTTGTGATGCAAATCCAACCAAGAGCCAAGCTTCAATGCATGCTCATCTCCTCTACCATGCTAATTACTAAGCTAATCTATGTTAATATGAGTGATTATGTGAGGAGATGTACATCTTTCTCGTAAGATACTCCTTCTTCCTCTCAATCTACTCTTATACCCTGCTAGCTCTCACCATACCCTGCTAGCTCTCACCATCTTCGAAGGTGTGTGAGGTCTTGGGTCTGAGACCGGGGATAATTGATGTTGTGTTTGCTAAGTGTTTTGCTTAGCGCATGAAGCTTTCATCTTCATTTCACTAGCTAGTCTTGAAGGAACACAAAGAATTGTATTGTACAATGTCTCTCTTGATGGGAGAAGCCATAATACAAAGCCTTTTGAAGGGGGGACCGGCTCCATGCAAATCCTGTCCTCAAATATTTTCAATAGCTTAATTTCTCTCTCTTTTGAAAGTATTGTTCATGCTATCTAACTAGGTGTTATGATTTTTGTTGCTCTCTCCACCCAAGCACTCTTGTAATTCTCATTAGGAATCTATTCTAATGAAATGCCCACTATGTTCATGCTAATTTACGCTACACACAATTTTTTAGGCCATTAAATGTTACAACCCACATCTTGCATAGTATATTTCTTTTTCATGCATTAATTGTGTATGCATAATAGGGATACATTACAAGGCCTGCATATGCACAATTTTCAATTGGCCAAGTACAACACATACCCTTGACGATACCCTGTCGTCTGGGAGGACTCCAAATAGGAGGGGGGAGGCATTCTAAATGCATACCTAATAGTATGAATATTAGAGGGCAATGTTATGTGAGATGAATTGAATTTCTGCATTTGATTGTGATAATTTTTTGACAAAATTCCGATTATATGCCCTCATAATAGCGTTACAGGAGAAGTACAAGGACAAAAGTCATATATGAGCCCCTAGGGACATGTGTACAGTGTACATATTATTTAGAATTCTAGTTGATTTTTGCTTTTTGTTGAGTTTATTTTTGGTTTTATTTAGTTATTTTTTGAGATTTGGAAAAAAATCAATAATCCAGATGAAGAAAATACTGAAGACATGCCTGAGTAGTACAAATGGAATAAGGTACAGGAAAATGACGAAACTTCACAAGGTATGTCTCAAAAGACATGTGCATAGGGCTATAATGTCAGAGGCAAGAAAATAATGCTGATCAGTCTTCAACAACAATATGAGGCCAAAAATGACTGAGAATGGTCATTAAACTCCGGGATGGCCTACAAGGACAAACAAAGTTGGTGATGCGACTAAACAAAAGCACCCATCAAGTGTAAAATTGCCGATCAAACACTTCATGCGACTACAAGACCGTATACAGGAAGTAGATCTTTATAGTATAAATATTCTATCTTGTAAGTGACTTAATGAAGCCTAACAAGCAAAAGGGACTAATGAATATTGACAAGAACAAAAGGGACAAAAATGACAGTTCAGTCATCTATCATGATAGATGTCTGCGAGAGCAACCAGGGGTCAAGCCAAATTTTGGTCATCATCATTGGCTCTACATGTGTTTGGTAGCCAACAGAAAGTGCTAGAATGCCTATCAAACACTTTCAAGACTGAAATCCAAAAAATTCCAAATTCAAGTCCAAATCAATTAAAACTTTGTGAGTAGGCTATGGATAGAGAATACAATCTACGGGTGAATTTTTTTTGAAAAAGGATAGAAGTCTAACCCCTAGCTAGAGATGCAATTTTTTCAAATCTGAAGCCATGATTGCCATCTACATATCCTGTGCATCATGTATATGAGTTTTGGGGACAAACATACGATGATAACTCATAAATGGTCATCTATCACAAATGATGTCGGATAAGCCCTTTTTGAAGCAAATCACTAACTTGGGGAATTAATTGGGGTTTTTGAGGCTTTCATTCAGCCATGTATCAAGTAGAAAAACACCTTTTTCACTTCCATTTTTACATTTTAAGATCTCTAATCCATCACCTTTGAGAGGCCCCATAGAAAACCACCTTGTCCAAACAAATCCTAGAATACATACACATTTGGATCCACTTGTATGCACCAGACCTTCATACTAACTTTATCACCATGGCATGCACCCATAGATATCCATGACCCTGATTCTTGATCTTCTTAGCATAGACACACTTTAGCTATGCCAACATGCCTGTAAGAAAATACGTTGTAAATTCAAGAACTTTTGTGTTGAGACTTTTGCTTATGCACATGTGGTTTATTCACACTCTTATGATATGCTAGTTCATAAGCTTAGATGAATGCTTTCTTGTTTTCATGAGGCATGTGTTTGTATTTTCTTCTCTCACAGAGAGTTTTTGCAAAGCTACATGCTCATTCATCATGTGCACATAATTTGTTTGTATTTTTCTATGCTTCATGGAAACTTGTAAAAAGCAGTGTGTGAAGTTGTGAGTCAAAGCACATCCATTTTCATTCGTACACTTTTATGTATGGATGGAATTCTCTTTGTGTGCATGGAAACAATTATTTCTACACATCTCCATCTGTATGACGCATCCATGCAAAGTTGAAGCAATTAAAGTTTCCATGCTACATTGACCACAATTTGTGATGCTTATGGTAAGTACATTTACTTCATGATGCTAATGGGCTATCGAGGCAATTGTTTAGTTCTGAAGCATACCACTCAAAATGGCCATAAGGAAGTCATGCAACGGTTTCCAAGGAGAAGCCCTTCTAAGGCTTGGGTACTCAGAATGGGAATATTTTCCTAATTGGAGCAATATTTCCAAGTAGGAATCATTTCTATCATGTCATTTTATGATTCTATGGCTAAGGAGCCATAAAGAGCCCATTATGTCATCAGAGTTCTGAGTGAAAATGCATTTCCTTTTAGCATTGGCCAATCTCAAGTATGATTTGTCACTACAGTTATGACATGCATTACTTGCAAGTACTTTTTATGCTTCCACTACTCTACAACTCAACAAGGTTTCTTATATGTCAATAATTCAAAAGGTCAATTTTATTTTTGCAATTTTGTATTATGCATGTCATGTGAATTTCTATAGAAGCATCAAACGGAAATGAGAACAAAATCTTGATAAAGTCTTATTCTTAAGATGTTATTATGTAAATCAAAGCTTCAATTTTATGCCTATTTCATAGTAGCTTTCAAAGTTTGATATATACTTCTAGCATACAGACTTGGAGGGCAAGCAAATCTACATGATTATCCATGAGGCGCCAACATGAACCAAGCTAGGGGATTATATAGTAAATACAACTACTTTAAGTATATCAAAATCCATGTGGCTATTAGTCAAATCCAAACAAGATTGAAATATTACATTGAAAGTCACTCTCTAGCAAGCATTTGCTTTTGGATTTTGATACAATTGGTTGTAGATGGGAGACAATGTTAGACAATTACAATTTCATTTTGTTTTTGTGTGTTTTTAATCTCTAATTTGGAAGGATATCTTGCTTTGAAAACCAAAGTTCTTTGAAGGACATAACAAGCAGAAAGGATTCTGTCTTATGCCAAGGTAATTCTCATTGACGTAGGATAAGGGTAATGACACACATGTTTGGGGAAGTGGTATTCTTGTATGAAAAGGTCAACTCATTCTTGAATGTCTCAACTTTAGTTTTGGATAGTGCAAGGAACTCAAAGGTTTCGACTCAAACCATTGAGGCCATCATTGTTGCCAAGGGCTCAAATCACTCTATTTTGTTTGAGTTGCATGCATGGAGTGCTAAGGTGGACTTAATTCCACTCAATCAATATTTATGCTTCCACTATAACACCTGATACTCTATGAAGGACAACATTCTCCATATAACGATCAAGGTAAATTCAAATTGACGTGGTCTCTACATGCACTAGGATTGCACGCCTCTTTAAGATGAAGTAAGATCATGTTTGTTTCCAGTGATTTTTCATTGATAATTCTTCTGTTTAAACTATTGAAAGGGCTACTCATAATATCCTTCTACTCAATAGAAATTGAGGTTGGTATATTTGCTTGTGTTTACAGTAAATGATTGCGTTGATCGGCACTCTATATCATTGACTATACACTCAAGATGCATGCACTACAGGTGCTAATTTTCTTCTGCAGTAGATAGGCATGGCCTAGCAATCAATAAGGAAATGGTTCATGTGCTACATGACTCTTCTACTAGAGCCTTTCAAGGCATGTAGATTCTTATTTACATTACACTATTCAAGGCATATCTTCAATAAAACCAAAGAATACCTAGTATGACTACTTTCTTTGGGTTTTGCAAATCCTTCTCTTCTTTAAATGGGGATATATGATTGTTTCAAATAACCAATTGTGAATATGATCTCAAATTGAGAGGATCTCTTTCTTTTTTTGTAGCATTGGGTGTGTCTATAGAAGCATATGTTTTGGGTACACCCTGACATCTGAATGACAAAATCATTTCATCACCGCTAATGGTCGCTTATTGGCCTCTTCATACTTGGGCTTTCCAAGAAATACTATCTCAATTGCCAAAGGGAAATGACTAAGTGCATCATAACAATCTATGTATAGTTAATATTGGTAGCAAAGTTTCCTCTGCCGGTCTCAGCTACTCAATGGTTTAAGGAGTTTCTTTTCAAAATCTGACCAAGGGGTTTAGATTAGCAAGTAAAAACACACACACACACACACACACACACACACCCAAAAAACTCCACTCAAAAGAGGAAGATTTTTGATGATTAGATACAATTGAGCTTGGGCCAACACCAATGGGGCAAATAGCTCACACAATATGGATGAAATAAGCCAGATACAATCACAGATTGGAGTCGAGACTTCGCTCAACAAGAGAAACTTACATAGCCAAAATAGAAGGAAAAATTGATAAATTTGGCAAAATGGACAGTGCCATTGCGTCCGGAACGGCCCAGAATCCCAGTCTACAATGTCAAAGTGCTCAAATCCGACCTCGGATGAGTAGTTTATGGCCAAAACAGGCTCCAAAAATAGCAAAAACTCAGTTGCGGCTATTCCTCCTCTTTTCTCCACATTTTGCTGGTTTTTTTCTCAGGTTTTTCAATGTCCACACTTCACTTTATCCCTTGGGCACCTTTGGCCTTCTGATTGACCTCAAACAGACCTCGAACAGGCCAAAAAATGACCACATAGTGCATTTTTGTCACCCTTCTACATCCATTCGTACACCTGGCACTCAACTTTTTCCAATAGTGCATCTCGCAATCACGTGAAGTGGCCCCCAAATAATATTCTCATGATGACCTTTCTGCATAATCATCACAAGAAAACACCCACGTTGTGTTCGTACTTATCCACGTGCGAGTCTTGACCCCATTCGACCTCCTGACGCCACTGGATGCCATCTAACGCACCTGCTTACCTCATGATGTGCGTCCCCTGACAGCTTTCTTGAGAATTTTTCTGTGCTACCAACTCCTCATTACTATAGAAAAAACACAATGGTATTGGTGATAATGAAAATCGATGTACTGTGTACACACTGTCTGCCTGTACACATGTGGGCCCCACGTAATCACCAAGCTCTGGAAAATGGGCAATTCTTTATTTGATGCACCATGCATGTAAGTACATATGTGCAATTACTTCTTCTAAAAAACTCCTAACATAATTTTCCCATCCCCTAGCCTACTATATCATTCATGATCAACAACAACAAAAAGGGATATGAGACTCACCGCGTCACAGGTCTCCTCATCCCTCACAGACATTACTTGTTCTCTCTAGACAACTCATCTTGCTCCACCATCATTAATCTAGCATGATATAATTTAAGATGCAATCCATTTACCCTTGACTTATGTAGAATCCCATCCAGGTTAGCCAGCTGATATGTACCATTCAGAAAACACTCCACTACCTTGAAAGGGCCTTCCCACTTAATTTGAAACTTCTTTTGGAATGTCTTGTCCAACTTACTGTTGTAGCACAAAACCAAGTCATGTTTCTTGATACCCTTAATTTTGATCTTTTCATTTATCTTTTCTAAAGTCTTATCTTGCATCTGCCCATAATGTTCCAATGCGCTCATCCTATCCAAATGAACCTCTTGTAATTGTAAGAGCCTCTCTTTGAATGCATCACTAAACTGCCCAAGCAATTTCTCTAACATCTTGACCGTAGGAAATTCTACTTCCACAGGCAATAGTGCTTCCTTTCCATCTACCAGATGAAATGGAGTAAACCTTGTACCTGTCTTTATCAAAGTACGGTAAGCCCATAATGCACTAGGCAATTCCAAATCCCAATTCTTTCCTTAGTGCTCTGTCACTTTTGAAACCAACTCACCATTGAATCTTTCATTTAAACCATTACATTGTGGATAGTAAGGAGTGGTATGCTGGTGCCTAATCTTCATCTTTGCGCATAAATAGCTTAGCTCTAAATCATGGCCCCTTGTCCAAAAGTAGCTCTAATGGCACCCCAAACTTGCAACATATTTCATCGTACACAAATTTTTCCACATCCTTTGCAGTGATTTGTTTTACTGCTATAGCCTCTGCCCATCAAGAGAGATAGTCCACTGCAGTCAACAAAATATAGCTTTTGCCCCGGCTTGTGATAGGTAACAGGCCTATTGCATCAATCCCCCACTTTTCAAACACATCAAATTCCATAATGGTTTTTCGTAGCTTTGGCTTCAACACTCTCTTCCCAAACGCTTGACGCCTATTGCAAGACCTACACCAATGGTGAACATCCTTGTGCAAACTAGGCCATACAAACCCTTCTTGCAAGATCTTATGCAAGGTGATCTTTAGAGCAAAATGTCTGCCACATGCGCCTTCATGATTCTCTTCCAACACTCTATAAAGATCCTCCTGCCAAGGTACACATCTCAACACGAGATCAACCCCTTTCATGTATAAGACATCACCAATCAATTTGTACCTAGATGTTCTATGCACAAAACCATACTTCTTAGACTTATGAATGTCCTTTGGAATGATTCCTGTTAGCAAAAACTCCTCTTCTTGAGCCAAACTTTCCCGGCCATGATAAAGAGGTAAATTGTTTCTCAACACAAATAGCTTCCTAATCATCTTTGAGCTGCTGCATGTGCCTCTGCCCGTTCAATGTGTCTGATGCTCCATGCTTCAAACTTTTTTAACAGGCCTTTAATTCTGAAGCACATTTCCTTCAATGAGGGGTTCTTGCTCTTCCACACACCCAACACTTGCTTCACAACTAACAAGGCATGACCTTTTATGATCAAATTTTTAATCCCATGCTTCAAACAAATGTGTAATCCAGCTTCCAAAGTAGCATATTCAGTCTCATTGTTATTGTGAGCATCCAATTTGAACCCCTCTCTTGAATACTAGCTTCTCCTCTGAATCATAAAGTGCTATACCCCCTGAAGCCGCATCATGGCTCTTTCTGTATGAGCCATCAAAGAACAACACATGTGCATTGCTGATATGTGGCACTTATTTAACTACCCTTATCACCACCTCTTCCTTAACAAGAAGGGGATTCTCCTTGTAAGTCAACAAATCAACTAGGGTAGCTCTTGTACTGTCTTCCACTAAAAAAGAGAACTCAAACTCTTGCAGCTCAATTACCCATTTCTTGACCACATTTGACATGTTAGTGCCATTAATTAACTATGAAAAAAAGGCGTAACTCGTTAAGAAAACAAAAGGTCGTGGTAGCAAATAATGACGAAATCGTCGACAAGCAAATATTACACTGGCCATCACTAGCTCTACTTCCAAGAATTTCCTCTCTGCTACCAACTTCACTCAGCTCGCACAATACACTGGCCTTATATAATGGCTACCCTTCCCATTTTGCAATAGCATGGCTCCAATGGAATCATCCCCTACTGATGGATTTACATAAAACACTTGCTCCCAATCAGGAGCTTGCGTGGATGACAACCCCCCTAACACCTCTTTCACCTCTTGAAACACTTCTTCACACTTGTCATCCCATTGCAATGGATCATGATTTGCCACTTGTTGTAATGGATAAAGTAGCTTGAAGACAATGTAATAAACCTCGCCATGTACTTTACTTTGTGTATAAAGGTTGCCAATTGCTTTGTACTCGTAGGTGATGGAAGAAGAATAATAGACTTAACCTTTTCTGGATCAGCCTCAATGCCATTTTCTGACACCATATGGCCCAATAACTTCACCCTTGGTTGTGCTAGATGACATTTCTTTGGATTTAGCTATCCTCCACATTCATCATATTGAGCCAATACCATCTGCAGCTTCTCATGGTGTTCAGCCCTACTGCTGTAGACACAAATGTAATCCATAAAAGCTTTAACACAGCTACCAATGAATGGTGATAATACCCAATTTTCTCTCTCTTGATAAAAGATGGTCCATTTGACAACCCAAATGGCAATACCTTGTAGCAATAACAGCCCCATGGCGTAATGAAAGTTGTCTTTGTTTGGTCTGTAAGAGAAATCTTCAATTGAAAAAGCCTGAAAAACCATCATACACACTGTACCTCTCATAACCTGCCTGAATCCAAGATCTGATTGATGAATGGAAGAGGATATGGGTTATTCTTAGTGGCTGTATTTAAGGGTTTAAAATCTACACAAATCCTCCACTTTCCATCCTTCTTTGGGCTGACTACTACTGGACTCACCCATTTTGTGGTGTCCACAAAATGCGCTGACTACTATTGGACTCACCCATTTTGTGGTGTCCACTAGGACTATGAACCCTGCCTTCAATAACTTGTCCATCTCTTCTCGCAAGGCTTCCATCTGCTCTTGAAACATCCATCTTAGCCTTTGCCGCACTGGCTTAGCACCTTCTTTCAGCTCTATATGCATCTCTCTCCTTTGAACCCTCTAATCTCTTCATATGAAGTAATGAACAAATCAAGAAAACTAGCCAGCACCATGTGCAAATATATCTCCTTCTCCATAGCTGAGAGGTCTCCCACTAATCATTTGTGTCATCAATTCCTGCTTCTTGGAAAATTCAACCTTGGTTTGCATCAGCCCTTCAATCACTTCATAAGGCCCTTCACTTTCATCTTCAATATCATTTGCAAATGCAACTAAACTAGACTCATGGATTTCTTTGTCCATCAAAAGAAATGCAACATCAACATCCTCATCACTGCTGGTAGTACTATCACTGTCCTCGTCAATCACTGTGGAATAGTCTTCATCACTAGACTCATCCTCATCTTCATAAAGTTCCTCCAATACGTTTCTTGTGTCCATATTATATAGCTTCTTGGCACCTGTCTTTCCATAGAGGCTAATTGTACCATGTTGCCAATCTTGAACAGATCCCACTGCACGTAACCATGGTCTGCCCAGTATAATAGGATCCCGTTGGCATCACGTGAAAATCAACCACCACCACTGCATCATATGCCTCCACTTCTAAGCTCTTTACAACACCCAAACATTTTACCTTCTGATGGTTTTCCAATCTGATCCAAAAGCCTGACATCAACCACCACCACTGCATCATAAGCCTCCACTTCTAAGCTCTTTACAACACCCAAACATTTTACCTTCTGATGGTTTTCCAATCTGATCCAAAAGCCTGACACCCCACTCACTGTAAGACCCATCTTCTCAACGCATGAGTGTGTTTTGACACATATTTGGGCTCTGCCATCAACATAGTCTTGTCCCAGATTTTTTCTTTTGTGCCACACATCTACTATTGGGCAAATGTTTGGTAGCTCATCCATCACCAATCCATCATCAACACTTTCACTGAACCTCTCTCTGGTTCTTTCTCCATTGGGTTAACCATCCTCTTTCACTGTCGTTTTAGCTTAGGCACCATATCTATAAGCTGCCTCAAAGTAACATCTGCTTTCCTGCTTGTCAGATACTCCTTCAACTTAGAGCTTAATTGGCCATCCCCTAGTGGGAAATCTGAAACATGAAACTTGCGACGAGCCCTTCTTTTCCTTTTGGCCTTGACATCCTCGTCTTCATGGCTCTTTTCCTTCTTCTTACTAGGACTTGGGCCACTTCTTCCTTCCTTATCCTGTGTGGTCCCCTTCTTTTCCTATTGGCCTTGACATCTTCGTCTTCATGGCTCTTTCCCTTCTTCTTACTAGGACCTGGGGCACTTCTTCCTTCCTTATCTTGTGTGGTCCTCTTCCCAAGAGGCATCACTAATGTATCCTCTAGATTTCTTGCCTTCTCCAAGGTGACCACACTTATCACTTTTGTCTTTCCTTTTTCCTCCTGGGTTAATCCACTGGTTCCTTCTTCTCCCTTAATTTCAATGCCATAATCATTTGACCTGGTTAGCACATGTCTTGGCAATGGATATATGTATCCCCCCATCCTTGGTGGCTTATCACATTGCAGGCTGATGTGGCCCAACTCTCCAGAATTATAACACATGGGCATCTGCCTCCATAACCTACCATTTCTTTGTACAACACCATTCCTAGGCTTTTCTTCACCTCCTGGCTGATTTGCAAACCTCCCCTGACTTCGATTATTTCCCACATTACCTAGCATGTTTAGGCTGAGATTCTTCATTAAATCTACCACTTGCCTCATGTCTTGCCTTAGCCCATCATCTTGCACTGTTGTAGCGACCACTAGTGGAATAACTTGAGGAGTAACAGAAATTGCTGGTTCATGATGAATCCCTGACATGCGACCTTGCGAAGAATCCATAGGCTGAAACTTAGACCTCCTAGGCAAGGACTCTACTCCTAGATGACTCATTCTTCTCAGCTTCCACTCTTTGCTCCTCGCTATCTCTAGTGCATCTTCATATGTCCTAGGATTCTTTAGCTTCACTCTCCAATGTATATTCTCCCAAAGACCAGGCAAGAACCTGTCCTTCTTCATCATGTAAGGTGGGGGTACCTGTGGTGCTAAGGCCTTGCACATACTCTCCCATGCCATTGAAAACTTACGTATGTATGCATCTACTCGCTCACCTTCCCTCTGCACTAAACCCTACACTTCTTGCCACACTTTGTCAGGATCTTCTATCTTCACAAACTCCACTTCCAATCCATGCTGTAGATTGTCCCAACTTAATCTCACCGGTTGGTCAGCCGCACGCAACTGCTCTTCAAATGCTTTGGACCAAACTCGTACGTCACTCTTCAAACAAATCTAGAGAAGACATAACATCTGCGCTAGATCATGAATCTGATTGCTAATGCAAGCAACCTCCATCTTTTTCAAAAAGTCTTCCACATCTTCATCACTTCTTCCATAAAAATCCGGATAAGAGAAAGCCATGGTTATCCAAGTTTTGATGCTTTGAGAACCCCTTCAAACACACGTGCAAGAACCCAAAACTTTTGATTGACTCAATCCCCAGAAACTTCAATGGAGCTTAAGCTTTTAGAAAAGGATGAACACATGCACATCAAATGAGTTGTCATAGTTAATCATTAGAATAACAACAGGCAAAGGAGATTCCAGTATCTCTCTTAATCTTCTTGGCCCAAACATAAAGACTATGCGCTGCTGGTAAAAAATCTTCTTGTCCACATGAACATTTATCTGGATTCTTTGTGAAAAATGAAAAGGAGTGAACTGAGGTCTATCGTGATTATCCATTAAAAGACATCCATGTAGCTCCCAAGGAAGCACACTTGACTAATTCCTCTGAGTTTGCTAGAATTTCAGCAGCATAACAACATAAATGGCTCAAAAGACCAAAAAACCAGCCATCACAACTTGGAAAATTTTTGGCAGAGTCTCCCCAGAAGTAGAGAAATAAGAACCCAAAATATAGACTATATATGTATGCATAACCTGCCAACAATAGAACCCGAGCATCAAGTATGAATGACTAGTACATAGCCTATGGAGAGGTCACAAAAAGGGTGCTCGAGCCACCTGTATCACCAAAAGGATCTCACATTTGAGAATCCCCCAGCTCAATAAAACCTCACGCTAATGACCCTTTATGAAAGCTTATGAAAATCTCGTATAGTCAAGTCTCAAAAATGACTATCTTCCAGACCAAGTCTCAGAAATGGCTGGGGCTACCAAATAAAACCAAGTATGGCTCCACAAAGGCGTACAATGGCAGTATCCACAAGTAACATACAATACCAAACAATGCGCTCAAATAGGTGCCAAATGATGCATACCCACGGCGACTACAAGTGACTCCACTGCCAGTACATCACTCTACTCCAGCTACCTATACCTGTTTGAATCACCTGTACCTGTAATCCGTAATCTGTAATCTGCAACCTATAATCCCGAAAGCTGAAGGTACTCGAAGAAGATCCTCCGTGGAGGCACCAAACAAATGTGGGCGGGATGGAAACACACACAATGCCTCTATAATAACTTGACACACACTCTTGGGATGATACACACACACGCACTATGGGGCACCACTCGGCTTACACAACCCACCTGGCCAAGACAGGGAACACACTAATGGAGTGAGAGGAGAGAGACTATTCATTTGCCCACTCAGCACAGAGACACAAACACACCACACACACCCAAAAAGATCCGCTTAAAAGAGGAATATTTTTGATGATTAGATACAATTGAGCTTGGGCCAACATCAATGGGGCAAATAGCTCACACAATATGGATGAAATATGCAAGATACAAGCACAAATTGGAGCAGAGACTTCGCTAATACAGGAAAAACTTACACAGCCAAAATAGTAGGAAAAATTGAAGAATTTGGCAAAATGGACAGCACCATTGTGTCCGGAATGGCCCAAAACCCTAGTCTACACTATCAAAGTGGTCAAATTTGACCTCGGATGAGCAGTTTATGGCCAAAACAGGCTCCAAAAAGCGTAAAAACGCAGTTGCGCATGTTCCTCCTTCTCTCTCCACACTTTGCTGGTTTTTTTCTCAGGTTTTTCAGGGTCAACACTTCACTTTATCCCTTGGGCACCTTTGGCCTTTTGATTGACCTCAAACAGACCCCGAACATGCCAAAAAATGGCCACATAGTGCATTTTTGTCACCCTTCTACATCTATCCGCACACTTGGCACTCAACTTTTTTGAATAATGCATCCCGCAATCACGTGAAGTGACCTCCAAATACAATTCTCATGATGACCTTTTTGCATAATCATCACAAGAAAACACCCACATTGTGTCCGTACTTATCCACGTACGAGTCTTGACCCCATTCGACCTCCTGACACCACTGGATGCCATCTGACACACCTGCTTACCTCATGGCGTGCATCCGCTGATAGCTTCCTCGAGAAGTTTTACATGCTACCAACTCCTCATTATTGTAGAAAAAACACACTGTTACCGGTGATAATGAAAATTGATGTACTATGTACACGTTGTCCTACCTTTACACATGTGGGCCCTACGTAACCACCAGGCTCTGGAAAATGGGCAATTCTTTATTTGATGCACCATGAATGTGTATGTACATATTTGCAATTACTTCTTCCAAAAAACTCCTAACAATGTGACATGGTCTCTCATAGCTACATGGTAGCCATTACAAGAAGGATTAGAGGTTGGTGTATCCGGTAAACTCCTAACAACGTGACATGGTCACTCATAGCTACATGCTAGCCATTACCAGAAGGATTAGAGGTTGGTGTATCCGATAACCCTTCACTAAAATTTCCTTATCCATGTTGGTTTTTCTATGATGGAATTGTAGGTCCACTCTGGGTATGTTATACTATTTTTGTGGTTATCTCTCTTAAGACGGTCATAGGCCTACAAGGTGGTGATCATCTTTTGGCACATGTTCTCAGTATCAAGGTTTACAAAATGGTCTAGGAACTCATAGAGTTTGGTTTAGCCAGTATGGAGAAAGATTTGTGAGGGTACCTCTTACTCCTCTCACTAATTGTTATTAGTTATCTAGACACACACACACACACACACACACACACACATACACACACATACATCTTGTACTTTATGGATGTGACATTTACTGATATTGATATATAAGACATATTCCACATGTGGAGAATATTGTTGGTATACTTGCAATGCCCACCTCTCTCAGTTTTGCTAGCACAATATATGATGCACAGTTTGTAAGGCCCCCATATGAGGAGAAGCCAATGGTGTACATATATTTGGTGGATTCTAGCTTTGCACACTGATGAGATCTCTATTTGTGATTGTGGATGGTACGGAGCAAAGTCGGGGCAAATTTTGGGGGCCTCGAGTGTGGAAGCCCCTTTCGTCAGAATATTCCTTTTTGCCGGAATATCTTGACTAGACAGCAATCGAAAGACAATCACAAAATGGTCGTCCGATGGCCGGTGGTCTTTGGCCGATGTCATGCAGCTCCGCTTCCATGCTAAGAAAGATGCCAAAAAAAAGCATGTCAAGCTTATTTGAAGCCTACATGATTATTGAGCAATGATCAGCGCTTGTTAACATGCCAAGTTTAATGATTAATGTATGCCAGATGCGGCTTTAAAAGGCCAACTGATGCCTTAATGATGCCAAACAGGACTATGCTTGAAGTGAGCACAAATGGGAGTTTATGATCTAGAATTGTAGTGCTTGAAGTGCTCTACCGGCCTGTCTTTACGACTCGTCGATTGGAGCTATGGTGAAGAACTTAGGGCATATTGAAGTTTGAGTCGATTGCAAATCCGTGCCGGATTGGGCAACTGCAGCTGAGATGACAGAAATGAAATGAATGCACGGGCCTGAAGTGCTCACTTCGTGGAGCGCATCGGTCTTTTCAAATCAGTGATCAGAGTCCCGATCGCCAAGATATTTGCCGATAGATATTCACGGGGGGCTGATTTCCTACCAGTCCAGTCCGCTCGATCGGAGTGCCATTTGAGAATTTTGACCTGCAGCTAGGGTTATGGAATGCAATGATTGTGGGGAATGCCCAACACGGCTGCAATAAGAAGCTTTGGGTTATTTTCATCGAGTGCCAAGGAAATTCCTTCCGGCAAAAGCAATCACTTATACTTGCATCTTAATGGCATGTGGCAAAGTCTGCAACACTGAAATGGGCAAGAAAAACCCATGATGATAATGTTAGTCGGTGGCTACTTTGGAGGAAGTTGTTGAGCTTGGTGATGCTTTGCCCAACATGTGCGACTGTGGCGCCTTTACGAAAGCATGATATGCATGTCAAATGTGGTGCCCTCCACTATGGACCTATGGCCGCCCAAGGGCTAGTGGCCGCCCAACATGTAGGCCGTCCACCCAATGGGTAAACAAGAGGGCTTTTGTGTGTGAAGAAGAAAAATAAAAAAGGAGGCATGGCGTGGGCAGCGAGCAGTGGGCTCAGCCAGCCGGAGACGAGCTCGTGCAGGGCTGGGAAGGGGTCAACTGAGCACGGTCAAGAAGAGAAAAGTGCCCAGCGTGCCATGCGCACAGGCTCGGGCCACATTCTGTGCACCTCCATCCTCGGATGGCCACGTCAGCAGCAGGGGAAGTTCATGCACCACATCACCGACGACGCCGTTGGTGGGTAAAAACAAGGAGTTTTTTTTAAAGGGCATGGGATTTGGCGTGAACTATATAGGGTAACAAGCGAAGCACGAAGGATAGGAGAGAAACAAGGGCAAGAAGAAGTAGGGTAACGAAGGAATCCAAGCGAAGCAAAGAGGGGCAAGGCATGACAAAGGAAGAGGAGAGAAGGCAAGGGAACTAGAGAGCTTGGCTCTCACTCTCTTCGCTCTTGTCGTGGGCTAGCAAACAAGCAAAGATTTTTCTCTCTCGCTCTCATCCTCGGCTAACAAAGGAGGAAGGGAGAAGAGGGAAGAGGAAAAAGGAGAACAAAGAGGCAAGCTTGGGCAAGGAGCTTGAGCAAGAAGCTGTCGAAGCTTGAGCAAGTTGAGGCAAGAGGAAATTCCAAGCAAGGTCAAGATTCAAGAAGCAACCAAGGTCAAAGCAATCAAAGGGGAGAAGCTCGAGTCGAGGTCAAGGAGGGAAATCTCTCTCTCTCTCTCTCTCTCTCTCTCTCTCTCTCTCTCTCTCTCTCTTCCGAGCTTGGACAAGAGAATCTCTCATTCTTGAGCTAAAGAAGGGGCAAGAAGGGATTTGAAGACAGTAATTGAAGACATATCAAGCAGTAGAACAACCGATCTAAGAAAAGCAGCACAGAAGGATTTTGTTCGTCACCGGCAACTTAAATTAGTTATTTCTTTTTTATGAATCGCGAAGCCGTTAACGGCCCGAGTAATTGTAACGGGAGCCTAAACTCCTTGATTTCAGTGAATGTAAGTGTCGATGTTGTTAACAGCCTGCCGACTTGGCTATTGCCAGCAGAATGTACTCAGAGCAAAAATTGATTAATTGAAGGTTACGGTGATTGGCAAAGCCTTTTTCACCTGTTGTTCTTGTTCTCTTGACACCTCCCACAGCAAGAGGCCCGGCGCCTTCCCGGCTCACGTTTCGAACACATATCCCCCGACATCTTTCGTGAACCAGACGCGAACGAGCCATGGTGGGAGGTAAAGATGGAGAATTTAGAGCAGATGATGAAGATGATTGCAGAATTAAGTTGAACTGTTTTGAGGATAAGTCAATAGTTCCATATTTTTTGAAGATGCTTCAATTGGTTCAAGGATCTTTGCTTGAAATTGAGACCATAAAGAAGAAATATCAAATCGATGAAGCTTTGGATGCAGCTTTAGATGCAGTATATGATGAGAGACGACTCTTTGATGGATACGATCCAAAGGGCTACCTAGGGTGCTATGAGCTAGAGACCAAGGTAAGAGGGATACCTGAAGAATTGATGATCAAATATTTTGAGTAGTTAGTGAGTTTAGATGTGAAGGAGTAGATTCAAGAGGTTACTAGAGCAACTGGGAGTATTTCAAAGAAGCTATTGTACAGGTAAGATATGAGCAGTATGAATGCTATCAAGAACAGAGTGCAAGTCTACCAGACTACGCAGATATTTGAGGACAAGTACGATCAAAGTTAGAAGCTGTGATTGATGAGTTTATTGTGCAAGATGCTACTTTGTTACAGGCTAATGATGAAGACATAGTCAAAGCTATGTATGAAAAGTTGGGTTTTGCAGATGCCTTGCATGAAGTAGAAGTCCTTGAGGGTGAGTCTCTACAGCCTCAAACTACACAGGGTGAATTATCAAAGAACATATACCTGTAGTACAGAAAAAAGAAATCAGGGGATCAAGACAATGAATTTCCTAAAGCTCACAAAGAAATTGTTCAGGTAAACGAGTGCAGTCATATTCAGGTAGACATGCGGGAAGATTCAGTTACAACTAATACTTTTGCTACTGAACTAGAATTAGAGCAAAATTTTTCTGGTACAGATTCTACCATAAAGGTGATTGAAGATGCTGGTACAAGTTTTGCCAAAGAGTTGATTAATGATACAGATGTCATAGGTCAAAGCAGGGCTATTGTTGAGAGTAGCAAGATCATGGATTTTGATATACCAGGTTTACCGAATTTGGATGTACCAGATTTTGAGGACTTGGCTAAGCAAGAGTACGTGCTTGAAGATCTGCAAAATGTTGATTCAGAGGGGGTGCACACTCCTTCATTGACAAGTTTTTGTGAAGCACAACTACCAAATTGGAAAACTGATCTTGAACGTGATTATGATGATTCAAAGGGGGTGCAGACTCCTTTGACATGCTTCTGCTCACATCATAGAGAGCGAGATAGGGAGATAGTTTGTCTGCAATGAGAGGCAAGTACAAGTGGAGTTTATCTTTCCATTAGGAGTAGATTTTATGCATTCACATGTGTTTTCAGCTCTCCATTTTGAGAGAAGTTTTGCATTGCCATATGCATCTTTGGCTATGATGTATATGTTTGCGGTATATTAGATCTCCACATATATATGTTGTAGCTCTCTTACACTCACAAGGTCTACAATACCTAGATATAGGTTTTTGCATCATTTTGGTTCCAATGGGAGTTTTATGTGTATGGATTATGCATATGTTGGCATGGACTTTGTGATATGGGCTCTTTTGAGAGTGTTTTTTTTTCCTAGCCAAGTGGCCTGCTAACCATGGGGTTCCAAACAAGGGGCTGTCGTAGGCGCTCCTCCGTGCAAGTAGACTGTCGCTGCTCCAGGCCTCGCCGCAAGTGCTCCCAAGATTGAAGCAAACTCACAGCAAAGCGGTCCTCCAGTCTCCTGCTCAAACCAACTCTGCACATCTCTGTGAAAATCCTTTTAGTCGAAGGTTGCCAGGGACCTCCAGCTTGAGGCACCCTAGCACAAAGCCGTTGTAGCAAGAAGTCCTTCCAGGGCTGCTCACCTGGAAGAAGTCCTTTGACTATGAACTTCCCAAGAAGGGCTCTGCTCTGCTGTTCTGGGTCAATGATCCCAAGCCCTCCGTGTGAACAAGGAAGAGTGATGACCTGCCAATCCACTTTGGCTCGGGCTATCTGAGTGTCACGTCCTAACCAAAGGAAGTTCCTGATCAACCTCTTTACCTGGCTGATACAAGAACTCAAGAAGATCCAACAAGAAGTGATGTACCACATAGTCGCCAACAACAAATGGTTGGCCACTACTACTCTGTCAGCCAAAGAAAGTCGTGATGAACAACTTCCTCTTGATATACAACAGGAGGGGAGAAATCTGCTGCTCAAGAGACAAGTCCAAACCAACCTGACAGCCCAAGTACCGAACTGCAGTCCCTGGGGGAATCCACCTAAAACCCTCTCCTGGCATCCAATCGGGCACAGGAGAACTACCAACCGAGAAATCCACTATCTTTCTCCAGTTGATCAGTGCGCCAGATGCACAATAGAAGGTCTCCAAAGCCTACTCACACCTATGAAGGTTGGCCTCCTAGCCATCTAAGTACAAACTCAGCATCCACTAGCTCATCTCCCCAAATAGGGAGTGCTAAGCCCCATAGACCAACCTGCTGGGACACTAAAAACCTGCTCATCACCTCCGCATAGAACAAAAAGAGGAAGGGGGCAAGAGGAAAGCCTTGTCTGACCGAACATGTGAGCATGAAGAGATCACCTCTACCTCTTGCCAAAAATACCTGACTGTGAGCCTGTCTGTACAAAGCTGACACCCCTCTGATCCAAGCATCTGAGAAGCCCATCTTGTTAAGTATGGAGCCTGATTTACCCTTGTAATTTTCTGTGGTAAAAGCGCACATTTGTAAGGCCCCCATTATGAGGAGAAGCCATCGTGCGTGAAGGAAAATCACTCACCGGAAACCAAAATTTTCACGGACAAGAATTAGGGGCAACAAAATTTTCACGCCGGAATATTCTTTTTCGCCGGAATATTATGGCCGGACGGCGGCCGGAAAGTGGTCGGAAAACAACCGGTCGGTTGGCCGGTGGCTGGTGGTCAATGGCCGATGGCCGGTGGTCGGAAGTCAATGGCTGGTGGCCGGTGGTCGGAAGTCAATGGCCGGTGGCCGGTGGCCGAATTCAAAAGCAGACTTGTCTTCTCAAGGGCGGCCACACATGGGCGGATTGGAGGGTCCGATTTGGACTTATTCGCACAAGGGCTGCTACACATGGTTGTCTCTCATAAGAGAGGGCAGCCCTTTTGGCCTATAAAAGGAGGCCATTTCTACACACATTTCATAGTGTGAAGTTGATGCAACAAGGTGAGTGTGAGGTGGTGAGAGTGAAGCAAGGCGGGAGCTCCATTAAGGGTATAATCCCTTTGTAAACTACTTCTTGTTTTGAAGTAATAAAGCCATTGAGTGGCTGCTTTCCCGTGGACGTAGCCCACATTGGGTGAACCACGTATATCGTGTGTACTCTCTCTCTCTCTCTCTACTCTATAATCTGGTGTATATAAATCTGTCTCTCTCCATTAAGTAATCTACTCAATTATCTATTTAGCTACGTCTTATTTCCTAACACATCTTGCGTAGAATGCCCTCTAGAAATTCCCAGTCAACAGTGTCGTATGCCTTCTCAAAATATAGAAGAAGAATCGCCAGGTCCTCACCACGGAGCCGCGCTAGGGCAAAAGCTTCCCAAAAAGTAAAGATGTTGTCAAGGATACTACGTTCCTTGACAAAACCTATCTGAGTCCCATGTATAAGGCTCTCTAGAAGTGGCTGGATCCTCAAAATTAGAGCCTTGGCAAGAATTTTGTAGGATGAGTTGAGGATGGTGATGGGGCACCACTATCGAATCTCATCCAAGGAGCCACCCTCCTTGAGAATGAGGTAGATCAAGCCCTCACTCATGCTGTCATGCATCAGTGCTGTGTGCAAGATGTATTGAAAAGAACTACAGAGATCTAGGCCAAGCAAGTCCTAGCACTCCAAGAAAAAACTGGGAGTCAACCCATCCTCACCTCGACAGCTACCACGGGGGAGGGCACTAAGAGCCGTGTGCATCTCCTCAAGCTGAAGTGGTAGCTCAAGCCTCTGACGCATCTTTCTCAGTCACAAGGCAAGGCATCTGTGCCCACAACTGCTCCCTGCATGCATCCTGACGCTCAGACTAAGGCTCTGTAGACAATAACTCATGGTAAAAATCAATAGCAACTGCACGCATATCCTCGAGCTCAGAAGCAACTGACCCGTCGGGCCTCCTCAACTGACTAACCTTGGCATGCGAATATCGAGGTCCCACTACCTTGAAGAAAGAACTAGTCACTCTGTCGCCCATCTGTGTCTACCGAGATGCTTGTCAATGGAAAGAAAACTCATGTCACCGCTCCTCTGTGCTAACAAGCTCCTGGCGAGCCTGCTGTAGTTGCTCCTCCAACTAAGTACTATCTGGATTCTGCTTCTGCATCCTCTACAATGAAGCAATGCCTTGTCTGAGATGCTTCTCCTCCTCTCTCGCTGCAGCTTGGCAAGCCCAAAGACTCCTGGAGAAAGAAACGACTAATCTGAGCTAGTCCTGAGGCCACTCTTTGAGCAGGAGAATCCTGCTTGTCCACGCTCTCTGTCTAGATAGCCTCTACTCGCTCTCTGAGTGCAGAGTCCAGCAAGACCCTCTCTGGGATGCGAAGCATCATGCTCCCTCTCCTTTGCCTGTCTGCCATTGCGAGGATCACTGGTGCATGGTCCAAGAAGAAAGTCCCTGCTAGAATGCCAACTATACCTCCCAAGTCACTGAAATGGTCACTAGTGTAGAAGCGATCTATTCGCGATAGATTCACTCCACCCACTTTGCTGTCCGAACGAGAGAAGGCAAGGCTGTCTGAGGGTCTCACAAAACTAGAGTGCTGCCATACATAAAAGACCCTCAAAGTCATAAAAACCTCTCCCAAGTTGCCAGCTCAACTCCATGCACACTAGCATGGCTACCACCAATCCTGTCAGAAGGGTCCTCCAACATGTTGAAGTCGCCCCCTATGCACTAGTGTTCTACCTACGGCAGAGACTCAACTGTTCGTGACCAAAACTCTGCTTGAGCACTCACCACATTGGGCGCATAGATGTTCAGGAAGCCCACAAGGCACCCTGAACCTGCATATTGAATCCACTGAGCCCTGCCTGGCACAATAATCCCTCTGCCCACAACGGCCTGCTGTGCAGAGAATCCGCAATAGTCATACATACCCTACCCTGGATGCCTCAAGGTCCAAAAGTAGTTAACCAAAAAGTATCATATCGTCCATGCAAGAGCTGACCACAATGTCTAATGTGGCTCTCACACAGATTGTGCTCCTGAAGCATAAGGAGATCAATCTCTCCTCCCACAAGGCATGCTGAAGCTCCTGACGCAGTCGGCCCTACTGACGCTGAAACTGGGGCCCACCAAGTCCCTGGACATTCCATGAGATGATCCTCATGGGGAGCGAGAGAGAATAGATGCTTCTGTAGTAGCAGCTAAACGTGTTATCTTCGAGACTGGCTTGGATGGGGAGTAGTCCGCATCCGAGCGTCCTCTAGATAGGCGTGACTGCAACAAGTGCCTGGCCCAAGCCCAAGTAGAGCGAGCCGTCCGTAAAGAAACCTCCTTTGTCGAGGAGTCCTCATGAATGTGTACATAGCATGGCAAGCACTGCGTATCGGCAAAGAAGTAGACCACAATGTGTCTACATCCTGCTGTATTTGGAGGGGTCACCGCAAACTTGGTCAGTGGCCACAAAGTCTGAAGCATGTCTGTAACTCCTAGTTCTCCCATGTGGTGAGAGAACTCTAGGACCTATTTGTGTAACCACCAACATTGAGTCGAGGGTCCACTCAGTCTGGTCCTTGCCGCCGCAGAGGGGAAATGAGAAGCCAACCGCTGAGTCCAAGGCCTCTATCCCCCTAGCTGCAAGGAATAGAACATGGACCCTGAAGCAGGATGCCTCATGGTCTGCTGATGGGTCGCCGAGAAAACGAGTGAAGTCATAGTCAAAGAAGTCCCATCGGCGCCGCAAGTCGATGCTCGTCAAACCACGAGGGATAGCTGCAAAAGGAGACATTTGTACCTGTAGAGGGGGTCGCAACTAGGGCTGTTCCTCTCTCAAGAAATGACTCGTGGCAAAGGCACTGCCAAGAGATCTCCTAGCAGCCAGAGATGGCCCTGTCCCCTGGGTCAACTGTGGAACTGGAGCGGGGGGGGTGGGAGTAGGAGTGGGGGGAATAGGTGGAGAAGAAGGGCGGGGGGGGGGGGGGGGGGGGGGGGAGAGAGACAGGGGTAGAGGGGTGGGGGGAATAGGCGGTGGGAGGAGGAGGCTGGGGGGAGGATGATGAGGAGGGGGGGAACTCTTGGGGTGGGAGGGGTAATCGAGGGTAAAGTTGAAGTGGGGGTTGGAGCAGGGACCTCATCGTGCTCAAGAGGACTGAAACGGTTCCCCGTCGGAACCCACTACTACTGGGTAGGCGCTTGAGGACCACTCTGAGTGCCAAGCTGTCATTGTGGCCCCTGCCGTCAACGACCATGAACCTGCTACCATCCCTCCTCCGCTGGAGCCCTAGGTTTAGAGGGTGGCTGTGCATGTGTGCGTTGTGTCTCTATCTGTGGCTGTTGGCCAGCCCTTGTAGGCTAGGACTGAGTCTGTGGTGTAGGCCGAGGCCTCCTCCATGGAAAGGCCTTCTAGATGGCCCATCTGTTGACAAATGAATCACTGGTTCAGGAGGCCCGAATAATCCACGCTCTGTCTAAACCAACCCTTACTCACCCGAGGCAGAAGAGTGACCTTCGAGAGCGTGTGAGTGTCCCCAACCAGAACACGAACTAAGGGAATGCCAGCCACCTTGGCAGCTACTGAGTCTGTCGTGCTAGGTGTCTCTAGGACAGTCCCAATCGCCGAGCCTATCCTGGACAAAAGTGGTAGATACTCCCTCCACAAACCAGGAAAGTAGACGGAGATTGGGATGTCTGCCTCCTCTACCAAAACATCTGAAGCACGGTCAAAACCATGTCTCCACTATCGAAAGTGGGCTGGAGTTGCTCGAATGGTCAATGGACTCATGGTGATGACCTTGGACGCCATCTCGGAGGTCTCAAACTTGATCAGATCGGGGTTCGATCTGATCTGATCAAACTCGAGTATCTGATAGTACAGATACTCGATCCGAGTATCTGTATGTCCAAGATCTTGTCCACCTCTGCGAGAAGGCGGGCCTGGAGAAGGTCATGTAGCTATCCTCTGCTGGGTCGGGTGTCAAGAATCTTGCAGATGACAGAAGTTGCCTGCAAGAGCTCTACCTCTGCGGCTAGGCTTGCTTGCTCTGTCGATGAAAGAGCAAGTCGAATGGTGGGCTCAGCGGGGTGGGGCGGGGGGGGCTTCAGATGAGTCCCTGTGTGGTGGAGCCGGAGCCTCCATCTGTGTCTGCTGCTATGGCAGAGAAGAAACGGGGAAGAGCCGGAAAGAGTAGTTTCTCTGCAACAAACCCTGACGAGCACTGCCTAGAAATCTAGCATTGTCTGAGCCAGTCGAAAGAACACCTTCAGGGAGAGAAAGGCTGAAAGCAAAATGAGAGGCGGGGGCGGGGGCAGTGGCCGGCGCACGCAATAGGGGAGGGGGCGTGAAGGCAGTAGCGAAGGGGGGGGGGGGGGGGGGGGGGCGTAGGCAGCACGGAGCCGAAGCAGGGCCTCTCGAGTTGGCCGCGAGATACATATGTTCATGCACATAGTTACTTTGAGTTCTTTTTACTCCCATAGGAAGCTGAATTCTGTGATTTATTGCTTGCACACTTGCTAGCACTTGTTTGAGTACATACCCTACATCTTCTAGTGATTTTACAACCCGTGTATACTTTGTCGCAAATACTACCATTGAATGTTGTTGTGGAGCCAATGTTGTCTTGTTTTTGTGTTGGTAGACAAAGTCCTAGAGCCATTAGATGCTGCACTGGAAGCATATGAGGCTAGATTGAAACCCAACCAAACCCTAAAGCAACGAGGGATGAAATATCCTCATGTTGAGGTAGAGACTAAGAGGTTGAAAATGTGTAAGGAATTGGTAAAAACTGCACAGGCAATGATGGATCCTGAAGCACCAATTCCACCTCCAGAAACAAAACCAAAAAGGGTTGGATTTGAAATGCCTAAGGCAAAGGTTGTTGAAACATTAACTCAAAGAAACATTGAGCTAGAATCACAAAAGGATGTGCAAGCAAAGACTGCAACACAAGAAACCAACAACCTAGAAATTCAACTAGATGATCAAGTAGTGGCCAACACCACTAATGATGCAAGGTCAAGATCACAATTTATGGCACCTATCCCAGAGATAGATGAGCCATGGCCAAATGAATTGTGGGAAGCAATTAGAAGTGCAAAATATGGAAGTGCGACTTTCCAATTTGCACCCATAACTTAGGTCAGTACAGGGCATGAAGTCTATCAAGGAGACATTCAATCTCTAAATGGAGATGCAGGGATGGAAGTTTCAATTGAAATCAAACCAGAGTCCTTGAAGACCTTACCCTCATACATAGGAGAACATGAGGCAGACTCAGAGACTAGAGTGGTGCCATCTCAGAGGAAAGCCATTTCCAAGATGATGGATACAAAGAGTATGCAAGAGTTAATCAGCTCCAATACAGTCCACCATTACTCTATCTGAACTGCTTAAGATTAGACCACATGTATGGGATGAAGTAGGCAAAAATTTGGGGAAGATGGGATTAAAGATACCTCTTCAAGATCTACCCTCAAATGAACAATCAAACAAAACTCAACAAGAAAGTGCAAACGCTAAACCTGTGCCGATAAACAAGGTGGGGGAATATTGAGAAGGAGAAGAAGGAAACACCACTTTACCTGTGGAATACAAAGGAGTTAAAACATTGGCTATACTTGATAGTGGGGCTGGAGTAGCCATAGACACCAAAAACATTTGGGAAAAATGGGGTAGACCAGCGCTTAGGAAAACTAGAATGAAGCTGCAACTTGCAGATGGATACACGGAAAAACCTTTGGGTATCCTAGAGCAAATTATTGTGACTTCTTGTGGAATTGAATATGAACATACATTTGCAATAGTAGATTTTGGAAAAGGGAACAATTTTGATATCATTTTAGGAAGACCTTTCATGCGTCAACTTAAGATGGTTCAAGATTGGGGCTATGAATATATCTACTTGAGACATAAAAAGATCACCACAAAAATAATCATAAAAGACCATAGCTATAGAGATGTGAATAGAACTCCTATAGAAGAAATTGACTCTACTATAGTCAATGGGAAAGAGATACGTACGTGGCTACAAACCAAACAAGAACTTTGGATGTGTGGTGCTTCGAAGTGTGGAAGCTTAGTGAAGGAGGATTGCATCCTAGAACGATCAATGGACGATGAAGCTTACATACCGGAACCCTTTCCAGAGCAATTATTTGAGCCATTTGGATGGACTCAAATATTGGAAACCTTGGATGTGTGTGTAAATGAACTAACTCCAACCAAGTTTTGTGATGAAGGAGGATACGACCAAGTTTCATGTTTTATGTTGAAAGTGTTGAGAAATGCTAATGAGATTTGTGAGAATGAAAATAGAGGGACAAATAGCTATGTCATGGAGGATGCTGCACAAACACAAACTAGGAGAGCAATAGAACCATGTGGAGATGTCATCATTGACATACTTGAAGAGTCAACAACATCTACTCCAAAGAAAGTAACTTCAAATGATGCAGAGTTGAAAGTACATGAAGAATCAGATGTGCAAAGCTCCACATCAACAGATGTTCTACAAACTCAAGATCAAAGGAAGAATGAGGAAGAAGCCAAAGATGAAAAATATCCCACATTGATCAAATTCAATTTATGCAGACAAACAGGGCTCAAGGTTACATGTTCGGCCTCAATTGATCCTTATGCTACTAAGAATATAATGTCATATGGCACTTGGATAATGATGGGAAAGCCGACAATTAAAGAAGTGGAGGAAAGAGTATACACCACTGCCAAAACACCAATCCCAAGTTTTGGCATAGCGGAGGCAATACTCAAGTTGAGTCATGGGGAGTTCAAAGAAAACTTCAACATAGTTGACTCACATCACATCAAAGAAAGTCTAGTCCTAACAAAGAGTTGGAAGAATATCTTCTTCGGGCAGCAACAAAAGCCATCAACAACAACAACAAAGACGGTCCAAGAGACATCAACAAAAAAGACACAACCATCTGCAGCAGAAAAAGCTAAGGCCAAAGTAAACATTGAAGAAGATCATCCTCGCAAGTCAGTTTCGACAAGCCCACATCAAAGCTCAAGCAAAGCCTCTACATCAAGAGCCACACCATCAACAATGCAATGGGAACCAAAGCAAAAAGTCTATCAGCCAAAGTTTCCATCACAAAAAAGCATCCAGAAGAAGCCGAAGAATGTCAACCAAGTGTTGGTATCCAAAGAGCACATCCAAGTCAAAGACCCAGTTTGGATACATGAAACACGGGTTCAACCACAACAACGAAAGGTGACAGGGTGGATAGCATCAAATGAGTCAATCACTGCTCAAGGCTACTTCCAAGGAAACACTAATGTTTGGGCCAAAAAGCCTAAAGTAACAACCTGGACCTATCCACCTCAAACAACAAGTTCTACAAGGAACAAGACATGCTATCAACGGAATACAAAATACTCAGGAAAGCGAAAGAACACCAACAAAAGGCAAACAAAAAGATCTTCCAAGCGGGCAACGCGAAAAGTTTGGGTATCGAAATCAGACTTCAACGAAGATACCCAGCACAAATAGGTGAATCAGCGGATGATTCCAGTGAAGCTACTTGAAGCACAAGGAGTTTATGAAGGTAACACTCCAATATGGTTACCAAAAATTGTAGCTCAATTGGGAACAACAAAGAGAAATCAAGCAACACAAGCTTCTACCCCAAAGCAAGCAATGACAACCAAAAGCCAATAGAAGCCAATTACAACCAAGGCTGCTGCAATCTACAGATGGATACCTTGTCATCAATTACAAAAGCAAGGCTTTTACAATGGAAATCATCAGGTTTGGATACCAAAGCCTAGTGTCCATCAATTTATAGAAGAAGATAAAATGCCAAGGATGATCAACAAGGACCAAAAACAAGATGAGTTCCAAAATTGCTATTGGAAACTCAATCATAGAGAATCCACACATCTCGAAAATCGCTTCCCATGGAAATTAATGCAAAGGCTACATCAAGCCCTATCAGAGTTGAAGGACTTGTTTTACAAAGAAGTATCAACATACAACAAGCAAGTCAAGAGGAGCGAAAATATGCCAACCTACTCGACAAGATGGTGGAATCCAAAGACCAAAGCAATGATAGAGGCCTTAATCTCAAGAAATTATGGCATTGGGTTTCAAGCCATGAACAGGTAAGTCCAAGTCGCCATTAAAAATACATGGCATAAAAGTCAAGAGTCGGGCAGCTGAGCCACTAAATGAGCAAGGCATTAGTCCCAAAGCTTCAAGTAATATTCTCTGTGGTCTAAGAGTCTTAGCTATTGTAGGTACTGCTCAGGGTGAAAGAGTTGAGTATATTTATGTTGTGTCGCTCATGCTGGTATAGGTGAGCATAAGAGTCCAAGTCTATGTATTTTAAGTTTGGTAAAGTGAAGAAGAGAGTCCAAAAGACACTCACGCACTATGCATAGTCAGTAATGAGTGGAGAAGCTTCAACATCAAAAACCCTTCTTGGAAATGTGGAAGCTATTGAGATGTCCTTGGATATCACATGTGCTACATTTGTTCCTTGAAGCACCCAACAACTCATTTTTCACACCGCATGATTTTCTTGAAAGAACTCTTGTGTGCATATAGAGTGTCCCATAATTGGCACTTTCATTACGCACTCTTACTTTATTTCTCCCAAGAACTCACCTTGCATGAATAGGTACTCAACTTCCAAGTGTTCAACCCCAATAAGAGCGTATACCAAAGTCATTTTTTTCCCACTGGGTTTTCCCCTTTGGTCATTCAGGTTCTAGACCCTAATTCAGAAACACCCGTCACTATTCTATTGTATATATTCCTTTCATCAAATGAAATCCATAAAGAATTTGTTACACGATCATCAAAGAGATAAAGTGTGGCCACATTGTTCTCAACTACGCTTCGACAAGAGCAGCTCTTATCTTCAAAGATACCAACAAAGCTCTATTGACAAAGTGGCAAAGAAAATCAAATTGGAGATGCCAGTGCACACACGTCAAAGTCTCAAACATTTTGAGATATGAGCTCCAATAAAAAGTCAACTGCACCAGGAGGCAAAGTATCCAAAGAAGCAGGTATCATCGACCAACTGCACAAATGGCAAGGTAAAGCAGGATGTGCAACAACATGCACAAATGCCTCGTCCACAACATCCAAATCACAAAGAACACATGTTCATCAATCAAAGGCAAACCCCATTTGAACAAGAAAAACATGCCAGATATAACTCAATCAAGGAAGGGGGGGGTCTCATCAACAAGAATACCAGACTACAAATGGTTGTGTCAAGGGACGACACGAGCTAGGAAGGGGGAGTGTTTGGAGGTGATAATAACATACAAGTGCCCACCTAGCCAAGGTGCCCGTTGGGTCAGCCGGCCAAAGTTTTGATGTGGTCACATTATTTTTCCGATGTTTAATACATCAAACCCTGTAAAAGCCTAATGTCAATCGTCTATTTCAAGTCTATGTAATTTTTCCAATGATGTATGTAAAGGTCCATGAGAAGTTGGCCGCCAGCCACTTTAGAAATCCCTAGGTATATAATACACTAAGGTTAGTGTGAAAAGGGGAGATTTATTTTTTGAAGATAAAGTGACTATTGCGTTACGCACAGAGAGCTACCTCTTTGCTCCAACTTGTAATCATCGCTTTTGTGGCTACAAGAATCCAAATTCAGTTTTGTTTCTTGCATTGTGTTCCTCTTACTCTGCTCTTCAAGATTTGGTGAAGGTTTCAAACGCATCCGTTTAGGCCTTAAATTGCTGTTTTGAGTGTTCATATGCGTATTTTATGTTGTTTTGACCCTAGGAGAGGCTTTAGAGACCCAAAAACGACCCTATAGGGTCATCCGTTTACTGTTTTTGCGTACTTTGGGACGAACGATCACGATCCATGTACCTCCCCAAAATGCTGTGACAGTGATAGAATATGTTCCTGATAGTTCCCTGTAGCTTCCCTTCAAGTTTCGTGCAATTCCGATATGATTTGCATGGTGAACGAGCGTTATGACTCTAGAGCTGTGTAGAAGGACATAGGCAGATTACTAGGCTTTAGTGCGATTGATTTGCTTGTAGAGTTAGTAGTTGCATCTCTTCGAGTTCACTTCATTAGGGTTGACATCCTAATGAGTTTCCATGCCTCATCCGAGTCGCTTCCCCTATATCGATAATTTTATGTTGATGCTTGAGAGCTATGCTATGGACGTCCGTCGCGGTGACCCGCAAACATGTGGGTACCAAAGAGTCACTTGCAGCCCAAGGTAATCAAGAACATCTCTAGATTCCAAATCAACAAAACAGGAAACTCCCTTTGGTACAAAGACCAAGGATCCAAACCAACCAAAGCCACGACAACCACAACAATTTGTTAAACAGATATGCGTATCCAAGAGCTTATAGAAAACTCAGTAAATTCAACATCAAATTTGAATTCCCAAACAACCAACCAAGCCTATGGCAGATTTGGTCTTTGAAGTCAAATAAATGTGCAAACACACGACGTAATACAAACTAGGACATCAAGAGCATCCATTGTCAATCAAACAAAGAGTGGAATATTTAGAATGCTTATTATTTCACCGCTCTAAAACAAGTTATGCCACAACAAAAAAACTCAACATCGAATGCCTATAAGCATACTGCTTATACCCTCCTCTCACACGGCATTAATTTTTTCCATGCATTGATTGAGTATGTACATAGGGCTACATTACATGGCTTGCATTAGCACAAGGTTGATACCTATGTGCAATACTTACCCTAGGGCGATATACCATTGTCTAGGAGGACTCCAACTAGGAGGGGAGGCATTCTCAACGCGAACCCAACAAACTTAAAAAGTACTACTAAAGGGCATTGTATTTGATGATTTTGGGCCTTTTTGCCTTTGATTACGGAAATTTTTAGTAAAAAAAAGTATATACACCCTTATCTAATTTGGTTCTACAGACACATGAGGACAAACGCAAAATATAAGTCTCTTGGTGTGTATATATATATGTAAAAATAGCAATTTTTTGAGCTAAAAAATGATAAAATTGAGCAATCCGATCAAAAATCTTACAATGAGTGTACATAGAGGCTTATTGTGTTTTTTTAGAATGATTTTGATTTATTGGTAATTTTGGGGTTAATTTAGTTAATGTTTTTCTATTTTTGTTAGTTTTTTGGCAAAAAAATGAAAAATAGAAAAAGCAAGCGAGATGATGACATATGACAAAAGAAAAATATAGGAGTGATCAAGAAGTCAAGGGCAACATAAAATGAAGTGTGGGTGCAATTGTGAAAACGTTGCAGAGTTTGATCTGACTAGTTTTTTGGATGAAATGAGAATGTTTTTGGAAATGGGGCAAATGGAGTCCGAATGGAGAAATTTTTGACTCTAAAGTGCATTTTGCGAAAAAATAGAAGCACATGTCAAATATCATGGCAAGTGGTATCAGGACCCCAATATAAGATATTTTGGGCCCACTTACTACCTCATCTCCACTATTTACAATTAGAGGAGAGCTTGAGAGACCTATAGTGCGCCGATCTTCTACGGCTTCATATTATGCACACAAGACATAGGTCGGTGCCAAACATGAGAGCTAGGCTCATTACCATGTGCTCTTCTTGTTCAAGTCTAACTTCAATGGCAAAAAACTCACAAAAGCGGCAATGTGGCATCGACGGTAGAGACCAAAACAGAACCGTAAGTCAACAACCACTAACCCGATAGCTACAAGACTTGATAGGGGGTTAACTTTAGGCTAGATGAGAATGTCTATGCCCTCCAATGCCGGTTTAAGTCAGCAAGAAAAACACTAACTTCTTGGGCTCTGCAGAAGCTAGTCAGGGATAAGTCGACAAAATGGCACGAAACTTCAGGGATAGCTGCTTCTCAAGATTGTCTACAAGCTTGTGTAGCTCTCTCCAAGATCAATCATCAAAAAGTGGGTTAGAACATCGAGATAAGCTTCGGACATGCGAGAGCCAAATGACGCTCATAGCCAAACTGTACGTACGTTTGCCACCAAACTTCACGATCATCATCAACACACCATCGACAATCAAAACATATGGTCAAACATCCAGAAACATCATTTCTACCAGAGATTGATGTTCCTACCAAGCTATCACATGCAGGCCTTTGAAGAGGCATTTTATACAGGGTTTTTAACTTATGACAACAAACTTTTTGGGCCAACAATGAGCATCAACAATATAAGCTATGAATCATACTTGAAGATGATTAAGCCTCTAGGGTTCTATTAAGCAAAGATTCAACTAAAGAGCCTACAAAGACGAAGACCCATCATGCCAGGGATGACATGGAGGTAGAGGGGGGGAGTGTTGACGATTGAACATGAGAAAGCTACACCACTTTTGTATTATTTAATTTTGATGAGAAGCATGATATTTTGTAAGGGTTAAGAGATCATTTTTGGTGGGAATGAGCCTCTAAGGAGAATTGTACATAAGACAATTTTTGTAACCCTAAAAATACTTTTGAATTAATCAAACTATTGTGTTCACTATGTCGGGTTTGTGTAATTCAGAGTGCGTGCACGCGCGTGCGAGAGCCTATTAGGGCCAATTTGGATGAAAAAAGGGCTCTCTAAGGATCTAAAAAGGGGCAACCTAAAAAAGACCATGAAGATCTTACCAAAACTATTCAACATGGGTACTCATTGGATAGAGCTCATCAAGCACCACCCATGGACCATTTGAGTACTATATTTGGAGTTCATATGCAAAAGTTATGGCTAAAAGAGTGAAAAATATTCCAAAAGCAAGTGAAGGAGATCTTGACACATGTACAAAAGTGCCATACTTTTGGAAATGTGGCTCTTCCTTGACCCTTAGATCAAGAATAGAGAAACCCTAAACAACCCTTATTTCATCCAAATTGGCCCTAATCTCACAGAGAGAGAGAGAGAGACAGAGAGAGAGATCTTATCTCTTCACTATGAGCCCTACAAAGCAGCTATTGCAAAGCTAACACCACTAATGACTTAGCAACGGCGAGGGATATGCTCCAATGTCAAGATTGCAAAGTTTTGGCTCCGCCGTCAGGCAAGCTCCCACGAACTTCGAAGTGAGTTATCTTGCAAACCGTGTGTTGGTTTCGTGAGTTCTTTATATCGATGGGTTCAAGTGAGTACAACTACATGTTAGGACCATATAGGAAGAGAAACGGTGACCTATAATACATTGTCTATCTTCATATGTGTTTGCTACATGAAGTGGTTACATGCACGTAGAGTCCACAGGGGAGTGACCTCCTGGTAAGTAGACTGTGCCCTATGAGTTTCGTGGCGATTTGAGCACATTTGTTCTTGATTCAATGAGTGTGAGCATTCTAGGTTGAGTTTCATTCATGAACATATAGTATGTCCAAGTTTGATTTCCTCGAGTAGTGATTGTCTTAATAGGTTGACTAGGCGATTGACAACCATCCACTTGTTTCCATGCACCTACGGGTTGAGCTTTGTCCTTGGCTGACGTTTAATTTTTTGTTCTTTTTCTCGTTGTGCTAGCATTTGCTAACGGCATATCCGCCAGCAATGCAAAGCTGATCCAAGTTAAAAGCAGTGAAGAGCAGTGAAAAGGGTGCACATAGGTGTGGAGCCAAGTGTTTAAGCTGGTATGCAAGGCCTGGGCAGGCAAAGGCCGATGGAAATGTATGCATAATGTGGTTTTTTGGGCATAAAAGTCTCCAATAAAGGACATTTGGGAAAGTAGGTTCAAGTTTCTTAAGTGTCACTCTAATGTCCAACAATGTAGTGTTCAAAGTACTCTAGAAGATGGTCTAGACGACTCCTCAAAAAGAGCCCCCATGTGAAAGATATTGAGGTTGAAAGTTAGAAGGTTTTGCAGATCCTTGATGGGCAAGGCAGATAGGGACAAATGACCAAAGTTGATGTCAGCAAATAAGATTTAAGAGCGAGAGGTATAGAGTATGCCCGTCTTTTTGGATTGTCAATTGGAGCTCCAAAGGGAAAGATATGGCTAGTTGAATGTTTACCGAAGGCCAGTTATGGACCAATTTTACCTTGCCTCTGCTGGGAATTTATGGGCCTCGACTAGGCCGCAGAATGTTGTGTGCACTATATGAGGCTAGCCAGAATCAACGGTTCATTAAATGGATTCTTGAAGGCCAAGTTGTCGCAGTCGAAAGTTGGTGCCAAAAGGCGGCAGTGCAATGCTAGGCAGTTCTTTTGTTTTTTTGCAGCCTTGGAAGGCGGGCCCAAGATGACGCAAATGTGGGAGGGCCAGTATGGATTATAGCTAATGACCGGGTTTGCTGGTGATGCTTGATGGCTTGGAAACCTGCTTACTGAGCAGTAAATAGGTGGCTGGAAAAGAGGACCAAAAAAATAATTTTTTTGTGTGTTTTTACAATGGCCATGAGGTAATTTCTAAAGGCCTTGAAGGAGGTCCACCTGCGGGTGCCACGTAGCATGCACGTTATCCCACATGGGCAATGTCGACCGGATGCACTAGGATATATATGAAAGACCGTGGGCACACTCAAGGCATCACAAGCGTGGCCCTTTGGAGCTTGGAGCTCTTGGTGCTATGGCGTCAACGACCCTACAGTGCACAGGCACTATGCACGATGACAATGGAAATGGTGTGGCGGTTCTCGATGGTGTTGGCGGCCGTTGGGTGGTGCGCTCATGTGGTGTAGATGATGACATGGAAGACCCTTCGAGGGTGTTGTTCTCATGCCCACAAAGGGGCGTTCCATTTTATTGAAGGCAAAGGAGGAGTCTTGGGGTTGTCACGGCATTTTGACAACCAAGAGAGATTAATGAGGTGCATCACGAAAGTGTGTGAAAGGTCCTATCGAGAAGAACTGTCACTGAGCTATCACATATGCTAAAAGTGAGAGGCTAAATGAATGTAAAGTGAATCAAATGAGGGAAAAATTAAAAAGTGAGCTCCTAGAGCTATAAGGGTTTAAAAAAAACCCCACTCTTTTGTTATTTTGAAAAATATACCACCCTATAAGAGGGTTTTCACAAAAAATGAAGGCCTTTTTTGCCTTTGAGTTTTTGGAATAGTAAGTGAGAGAAGCTTTCTCTCCGTGTGTAAGTTCTTTGAAAGGAGAAGCTCCCTTTCTCCCTTCTTGGTGTCAATTCCCCCTCCCCCTCCCTTCTTCTACTCTTGTTTCTTTTGCTCGTGTTTTCGGTTATGATGTGATTGAGTGCAACCCCGAACCAAAGTCTATGTGTGAAAAGAAGGAGTTTTTCTCTGTGTTCAGCCCATAAACGTCATAGATGGGGCTGATTTACGAGAAGGAACCCGAGAACACACCTCTTCTGTGTGTAGGATTGGAAGAGGATCTTCTGTAAAGAGATTTTTCCCGGGGAAGTTTCTTTTTGAGAAGCGACTCGCGTCCAAGCATCAATACCTTGAAGGTAACATTTTTCATGTTATGATCTTTGAGTATTTGTTTGCAGGTATACTTCCTCTTCATGAGGGATAGGAGGCTAGAGCATAGAAAGGCATAAGCCTCTGTAGGAGAAAGCGCAGTTGCCCATACAACCGGGCGGCTCTCCTAGGATAAAAATCAGTATCCTAACTTATATAGAAACATCAAGACATGACACGGAGTAGAAACTCAACGTTCATGGGGGTAACGGACTTATCCGTGGGTTGGAAAGCCATCATTATCATCAAAATATACCAAGGAGTCGGAGGTGTCTTGAGACAAGCTGTTTTAAGGATGATCAATCATATCTTTCCTAATTCAACCAATTTTAACCCAAACATCTTTCCTACATTATAAACAATGCACGTTGGAAGTTACCCTCCGTCTTTTGTCAATTATTCATTTTCTTATTCTTACTCACTCCTTATGTATGCAATGCTAACTTATAAAAGAACTTAAACTATTTAAAGACTTAATTGAATAATGGGAAACCCACCTAGGACTGATCGGCCATCTGCTGCTGCGCTGGCGTCTGAAGACTCTCCTCCGTGGGCCTACTACTAGGCCTAGCTTCATCGTCGTGTGACGCTCTAGTTCTTTTTAGAGTTCTGTCCTCATCATCAGATGTAGGATTGGCTTGGGTCCTTTTAGGTGCCATAACTTCTTATTCCTTATTATAAAAAGACGTCTAATCATTAGGTAAATTATCCGAAGCTAAACTTAACCTTTGTATGCAATTTTACCCAAATCTAAGTTAAATTTATAGTCTTAATTGGTAAATTCTTGACCTAGTAATTTCTTATATGCCTAAAATAGGCATGATAACTTTTTCCACAGCTTCCCTAATTTTCTTAGTATAATGAAAGTCTAGCACAGCTCTAATAATTATCTCATCTTAATCTAAACTTAATTAGTATAATTATTATTATTTATGTTTAAATAAGTAATTTCAGTCCAAATATGATATAATAATTAATTAGCTTAGTATCCCTAAGCTTAATCACAATAATCAGCAGAGAATTTTGAATTAAGAGAGGATTTTTTATTATACATAGGTTTAATCTTCATTTATAAAGAAATTTGTAAATAAGTTAACCTAGCTTTATTAATTAAGAAAGGTTAGTGCTAATTATCGTTGATTAACCAACTAGAGCTTTGCTCTCTAGTGATTTCTGCGTAGAGGTCTCTCTAGATGAGAGAGAATGTACCAAGGTTCCGAGTCTGTCTAAAATTGTGAAGCAAGGGGTTGTATTTATAGGTTTCTGGACACTCACTGGCTGAATATGGCAGTAACTTGCAGGTCAAGCAGCCCTACAACTCCAGATGGAGCCCCCTACTGCTAAATGAGTCCCTGGAAGGTCAGTGATGACCCTCCCATTACCTACCAGCTTTAAAATAACAATTCTGCTATATTTTGACCTATTTTTGCTTAATTGGTAAATATCTTGTAAATATCTGGGAGGCCTTTAGTAAAGTCTATGCTTAAATGATTACTGCAACCCTTCAATTTTTCTTAATAATTTAATTTACATTGAATCTTCTGGAAGGACTACCAGGGTCAATTTTTGTCTGAATTTAAATCTGAAAATTTCTAGCCCGGGGTTTGTTGTGCTTAAGATTCCAAAAATACCAATTTTTAATGCTTTTGAGATAGTGTTTTTACCTGATTGCCTGATCAATGCTTTCTCCTAAAGCTTCCGACAGCTAGAAAGGTGGAGACCTTACAACCATCGGCATTTCAAAACACAGTTGTCACCAAGAGGTCTCTACCTGCCACTTCTCGAATTGTTGTCATTGTATGAGACCTACCAATAGGATTTTTAAACACTAGCTCTTTACATGACGTTGATAACATGTGAGGACAAGCGCACAATGGGCACCGCTAGTGGAATCAATGCTGCCATTTTGAGATGTTGCTAGGAAGATGGGGATAGATGCCACCGGTTCTCCTCTTCTTTACGGGTTCTTTTCTCCAAGCTACCTTGCTCTCCCAAGGTCAAGGACACAACTCTGATACCATATCAAAGTCAACTTGGTTTCAAAAGCACCTATTCTCAATTTATTCCGGCCAGGCAGCCCGAGGAATAAACTGCGTTGACAAAGAGATAGATTGAGGCGGTTGTGGCAGAGGAGCAAGAGGTGTATGTAACGGATAATAGCGAGAAAAGTATCTATTAAGAGAAGACCAAAATGGAGGGCAAGGTGGTAGACTGAGAGAAAAAGAATGAGCTAAGGTCTCCACCCAAAAACAGACCCTGCGTCGCTCCTTACAAAATCGATGAATCATTTTCTGCAAACGAGATACATGAGCCTGGGCTTCAGCACAATCCTCTATAGCTTGTGCCCAATCAGCAACATCAAAACCCTCGGGAACAACACTCTTACCTCTGTCAGTGTTGGATGACTCGGGTTGGTGCACCACAACCTGTTGAGTGGGTGGTTGTGCTCTCACCTCAGTAGCCAAGTGTGTGCTCCAGCTTTGTAATTGATTATCTAAAAGAATTCAGAGATCTTCTTGCATCTCCACTGCCAATGAGTCCACATCAGCCATGTTGATCATTACATCGCTAGGGTGCGAGGTTAAGTAAGAGGCTAGGCTATGCTGTGTTCTCAACTGAAGAAGTTCCTGTTGGATAGAGGCCACAAACTCAGCATTAGCCTCTCTTAACATTTGTATTTCTGCCCCTTGCTGGCGAGTTGTGGCAATCGGCTCTTCATTCTGAGTGGTTAACTCGGCAATGCGAGTCTACGAAGCCGCCACCTGCGCTTCCAACTCATTGAATCGTACCTCTGTGGCTGGGGCTGGCTAGGCCGCACGAATAGACTCTGCAAGTCTGCTCAAAAATGTGCCGCATGCCTGTAATTGGTCAGTAGGGGTCACTGCTGCCGTAGCCTCCCAAGGTAGCGCTGCGGGGAGAGTACCTCCCATCGAGGCAGCCGCATTAGTAGTACCCGAAGTTTCTGGTTGAGCGGGGACATCCGCAGCCGGAGAAGAGCGCGTCCGCAAGGGAGTAGCATTACTCACTCTCTCCTGCATTCGGCGACGCCAGCGAGCCACAGCAGAATCTTCTGAAACAAGAGATGCAGTTGCCGGAGGTGGTGTCAAAAATTGTTGTTCCTCCCTACCGCGCTTGCGGCTTGCTGATCCTGCACCTGCAGTGGCCATCTCTTGGGCTCCAGAAGATACCATTGCTGTCGATGGACCAGGCAAATCCCCAACGCCCACCTACTGCTGCTGTGTTTCCCTCTCAGTCGGCACTGCCAAGCTTTGTGTTTGCGACAGCGGAGCATTAGTGCCTTGGACCATCAAGCGATCATCTTCAAAGTGGCAGAGAGGACGCAGGGTGAGAGGAAAAACTTCTCTCAACGGAAAAATCAATGTGAGAAGTTGGCCCACCTTTATATTGGTTGGGGTATTCCTCCCCAACTGTGCCATGACTCGTTGGCATTCCGCCAGCAGCCGTTCTCTGACCACCGCTGCCCAAGATACTGGCCCAAAGTTGGCCGAATGCAACACATTTCTTGCTCGGGTCGAAATGGTATAAGTTTTGTCCTGCAGCCAAATGGCCTCGAGAAACCACCTATATGCATCCCTGGTTACTACATCTGACAACCCTGACAGCTTATACTCCCCTTTGACCTTCAAACCAAATTCTTGTTCTACATCTGCAGCAGGGATCACATGAGAGGCGCGCACCACGCCATTGTTGGGCAAACAGCAACACCTTGAAATCCTTTCTGCTGTCAACTGAATCTGCTGATTATTCAGCACCACCATATCGCTAGCAGCAAGTTGCTCAATCAAAACTGCTGCCTGCGGGTGAACTGGGATCCCTTGCCAATCCAAGTTGGCGAACACACGCAGCCGCAAGTCTTGCAGCCATGCGTCCACTCGTCGAAGCGCGAGCTGCTGCACGGGAGTGAAAGGGACACATTGCAGAAGGGAAGCTGTCATAGTGGCGATGAGATGAAGGAGCAGAGAGTAGAGCACTAAGAGCGCACGATACACGAAACAAGAGAACCACAATAAAAATCGTTTGCATGCAGTAGTAACCTTTCCACAATGAGTTCCCAAAATAGGGCGATCCACGTTGTCACAACCATCATAGATCCTTCCCCGCTTTCCAAGATTGCATGCAAAAGAATCCCCAATCATGATTAGGGCGGCTTTCGGCTCTTGTACCACAGCAAAGGGGCACTGAATCGTGGTAGGTGAAACATAATGGCGTAGTCTGAAACCATTAACCGGCACAGAAATAACCTCCCCCCTCAAATCCGCCAAATAAAAAGAGATGGGTCCGCACGCTTGAAAATTCCAGAATGGTCCTGACCACCGTAATTTAAGCTTCCCCGGCATCTTCTCGAGACGGGAATTGAAGACAAGGACCAGCTGTCCCCGAACAAATTGCCGTGCTTTCGGGCGATCCAACCATTTTTTTCGCCTAGACTGCAGATCCTGCAGCACCGCAAAACTATTAGCCGCTCTTCATCCAATTCCGCAAACATCCAATCGATAAATCACAGAATCCTCCGGAAGAAGCCGATCCAAAATCAAACATCCGCATACTCGGAATCACATGTCCACCGGAGTGATTGCCTCCATGCCAAATGCAACTTAAAAGGAGTAAATCCTGTTGCCACTTTATAAGCTATCCGATAGGCCCATAAGGCGGAAGGAAGTTTCACATCCCATCCGTCCGATGCATATTCACCAACTTTGTTAAAATCCGAATCAATTTTCTTATTAGTTGATTCTGGTTGCCCATTCGACTGAGGATAATATGGAGAAGATTTCCTGTGTAATACAAAATAGAACCGTAGCATTCTCTCCATTACCTTATTCAAATAATGACTTCCCCTGTCACTAACCAACTCAATAGGGCAGCCATATCTAGAAAAGATATCCTTATATAAGCATCCCGCCACAGAAACTGCAGTGTTGTCTTTCAAAGGCCATGCCTCCACCCATTTGGTAGCATAATCCGTGGCTGTCAAGATATACTTATTTCCTGTGTGAGCTGCCACTGGTTTAAAAGGACCAACAAAATCCAAACCCCACTTTTCAAAAGGCACATAATTTCTCGCATCCTGAAACAATGTGGGCCACCATAATCCAGATTGGAGAATCTTTCGAGCTGTGATTAATGCTGCAAAGTGACCTCCCGCAATACTAGTATGGACTTCCTCTAATATTGATTCCTGCTCCTGTGGTAACACACATCGGAGTAACACCTCTGCCATTGTACGATAATAGAGCTTCCCCATAATAATCTCAAAATTCTGGCTTCTGATAGCCATACATTTCCTCTGATGGTTGGACAAGAAAGAAGGCATTTCGCCGCTGTCGAGAAAATGAAACATCTCCTCATACCATGTCCATGGAATGCTAGGAATAACCCTTGCCTGTTGCGTGACTGTGCTATCCTCTGCAGCTACTCCTGTTAGAAACAGAGACGCATCCAGAAATTCATCAGCTACACTCGTCGGCGGCTCTCCGGAATCTAACCTAGATAGGTAGTCAGCCACCGCATGCTGGGCCCCTGGCCGATGTATGACCTCAAAGTCAAATTCCTGCAGCAAAAGCACCCATCTGGCCAATCTCCCGTCAAATTCTGTTGCCTTACCAGGTATAAAAGAGTGAATGGTCCACATGGAAGAAAAAACGTCGGTCCAACAGATAATGCCGGAATTTCTTCACTGAATAAATCATCCCTAAACATTCCCTTTCAGTTACAAAATAATTTCTTTCTGCGGATGATAATCATCTACTGGCATAATAGACAGGTCGGAACCATCCTTGACTTTGTTCCTGCATTAGCACACTGCCAATGGCTCGATCCGAAGCATCCACGAACACATAAAAATCCTCACCCCAATTTGGTGCCAGCATAATCGGAGCTTTGGATAGTTGCAGTTTTAATCTCCGAAAAGCCAAATCACATTCCTGTGTCTGCCTAAGTAATCGGGATTGCCAAATGCGCGACAAACCGCAAATGCCTCCCATGCCATCGGGCTTGACCCAGGAAAATCTGACATTGCTTCTGGTTCCGCGGTGCAGGCGCTTCCATAATTGCGGAAATTTTATCCGGATCCACAGAAATACCATCTTCAGAAATGATATGCCCCAGTAACCTGCCATTGCGGACAGCAAATGCACACTTTAAAGGATTCAAACTGAATTTCACCTCTCTGCATTTCATAAAGTATTACCGTAATTGTTTCAAATGCTCCAATTGTGCTCCAAAAACACTGAGATCATCCAAAAAAATCCTCATAAAATCCGTCAAATAAGGCCCAAAGATTTGAAACATATCCCTTTGAAAAGTGGAAGGTGCATTCCGCAATCCAAACCACATTACTGTACAAGCAAAAACTCCCCATGTGGTAATAAAAGCTGTTTTTGGCTGATCCCGCAATGCCATTCGGATTTGATTATATCCACTAAATCCATCCAAAAAAGTATAAATCTCATGTCCTGCTACATCATCCAAAATGGAATCCAAAAACGAAAGAGGAAAAGGATCTGGAACAGTAGTTGCATTCAATTTCCAGTAATCCACACAAATTCGGATTTGCTTATTTTTCTTTGGTACGACCACAATTGGAGAAATCCACTCCGGATTATCAATAGGGGTAATAAAACCCACTTCCAACAGGCGATCAATTTCCATCTTAACTTGCTTTGCCAAATTCGGATTCATCCTGTATGAGTGCTGCTTCACTGGCACCGCATCCGGTTTCAGATTGATCGTGTGCTGATAAAACTTAGGATCCAATCCCTGCATATCCGCATATTCCCATGCAAAAACATCCTTAAACTCTGTCAATAACTTGATCGAATCATCTCTAAAACTTGCCTCCAACTGCTTACTAATGTATATGGGCTGCGACTCCGCTTGCTCCCCAAGAAAAACCTTCTCTAATTCATCTTCCTTAACCCTTGTAATTTTTCCCATTTGCGCCTCAAACGCTTGTTCTTGCTGAATACGTCCTCCAATGATTCAGGACTCGGAAGCACCTGTTGTTGCTCCCCTATTCCTCCTAGAGTTCCTGAAACCCCCACCGAATTCTGTTTTGGAATCAGAGAAATATCCGCAAGGTATAGAGAAACCAGCCTGAACTGGTTGTTGGCATGTTCCCAGCATCACACGCACTTTTCTTTTACCCTTATTTACTGTAAGCATATTTTCTTCCCAATTATGCTTTACCCTCGCTTGTCGTAACCAGGGTCTTCCCAAGATAATGTGATAATCCTGATTATGATCTTCAATATTCAAGACTACTAAGGAAACAACAAAGGATAAGCCCGCCACATCCAAAACAATGCCCCGAAGTAACCCACTGGTTGCACTCTTCTTTGATTACCATGCGGGACTACAAAGGGTGCACGCTCCCAATCCATGAGACCAAAACTCTCACACGCTGCTTGGGTGATAATGTTTTCCCCGCTCCTCCATCCAAGAGTTCCTTGTCAATGTATGTGCCATGGTATAGAACTAAAAGCTCCGGAATGCGGGTATCTGTGATCCTATTCGCCGGCAACGGGACTGAATCATCATCCTCGCTTTCAACCTTCCCAATGGCGACTTCCCGCAGCTCAGTGGCCGATTGTTGCAGCAATGCATTATGGAAATTCGGGACTAATTTCAGCAATGAACCCAGAGGTACTTGAATTGGTGACATGAGAACCTCTTTCCAAACTGAATTCCACTCCTCCTGTTCTTTAATATCATCCTTATTTCCAGCTTTTCCTTCCTTTATTTCCAGACCCACAGTCGATGGCATAGTCGATGTCGATGGTCCTGCTGTCTTCACTAATGGTGCGGATTGTGGCAACCAGGACACAGTCTTTTTCCGCACTTCTTCCTGAACCGTCCAATCCAAAATTTTCACATCGGGAGTTGGAACCACACTTTAACCTGATCGCGTGATTAATGAAACCACTGGGTCAGACTCCTCTAGTCCTTCAATCTGAACCATAGCCACACTAGGCTGTTTCCCTGCAGCGCGTTCCTGCTTTTTCCGATCGTATTCCATAGCTTCAGTACACTCAGATCGCCAATGTCCATCCCCCAAACAGAAAAGGCATGTCTTGGGGCGATTAGGATCTCGGCCACCTCTTCTGCGACCTCGTCCTCCCCCTTGACCCCGTCCTCCTGCTTGACCTTGCACAGGCGTCTTTGATGTATGAGCATGAGCCATCGCCACAGCAGGCTCTTGTCCCTGCCCTATCTGTGGTTGTTGCCAGGTAGAAGAGTCCCCTCGACTCCGACGACCCCGGCCATTGAAATAACATTCCACTATATTATGAGTATTGGTCGTGCAAATCGCACACCACTTCTGATTCATTGCACATTCCTGAGCAGCATGGACCGGATTCCGACATTGGGTACACCATATTTCCTTCAGACTTTTAGCCACTGCAGTCGATTCCGTCGATCCGGATGATACACCTTTCCCGTGACGCTGGGATTTTTTCCGCGGTGTCTTCTCCGATTCTTTCCCCGAATCGTTGTTGCCTGAGTCTGAGGAATCAGATACTGTGGATTTTGACTCCGAACTATCACTGCCACTGTCCTGTGACTTCCGATGAGATTTCTTCCTGTCTTTATTCTTTGACTTCTTTGGATATTCCGTATCCTCTAAAGCCTCTCCTGCGACTACAGCCCTAACAATTACAGTATCCAGTGGAGTAGTTACCTTATCCACTATTGCCATAGCCGTTCTAAGATCCTTGTTGAGCCCCCGCAAAACATAATCATTCAGCACTTCAGCTGCCGGCCTTTGTGCTTGAGGTACCCTCTACAAAAGCATCCGAAATTTTGCAGCGTAATCCTCCACTGGCAATGACTTCTGCCGGAGCGTTCGAAGCTTCTCCAAATGTTGAGGGACTGTCTTTTCCATTCGAAACCTTCGTAGAAACTCTATGGATCCGTCCGCATACGTCTGGAAATGGTCATCAGGGTATTCGGACAACCATTTCACAGCTTTCCCTGAGAGTGTAGATTCAAACACTGATTGTTGATGGAGAGGAATCACCACCCTAGGATGATTCAATCCATAAGCTTTATTGAATTGGTGCAAATGTGCATCAGGGTGTTCACTCGAAAGACCTCGAGTCCGACCTCGAGACCGACTATACTTAATCTGAGGATGAGCCATCACCCCTTGCCCAACTGTTCCTCCTCCTCCCGGGAAAAGCCGACGAGCACTAGGAGGTGGAGACAGTGGCGGAGATACCCCCGGACTGTTACCGGAGACGGTGGTGGAGCAACCTGTGTGGGTGAGGGTGAATGTACGACAGGAGGACATGACTGACTGCGCGAAGTACGTCTCGCTCGCCGCAATTGCCTACCACGCATCGGACTTGGTGATGGAGATACAGATTCCTCAATCTACGGTGAAGAAAAAACAAATTCATCTGAACCGCCTCTCCTCCGTCGTCTTTCTACAATTGGAACCACAGGGTCAGGCAGATCCTGCGACCTAGTGCGCATGCATATTCATCGCAGGCTGTCCATCACGCATCGTGGTTGCCAGATGTAATTGCTATTGCCTGCACTAGAGCAATAGGCATTACAGAATGATTACCCGCAACTACATTATATGAACATCAACATATAGAATGACAAGAGAAGGAAGTACACAGTACACAGGCACAAAACACCTCTTGCTTCATTCATGTATATTCCAGACTCAGAGTTACAACAGTAGATGCCATGAATATCATAGAGATTGGTTAAGTTACATCAAAATACAGGTATGCCCCTCCATATACAACCGCTGCTCCAGCGCAGATCAGGAACGGTACACACACTCCTGTCCCATGATATCCCGTAAAGAACTACCGCTACGGCCGCCGCATACCGCATGACTCCTGATCCGCAGTGTCCAGACCTCCGCAGGACCGCATGTGCGGCTAATGCTGTAACACCTCATTAGCTTGGTCCTCAGCATTTTCTTTTGCTTGGGCTCTAGTCACTACCTTCACAGGAATTTTGGGTTCTGCCTCTGATCCACTTGGAGAAGGTAACACTCCCACAACATTCATTGTTGTTTTCCCCTGTTTGTTTGGGTGTTTTGGACAATTTGGAACAACGTGTGTAATGGCACACTCCAAACAATATCCAATTATCTCTACACGAGAAAAATTCTTGGCCCAATGATTACCTCCACACTTGTAGCATGGTCCATCTTGTTGAGTCACTGGTGGCGCAATTGATGGTTGTTCTTGCTTAGCCAGAACGGTCTCTGGTCTACGCTCTTGATTGGCTATGAACATCAGAGTGTCTTCATTCAATGAATAGAGTTTTCTCATAGGTTCTTGCCCTAGCCTAGGTTGTGATACCTCAACTCTTTGTAAAGCCCTTGATACAACCCTATTTTGAAATAATGGATGATTTGGTAATGGAATTTGTTTTTCTATTTGATGTCCAAATAGTATCCCCCTCGTGTAGGTTTGATTATAGTAGCACTCACTCATCTCATGATTGGTCCATTTTTGCTCAATGGAACACCATTTTATTTGTTGTGTTACTTGCACTACTAGCTTATCTAGGTTGGTCATTAATTGAGACATAACCACTTGCCTTGTGTTGGTTTCACTAGATGCTAAAGGAGCATTATCCATAGTGATCTTTGTGTCACCAATTTCCTCGCCATAGGCCTTACAATTGTCAACTAGGTATAACGCTTCTCTCGTGACTTGTTCAAAGGAAGTACATCCTTTTAAGTGCAAATATTTCTTGAGAGTTTCATTTTTCAAACCCTCTATGAAGAGAATTGATAATCTTTCATCCTGTGGTAACTCGCGTTCCGGACATCTCTCTATATATTGTTTGAAGCGTAGCGATGCTTCCTTCACTCTCTCATCTTCTTTTTGCTTGAATGCATAGATTTGGGACACTGTGTTATGCTTGATTCCCCTTTTAGAGAACTCTCAGGGGGTTCACTATGTGTAAAACTACCATATCACGTGCATTCAAGACATGTTTGTAAAACCCCTTATCTGTGAATATTGTTAAGAATATAATGTACCCTTTTCTTTTAAAACCTGTAAGTATTTTTCAAATTTGAAAAAATAATGCCCTTCTGTATATATATTTCTGTAAGTTTCAAGAACTTTAAATACCCTTCTGTTGAACTCACGTAATAGGTTACATTTTTATTAGGTGACCTCCCCGGGAGAGAACAAATTCTTGCAATAGTTGTTCAATGTTTGAGAAGGCATCTTTGTCCAACGGTTGGAGCCAATTCAATGCTATCCCTTCCAAGGTTAAGCCAAATCCCTCATACTGTGTATGAAAATAAAATACTTGTTTGGCTCTTAACACTTGTTTGAACAAGGATGCATGTACGTATGGATCTCTTAATCCATCATACTTCTTCTTGACACATTTGGCCAATTGATATGGTCTCATTGGTTCTAGTTCACATTAGGTAAAATTTGGACTCACAAAGGGGCCCTTTAAGGAGTTTGACTTTACCTCTCTCTACCAAAACAGGCGCATGGATAAATTTTTGCAAACAAACTCCAAAGTTGGCAGAGGTTTGACAGTTAGAATGTCCTCTTCAAGCTATATCTACTGATATATAGCACGCCATGAGATTCCTCATATTTTAGAAGATTCTTTTTTTGGTTCACTTAGATTCCGACAGAGTTGTCACATCATAGGTGAATCAAAAAAAGAATCTTCTAACATATGAGGAATCTCATGGCGTGCTATATATCAGTAGATAGAGCTTGAAGAGGACATTCTAGTTGTCAAACCTCCGCAACCTTTGTGGTTTGTTTGCTAAAATTTATCCATGCGCCCGTTTTGGTAGAGAGAGGTAAAGTCAAACTCCTTAAAGGGCCCCTTTGTGAGGCCAAATTTTGCCTAATGACCATGTATCTTAGCGTGTTGGGGTCTCTCACAAAGACATCCCTCGTTCCTTCTTTTTGTCTTGGAGAAAATCCTAGTGGAATCCCCTTTGTGACATGTTTTGGAAATGTTGATGGATTTGTAAGTCTAATTGGTGGTCTCTTGGTTCCACTCAATGAGGTAGGAGCTACACTCCCGTGAATAGCTATTTTGGATGTTTGAGGTCCATTTGATTCCATAGTTTCAATTTTAGCTTCTTGCAAATCAGCCTCAAAAAACCGTGGTACGCTTACACTCGGTTGAAAGTAGTAAGTAGAGATTGGAGTACCCATGTATGTATATCTTTCTAGCTCAATTGGGCTGATAAGTTTGTACTCTCGTCCATACTTATCTACCATTAGAACTTGCCCTCCCTGGTCATCTGTGTATGTGAAGGCATAGAGGTTCTTGTAGTCTGTCAACTCTTCAATGATGGAATTTAAACATCTATAGAAGTTGTTTTGATCCCCAATAGGTAACCTATAAAGGCCATCATAAGTGTAATCCGTTAGAACTCTCGTGGCTTCATTGGTTTTGATGAACCTCACGTTGGGTTTGTTGATTAGAGGATGCTTCTCCTCTAAGTCTCCAGCAATTTCCACTTTCTCTCTTCCAAACTCCCGCATTTTAGTTGATTGGTTTGGCTTCTAGTGAGCTACATGATCACTTGACAAATATCCATGAGCCATGCCTTGAGGTTTGGCTTGATATGATTGATAAGCCTCATGGTCTTGTCTCAACCCTCTTGTTATAGGTGTTGCAATATTCTGGCTGTTTGTGTAGGTGGCATAGCTCTGAGTTGAGTGGGAAACCCTAATGATGGATGAGTTGTCATGTTTAAGCCTCACTCAATACTCTCAAGATGGTCCTTGATAAGAACACCTTGGCTTAGTGAAACTTATCTCTTTTGTCTCTCAAAAGTCATGAATTTATGACTTTTTGGTCTCTGGAAACTGGTCTTGGGGTACCCTAAAAGCTTGGAATTAGGAAACCTAGAAAAAATCAGCTCTAAAACCAAAACTCAAGCTTTCTTCCTAGCTATACCTGACTCAATTTGGAGTTGTGTGTCAAAAGTTAGAGCACTTTTAGTGAACTGCACTTGAAACGGCACTCAAAATAGCCTCAGGACCAGGACACAAAGAGATTTTGCGCTTGTATCTTGGCTTCCAGAGGGTATTTTTCACTCAAACTTGAGATTTGGGATGTACTCAAGTAGACCTACAAACCTATGAAGTCAAATACCCTCACTATGTAGAAGTACACCGATCACGATCATTGACCCCATGTCACAGATTTGGAAGATTTTTGCACAGTAGCTAGCCCTTGATGTCTTGATACCAAGTGTCTTTGTATTTTTGAATTTGGAGATGTTTTGACCAATGAAAACCCAAACCCCATGTGGTTTTGCGGTTATTGGCTTGATTGTGTAACTAGGACTTTTGACCACTTTCTTTTTCTTTTTTGACCTTGCTCCTTTTGGAAAATATGTTGCATTAGTTGTCAGCTACCTACTCATAAATTTTCAATCCAAAATGTCACTGAGGTACACCGATCGCGATCGTAGTACCAACTCCTTTTTGCATGAAATTTTAGGAGTTGATAGACATGGGTATGATTAGTCTATTCCCAAACCCACTTTGCATTTGGATCACAAAAACTTGAATTTTCTCAAAATTTTGGTCTTAAGGATAAGTGATCAATGTTTGCCCTATTTGACAACTGTCTTTTGGTTTTTTGACCTTGGTTCTTTTGAGAAAGTTTTTTGTCTAGTTATCAGCTACCTACTCACCAAGTCTCAATCCCAAATGTCACTATGGTACACCGATCGCGATCGTAGTACCAGCTCCTTTTCAGATGAAACTTGTGGATCTGGTAGACAATGATGTGTACAATCTACTCCCCAAATCTTTTTGAATTTGGACAAGGAAAAGTCCAGTTTTCACCAGATCTTAGTCTACTGCAGTGGTTTTTTGACTGTCTGCTATTTCTGACTATTTGAGTGTACCCATTTGTAGATTTTGGCGACACGACCCTGCAATGAAGGGTAGTCTTTGAGAAGATGGAAGGGATCCTCCAAAGCTACTTTGCACCCAGAGTAAGTGTTTGTGTCAATACCTTTGTCAAGAATCTTACTCCTAATAGGGATAAACCCCCACAACAAATACCAAGTGATTATCGTCATTGAGCTTGGCCATTTTACTTCCCAAATGTTGTTTATACCTTTTAGCCACTTCTCTTTTGACCAGTTCACCCTCCACAATTTGATAGGGGGAATGAGCCAGTCCACCTTATACATTCCACAAAACTTCAAAGACACTATTGATCAATAGCCTTTCATTTATATAAAAGCTATATTGCAAGAGCATATTGAGTAAACAAAAAATCGTTGTTAGCTTGTGAGAGATTAATGTGAACCAATCTTATCCTCATAGTAGGGAAAAGCGCTAGAAACATACTTTTCTATTGAGATCAAAGCCAATTTTCTTATCATCCTACATAAGAATTTTCTCTCAATCATGCTTATCATGTGCGAGTAATCTTGTTTGGTTCTCTCTCTCTCTCTCTCTCTCTCTCTCTCTCTCTCTCTCTCTCTCTCTCTCTCTCTGATAAGACCCAAGAAAAAGTGATGTGTGTTGTTTGTGTTTAATTTGTGTTTGGCCCTCAGTGTCAGAAAGTGTGGCTGATGGACCTTCATATGTATTTTGTCCAGATGTGTTATTGTTGGCAAGATGCTTGGTATTCCCAATTCACAAAATTAGCAATGGGTGATCCTGTTGATGATCAAGTTGTCTCTCATGTATCCAATGTTTTGTGCCGTCTAGAATTGCTTGCCACGAGCTGCAAGTGCGTAAGGAATATAAAAGAATTTTTACAATCATTAAAGGAATAAACTAGGGCAAGGTGCATGTAGTCCCAAGGGTAGACATTCTATGTGCCTGTAATTTGCAAGAAAATAGAACAGATATGTTAAAAATATAGTTTAATTTGTAGAAATTGGAGTGCTTTTATTTGATGAAAAATATCCACACTGATGGACAAGCACGTAGTCCTCGTCCACGCTATGATGAAAAATACGTGCGCAGATGGACTACATGCGCGTTCACCAATGTGGGTATTTTTCATCAAATAAAAGCACCCCAATCTCTATGAACTAAGCTATATTTTTAACATATTCGTTGTATTTTCTTGCAAAATCTAAGTCACAATTTCAATTTTTGCTCCCCTCTGAGGTAGCTAATTTCTTGAATTTTCAAACAGCTCAAGATTAAGCTGAGAGACCTTTTGCCCATCCTACGCCACCTTGTGACACAAGAAATACTAAAAGTTAATGGAAAATTACCAAATGCCCCTCTAATTTGTGGAAATTCCTAAAATACCCTTCAAATTTCAAGTATCTATTTTTACTGGATTGTTCATGATTTCCTAATCTTTATTCTTTTTTGACAATGTATATCCGTTTTCTAGTGCTTAGCATGTAATTTGTCACAAATTACCTCCCAAAAAAAGACAATTATGTCTAAATATAATGAAGCAATTCATCTCCAAAGCTGACATAACCAGCTCAAATTCTAGTTTTAGTATCTTGTATTCATAGACAATCCATCTTCTTATGAAAAGCTATAATTTTTTTAACTATTGGATAAATTTACTCTCACAACGAGGGGTATTTTGGGAATTTTGGAAAATTTGAAGGGCATTTTGGGATTTTTTGACAAAATATGAGGGGTATGTTGGGAATTTTTGAAATTTGAAGGGTATTTTGGGAATTTCCACAAATTAGAGGGGTATTTTGGTAATTTTCCCAAAATTTAATTTTCATATCTTGAGCTCCCTATCCGTCCGCGCTTGCGCGGACGGATTGCATGCTCATGAACGAGAGAGAGAGAGAGAGAGAGAGAGAGAGAGATGAGAGAGAGAGAGAGAGAGAGAGAGAGAGAGAGAGAGAGAGAGAGAGAGAGAGAGAGAGAGAGAGAGAGAGAGAGAGAGAGAGAGAGAATGATGTAGCAGTGCGAGGCAGTCGTGTGTAGTGTAGCTCGGGAGAAGATGGTGGCGTTGAAAAATCGATACCTCATGATGGAGGTGTTTTGGGAGGGAGAGAGCCCTGTTCTCTCGCAGTCTTCCATCGCCAACGCCATGAGAGACAGCATTCTCCACAACTTTGGAGAGTTGGGCCTCGCTGCTTCTCTTCCATCTCTTCAAGTGAAGTATGTAAATCCAGTGATCAGGTGTAGCCGTGCAGAATATGAGAAGATATGGTGTGCGATTACATTTATCATGAGCATTAACAATTGTCCTCTGTTTTTTAACCAACTTGATTTAAGCAAAAATATTAGTTTCTGTAAGCTTGCAGCTTTGGAGTACGACAAGGCTAAAATTGAACTGCTGAAGCTTAAAGCTGGGAAGAATCAACCGTCTCCCAAGTTGCTGAATGCCGCCACTAACCTAGAAAAACTTTTGCATCAAAATTTTTTGAAACTTCTAAGGGAAGCTAGGCTCGTCCTTGATCCAGTTTTTCCAGCCAAGTGCTCTCTATTGAAGTAGCTTGTTTGAGTCGTGTCAGCAAAGGTATTGCATTGCCTGATAAAGTCGTTTTGGTGGGGTTGTGTGAGCGAATGTGTGCGTTGTTGGGGAGTAACTGTGAGGAATCTCTTGCATTTCTGAGTGGGTGATTATATGTGTAGAATCATCCTTGGTGGTAGTCTTTCCTGTGTGTGTAGTAAAATCTCATACCTTCATACCTAATGTTATTTGGAGTCTGCTTTGTCATTGGGATGTAACACTCCTCATCAGTGTATTGTGGGAAGGTGCCCATTCGTCACATGTTTTTAGGCAACTGTTTTAGTGCCTTACTAAAAGAGAGAGAGAGAGAGAGAGAGAGAGAGAGAGAGAGAGAGAGAGAGAGAGAATGGACTACAGTAGTGGCCTCTCGATCTGAGGTAGCATGGTCACTAGTCAGGCTGAGGAGGCGTGCAGTAGTGTGTGCGAGAGAGAGAGAGAGAGAGAGAGAGAGAGAGAGAGAGAGAGAGAGAGAGAGAGAGAGAGAGAGAGAGAGAGAGAGAGAGAGAGAGAGAGAGAGAGAGAGAGAGAGAGAGAGAGAGAGAGAGAGATGAGAGAGAGAGAGAGAGAGAGAGCGAGAGAGATGAAGAGAGAGAGAGAGAGAGAGAGAGAGAGAGAGAGAGCTGCAATGGTAGCGGGGGCCCTCAATCTGAGGTAGCATGGTCACTAGTTAGGCTCAGGAGGTGTGTAGTTGTGTGTGCGAGTGAGAGAGAGAGAGAGAGAGAGAGAGAGAGAGAGAGAGAGAGGAGAGAGAGAGAGAGAGAGAGAGAGAGAGAGAGAGAGAGAGAGAGAGAGAGAGAGAGAGAGAGAGAGAGAGTCATCCCACTGATTTCCAGATGCTTGTAAGCAGACATGTAGCTTTTCTAATGCAGGTATTAAAATAGAAAGGTACTTTTTCGGTACTTTTCTAATGCAGTTTCCATTCTAGAGAAGAGTCAAGATGGATGTAATGCAGGCTTATGCATTGTGCAGCAATTCAAAGCTTTGTGAGACTAGAGGGAAAGAGAGAGAGAGAGAGAGAGAGAGAGAGAGAGAGAGAGAGAGAGAGAGAGAGCCCTCTCCGAAGCCCATGGACTCATGGAGGCAATGAGGTTGAAGAGCTCCGCACGCCCATGAGGCTATTGGCTATCTCTGTAGTCTACATTGCACCTATGTGCCCTTTGCGATGCCTTAGCAACAGACTACAGGTGCGCACATGCATTATCGACTGCCATCTCATCACCATCACAAGCTACTAACTCATTTTATCATTACTACTAACTACTCCGCAAGCTAATTTTTACTCGTGTTGGAGGCTCTCCATAGGCCGCTTTTCATTTTCATGGTGTCATTAAATGCGCTCTCAGTTATTACGCATTTTGACAGTCACTTACATCCTTTAGATATTCATCTAATTCGATGCCCTTTGGCATTCTAGGCGTATCAATTTCCCTCTGCTTGTAATCAATGATTCAATCCCCTCAATTCACTAAACCATAATTAGCAACCCTCTTTGCAAGGATTCATCACACATAATCACATTCCTTGAAACTTTACATGGCTGCTCAACAGATTGGTCCAAACAGTTCAGACATGACCCTGCAGAGAAGATGCAGCGTCAAGAGATCAACTTCTACATGCTGCCGTCGACGATGACAACAACATCTGCAATGATCCTCATGGCATTCACACTACGTTCTTGTTCAATTTTGATCAAGTTCACATCGTCAACAGCTTGACTAATTGCAAGAGCCCAAAATGCTGCTAGAGAGTGCAGGCTTTTGATGTAATGCTAGTCAGCTTATTTTTGTGGCATCTAGCAAAGTCATTCATTTCAGTAGAGCACACGGACAGGAGTAATCCCCATAGTCGCTAGGAATGAGATTGGTCACAACAAGTATATTGTGGTGAACGTGCTTATAGAAGCTCTCATATTGAGGATAAGCATAGCAAGCTCCTCTAGAGTCTTGCAACTTGAAGTTTTGAAGACCAATGACAATGAATAGCACTGGTTAGGCTCCGATAGATAGCAAGCCCAGGATGTGTATAGATGTAGCTGAGCTTCTTGATTTTGAGAGAAGAATATTTTTTCTACATGTGAATAGATTGTTGTCCAACTCTTTGTGGGAAGGTTTCCTCTGTATTTGGGTGCACGAGAGAGAGAGAGAGAGAGAGAGAGAGAGAGAGAGAGAGAGAGAGAGAGAGAGAGAGAGAGAGAGAGAGAGAGAGAGATCTTGAAGCCTATATTATGGGTAAGGGGAGAGAAATGCAAGCATGCCAAAAAGAGGAAAGGATGGAAGGGTCGTTGAAAGGAAGGGGGCCAAGCTCCACAGGAGGGTTTGTGTGAACATTCAGGACATTGCCAAGCCTGCCATTCAAAGGCTTGCTTGTAGGGGGGGGGAGGGGGGGGGGGGGGGGGGGGGGGGGGGGTGTGAAACGCATCAGTGGCCTAAGCTACAAGGAAACTAGAGGTACTCAAGATCTTCTTGGAGAATGTTATCCCAGATGCTATGACCTACACAAACATGCCTGCCCAAAAACTATCACTACCATGGATGTTGTGTATGCTCTCAAGCGATAGGGCCGTACTCTCTATGCATTTGGTAGTGGCAACCTCTTGCTACTTCGTTAAGATATGGTTTTTATAAGGGTATTTTCCTTCAATCTTTCATTATTGATACCTAATCTCTTGAAGCATGGATTTCCCACTTGCACAACTAGTGGTTGGTTAAATTTTAGCAATACTTCTTTGGTGGCAGAGAGATGAGAGAGAGAGAGAGAGAGAGAGAGAGAGAGAGAGAGAGAGAGAGAGAGAGAGAGAGAGAGAGAGAGAGAGAGAGAGAGAGAGATGAGAGAGTCCCTCTATATAAATAGAATAGAGTAGAGACTGAGAGAGAGATGCTCTCTTGGATAATAAATATCCAATTCAAGACTCATGGAATAGATTCAAAGTTCTTAGATTGTTTAATTGTATTACAAAGTTGTATGGGTGTGAATAAAGATGCAAACAAATGCAATAACCTTCCTATATTTTTCCCAATAGTATGTACCCACACGATTTGGAAAAAATCTCATTAATAGGAATCTTCACAATTGCCGCTTTGCATGATCTTTCATAGCATGGATTGGGTAGTTTTCTCAATCCTCATACAGTGCCATCTCTCCTTTATATTTATATAGAAAGATGGCAAGGTTAAGCTCAACTTGTATGCCATTTGCAATGTACATAAAGCATAGTGAGAAATTGTGTGACCATTAAACACATATGAGCGTGGCAAGGAATTCGTAACATGGCAGGATCTAGAGCACTTAAAAGTTTTGGTTTTTTTCTTCAAATGGGGACAAGGGCTTCTACCCCAATAAAACCATCCATGCTTGCATTTGAAGGCATTGCATTGTGTAAGCTATTCATGATGAGATGTTGAAATAAATGTTGTCCTTGGTACTATTAGGGGGAGGGGCGGGGGGGCTGGGGGCCTCATTATATGCAGTGCATTATATCTGGCAATGATTCACTTTACAAGGTAGGGACAAACTATGATGTTTGAGAAACATTTTGCATTATATACTGCATTACATCTACCGCTAATTCAATTTTGAATTCCTTTGAGACTACCAAGTGACTGGATCTAGATTAGTGGAGCAATTACCTCTTACCCTTCTTTGTGATGAGAAAGGCTACATTGTGTCCTCAATAACCTTAAAGTTTTTAGTTAGCCATTACACAAACAGAGAAAAGACACATGTCTATAGAACAAGTATGTGAAAGCCTTTTTTTTTGGGGATAGAATGGGTATACATAATATATATTTTTGATATGCATCATGTATTAGCTTAAAGAATCCAAAAACTGTTTTATTGTATGTAACTTTTCATACAACATAGATATTTTAATATAAACTCTTGGTATAAAATTCCACGGAGTTCACTAAAGTATATGTTAACATAGCACATGCGTTCTACAGAAGGGATTTTTATTTCTTGTAAGTTTAAAAATTCATGTATACAAGAGGGGTATAACGGGTAATTAAATTCGATTGTACATGCTCAGTTAACAGAAAAGATGCAAAAGTTGCTAGAAGTAAATAATCGCAATTATTTACATCTGTCCCATTTTTCAAATTTTTTGACCAAGTTGGCACACCACTAGTTTTACCATGTTGTAATAAGCTCACAAATCAAATTTGATAAGATATGGATCATTGGATTGAAAATTATGACCAAGTTTGCAAAGTTAGTCTACGGACAGAAAATTGATGACCATTTGACCAAAACTTGTCCAAACTTGATGAAACTTGGCTAGAGACCTTAACTTGAGGTGCTTAACAGATCTGTGTCAAAATTGGGACAAAAATTTCCTGGAGTAAATAATCATGATTATTTACATCTGCTTCAAAAATTAACAAATTTGCAAATTTGAGTATACCACAAGGTCAAGCATATCAAGTAGACCCCACAAATCAATTTTGGTGAAATTTGGATCACAAAAGTGAGACTTGAAATCAAAGTCTGTGGACATAAAACAATTGATAAACTTAAAATGATTTTGTCCAAACTTGTTGAAACTTGTCCAAGGAATTTAACAGGTTGTATACTTGCCAAACCAAGCCAAAAAGTACAAAAAAAACTGCCAAAAGTAAATAATCGCAATTATTTACATCTGCTACACAGGGACACCAGTTTTGACTTTTGAACTTGTATAGTGTTAGACTAGCATAATACAAAGCCACTAGGCAATTTTGGGTTCAATCGGATCCAAATTGGTACATGTTCCCGTAGTTCAAAAATGCCATGACCCAAAGTACCTTTGATGTACTTAAGAACTCGCATACCTGCCTTTCAATGATATTTTCTTGGTTGGTTGGAAAACCTGCTTAAAACACCTACTGCAAAAGAAGTATCTGGCCTAGTGTTGCACAAGAAAATTAAGCTTTCCACAAATTTTTTTCCCTTTTTAATGTCAACTAAGGGAGAAGAATCTTCCATGGAGAGTTTTGCATTTACCTCCATTGGAGTGCTCAGAGGTTTGCAATCCATCATGCCAAAATCTTTTAGGATCTTTGGTGCATATTTTTGTTGAGAGGTGAAGAGACCTTTTGAGGATTTCCAAACCTCAATCCCCAAACAACAATGCAATAAATCCAAGTCTATCATTTTGAATTCAAAACCCAAACTCTCACGAGCTTGCTGGATGAGCTCTTTGTGGTGACCTGTGATTATCAAGTCATTGACACAAGATAATAATGACTTGTTTTCCATTCTCTCTAAGCACATATAGATTTAATTCAAAAGAACTTCTTCTAAAGCCAAGTTTTTTAATAGAAACTTATCAATTCTAATATACCATGCTCTTGGAGACTGTTTCAGGCCATATAAAGCCTTCTTCAATCTGCAAACCTTATGTTTTGAATGAGGCGTCTCAAACTCTGGTGATTTCTCAATATACACCTCCTCCTTGAGAAGTCCATTAAAAAATGTAGACACAGCATTCATTTGGTAAACAACCAATAAATAGATACTAGCAAGAGAAAGCACAAGACAAATAGTTGTCATTCAAGTTGTGGGAGCGAAGGTGTCACTACCATAAAACCCTTCGACTTGAGAGAATCCTTGTGCTACTAACCTGGATTTGTACTTTTGTAAAGAGCCATTAGCTTTATGCTTGAGCTTGTACACCCATTCTGTGCGATTTTCTTCTTTGGAGTCTGATCCACTACTTCCCAAGTATCATTCTTTGTGATGTTGTCGTGCATCACTTCCTTCCACTTTGGATCAGCCATGGCTTCATTGACGGAGGCTGGATCCTTCATAGAGCCCACAATTTTTATCATGAGAGCCATGTTGACAATGTTTTCGGAGGCTCTCCTTCGCTCCTCTTATCTCTTTGACCATTGCAAACCCCCCTCCTCTTCATGAGGATTGTGATATTGAGGGTTTCAAGTGTCAAAAAGCTGTTGAACCCACTTTGGTAATGGCTTTTCTTGTGATTCTCCAGCAGGTTGGTTTGATTTATTTGAGTTGTCATCGTTAGACAACTCCTCCTCTTGCTTTGTTACCGAACTTTGGTATGGCCCATAATGCGTTATTTCTCTATCATGAGAGCCATGTTGACGATGTGTTCAGAGGGTCTCCTTTGCTTCTCTATTCTCTTTGATCATCACAACGCCCCATCCTCTTTATGAGGATTGTGATCTTGAGGGTTTTGAGGTTCAAAAAGCTGTTGAACCCACTTTGGTAGTGGCTTTTCTTGTGATGATCCACCGCATGTGGTTCAAATACCACATATCGACTGGTGAGTACTTTCTTTGCCTTTGGATCATAGAGTCTATAAGCCTTATAATCTTCGTTGTATCCAATAAATACGTACCTCTTGCTTTTGGCTTCTAACTTTATTCTTTGTGAATCAGGAATATGTGCATAACAGAAACACCCAAATGTTTTGAAATGCAAGACTGGAGGTTTCTTACTAGAATAGTCTTCTTGAGGTGTTTTCCCTTTCAAAGCCTTTGTGTAGCTTTGATTGAGAATGTACACTAGTGTACTTACTGCTTCGGCCCAAAAGGAATCTGACATACCCTTGGATTTGAACATACACCTTCCCATTTCTACCACCGTTCGATTGCAACGCTCCACAACTCCATTCTGTTGTGGTGTGTAAGGTGTAGTAAGGTGACGTTTTATGCCATGCTCGTTGCAGTAGTTGTTGAATTCATTTGAGATGAATTCTCCTCCTTGATCTGTGTGAAGCTTCTTCACCTTCTTTCTTGTTTCATTTTCTACAAGCTTTTGCTACATTTTAAACTTTCCAAAAGCTTCAAACTTCTCACGAATGAAATACACCAACATCTTTCCTCTAAAGTCTTCAACTAGCATCAAAAAATAGAAAGATCCACCCAAAGAGGATGTAGACAGTTTACCACAGAGATCCGCATGAACCAACTCTAGAGAAAAATGAACTCGATTACTACTCTCTTGTGGAAATTCTTTTCTTTGTTGCTTGCCTATCATGCAAGCTTCACAAACTTCATTCATATCTGAGATTTAAGGCATGCGTGCCACCATCCCAAATTTTTGCATCTCTTTAAGAACAACAATGCTTAAGTGACCAAATCTCTCATGCCATAATTGAGTTGTATCTTTTTCTATAGTGACTGTAAGTGCAGAAAGTTTGTAGAGGTTGTTGCGTCCTACGCCCTTTCCCGCTGTGTTGCCTTTAGAATCCAAGATTTTTGCTTCACTTTTCTTGAAACGGACTTCAAGATCACGATCAGTGATTGTAGAAATGGAAAAAAAATTCTTCTTGATTTGAGGCACATACAACACACTCGAGGGGTTCACCATCCAATACCTCCTATATAACGTGCATTCGTGGGATATTAAAAAAACCCCTCTTTTAACATGTCTGAATGAATTATATGACCCCTTATTTTTGTAAATTTTTTCAAAATTGAATATAAAACCTCCTTATTTTAATGTATCTCTGTTAAATTGCCTAATTTTGTTGCATGTTAAAATCCCTCATTTCAAACTCACGTTATACATTAACATGATTACATAGTGCACCACCCGAGACAAGACATTAGAGAGCTCTTTAGTTTCACCTATAGTAGCTGATAAAAAGAAATTTTCCTAGACCCTTTGGTTGGACATTTGGCATTATTCCCTTCAATTACATTTATGGGTTCTTGTAGAGGCTTCCAGGAACTATATCAGTCTTTCTTACTACTCATATGTCGGGATGCACCACTATTTAGAATCCAAGAACCATCAACAAGCGGAATTTGTGCTCATGCAAATACCTCTTCTATGACGGCCCCCATAGTTCAGGGTCTGTCTTTCAAATTTTGAATTTTGGTGTGCTTGTGCATCTCATATTGGCAAGCCAATATGTTCCAAGATTCATGTGATGTAGTGGTATGCTGAACCAAAGTGAGGAAAGTATCACTTACACACATGAAAATGGCCCATAATGCATTTGCATTCCTTCTTTTCCACGCACATAGAGGAGTAGCATCTAGGGAAATTATAATGCTTGGATTTTCCGGATCATTTGTTGTTGTAGTGGGCTCCAAGTCTGCACCATTTGGCCCCAAAATCGTATCTAGCAGTTCGTATAAATCCACAATTGCGGAAATTTTGAATTTCCACAATGTGTAGTTGGTGCCGTCAAGCTTTCCTTCGGTGAATGCTGGTGGACGAATACGAAGCGGAGTAGCACCGGCTTAGATGGTGATTTAGACAACTAGAGCAAGTAAGAATACAAGGGACTAACAATCCTTCAACAAGGATGTGTTGTGTGTGTCAAGTGTGCACAACATTGTACCAAATTACTCATGAGAGGGCCTCCTTATATACATATAAGGGAGCCTTTAAATGCCCATGTGTAGCCGCTTTTAGATATCCAAGTCCAAGTAGGACTCTCCCATGTGCTCATGTGTAGCCACTTTTGGGTAGACAAGTCCTGCTAGAACTTGGCCACCGGCCCAGGGAAATCTGGCCAAAGACCACCGATGGCCGACCGGCCACTGACCATCGGCCAAAGACCACGGACAACCGGCCACTGGCCACCGGATGACCATTTTTCGATTGTCTTTCGGCCAAGAATTATGGCGAGAGGAATATTCCAGCGAATAAAAAGTCTTGAGGGCTTCCGCACTCAAAGCCCCCAAAGTTGGCCCTGAATTTGCTTCGTACCATCCATGATCACAAATAGAGATCTCATCAGCGTGCAAAGTTGGAATCCATTAAATATATGTGCACCATTGACTTCTTCTCATATGGAGGCCTTACAAACTGTGCAGCATATATTGTGGTGGCAAAATTGAGAGAGGTGGCCGTTGCAAGTATACCAACAAAAAGAACTATTATGTACATATTTACACACACTTAAGGGATCATATATGATGTTTGTCTCTTACTCTTGATATACCTCATCTTCTCAAGGCATAAATTAGATTTTTTTGTCAAATGCAAGATCAAGTGAAAATAACACAAAAATCAATAAAACAATGCTCATTTCTCATTTGATCAATAGGTAGAAATTCAAAATGCCTCCCCCCTCATAGTTGGAGTCTCGTGAATGACACCGAGCCGTCAGGATTGTGGTGTGCATGGGTATCAAAGCAGTGTTTATGCAAGCCTTGTGTTAGCATGTCGCCGCGACGGGCGTCTGCAGCATAGCTCTTTTGTACTAACATAATGTCAATATGCAAGGAAGAGACTCAAGGTGGGGCACGAAGACTTAATGAGGGTGTCAATCTCACCAAAGTGAACTCAAAGACTACTCGTTCGTACAACAAAACCAAATCAACCACTTCCTAGTCAGACAATCAGTATGCATCCATTCTCAACTCTCAACATAATCACGCCGTTTCGGTATCCAAACGAATCTGGAATGTCACGAAACTTAAGGAGAGGTATTACAACACTTATGGGCTCAATCCTACCAAGTTCTGTCACTATCTGGGGAGGTATATAAATCACGATCCATCACAAAAAATGTGCATAAAACTGAAACAGAAGTACTTGGAAAGATCCTCCTTAAGCATAGAAACACTTATCCAAGGTCAAAACATCAAAAAGCAACCATTTTAACTCCCAAATCAATGCATTTAGCTCACAAACAACTCGTCGCGAACCACTATGGAATTGGAAATGATTACACTTAGATGGAAGAGCAAGAGACAAGGAACACAATGTACTATTTGGAATAGAATTCTGATTATCCCTTCAGGAGAAATGATGATTACAAAGTGTAGACACACGAAGCTTTTTGTAGCACACATTTTCTTCTCCAAGCTAATGATAATTATCCCTTCAAAACTAAGGGTTTTGACTTTAAAAGTTAGGAGGCTTTCCCATGGCTAACCGGACTCTTACAAGGGGTAGACTCGGAGAACATAAAAAACAATATGGTCTAATCTTCTTCTAATTACAACTCATTTGTGGCAGAATTATAGGATTTTTGCCGAAAAAATAGAGTATCCTCCGGGTTTGGTGTGCATACGCCTGCTCGCTCGTATCCACCAAGCATTCCCCCCTTCCTATTCATTTGCACGCCCTCGTGCAAGCTGCATCTGAGGGAAGTCACTTTAGTGCCTTCTTTGTAGCGTTGCAGTGAGATTTCTGAACTTTTGCACTCTAGCTTCAATCTCGACTTTGGTTACCAGTTCTCTGAAAGGATTATTTGCAATGGTGCTCTAATAAGCGATGTGACGAGGTGTCAGATATTTCGTCATTAGATTGAATATGGAAGAGTCCACTTCAAAGAAATCTGTCATGAAAGCTTCTTTGAAGGTTTGCATGTATTCAGATGTCAGAAACATGACTCTTGCATATAATCCCATGATGATATTTCTGCTGGGGATTTTTGTCTCCATGTTCCAGTAGATGCCCCGTGTGCCCTCGACAAATACTTGCCATGGATGCTCTGCCGCTTCAATGTCTCTGAAGGCTGTAATGCACGTGATGAGCATTTTGGAAATCTTTACCAGCATCTGGCAAGCGAGATCTGGAATCTCCTTCATCATATTGATGACTCCTTTCAGAGTTTGCACCATGTAATGCTCTGATGGGGGGTTGTTATTGATCAGCTTGGTTATGATAGGGTAGTTCAACACTGCCGGTCTTTTGCTTTGCCAATTGTAAAAACTATCCCAAGATCGCCGCCTGTTGATTAGACAGTAAGTGGGGTCGATCCTGAGATGTTGGGGTGCATTCCTGTAATACATTTCTTCATTCGATCGCTGATCAAACCATTTCTTTCTCTAGAGGGGTTGATTGTCAAGGACTGTTTCAATCTGAAGAGCTGTAATTGGGACCTCTCTGTAATCCCCTCTGATGTTTGGTTCAATTTTTGGGAGCATCTTTTGCTGCCATAATTGAACCTCTTGCCGCATCAACGGTAGAGCGATCATTTCGTGCCCAAAATTTTTTACAACCTCATCTGGAGTGATCATGAGGAGGGCAGCTGATTCCAGTACTTTCAATTCATATTCTAGATATGCCTTGTGCAACAGGTCTTTGACTTTTGAGATCCAACGCTAAATTTCATCTTTGGCCAACTCCAAGGTGGATGTCATGGTTGGATCTGCAGACTCTTGCGTGCCTTTTCTAGTGCTTATAGTTGCTATCTCTGTTTGTTGAGTTTCAAACTTGAATTGATATGATCTTTCTCCTTGCTCAAATTCTCCGGTGTCCGGCTGATCCTTTGTCTGATTGGCTTTCAGATCCTCTACTTCTTTTCTTGCCTCAACCAGCTGCTTTTTCAAGTCTTCAATTTCCTCCTCTTTTGCCTGTTGTTGCAGGGCCCTATGACCTACTGTCATGATCTCTCTATCATATTTTTCTTGTTTTAGGGCTTCTTTTAACTCCTTGATCTCCTGGCTCAAGGAAGTAGAGCATGCCGGCATAGTCGAAGAGGAGGGTGTCTCCTGTATTGGCAAGAGTTGAGTGAGAGACCTACTAACCACGACGTACAAGCCTTGTAGCTTTTCATTCTATTCCTTTTCCCTGGTTAGCTCCTCCTCGAGGCGTTTTTGTTCAATCTCTAGAGCCGAGTTTACCTCATTGAATTGTTGCACTTCTTTATAATAGTAGCTTGCATTTTCTCTTTCTCTCTGCAGCTCCGATTGCACCTGGACTTGTGCGTTCTTCAGTGCCTCTATTTGTTGCGTCAATTGCTCGGATTCTGCTGCTGTTCTAGCTACCTCCTTTTTGTTATCTTCCAATTCCACCTCCTTGAGGTTATAAAGGGCTCTTTGACATTGAAATTGCAGTTTGATCTGCTCCAGTGACTGTCAATATCAAAGGAGCTAACCATCTCAGCTCTTTCTTTTATGGCCGCTTGAGTGCGTTGCATTCTTGTCCCCTGCTGATCTGAATGCTCGACCGCTTTAGCTTGCTTTTCCTTTTGTTTTAAACCCTCTCTTGTGCCAGAGGTCATGGCAGGCTGCGTCCGTGACTCCATTTGTTGATTGCCTTTTGTTCCGTCTGCTTTTCGTCGGTTTTTGCTCCGACTGTCCTGCACTTTCCCTTTTTTCTTGTTCTGACCTCTCTGAAACTATCTCAGCATCCTTGGGTGAACTGAGGTCTTGGTCTTGTTCTTCTTATGTCTCGTGTTGTTCCTCATCTTGCGAGAGACTTTTCTCCTCTTTTCTTTTTGTAGATTCGTCAGATGATTCTAAATCATCGACACGTTGCTTCTTTGATTCTTCTTGTTGTCTCTGCTCCATCTTTCGTTTCAGCTCATTGTGAATTCTTTGGCGCATGGCACTGGCAATTTCTCGTTTCTCTTCAGCTTCCTTTCTCTTTTGTTGCTTGATTTTTTCCAAGGCCTCTGTCTGCCTGCGTATCAGCGGAACATCCTTGACTTCATCATCTTCTTTCTCGTCATCCGCTTCTGTCTCTTGGGTTTGCTGATGATATTTCTTTTGTTGGCGAAGCTTTTCCCTCAATGCATGTGCCTCTTCCATTGTTCTTCTGGCATGAGTGATGGGGATAGCTTCTGCCAAATGTGTAGCCTTTTTCTTTAATCGAGTGTATCCCAGGGTGTAAGGGGTATCCTTTTCTTCCTCCGAAGATTGGTATTCAGAAGGAGTATCCCGTGGGTTGGATCCCTCCTCTTGGCTGCTGTGAGCATCCGACTCTATTTTCTCACTGTCCAAATCCCTTAAAGGTGCACTTTGCCTGGTTTGTTTGACTTCGGGATTTGGTCTCGTAGAAGGCCCTGCCACTAGTCTCATGGCTCTTTTGGACCTATGGATTAGGTCGATTTTCGCTTGGGCAGGTGGTAGATCATCAATCATGCCCAATGCTTGATAGGCTATTCGTGTGAGCATGGGTCCTCCATTCATGTAAGCTTTACTTCGTTGTCCGCCCTTTAAGTTTTCTTCCACAATCAGTCAAGGAGGTAGTTGCCAAAGTCACAACTGACCATCCTGCCTTCTGCCAATCCCATCGCCATCACCACTGCCATATGCAACAAAGGTTCAGTATATCTGGGTAGCTTCTGTACCTTGAAATGCTGGGATATGAGACGCAACGGCAGCTCCATTTTTTAGTAGATCAAGTCCTGATATGTCAGCTTGTGACCAAGTTGCTTCAAAAAGGTCTTATCATTTTCGATGGCCTTCATTTTTTGCAAGAGGTTGTGCGTCCCTTGCGGCATATTTCAGCTTTAATTTTTACCTTAACGACTGCCCCGTCCTTGTCTGTCAGAGTTGCTTCCCCATTGTACTGAATTGTGCTTATGAGCTCGTGAGCCCCTCTGAAATCCGTTCCCCAAGGAGGCAGTCTCAAGAAATTGTCGAGTTGTAAACACCTAACCCCTACTTGCACTTCTGGATTCTGGTGCAAAGTCCACATTTCCTGAGGAAAGATGGTGGTCTTTACAATTTCTCCGTTTGCGGCTTGGAACCTTCCAATGAAGATGTTTGCCAGAATTGCTTCAAGTACTTGTTCTATGAGGTGAGATTTCTCGTTTGATGAGATGTCGATTATCTCATAGGGTGCCACATGCCACTCCTTCTGTGCTTTCCTTCGAGGCATCCTGTTGCCAATTTGCAAGTGAAATCAGATTTTAGCCATTGATCAAAGTTGTCGAAAAGTGTAAACTTGACCATAAAATAAAAAAGTGAGCTTAAATCTGTCAAAACTACTCCAAATTTGACCAGTGTACCTAGGATTGCTATAGGCACAAAACTGTAATGAAAGAGATAGATTTTGGCAAAAAGGAACATGGATCGCGATCCATGTTGGGAAGCATTTTTAAATTCTAACCTTGGGAAGTTGTCCCTGGGCATAACGGGATGCCATTGAGCAATTTTCTCTAGATTTAGAGCTAAAGGTACATGGATCGCGATCCATGTTGGGCAAGATTTTGGAAAACTGCTGATACCATCTGGTAAGGTTCATCTTGAGTACGACTTGGTCCAAATAATTTGGGATTTGGATCAATGGTTTGACACTTGGGCTAAATTTTGAAAATCAGGTACAGATTCAAAGATTTTGGCTTTTGGAAGTGGATTTTTAAGATTCAAATGGCTTGGCACTTCATGGCTTGGCTTTCTTGATCATCCTGAATCAAATAGCATGGATTTTACTTATTTTGGCTCAAAAGGTACATGGATCGCGATCCATGTTGGGAAGCATTTGAACACAATTTTTGTGCACATTGTTTCCTATAGGTTTTCCTAGTACAATGGTGAAATTTTTCAACTTTGGACATGTTTTTCCATAGTTTGCCCCATTTCTTAGTTTATGGCCATATTTTTTCCATTTTGACCAAATCTATTTCTGGCCACCACTTTTGGAGTCATGCTTTGCCTGAAATCTCTCCTTGCATTGATTTCTGATGGTTGAGGTCTGTAGTTCATAGCTTTGCTTGGTTCCCTGGCAAGTTTCCCCAGACTTTGAATTCTTTTGGGAAGACAGACTGAATCTTGCAAGTTTCACCATTTTGCAAGTATACTTTTGCTTGGTTTTGATCTCATCACCCTTCTTAGGTTACTATTGCTTGTTGATAGACTTCGAGGAAAGTTTGAAGTTTTTGAAATTAATTTAGTAGTATTTTTGACCAAAAGACCATTTACAAACTGACTATAGCAATCCAAGTGGATCTGATGAGCTTTAGAGCATTGTTTGTGATCATTTTGCAACTCCCAGGACTATTGGTACATTGTCCAGCTAGTGAACCTCTTTGATCCTAATTTTGGCAAAAAGGTACATGGATCGCGATCCATGTTGGGAAGCACTTTGCAAAACTAGTCATGGGGTTTTGTTCTAGGCCTCTATAGTTGCTCCTGTAGGAGTTTCCTTGATTTTAGGGTTTTGGGAACATGGATCGCGATCCATGTTCCAGCACCTTTTTCCATTGTTCTTAGTTTGGTTGTAGTTGGGATCTACTGATGAAGTTTTTCTTGTTTTTAATGAGTTTTGGACCCCCACATTGGCCCTGTGAGTTTGCCGGTTTTGTGACCTTGTACTGCTTTTGATTTGTTGTTTTGGCACTGTTGATGCAGTATGGGTCAGACACACATGCTCTTGCAAGGTTAATGATGATACCTGTCAAATCTAGTGTAGTGTGATCCACCGAGGTGGTCGCAGTAGGCAGAAGCAGTTCTGAAAACACTATGCTCCTGTGGCTCTCTCTCTCTCTCTCTCTCTCTCTCTCTCTCTCTCTCTCTCTCTCTCTGAATGCAAATGAGCTCTTGCTGCCCTTTTTTGACTATATGATCCCAGTCTACCCGAAATGCCCCATTTATACTTACCTTCATTGCTCATATCTTGTTGGGCACATCACCTGTAGTTTGAACCATTTGTCATTCTGATGCTCGGTTTACAAATGGTGTTCGATCTGCAGTTTTGATCCTTCAGAAGATGGTCCAAAATTCATTTTGTGTTGAATTTTTCCATATTTTCCATGTTTGTAGTCCTTGCTTTGAAGTTTTGGCGTTTGCTTTCAAAAGTCGATTCTGACTTTCATGGCTTGTTGACTTATCAATTTTTTGTTGATTACCTGTCATTTTTTGCGTTTTTGTAAAAGAAACTTATTTACAATGATTATTAGTCGGCCAAAATTAGCCAAAATTAGCATCACCTCCCTTATATACATACTCTTATTTTGGTATTAGATCGTGACTGTATGGCTCATGATTATGCCGACTAAGAGTGTGTCAGGCTCTGAAAACTTGTGTTTTTAAGGGAATGGGAAAGAAAGGAAACGAAAAGAAAAGTAAAGAAATAGGATGATAGTAATGGTATATACAAGTGGTACTCCACCGCTTTTCTCCCCTTCCTAAAGTGAGCCGTCTGCGACGAGCTTATGTCAGAGTGCATGGCAATAAAGCACGTGTCTATGCATAGCCGTATAGTGTGGCTCTATGATGCTTATGGAGGATATGCATGGGAAAACAAGTTGCTGTGCAAGAGATAGGTGCTGAACAATATGTTCAGTGGCTGCAGGTGGCGAGGTTCCTTGGAAGCTGCATGGCCTGAACAATAGTAATTGTAGAAGGCGTGCTCTGTGTTTGACTATGCACTGCAAAAGTTTTCATGTTGCCGATGGTGGCGGTTGTTGGCATTTTTTGGTTGCCATCAAAATTCCCGAGGTGTGTATCCACTAGAAGAGGCATCATGAAGGAAATGTTTTTTTGGTTGCCATACCCATTTGAATGTGGTTGGATGACGAAGAGAGTGGTCCATCAGTTTAGGCCGTTTGACAGCAGCGGTGGGCAATTCGTGATGGTTTAAATTTTTTGTAGGTAATTGTTACTAGTATGGATTTGGCGTTTAGGCATCCACAATTGCCTGGGCTTAGGTAATTGTTACTAGTATGGATTTGGCGTTTAGGTATCCACAATTTCCTGGGCTTGGTTTCCATGATTGATTTCTTGACCCATATTTTCGTAACCTTGGTGATGGATGATTGCTGAGTTATCGCATGTGGCGAAGGTAGAGGTTCCCATTCATAGTCCGTTTGTACGAATGACGTGGCTAAAGATTGACCCTCATGTTCGATGCGTAAAGTGTTGTCCTACCAGTTTGGTATTGCCTGATAAGTGCGCATCCATGGTACGCCTAGAATAACTGCTTCGTTGAGCTGATGATCTTCGACCACATGAAATTGATGTGGATACATTGTTCCATCAATGTTGATTGGCAAATTTATGTGGCCTAGACTGTCCATAGTACCTTTGTTGGCGACCTTGAACCCTATAGTGTTTGGCATTAGAGGTTCCTGTGTGATTTTTCTGAAAGTGGAGTAGTTAACCACATTGGCTCTGGCCCTTGTATCCACTAACGCTCTTTCAGTGGTGCCGTCAGCAAGTTGTAACTGAATACGTAGATCCATTCCTCCTAACCATGTAGTCGCCGTTTGTATGGATGCTATAGAAGCATGTTGATTAGCTCTGCCTATTGTTTTTTCCTCTAGAAGTTTGATTGTTCTCTACGTTTCAATATTCTGAGTTTGGCCTCCTCCTGTGCTTGTTTCTGAATGTCCTGTGCTTGACATCTGCGTTGAGTTGCTGCATGGAGTGTTGCGAGTTCGTATGGTGTCAGCGGAAGAAGATATTTCCTTAACCTGCAACCACTCGTCCAATTAGGAATCTCCTCTCCTGCCAATGTTGCAAGTTTAACGGCACCACTTTGAGATATATCATGGATCACAAAAGGCCCCATTCCTCGCTTTTTGAGTTTCTTGGAGTGTTGTTTCAGGGTGTACATGAGAACGTAATCCCCTTTCTAGAACTTGTTACCAATCATGTGTCGACGATTCAAAGCTTTCATTTGCTTTTTCTGAGCATATATCCCAGCTATCGCTTTGAGTCTAGTTTCATCTAACTGTTCTAGGGTGTCTAATCTCTCCGATAGCTCATGGCCCGTCCATCCTAATTGTGTTGCCACCCTAAGGGATTTTACTAGGAATTCCAATGGTAGTATCGCATTAATTCCAAAGACCAGGTTAAATGGAGTCCATTGGCACGACTCAGTGTAACCTGGTCTTTGGAATTAATGCGATACTACCATTGGAATTCCTAGTAAAATCCCTTAGGGTGGCAACACAATTAGGATGGACGGGCCATGAGCTATCGGAGAGATTAGACACCCTAGAACAGTTAGATGAAACTAGACTCAAAGCGATAGCTGGGATATATGCTCAAAAAAAGCAAATGAAAGCTTTGAATCGTCGACACATGATTGGTAACAAGTTCTAGAAAGGGGATTACGTTCTCATGTACACCCTGAAACAACACTCCAAGAAACTCAAAAAGCGAGGAATGGGGCCTTTTGTGATCCATGATATATCTCAAAGTGGTGCCGTTAAACTTGCAACATTGGCAGGAGAGGAGATTCCTAATTGGATGAGTGGTTGCAGGTTAAGGAAATATCTTCTTCCGCTGACACCCTATCAAAAGTCCGTTGGCTTGCAGATGATAGGGTGCTGACTTTCGATTGACCACCATGAATTCATCAAGGAGAGTCTCAATGACGTCGTTCACAAAGTGTGTTCCTCTATCGCTTACTATTTCAATTGGTAGTCCATACCGCGTAAAGACGTTTTCAAAAAGGAACTGAGCTATAGTCCTTGCATCATTTTTTTGGGTTGCTTTGGCTTCCACCCACTTCGTCATGTAATCCGTTGCTACAATAATGTATTGCACGTGTGTCCTATATCTAGGAGGGTTGATGGGACCAATGAAGTCAATGCCCCATTTGGCAAAAGCGCGAACTCCCATCATTAGCCTCAGTGGCATATCATCTCTCCGTAGGGGTGGTTTCGTGTGTTGACATTCATCACATCGTTTGACGTATGTTGTTGCATCCATGAATAGGGTCGGCCACCATATACCTGAGTTTAGCACTAGTTTTCCGTTTTATCAGTGGAGAAGTGTCCTTCGGTTGTCCCGCGTGTGAGTGATCTAGGATGATGTAATATTCACTTTTTGTAGCACATAGCCGTAATTGTTCGTCTTTCCCCCGCCCATACAATTGGTTGGCAATGAGAAGATAGTGTCTGGCCTCTTCCTCAACAATTTTCCTTCTTGATTTGTCCCATTCCTCTGGAAAGGTTTTGTTTTTCAAGTACTTAATGATGTGAGAACTCCATTTCGGTGCTTGTACTACTCGAAACATTGTGTCAAGTTCCACTGGTGGCTACTCGAAACATTGTGTCAAGTTCCACTGGTGGTTGTATTATACATTTATCGCAGGATTTTACATATTTATGGACACTGTATTCCATGTTTGGCCAGTAGACGCCCAGTCTTTGTAACCGTTGGCATGTCTGTATTTCACCAGCGTGAAACCCCGTGTTTTGTATATGAGCTTGTTTGAGGTAGTAGGTGGTATCTTCAGGTTGTTCACATAGTCTCAGTATTCCATCCTTCTCGTGTTTGTACAACCATCCTGGTAAAAGGATGAGATTCCGTGTTTTGTGGATCATTGAGGGTTGTCTTTCTATCTGCAAAGAGCCGATTGTGAGTAGTGGCATGACCTCTTCGCTCCATCGCGGCACCATTTCTATGTTGAACAGATATGAATCAGGAAGTTCATCATCGACACCCACAGGTGATTCCCCATGAAATAGTCGTGAAAGATGATCTGCTCTGTGGTGTGTGGTTTCCTTTTTTACAACCACCGTGAAGTCGAATTCAAGCAACAGTATAAACCAGCGAACAATTCTTCCCATTTTGCAAGGTTTGTTCACTAGATATAGCAGTGCTTGGTGATCCACGAAGAGGACAAACTTATTTGCTAGAAGGTAGTGTCTAAATTTCTTGACAGCATAGATGATTCCCAGGCCCTCTCTTTCCGTAGTGGTGAAATTTCGCTCGGTGTTTTTTAGTTGTTGACTGGAGTAGAAAATGGAAAATTCCATTTTCTTCTCTCCTGGCTGGGCTAATATGCACCCAATGGCATAGGCTGACGCATCCACATGGACATGGAAGATTTTGCTCCAGTCAGGGGCTTGGAAAATTGGAGCTGAAATCAAATTTTGCTTCAATTTTTGGAAAGCCTGCTCACATTCCTTCGTCCATTCAAACTTAGTTATGAGGACGTACAATGGCTTGGCTATTACATCATACATATATATGAATCGCCGGTAATATCCGCAATGCCCCATAAATAATTGCACTTCTTTTATCTTCGTTGGTCTCGGTAGTGCAACAATTGTCTTCACCTTTTCTTGATAAGTTGAAATGCCGTTTTTTGACACTATGTGGCCCAGAATTCTACCCTGTCTCACCATGAAGGCACATTTTTCCGGGTTAAGCAAATACAATACGTTCTGCATTTTTCAAAGACTTTACCCAACTAAGTGATGTGGTCACCCAGCTGAGTGATGTGGTCACTTCGTTGGTGGGAATGAACACAAGATCATCCATGTAGATCTCCAGAAATTGTCTAAGATATTCTTTGAATGCGTGGTTCATTAGTCTTTGAAATCTGGCTGGGGCGTTGGTCAAGCCGAAAGGCATTACCCTATATGCAAACATACCCCACTTTGTCGCAAAAGCAGTCTTATGCTAATCTTCCGCCCTAATCATCAACTGGTTGTAGCTTGAGAACCCATCCAAGAAACTATAGGCCTCTTTCCCTACTACCCTCTCAATAACATGATCAGTTATTGGCAGTGGATAGTTATCCTTAATGGTGGCTGCATTTACTTGCTTGAGATTTACACAAACCCGTAGTTTTCCATTCTTTTTGTATACCACCACAATCAGGGACACCCACTCTGTGTGCTCAATCTTGTAGATAAACTCGGTGTCCTTTAATTTGTCTATTTCCTCCTTGAATTTATGTGCAAAAGTCTCATTGTACGTGTAAGGACGTTGTCTGCGTGGTCTGGCATCGCTCTTAAGGGGAATCGTGTGCTGGCATATCTTAGGATCTATCCCCTTTAGATCTTTGTAAGACCATGCGAAGACATCTTTATATTGCCTGAGCGTATCGACTAGAAGTTTCTCTTCCTCTTCAGTAAGGTCCGTGGCAATATAGGCCGGTTGAGGCTCCTCTTCGGGTTCTGTTAAGTTGATGTGTTTCGTGTTTTCAGGCCTATCATATGAAGTTCCTGGTTCTTTGGGATCTCGTTTGGCTTTTTGCACCACTATCTTCCTATCTTGAATGGTATACTTCTTATAGTGGGATGGTGCACCGAATTTATCATCATTTGATTCCTCGTCAGTTTCCATTTCAGTTGTCCAAACTTCTTTCAATGCCCGTTTTAAATCATTGTATTTGACTTTGCGTTCCATTTTGGACAACTTAGATGGTTTTTTGGTATGTTTCTCTTTTTTTGGTTTATGTTTTGATGATGAGTCATGTTTCATGTACTGCTTTGATATCCTGTCCTTGAGGAACTCAGTCGCTTTCACTAATCTCAAGTACTACGTTTTGTCAGTTAACAAAGATACTAAGTCCTTCTGGTGCTTGTTGTGGTTGTTTCTACATTTATCTAGATACCTACATTGTCTTCGAGGGTTTTGGTTTGGGAAATCATAGTAGATCACTCGAAGATCCTTCTGTTTGATGCTTTGGCTCGAGGCTAATGGACAACTCATCGTCCGTGTTATCCTCTAGCACCCTATCAGTCGAGTCTTGAAACTCTTCTTCGTCATTCGTTTGGACAAGGTCCCTTACAGAGATTTCGTCCACTATGTGTCGGCACTCGACCATCCCTTCCTTGTCAGGTACGTCTTCCTCAGTCTTCGGAGTTAGGCGAACATTCATCATCTAGAATGGAATGATATCGTATCCTTCCTCGTCGCAAAATTTTGTGAGGGTCACTTCATTGACACAAACATCAAGAAAATCTAGTATTTGTTGCCATCCAAACGGTTTTAGCATCTCCTCTGGAAAAGGCTCTGGTATGTATGCTTCATGTAGTGCAGTCCTATCAAGAATGCAGTCTTCCTTTTTTAGACTTCCAGAATCCAAAGATTCTCCTGTCCATTGGTAAGCTTTGTTCTGGAGCCAGGCATGTATTCCTCCTTCCTGGTCGGTTGTGGAATGCAGGTCTTCTCCTAGGGCCCTCTCTATGTCTTTATAGCTATGATCGGTGACACTAATTTTTGTAGTGACATCCTTGTTCCTTAGATAGATATAGTCGTAACCCCAATCTTGGACCATTTTGAGCTGACGAATCAATGGTCTACCCGGAATGATGTCGAAATTGCTACTCTCATCGAAATTCATGATAGCAAAGGTGTGTTCGGTTGCAATTCCAAAAGAGGTTACTACAATCTGCTCCAAGATGCCAATAGGTCTCTCCAAGTACCCATGTGCTAGTTGAAGTTTCATTCTTGTTTTTCTTAGAGAAGGTTTTTTCCATTTTTTCCACATTGCTTTGGTGGCTATGGCAAGTCCGGATCCACTATCCAATATCGCTATCCATTTTACATCCTTGTACTCTACAGGAAGGGTAGTATTTCCTTCTTCACCTTCACAATAATCCCCTACCTTGTTGACTGGCACTAGCTCATGTTTAGTCTGCTTCGAGGGTTGTGTTTTTAACGTGTTTCAAGAAACCTCGGTTGAAGGAATTAAAAGCCCTATTTTTCCAAATTTTTCGCGACCTCTTCCCAAAGATGCGGTCTAATGTTCAGCAACTCTGACAAAGTCAGTGTACAACGGATAGGTGATGACATCAGCTCATGAAGAGTTTTAGTGTCCATCATCTTAGGATTGTCTTTCCATTGAGATGGAACTTTCCTTACCTCTGATCGAGTTTCAGGGTTACCAATAAATGAAGGTAAAGTCTTCAACAATTGTGGTTTGCTATCTTCCGATATTGATGTGCCTGCATCTCCATACAATGATTGGATGTCATTTGGGTAGAGCTCATGCTCCAGTTTCCGGGATAGGAGCTGACACAAGTGTGGCACTCCCATCCTTCCTATTCTTGATTTGTTCCCATAGCTCTTGAGGCCATTGTTCTTCTACCTCCGAAATTGATAGTGGTACCTGAGAATGCGTTCCATCTGTTGTATTGGCTACTACCCTCATGTCCAAAGGTGTTTCATCGACCGGATTGGGTAGGTTATTCACTTCAAATCCCCTCTCATCTAGCTCCCGAATCTTTTCTCGTATGAGTACCTCGGTTTTCGGAGTCGTAGGAAGTGATGGTTCCATAAGCGCTTAAGCGGCTTGAATGAGCTCTTTGCACATCTTTAGCCTCTCTTTCTCATACCCTGGATGAGGGTACGTTAACCATCGATCCTCTTGGGTTTGGTTAGGATTTAGCATTGCTTTGTAAGCTTTCAGAATTGCGTCCAAGGGTTCAACCACCTTGTCTACTAGGACTGACTCCCCGGATGGCAGCTCCGACAGTTTCTTTGTCTCATTGTTAGCATTAAGGCCTCTTTATCTTTGAATTTGTTCCTCTGTTTTCCGCAATTTGGTTTCCAATGCTGTTTTTTCCTTTTCTCTCTTGGCTTTCATCTTGTTTTGTTTTGCCTTTCAGGATTTTCTAGGGGTTCGGACAGACAAGTTGTCTATCTCTGTTTGGCTGGCAGGGACACTCTTTGCTACCTCATGTGCTTGAGCTCTAGTGATTGCCTTTATTGGAATATTCCATTCTATTTCCGATCCACTTGAGCTTGGCACAATCCCTATTTTGTTCATGGTTGCCTTTCCTTTATTTTCGGGGTTTTTTGGGCAATGTGGAATAAGATGGTCCGTCGTGCATCTGTTGCAAAATCCAAAAAATTTCACCCGCTCCCCTTTGTTTGGACACACTCTAGCCCAGTGATCCCCACCGCATTCATAGCATGGTCCTACATGTGGTGGAGAAGCTTGAGGAGCTCCCATTGGTTGTCATGTTCTAGGAGGGTAGCCTCTAGGTTTGTAGCCTTGATTTGCCATAAACATTAGCATATTCTCATCGACCAGGTAATGATTTTTGGTTGGTTGTGCTATGTATGAGGGCTCAGGCATTTTCTCTAGAATTATCCATGGATTATATCCCTCTGGAGCATATGCATTCCTATCACTTTCCCTTTCATAAGTCCTGTTTGAATCTTCTAGGTGTGAGATTACCTGGATCATACTCTGATCAGATGGTGGTTCTATGGGTTGAGAAATCCTTACCATAGCCCTATTTTCCTGGGGTAAAGGAGGTTGATGTCCCAACACCGGTTGAGCTTTTTCTTGACCCAAGATTGCGTTATTTGGCCCCACTTGGTACCTTGAAGGGGGTGGAAGTTGTTGTCCTCCAGGTGGTCCGTATTGTCTCTCTCTAACATAGTTCCGATTGTAGAAACATTCGTGAGTTTCATGGTTTGTCCATTTTTGCTCTGTAGCACACCATTTCAATATCCACTGTGCGTTAGCTCCTGGCCTTTGTTGAAGGTTGCACCACTGGGTTGGATGGTCACCCCCACAAGTATCGCATTTTTGGGTGGGCGGTTGTCGTGTGTTTGGGTTCGTCCTGTTTCCTTGGTTCATCCTCCTGATCACTTCCTCGATCACTCGATCAACGTCCGGTACAGTTGGGTTTTGCCCTCTCGATTTTATTGTGGACTCACTCGTAGTTGAAGAGGTGCTACTAGTCCCCTGATCTGTGTCTTCAGTCACCTCCCCATATGCTTTGCAGTTATCTACAAGATACAATGCCTCTTTCGTGACTTGCTCAAAGGTGACACAGGCTTTCAGGTGCAAGTCCTTCTTGAGCGTGTCATTTCGTAGTCCCTCTATGAAGAGGACTGATAGTCTTTCATCCTGAGGTAGTTCTTGAGCAGGCCATCTTTCAATGTACTGCCTAAAACGAAGCCATGCTTCTTTCACTTTTTCCTTTTCCTTTTGCCTAAATGCATAAATTTGGGAGACAGTGTTATGCTTGATCCCTCTTTTTGAGAATTCCTCAGTGAATTCTCGGCACTCGTTCATGTCCATAAGAATTCTCCACTCTTGTTATCAAGGGACTCTCAAGTACAGTCTCAGGTTTGATGTGAGTGGTCGTGGTTTTTTCAGCTTCCAGATTTACATAGTATTGGTGGAGTAGTCCTCCAAAATATGTATACCTCTCTAACTCCGTCTGGTCCATTGGGGAGTACTTTCGGCCATACTTCTCCATTATGACCACCTGAATACTTCTACCCTCCGTGTAAGTGTAAACATACAAGTTTTTTCGGCTGGTTAATTCCTTGATGCGAGGCTCATCACATCTATAATAGAGTGTTTGGTCTCCATTATTGAACTTATAAAGCCCCACATATGTGTTGTCTGTGTTAAGGCGCTTAGTCTCATTGGTGCGTCTGAGTACCGCATTTTGTTTCTCCATTTTGGGTGGTGCATTAGCCGGTTCATTATCTACCTTGTCCTTGGTGCCGGTCATTCCCCATTTATCCACAATATACGGGTTATGAACCACTAGGTACATCATTCCCTCTCGGTCAAAATACCTATCCCCGTCATAATCAACATCTACAAGGTCTCTGAACTCGCTTGGCCTATTTTCCAACTTAACACAGTAGCGGCCCATTCCATCCTTATAGATTTCAAGGCTTTGAGCACATTTTCAAATTGAAACTTCAGATACAATAACTTTACATCAGATGTGGGCTGTGAAGGACCTGCACCCATCAAATCTGTTCCCTTAGGGTTTGACTTGTTAGAATCTTTAGTCATGAGGCCGTATGATCTCTCAGACGTAGTGTCAGAGAAATTCTCCTCCAAAATGGGTTCCAAAGGCGGTAGTGGTCTCTGATTCACGCTTTCTTCTGTTGAGTGATTACTCCCTTGATCAAAGATGTTGTGGTTCCTATTCTGGTACAATCTTCTCTGATCGCAGATTCATGAAGAATGGGTAACAAGAAAAATCCAAACCGAGTTACCTCATTAAATAGTTTGAATCTCCCATTTGTTCCTACTTGCTGAAAATATCTTCTAGTACCTGTAACCTGTCAAGAATGTGCTTGATAGCTGTACGCTTACAGCTGTTATAGTCAGTTTTTGCTTTTGTTCGACAAAACTTGGCACACAATTCCCTACACAACCTCCACAATTTTGATCCAATTTCAATTTTGAAAGAAGCACCTAGTTGCTATGGCCTAGCTCCTTGTGTGGTAAGTTTCTGTCTCTGTTCTTGCTCAGAGGTACATGGATCGCGATCCATGTTGGGAAGCCATTTGAACTTTTGTTGATACCCTCAGCTTCAGCATGGGTAAGGAATCTTATGGTATCAAAATTTTCAGAAATGAATCTTTGGATTGGAAGCTAAGTTGATTTTGTCACTTTGCCTGAGCTCCTGTCAGTTCTGAGCTTTTGGAAGGGTTTCTTGCACCCAATTTCAACTCTGTAAGGACCACTAGACTCTCTGTGATACTCTCTAGCTATGGTACTAGTTTGGTGTCAATTTGTGTCAGAGGAACATGGATCGCGATCCATGTACCTTTGTGACAAAATACACTGAATTTTTTCCTACAGCGAGTCCTTGGTCTAGTGATGCTGCCTATATGGTCTTTGAATGCTTTAAAGCTTTTTTGGACAGAAAAAAGTCAATTTTAGGGTTTATGTCAGTGGTTTCCTCCCTTGACCTGATTTTTGCCACCTTTTGCCCTCTTTTTGAGATTTCCTGACAAGGGTCCTTTAGAAGAAAGTGCTCCAATTGTTATCAATTCCCTGCTTGTCTTTTATCAACTCAAACTTCCAAAAGGGTACATGGATCGCGATCCATGTTTGGCATGATTTTGGACTGACACTTTGTGAGCTGATCACACAAGCTATGATGATACTATTCCCCAAGTATTTTTGGATATAGTCAATTTTTTCCAAGTGAAAAGCAAAGTTTTCTGTCTATTTTGCGGTTTTTTGCAAACCACTCCCTTTCTGGTATTTTGACCAGCTTTTTTCACTTTTTGTCTATGGCTCCTTTTGGAAAAGTTGTTCAACTAATAATCAGGAGTACACTGGTCAAATCTTGATGTTAGATGCCTACCTGGAACATGGATCGCGATCCATGTTGGGAAGCACCTGGGCATGAAATTTGGTTCAGTGGATTCCTTGTTTCTAGTTGGTCCCAATTCTCATCTCTTTTTGGATTTGGCCAACTAAAGGTTCAATTTTTTCTTGTTTTCCCCATTTTCTCCAAGGTTTTCTGTCTAATCACCCAAATCTTGATTTTTATGATCTTCTAGTCCTCTTCTTCTCACCAAACTCAATGGTAATGTCGGAGAGCCTGTTCTAAGCAAAGGAAATAATTTTAGCACATTTTGCCAAAAAGGTACATGGATCGCGATCCATGTTGGGCAAGATTTTTGACAGGTTTTGCACATACTTTTTCAACAAGTGTTTTTATCCCTTTCTTGAAAATTTTACTGGGTTTGGTCCAGTTTTGAAGCTCTAACCATCACATCTTCAATTTTCCCGAGTTATGGTCTTCAACACCAAAATAAGGTTTTCGACAGTTTTTTCCCTCAATCCTTTTGGCCACAAATGATGGTGTAATTTGTTACCTAACCTACTCCTACAACTGAAATGAATGTGCAAACATAACAGAACTTAACATTACAGAAATAACAACAATGTGTGTGGTGGAATAGCCCTTTCCAAGCATGTGAAAAATCAAAGAACGAAATACTATCTTGTACCTCACTCACAGCTTTCTTTGCTCTTAAGGAATAGCACTGGCTAGTCTCGGACTCCAGTCGCAATTAGCATTAAACCTACGTCTAGCTGCTTCATTGTCTATGTATAAACGGAACGAGTATCAAAAGCTTGAAGGGAGATTTCTCTTTTTGTTTTTTTTGTACACTGAGTCACTCACCACCTAAGGATCGGTTTCCCCGGCAGCGGCACCAATGTTAGCGGGTCGCCGTGAGACGGACGTCTGCAGCATAGCTCTTTTGTACTAACATAATGTCAATATGCAAGGAAGCGACTTGGGGTGGGGCATGGAGACTTAATGAGGATGTCAATCTCACCAAAGTGAACTCGAAAACTACTCGTTTGTACAACAAAAGCAAATCAACCACTTCCTAGTCAGACAATCAGTATGCATCCATTCTCAATACTCAAATCACGCCATTTTGGTATCCAAACAAATCCGGAATGTCACGAAACTTAAGGAGAGGTATTACAACACTTATGGGCTCAACCTACCAAGTTCTGTCACCATCTGGGAAGGTACAAAATCACGATCCATCACAAAAAAAGTGCAGAAAGCTGAAACAGAAGTACTGGGAAAGATCCTCCTTAAGCATAGAAACACTTATCCAAGGTCAAAACATCAAAAAACAACCATTTTAACTCCCAAATCAATGCATTTAGCTCACAAACAACTCGTCGCAAACCACAACAGAATTGGAAATGATTACACTTAGATGGAAGAGCAAGAGACAAGGAACACAATGTACTATTCGGAATAGAATTTTGATTACCCGTTCGGGAGAAATGATGATTACAAAGTGTAGACACAAGAAGCTTTTTGAAGCGCATGTTTTCTTCTCCAAGCTAATGATAATTATCCCTTCGAAACTAAGGGTTTTGACTTTAAAAGCTAGGGGGCTCTTACAAGGGGTAGACTCAAAGAACATAAAAAAGAATATGGTCTAATCTTCTTCTGATTACAACTCCTTTGAGGTAGAATTACATGGTTTTTGCCGAAAATATAGAGTATCCGCCGGGTTTGGTGTGCATACGCCTACTCGCTCATATCCACCACGAGTGTTTTTTTTTTAAAAGTGAGGAAGCCTCTCTATGCCTAAAACACTTCTCAGATCTCACACAATCAAATAGTTTTACTAACTAGGACTAGCAGTCAAGTAAATGAGCTAACCTAAAGTCATGGCCTCCTAACCTCAAGGCTCACCTACTATAAGACTAAACTCTAGGTCAATTAAGTAAAACAAAGACAAATTTATACATCTATAATGGCATATAGAAAAACATAGCTAAATGCACTCAATCAAACCATGAAAAACCACAATTAGCAAATATAAATATGCACAAACATGAATCATAGGATGTAGTACACCTAGAGGTATGAGATTTTTCTTCTCAATAGCTCTGGAAGCAAGCTAGGATGTTGAATCTTGATCTATCATGCTACATGAAATCTCAAGTCTATCTATGCTTTGAAACTCATAAGCAAAACACTACCACCTAGAAAGACGTGTCAGGATAGAAATAAAATTCTTATTTCCTAACTTTACGAATAAAAAAGAAATCCCATACTAAGGTCTAATACTTGGATGTCTAGAGGGAATCTCCACAAGTCAAAGGTCTAGTGCAAATGAGAGGGATAAGAGAACCCTCTCCAAACAATAAAATCTACAATCTCCTAGCTCTCAAGTCTAATGGTCATCAGCTGGTAGTACCTAGCTCCCATATGGATAGTAAAATCTATAGGACAACTAATGGCTCTTAGGATGACATCGGCTTATGACTTTGTGGTCAATGAACTCTGTGGCTCAAGATCCCTCAGTGTGGTTGACTCTTGCCTAGATCTAAGTCAATAGCATGGTCACTAGAAATATCATGTGATCTATGGCTCGTGTCAATCTGTGGTGTGATAGGTGGTCGGCTCTTTGGTAGCCGAATATTCAATGTCCATAGTATCTCTACAAGTGTAAGTCGAGGTCTTCTCACATGTGGTCGTGACTATCTAGCTTGTTGAACTCTAGGTCTAGACTATCTTGTAGTAGAATCTCAAGTTGTCTTTGTGAACATCTCGTATCCTATTGTGATCCCTCTACTAGACACATCTATTTCAATGTCTCAACTCTAGGAAGCATAAAATAACTATGAGTGTTCATCATGGGGTGTGCTACTTTGCAACCTCTAGGAACCCAAATCTGTCTATGTGCGTCATAAAATCCTTGTGCTTCTAGTGGCTTCTAGAAGCTATCCATCTGTGTGATGCACCATCATGTGCTCCATGGCTTTTTATCCACACAATTGTGTCATCACTAGACAAAAATCTATCAAGAATCTCTCTATGGGGCATAAACCTGTCTAGTATTAAGGTAAGCTTTATGACTCAAGCTATGGCTAGAATCTCTCGTGTATCCTGCTAAAGAAACACTACTCTGGGGTGTAGAGGACAAACTAGGCTTCAATGGTTCTGCTATTTGTGGTGTGGCCTCTACTATGTTCTCATTAGCGTGGTCTATAGGAACCTGATATGATAATGTGTCACAAGTCGTATCTATTCACTCTATGATTGGGGAATGTGGTCATGTAACTACAAGAATAGATGGCTCCATGGCAAAATCTATATGATGTGGCTACTCTATATGTGTATCACTCAAGAATGTTTCACTTTGTTGTGTCTCAAGATGGTGAGAAACACATGCTGGCTCTATATCATCAGTCTCATAAGCTAATGATCTAAGCTATGAAGCTCACTCTATGGTAGGCTAGGCTCTAGAGCTACATCTAGTGGTGGCATAGTCCTCGGAATCTCTATTGGCAAATCACAATCACTCATTAGTCTAAGAGGTGATCTATAACCTGAGTGTGCTAAAGCTATTGTAGGTAGTCTAGTGCTATAAGGTGCTCGATCAATCAATGGCTTGGGTGTGTATCTCAATCTAGTAGCCAACACATGCCTTTATATACTTTCTCTTGTGGGTCTCGATAAAACATAAGCATAGCACTCACACTCAGAGGTAACTCACTAGATGTACTAGACTCTTGTGTGTACCTCCATCTGTAGTCTCGTCCAACATATGTCTACGTCTACTCAAGTCTATGCAACTCCACCAATGTCAGATGAGTACATACATCTAGGGACTCATCATAAGATAAAGGCTCTATGGTCTGTAAGTCAATTTCAAACATCGGTAAATATATCCCATCGTACTTCTCTCTAAAGGATCTTGGCATGTCTGGGCTAGGCATAACTCGCACTAGCTGATGTGTGGAAGGGTCTTGAACAAAGTGCTTGATTTCTTACAGAAACTATACCGACTCAAATCATGAAACATACACAATCCTAACCTCTCACCACACAAGAATAACATGGGTCTATCTGTCTGCAGAGTGGTGGCTAGCAAGTGTACTCTTGTCTAGTCGTAGCATTAGTGTCGCTCATCGAAACTATAGCCTCATGTGACACAACTCTATCATGGTCATGTGCATGAGTAATCTCCTCAAATGTAGGCTCTGGTGGGACATCTACCTCTATGATAGGTGCAATGGAATCATCAATAAGTGTATGATCTAGCACACTACCCATCTCTGCCAACTCAGGTCTTGTCTTTGGTGAGGAGAAATCTTGCAAGGTTGTACCTCCTGTGTAGAGCAAGAGGGGAAGGGAGGGGAGGGGGGGTGGGGTCATTATGTATAAATAGTGTATATCTCGTTCATTCAAGGACTATTTATACATGGAGCTCCTTATCTGTAAATTTTAGACTCAATAGTGTATATCGAATGCGTTCAAGGACTATTTATAGAACTCCTTATTTGTGATTGTTAGACAAATAAAATACATCCTTTTCCTATTCAATCTGTTATTTTTTTTCCATTCCATTTTAGGGTACCCTTCTGTATGTGAAAATGTGAGAAAAAATGAAATTTAATAACCCAATATAGCCACATAATTATTATAAGTGACCCCCCCCCCCCCCCCCCCCCCCAAGGTACTCAAGTAGCAGCCTCTAGAATAGTCACTCTAGGTGGCCCTATGATAGTTCTATCTCGTAACTCGTCTTGTCTTCCTCACCTCAATCGCTCTAGACTTCAACTGACCAATTGTGCTTTGAGGAAAAAAAATCTATGTGATGGAGATTTGAGAGGTGACCTGGTAGGAGAAATATGTCTAGTAGGTGTATGTGAACTCTTTGTGGTCATCACTACAAGATCTTGGCCATGCCCTGGAGAATAGGTCAATCCAATCATCGAGGAATATTGGGTACCATTTGTGTCCCTATAAATACTATCATGAGGACCTCCAACAAGATATTCCATAATGCTCATGGCTGGCTCAAAACGTCCTATGATTTTCTCTTGTTGATATCTACATCCACAATCATCAGCATAGATCAATGTGTACTCCAATCTATGTAATTGCACTATCCTAAGATGTATCGTGGTGTCTAAACAACCATCAAAATGTGCTTTGTTCACAACATCGTATGGGCTGATTGGCAGGGACATGTATGTGCCCTTGAGCTCTTCAAAAGAGCTCAGTTGAACCATAGTGACGTCTTTGAACTTTAACTACCTACCATATTGAAGGGTCATGTCATCCAAGAAGGTGCCTCTAGTGTAAGAATGTCCATCAAAGTCAAAAATCCAAGACATGACTCCTCTGTAGGCTAAGAAATGTAGCACAAGGTTAGTATGGTGCTCTCTACTCATCATAGAAACTCTATCCCCAAGTGGTGCATGCACGGTGTCTCTAGGTGGTGATCTATGTCTCGTTAGTAAATCTGATGCATGCAATTGAGTAAGCTTAGTCTCCTCGGTGTACTCGTGGTCTGTGGTGCAATCTCTACATCCCTCTCTAGCATGTGTACTAGTAGCATTCAAGGAATGTTATATGGCTATCTCTATGCATGATAACTTTGGATGTGTAATGGTAAGGCTCTGGCTCCTTCACTCCATATCTACCCTCACCTTTGCCATGATCTCAATAGATGTGTGTCTTCTAGGTGGTCTGGATGATGTAAACCTTGGAGGTGATCTAAGTCTTGTCAACCGTGTAGACGATGTGGTCATAGGGTCTACTGTAGGATCAACTACACTATACAAAAAACAAAAATAGGGTCGTCCACATAAAACATATACGTAGCTCCATTGTAAATGCTCCTATAGTCACCTTGTAAGGAATTTGGTGGGAAAGCACTGAATTTTTGAGAGGTAGGGTACTCTCTAAATCTGGCTCTAGTACTCATGTACATCCTTAGCATAAAGGGATCCACCATCACATAAGCACAAGGATAGGTAGCTCCAAGGTGTCTAGGAAATCCTCACAAAGGGCTAGCATGAAACGCATTGGACTATCATCTGTCATAGGTCTATATGATGTACCAAAACCATCAAAAATGTGATATGGCAAGATCGGGTGTGCTCGGGCTCTAAGCACCTTAAAACTAGGTGTCTGATGGTTTGTAGGCTAAATCTAGATATACCTCTGCTAGGTGTCTGTATTTGTGTATATAGGCAATGCATCTAACTCACCATAAATCCACAATAACCTATCAAATAGAGCCTCTAGATCCATGATCACCAAAATCTAGCAATCTAAGCACATGCACCAACTATGGTCGAAAGATATGGAAGGCCAGCCAAGTACGAATCTCAGATCAATGCATGTGAAAAAGCTCTAAAAATTTTCTCTCGACCCAAGTCACGATCAAAAAATCAATCAACGAACCAAATCAGGCTCTAATTGTGTGCAAGCATGTGACTAACGGCTAAAATCAAGCCAAGTCATGACCAACGGCTAAAATCAAGCTAAGTGAAGATCTTGCATGTAAACATGCTCTAAATACTGTAATCTAGTCAGTATCAAGGCCACAAATAATTTCTATAGCAAATCGGGGTCAATGTGGTCAAGCATGAAATCTGCAGTCAAATCCAACCAAACTCGAATAATGCACGCGAACAAGCTCTAAGGCTGGTCAAGTGGTTGAACATAGACCAAAATCAAAATCTGTGTACAAACATGGTCTATGCATGCAATTTGACTCAATTATGGTCAAATCTCACGTAATCAGGTACAATCTGATAAAATCGAACTCTCTGGACATATCTATTCTAAACATGAGTAATTGTGCATAAGTGCACGTAAACAGAGCGTGTACGGTGTGCGAGACGCATGTCTGAAGCAAGGAGAAGGAAAGGTAATCATTTTGACAACCATAAAAATCCGATCACTTCAAATCAGTCAAGTGGCATCAATATTGCCACACAATTGTACTCAATTTCATGCACTTTTGCCTACATATAAGTGCATACCAATACACACAAAATTGAACCAATTTTGTTGTGTTTAATTTTCAATTAAAACCTACACCTAAATCAGCAATTGAGTGGGTTACCGCACTCACATTTACGTCTAGAATTGCATTGAATTCCCACTCCAAGTGATGACTCCACCGGTGTGTGTGTGTGTGTGTGTGTGTGTGTGTGTGTGTGTGTGTGTGTGTGTGTGTGTGTGTGTGTGTGTGTGTGTGTGTGTGTGTGTGCCATCAAAGGAGTGGAAGCACAAGAGAAATCTCCATTACACTCATCACCATCACCACCTTCCTCAAAAGCTTTCCATGAAAGCTTTACTCTCAAAAAGATAAGTGAAAAATGACAAAATTTCACTTTTATACCTAGGGCATAAAAAATATATCCGACCGTCCATGAGATGCATAAAATTGTGTGCATCTCTGCAGGTCCTAAGCATCATGGTAGCATCAAATATACAATCTAGAACTCATGTAGAGCCCATAAATACATTAAAAGTGCAAATGATATGTCTGCCAAAAAATGAAGCATCATATGCTAAAAGTAGCATTACTGAAGGTCGTCCCCACTGCCCACTGCTAACAATTACTTAAAAGTACCACATAAATTTAAAATTGAATTACCTAAATATAAAATAATAAATTATAATTGAATCTAGACAAAAAAAAGAAAAAATATCTTTTTTAACACTAGAATGGTAACATGACTTGAACAGTTTTGTGTCCTGTTAAGTGACCATTTTTCTTGAATTATTTGAAGAGTATGAAAATGAATTTTAGGTGCTATATATCCACAAAGTTGCTTTATGAGCTGAAAAAAAAACTACATTTGTTTTTGAAATATTGATCTCACCAATAACCTTACTCTTGCACAACATTTTTGAACCTAAATTGTGTGAAAAAACGGGTCCTTTTTTGTTTTTTCTCAAATTTTTTAACTATATCAATCTAAACTTCATGTTTGTGAGGTTTAGATTGCTATATAATAAGCCTTCATAGTTCTCAACATGTTTTGATGCTTCTAGGGAGAACTAAGTGTAAAGATTGAAAGTTATGACCAACTTACAAGAATTGCATAATCCTGGTTTTTTAACCAAAATTAACACTTTTATGATTTTAGGGTGGCTTTCTTGATATCTAAATTCAATTTTGATTGTGTAAGTGGAATGTATAACATAAAGTTAATCTTCCTTGAGTTTTGGGGGACCCAATATGCTATATAGAATAGTATATGATAATGGTTGAGCTTTTTTATTGTTGAAGAATGTGAGACATTTTAGTGTAGCAAGTATAGCTTTCTCAATATTGCTAGTTTCTTAGTCCAATTATGTGTATTTTGTAGGTAGTAACCATATCTAATCATAAACTACAAATTTGGCTAGATATTGAGTAGTTTCTATGGGATTCTAAAGGTCATAATGCTAAACCCAGTTTTGTCATTTTTGTTGTATTTAGCACTTCATCATTGTCCCCAAGGTTCCACTTAGTAAGAGATCCATTATTCTTTTGACATTCTCCATGGTTCCTTTTGAATCCAAAGGCCCAAAGGAAACTAAGAAAACATGAATGAAGTATCAGTATTGAGCGTGACTATAGAAACTTAGATGATAGGTCCACAGAATGGCAAAAATGCAACTTTTTTGAACCTATTTATTTGGCCCCAAAATAAAAATTGTGGAAAAATAAACCCTAATTTTGATCACCAACCCATTGAAGGTAATGGGGCATTTTATCTCGTGTCCTACAAAAAGCCCCACTCTTATTTATATGCAATCAACCATAAGAAATGGCTGTTTTGGGCAAAATGCATTGGCCCATCAACTTTGGAGGCTTTTTGTGACCAAAAGATGAAAAATTTACAAGTTTCTCAGTTCTTTTATATGTAGTAGTCCTTGAACTATAAGCGCATCAAAGGATTTTTCAAAATGAGTGGATCCACTATGGTTTTGAATTTTTTTTCCAAAACCTTGAAAGAACACTTTTATGTCCTGTTAGGTTACCAGACTAGTGTTAAAGTAAATATTTACGTTAAAAAAATTCAATTTGTTTCTTTATGATAATATTATGTCCAAATTCAAAAATAACAAATTTAAGTAAATATCTTTATTAAACAAATTTCACTTAGTTTGTTTATGGTAAATTTATATCAAAATTCAAAAATAACAAATTTCATTGAAAAATCTATTATTGATTATAATATTTTATTTGAAAATATATGTGTGAGTGCATAGTGTGTATATTTATGTGAAAATATCTGTGTGTGTATTTATTTATTTATCTAAGCCAAATCATTGGCTTGGCAGAGAGCCACTCTCAAGAAGTGAATGAAGCTAGAGTAACCTTGCTCGAGAGTGTCAATAGGAAAATTCCCCAACCTGAAGTTAATCGTCTTGAGATGGCCTTTTCTGAAGATGATTTCTCGCTTGCATTGCAAGGTCTTGGCAAGGAGAAGTCCCCGGGTTGAGATGGTCTGACCACTAAATTCTTCAAGGAGTTGTTGGATGACCTCAAGGTCCCACTTATGTATATGGATAACCAAGCTTTTGTCAAGAGGTCGCTTGATCTTGGTGTGAAAAGTTGGCTTATCAAGACTATCCCAGAATAGGTTTGTTGCTCACAGCTTAATCATTGATGTCCCATCACTATGACATCTCCTCATCAGCACGGGTTTATCAAAGGAAGGTCAATATATGACAATATCTTGGCAGTAATGGTAGGCAATGAGATATGCAGCTTTCATGAAATAGGAGTGCATTTTGCTTCATCTAGACCTAGACAAGGTGTATGATAGATTTATGTGGTCCTTCATTGAAGATGTCATGAAATCATTGGGCTTTGGGCCTCGCCTATGTCGTCTTATATACACTCTAGGTGCAGGCGGGGAGATCATGTGTAAAGGAAGGATATTTTGACATCTAGGCACCCCCTTGGGGGTGGATGTTACGCACAAGCAATGGTTTCAATGGGTCATGGAGAAGATCCATAGAAAAAGGAGAAGGTGGGAGTATGTGTTGCTCCCCTTTCCGAGTCGGGTCAAAGTGATCAATTCATTTGTGCTTCCTTATATTGCCTTGACCAGCCCACTCCTCAAAATAGCCAAATGTAATTGGAAGGATTTTTTGAAATTTGTTCAAAGATTTTTATGGAGTAACAACACTAAAGCCTCATCGCCATGGCAATCGTCAAAGTGGGAAGTTATAGCTCGACCAGTGGTTTAAGGTGGCCTTGGAATTCTCAACCCTACTTTTCATGTTTAGGCCTTATGTGCCAAGTTTGTGGTCTCAATTGCAAAACAAGACCAGTCTTGGGCTATCATGCAAAAGTTTTCTCTAAAGGTGGGTAGTGGAAAGAGATTGAGCTGCATGACATACTATTTACCCCAAAGTGGTCTAGCTTGAATATCACATGTGTTCAAGGGCTACTTGAAAAACCCCTTATCTATAATTTTTTTAGGAAGAAAACATACCATTTTTCTATTCAATCTATAAGTACCCCCTTTTGCTCAACAACACCATTTCGTTGCAGAGTATAGCTTTGTGAAAACTTCCTCTAAAATACATGTTTTTTCAAAAAAACCATGGAACTCAATGGAAAAGTATTCTCCTCCTCCATCTAACCTCAAGCACTTTGCATTCTGTTGAACCCATGTGCTACACTAATATACTTATAAGTGACCCTGTCGTCTATGGGTATACAAATAATATCCAAGGCATGAGAAAGATTTAAGGTTTGTGCCATAGGGTAAGAGAAAGAACGTTTATGAGCATCTATCTACTATAGATTATAAGGGTATACACTATGATGATTTGAAAAACAAAGAGGATTCCAATTATATACCAAATCCAAAGTTGTGTAATGGGGTTTCTTTAATTTTCAATGCTAACGAAAGTGTTTATTCAAAGGGAGTGCAAGATGATCGGCAGACCTTTATTGTAGTGTATTTCAAATGAGAGGTGTAGAGAATTTATTTGAAAGAAGTGAGAATATTGAGGAGAGGCCTTGTAGATGGCTGGATAGTTTCACCAAGTAGGAACGTTCTCTTATGAGACGGGCAGTGAACTAGTTAAGTAATTACTACGGTAATTACTAGGGTAAATCCAAGGTGTATAAATAGGGCCCATTACATTGTAATCGGGTTGGCAATTGTTGGCATTTGGGTTAGCATTTTGGCGACATTTGTACTTGAGTTGTCAATCATTGGCAGTTGTTGTCGGCTGCACTCTCTCTATAAATCATATCATACTCACTGTAATCTTTTATCTGTAATTCCAATCATGGCCGATATTCCAGTCACACTTACTTTGTGTCCAATACTCTGAATCTGAATCTGAATATTACTCTCAGTACATAGTCTGATTCTTATTCCAGTATCCAAATTCTAGTCCAGTTTCTGATTTCTGTCCAGTCTACTGTCTGAAATCTTCTAGCACTAGTAGCTAAAATCTTCTAACACTGGAATTAGTTGTCCCAAGAGATCAGCTCCAATTCCATTTTGGCGATCATGGTGGCTCGAGCCGAACCTTGTTGACTGAAAGACTCTTCTTCCAGTTGGAAGTTTTCAGCAATGGCACCCAAATCCAGTCGTGGCCGGAAATCCACCATCCGTGTTGATCCTATTCATGAGGAGTCAGGAACAGAGTCTGACCCTAAGCAAGAGGAAATGACTGACGCTAAGGCTCAGGAGGAACATAGTCAGGCTGATGAGACGCAGGACTTACAGCAGTCCAGCCAAACTCAACACCAACGGGCAGAAAGGGAAGCACGGAAAGCCAAGAGTTCTCGGTTTCAACAGGGGGATGAGGGTACCAAGGGAAGTAAAGGCAGTCACCGCACTTCTAGCAGACAAGCCAAAGAGGACACTGACACCGAGACAGAGACAGATTGATTGGGATGCTGCCACTGACAATTGCAAGAAGGCTTCCAAGCGCCGTTATGAATCCAAGAAGAGAAGCGGCAAGATCAGTGGTAATCGGAATGATTACACAGCTTCCCTGAAAATTTCTTTTCCAATATTCAAGGGAGGTAAGAAGGATGATCCAGACATTCACATACAGGCTTTTGAGCAGTATGCTAAACTGAAAAATATTGATGAAGATGATTGGGGGGAATACTTTCCGCAAACCTTGAAGGAGGCAGCGAGGAAATGGTATTACCATTACCCAGCCTGCATGCCAGCTCAGATCATACAACAAATTGCTTAAAGCCTTCAGACTGGAGTATTCCGACAATAGAGGGAATGAAGATATCCTCTGTGAATTGGATAAAATCAAGCAGCGGAATCTATCAGTCCGAAGTTATGTGGAAAAGATCAAGGAGCTAACCAGGTAGTTACAAGAACCGCCATCTGAGAAGAGGTTGCAAGCATGGTTTCTAAATGGTTTCAGAAGCAAAAAGCTAAGGGAGCAGGAGGTACCGGCTCCTACCAAGAAATTCAATGATCTAGTACAACGGGCACTGAAGCTGGAACATTAGGCCAAGAAGGAAAAGAGTCACAAAAAGAGAAGGTCTAGTAGCAGTAGCTCTGATACTGAGAGTTTTGATTCCAGTGAGGTGTCCAACAGCTCTGAAAGCAGCTCTAATGAACGGTCCAAGGAGAAGTCAAAGAAGGGATCTTGGACCAAGAAAATTGAAGAAATGGCTAGACAGATTGCCAAGATTAGCCACACCAGACAGCCAGTTCGGAAGATGGAGACTTGGTGTTCGAAATGCAAATCCAAGGACCATATCTCCAACGAGTTCCCACAATGTACCTACTGTAAGGCTTTTGGTCATTTATGGAACAATTCTGGCATCAAGATTCATCACTTTAAGAAGGGCAAAGACCTATCAGTGGTCGCCTATACTAAACTCGTGAAGGTAGAACCCGCCAAAGTAGCTCAAGAGGAGAGACCAAGTACCAGTGGTACTGGTCAGGGGCGTGGCCGATTCCAAACGAGTATGGGCCGAGGCAGAGGATGTGGCAACTTCCAAAATTGGAGTGTGAATTGCTACACTGTACGGCCATTTCGTAGCTCAATGCCCAGACGCACCTGCAACTACTGCTACTGAGGCTAAGGCACCAGAGCCAGTCCCAGTACATGTAGTCACAAGAAGCAAGGGTGTAGTGATTGAAGAAATTCCAGATACTTCAGAAACACTAGTCAATACTACCAACAACAAGTGGGCTCAACAAAGAGAAATTTGGAAGGCCAAGTGGAAAGAGAAGGTGGTAGATGAATGGCAAGAGCAGAGAGAACTAGAGGCTAAAATCACGGAGGATTTAACCAAGAAGCTACCAGAGCATCCAGAAAGTTCTGAAGCCTAAGTCATTCAGAGGATACCATCCCAATCAACTGATAACGATCAATCAATACCGGCCATACCTGAGACCATGCTGGCTGCGGTACAAGGAATGGCTGATGAACTGAGAGTTGATGGAAGGAGTGGAAGCACTGCAAGAGAGGAATGGCAGTGTGAAGATACAACTAGCTCTTTGAGCTCTGACAATCAGTCTGACCAAGAGAAGGAAGAAATCCAGATTAAAATTTGTGATAGAATTCAGAAGCTGACTATAGAGCTGGAGGATATCAAAAAAACCTTGCCTGAAGTGGCAAACTTCATCAGACAGCGCAGGAAAGTTGAGGCGGAGGCCGGAACAGTGGACCTGACGGCCATCCGAGATGATGAAGTTCCGCTCATTCAAGTGGACTACAAGGTGCGGAAGCAATGGGAACCTCTTTCAATTGTTATCTTGGATGGAGGAGCGGGAGTAAATATAATGGGAGTTCATCTCCAACAGAGAATGGGTATCACGAATCTAAAGCCAGCACCATTTAAAGTGTGAATGGCAGATCACAGAGTGGTACAAGCTACGGGCATGATTGAAAATATGAAAATAAGAGTGGGCAAGGAAAAAATTAAAACCAGTTTCTTAGTTCTGGATGTGCAAGGGGCATATGGGATGTTGCTAGGGCGCCCATGGTTGAGAACAGCACATGCTGTTCATGACTATGCAAACCAAACATTAACCATAGAAGGGGCCAGCGGCAGAATTCAGATCCAGATGAACAATACTAGGAGCTGGAGAAAAGAACTAACGCCGAAGGAGTTATGCCAGAAGTACAGAGCCAAGAAGATCGAGCGAATGTTAGAAGTCCTGAACATATTTCCTTTAGCAGAGATTGACTTGAATGCACTTCTACTGAATAAAGAGCAGGCTGATAAGAAAAAAAGGAAATTCCTAGAGCAGTTTACTGAAATCAACACAAGGGAAAGAACAGTTCAGTTAACTGGGAGGTTGGTGGAATCAGCTGATACTGGTATGGTAGAAGAGCCAGTATGTTCTGAAGAGCACATAATGGATCAGAATGCTGATTCAGAATTGAATGGACCATCCTGGGATTATGCTGAAGAGTCGACCAAACGGAAAGGAGGTGGGCATAATTGGTTGCTTCCAGACAACCAAGAAGTGGAAGAACGGAACCTAGGATCGGAAGATAGTCCTAGGATGATCAAGGTCAACAAGCATCTCAACCCGGCAATGAAGGAAAAGGCACATAGGATGTTCCACACCTACAAAGACGTGTTTTCCTGGGGACACACGGACCTGAAGGGAGTGGATCCTGAAGTATGTCAGCATCGGATACCGTTGAAGCCAGATGCTAGGCCAGTACGACTGCAAAGATACCGAATGAACCCCAACCATGCTAAGAAGGTCAAAGAGGAGATTGATAATCTTCTCAAGGATGGGTTCATCACAGAGGTGGCCAGTTGCAATTGGCTATTTCCCATAGTCATCGTTCCCAAGAAAAATGAGAAATTGAGAGTTTGTGTCGAGTATAGGAAACTCAACGCCCAAACTATCAAAGATCCATTTCCATTGCCTTTTACTGGCATGCTGCTTGATGAGATCGCAGGATATGAAATTTATAGCTTTATGGATGGTTACACTGGCTATAACCAGTTACAGATCGCTCCTGAAGATAGAGCGAAGACCACTTTCATCACCGAGTGGGGAGCTTTCATGTATCTGGTGATGCCTTTCGACCTGTGCAATGCACCAGCTACCTTTCAGCGGTGTATGATGGAAATGTTTAATGAATTCCTTCATCGGTTCCTCACTATCTTTATGGATGACTTTACTGTATATTCAGATGAGGACAACACCTACTATTCCTATAAATGGTTTTTAAACGCTGTTAGGAGAAGCGGATTTGTTTAAATCCATTTAAATCTATTTTCTTAGTCTGGAAGGGACAGCTACTGGGACATGTGGTTTCCCAAAATGGAATAGAAATGGCCAATGACAAAATTCAGTGTGTTCAGCAAGCTAAAGCACCCAAAAATGCTTCAGAGCTGAGCTCTTTCTTGGGTTATGTTAACTTCTATAGAAGGTTTGTACATAAGTTTGCTTCTCAAGCAATACCATTATATGAGCTTACTAAGTTCAATTGGACAATTGAATGTGAGAAGAGATTCCAGAATCTGAAAAAAGCCATTATCAGTAAACCAGTTCTTAGGCAACCAAACTGGGATATTATTTTCCATGTACATGTAGACGCTTCGGGATTGGCAATGGGGGCGATATTGGCTCAGCCAGACGGAAGGACTGATTATCCGGTTTATTTTTCCAATTGCAGATTCAATCAGGTTGAACAAGGCTATACAACTACTGAGCGAGAAGCCCTTGGAATGGTTTTCAGCGCTACAAAATTCAGGCATTACCTGTTGGAAAAGTTGTTCCATTTTTATGGGGACCATCAGGCTCGTCTGTTTTTTATTAATAAAGTCATTATTCAAGGCAGACTGATACGATGGATGATGTTCCTAATGGAGTTTGAATTCAGAATTTTTCATAAGCCTGGCAAGAATCACTGTGGAGCTGATTTTCTTTCAAGGAGCATGGAAGGTTATTCAGAATTACCCTTGCGGGATGAACAGTGGACGCTGACTTATTTCAGCTAGAGATAGGAGAATCAGTTGATCCTGAATGGTATGATGTTTATCAGGTTCTTTCTCAAGGTGCTTTTCCAGAGGACTGGAAGCAGAACCAAAAGAAAGCTTTGGTCATCAAAAGCTTGAAGTTTACTATCATCGAAGGGTCACTCTATCGATTGCGTGTTGATGGTATACTTCGGCGTTGTGTGCCTATGGAAGGACGAATGCAAGTGATTTCAAAAGCACATAATGGTGAATCTAGTGGACATTTTTCCAATGAAGTAACCTACGAGAAGATTCTGCAAGATGGTCTGTGGTGGCAAACACTGATTGCTGATGTTAGAAGTTTTTGTAAAACTTATGACATATGCCAAAGAATGAGTCGACCAACAACTCTAGATATGACTCCTTTAACGCTAGTACAACCACTGGGCGTGTTCATGAAATGGGGATTAGATTTTATGGGACCTTTTAAGAAGGTTACCCCCAGGAAGAACAAGTACATAGTAATGGCTACTTGTTATGTAACTAAGTGGGTTGAAGCTAAGGCTCTTCCTGACAACACAGCCAAGTCAACTGCAAGGTTTCTATTTGAGAATATTGTCTGCCGATATGGATGTCTAGTAGAGATTGTGTCAAATCAAGGAACACATTTAATCAATGACACCATGGAAATTCTATTGGATATGCTTTCAGTCAAGCATCGGAAATCTACTCCTTATTATCCCAGATGCAATGGACAGGCTGAAAGCAGTAACAAGACAATCAAGACTATTCTCACTAAGGTTGTGCAAAAGAAACCAGACCAGTGGGATTTAAAACTCCAGACTGCTCTATGGGCATATAGGACAGCTTACAAGGTCATTACTGGGTTGACACCATTCAGAATGGTGTATGGCACTGAAGTTGTGGTTCCTATGGAGTTTGTTATCCCAAGTCTGAGAATGGCTGTGAAGTATGGCTTAGACTTCAACCACAATCTGAAAAAGCTCCTAGATGAACTTATGCAGTTGGATGAACTCAGGCAAAGGGCTATGCTGGAACAAGAAATTGTTCAACAACGAAGGAAGCACTGGCATGATCGCCAAATTAAGGTTCAGGAATTTCAAAAAGGAGATTTGGTGCTTCTCTATCAGTCTAAACTGGGTCCGAAGAAGCCAAACCTGAAGATTGCCTCAACAGGACCATTTGACGTAGATTGGGTCTTCTCCAATGGTACAGTAAGACTGAAAGATTTATCCGGATTATTGTTGCCAGGAGTATACAATGGTGCAAAGATCAAGATTTACTATTCAAAAGCGAGAGATAACAAGGTACTAAGGAATTGGGAACTGCAGATCAAGAGATACCAGAATTGGATATTTTTGGGCTTTTTCATGTGCAGCTAGTTCCAATTTCAGAACCAGTACCAACAGAACCAAACCAGACTGATCTTAGAATCAGTACCAGTGTGATCAACCCAGACTAGAAACCAGTCTAGTATCAGTGGAAACACACTTTTCAATTTTTAATCACCCAACGGTCAGATGGCATGCCAGTAGTAATCATTTCAAGGATGGGTAGCAGTCTTGTCCAATGCATGTCTGTCACACGACAGCAACAACGCACACAATTCTAGGAGCGGCGAGTGGTGGAGCTTTTATGGCACAAACAAGTATAACAATCAGGAGAGTTGGCATTTTTTCCTCACAAATCCCCTGCGCGACGATTTCCTCCCGTTATTCATTCGCCATCGCCAAGCTCCGAGGTTTCTTCGCTACAGCCACAGACCTCGTCCTCTGAGGAGACAATCGACTGTCGACTAGCTTTGCCAGCGACACCAAGGAACGGCTTTGACGCATCAAGTAAGTCTTCTTCTTCTTCGCCTGTTTCATCGTCTTCACAGTGTGTGTGTAGTAGGAAACGCTCAGACAAGATGCAGGAGTCTCTTGAGGAAACCCAAGCCATAGTTACTGATGTAAAGGCAAGCCTTCCCATCATCCCGTACAGTAAGAGTCAGCGCTATGTATTCACCGACCAAGCAATGGCTTGTGGCTGAAGTAGTAAGCCTTAAAAATAATCCAACGTATGTATCTGAGAAGGTCTTTGCTATGCTGTTGGCCAAGAAATTGGATTCAAAGGTCTATATTAACCTTTGTCAAAACCTGTCACACAATGTGCTCCAGAAAACTGTGAAGTTAAAATCATAGAATGTTTTTAAAGCTTGGTATGTTTGGCAATTTTTGTATTGGGCTGCTGTTGTAGATGCTCATGAACAGGTAAAAAAGGCTTGGAGTGAGAAGACGGTTTTAGAACCCAAGAACATTGATCTGTCCTCAGGTGACGAAGCCACTCAGACCACTCAACCTGATCTGAAAAGGAAGGCCACTGAAGAACATGCTGGCAGTTCGAAGAAGCCAAAGACTACACTGACGAAGAGCAGTGCGTTTCTGAAGCAGATAAAGAGCCAGGTCAAGAATGTGAATACTAAAAAGGCTATAGTGAGCCAGACTAAGAAGGAACCTGCTCAGAATACTATGCTTAACCAGTCAGTAGGACATAGTGCAGTCGCTACTGGTTCTGGCAAAGATCAGGCAAAGGCAGCAATTTCTGAAAAGGTAGCAGAGCAGTCGGCGGAGGACAAAGGCAAAGGCCAGGTGGACAAAGTCAAAGGCCAAGTGGACAAAGGCAAAGGTCCAGCTTCTTCAACTCTACCAGGTGGTGTCTCTATTCCAAATAATGAACAAACTTTGCACCTAGTAAAGAAGGACAGGTTGCAGCAGATGCAGACCCATCCACTGAAAGGACGTCTTCTCCTACATCAAGCTGATTATTCAACTCTACCTTATATGGCTCCAGTGACTGTATATGACCCTACGTATTCTGACCCAACTACAGTAAAGGATGGATGTTCAGTCCTCATCCAGTCTTCTTGGAATACTATTGTCAATTGTATGGGACAAATGATGGATGCTGCAGGGTCAGAAGATGAACTGAAAAAGGTTAAAGCTGATTTGAAGGAAGCTGAAGACCACATTTAGAAGCTCAAGATAGCACAAGATGAGCAGAATATGCAACATAGGGTACTTGAAGCTCATTCAGATAGGGTTATTGAGCTATTAAACAAGAATCTAGCTAAGGCGGAATCTGAGATGCTAGTCATCAAGGGACAAAGGAATGAAGCGCTGAGAGCTGCAGAGAGAGCGGAAAAGATGTTGAAAATGAAGAGAGTTGACTTCAACTCCTTGTTTATTTTCCATACAGCTCTAAAGGCATCCCTCACTGACAGATACATTTATAATAGCCTTTCTGAAATTCTAAATCCAGCAGGCAACGTCGTCTTTGATCTGGAGAATTTGAAGTCTTCGATGGAAAGTATGCAGAGTGATTTGCAGGACAAAGTGGCTGAGTATAATAATGCTATGATAAATCAAGAAATATTGGATTATATTAAGCAGCAAAATTCCCTGGATGAAGCAGAAGAAGACAAGGAAGAAGAAGATAAGGACAAAGGAGCTGATAAGGAGGAGGATGACCAAGAAGAAGGGCATACAAATGAGGATGATGATGACCCACCGCCATCTCCACCTCCAGGACCTGGTACTAGTGGTATAGGGCCAACTGAAGGAGGTTAGTCATAGCCTGACCAGCGAGATCAGAATGAAGGCCAGAGTGAAGGGCAGAAGTCGGGCGGTCAGCAGTCTGAAGAACAGCAGCCCAGTCACACTGTGAATCAACCAGATAATCAGTCCTAGCTCAGTAGGAGGCTAAAGGGAAAAGCAAAGTGCAGGATGAGAGTCCTTATAGCTTATTACCCTTAATAGGCAATTGAGACATCAGTAGGCTTCCATAACCAGAAAATATCTGGAGGATGATGATCTCCTGTTTTATTTGGAACGGTTTCAGAGGCTGTATGTTGGGTCCATGGAAATGGTGGAGCATTGGAAATCAACGGCTTTTCATGATCAAGAAACTTGCCGTTTACCTACGCATCCCAGCAAAGTCCAATTGTTGGAAAGGGTTCCTGAATGGATAATCACTGCTGAAGAGAGAGCGACCAACCCACACTTGCAAAGACAGTCTGCTACAGATTGTCGCTCTCTTGCACTTGAATTAGAAGTTCTGCTGGGAAACAAACCAGCTTACAAATGTATGAAGGATGTTAGGGAACAGTTAAAGGACGTTTTGGTGCAGATGCAAAGTGCCAGAGGAGTCTTGGATCAGAGAGTAAGCGACATTCTTGAGGATCAGACAACCAATAGTAAAGGGCCTCAGACTAGAATGTCAATCGGAGCACAGGCAACTGCTCTCCGCAAATTGTTCCAGCTAGTGAGAATCACTAGAAAGATGATGCAGCAAGAGAACCAGGCTCTGATTCTCCAGTTCTCTTGTATGCCTTTCCAGCAAGAGAGACGGAGTTGCCAAGATTCTTTCCAGCACTTTATCCTCAACATCCAGAACCAATTGATCGCCTTACATACTTCAAGATTATTGATGAGCTCCACGATTGGTATGAGCGATCGACTGTGGACTGGAAAACTTGGCAAACGCTGTTATTCAGGCACTGAAAGAGGAGATGCATAGGATCCGGATGTGTATGGGTCAGTGGAAGATTCAAATCAAGGGCCTGACCTAGATCACTAATCAGCTGCTGCAACTTACTGTCGAATCTTCTAAATTGCCTGAAAAGGATATTACAGCTAAGGCAGGCCTAGCACCACAATATAGGGAGATGGATGAGATCCTTTTCGAAGCTCGGGTCAAAACTAATCAGCCTCTTCCAGAAGGATGGATCCATACTGCTTCGCATTGTCACAAGCTGGCCAGAACCAGGATCACCAAAGGCAGACGTACACTCTATGATCCTGACACCAAAACCTATCATTCCCTCACGCCTTATGAAGTAGAGATGACCACAGAAAGGTGGGATCAGCTTGATACCGACTGATTTAGAAGTAGAATGCTGGTACTGGGACTTCTCAGGTGCCATCCAGGTCAAAGGGCAAACGGAAGATGGTTCAAAGGAAGGATATTGGGTAGTTCCATCCCAGAATTCAGTGGCAACTTTTCTTCCTCAGCTGGAAGGTTGATATCAGTTTGTGTAGACGATGAGAGCTCTACCTTGGCCTTTTCAGTTGCCTCTCACAATACCTTGGCCTTTTAAGCTACCTTTCGCAATCTTTGTATGGCCACTCTGTCATTGGTCAAGTCCGATCTCGAACATCAGAACCAAACGGTGGATTTTTTAGTCTCAAATCAAAATCAGACAGGGGAATTTTTCAGAAATTTTGGAATCTTGCCAAAATTCAAGAAAGAAGGGAAGGATGTAGATGGCTGGATAGTTTCACCAAGTGGGAACGTTCTCTTATGAGATGGGCAGTGAACTAATCAAGTAATTACTACATTAATTACTAGGGTAAATCCAAGGTGTACATTGTAATCGGGTTGGCAATTGTTGGCATTTGGGTTAGCATTTTGGCGACATTTGTACTTGAGTTGTCAATCATTGGCTGTTGTTGTCGGCTGTACTCTCTCTGTAAATCAAATCATACTCACTGTAATCTTTTATATGTAATTCCAATCATGGCAAATATTCCAGTCACACTTACTTTGTGTCCAGTACTCTGAATCTGAATCTGAATATTACTCTCAGTACATAGTCTGATTGTTATTCCAGTATCCAAATTCCAGTCCAGTTTCTGATTTCTGTCTAGTCTACTGTCTAAAATCTTCTAACACTAGTACTTGAAATCTTCTAACACTGGAATTAGCTGTCTCAAGAGATCAGCTCCAATTCCAGGCCTGCAAGAGTTGCCTCATATGCCTAAGGGTTCTCTAAAATATGAGAAGGTTTATCTAAAGCATTCTTTTGATAAATAAGATGTAGATCTTATGGGTCTTCCATATAAAACTTTAGAAAGATTCTGGGATACCAATGAGTTGAAGAGTTGTGATGATGATATGAACAAAAAATTCTATGTTATTTTCTAGAAGCATGCAGAGTATTGAGATGGCACAAAGGTATTGGAAAGAAAGTAAGAGGATTGAAGAAAGGTTTACCATGCATATTCCTAATGTTTCTCTTTGTAAAAATAAGGTTTTCTAGAGGGTTCTTTTGTGAAAGATGCAAAAATAGACTTCTTTTCATTGTTCTTGTGCGGAAAGTGGGCCAGCTCTCCAAGCCTATCTATTCCAATAGTATGGTTATAAGTCATGGGGTAGATGGCCCACAACTAGATTGAACAATGGATGGTGACTTTAGTGTTTCCATACCAAAAGTTCAAAGTGTACGTAATTGTTCACAATTTTTATGTGCTCACTTTTAATAATGTCTTGCTTGAAATGGTTCTACATTTGAAGCTACCAAAGTATATCAAGAACTGGATGTTGGAGTTACCAAAGTTTGAATTTAATATTGATCAAACTATCAAATCTAGCTTGGAAAACATTTTGATGAACATGAGTGCAGATTTACTTATGTAACCAAAGGAGAAGTAGGAGGCAAAGAGCAAGAGATAGAAGGGGCCTTTGTGATGTGGTTCAATAGTTTGTATAGAAGAGTGGTGTAGAACGTTAGTGGAGGAGTTTTCATTCAAGATTCTTTTAAGGTAAAGTAATATTTTTTCCGAATCATATGACCTTGAGAATGCTCATACCATTAACAAGGTAGAGTATTACATTTGGGATTAAAGCAGTGCATAGAGTTTGGGATTTCTAGGATCATAGTGAAAAGTGATACTCTTCTGGTCATAAAGAAACTTTTGGGGCAATGACAAGTAAAGAGAGATTCTCTCAAGCATTGGTTTTATTCCATTAAGAAGATTTTGAAGTTTCTTGAAGCGGTAGAGTTCAAGCATGTTGGAAGGGAGTAAAATTAAATGGAAGATCAGCTTGCAAGAAACTGCTTGTAGATGCATGCAATAGGTTTAGATGTGGCACCAGCCATGTATGCAAGGCGGGAGACTTTGAAAGATTTGGATGATTTTTTGAGTACCAATCAATGTCTAACGGCCATGTCAAAGCTACAAAAGACAAGGGTTTTCTAAAGCGTGAGTTTGGGATTTCTAGGATCATAGTGAAAAGTGATACTCTTCTGGTCATAAAGAAACTTTTGGGGCAATGACAAGTAAAGAGAGATTCTCTCAAGCATTGGTTTTATTCCATTAAGAAGATTTTGAAGTTTCTTGAAGCGGTAGAGTTCAAGCATGTTGGAAGGGAGTAAAATTAAATGGAAGATCAGCTTGCAAGAAACTGCTTGTAGATGCATGCAATAGGTTTAGATGTGGCACCAGCCATGTATGCAAGGCGGGAGACTTTGAAAGATTTGGATGATTTTTTGAGTACCAATCAATGTCTAACGGCCATGTCAAAGCTACAAAAGACAAGGGTTTTCTAAAGCACGCATACGTTCACTCGTGTGGGAGAGAATCTTATGGTATATGGTTGAGATGGAGTTCTAAGAAGATTCCTCTACAAAGAGGAGATTGGAATGGTTTTAGAGAAATGCCATGAAGAACATGGAAATCAAGGTAAGGATCATGTAATTTTTCATGTTCTCACACTAGTTTTTTGGCCCTCTATTGTACAAGATGTTCATTCCTGGGTGGTGAAAGACTTGCCATGAGTACGAAATCATAGGAGACCAAAGATTGGTAGTAGAGTCACAACTCACAGAGAGCTATCATTACTCATAATGTGTTTGGGAAATGGGGATGCAATTGGTCCTCTTCCCAAATCATCTAGCAGTAAGAAGTATATTATTGTTTCCATTGATTGTCTTACCACGTGGGTGAAAGCAAAGGAAATCAAGGAGGTGAATGCTCACATAGTTGTGGAATTCGTGGGTTGGACTATATTTGATGTTGTTTTGGGGTACCCTGGGTCCTTATCTCTAATAGATGTCAAGGACTCCGTAGAAAACTAATGTGTTCTTTAGTGGAAAAGTTGTCTTTTCAACAAAGGTTTTCCTCAACCTAGCATCCTCAGTGCAATGGCTTGGTTGACAGTGTGAATGGGCCAATCATCAAGATGCTCACACAATATATTTACAAGGAGGAGTGGGAAGCTTCCATGAAGAAGACTTTGTACATATGGTAGAAGGAATTTTTTTGCTCCATTAGATTCTTGTCTAGTGCTGCAATTGTAAAGTTAAAAAATCATGCTTATGGTTGAGCATGAATTTCCAACAAGGGGGTTGGACAATGATTGTACAACCAAAGTTTTTTGGTGCAAAAATCAATGGAAATTCAGCTATAGATGCTAAAAAATGTATGATAGGGTGTTTGGACAATTACAAAGGGACTTGCATGCAAGGGGATCAAGATATGTTTATCTTATGTGGTTTTACAACAAAAAATGCGCTAATTTGGTTCTATATGGAGAAGGTTACTAGAGCTCACTAAAGTTGTAGATTTTTGTTGGATTTGCTTGTATTCATGGCTCTGTCCAGTTTTGTTTAAACGGCTTATCAAATAGCGATTATCAAGATATGGCCAGTTAAAGTCAGAATGCTTTGCAGATTTGTGCTAGATGGTACTAAGTGATGGTCGAAGATGTAGATTTAAAGTTTTGATGTTTCCTTTGATCTGAGATTTATGACTTTCAAATCAGAGTCCAATCAGATGGAGTTATAGATGCTTGAAGTTTTCATGGGGTCCATGTTTGTTGTGGCTTGGTACTCCTTGGTATGCATGTATTCTGTAATTCTCTACCTCACTAGATGCTAATATTTGGTGTAAGTTCCAAGCCATAATTGACGGTTTGTGAATCAAGTGTGTACGCACAAAGAAATATGCAATTGAAGCTGGAGGGGAATAGTAGCCGTGGAGAAAATTTTGAATTTTATTGATCATCGTAAACCAATTTGTGGGGTTGGGAATATTAGAATTCCATGTGATGACTCAATATCAAAATCTAAAATACCAATTTATTGCCAATCTTTACGGACCAGCCATTAGATCTAGGATCAAGAAATTATGTCAAACGAAATGGACCCAAAAATAAAAGTTTTTTGGAGAATTTCAAGGGGATCTTCCCTCCAACTTCCATGCCGTGCTCATTTTATCCCATAAGCAATGTGGAAGTTTGGCGGGGGGGGGGGGGAGGCATAGTATATATATTGTTTCAAGTGGTTTTCATAAGAATCTCAAGGGAGATAGAGAGCTCTCTCTCAATGTCTATGGTGGTTCTTCTCCCATCCTATGGATGGGCATGCTGGTGTTGTGTGTGTAGGCGCTTTCACACAGTGGAGGTCAGGTTGGCAATTGGTGGTGCTATATTGCTAGAGTTGATGGCTCTGTAAGGGGCCATTTGCATGACGTGTTTTTTCAAGCACCCTCTAGGGTAAAAAATCCCCCCCTTTCTTTCCAATTGAAGTGGAAATTAAGAGAAGGTAACGACACCACCATTGTTTCCCCACTCTTCCATAGCTTGAGCATGGGGGACATTCCAAAAACAAGCACAATTTAGAGGGATTTTGTTAAGTATGGAGCCTGATTTACCCCTTGTAATTTTCTATGGTAAAAGCGCACATTTGTAAGGCCCCCATTATGAGGAGAAGCCATCGTGCATGAAGGAAAATCACTCACCGGAAACCAAAATTTTCACGGCGGCCAAAATTCAGGGGGAACTTTAGGGGCCTCGGAGGCGGAAGTCCCCGAGACTTTTATTTTCCCCTCACCGGAATATTCCTTTTCGCTGGAATATTATGGCCGGATGGCGGCCGGAAAGTGGTCAAAAATCGATCGATCGGTTGGCCGGTGGTCGGAAGTCAATGGCCGGTGGGCCGGTGCCCGAATTCAAAAGCGGACTTGTCTTCTCAAGGGCGACCACACATGGGCGGATTGGAGGGTCCGATTTGGACTTATCTACACAAGGGCGGCTACACATGGCTGCCTCTCATGAGAGAGGGCAGCCCTTTTGGCTTATAAAAGGAGGCCATTTCTACACACATTTGATAGTGTGTGAAGTTGATGCAACAAGGTGGGTGTGAGGTGGTGAGAGTGAAGCAAGGTGGGAGCTCCAAAAGGGTATAATCCCTTTGTAAACTACTTCTTATTTTGAAGTACTAAAGCCATTGAGTGGCTGCTTTCCCGTGGACGTAGCCCACATTGGGTGAACCACATATATAGTGTGTACTCTCTCTCTCTGTCTACTCTATAATCTTGTGTATGTAAATCTGTCTCTCTCCATTAATTAATCTACTCAATTATCTATTTAGCTACATCTTATTTCCTAACAGATTTCATGTGCATATAGACAGTAGGTCCCAAAATAGGCTGGAGGAATTTAAAAAATCAATTTTCTTGTATCTTCTTTTAGAAAGTATTGGAAGATTCCATCAACAACAAATGCCGGCTCCAGAAAGGAGATGCTTGAGAATATCTTTAGCCTTTGTAATAGAAAATGATTGTAATCATCTTGCCAAAAAACCATACTCTCTCTGTTCAATTATGAAGAATTCCGAAACATGAGCTCTCAAATTGTATTTTATGCTATTTTGAACCAAGTCCAACCCTTGTACATGAGAACCTGAGCCAATGTATAAAAGGAAACTTTTGTAAAGTTTTAAGGAGGATCATTATTATTAATCAAAGTGAGCAAATAAGGTTTCTTTGCACATCATATGTCGTCTCTTACTACTGTGTATTTATCTCATTGCATCACACCGTATACTCATCGTATTGAATTTCCGAGAGCACCATTGTGCTAGTTTCAAGAAGCACTATGCATGGATATCTACATTGCAAGTGTTTTGTGAGATCCAAGCATTGACTCCCACAACCTTCCAGGTGACACATCTCACCATGTGAGTGTTTCTTTGAGATTTTGTTGATTGTATCATATTCAAAGCACTTTGGAGCACCTAGTAGGTGTGGTGGACGTCAGATTTGGTGATGTGCAAGTTTGTTGTTGGAAAAGAATGCATCTTTTTTTGTGTGGACATTTTAGGCTTGCTGACCTATAAGTGTTTCTAACCATGCATGTATAATGCCTATTAATTTGAATGGATCATAGAGATAAAAACCAGGTTTTTTGTAGTTAGAACATCCATGAAAATTTTAACGCACGTAGATAGTTTTAGCGGACTGTATTTTGCTCAAACAAGAGATTGGCAACCACTTGGTGTGCCGCCATGCCTTAGTCGAATCACTTGCTTCCTAGGATTTACATTATAGTCCTGGGTCCATCTCTTCATGAGATGTGATAGGTGATAATTGTGTAACTGCAAGACATTGGTTCCATTGTCGGGGAAACAAGTACCTAAGCTAGTGTGGACACATATAAAACTGGAAGAGTTTCATTAGTTAGACTAGTTGAATAAGGTATATTAGGAGTGGACATTGAGATATCCTTGATCTTTGTCATTCATGGTGAGCTTTAGTCATAGAAGTAGTAAAGAGACAGGGTAGAGTGTTGTGAGTAAGTGTGGAAGCTTGGTGCGTAGTTTGTGTAGAGAGTTATTGATTTTAGTTGTTTTTTATGTTGTTTTTAGATTATTTTCCTTTGTCATACGAGTAGGGTAAGAAGAGCATTGACAAGTAATCTTATCATTTGGATTTGGATTGACTCGGAAAGAGCATCACTGCGGGGTTGAAATTAAGTGTGGTGAATGTATGAGAATGGAAACACATTAAATCAAGTTGTGGTTTGAGAGCATAGATTGCATGTACATGATTGGCACATCATTAAAAAAAAAAAATCAAAAAATTGAACGAGCTTTGTGAAAAAAAAAAATCGTTTTTTTCCCATCAAGCTGATATGGAGAAAGTTTGCACATTTTGAATTGGCAAGAGTGTTTGGAAGTGGTTTTTGAATACTTGTATAAGAGTTGGGTGCAAAAGAAAGCATATTTTGAGTGCAAGAGTCAAGGGACTTAGTGTTAGTAAGGTCATATGCGTGTTGACTCCAATTGGTAGGAACAAAACGCCATACATACCATTCAATGTGCTTAATAGGATTTGAAAGAGACACCAAATCAAGAAAATAGGGAAAAAGAGTTTGGGAGATTACAAGAAAATATGCATTATTTCTAAGACAACCCGAGAAGTTTAATTTTGAAAATTTTCTTGGACACATATATTCATTGGATGTTTGAAAGCTAGTTTGTGCTGGGAAATTGCATGCTTGTTTGTGGACACTCACACACACAAATATTTGAGCTGTTGCAAATATAGACAAGAGCTTAAAAGATAGAAAGGACAGTCAAGCTTGACCAAAAATGGGTTTATAACAATTTTTGAGATTGCTTAGTATAGTGCAATTGTCAAAAACCTAATTGGACTCAAGCATGGGTAGAGATAAAAAACAATTTTTTTCCAATACTCTGCCCCACACAGGAGTAAGAACTTATCTAGAGTTTCCCAAGCAAAGATCCATTTTAACCCAAGAAAGCAAGCCATCAAATCAAAAGTGATTTTGGGCATATAATCCTAGTGTGGGGTCAAATTCAACTCTTAGATTGAGAAATTGCTAAAATTGGAGTTAATCTCAAACCAGATATCCAAACATTGTGGAACTTGGTGAGTGCAGACTTGGGAGAGGACAAGACACTTGGGGATTGAGGAAAGTTGCAAAAAAGTGCCAAAAGCAAGAGCAGAAGAAAAAAATGTATTTTTTTCCTGATTATCTGTTGGAGAGGGAATTTTTGGCCAAGTTTTGGATCAGAGGGGCACCTTGATGCAAGGATCACACTTATCAAGTAAAAATTGAAATTGGGAATTTGCACATCAGATGCTAAACCAAATCCTAGTTAGAAAGTTGATGGAAAGTGCATTAGGTGACTAGTAGAGACCATCAAAAAGTTAAAAAAGTAGGATCGGTGCATGATTGCACTCATAGAAGTGTGTTGCATGCCAAGGAAAAATCTATAGGGAAAATCAAGTCATAAGCTAATTGAGAGAAAAAAAAATGCGTTTTTTCCTCCTCAAAGAGTAAGGAGTACACATTTCCAAAAAAATTGATTCCTAGCAAGGATCCAAGCTCTGTATAGCATAAGTAGACCTTTGGATTAATAAAAAGTTGTGCAAAAGGTGTTATCAAATGTAGAAGGTGTGTACATCTCAACTGCTAGCCTGACTTAACTCAATCGATACTTTAGATTTGTGATGAGTATTTTGCGGATAAAGAGTCCAATGCCCGAGTGTATTTAAAGCAAGGTCAAAATTACAAAAGGATTTAAGGAGTTCTTGGTAACAAGTTAGGTTTTACTTTCCCATATTGTTCATGTTCTTGAGGTCAGGAACTTTGAATGGGTCAAGTGAAATACTATCAAAAGATGAAGTGAGTTGTGTGTCTACTGAACAGAGTGTCAAGCCACAAAGATTCCACCACATGCAGAAAACACACACATAGGTTCGGGAGCACCAAGAGTTCCAGATCCTCAGATGAGAGGGAGTTACTCGTCAAAACCAAATCCTATAAGATGTGGATTTATCGTCATTACAAAGTCATCCATGCCACACCCTACTAAGTGAGGGGTGCCAAATGTGATGAAGAGAGAAGTACCAAGAGCTGTACCTAGAGCACCACACTACTACAAATCAATGCATTATTGATGCCATGTTATTAACATTGTTAACAGGCATCGGTATATGCATTGCAAAAACTAGAGGGGGTCTTAAATTGAAAAAAAATCAACTTTATAAATATCAACACGTATACCGATGGGTATACTGACGACTATCCCGACGCTCTACTGTAAAACAAAACCCGTGGGTTAATTTCCGTATTTTCGCATCATTTTTTTGTTTCTCCTCCTTCCTCCTCCTTTGTGCTTCTTCTCCATACTTAAAGATCTATTACATTGGATTGCACCCAACCTTGGATTTCCACTCACACACCCTCTTGCAGAGAAAAGGTATGCTTTTTTTTTAATGTTAGAGTGAGTGTGTATTTGTGTGTGTGTCTGTGTAGCATAGTGTGTGTGTGTGTGTGTGTGTGTGTGTGTGTGTGTGTGTGTGTGTGTTTTTGCAGGTTTTGCTTCAATTCCCCAAGCTCTTTGTGCTCACATTGGTAAAATGTGAGTGCTCTTTTTATTTTTACACACACACACACATAATCAATTAATAAAAGGTATACCCAATGGCGTCAAAATAAATATATTCACTTCTTAAATAGTGCAAGGACACTCTCAAGACAAGAAAACGCCAAAGGAAAATGAAGCAAAGAAAAACACAAATGTAGTAATGTGCATCCTATCATCTCTCTTTATATAAACACAAAATTTCTTTTGACTTATGGGTCTTTTCATTTCCTAAACTCACCCTTCATCAAAGACATGGTAATTCCTGGCCTTCCAAATATTACAAAAGAAACAATATGTGACAATTTGCATGCATAGTAGAAGTGCAGGGCTTCAAAACTGTTTCCCAATCAAGACAGAGATCCTTCTTGAAAACCCCTATCTTCCATATTCTTTGTACCAATTTGCACACCCGCCCTACCATGCCTCTAATTGTTGGGAAATTCATGAAAAGGTGGGCGAGGTCTTGCAAAAGCTCGACTGAAGGATACAATGATTGGGTCCTAATGTATGATAGTAGCCTTGACAACCAGCACATCACACAAATAAAGTTTGCAAAAAGGTGGTTTCGGCCATATGTTTTCAAGAATGTGCATGAAAATGCTACATATACCTTGAGCGAGCTTGCTAGAACATAGCTAAAAATTTGCATAGCAGGGAAAAGAATCAAGATGTTCAAGAGAAGAAATCATAATAATCCTTTTTATTTACACCAAAATAAAGATGAAGAACCTAATGCATTGCCATAGATAAGGATGAAGAAGCACAGGATGATCTCTCAAAATTTATAGAAGATGAAAATGACATCCAAATACTTGTGGATCTTAATAAAGATTAATCCTACATAACAAAAATGTTGGCACATGCGGATGTGCAGGTTCAGAGGGGGTTATGGCACGTAAATAATGTGAAATAGAAAAATTCACCTCACTCTTGGAAAGTTGTGATGCATGGAAATAAAAGAAATCATGTACATATAGTGATATATGATGAAGCGGGTACTGCGGTCGCTCTATCATATACATACCTATCTAGGGAGTTGTGGCCCTCGATGTGGCACCTTTGCATGTTTTTCCACTTTGATAAGATTCCTAATTTGGTTTTGGGATGCATATATTCCAAGCGTTTCATGGAAGCACACTCACCTCGCCTACAAAGATTGATGTAGACAAAACTGCCAAAAATAGTCAAAAATAGCAGTTGATAGACGACATCACATAATTGCATGGAAAGTGACCCAAAATGGAATATTGATGAAAATTGAGGCATTCTATGCCTTTTATGCTTATTAAAGTGCTCCCACAAATTTAGGGATTTCTTTTGGCTCCATTTGGGAATTGAAAATGGCATTTTTTGGATAAAAAATGACCTAGTTTTGGTCCAAAGTGAAACAAATGGCCCAATAATTGACACATCAGTTGAAAATTACATGGGGAAGATAGAGAAGGCTTCTTTTCAGTGGAAAAAACTGCAATTTTTCACTATTGTGCAATTGCTTTCATGGTTGCTCAATTTATGTGTAGTGGAGTCCTGCCTCTTTTTTGCAATCTTGTGTCTCAGCTTGTGAGGGAGTGAATTAGGGTTTCACCTTATCAAAATGGTGTGTGGACTTTATTTTAGAAGCTCTTCAATCTCTAGAAAATTAGAAAATGGTCACCGTGAAGGCGAAAGCTCGTATATTCCTTTCAGCTGTTTGATGTTATGACTATGTAATTGAGGGCAACGCTACATGATTCCATGAAAGAGGTTTGGGCTCTGATTGAGATTTGTGTTTGTATTGTTACCATATACATATGGTAGTGATGTGTGTGAACACATTAGGACCGTCGGGGCATTTTTTCCCTCTTTAGGAGGTTTTTTCCCCCGAGCATTGTATACGCCCATCACTCTAGGGCTATCTATCTTTCCATTGCACACTAAGTAATACACTCTCTGTTGTGTGCCTTGAGCTTCCTCATCTTTTCCAAGCTGTGTACGTTTTCTGCAACCCTAATTCCAACAATTGGTATCAGAGCAGGTTGCGTCCTCCCGGGCTTAGTCGCCAGTTGCTCCAGCACACGCCTACTCACTTTCTCCAATTTCAGTGAGCTTTGGCAAGCGTTCGTAGGTCGACAAAAATTTTGGGTGAGCTCGTAGATCTCAGTCTGCTCAGATTTTTTATTCGGGCTCATTTCGGCCTCCGTTTCTACTACAGGCAGGTCTGCACAGGCAATTTCGTCATTTTGTGTAGAATTTCAGTTAGTGTCGTTTTTTGCATAGCAAGTTCTTTACAGTCTTCTACCGTTTGTGCTATATAGCACGTGTTGTTCCCGTTCCATTTCTCCTATTTTCGGGCAGTTTTCACATCAGGTGCAGTATTTACCATGGCTGACAACAACAACACAGATGTGTTCAAGATGTTTTCTGTTGAGGACAGGCTGGATGGGGACAATTACCCTATGTGGGCTTATATGATGCAACACGTTCTTGTGTCAAAGGGCGTCTGGAATATTGTGCAGGGCATTGATGTACGTCCTAGTTTTGAGGATGTAGGCGATGTTGAGGATGTTGCAGGTCTTGCTGCAAGGATTGCTACTGTTAGAGTTGTTTTGCCTACGGTAGAACAAGCTCGTTGGGATGTTAAGGATGCGCAGGATCATGCATTGATTGCGTTGTCTGTGAAGCGCACCATTGTTCCTCACATCCGTTCAGCAAAATCTGCAAAACAGGCTTGGGATATTTTGGCTGGTCTTTATGCAAGTCGCAATGAGGCTAAAATTGCTTTGCTGCGTAAAGAGTTGGAGTCAAAGATTATGCATGAGGAAGATCATATTGACACTTTTCTTGCTAGTGTCAAGGATATCAATGAGCAACTTATTTCTATAGGTGAAGTCATTTCAGACAGTTCCCTTGTACAAACTGTTCTTGATGCCTTACCAGATTCTTACCAGACTTTTGCTAGTACTTGGAGACATATAACCCAAGGAAATCCTGAAGTTGTCAACTTTGATGCATTATGCACATTGCTGTTGCAAGAGTCACTTTCCAGAAAAAACAGGACTAGGCAACGTGCAGTTGAACAGGCTTTTATTGCTTCTCAAAGAAAGGGTGGTAACAACAATGCAGCCACTTCTTATGGTTTTGCTGTGAGTGGCAGAAATTATGTTCCTAATTCTTTTGCTGGCAGCAATTCGTCTAGAAACTCTGGTGATAGGAGCCAAAAGAAGATGCGTTGTCATTATTGTAAAGCCAAAGAGGCTAAGAAGAAAGAAGGTGGTTCCACTGCAAATGCTGGTTCCACTACAAATGCAGCCAATGTTGAGTCTTCTGTGAAAGGAGACTGTGTTGCTGATGTTGATGTAGAATGTGCTTTTATTGCAGAGTGCACTTACAATCCTGATGTCCATGATGCATGCTTGTCAATTGCTGCAGATTCACATGTGTGGTATTTTGACAGTGGTGCTACAAAGCACATTACCTCACATCATGAATTGTTTACCTCTCTCGAGTCTGTCCCACATGGGATTTTAGTCACTTGTGCCAACAATGCCTCTTATCCGGTTCAGGGAGTTGGAAAGATTGTGCTTACTGCTGCAAATGGCAATTCTTTCACACTTTTTGATGCACTTTATGCACCTGGGATCAAGAAGAATCTCTTGTCTGTATTTGCACTTGCTAGACTTGGACTTGTAGTCAAATTTGTGGATGACAGATGTACACTTCATGATCTCAGTTTTGGTGATGAAATTGTTGCATCTAGCCTTTTGTGAAGTGGGCCCGTGGGCTATATAAGCTCACTTTGTATGAAAAATTTTGCAAATGCTGTTGCAGATTCAAGGGCTATTTCAGATGTAAAACTTTGGCATGCACATTTTGGTCATCTGAATTTTGCCAGTTTGTTGCATTTGCAAAAATCTAATATGGTTGCTTCTTTGCCGCCTCTTGAAGCACCTGTCAAACATGTTTGTGAAGGCTGTATTTTGGGTAAGATGCAACGTTCTAAGTTTCCAAAGGATGGTTCAATTCGGGCCACATGTAGATTGCAGCTTGTGCATAGTGATGTTTGTGGGCCCATGCAAACTCCGTCCTTGGGAAATTACCTTTACTTCGTGACTTTCATTGATGATTACTCTAGGCATGCATGGGTATTTCTGCTTGAAGCGAAGTCCGAAGTTTTTATGTGCTTCAAACAATTTCTGGCTATGGTTGAAAATGTCTCGAAATGTACTATGGGCACCCTGTGTTCCGATCGAGGGGGGGAGTATATGTCTCATGAATTTAATGCATTTCTGGCTAGTCGTGGGATAAAACACCAATGTACAGTGCCTTATACACCTCAGCAAAATGGTGTTGCCGAGAGGAAAAATAGGTCACTAACGAAAATGCACGATGTATGGTCAAAATTCAAGCTTTGCCGCATTCTTTTTGGCTTGAGGCCATCATGTGTGCCACTTATGTACTAAACAGGTGTCCTACAAAAGCTTTGCAGCCTATTACTCCATATGAAGCATGCATGATAGAAAGCCTTCTATTGAGCACATGCGTGTTTTTGGCTATTTGGCATATGCTTTGGTGCCACAAGTGCAACGTAGAAAATTGGATGATAAGGCTGTCAAATGTATTTTTGTTGGTTATAGTGTTGAAAGAAAAGGTTACATGTTGTATCATCCACAAACAAAACGGATTCTGGTTTCACGGGATGTAGTGTTTGTGGAAGATTCTGTTCAGCCCTTGCTGTCATATACTAGAGATAGTAATGTAAGCTCACAGGACATTTATGACACTTTGTTGCCTCTTTTCAGTGGTGGAAATACGAATTTAAGTTCCAATGAGGCAATTGTACAGCCTATGGGAGTTTCTACAAATTATGAGCAGGCTAGAGGTATGCCAAAATGGCTGGTGCACACTTTGCGTGACAGTAAATTGGATGCACCTTTGTCTAGTCGTACTTGTTCAGGCTCTTGCCATGCATCTTATGCATCAGATTGTTATGCTTTGGCTATTTCTAGCTTACATGATGTTGAGGAGCCTTTGTCTTTTGATGAAGCACAAAATTCAGAAAATTGGATGGCTGCCATGCAATCAGAATATGATGCACTTATAGAAAATGACACATGGACTTTATGTGATTTGCCTCCTAGTAAAAAGGCCATTGGTACAAAGTGGGTTTACAAGTTGAAACGCAAGCCGGATGGTGAGATCAATCGCCATAAGGCTCGACTTGTTGCAAAGGGTTATGCACAGCAAAAGCGCATAGATTATGAAGAGACTTTTTCTCCCACTTGTCGTATGACTACTGTGCGTTTTCTATGTGCATTGGCAACTCATTTTGGTTGGGATGTACATCAATCAGACATTGTTACTGCTTTCTTGAATGGTGACATATTTGAGGAAGTTTATGTAACACAGCCTCGCGGTTTTGTCATAAAAGGACAAGAGGACAAAGTGTGCAAATGTAAGAAGGCTTTGTATGGGTTGAAGCAATCTCCTCGTGCTTGGTATGAGAAAGCTGACACTCATTTGGTTAAACGAGGCTTTTGTAACAGTCCAACAGAAAGCACATTGTATGTAAAGCGTGAGGGTGATGTACTTCTCATTGTGGTTCTTTATGTCGATGATTTGTTGATCATTGGACCAAATGAGAGACATATTGCTGAGTTTAAGGCTGATTTGAATGCTACTTTCAAGATGAAAGATTTGGGGCTGTTGCATCATTGTTTGGGTATACAGTTTAAGCAGTGTGATGGTGGTATTGCCTTGTGTTAGAAAAGTTACATAGAGACATCGCTATGTAAGTTTGGACTTGAGGATTGCAAACCTATTGCCACTCCCATGGAAACAGGTTTGAAGTTGAGTCTACATGATGCCGGCGATCATGCTGATGTCACTCTTTACCAAACTACTGTTGGCTGCCTCATTTATGTATGCAACACGAGATCGGATATTCAGTTTGCAGTCTCACAAGTCAGTAGATTTATGCATAGCCCAGGGTCTAAGCATTGGAAGGCCGTCAAGAGGATTTTTTGGTACCTTAGTGGCACTTTACATCTTGGCTTGTTTTATCCCAAGGGGGGATCATTGCTGTCAGACTTACATGCTTTTCGGACTCAGATTGGGCTGGCTGTTTTGACATGCGAGTGTCCACAAGTGGTTTTTGTTTCATGCTTGGTAGTTCATGTATATCATGGTTGAGCAAGAAGCAACCTAATATGGCCACTTCGAGTTGTGAGGCTGAGTACAGGGCAATCTTCACAGCTATGGTTGAGTGTGTATGGCTCAGACGCCTTATGGTTGATTTGGGTGTTGGACAAGACACTTCCAACACTATCTACACTGACAGTCAGAGCGCATTGGCAATTTCAAGGAACCCAGTTTTTCATGCTCGCACAAAGCACATTGAGGTGCATTACCACTATGTCAGGGAGAGGCTCATGTGCCAACATAGGACAACCTTGCAGATCTTTTCACAAAGGCATTGTCTCGTGAGAAGCTTGAAGCTTTCCACAAAGCTTTGGGCTTACTCCCCTTTGTGGACTGATCATGTCCTCAGGGCATGGCACTTCCCTTTACTCATGTTCCAGCTCTCGTTCACCGCATCACTCCAGGGGGGATTTGTTACTATATACATGTTGTAGAGATGTGTGTGAACACATTAGGACCGTCGGGGCATTTTTTCCCTCTTTAGGAGGTTTTTTCCCTCGAGCATTGTATATATGCCCATCGCTCTAGGGCTATCTATCTTTCCATTGCACACTAAGTAATACACTCTCTGTTGTGTGCCTTGAGCTTCCTTCGTCTTCTCCAAGCTGTGTGCGTTTCTCTGCAACCCTAATTCCAACATGTATGAGCATTGAGGTTTCATGACTGAAACTTTAGTGTTTTCAATTGATCTTTTTAAGTAAAATTTAATGTGATTTGGTGATCCTTTTATCATAATATCGACTACCAAAACAAGTTTATTCCAAGCACGATAGCAAAGAACACCATATTGGAGAGTTTGAGATTTTAGAGCCAATTTGGGAATCACCAATGTCTTGAAGATTCGATCATAAGGACAAATCTCAAACTATTTTCTAAGACCAAAGGCTTCCATAGGGTAGTGCTTGAAAGGTCTTTTGAGCCATGTTCTCAAAACTTTGGCTAAGATTTGGCCATGTGGTCAAATATTAAGATTTTTTTGAAAGTGGAAATTGAGAAATTCCCAAATTTACTAATATAGTGTTAAAGAGGTTTTGTGATTTTTGTCATGAGAACTCTTAGAGTTTAAACCATCTTTAGGAAGAGGGTTGGTGATTCTCCATAAACACTTTTTCACAAAGTGTTTGTGATTCTTATCACAAACTCTCACAGCCATAGGTTCTGCACCTTCCTAGTTAGACCGCACACAACCCCACAAAGGGTGAGATCATGTCTAAAGGAATGGTATTTTGATACATGGGCACCCTGTGGGTATTGACATAACCCACAAGAAAAGATTCTAGTGGGTCTTGGATAAAGTAATGTACAACATGTGAAGGTGGGAGTATATGCTACTCCCCATGCTGAGCTGGGTGACAATGATTAACTCGTTCATTCTCCCCTACATTTCCTTCACTTGCATGTCCTCAAGATAGCCAAGTGCAACTGGAAAGAATGTTTGAAATCGGTGAAGATATTATTGTGGAAAATAAACACCAAAGACTCAGCTCCTTGTCAATGGTCCAAATGGGAGTCAATCGCTAGGCCGATGAAGCTAGGTGGTATCAAGATATTGTTCATGGTAGAGGCTCAATGTGCCAAATATCTGGTTGAAATTGCAAAGCAAGACCACGAATGGAAAATCATGGCAAAGGATATGATGGAAAAGGAAAATCTCTTTTTGGAAAGTGGCCAATGGAAAGGGGTAGAGGTCCATGACAAAATGCTTGCCCCTCGGTGGTCTTATATGAGACTAGGTTGCATGACAGGCGAGCTAGTACAAAAATGTGCCAGAGCAATGAAGGCTATAGAGTGGGGAGAGATAACTAGATATTTTCAAAATTCCATTACGCATTGATCCCCTTAGCTCTCTAAAGCAGAGAGTCAACTATTGAACCATTTCTAGAGGGAAATCGCCAAAAAGGTGAATAACTAGGGACTCAAAGGATTGGCTCCTTTTTGGGACAATGATAGACTATCCGTACCAAAAGGACCTCTATTTTCCACTAAGGAATCTTACAAAGAATCCCACAACAATGACAGATGAAGCATCGATTATCCTTGATCGAAAGGCCTTAGAAAAATCTAGCTAAGCTTGGCGTCCACAGTGTCCTTCAACGTTTTGGGGATGAAGACCACAAAGGACTTGATGAAGTCACTTGATGTCTTCTACGAGAAACCATCGGCATCCAATAAGGTATTTATCATGAAGCGCTTGTTCGATCTAAAAACGATAGAGAGCGGTTCAGTTGCAAAACACCTAAACGAGTCAACTTCGATCGATGAAGGTCAATTTTGACGACGAATTGTGAGCACTCCTTGTACTATCGTTTCTACCAGATAGTTGGGATAGCTTTGTAATGGTTGCAAGTAACTCTATCTCTGACACAAAGACTCTTAAGTTTGATGATGCTGTGTGGGTGTTCTCCTAAAAGAGGAAATGCTAAGCTGAAGCATAGGTGAATCATCAAGTGTTGCAGTCAGTGGAAATGAGGGGAAGATTGAAGGAGAGTTTCAAAAATTGAAAGGGTCCTGATCTCTTATGACGACAATCTTCAACTTGTACAAAAACTATAGAAGTCGACAGTGTGGTGTGGTACTATCGGCTTGGGCATATGAGTGCCAAAGGAATACAAATCTTGCAATCAAAGAAGGTTCTACCAGGTTTGAAAGAAGTGGACTTGGAGTTCTATGAAGATTGTGTTTACGATAAACAAAAGAGGATAAAATTTCAAAAAGCAAAAAATAAAACAAAAAATAAAAAACTTGAATTTGTCTATTTAGATGTTTGGGGTTCTGTAAGTACACCATTCCTTGGTGGCTCGTTGTACTATGTAACATTCATAGACGATGTAACTAGGAAAACATGGGTTTATGTAATGAAGAATAAATCTGATGTGTTTTTCATATTTCAAAGGTGGAAACCCTTTGTGGAGAATGAAGCACGTACCAAGATTAAATGCTTCAAATCCGACAATGGAGGCAAATATTGAAGCCAAGATTTTGAAAGCTTTTGTGCTAGCAATGGTATTTGGAGGCAAAGGAAAACTCCAAGGACATCTCAACAAAATGGCATTTTAGAAAGGATGAACAGAGCAATCATGGAGCAAGGACGAAGCATGTGGCTACATGCAGGCCTACCTTTTGAGATTTGGGCAGAAGCAGTAAGTATGTATGTGTACTTGATCAACCGGTCACCCTCAACGGCATTGGATGGGGTTGTTCAAGGAGAGGCGTGGACATATAAACTAGTGAATTATGCATTTCTCAAAGTGTTTGGATGCGAGGCTTTTATGCACATAGATAGAAGCCTAAGGTCAAAGCTAGATGCAATGTGTTTCTTCATTGTCTCTATGGAGAAGCAAACCAAAGATGGTAGAATATTTAGGATTAGGGATGTAATTTTCAACAGACAAACTATTTAAAAAGATTACTTGGAGAGAAAACAAACAAAAGATACAGGTGATGAGTACATGGAGCTTGAGAGCGGTGAAGACTCAAGGAGTTCAAGTGGTGACAACATGCAACAAAGACAACCAAATGAGGAACCTCAACCTATGCCCTAAAGATCTACGAGAGCAAGTAGACCTCTAGAAAGGTTCATTCCTTCCTTCAACCATCTCTTGGTCTCAGATTCTGGAGAGCCAAAATCATACCAACCTATGTAGCACGAATCCAAAGAAGAATGGGTGAAGAGCATGCAAGCGGAGATGGACTCATTACATCGTAACCAAACATGGGAGTTGGTTGAGTTTCCTAAACGTAAGTAGGCACTGCAGAACAAATGGATGTACAAGCTAAAGAAAGAAGAAGGTGGGAAGAAAAGGTACAACTCCAGGCTTGTGGTAAAAGGGTTTTCTTAAAAAAATGCATTAACTTCAATGAAGTATTTTGTATTGTTGTGAAAGTGAACTCAATTAGGCTTGTCTTAAGCCTTGTGGTGGCTGCTCATGACTTGAACCTTGAGCAAATGGATGTGAATACGGAATTCCCTCATGGTGACTTGGAGGAGGAAATTTACATACTTCAACCAAAGGCATATGAAGTGAAGGGTAAGGAGAAAATGGTTTGCAGATTAAAGAAGAGCTTGTATGGTCTAAAGCAAGCATCAAAACAGTGGTACTTGAATTTTGATCGATGGATGCTAGATCACGGATTCAGAAGATGTAACTCGGATCATTGTGTCTACACAAAGAGTTTGGGAGATGGGAAGTTCATCATCCTAATGTTGTATGTTGATTACATGCTAATTGCAAGTGCTAATATGCATAATATCAAAGACATATAAGAGGAGTTGTCTAAATATTTTTCAATGAAATATTTAGGTGCTGCAAAGAGGATACTTGGTGTGAAGATATCAAGAGACAGGACAAAGAAGACAATAAAGTTATCTCAAGATGATTACATCAAGAAGGTACTAGAAAGGTTTACAATGAAAAATGAAAAATTGGTTTCTACACCTTTGGCTAGTCATTTTAAACTAATCAAGGATACATGTCCAAAGACACAATAGGAGATAACGTATATGTCTAAAGTTCCATATACTACAACAATAGGTTCTCTAATGTATGCTATGGTCTGGACAAGACCAGACATCGCACATGCAGTTGTGAGTAGATTCATGGACAATCTAGGTAAAGAGCATTGGCAAAGTTGTGACGTGGATACTTAGGTATCTAAAAGGGACAGCAAGAAATGCTTTGTATTTTGGAGGCATTGATATTTTCTTGCAAGGACATGCTGATGCAGATATGGTAGGTGACAAAGATACTTGGAGGAGCACTATTGGCTATGTCTTCACAGGCACAACTGTAAGTTGGGCTTCAAAGTTGCAGAGAGTGGTCTCACTATCTACCACGGAAGCGGAATATGTAGCAATGATGGAGGCAAGCAAAGAAATTATGCGGCCTCACAGATTCTTGGAGGAGCTTGGATACAAGCAAGACAATTGTGTCTTGGACAATGAAAATCAAAGCACCATTCATCTTGCAAAGAATTCAACCTTTCACTCAAGGACAAAGCACATCGATGTGAGATATCACTTCATACATACTCTTTTGGAAGAGAGACAACCTAAGCTAGGAAAGGTGCACACAAATGAGAATCCCGCAGACATGTTTAAAAAGGTGGTTAACAAGGAGAAGTTGAGATTTTTCTCATCTTCAATCGGCATTCAAGGATAAGAAGCTAGGATGGAGCGCAGCCACAGGTTTGTTGTGGAGATCAGTCTGTAAGTGGGAGATTGTTAAGTATGGAGCCTAATTTACCCCTTGTAACTTTTAATCTCAAAAATGCACATTTGTAAGGTCCCCATTATGAGGAGAATCCATTGTGTGTAAAAAAACTCACTCGCCGGAAAACCAAAAATTCACGTCCAATCTCGAGCTTTGGCCTGAATATTATGGCCGGATGGCGGCCAAAAACTGCTCAGAAAATGACCGATCGGTTGGCGAGTGGTCAATGGGCGGTGGACGAAAGTCTTTGGTTGGTGGCCACGATCTCTAGGCGGACTTGTCTTCTCAAGGGCGGCCACACATGGGCGCATGGGAGAATTCAACTCGAAATTTTCTAGACAAGGGAGACTACACACGGCTGCCTATCATGAGAGAGGGTAGCCCTTTTGGCCTTTAAAAGGAGGCCTCTTCTACACACAAAATGCATTGTGAAGTTGATGAAACAAGGTGTGTGTGAGGTGGTGAGAGTGAAGCAAGGTGGGAATTCCATTAAGGGTATAATCCCTTTGTAACTTACTTCTAGTTTAAAGTACTAAAGCCATCGAGTGGTTGCTTTCCCGTGGACGTAGCTCACATTGGGTGAACCACGTATATCGTGTGCTCTCTCTCTCTCTCTCTCTCTCTCTCTCTCTCTCTCTCTCTCTCTCCTTCCTCTGTAATCTCTCATGTGTGAAAATTCTCTCTCTCTGTTAAGTAAACTACTTTAATATCTATTTAGCTACGTCGTATTTCCTAACTGGAAAGAACCAGACCAACTGGCTTCCCAGTTTCACCTCAATGGCACTAAGAGCTATAGAAGAGCTAGTTAATTTTTTGGGGCCTATCGGCGAATCTACTCTCGAATGGAAAGCTTAGCGGTAGCCAAAGAGCAGACATTTGTGTAAATTACAAACAAAGAATATCTACCACACTTTAATGGTCAAGTCCGCTTGGTTCTCCCCCCTTAACAAGAAATGGAGCATGCAATGGCCATAGTCAAGATGGGTGGGGGTTGAAAATAAACTCTAGAGTCCACAGTGGCCAATGTATATGAAGTTGCTTCCATGGAAGGAGGTGCTATGCCGAGAGGTGATAAGATATTAGCCAGAGGTATTAGGCCAAGTAAGTGCTCGAAGTGCAAAACAGCCAATGTGAACCCCCTTCACCTCTTCAAGGAGTGCCTGACCAGTACGAGCCTGGCAGGCAAGATATAAAAGTGGATCCAAAGAACTTGGAATATTGATTTCTTCAAGAATGTTTTTTTCCTAGGAGGGAAGGTGTTGGGAAGCCAAGTGATTTTAATGTGCACACAAATAATCAAATTCTACTTTTTTTTTAGCAAGTTTGGAAGGCTAGAACTCGTTGGGTATTCGAGAATGAGCTATCATTCGCTATCTTCAATGAGATTATCCATGAAAGCAAGCAAGGAAGTGATAATTGCCTAGAGCCGTCATGACAGTTAACGATGGGTAAGGTGGGTTATGCCTCACTTTGTAACCTTATGGTGGATTGTGCAGTCTCTCAAGGCTCGAAATGAGCTTCAAGCTTCTTTGTACTTTCTTGAATTCAATACATCCACCCACTATTGTGTGTTTGACTTTTTTTTTCAAATATTTATCACGTAGAACTAGCGCCGCCCCTCCCCCAAGTGACACGGGCATAGGAGGGTGGGTTCAACGATAGGAAGATTGTGGGCCATAGATTTTGGTGGCGGTGCTGAAAGTAATGTAGGATACCCTAAATGACTTTTGATGGTTGTCGCCTTGCACACGTGTTTTAAGTAAATTAAAACCTCCATGTGTCAAAAGCGTGTGCAAAGCGAAGTGGTTAGGGCATGTGCCGCTCATGGGTGAGGTTGCGTGTTCAAACCCCACGCACGCAAATAGGGTACCCTAGATTACTTTCGAAATGTGGGTACCCTAGATTATAGAAAGTAATCTAAAGTATCCACATTTTAAATCTACGACCCACAATCTTCCCACCGTAGATCTCACCCTCTCATACCCGTGTCATTTAGTAATGAAAAAGTGTTGTTCCGAGATTAAAGTTTGTTAAAAGGAAAGGCTGTGCAAACAAGAGGTCCCCGGACCAAATGCTCGAAAAAAACCTATCTTTAGTGTAATCTCACCTACAAATTTTGAGAATCAAGTCTCACTTATATAGTTTGAATCTCGAGGCTCCCGCCCCTTTTGCTCTCATCCGCCTTTGGCAAATCGCAAGCTTGGCGCCTCATCTCCATATGCACACATTGACTGAAAAGCAACACAGCATCTTTGCCATTTCTTTCCTCATCACATCATCTCAAACCTACTCTAATCATCTAAGCATTGAGGGAGGGCTTCTTTCCTCATCATATCTCTATCACCTAGCCTACTCGATCAAGAAGAAGCTGCCATGCTCCAAGGAACCAAAAGAGCGAGTGCTAATCGCTGCAGAATCTAGATCGAGAGATGTCAATCCACAATTCAAGGAGCGGTTAGTTTCTCTCTCTATCTCTCTGTCGTTTAAACATTTGTTTAAGTAAAACATTTATGTAAATCATATGCCCAGTAGCAGCTAAACTCCAAAGCATAGATTCATTACTTGTGCGCTCTGTGTGTGTGTGTGTGTGTGTGTGTGTGTGTGTGTGTGAGAGAGAGAGAGAGAGAGAGAGAGAGAGAGAGAAAGAGAGAGTGAGAGAGAGATATCATCCTGACCCCCTCCTTATAGCATCGCCATGACCTTTAAAAGCCTGGTGAAGGAGTGTAAACGTGGCTAGTGAGAGACATCACAGAGAAAGAATGCAAGTAGAGCTATGTAAAGTATCCACAAGGCATGTTGAAAACAGGGCACGTTCACAACATGAGTTGGAAGCCGGCTGCTAGTGCAAAACATGGCATGCCCATGTCTTCGAGAGGGTCATGCCAGCAGTGCGGCAGTGCTGCACTAGGTGGAAGCCTGCGCTTTTGCAAAAGCAAGAGAACCAGGGTGTCGATTCTTAAATGATGGCCGCACACACACACACACACACACACACACACACACAGATTGATTGAAGGTTGCAGGCTGTCGAATGCTGAGAGTGCGCGGCTGTCGGGTGCTGAAAACACACAGAGCAAGACTCTCAATGATGGACCCCTGTGTGTGTGTGTGTGTGTGTGTGTGAGAGAGAGAGAGAGAGAGAGAGAGAGAAACCGGCTCTAAGTGGTCGCCCGTGAGGTCTTGATCGTTGACTCCTCATCCTGACTCTTCATGAGAGAGAGAGAGAGAGAGAGAGAGAGAGAGAGAGAGAGAGAGAGAGAGAGAGAGAGAGAGAGAGAGAGAGAGAGTACGCGCTCATTGCCCAATGCCCATCGAATGTAGAAATAAAATGAAGTGAAATGTTACTTCAAAAGTCTAAAATGACCTACAAGCTACAAGACCAAAGTCTAGTTTTGGTGGATCTAATACAATGCTTGGGTACAAAATTAAAATGAAGTAAAGTGAAAAACTAAAATCATCATCATCGTCAATGTCTGAGGATGCCCAACATTGGATATTGTCTAAGAAAGTATTGCATCAGTCGTTAAAGAGCATTGTCAATGTCCACTTCTGTAAATAGCCGTGCTAGATATCTCTCGTATTGTGCTATGATCCTTTGATGGAGTTTTTCTCGATGTTGTGGTTGCCCTTGTAAACATGGGCGTCTAGCTCTCCCGAGCTCAATGGCTCTATCAACTAATATTCCTGTAATATAAGTGGGAGGGGAGAGAGAGAGAGTGCGCGCCAAAGGAGCCTAGATGAAGGGTAGGATTTTAAAAAGGTATGATAATAAGATTAATACTTGAGTAGCAGGTTCTCAAGGTGCAAAATTTTGGGATAAACTTAATTTACCTATGTCTATTAATCTCCTACTTTTTGAAATTAAGACAATAGAAAAAAACTAGGTTTTATAAGACTAAAAACCAAGGTTTTTTTCGAGCACTGCCCGGACCCCTATACAACATACAATCAGAATGTAAAAAACTTTTTTCCCGCTAGAAACAAAGGGACTGTTTTCAATTGTAGCGTACTAATCAAAAGGTTGTGGCTTGTACTAGGCAAACATAATGATAGTGTGGCAAATCTGCACTATTCTCACCTTTTCACCTTTAGAGACTTTTGGAAAGGGCAAAGCAATATCATGATGTATCTTGTAAAAAGCTACAAATTTTGGCTCTCTCCTTCTTGGGACGAATAATTGAAGGGTGAGTTTACGAAATATAAAGCCCATGAAAATGTAAAGTGAAAAAACTTTTCATCGAGTGGGTGTCCAAAACGAGTTTTTCATTTCTTTTATCTAGAATCTTAAAAGATCCTCTTCATCTTTCAATAGAAAAGGCGGGGTGGGGAGGCACGTGGAGAGAGAGAGAGAGAGAAGAAGAAGAATAAGAAGAGAGTTTTAACGTTGTACGAAATTGTGCCAAAAGACCTTAAAAATCTACTCGGTGACTCGAGGAGGATAGGAGTCTCCGTTCATTGTAGGCATGATTACAGAGCAGTGTAGTGGCTTTAGAAAGAGCTGGCTATGGGTCTCTCTCTCTCTCTCTCTCTCTCTCTCTCTCTCTCTCTCTCTCTCTCTCTCTAGTGCAAGAACACCCGTCTTTTGGCATTGGTGTGTCTACGATGCAAGCGCTGGTTTGTGTGCAGTGGACAAGAACGCAGATCAGTGCCCGAGAATGCAAGCGAACCAACATGCTGGAGGGCGAAGTTGGAGGGATAGAAGGAGACGGCAGGCAATACAGAGAGGGTTCATGGTAATGAACAGGGGGAAGGGAGTGCACAGCATTGAGGCGAAGGAGGTGAAGAAATTGTAGGCGCAATAATTGGGAAATGGCCATAGTGAACATAGGTAGAGAATCCACCACGCAAGAATGGTCTCCAACAGACTTTGCTTCAAGTTCAAAGATTCGTTTGGAATCGAATCATGCAAATTAATTAATGAAATCCAGGATAAGACCCAGTAGACCAGAGAATGTGGTGGAATGTGCTTACCTTTCTTTTAATCTTTCCTTCTCTCTCAAATTTTCTTTCAATATGTAGGGTAGAGGAGCCACTAAGTAGACTTGCCCCAATAAGAGGACACACCACCCCCTCTGAGCACACAAACGTGCATGAGTTGTTGGCGTACGAGAGTAGACATGTTGTTGCCTGTTTCCTCAAAATAAGGGTTCAACCTTGGTGCATCTCCATCTCTGTTTCGACAAGGTTGCATCTCTAACCCTTAAGCGACCACATTTTGCCTCGTTAATCATGCTAATCCTTTGCACAAGTTGTGTGCAGGTCCACTTGAGGAGATTCTATTTCCCCAAAATACCTCTTCTCATCGCGCATCTTTTACGCCTCACAGAGCCCAAATTTGTGCATAAACGGATGGGTAGTGGCCTCCTCAATTTCATCGTCTCAATATTGGCTCCTCTACCCTAGGTGGGGTTTGGCTACACTATGTAAAGTTCACTAGTGAAGTTATTTATTTTGAAGGCATTAGGAATTTTATACATTAGGGTAAATGTTTTCTTCTTTTTTAAGAGGAAATTATCAGTGTAAATTTTTTCTTCTTTCTAAGAGAAAATTACCAAAATACCCCTCTAATTTGTGAAAATGTTTTCTTCCTTTAAAGGGGAAAGTACCAAAATACCCCTTCTGATTCCCAAAACATCAAATTTCTTATTCTTTTTTGGGAAAAATTACCAAAATACCCCTCTAAATTGTGGATATTTCCACAACACCCCTTAAATTTAAAAATTTCCCAAAATGCCCTTCAGAGTTTCCAAAATTCCCAAAATACCCCTCGTTGTGAGATGCTAAAACTAGAATTTCAGTTGGTTATGTAGGTTTTGGAGATGAATTGCAGGGGAGTCTATTGGACATACTGGGTCTGTTGGACATCTATTAATTAATTACATAGGAAGATTCCGTTTTCAACTCTGCGCAAAGTAAACTCTTCCGCGTTTGGTCCAGTTCCCACGTGGTCATCATCCGCTTATGCGCCTATGTGTGCGTCCAGCATGACAACCCTCTGCTCTCCACTCTGCGCCTTGCCCACCTGCACGGCGCCGACGTCCAGCAAGACGGCCCTTTGCTCTGCACTCTGCGCCTCGCCCACCCTAGTCCACGCGACTCTCCCTCCTGTGCCCATCACGCAAACCCCCATCCCCATGGTTTACTCCCTGCGCCTCCACCATCTGTGTGCCATGCGCTCTGATCAGAGCACACGCTGCTCAGTACACGCGGGGCCCATGTTGTAGAACCCCCTCCATCCGCGCAGCTCGCACCCTGTCAGGGCCTGCCATCTGAAAAATATCTCTATTTCCTCCAGCTCGCACCGCGTCAGGGCCTACTGTCTGAAGAAACAAGAGACATACTGAAGCTGAAGCGATTGCACGGACAGAGATGCTTGCATACAGACAACTCGCGCGCCAGCAATCTCTCTCTCTCTCTCTCTCTCTCTCTCTCTCTCTCTCTCTCTCTCTCTCTCTCTCTCTCTCTCTCTCTCTCTCTCTCTACCGTCGGCCTGACAAACAGCGACCTCTCTCTCTCTCTCTTCCCTACACGTGTCACTCCTCCCCTTTTCTCCTCAAACCATTCGGAGCATCTTGCTAGATCCCGGTTAATTCCACCTGCTTGCAAAAATTAGGGAGACATACTTGCTTCATTATTTTTAGACATAATTGCCCTTTGTTGCAAGATAATTTGTGACAAAGTACATGCTAAGCACTTAACGGATCTCAATTATATAAAAGGAGTAAAGATTAGAAAATTTCGAACAATCCAACCAAAATGGCTACACGAGTATTTTGACGTTTTTTTAATTTGAAGGGTATTTTGGGAATTTTCACAAATTAGAGGGGTATTTTGGTAATTTTCATAAATTAGAGGGGTAATTTTGGTAATTTGAATGAGGGAGGCATCCATGTATTTACCACTGCACATTGTTGTACATAACACCCTCAAGGGACAACCATGGGAACAACCTCCCCAATGGGGGAGGAGGAGACACCTAAGAAAACATAGCCTTTGTGAGCCTTGAACCCTCAACGTTGGGTACATCACTAAGGTCTCACCAACCGAGCAAATTTCGTAATTTAAGTGCTTGGGCAAAAGTTGAAGTCCCTTTTGGCTTGCTAGAAAACAAAGAAGAGTTTTTCAATTGCAAGGTACTCATTGAAAGATCGTTCTTACTGTGACATGTGCTCATCTCTGCCAAAACCATTGGTAGAAAGGACCACATCAGAATGACTCTTTGTCTTTCTGAAGACTTGCTAATTTTTTGGTTGAATTTGGTGATCTTTTTCGGTCTTGTGTTGACATTTTTAGCTTTAGCTTTCTAAAATGTTCACAAAAATCTTTTTTTTTTCCGGTGCCAATCAATGAAAGTTTAATTTAACCATTTAGGAAGGGTGAAATTACATCAATTCGGCACTGTAAGTCAAAATTCGCTCAATCAACTAGAAAGTCAAAATTTGAATTTCCAAACTAGCATTGTATCAATTTTGGATACATTGGTCTAGTTTTTTTCTTTCCCAAACTCACAATAGTGAGTGTGTATATATATTACGAAACCAAAAAACTTACATTGTAAGCCATGCTCCTATATCGAGCCATGGCATCAACAGCCAACTAAGAAGCCGGGTTCAAATACATTGCTACATTGGCTGATATAAGGTGCCGCCCTAACAACATACAACTAGGATTGGCTTGGGGTTGCCACCAAAGAGAGGGCTCTGCCACAACACCCCCGTTGACCTCAAGCCGAAACGAGATATTGGATATATTACCTTTTTTTTGCCATTCTTTTTACCAAGCTTATAATGGTAGTCGAAGAGCCTGATCTCTTAGCCATATGAGTAAGGAGATCTAGTTTTGGCAAATGCAGTTCCACCTCCTTAGTTACCAGCTCTAATTTATCATGTACCTCCATTGATGGGCATTTTGTTTCTTCACCACTCCTGCCAAGGTTGCTAGTGTATGTGCTTATCGTCTCTGGCTTATTTTGAACCTTTTCAATCAGACGTTCTGTCCTTACGCTTATCGACTCTGGCTTATTTGGATCTTCTTCAGCCCGATATTATGTCACTTTGTTCACCTCTCTCTGATGCATCTCACTATACACGGCCTCTTCTGAAGACAGGTTGGATTTTGAAGGAGGCCCTGTCTCCCCAAGTTATTTTGACCACCAGGTTGCGAGTAGTAGCTGCCTCAGAACAATTTCTATCATAATGTCCAATTCTCCGACACTTATAACAGGCGTTGGGAAAAGAGGCAAAGGCGAGCTCTTGACGATAAGCACCAAAGTCTCCCATGTTAAGATCCAAGTATTTTGGTATGGGCTTTCTCATGTCCCATAGAATACATACTTTAACATCTAAGCCTAGTCTGATATGTTGCATTTTGGGAATAAACAACACTCGGCCCATCAGCTTAGCAATAGAATACACATGGCTCAGAATCCAAAGTGGGAGGTTCTTAAGTGTGACCCACACTAGACAAAAACTCATAATCTCTTCATTCAGGAAAAATTCAAGCGTCTAGGGCATGGCGTATGCAAAGAATGAAGCTCCTGAGATGCCTCCTCTAATAACAAGATCCTGCACTATATGCTCGGATAGACACTCAGCCAGATAGAAGCCTTTGCCAAGAGATATTAAGTGGCAGATGGGATCTCTATTGTTCGTCCCATCTATTGCCCTATCCCATAATCTTTTGGCAGCCGCCGGCCCATAAAGTACGAGACCATTGAGTGGGAGCAACATGCCTCTAGGCCCTGTAAAGCTAGCCCGTGGTTGATTTGAACTTGCATCACAAAGCCATCATCAACCTTGTTGAGGCTGAGCATATTCACCCCGTGTAGAATTTATGTTGTACTGCTGGATTCATAACCTTCTCAGGCCTGAAAAAGCATTGGCATCGCTCGCTCTCTTTCTCCCTTCCGTAGAAAACATGAAGTCCGTGCCGACAGACCTGCCTTCACCCTCCGGCTTGGCCTTTCCCCTAGCGAACTTCCTCCACTGTCAAGTTCCATAGTCACCGAGCAAGTGTCAGTGAGATCCATCCCTTAACCAAGGGTGTGCAAGGGTTGTGTATCAAAGTGTGCTTTGCCTCTTTTTTTTTTTTTTAAAGGATTGCGATCCGTGAACTAGAGCAAGGATTGCAATCAAAGTGCAAGCATCGCCTTACTCCCAAGACTATGTAGGATCGCGATCCTTGGGCATCCCTCAACTAGTGCGCAGTAGATTCTTGCCTTCATACCCGAGTACCCTCGTCAAGACATAGTGCAGTGGCCAGCAAACGCCATGTAATGGAAACTGCCTATGAAATTTGAGAGTAGCGGAATTAGAAAATTAGGTAAAGCACTTTTGAGAGATTATTTGTGAGCATAGCGGTTGAACTTAATTGATGGTAGCAGCATAAACATGGTACTTAGTTAACTTGGCATGAACAATACTTTTGCAAGAGAGAGAGTTTAGAGAACATGACAATATTTGAGGACCGGATTCATATGGAGCCGGTCCCCCCTCCAATAGGCATTTGTATTATAGTTTCTCCCATCAAGGGAGACTTGGTACAATACAATCTTTGTGTTCCTTGTAACCTAGGTGATGCAATGAAGATGGAAAGCTTCATGCAACACAAGCATGACTCAAACTTGAAGAAAGCATTAGCTATCCCAAGCCTCATTCCCAAGGCCTCAAACACCTTCAAAGGTGGAGAGAGCTAGCGGGGAATGAGGATAGGGAAGAGGAAGAAGAAACATTCCATAGGAGAAAGAAATAGTTCCTCACTTATCATTACTCTTCTTGCTAGCATACATAATAGCATAGTAATGGAGATGGAGAAGATGGCAAGCTTAAGCATTGAAGCATGAATCTTGGTTGGATTTTCATTCCGTAGCCAAGAGTGTTGGTGTAGGCTTTCACTCTCACAAGCTTGGAGAAGGAGGTGGTGTTCTCCAACTTTCACCAAGTGAGAATGGCCTTGCAAATGAGTGTGTGTGTGTGTGTGGTGTATATCCCCCTAGCACCCCCCCCTCCTTGCTTTGGGCAAGTGGTGACCTCTCTGCATGTTGTCAGCTCATTAAACCCATATCCCCCCAGCCAATCACATGTAGCATGCAGTCAAGTACTTGGGTAGTTTTTTGACAAGTGTCCTCCTTACCCCTGAGAGAGAGAGAGAGAGAGAGAGAGAGAGAGAGAGAGAGAGAGCTTGAAAATATCTAGATATTTATTAGATGGAAGTAGAAGCTCATTGGACCCCTCTTTAGCCCAACCAATAGCATTCAAGCACACCATGTGGTTAAGCTTAGTGAGAGTCTGACATGTGTCCCATGTTCTCTTTTAGAATTCCCCTAACTTTGAGATTTTTATACATAAGAAGTTTCTCAAGCAACTTCCTCATTAAGTGTGTAGGTTCTCTTTTTTGACTCAAGCATCTTATCCCCCATGCATAAGAAGCTTCTATCTAGATATTTGTTAGATGGAGACATAAGCTCATTGGACCCCTCTTTAGCCCAACCAATAGCATTCAAGCACACCTGTGGTTAAGCTTAGTGAGAGTCTGACATGTGTCCCATGTGCTCTTTTAGAATTCTCCTAACTTTGAGATTTTTACGCATAGGAAGTTTCTCAAGAAACTTCCTCATTAAGTGTGTAGGTTCTCTTTTTGACTCAAGCATCTTACTCCCCATGCATAGGAAGCTTCTCAAGCAGCTTCCTCATTAAATGTGACAAGTACCTCAAGTACCTTAGTCATCAGCATGACAAGCACCTTAGGTGGAGTTCCCACCTCAAGCACAACCCTAGATTTCTTAGATTTAGGTCGGGTTCCCACCTCAAGCACAACCCTAGCTTGCTTAAGTTTAGTCGGGTTCCCACCTCAAGCACAGCCCTAGCTTGCTTAAGTTTAGGTTGGGTTCCCACCTCAAGATCAACCCTAGTTTGCTTAAGGTCAAAGGACTTTTAACACTAACCATTGGAGGTATTTAATGAAGCTAACCCTAAGGTCTTTTAAGCTTCATTAGTTAACCTTGCTCTTTGATAGACCATCTCTCATTTGGGCCCCTTTACCATTGTTCCCGTGTTGAGATAGATCCGTAAGCACATGTCTATATTCTAATTCTTTTTCTCGTTTATTATCCCATATTAAATGATCAGTTTAATATGAGAAAATCATTTGGGTTGGTTAGATATTAGATATTTAATGACAGGGCACCCGGGTGACCCTAGATGGATCACGATCCGGTGGATGGATTGTGATCGATGACTCCAACTCCACTTCATGTAGCTTGATCTAGCAAGCAAGGCACTGACTTCACCTCACCAACCCGCTGAAACAACACTCGGAAGGTGAAAGCAAGCAGTCCGTGCTCTAGTTTTATCAAAGGTAACCTTTAGAGATAAAAGACTGAGTTACTTTTTTTTTTTGCAAAACTCACAATTTGTGAGTGAATTGTATCAATTTGATACTTAGGCACACCTATTCAAAGACCCTCTGTTTAGAAGCCTTACCAAGAAAGCTTTGAGTAAACTCAATATAGATATTAATCTCAGAAAACCTAAAGCCTGGGACCTTTTTGGTCAAATTTTGCAAAAAGCAATCAAAAGCTCGGGCTCTTGGATGAAAAAGGCTCGGGAAGAGCATTGGAAGCAGCTCGACGAAGAGGAGGTTGTTTGTCTAACTTCCAAAAAATCTATTGGTATGGCCTCCAAAGAACACAAAAGATGACTGGAAACTAAATCCAACCTTGATGAGCAGCAGCTCAAGGAGGTCAGGAGGGCAAGATTAATATCCAGGGAGACCTTCCTTCAGCCAGAAGCCACTAATCAAGCACAGTTTTTTAGGGCCATGAAAATCAAGAAAATTCAGGGCTCCGTACACTCGCTCATAGATAAGAATGTGAATGTTATGCATGATTAAGACGAATTGTCTAAGATGATGCTAGATCATCTACGCCAAATCATTGGCCAACCAAAGACCCGTTCTCAAGACCTTGCTCGAGAGTGTCAATAGGAAAAATCCCCAACCAGAAGCCAATCGTCTCGAGATGGCAATTTTTGAAGCTGAGTGCTCGCTTGCGCTACAAGCTCTTGGCAAAGATAAGTCCCCTAGTTGGGATGGTCTAACCATTGAATTCTTTAGGGACTTCTTGGATGACCTCAAGGTCCCTATCACGTATATGGATAACCAAGGTTTTGTCAAGGGGTCATTGGATCCAAGTGTGAAAAGAGGGCTTATAAATCCTATCATGAAACAACTATGTTGCTCGTATCTTAAGCACTGGCATCCCATAACTATGATGTCTGTGGCATACAAAATCATTGCCAAGGCAGTCGCTCTCAGAATTTCTCCCCTCCTGGACAGAGTCATCTCCCCTCATCACCACGGGCTCATCAAAACAAGGTCAATATATGACAATATCTTGGCAGCAATGGTTGGCATTGAGTACGCAACCTTCATGAAGCACGAATGTGGACTCCAAATGTTCTTTCTGACCTCAATACATCACGCTTCCAACCATTGTTTCTTCCATTGTTTGTTCAAAGGGGCGAACCAATCAGCCTCGTGCATTAATGCTTGGTAAATGCCCTTGGTATGAGGGGAAATGACCCTGTCCAGGAGGGGGGCAATTCTAAGAGCGACTACCTTGCCAACGATTTTGTATGCCATAGCCATCATAGTCATGGGACACCAGTGCTTCAGCTGCAAGGAAAAAATCTATTTTGTTGGAATTAGGGTTGCAAGAAAACACACATAGCTTGGAGAAGATAAAGGAAGCTCAAGGCACACAATAGAGAGTGTTTTACTTAGCGTACAATGGAAAGATAGATAGCCCTAGAATGATGGGCATATATGTAATGCACGGGGGAATAAACGTCCTAGTGAGGGGGAAAATGCCCCGGTGGTCCTAAGTGTGTTCAGACACATCACTACCACATGTATATGGTGACAAATTCCCCCTCGAGTGATGCAGTGAACGAGAGATGGCACATAGAGTAAAGGGAAGTGCAATGCCCTGAAGACATGATCAGACCACAAAGGGGAGTAAGCCCAAAGCTTTGCAAAAAGCTTCAAACTTCTCTCATGAGACAATGCCTTTGTGAAAAGATAAGTGCATCATATTTTGATTGCATGGCAGCCATCCATTTTTTTGAATTCTCTGCTTTATCAAAAGATAGAGGCTCCTCAACATCATGTAATCTAGACACAGCCAAAGCATAACAATCTGATGCATAAGATACATGGTGAGAGCCTGAATGAGTGCGACTAGAAGAATGTGTTGGAATTAGGGTTGCAAGGAAACGCACATAGCTTGGAGAAGACGAAGGAAGCTCAAGGCGCACAACAGAGAGTGTATTACTTAGTGTGCAATACAAAGATAGATAGCCCTAGAATGATGGGCGTATATAAAATGCACGGGAGAAAAAGCCTCCTAAGAGGGAAAAAATGCCCCGGTGTTCCTAGTGTGTTCAGACACATCACTACCACATGTATATAGTAAGAAATATCCCCTGGAAGTGCTGCGGTGAACGAGGTCTCGCACGAGGAGTAAAGGGAAGTGCCATGCCCTGAGGATAGGATTAGTCCACAAAGGGGAGCAAGCCCAAAGCTTTGCGGAAAGCTTCAAACTTCTCACGAGACAATGCCTCTGTGAAAAGATTTGCAAGGTTGTCCTGTGTTGGTACATAGCCAAGCTGATCTCTCCTACTTAGAGCCTCTCCCTGACATAGTGGTAATGCACCTCAATTTGCTTTGTGCGAGCATGAAAAATTGGGTTCCTCGCAACCACCGATGCACTTTGACTGTCAGTGTAGATGATGTTGGCAATGTCTTGTCTAACACCCAAATCTTCTGAGCCATACACACTCGACTGTAGCTGTGAAAATTTCCCTGTACTCAGCCTCACAACTGGAAGTGGCCACAGTAGGTTGCTTCTTGATCAACCATGAAATACATGAACTTCCAAGCATGAAACAAAAAACACTTGTGGAAAATCATGTGTCCTAACAACCAGCCCAATCTGAGTCCAAAAAAGCATGTAAATCTGGCGGCAATAATCCCCCTTGGGATAAAACAAGCCAAGATTCAAAGTGCCACTGAAGTAGCGAAAACTCCTCTTGACTACCTGCCAATGCTTAGACCCTGGGCTATGCATAAATCTGTTGACCTGTGAGACTGCAAACTGAATATCCGGCCTCATGTTGCATACATAAATGAGGCAACCATGATCCATGATCACCAGCATCATGTAGACTCAACTTCAAACCTGTTTCCACGGGAGTGTCAATAGGTTTGCAATCCTCAAGTCCAAACTTACATAGCAATGTCTCTATGTAACTTTTCTGACACGAGGCAATACCACCACCACAGTACTTAAATTGTATGCCCAAGTAATGATGCAATATCCCCAAATCTTTCATCTTGAAAGTAGCATTCAAATCAGCCTGAAATTCAGCAGTATGTGCCTCATTGGGACCAGTGACCAACAACAATGAAGAACAACAATGAGAACTACATCGCCCTCACACTTGACATACAATGTGCTTTTTGTTGGACTATATTACGAAAGACTTGTTTGACCAAATGAGTGGCAACTTTCTCATACCAAGCACGAGGAGATTGCTTCAACCCATACAAAGCCTTCCTACATCTGCACACTTTGTCCCTCTTGTCCTTTATTAACAAAACCGCGAGGCTGCATTACATAGACTTCCTCAAAAATGTCACGATTCAAGAAAGCAGTAACAATATCGGATTGATGTACATCCCAACCAAAATGAGATGCCAATGCACATAGAAAAAATAGTAGTCATACAACAAGTGGGAGAAAAAGTTTATTCATAATCTATGCCTTTCTGCTGCGCATAGCCTTTTGCAATACGTCCAGCCTTATGGCGATCAACCTCACCATCCAGCTTGTGTTTCAACTTGTAAACCCACTTTGTATCAATGGCCTTTTTTCTAGGAGGCAAACCACATAAAGTCCATGTGTCATTTTCTATAAGTGCATCATATTTTGATTGCATGGCAGTCATCCAATTTTTTGAATTTTGTGCTTCTTTAAAAGATAGGGGTTCTTCAATATCATATAAGCTAGACACATCCAAAGCATACCAATGTGATGCATAAGAGGCATGGCAAGAACCTGAACGAGTATGACTAGACAAAGATGCATCCAATTTACTATCACGCAAAGTGTGCACCGGCCATTTTGGCATAAGGCTCTAGCTTGATAATTTTCAGCCCTTTCCCCATCAAGTACATCATGTACATCTGCATTAGTAATAGGCTGATCGGTAACATTTTCAGAAACCCCCATAGACTGTACATTTGCCTCATTTGAATTTACATTCAAACTTCCACCACTAAAAAGATGCAATAAACTGTCATAAGTGTCCTGTGAGCTTACATTACGATCTCTAGTATTAAATGACAGCAAAGGCTGAACAAAATCTTCCACAAACACAATATCACTTGAGACCAAAATATGCTTTGTTTGCGGATGGTACAACCTGTAACCTTTGCTTTCAACACTATAACCAACAAAAATACATTTGACAGCCTTATCATTCAATTTTTTGTGTTGCACTTGTGGCACTAAACCATAAGCCAAACAACCAAAAACACGCATTTTCTCAATAGATGTCTTTCTATCATGCCATGCTTCATATGGAGTCATAGACTGCAATGCTTTTGTAGGACCCCTGTTGAGTACATAAGTGCACACATGACAGCCTCAAGCCAAAACGAATATGGTAAAGCTTGACTCTTGACCATACATCATGCCATTTCCATAAGAGACCTATTTTTCCTCTTAGCAACACCATTTTTTTGCGGCGTATACGGAACTGTACATTGGTGTTTTATCCCACAACTAGCTAGAAATGCATTAAATTCATGAGACATATACTCCCCCTGTCGATTGAAACAAAGGGTGCCCATAGTACATTTCGAGACATTTTCAGCCACAGCAAGAAATTTCTTGAAGCACATAAACACTTAGGACTTAGATTTCAATGGATATACCCAAGCATGCCTGGAGTATTCATCAATGAAAGCCATGAAGTACAAGTAATTTTCCAAGGACGGAGTTTTCTTAGGCCCACAAACATCATTATGCACAAGCTGCAATCTGCATGTAGCACGAACTGACCCATCCTTTGAAAACTTAGCACGCTGCGTTTTACCCAAAATATAGCCTTCATAAACATGTTTGAGAGGTGCTTCAAGAGGCAGCAAGGAAGCAACCATATCAGATTTTTGCAAACGCAGCAAACTCGTAAAATTCAGATGCCCAAAACTCCTTGAACATGATAAGAGGCATTGTTGGCACAGGTCACCGTATTCCCATGAGGGACAGACTCAATAGAGGTAAACAAATCACGATGTGAGGTAATGTGCTTTGGAGCACCACTGTCAAAATACCACACATGTGAATCTGCAACAACATACATGCATCATGGACAATAGGATCATAAGTGCACTTTACACTAAATGCCCATTCTGCATCAACATCAGCATCACAATCTCCTTTGACAGTAGACTCTGCAATTGTTGCACTTGTATTGGACCCTGTAGTGGATTCAACCTCTTTCTTCTTAGCCTCTTTTTCCTTCAATTTCAGACATTGCTTGATCAAGTGATCATTAGCTTTACAATAATGGCAACACATCCTCCTTTTGCCGTTATCACTAGATTTTCTAGATGAAGTGCTGCCAGCAAAAGCATTAGGAACAGAAGTTTTGCCACTCGCAGCAGAACCATAAGAAGTGGTTACATTGTTGTTCCCACCTTTTCTTTGAGCTACAATAAAAGCCTATTCAACTACATACTGCCTAGTCCTGTTTTCCTGGAAAGTGACTCTTGCAATAGCAATGTGCAAAATGCATCAAACTTGAGCACTTCAAGATTTCCTTGGGTTATAAGTATCCAAGTACTAGAAAAAGTTTGGTAAGAATTTGGCAAAGCATCAAGAACAGTTTGCACAAGTGAACTATTAGAAATGACTTCTCCTGCAGAAATTAGTTGCTCATAAGATCCTTGACAGCAGCAAGTAAAGTGTCCATTTCATCTTCCTCATGCTTCGATTCTAGCTCTTTACGCAACAAAGCAATTTTAGCCTCATTGCGGCTTGTATAAAGACCTACTAGAATATCCCAAGCTTGTTTTGCAGATTTTACTAAATGGATGTGAGGAGTGATAATGTGCTTCATAGAAAATGCAATCAATGCATGAGGCTTCACATCTCTTACATCCCAATGAGCCTGCTCAGTCGTAGGCAAAAGAGCTTTGGCAGCAGCAACCCTAGAAGCAAAACCTGGAGCATCTTCAACATCGCCTGCATCCACAGTACCAGGATGTACATCAGTGCCCTGCACAATGTTCCAAACTCCCTTTGATACAAGTACGTGTTGCATCATGTAAGCCCACATAGGGTAATTGTCCCCATCCAATATGTCCTCAACAGTAAACATCTTGAACTCATCCGTGTTGTTGTCAGCCATGGAAAGTGCTTACACCTGATGTGAAAATTGCTCGAAATGAGCTGTTTTTCCTCTCAGCAACACCATTTTCATGAGGCGTGTAAGGCACTATATATTGGTGTTTTATCCCATGACTAGCCAAAAATGCATTAAATTCATGAGACATAGACCCCCCCTCGATCAAAACGGAGGATGCCCATAGTACATTTCAAGACATTTTCAGTCATAGTGAGAAATTGTTTCGAGCACATAAATACTTTGAACTTCGCTTTAAGCAGATATACCCATGCATGTATGGAGTAATCATCAATAAAAGTCACGAAGTAAAGGTAATTTCCCAAGAAGGGAGTTTGCATGGGCCCACAAACATCACTATGCACAAGATGCAACCTGCATGTGGCCCTAACTAAACCATCCTTTGGAAACTTAGAATGTTGCATCTTACCCAAAAATACAGCTTTCACATACATGTTTGACAGGTGCTTCAAGAGGCAAAGAAGCAACCATATCACATCTCTGCAAACGCAGCAAACTGGAAAAATTTAGATCACCAAAAATTGCATGCCAAAATTTTGCATCTGAATAGCCTTTGAATCCACAACTACATTCAAAAAATTGTGCCCACACTTGTCATACAAAGTGAGTTTATACAGCCCACATCATTAAATTCTAGATGCAACAATTTCATCACTAAAGTTGAGATCATGTATTGTACATTTGTCATCCACAAATTTGACTACAAGACCAAGTCTAGCAAGTGAAGATATAGACAAAAGATTCTTCTTGATCCCAGGTACATATAGTGCATTAACAAGTGTAAAAGAATTTCCATTTGCAACAGTAAGCACAATCTTTTCAACTCCTTGAACTGGATAAGAGGTATTGTTGGCACAAGTAACTTAATTCCCATGAGGGACAGACTCAAGAGAAGTGAACAAATCACGATGTGAGGTAATGTGCTTTGTAGCACCACTATCAAAATACCACACATGTGAATCTGTAGCAACTGACATCCATGCATCATGGACAACAGGATTATAAGTGCACTCTGCACTAAAAGCCCATTCTCCATCAACATCAGCATCACTGTCTCCTTTCATACAAGACTCAACAATAGTTGCATTTGTAGTGAAACCAACATTACTAGTGGAACTAACCTCTTTCTTCTTAGCCTCTTTGGCCTTCAACTTAGGACACTACTTGATCAAGTGATCATTAGCGTTACAATAATGGCAACGCATATATTTTTTGCCCTTATCACCAAAATTTCTAGACAAATTGCTGCCAGCAGAAACATTAGGAACAGGTGATTTTCCACTCGCAGAAGAACCATGAAGTGACTGCATTACGGTTACCACCTTTTCTTTGAGCAGTGATAAAAGCCTCTTCAACTGCATGCTTTCTTGTCCTTTTTTTTTGTGGAAAGGGACTCTTGCAACAACAATGTGCATAATGCATCAAACTTGACAACTTTAGGATTTCGTTGGGTCATAAGTCTCTAAGTACTAGAAAAAGTCTAGTAAAAATCTAGCAAGGCATCAAGAACACTCTGCACAAGGGAACTATCTGAAATGACTTCACTTGCAAGAATAAGTTGCTCATTGATATCCTTGACACCAGCAAGGAAAGTGTCCATGTCATCTTCCTCATGCATAATCTTCGATTCGAGCTCTTTACGGAGAAATGCAATTTTAGCCTCATTGTGACTTGCATAAAGACCATCCAGAATATCCCAAGCCTGTTTTGGATATTTCACTGAACGAATGTGAGGAGTACTAGTGCGCTTTAGAAACAACACAATCAATAGATGATCCTGCGCATATTTAACTATAATAGTAGCAATCCTTGCAAAAAGACCTGCAACATCCTCAACTTCGCCTACATTCTCAGAACCAGGACGTACATCAATGCCCTGCACAATATTCCAGACACCCTTTGACACAAGAACATGTTGCATCATGTAAGCCCACATAGGGTAATTGTCCCCATCCACTCTGTCCTCAGCAGCAAACATCTTGAACACATCTGCGTCGTTGTCGGCCATGGAAAATGCATGCACCTGATGTGAAAACTGCCCATGCTACACTCAGAGCACGCCCCAAAGTAGGCCCCGAAATTGAGCGGAATAGTGATAAGCCCAGCTCCAACATTGATCACCATGCTCTTTGGTGGTGACTTAGAAATATTCCAACCCATACAAACTCACTTAGAGGATCATCCAAGACCCCTCTTGTTAGGAACAGACAAGGGTATGCCTAGCTGATTGGAAAGAAACCTGATATTATCCCACAGCCAACTAGGTAGACCCGCGAATCCGACCCAAAAAGGGTGTATCCCCTGGAAGGATTCTACTGAGTCAAATACTGGTTCTTATGGCACAACGTACACAATGGTCCTGTTAAATATCAGCGAGCCTTTATCCAGGATCTTTGACATGTCGAAGCCCTCCTTGAATCTAACTGAATAGAATCCCTTGGCTAGGTAAGAGGAGTTTTCAATTTCTACCCAATATCCAAGAACTTGTGGGCCCTTAATCCATTGGATCAGTTCAAATCTACTAGGGACTCTCCCACTTAATCCAAGCGCGAGCGTAAATTTGGCTTGCATGGCTAGCTGCATTTTAATGAGTGCTGACAAAATCGCGATAGTGATAGCCTCTGCAACGTCCACTTGATGTGGTAGAGACTTCTTCAAAGCACTATAGGCTCGGTGTGCCAGCTCTTCTTCAAAAATCCCACGGCATTCTGCTTGAGAGGAAATTCTTTTGTTACCATTTAAGCTGCATTCTAACTGTGTGTTTATTTCTTTAAGCTCCTATTTGAGCCAAAAAGAATGAGTTACTTTATCCCCATGAGCCCACCATGTCTAAAGAATCTGAATTCTATCAGTTTTTATAAAGGAAGCATTGACTTCCTTATGAAAATTCAAATAGACTCGTGCCTTTAGAAAATTAAAAAGAGGTATATCAAAAACTTTGGAAAAAATTGAAGATACTTTAAGAATTTCTTGTAGAATTAACCCAAATTGAAAGGTATTTTGAGAATTTTAAGGGTGGCAAGGTGCTTTCAAAACTCCATTACTCATTGGTCACCTTGCCTCTCCAAAGTGGGAAGCCTCTAGCTTAACCCCTTCTCGAGAGAAACAGCTAGAAAGCTAAACAACAAAGGGCTCAGATATTTGGACCATTTTTGGGACAACATTAACAAGACCTAGAAAGATGTACACCACCGAGTTACCCAATTTTACTTTAATGGGACCAAAAGACTACTGACCTCAATAGAGTTTTGAATGGACTATACAATTACTGTATGCTGGTGTGTGAGTTTGTGTTCGAATGATAGGCTTGGCGGTGGCCCAAGGAGAAACACTTTTTCAAGCCTCAGACCAAGCCTCAGACCAAAAACATCTACCTTTGTCTCATGGTCTCTCCGGATTTGTTCTATCACCTTAACAAGCTCTTGGGAAAGCAATGGCCGGTAGCCATAAGGAAGAGGATGGGGTGTGGGAGGGCCTCTTTATTTTCCATGAGCTTATAGAGGTGATTACCATTTTGACGAATAGGTGTATGCCATGTGCGCAAGAATGGTAGGTGTGTAAGAGATGTGTAAGAGTGGTCAAAGGATGCACTTTTCCCCCCAAAAAGAAGGTGAACAATTTTATGATTTTCGGCCTTCCATAACTCCCACAGATGATCTTCAATTTGAGCAGAGATCATAGGTCTGCAATCCACACGTCGAGCTCTTTCGAGATATGCTACATGATATAGCTTTACCCGCTAGATTTTAAATTTCATTTTGGGGGGAACTTTGAATTCAAATAAACTAGCCGTTTTGTCTGTTTGAATTCAAAAGTTATCCTTTGATTACTTTCTTAATAATAAAGGTTTGACTTCCTTAAATTGCCAAAGAAAGAGGCCCTCCTAGGCCCCATGGTTTTCCTAATGTAGGTGGATGGCAGTAACAAATAACATTTGGAAGATACAATGGCCTATGACGATGAAGACCTTCCTTTCGAAAGTTCTTGGAAAGTTCTTTGGGGGGCCTTGCCATCAAGAGTGATGATTCCGCTAGAGGGATTGGATCTAATAGATGTTCTGACTTGAAAACGACTAGCGAGGACCTTACACATGTTCAAGGAGTGCCCAAGTGGGCTAGCAAAGAAGGTGTGAAAATGGGTACAAAAGACCTGGAAGATTGGTTTCTTCAAGAGAACCCTGATCTTTGGAGGGACGGGATGAAAAGGCAAGTGTTACCGACTTGCGCGCTACTTCAAGCAAATATGCAAGGCCAAGAACTTTCGAGTCTTTGAGAATTGTCTCTCTTGTGCCAATTTCTCAAAGATCATGTAAGAAATCAAGGAATTGATTGTATCAGGCTCCATACTTAACACCTCCTAGGCTCCCTACCTCACTTAGGCTATGGTCACACGAGGCTTAGTTATCAGTTATTTGGACAAATAACTAAGCCTCATTCTTGGTCTCACGCAGAAGGAGCATTTAATGAATAACTATGCCGATTTTGGCTTATTCATTTAATGCTCTGTCTTAGTTGGCATAGTTATCTATAAGTGATAATTAAGCCTCGCTTCTCACGTGACCATAGCTTTAGTGCAACAACCAAGACTTGGCCTTTGCTTCTTCACCCTAATCTGACTCTGCGTACTCACCCTCTTCCCTTCCATGCTATTGAGAGAGAGAGAGAGAGAGAGAGAGAGAGGTAACTTACCTGTTTGGTCCTCCTTGGTTAGTTGAATGGAGGCTCCCAATTGAATCTATTATCTATTCTTTGCAAGTCGTGTTGGAGCTGGCAATCTAAAAAGCGTGGTAGTGATGTTTGTAGCACCTTTCGTAGATGGACGTAAGCGATTCAAAAGGTCCAATGTCCCCTCGAGCTCGTGTTGGAGTTCGCAATCTAAAAAGGTCCAATATCTATTCTTTGCAAGTCGTATTGGAGCTCACAATCTAAAAAGTGTTGTAGTGATGTTTGTAGCACATTTCGTAGATGGACGTAAGCGATTCAAAAGGTTTAATGTCCTGGAGCAGCATACTACGTTTTTTAATCAACACCGATAGCTATTTATGCTACATGGAGCATCCTACAACCATTTTTTTGAGAAACACTATGAGGCCAACCAAGTAACTATTTCATCCCATGAGCCATCAACAAGTCCTAATTATACAACATTTTACCAAGGAGCAGTAAATTTCACTTGCAAAAGGTTCGAAATATAATCTACCGAGAGAGATTTACGGAGTAGGGAATGGTCTGTCAGTGACCATTCCCACAAATGTAGGTGACCACATGGCGACCGGCGGGGAGCCGGAGCCATGGTGGGAGCCTCATTCCTTGGGAATGGTCATTGATAGACCATTCCCAGTTGTCACAGTCCAATTGAGGGGGGACCAGAATATTATGCCAACCTATACGTCAAGAAGCCGACTATTTGCAAAAAGCCTCCTAATGACCATTGTTGATGTGTTGTCATCAGAACTATTGGGGATTCCGTCTATTGATGTGTCTTGCAATCATTGGCAATGACTGCCATGAAAATTACGGTTGCTGATGTGGAAAAAATATGATCACTCTGTTAGAAATTCCCGTCCTCGGTAAAACACAATAAATGAGTGGTGAGGATCTTCTACCCCTTGAGCCTCTACTGTGACGAGAATGGCAAAGTACAAACTAGGAAATTTGTGAAAGCTAGGTAATTTATAGTTTTTTTTGGCACAATTGATTGAAATTGAGGACTATTATAAGGCTGCTTTTAAAAACATCCACAAATGCTCTACAAAATGCTAGCGTCCAATGAAAAAGTGCCAATTCATCCTACATAGGGCAAAGGATAGGTTGATAGTTGTGATAGCTAAGACTTGTGTCACACACGTCTGATCAGTGCGATTGACATGGCAAACAAATATTGGCTATTGTGTGCATCCGTGACAATGAATACTCACCTGGCCTAGACCCCTCGGTCAGCTTCGCCCAATAGTGGACTTGAAGAGCCAAAAAGGGGTGCGACCTGCAAAGATAAGCAACGAATTCCTACGCATGCCTAAAGAATTGGAAGTAGAACAAGATGGGGCATCCGGATTTGCTGTTGTAGACATTCAAAGGTAGTAAAATCTCAATAGCCTTTGTTGTGTGTTACAAACAGGAGCACCCAAAGAGGGAATTTTGGGCCTTGTTTGATGACAGAGCCTCAACACTAAAGGGCATGGAGCTTTTAATGAAGACCGAGCGGTGGGATCAATGGCAAGCAAACTAGGACGCGGAGATCAAGGCGCGCGCAGCTCTTGATTTCAGGGGTAAACTAGGACAAAATATAGTAAACTTGGACAGGCGGGGAGCCTGTCCAAGTTTATTTATCATTTTATGGTTTGCCCACACGTCAACGTGTCTGTCGCGGGCGTAACGGTTAGTGCATTGGGCTTTCACGACAGTGGTGAGGGTTCGAGTCTCCGTGCTTACGATGGGCACCTATTTTTTTCCACCCTCCATTCGCCTCGAGATTCCCCCTTTCGATCCCCACCGCAAATCCCATCTCTTTCCATCCGTGCCCTTTAGTGTTGAGGATGACAGTGGCCTAAGTAGGGACACAAGTGCTACAATTTTCAGGCGCCACCTAGCACCTCCAATAGTGGTCAGGAAAAGTGTATATGAGCTTAACCTTGAGCCTATTGACAAGTAGACGACTGAGAGGAGGAGGAGGAGGAGGGAGGAGAACATCCGCTTGAAAATTAGAATTTAGTACAAATTTGAAAAAAAAAACCATTTCTATTGCTAAATTTCCTCTATTTTTGTATGTTTGTAAATATGAATTCTCCCAGAAAGTGCCATCTCTTGCTGGGGCCGGCCTGCGTCTTGACCAGCCTTTATCATGTCCACGGAGTCGGCACGGACTTGTCTGGAAGGGAGGGTCTGGACGGACAGAGTAGATTGTTTCAGACGACCTATTTGGACCATAAATGTCCCCCATCATTCCAGCACACCAATATACCACTGCATGGAGCAATTCGAGTGGCTCGTGGTGTCGAATACCATGGCCTCCCTCCACCTGCGCCTGCTGCTTGCAATTGCTGTAGCTTCTGGCGTGCTTTGTACGCTTCCCCTCCTCCTCCACATGCGGGCAATGCTGTCGCCCTGCCAAGGCGCCTTTCCTACCAACGCATACCCTGCAGAATCAGCTAGCTTCCATGGCGACCTGCGCCTCTTCCCCTTCTCCTGGAACCAGCTCACCTTCCCCTCTTCTTCCTCTAGTTCTTCCCTTTCCTCTAATTCCTCTTCCCCTTCCCTCTCCTCTTCTTCCCCCCTCCTCTTACGCGTCGCCGTCTTCGTAAAGAAGTGGCCTTCCGCCTCCTCTGCAGGCGGCTTGGAGCGCCATGCCCTCATCGTCCATCGCTATCTCGCCCAACGCGGCCACCAGGTTCACGTATTCACGACGGACGGCATCACCGCAGAGGCTCGCGACTTGGAAGACGAGGCCGGCGTGCATCTCCACTTCTCTCCTCCCAGGGATAAGCAAGGCCACTTTGACGCTGCCCCTGCCTGGGATGCATTCGTGAAGCTGAATGCCAGCATGCCCTTTGATATCGTGCACAGCGAGAGTGTAGCGCTGCCGATCGCCAAGGCGAAGGAGATAGGCGAGACAGTGGTGGTGACGTGGCACGGCATCGCCTACGAGTACGTTCACACGGACATCGTGCGCGAGCTGATTCGGCTGGAGGAAGGGCAGCCTCTAACTCCGGATCAGAAGAAGTCTCTCTGGGACCGCATTTCCAGAGTGGTGGAGGAGGTGCGGTTCTTCCCCAGCTACGCTCACCATGTGGCCCTCAGCAACTACGCAGGCGATGTGCTGCGGACCATCTACCAGATCCCGCTGCCTCGTCTGCACATCATCGTCAATGGCATGGATGATCAGGTCTTCCACCCGGATACCGCCGCAGGGCAGAGCTTCCGCGCGGCATTGGGCATACCGTCCACAGCTATGGTTCTCGGCGCCGCAGGTCGCCTGGTGAAGGACAAGGGCTACCCCCTCCTCTTCCAGGCCTTCCCGCTCCTCTTGAAGGAGCACCCCTCCCTCTTCCTCCTCATTGCCGGCGATGGGCCCTGGGGTTCCCGCTTCAAAACCCTCTCCCCCACTAACGTCCGCGTCCTGGGTCCCCTCCCGGCTGACCAGCTGGCTGATTTCTACAACGCCATCGACCTCTTCGTAAACCCCACTCTTCGTGCGCAAGGCCTTGATCTCACCCTCGTGGAAGCGATGCTCTGCCAAAAGCCCATTCTGGCAACGCACTTCTCCAGCATCACCACGTCCCTCATCGTCCACCCTAGCATGGGCTACACCTTCCATCCCAATGTCCGCTCTCTGCTGGAATCCATGCGAAACGCGGTGGAGGACGGCAGGCAGGTCTTGAAGGAGAAAGGCAAATTGTGTTATCAGAGAGCTTCATCGCTGTTTACAGCCACTAAAATGGCTTCGGCTTATGAGAGGCTCTTTCTCTGCATCAAGGATTCCAGTTACTGCATGTACAATTCATCAAAATAGGTTTAAGCACCGCCGTCCAGCTCCTTCGCACTTGCGCGACCTGGAGGACAACGCATGAGTAACTGGCATGCAAGTGGCGATCACACTACGCACAACGAACTTTGGACTTGGATTAGATCACTTTGTGGATACAAGTAGGAGTTTCAACATTTGATCTGACAATTTAGCCAATAATTATCTTGTTCATCTAAGAAAGTTGGAGGGTCTTGGCTGTCATCAAAAAACTTGGTGCAAAACATATCTAAGGAGAAAGAAGTTGCGATAATTAACTGTCTTAGTGCTACAAAACAATTATGTAGAGGAGAAAATTGGCTTAATGCACACTGTAAACATGCAGTGTGCATCGAGTATTACAATACATAAGTTGAATTGTACAACTATGAGATAAGAAGTATGTGCGGTCTATTTAATATATAGATATTATGATCTAGATTGAGCATGTACTATTGAGGAAAACATGTAGCTAAATTACTAAACTTACGGAAGCATTGAAAAACTCAAAAAATACAACAAACTGTTAGGAATATGACGTAGCTGAATAGATATTTGAGTAGATTACTTAATGGAAAGAGATAAATTTCACACACAAGAGATTATAGAGTAGAGTAGAGAGAGAGAGAGAGAGAGAGTACACACGATATACGTGGTTCACCCAATGTGAGCTATGTCCATGGGAAAGCAGCCACTCAATGGCTTTAGGACTTCAAAACAAGAAGTAGTTTACAAAGAGATTATACCCTTAATAGAGCTCCCGTCTTGCTTCACTCTCACCACCTCACACCCACCTTGTTGCATCAACTTCACATTATGAAATGTGTGTAGAAATGGCCTCCTTTCATAAGCCAAAAGGGCTCCCCTCTCTCATGAGAGGCAGCCATGTGTAGCCGCCCTTGTGTAGATAAGTCCAAATCAGACTCTCCAATCCGTCCATGTGTGGCCGCCCTTGGAAAGACAAATCCGCTTTTGAATTCGGCCACCGGCCATTGACTTCCAACCACCGGCCAACCGGTCAACCGATTGGTCGTTTTCCGATCACTTTCCGACCGCCGTCCGACCATAATATTTCGGCAAAAAGGAATATTCCGACGAAAGGAAAAAAAAGTCTCGGGGGCTTTCGTCCCCGAGGCCCCTAAAGTTGCCCCTTAATTTTGGCCGTGAAAATTTTTATTTCTAGCGAATGATTTTTCTTCACACACGATGGCTTCTCCTCATAATGGGACCTTACAAATGTGTGTTTTTACCACAAAAAATTACAAGGGGTAAATCAGGCTCCATACTTAACAATCTCCCACTTGGAAACTGATCTCCAAACAAAACCTGTGACTGCTTTCCATCCTGGCTTTTTATCCTTGAATGCCGATTGAAGATGAGCAAAATCTCACCTTCTCCTTGTTGACCACCTTTGTAAACATGTCTGCAGGATTTTCACTTATATGCACCTTTCCTAGCTTTAGTTGTCCCTCTTCCAAAAGAGTGCATATGAAGTGATATCTCACCTCAATGTGCTTTGTCCTTGAATGAAAGGCTGAGTTCTTCGCAAGATGGATAGCGCTTTGGCTATCACTATACAAGACGTAATTGTCTTGTTTGAATCCAAGCTCTTCTAAGAATTTGTGAAGCCACATAATTTCTTTGTTTGCCTCTGTCATTGCTACATACTCTGCTTCCGTGGTAGAAAGTGAGACCACTTTCTGCAGCTTTGAAGCCCAGCTTACTGTGGTGCCTCCATTCGCTAAGACATAGCCAGTAGTGCTCCTTCGAGTATCTTTGTCACCTGCCATATTTGCATCAGCATACCCTTTTAGAAAAATATCAAATCCTAAGCATTTGTTGTTGTCCATTTTAGATACCTAAGTATCCACTTCACAGCTTGCCAGTGTTCTTTACCTGGGCTGTCCATGAACCTACTCACAACTCTCACTGCATGTGCAATGTCTGGCCTTGTCCAGACCATAGCATACATTAGAGAACCTACCACTGCAACATATGGAACTTTAGACATATAGGCTATCTCCTCTTGTGTCTTTGGACACATATCCTTCGTCAGTTTAAAGTGACCAGCCAAAGGTGTAGAAATTGGTAATGCATTTTGCATTGCAAACCTTTCTAGTACCTTCTTGATTTAATCCTCTTAAGATAGCTTTATTGTATTCTTCGTCCTATCCCTTGATATTTTCATACCAAGTATCCTCTTTGCAGTAGCTAAATCTTTCATTGAAAAAGATTTAGACAGCTCCTCTTTTAGGTTTTTGATGTACTGCATGTTAGCACTTGCAATCAACATGTCATCAACATATAACATTAGGATGATGAACTTTCCATCTCCCAAATTCTTCGTGTAGACGCAATGATCTGAGTTGCATCTTCTGAATCCATGATCTAACATCCATCGATCAAACTTCAAGTACCATTGTCTTGATGCTTGCTTTAATCCATACAAGCTTTTCTTTAATCTGCAAACCATTTTCTACTTACCTTTTACTTCATACCCCTTTGGTTGAAGCATGTAGATTTTCTCCTCTAAATCACCGGGAGGGAATGCCGTATTTACATCCATTTGCTCAAGATCTAGATCATGAGTAGCCACAAGGCTTAAGACAAACCTAATTGAGTTCATTTTTACAACAGGAGAAAATATTTCATTGAAGTCAATACCTTTCTTTTGAGAAAACCCTTTCACCACAAGCCTTGACTTGTACCTTTTCTTCCCACCTTCTTCTTTCTTCAACTTGTAAACCCATTTGTTTTGAAGTGCCCGCTTACCTTTAGGCAACTCAACCAACTCCCATGTTTGGTTGCGATGTAGTGAGTCCATCTCCATTTGCATGCTCTTCGTCCATTCTTCTTTGGATTCGTGTTGCATAGCTTCTTCGTATGATTCCGGCTCTCCAGAATCTGAGATCAAGAGATGGTTGAAGGAAGGAACAAACCTTTCTAGAGGTCTACTTGCTCTTGTAGATCTTCGTGGAATAGAGGCTCCTCATTTGGTTGATGTTGTTGCACATTGCCACCGTTTGCAGTCCTTGAGTCTTCACCGTCCTCAAGCTCCATGTACTCATCACCTTTCTTTCCAAGTAATCTTTGTACATATTTTGTTCATTAAAAATTACATCCCTACTCCTTAAGATTTTACCATCTTCAAGATTCCATAGACGATACCCAAAGTCATCTTCTCCATAGCCAATGAAGAAACACTTTTTGGACTTTGCATCCAGCTTTGATCTTAGGCTTCTATCTATGTGCATGAAAGCCTACCATAAACACAATCTTCTTTTATTTTTTCTTTCATTTCCTGATTTTTGAAATTTTACCCTCTTTTGTTTACCATAAACACAATCTTCACAGAACTCTAATTCCACTTCTTTCAGACTTGGCAGAAGCTTCTTTGTTTGAAGGATTTGCATTCCTTTGGCACTCGTATGCCCAAGCCGGTAGTGCCACACCGCACTATCAACTTTTGTAGTTGTTGCACAAGTTGAAGGTTGCGTGCTCATAGTACACAAGTAAAGTGTACTGACCTTTTCTCCCTTGGCAACCACCAAAGATCCTTTCTCCCTTGGCAACCACAAAAAATCCCTTTGAGATCTTCCACCATTTGTCTCTGAATGCAATGTTGTGACCTTCATCGTCCAATTGTCCTGTAGAGATCAATTTTTTTCCGAAGAGAAGGAACATGCCTAACATCTTTAAGCTTCCATTCATTTCTGTTAGCAATTTTGACAGAAACTGTACCTTTGCCGACAATCTCACAAGCTTCATCATCTCCCAAGTATACATACCCAAAATTAATATTAGTGTAATCTTGGAAATGTTGCTTGTGTGGTGTCGCATGGAATGAAGCCTTGGAATCTACTGTCCAGGAATTAGACACATTGTCTAATGAGAGAATTAGAGTATCTTGCTCTACTTTACCTGCCACATTGGCCTCTGATGTTGGCTTGTTGTCTTGAGACTCAATCTCCTTCTTCTTCTTGGACCATCCATCCTTCTTGACGTGGCCCTTCTTGCCGCAGTTCCAACATTCAAGAACTGACTTTGTGCGTGACTTGCTCCGTCTTGAGCGATCATGACCCTTTTGGTTTTTGAACCTCTTCTTAGGCCTTCCTCTTATTTCCACTGACAGTGCAGCACTTGATGATTCTCCTGTGCTTCTCCTTCATATTTCCTCACTTAGGAGAACACCCACAACATCATCAAACTTAACAGTATTTGTGCCAGAAATAGAATTACTTACAGCCATCACAAGGCTGTCCCAACTATCCAATAGAGATGATAGTATAAGGAGAGCTCGCACTTCGTCATCGAAATTGATTTTCACCGATCAAAGTTGACTTATGTTTGTGCTAAAGTCATTTAGGTGTTCTGCAACTGAACCATTCTTTGTCATCTTTAGATTGACCAAGCGTTTCATAAGAGATACCTTATTGGATGCCGATGGTTTCTCATCGGAAATAAAAAATTTCACGGCCAAAATTCAGTGGGTCGGAAAACGACCGATCGCTTGGCCGGTTGGTCGAAAGTCAATGGCCGGTGGTCGGTGGGCCGGTGGCCGAATTCAAAAGCGGACTTGTCTTTCCAAGGGCTGCCACACATGGGTGGATTGGAGGGTCCGATTTGGACTTATCTACACAAGGGCGGCTACACATGGCTAACTCTCATGAGAGAGGGCAGCCCTTTTGGCCTATAAAAGGAGTCCATTTCTACACACATTTCATAATGTGAAGTTGATGCAAAAAGGTGGGTGTGAGGTGGTGGTGACGCAAGGGGGGAGCTCTATTAAGCATATAATCCCTTTGTAAGTTACTTCTTGTTTTGAAGTACTAAAGACATTGAGTGGCTGCTTTCCCGTGGACGTAACCCACATTGGGTGAACCACATATATCGTGTGTACTCTCTCTCTCTCTCTACTTTACTCTATAATCTCTTGTGTGTGAAATACATCTCTCTTGATTAAGTAATGTACTTAAATATCTATCTAGCTATGTCATATTTCCTAACAACTGGTATCAGAGCAAGGTTTGCTCGTAGCTAAATTATCTCAAGGAAAGGATTCCTTGAATTGACTGGGAGTTATGTCGAAGGAAGGGAAGCTCAAGATTGAGAAGTTCAACGGCAAAAACTACCAACATTGGAAGATGCAGATTGAAGACTATCTCTACCAGAAGGACCTCTATTTACTACTAGGCGGTCTTGCGAAGAAGCCCAGAACAATGGCAGATGAAGCATGGATTGTCCTTGATCGAAAGGCACTGGGAACAATCTGGTTAAGCTTGGCGTCAACGGTGGCCTTCAATGTTTTGTAGATGAAGACCACGGAGGAGTTGATGAAGTCGCTTGACGACTTTTGGCAAGTGATTTTCCTTTACACACGATGCCTTCTCCTCATAATGGGGCCTTACAAATGTGCATTTTTACCACCAAAAATTACAAAGGGTAAATCAGGCTCTATACTTAACAAAAACATCAATAGACTATAAAAATTAAATTGCACTACCAACCTGATAATTGTGTACAAGTGTCGTCCGATTGTGCAAGTCAGAGAACAATGTTTGAATCAAGCTGCACAAAAGCAATGTGAATAGTTAAACATTTTGTGTTGCAATGAAGCATCATAGAGTAAAAATGCTAAATATGCAGTGCATGTCATGCAGAAAAGCCATCCAAGAGATACAAAAGTATGGCGGAGAGTTGGCATTGTCATAAAATCTAATATCTAACCAACCCAAATAATTTTCTCATATTAAATTGATCATTTAATGTGCCAAAATAGATGGGAACAAGGGTTAGAATATAGACATGTGTTTTCGGGTCTATCTCGACACAGGGCCAATGGTAAAGGGTCCCAAATGAGAGATGATATTTCAAAGAGCAAGGTTAACTAATGGAGCTTAAAAGACCTTAGGGTTAGCTTCATTAAAGATCTCTAAAGGTTAGTGTATAAAAGAAAATCTCAAAGTGAGTAACATTGGTATATTTAATGCTACAAGCAAATAATAATGAAAAAGATACATGCCACTCACCTGCTCACAATTGTGCGGTAAAACTAAATTGTCATACCTCCCTGTGTGATGCACACTAGAGTCCACCATGTAGAGGCCATTCTCATGTCGTCTCATTAGGAAGGGAATGGGGTCTAAGGGGGCCTCTTTATTTGCCATGGGATTAAAAAGGATATTATGGAAGTGGCAAATGGGTGGATGCCATGTGGACTGAAATGGTGGGTATGGAAGGTCCTAAAAGTAAGTGGTCAAACTTGTGCTCTTTTACAAAATACAAAGAGAAAATCTCTTATAATTTCAAAAAAATGAACTTTTCTCTAAATAGTTAAGTAAAAACCAATACTTTCTCTCTCTAGTGGCTGTCAGTTTCTCCCCCCCTCTCTCCTAAAAAAGGGTCCCTCCAAAAACGTGTTGATCATTCCCTTCCTCTCTCTCTACTGTACCATCTCTCACTTCTCTTTACTTCACTTTTAGTTTTCCCTCCCAAAAGCTCTACTTCTCTTTCCTTCCTTTCAGTTTTCCCTCCCAAAAGCTCTGCAACAGAAGTTTGAACCTTCTTTCCCTCCTCAAGCTTACTATATTCTCCTCAAGCTGAAGTTCTCCATTTCTCCATGAGCCTCACTAAACACCTCTACCTAAAGCTGAAGATCTGCTGCATATTCTTCTGCTAGATCATCCCTCTTTCTTTTCTCAATAGGTTTCCTACTCCTTCTCCATTGTGCTCTCTAGAGAGGATCTACTTTCCTCTCAAGCTTTGCAAACATTATCTTTCAAATTAAGCCAACAAGCAGGTGGAGCAGTATAGCAGTAAGTGGCATCCTTTGTCTGATGTACCATCAAGAATCTTGCTCTATACAACTGATAACATGGATGTGCAATCTCTAATCATAAGTGTTTGTCTACAGGTTGTGCCACTATTCTCCATGGCATCATCGGGTACTCGACGACCTAGGAGTGTCATTGACTCCATTTCATGCAGCAATGTACAAGACGACAGTGGATGTTGGGTGACGATGGAGTTCAAACGATTGATGTGGGTGACAATGCAGCCCATCTCAAGAGGTGCACACAAGGTCTCAAGGAGACACATGGCTTCTCGAGCACACCATTGGAAGGGAAGGATCATGGAGTTCAAGCAAACCCATGATGGCAAGCGTCTTGCAAAGGTGCAACATGTGTATGTTGCTTCACAACTAAAGCTAGAGACAACAATGGCTCCATCGAGGTTTCCTGCAAACTGTAATTTCACTCCTTCGTCAAATTTTTAGATTTTATAATTTGTATTTGTGTTGTATATATTGCTTTGATGTCTATAAGGGTTTCATTGCTTGTTCATGTTTGCAGATGTATTCCCATATGATTTTGTAGAGTGGGAGCCAATAGAGTCCTTCACAGGAACTTTTGAGGCCATCCACGTTGACCTTAGCAAGATACTCTATGCTGGTTGTCCATCCGTGGAGCTTGTCTCATGGGACATTTTTTTTTTATAACCATACTTATGTAACGCCTAGGCAAACTGGGTATGGTAATCTTTCTCCAGTTCATCCACCAGCCTTGCAGAGTATGGAATGGCCTAAGCCTGATAGTGCCTTGATCACAGCAACCAAAAGGAGAATCGAGGCGGATGTGTATTCAACAATGAAGTGCACCTATGGTTCCCATAAAGCTTCCCTAACTTGGTTTATGTCCCTTCATGTGTTTGTGTTTATCTTTCGACTGCAGAGTGTTCACAAGACACCAACAATGTCGACTTGCAAAGGGGAAAGTGCGATCAACAGTTTCCTTGCAGTTGGATGGCAGACTAAGGTGGTCAACCACGAGGGAGATACAATCAAGTGCTCTGTAGTTGCTGAGAATGTGGTGTGCAGATACCATATTGCGAAGCAGAGATTGTCAATTGTCTTTCCCTACAGAAGATGGAAGCTAACGAAGGGAGAATGGGAGGCACTAGACTCTGATGTTGCTCCTAGAGAATCAATTGATCTACAAATATGCCTCCATAATAATGCACTGCATGACATCTCGGTGAATAACGACTGGAATCTCAGTCACCTTCGCTAGTATCTTAATCTTAGATATACCTTGCCCAATCAATATATTTTTGTAATCAATGAAAAGGTTGTTCGTTCCAGAAAAGAGAAGAGCTTTCTATGTGAAAACATTGGTTTTTTGCGATGTATTAATGTAAAATCTTGTAACTAAAAGGATTTAGCTCCCATTAATAAATATGCGTTTTGAATCTCTGTCTCATCTTTTAATTTGTTCAAGATTAAGTTTGAAATATGCAAGTTTTTTAGTTTTGAGCGTGAAGACTTTCAATGTTGGTGTCTTTCAATGCTTGTCGCGTGATTTTGTTTATAATTATAGTTTTAAGTTAATTTGATGTTAATTTTAAGTGCTTTAAAAAAGTGACATTGAGTATAAAAGTCACTTTGTAGGTTTTAAACTTCATTTTTCACATTCACAAAACACAAGCTTTCAACTCTCTTCCCATCTTCTTCGCGAACAGACCCACAATTACAGAAGATAGGACTTGCAGATCGTGCACATGAACTAGTCAGTATGTTTGAGGGGACGATCGACATGCATGCCACTGCTAACCTTCATGTAGAGGGATTCTAGAGTTTCCTTCACTACATGATGGAGCACATGGAAGAATATGCAATAGTATTTGAGGGATCTAACATGGCGTGGTTTCCAGTGGATTTTCTCAAACACCTCATAGACTTGGGCATGGGGTGCATAGGCACCCAATTCATCTCTTGGAACATGGTTCTGGTATTGCTTGTTCTTGAGGGCATGGAGAAGGAAAAATCAAATGAAAAGGCCGACAAGAAACCTCCTATAACCATTGTGGAGGAATCGAATGAATTTGTTGAAGAGGTTGATGAGCAGGCTGAAGCATCTATGGCACTTGTCCTCTTGCAAGATCCTAGCTCCACTAAGGAGGAAGATGGGATGATAGAGAGAGACGAGGTGCTGGAAGAAGCTCCTGACCTCCAAATTCTCACTTTGCATGCAGTGGTGGATGGTCGTCACTTTTTATTCCTTGATGACATTGCAAAGACACTAGGACTCAGAGAAGATGAGTCGCTCTCAGTGCTCGCTATCCATGCGGGCATGAAAGATCCCAGTGGAAGGCAAGAGAAGGTCAACTTTCAAATTGACTTTGAAGACCAAGGTCTCCCACCAAGCCTGTCATTCCCCCCTAGTGAAAACGAATAGAATTTGGTACAAACCGTGGCAAATACACTTATGAAAATCAAATCATGTGCCTTATTTTATGAAAGCATCCCGGAAAGCGCTTTTCTTCCACACAAACCGCTGACCATTATGGGTGGAGAAGATCACTCTAGCCGATCTTACAAGGAAAACTCTTGAAGAGATGGATGAGGAAACTAAGGTATCCACTTTTTAACTTTGTCAATAGTAAATTGTTTCCTATAGCAAGTGTTGAAGTTGTTTGAAATGTTTTGCAGACCTCATACCATGTTGATAAGTTTGCAATGCATACTGGAGGCTCACGCAACAATCCTATGGGTAGAGATAGCTCCTTGTGGCACTACCTTGGCCATCTGGGGCCATCTGTTCTTCGAGTTGCACACACAGTGTTCTCCAAGCATGGTTCTGCGGAGCTGCTCAAGTGCAAGGCATTAAGTGCCATCCTTGCGGAAGATTCCCTTACCCTTAATGCTCACAAGTATATCTTGGTGGATCGAGAGGCCGCATTGTATGCTTTTACAAGAAAGCACCCTGGGTTAGTCCTCTCCCAATGTGCCTTAAGCCTAGGTCAAGGGGTGACAAACCCAGAGGAGATTGTCAAAACTTTTGGTGTCAAGTCAGCCATTTGCCCTATACCAAAACATGTAATTTACAAGAAAACCAACCAACCATGATGTAATCTCCAGAGCAATATACAATAATTTTGTCTTTTGTATTTTGTTTGTCACTTCATGTACTTTTTTTTTTCTATTGCACATATTGGCCAATAAATCTTTTTCTTCAATGCGTTCACACCTCCTCGACCATCCAATCACCCTCCTGACGTGGAACGCCCACTGGTGAATAATTTGTGAAACAGAGCCGTTTCGGGTGCGTACGGAGGCCGTGGGATGACCAAAAGACACAACGATAACCAACGCATTAGGAGAAATATGAACCTTGCATGGGCCTTGTAAGGATTCCTAATTTTTAGGGATTAAGGCTAATGTTGTGTGGGGTTTAGGGGGCAAGGGCATTGAAGAAGGTAGTTTTGAGTAGGCTTTTCTAGCCTTTTTTTAAGACAAATGTAGGATGTGGACCTAAAGGGTTACTTTCTCTCTCTAGCTTTTTTTTAAAGTGAAGGAAGCATAGGGGTGTGTCCACATCAGCAAAAACGTGGGTCACAAAGAGACAAAATTTGACTTTTTTAAAAAAAAATCATTTTTACTTGTTTCTAACTTAAAAATGCCTCCTAACATATATACATATCCAAAAATCATTTTTTGACCCATTTTTTAACCCACAAGCTTAGAAAGTCCATTCTTTCAAAACTCTTTTCCCCCAAAAAGTAATAAACATTTTGTTCTCTCCTCCTCCTCCCTCCTCTCTCTCTCTCCCTCTCCTCTCCCTCCCTTCCCCTACCTTCCTCCTCCTCCCCAATCTCTCCCTCCCCCCCCTCCCTCCTTCTCTCCTCCCATCTTCCTCAACCTCTCTACCCTTCCCCCTCTATCTTTTCATCATTTGCTTCCTCACACAACAGCTTCCATGGTGCTCACGGACATCACAAATGGTTTGCTTCCACCACCATGTACTCCGCACACCAAAAGCATACATATTCACTTACCCACGGCATTTGCACCGAAGACCACTAGTGAAGGTGATCAAAGGTCATCACAGGAACGTCGCACCGCTTGTGAGACCAATGTTGACATTTGGGTGGATGGCCATTTGTACCCTTACGATCCTATAAGCCGCTTCCATCCACCGTTTAATAGCCTTTCCACATTTCTTCAATTTCTTGGGAGGGGAGAAGCAGGCTTGTTAGGCTATTGCAAGCGGTTTTGTATGGGTGCAGGTGCTTCTTTGCATATGTGGATGCACGAATGTCAAGCTCTTCACCTCCAGACGACGGCATTACAAGAGAGTGTTGCCTCTTCGGAGAGGATAGTTAAAACTCTTGAACAACAAATGCAAGAAAAGGAGTCCCACATCCAGAAGCTTACCAACACCATCACATACTTGAAAGAAACACCCCTTGGTGTAAGGGAACACAAACACACGTATTCATCCATTGAAACTCTTGCACATTCCGGAGGAGCACGCAAACGACGAGTTACAGCCACAAGGTGATTTGGTCTTTACTTGCATGATGCATTCTTACTTCACACTATTTTCTAACATTTATGTTTATTTGTTACTAGAAACTTCATCCAGGAGGCATGCGGTGGAACAAGCCAAGATGATCGAGTCAACCTTCTCACTAGTTGTCTCAATACCCAGGACGTGATTTCGTGGATCTTAGAAGGCTTCAAGAAGCCATGCTTAGATTTTACGAGTTACCTGAAGAAGGTGACACACTTTACTTTTTTCTTTGGTATTATTCTTATCATAGACTCTGAAGTTTAAGATCTTAGCACTGTTTATTTTGTAGTGCTTGGCACACAAGTCGCTTTTGTGTTGAAACTCGATGAGTGTCAAATAGTGAAAGGCCGAAGGTTAGAGAGGCTAAGTGTCACTCTAATGAACGAGGCCCTTCTGCAAACCAACCGAAGGGATTCAGTCGAGCCATCTCCCACCCCATCTTTTAGCGTGCAATCAGAGAAAGACATTTGGTGGTTGGGTGCTATTGAGGTGCCCAAAGAGACCAATGGAGTACTTTCATGGATTTTTGAGAGAACTCCATGGATCACAGAAGTAATACACTCCCAAATTGCAGGTCAGAAGTTGGAGATTGAGGGTTTTGGTAGTTATGATGTGGAGTGGCACTTAGGTGGGGATTTGAATACCATAAAGTGTTTGCTTGGTTGCAAAAAAGGGGCTTCTTCTCTCATGCCTTGTCCATTTTGCACTCGAGGGTACAAACCTAATGGAAACAAATCACATAAGAGCACTGCAAAGGCCGGTTCCATGCTTCCATGGCAAGGGCATGGAGAACAAGGGTTAGATTGTCGTGATGTCGGAGATGAAGGTAGAGAATGGGAAGCGTCTATTCTGAGATGTCCCATGCTCAATGCCCCAGACCGTGATCAAAAGGACCACGCTTGGAATCCAATCTTTCGATTTCCTCTATCGAATGTACATTTTTGTACATAACACGCATTCATGCGCATTTTTGATAGGTTATTGAAGCTCCAGATTGACTATGCTTTCACAATGAAACCGTTGGAAAAGTCGCAGGAAGCGATCAAAAGAGTGGAGGTACTTGTGAATTCCATTGGCTGTCATGGTGGAAATGTGTCTATCGTTGCTGCAAAGAACACAAGGGAGGCCCATGAAATTGCTCAACAAGTGTCAATGAGTGGACAAAAAGCTAGACACTTTTTGAAGAAAGTTACCCAAGGAAAGCCAAGTCGATATGATGCTCAAAACAGCTCCAACCAGCAGGCAGGTAACCTTTGGGAGCTTTGGAAGGAGTTATGCAAAGCTACTACCGACAATGATTCAAATGGCGAGCTTGCAAAGAAGCGCAAGAAAGTTTGGGCACATTTTGATAAAATGGTCAAGCTTATGGGCCTTAATAGCACAACAGAAGAACAACGCCAATCATTTCAAGAAGCCTTGGCAGATTTTACCAAGGTCTTCACCCTTTCTTGGGGTGAAAATAACATCACACATTACATGGTAAGTCATTTTACATGGTGTATTCATTACAAGGGATTGTTTTTATTTAATAATGTGGATCGTTTACTCATGTGAACAGCATATCTTGTTTGCGCATGGTGCATTTTTTATACACAAGTATGGATCGCTTGAAATTTTTAGCAATCAAGGCATGGAGAAGTCCCATTATTGAGCAAGGGGAGTGTACTTCAAAAATACTCGACATGGTGGTGGAATGGTGCAATCTAATTATTTGGAGGAGATGTTCAATTGGTTTTTTCGCACAACATTTGCTCGTAAGCTCACAATGGAGCATGTGCGACAATCCAAGATTACTATTGAAGTGCGGATGTCGCAAGGTCCCACCAAGCATGCTGCATGGCGGCGATGCAGCGTGCGAGAAGGATCAAAGTGGATACTGCGCGAGTCACTAAACGTGAACGCAGGGTCCAACTCTTAGCTACATGTTTATTTAAAAAATAATACTTTTTTTAAAAAAATTAGTGTGCATAGGGACCTTTTCAAATGGGCCCTTATAAATATTGCATGCTCTCATAAACCACTCATTTCTTAAGAACAGGTGAGCTCTTACCAACGAAATGGCGCGCACCAAACAAACCGCGAAAGAGCATCCGCCTGCCAACAAAAACACCCTCCAAGGATGTGAGAAGCCGTCATGGCTTAAAGGCACAAGAAAACGTCCACAAATTCCTGGCCGTTCCAGGAACTCATCTGGTAGTGGGCATGGTGGGTAGGGCACGAGAGTCATCGAGGACTGTTGAATCTCCACCTCCTCAAGATATAACACCTAGAAGGAGAATGAAGCAACGTGCCCAGCGCTGGAGAGAAGAAGAGGGCCAACAAACAACAGAGTCCGATAGGGAGAAGCCGTCGTGCCACCAATCACAAGCAGGACCATCCAGGACTCAGGTGGTCCATACAGACACTGAATCACAGAGTGAGCCACCATGGTTGCGAGATAAAATACCGCGCACACACCGGGTGGCCGTTGGGGGGAAGACGTTGCCTGGAGGCCAGGGAGCTCTCCCCACACGACAGGATCGTCAGCCAAGGGAAGAGGAAGAATCAGAAGAGGCTGCAAAACCTGCCCCAAAGCATGTAAACAAGCGCAAGTCTAAGTTTTTCAAGAAGCCTAAACGCCGCCCGCCAGCAAATGTGCAAGTGCCCCCAAGAAAACCACAGCGGCGCCGAAAAATAGCAAGGGCATTTGCAGAAATCCGCCACTACCAGAAGACGACGGAGCTTTTGATTCAACGCGTCCCCTTTGCTCGCATTGTGAAGGAGGTGCTTCAAAGATATGGAAATCAATATAGAATGCAAGCAATAGCGCTAGAGGCTATTCAAGAAGCTGCAGAGGCCCACATCATTTCGGTGTTGGAAGATACCAACCTATGCGCCATACATGCAAAGAGAGTGACAATACAACCAAAAGATATGTAGCTTGCACGTCGATTGCAACGAGACTTCGAGCATTAGCTGAAGTTATCCCTCTTTTTGTATTGCACACCCTTATCTTTGTAATGATTTGACTTTCCAATGACAATATGATCAACAGTTGTGTCCACTGTGTCTATTATCTTTGTAATGAAATGACTTTGTAATTTCAAGTTCTGTATGTAATTTCAGTCAATTTCAGTAAATTTGTGCTTTTTAAGTACCCTTGGGGGTAGATAAGCCTATAAGGGGCAAAAAAAAAGCCTGGCCACAAGGGCGCGCAGATTTCCCATCCATCAGTTTTGGATGGGCCATTTGCGCGCCCTTGTGGCCATGCCTTTTTTTGCCCCTTGTAGGATTATCTACCCCCAAGGGTACTTAAAAAGCACAAATTTACTAAAACCTATTGGTTTTGCAACATTATTTTACATGGATCCTTGTGGACACCCTTTTTTGGCCATTTCAAGCTTTGAATTCCCTATAGGATATCAAAAAAAATAACATATTGTGAAACCAAGTGTCTAAGCAACATTAATTTGGATTTTTCAAATGTCCAATGTAATTGGACTTTTTGGTGCATGGGTGTACTAGGTAGAGATAAAGCAGGTGATAGTGTGCTGGAAACTTCATTTCATAATTGGTTTCACATTTTCTAGTGTCCTTGAGTGTGAACATATGCTGGAATTGCCATAAAAAGGGTGCATCTAAATTAATGATGCAAAACCAATTCATTTCAATAAATTTGTGCTTTGTAAGTATCCTAGGGGGTAGATAAGCCTACCAGGGGCAAAATAAAGCCTGGCCACAAGGGCGCGCAAATGGCCCATCCAAAACTGATGGATGGGCCATTTGCGCGCCCTTGTGGCCAGGCTTTTTTTGGCCCTTGGTAGGCTTATCTACCCCCTAGGGAATATAAAATACCTAAATTTACTGAAATTGACTGAACTTACATACAGAACTTGAAATTACAAAGTCACTAATCAAAACAATTTTCATATTTCTAATTGAAACAATTTTCAAGATTGACAAATCACATTCAAAAGAATTTGCAAGATAGAGAGACAATTTCAAATATTTTTTATTACTTCCAAAACGGTGATTTTACATCATGTATCTGAGGAGTTAATAATTTTTTTGACCATTTCCTGGCGCCTATTTTGCGCGTAAGGCAACTCCCCAGTCAAGAGGGACTGCGCTATGGCCTTTGGGTCAGTTGAGCCAATGGAAGCATGTATCCCTATCTGGGCAAGCACTTTACCACGAAAGCCAGTGCCAAACGCTGTGCACACAAGGGATCTACGCACTAGGAACACTTGATGCGCAGTTTGAGCAATGGTGCTCAAACACAAAAACTTGCTCAAAGCTTTTAATGACCAAGTCATAAAATGGGCTTGGGGAGTAAATTTATTATGGATAATGGCCACATCGCCAGGGGGGAGTTTTCCTAGGTAATGCGCAAGGGAAGCTTGAGGTCCAAAGCCCGTCAGCTTGCCACCCGTCCTTGCAGCAAAATCATCGGCCTCCACGATATCCTCTCATAAACCGATGAAGGTTGAGAAAAAAGACAATGAAGGATAAAATAGTAACATGAAATTTAGGATATAGTTTACCTTCTGCTCCTTGTCGTCCTCCTCCCTGTTGCCCTTTGCATCCAAATCTTGTGACAAAGTTGGGCTTGTGCCAACAAGTGGCAGACATGGGTTGTGCATGGTGGAGGACAACATGGATATTGATGAGTCGACATCAATAGTTCTAAAGTGCTAGCAAAGTCCATCACATCAAAAGGACAACATCGATGCTTGTTCCTCGTTTTGAAGGCTTGGGTGGCTTGGAATTCTTCATCAGCCACGTGCAACTGCTCTACTGCCAGGACCTCCGCACATACAACTGCAATAGTGTCAGCAACAACAGATTCCCCATCTGGCAAGAGCTTGCTTTCTAGGGAATTTGGCGTATTGTCTAAGGGACATTTGGTGATGTTGCATAGCACGCTCAAGCATTCATCCATGCGCAGGCCAAATGCTTTCTCCAAATCATGCAGGAACACATACTCCTCCCCATCCACTAACACTGAGGAGAAGCGGTTGATTTCTACCTCTGGGATAGCCACATCCGTCAGTGGTAGTGGCATTGGAGTGTCACTAGGGCCAGATGCAACTATGGATTTCTCAACCACTTTCTCAAGACCCCTAGGGTACTCGAGCCGATGTGCCTTTCCTTCCGCTGCAGGGTTCATGGGGATAACCTGCTGCTCCTTGGTGTCCTTGATAAAGGACCCAACCTGAAGGTGTGGTAAGCGAAGCTCCTCCAAATCGAGTTCCTCACTCACCAAGAGGATAAATGTTGTGAGTCGAGAAAGGTACTCCACCCCCAACTTGCGCTTCTTGAGCGCTGACACCCCTGGGGCTTGCTCGTCCAAGTAATGGCCTGCATCGGTTGCAATTTCTTGGAATCGTTGCAACCGCTTGGAGAATGGGCGATCACCTTTGTGTATATAGTGCAAAAGATCGCAAGGCACCCAAATCTCTACATGTGGGGGGATAGATACAGAATATTTTATGATGTGCTCCTCCATGAACGCAAAAATCTCGGCAAATGCATCCATGTGAAGGGCAATTGTGGCATCAAGGTCAGGGAGACGAGTAGAAAAGGTGTGGAGGTCCAACTTCCCTTTGTATTTGGTGTCCTCGAGGAAGAGGATGAAGCGTGAAAAAGGGGTGGATGTGGCTGCAGATGCAGAGGCTGTGGAAGCATCCATGTCTAGCCTGGGGTGTAGATAGAAAGTGGAGGAGCTCAAGAGTTGCAAAAGTGAAAATAGTGAATGAGTTAGGTGGCCCCCCTTTTATAATGGACCCTTTTTTTAAGACATTAAAAAAAAGGCACTTTCACCAAAAAATGATTTCTCATCCCAATGCAAAAAATTATATTCAAAGGCATGATTTGCCAAAGCAAATCATGTTGATTATAGCGGGGATTAGTTTGAAAATTGCAAGAGTTACAAAGTTATAAGATCGATAGCATAGTTCCATCCATCCCCTAGTCCTCCTCGACCTTCAATTTGTCTTCCATTCTCTTCCCAATCTACGGACATTCATTACAATAAGCATCCAATGCTCGACAAACCATGATGTATTGAAAATGTGGTGGAAGGATTCTCACCTTGTGACCTTGTAAACGAAATTGTGCTTGTTGAAGGGCCTCAAAACCCATAATAACCAAATGTTCTCGAACATTACTAAGAGTCCAATGCTTGTTCACTTGGACTGCCTCCAAAGCATCGTTGGGCATCTTCACTGCAATGTCAAAGCTTGCAATAGCACCGTCTACACTCTGTAAGGGAGTCCACATTCCAAGCTTGCACATCCAACGATCATAGTGAAATCGTATGTACAAGGAGGTGCGGGATTTCAAATAGCGCATTCCAATACCTGAAGCTCCAACCTTACAACGGTACCGGTCCCCGTTGTGGATGCCCTCCACAAAACCCCAGTCCTCTTTTAAAAGCCTTCCTAATTCCTCATAATGCGCATCTTTACATACAAGCATTGTGGTAGTCTCCACAAATCCAAACTCTTTAAAAATGTGCACAAAACAATGAATAGGCAAACACCAACTCAAGCCAACAGACCTAGAAGATTTAGAGTATTTCAAAGAGTTTTGGACATCCATTATCATCTTTTGCTTGAAAGATGCTACCGACCACAAATTTGGCACCGACCACTCCATACTTAATAAGGAAGTTACTTTGATGGGTTCAAGCGTTTCAAACGCTTGTGTAGAAGTAGGGACAATATAGGAGTGAGAATAGAAGAAAATCCTTCTTTGAACCAGTTTGGTTGGGCAAAGATGTGGGAACATTATTGCTCCAATATCCGCATGTATAGCATTGAATGTGCCGGAGAGACTATGTAGTGGCTGCTCCTCCACCAACGTGGATGGAAATATGACTATAAATTCATGACAAATCTTAAGTATGAATCCATAATAACATTACACTGTGATTTCACACGTAACTTTGTATTCTCAAAACATGTACTTACAATGTGTTGGAAATCGAGGTGGTTGTTGCAAATGCATGGTTGACATTGAGAAAACATGTTGCACAATGGCTACGGTCCCCTTGTCTTTGCGGTTCTTGAAGCCAAGGAGCTTTCCTTTCCAATGAAGATCCAAGTTTGCACGATTCCACACACAATGAGGGCCAATAGCAGATGGTTGCATGTATACCCAAGCACCTTTGGTGAACTCTTGTGGCACCCAGTCATCATCTACACCTCTAGTGTTGTGGCATGCAAATGTTGTGACCTCATCCTTTGGCTGCCTTTGCGAAGTAGAGTTGGCCATGGTTGAGCAAAGAAAACTAGGAGGAGGAGAAGGACCTTGCTTGTTGCTACAATGTAGGTGGGATAAAGTGATATGAGAATGTGGTTAACCCTTGTGGCAATGGGAGGAGAAGGTGGATAACCCTTGCTTGGTGTGGCAATTTGAGGAGAAGGTGGATAACCTTTGCTTGGTGTGGCAATGGAAGGTGGTAGGGGAGGAGAGAGGAGCTTCCTTGCTGCAGCAATGGAGATGGTGTAGAGAGAGAGAGTGTTGGAGTAGAGGATGAGTGTGATGGTTGCAACCAAGGAGGGGTTGGAAAAGGGGTTCTAGAGAGAGAAGATCACTTTTTGCCTAAGAACTACTTTTGGGGAAGCTCTGGATAGCAAAAAAAGATTTTTTTTAAGTTTTTTAAAAAAATTGAATTTTAGGGTTTTTGGGTGCACGTTTTGACTTTTTGAGGTCAAAAAATGCTTTTTTGACCATAAAATAGTTTTAGGGGGGTTTTAAGAAGATGAAATTCGAGTTTTGAAAATTTTGAAAATTTTCAAATTTTTGGGATTTTTTCAAAACCGGATCAAAAAGGAGAGAAGTTGGAGGTTCCATATGGCCCACCCTACCCCCCCCCCCCCCCCCCCCCACCCTACCTTCTCACTAGGTAAGAGCCCATTTAAGAAGTGTAAGACTACTTTGTCCCCCTACATTTTTGAGGGCATAGAGTGTGTCCACCACCCTCTTCTCATTGGCTGGCCTCTAATTAACCTTAATCCCAAAGGGCCCCTAGAGGGTTCATATTTTTCCTAATGGATGCGGAACAGGCCGTAAAAAGCCCTGTGCGCCACAACGCGCATGGGGTAGTTTTGACCTGGTCCGTTCCGCATCGTTGGTCATCGCCGTGGCTTTTGGTCGTCCCACGGCCTCCGTACGCACCCGAAACGGATCCGTTTCACAAATTATTCACTGGTGGGCGTCCCATGTTAGGAGGGTGCTTGGATGGTCGAGGAGGTGAAATCTAACTACTTTGCATGAAAATGGATGTTTACAATAGAAATGGTTAGTGTCAAAAGGAAATTAAATTTTCACCCAACGCCTGCCATCACGCTGCCTTGTTTCCAACCAACGTCGGAATCGATCTTTTGCACTCGAAGCATGATATGATTATGATTGCCTCAAGCTAACCACTTTTTCTATTCTACATTTTAAACTTCTTTGTTCTCTTTTTTTTTCTCTCTCTCTCCCTGCTAAAACTCTGTAGAACCAATTGAACATCTCGTGAAGGGCATTGCTCTTTTTTCTTCCACCTCCATATCGTGTATTTTTAAAATACACTGCTTTTGCTTGATAGTGTGAGCGCTCCATCCCTTGGCTGCTCCAAATGCCTAATGAACCATAAGTGTCGAGGAAAAAAGCACTATGTGCAAAAAGAATGTGCTGAAAAAAAAACAAATTGTAGTTTCGCATACAGATGTATTTTGATTGAAAATATCAAATGTGCAACACACCATGTAATGTGTTATGTGTGTCTCCCCGCAAGCATCCACCATTTGTTTTGCAAAACTATTTACAAACTTTAGGGTGGATATCTCATCATCGGTTAGCTTTGCCTTTTCGAGAAGACAAAAAATATCATCAGTAGACTGCCACACACGAACACGCTTAATTCCTAGGGCTGCTTCATTACCTTTGTAGGTGGTAATGTCACACACCTTTTTCCACAACTGAAACTCATTGGGACTTTGGGAGTCTGAATAGTTTGAAAGCAAATGTCTAGATTTACTACCACCCATACAAACTTTATTAGGGCGATCTTGTGTACTTCCAGACGCCTTCTTGTCTTTTGATAGCTCAACTACACCCCCATGTAGACCAACACTCGATAGAATAGATTCTAGTTCTCGTATACACTCTTCTCTTCTTTCTGCAGGCTCCATATTCCAAGCGTATTTAATATGGAGCATAAGCAACTTGTCAAGAATTCGTAGACGGGCATGAAGGGTGCCCACATGAACATTTATCAGTGGTATTGAAGAATAGGATCCCAATTTGAATCATCCATGTTTCAATTAGGAGGTACTTGCTGGTCACAACTGAGGATACCTTGAAACCATTGTTGTAGTGCTTTACCCACTGCTTGTGTAGTGGGTACACCTTTTGCAGAGTTGACTGTGACTTTGCCTCCCTTACCATTACCACCTTTCAACTTGCTGGCCTTTGCACCCTTGCCATCAGTTCCCATTGAGACTTTATTGTGGCAGCAATAAATGCATGGAAAGAGGGTCATTGCACCTTGCTTGACACATTTGAACTCCTCTCTTTCATCCTTTGTAAGTGTTGTAGATAGCATACCTTCTAGCATTCTTTCATCTTCCACTTTTTGGTTCTCTTGGGAACCTACCTCCTCCAAACCTTGACAAGAGGTCTCTTGGTTGGTTGGCTTAAACCTTACCCCCATGACTTCGATGGAAGACTCCTCTTCAGTAATGATGCCGCTACTTTCTTCTTCTGAAGTGTTATCGGTCCAACCTTCTTCCGTCTCACTTTGAGATGATTCTTCATGGAGCTCCTCTTGGCGTTGCTCCTTCATGTCAAAGACAACCTTCTTATGATTGTCGTTCCTGCAAATTAGCTTTCCACTCTCCCAATCCTGCAAAGCTCGCATTTTCATTAGCCATGGTCTCCCTAGGATAAATGGGTAACCATTTCCTTTGGTAGACATGACATAGAAATCCACTGCCTTCTTAATGCCAAAGGCCTCCACAAAAACATTTTTACAAATGCCTACGCACCTAGCCTTGCTATTGTTTGCCATCTTGACCTTAATTTCAGGTGTCTCATGGATGTGCATGCCTAGTTTTTGCATGAGTCCCTCTGTCATGATGTAAATTTGTGCACCCCCATCCACTAGACCTTTCCTAACCAATCTCCCTTTTATGCAACAATCTAGCACAGGTGTAATGTCCTCATTCATTTCAGCTTGTGCAATTTTTACAACAGGCACACTCTCTTTTACCTTTCTCCTAGTGCTAACTGCCTTTGTTAAATCCCTCCTACCTTGTGGACATAATGCAAGAAATTGAGGCCATGAGATATCGGGACCCTTACCTCTCATGTCTTCCAACAGGTTGTATGGAGCCATTCCATGTCCAAGAGGAAAGTCTTGGAGGTTGATACGACGTCGAGTCCTCTTAGCTTCCTTGGTGTCCTTTGCCTTCTTTTCTTGTCCATGGTCACTTTGTGATGTAACTCCTTCTTTCTCCTTACCTTTCCCTCGGCCACGCTTAATGCCATTTGCTTCCATGTCAACCTCTCTTGAATTTGTCACCCCTACCACATGCACGTTTGGGTTTGGCAAAGGTGGAACTCCTTCCACTCCTTGTGGAGGTGGTCTTGCTCCATTTGGCCTTTGTATAAGCCATGGTTGCTGACTAGTTCCTTCACCTGCATTCATCACTGGGTAATTCAAGTTAGGTCTCCCTGGCTCCCCACGGGGCCAAGGACAATTATACATCCCATGTCCAGACTCACCGCAATTACAACATTGCAAGACTCTCCTAGGTCATGGGTCTCGCTCTTCAGACTTCTTTGCTTGTCCCTTTGGACCTACAGCTTGTGCAAGGTGAATTGACAAGCTGCTTAAAGATTCATTTAACTTCTCAATCACTTCCACCGTTACCTCAGGAAGCTCCTTAGATGTTGATGCTTGTGACTTACCTTTGTGTCTAAGACCTTCTATTGGAACCTCCCCCCTTAAGCACTTGAGTTTCCTATATTTCTCAGCAGCCCTAGTTTCAGCTGCATCAAAGGTAGCAAGTGCACCCGCCTCAACTTTTACCTTAAGGTCAGGAAAGAGTCCGGCTATGAACCTCTCCTTCTTTAGAAATTTTGCACCATCACCAGGGTTAGCAGCATTTCGTATCCATAGAGCCCAAAGACGTAGGAACTCTTGCTTGTACAAGTAGTAGTCATCTAAGTCTTTTTGCTTATGAGAAACAATGTCTTGCCATAATTTCTGAGTGTTTTGGGGATCAAAGAAGTATTTCTTGAAACGATTCAAAACTTCCGTGTAATTCCCTTTAACTTCCTCAGGCAAAGAGTCAAACCAAGTGCTAGCATCTTTCCTAAAGACCACCTCAAACATTTCTACACGTTCTTGATCAGTTACTATCCTCTTGATACGGCAAGACATCTTGAAATTCGCTAGGAATAATTCTGCATCCTCTCCAGGCTCTCCAAAGAAAAGAGGATATCCATACATTTGGCGTTGGCTCTCCATTAAATTGATTTCAAAGTGACGCGTTTTTGTTTTTTCTTTCTTTAAAAGATTTACACAATAATATTTTCTAAATTGCAATCTATTCTACAACAAAATAAAAATATTCACATCAAATGACCTATGATAATCAATAAGAGGTAGAATGACAGGGTTTGGTGACGCGAGAATTTCTCCTACTCTTTGGGCACCAAACATGAATACCATACGTTGTTGAAAATGGATTTTTCTACTAATTGCAATGTTTACTCTAATGTGTGGAGTGAAATGAAAGGGAAAAACCTATATTCCTGGGCCATTATCCATGGTCTATGCATGACCTAATTCTTAAAACAAAACAAAAATATAGACGTCCAAACTAAGGTCGTACCTAATGAGAGGCAAAATAAAAGGATTTACTGATGCGTTTATCTCTACCAACCTAAGAGGACCTAAAATTCTACGAATTACTCGCTGAAATTGCAACTTAGTACTAACAATTATGTGTACCTTTTGCCTTGCAATGGGAATATATGGATCATACAAATTCTCGTGATTCATGCAAGCTACTTGATTATGCTAAAGGTTGAGCCTTCACAAAACATACACAAGCCTGTCCTCCGTGGGGGCACCAAAATTGAGGCGGTCCGGGGCGGGCAACAAGAAGAGCAACCTCTAGACACCCTTCAAGGCTCCCGTGCTGCTCAATGGGGCTGGGGCACAACACAACACAAACCAAAACAACAAACCCACAGCCAAATCCCAACTACACAAGGGGCACCACCTAGTTTAAGAGCGAACTAGGACGCAAAAGAGGAGAATCGTTAGAGCAACCCACAAACAAGCAAGGAATTTACACTAAACCTAACACCAATGGAACACTCTCACACACTAAAACACGAGAGAGAGAGAGAGAGAGAGAGAGAGAGAGAGAGAGAGAGAGAGATGGTGTACAACTTAGCTTCAACTTTATATTTTGCACAAAAAGGAACTTAGAGCTTTCCGAATCAAGTGACAAGATTTGGTTATAGCATCACTAGCACATTGTCTTAGGGTTATGGGAGCCCTCTCACCATCCACCCTCTTACAATGGTAGCCAAACAATAGCCAATGAATCACAAGCAACAAAACAACAACCTTCAATGAAAAAAGTCACCTTATGAAGCTGAATGAGTTTGCCAAGCCAAATTGGAGGAGAAGCGTGAGCCTTTGGACATGAATTGCACCCAAAACTACCAATTCATTGATGTTGGGGTAGATACAACAATGGTAGGAAGAATATCTTCTACTCGCACTCACTCAAAGTAGCTCAAGATTTTCTATGCACCAAGGTGATGGTGTATAGAAAGCTTACTCTCTCTTTACAACCAAGATAGAACTGGCGTGTGGTACGCTCAATCTAGTGTGCAATGGTATATCGATGTCTTTTACAAGGAGGAATGGGTTCTATTTATAGGTTTTAGAAGCCTTGATTAGGATTAAACCTAATCAATTTTATTAGGAAAGATCAAGGATTATGAATTTTTATGAATTTCAAATGAGAATGGGGTCTCTCTTTTCTCTTGAGTCACATGGATGTGGGCTCAAGTAAGAGAATTATTGATGTGGTGAAAGGAGAGAAACTTCCATGGGAGTGAGTGAATTTGGTTTACTTGTGCGGTTGCCTACTCCATATGTTGATAGTGTGGGTGCATTTTTACAAGAGAAGTTAGTTGTTAGTGGTAATAATCACTAGAATTGTTAGTGATACATTTACAATGGGTAGGATGAGTTGATTTGATGAAGGAAGAGGGGTGGATTAAACGAGAATCATTGAGATGGTGAAGCTTTGAAGAAGCTTGAACTCACCCTTGTGTAGATTGTGGAAAAAATGACCGCTGGTCTTCTTCTTCTTCTTCGCTTCTTTACGCCGCCGCCACGGTTGACCACCACGATGAAAAGAGGATTTGTTGATGAAAAATCCTCAGTTTGCAGAAGTTATCATGGTTAAGATGCTGAATTTTAGATATTTTTAGGAGAGGTAAATGAAATTGTAACATAGAAGCAATAGACAGAGACATGGAGAGGGTGTATGTATGTAGAGGTTCATAAAAGAACTATAGGGATGAGAGAGAAGGGTAGTGGTGAAGAGGATGGGAGAAGCCATGGAAATTGCAGGTTTGAGTGAGGGAAGGAGAGGGAGGGATGTGTAAGAGTGAGTAGGTGTGTGGAAGGGTGAGAGAAGACTAAGGGCTACTTGTGAGAAAAGTGGGCAGACTGGGGTCCACTCAAAAAATCATAGCTCACCGTTAGTAGCTCCAAAAATCATGAAAAAATTTGAGGTGATTATTCAGAGCGTAGGCTACATTTTCTCTTTTGACCACCGCTCCAAATTCGGAGTGGAGATAGGTGCCAAAATTCTCACCAAAAAGCCTGTTTTTATGCCTGCAAAAGTCTTTTAGTGGCCCCCTCCTTTGTTGAATTTGTACAATGCATCCAAGAGTGAGCCCCTCCTTTGTCATATTATAATACAAAGCATCCAAGTTGCCCTTGATCCATGCATGGAGGAGGATTATTGGTGAATAAAGAAATATATACATGGTGGGACTAGTGTATGGACTATTCATGGACTTTAGCTCAATGAGCACATGGTGTTAGAATAATGAGTAAAAATAATAATAAAAATATGGAGGAGTTATGGATATGGAAAGATATTGGAATCATATGATATGGTCCCTCCTTTAATTATTTTGGGTGAAAGAGGAAAAGGTATGCAAGTAAATAATATAATAAACGTAACCAATGAGTAGAAATCAATTTTTTGTTTTCACGAGGGTGAGGGTGAAAATGTGGGAGTGATTTGTATAAAGGAAAAATATGAGGTTAGAGTATGTACATATTGGCAAAAAATATAATTATGGTGTAAGAGGATGAAAGAAGGTGTACATAGGTTTAATAAAACACACACCTAAGTAGAAATATTTAAATAAAATACCAAAATAATTATAAAAAATCCCTATATTTAGGCCATATATACAATGAAATATTTACACACAAAGAGGCCATAATATACTTTTTTTTTTCTTTTTTCTTTTTTTTTGGCTCAACTAGCCTAGTGACTAGCTAGCTGAGGGTTTTTAAGAAGATATGGGAAAAGCCCCCTAACTCACACACGCCTATTTACAGTGAAATGGTAGGCATAGCTATAGCGTTTGGGTGAATTTGGTAGGGTGGAGTAACTTACTATGGCAATTATGGAGAGCCGAAAAATGGCTATCAACAGCAATCGAGTGCAGTGAAGAAGGCTAGGGCAGGTGCCAAGGCCCTTAGCAGCCAAAGGGTAGAGGGAATGTATGCTTAAAGCGGTTTTCTAAGCCAAAAAGGCAGCATAGTAGTCTAGATGGGATGGCAAATGAAGGTGTCCAAAATGCCAAGTCAAAGCTCTAGAATGTAGAGTTCAGTGTGCTCTAGAAGCCAGTCCAGACGGCTCGTCAAACGGATCCCCGATGTGCAAGATATTGCAGTTTAAAGAAAGAGTATGTTGCAGATCCCCGACGGGCAGGGCAACTAGGGACAGGTGACCCGGGCTGATGTCAGTGTATATGTGTGTAATGCTCGAGTTGTGGAGCATGCTTGTCTTCTCAGATTGCGAATCGGAAGTCTGATTAGCAAGATACGGTCAGTTGAAGATTTTCCGGGGGCCGGGTCTCAGCCCACTTGGCCGCATTCGGAAATGTGCCATCTGGCGTTTTTTAAGCCTCGCCAAAGTTCTCGGTGATAATGTGTTCCATGTGGAGCTAGCACGAATCGATGGTACATCAATCGGATATTTAGTCGCTCAGATACAGCGAGACGAAATTGGGAGCCGTGGGCAGTAAAAGGTGTGCAGATGATTTTTCCAGTTTTTGGTCGCCTTGAATCACGGACCTAGGAAAGTTGAAGTTTGAAGATCACGGGGAGGATCAAAGCCGACAACCGGGACAATTGGGTGGAGGTTTCGAAGTAATCATTGGGTTTCTCAGTAGGAAGTGGCAAGATGATGAAGTGGGCCACAGAATCAATGGGATTGAGCATTTTTTTAACCTTGGAGGCCACTCAAAGGGGGTATTCCCTGGAGATGCCACGTAGCTGACGAGTAAGCCCACATGCGAGGAGGAGGCCAGAATTTGCGCGGTATATACTCTGGGGCGTGGGCACCCATTGGCATCCAAAGGGGCGTAGAGAGCTTGGAGCTCTGTAGCTATGGCGTCGGTGCTGCAAGGCGGCCGTAGGCGTTGCGTTGGCCGAACGCGGCCCCGCGGGGCGGTTCCGCGGTGGTTTTGGGGGAGGAGCCTGGCGCAGGCGCCATCCGCCGGTGGCACGCTGGCGGAGGTTTGATGAGGTGGAAGTACCGCACACGGGGCGCGCTCCCGCGGGCCAGATTTTGGAGAGGGAGAGAAGAGGCAATAGCGACATCGCTATTGCCCTTCCCCCCCCCACGTAAGAGGGAGCTCCCACAAGGTCACTCCAAGGGCGAAGGCAAAGAGCAAAGGTCGTCCGGGTGGCCGAGGACCAAAAGTAGCCAAATGAACCAAAGAGGCAGTGAGAGAGAGAGAGAGAGAGAGAGAGAGAGAGGGTCAAGAGTCAGAGCTCAAGGGCAGCAGAGGCCAGCCGAGCAAGGTCAAATGTGGCCCATCCTAAAGCATGTTCGAGCAAAGTACAAGCATGGGTGAACCAAGTGCTAGAAACCAAAGAGGAAAAAGGTGGTAAGGAGGAGTCCGATGGGTAGAGGGAAAGTGTCAAAGTCAAAAAATGAGCAATATAAGGCTAAACCAAAAGAGGGTAAAAGGTGAAAAATAAAAAATAAAAAATGAAGAGCCTAGGGGGCAATAGCGACGTCGCTAATGCCCCCCGCTCCCAACTGCAAAGAGTGAAGAAGAGAGAGATAGAGAAAAGCGGTGCCCTCTTTCCCAAAAAATACCAATTCAAGATGCCAGGTGGACCAATTAAATTGTAAATTCCCAAATTAAAGGCCCCCCCTATAAAAGTCAAAAATTGATCAAATTTGGGGCTTTTTCTTGGCTTGAGGAGCCCGTTTGAAGCCTGCAAAGTGGAGTTCTCAAGCAAGCTAGCCCCTTTGTACCTTTTGCTTGAAAATGGCCATGGTGATGGCAGTGCAAGCCGGTGTATATGTTTTTTGAAGTGCAATCAAGCCACGGTTGCCTCCCGTGTCGTTGTTTCCCCTTCCACCTTCTCTCTTTCTCCTGGTTTCATGTCCCTCCTCAGTGCCGGCTGTGTGGAAGTGTGTGCCCCCCCGAATCGATGGTGTTTTGAGTGAGAGAGTGAGATTGAGTGGTTGTGTGCGTGTGTAAGGGTGGAGACAGGCAGTGGTAGTAGGTGTATCTTGTGTGGTGATTGGTAGAGTGTGTGAGCAGTGGAAATTGAGCAAGCGGTGGTCTGCTAGTGTTAAGTGTTTCTTTGAAGGTGTTTTCTGAGAGGATAGGGGTGTTGTGAATACCCTGAGCTATAGAGAGGCCCTTCTGTTTGTGCTGGGTGTGTTCCCCCATTCCCCCTCTCCATCTTCTGGTGCCCCCACGGAGGAGCACACTGATTGCTCGTAATTAATCGAAAAAGAAGCGGTTTTCGCGTTGGAAGTCGTGGCAGGTAGAAGCTATGGACGGATTTTCATAGGAGAAGAGAGCCCTGACGAGTGGATGTCAGATTTTGAGTTGTACATGCTATCGTTGCGTATGCCGAACAAAGATAGCAAAATGCAGACTTTTCCTTTGGTGATGCATGGTAGAGCTAAAGCATGGTATGACGCATTGGAAGGTGAGCTGAAGCAAGCATGGCCGGCTCTACGGGCGAGGTTTCTTCAGGACTTTCGCAAGGAGACTTCCCAAGTCGAGATGGATGCCAAGCTGAAGGCACTTAAGCAAGACGTAAGTGAAGATTTCAATTTGTTTTTGGGTCATTTTGAAGAGTGTTGGGCAGAATTAGCGGCAGCCATGCAGTTGGCTAATGGAGACTACTTCTAGCTGGACAAATTCATGGCATTCCTACACCCCAAAGTGAGAGAAAAAGTCGATTTTGAGAGCCCAGAGAATTATAATGGTGTGGTAGCCATTGCACGATCGAAGAGTATAAAGATAAAGAAGAAGATAGAGCAGGGTGTGTCAGGTTACGAGACGATGGCCCATGTTCAACCACAGAGTCCGACAGAGACTGCACATGAAGAAAATCAGGGAATTCAAGGTGTAGTTGTTGTGCTGCAAAATTGGGTGCGCACAGTGCAAGATTTATCTGAGAAGATGCAGGAGTTGCGGCTCAGTGTCATGGATAGAGGGCAGCCAAGAGGAGCAAGGGGCAGGGCACGGCCACTGCCTGGTAGGTGTTTCAATTGTGGAGAAGAAGGGCATTATGCGCCTGATTGTCCTCAACCGTAGAGAGAAAGAGGAGTTATGTACCCGCTTTTTGGTAGAGGTCGAGGTCAAGGGCAATACAATGGTCCAAGAGAGCAAGCGGTGGAGAATCCTGTGCAACCAGCTCCGCAAAATGGAGGCGAGGTCCCAAGGGTAAACATCATAGGGGTGGATAAGCAGGATGTTAAAGTTTTGGCCAATAAGAGGGCAAGAGTTGAGAGGGAGACAGAGGCAGAACGGGAAACTAGAGCTCGCAAGGGCAAAGAGAAGGTGTACGAAGGTAGAGAGCAACCCGAGCCTAGCAAAAGAAGAAGGCGTTGCAACATCAAGCAAGCCGATTTCCAGCTAGGACGAGGCTATCCCAAGTACAATCTGGTGAGTGATGTTCAAAATCAAAAAGCAAATATTATGTTTGGTCAGTTGTTAGCTTTAAATCCAAAGTTAAGAAGGCAGTGGTCCACAAGTGTTAGCACCAGGCTACCAAGAGCTAAGGGAAATGTGCAAGCAGTGCAAAACATGGCCTTGAGGGTAGGTAGCCCCACTGATGTTCTCCCGCTTGTGGATGCGATTATAGAGAAGAGGATGCAGGTACAAGCCTACATAGACGGTGGAGCACAGGTTTGTGTCATGACGGAATCAGCCATGAAAGAGACGGGATTCAAGACAGTAATCAGGTCAAATGTGCGCATGAGGATGGCTAACCATACTAAAGCCAGGTGTCTGGGTGTGGCGCAAGATGTGAAGGTCAAGGTGATGGGCATAGAGTGCTTAATTGACTTCTTTGTGATGAAAGCAGGGGATAATGCTTACCCTATCATTTTGGGTAGGCCATGGCTTTTGGCGATAGGAGCAAAGCAGGATTGGGAGAGCAAAGTGTTCACTTTGCCTGACAAAGAGAGAGGCAGACAAATTGTGCTTGATTTGAAGACCAAGGAGAGCAGTTCTCGTCCTATGGCAGTTAAAGATGAGGGTGACACGACGAGCTATGAGTACGAGATCAAGATGGGCTATGATGAAGGCTATACTATCACAAAGGAAGAGGAGAGCGAGGATGACATGTTAAGGATAGATGAAGACTTGTTCGGGGTCACCATAGACGACTCTCCACCTAAAGAAGAAGGTATGCAATCTCAAGCTCATGGTTTAAGCATAGAGGAGGTTTCGAGTATGATAAGTAAAGACCTTACCAAAGGGGAAAAGGAGGGCTATGTTCAACTGTGTGAATCCTATCCAAATCTATTTTCTATGGAGTACAAGCATTTGCGCTCGGTGCAAAGGGGGTGGAGCACAAGATTGTTCTTAAGGAGGGGCATAAGCCTAAAGCACAGAAACTGAGAAGACTAGGGGAAATTCAAAAAGAAGCCCTTTGACAGGAGATCAATAAGCTATTGGATGCGGGCATCATATATCCTGTGAAGGAGTCAGAGTGGGTCTCGCCAGTGGTCATAACCCCTAAGAAGAATGGGAAATGGAGAGTGTATGTCGACTACAAGCCATTGAATGCCGCGACCAAGAGGAATCACTACCCCTTGCCGTTTCAAGACGAAATCCTAAACCAGGTGGTTGGGCATGAGAGATACTCGATTATGGATGGCTTTTCGGGGTACTTTCAAATAGGGATTGCACTTGAAGACCAGTTGAAGACCACATTCATATCTCCATGGGGTTGTTTTGCTTACCGCAGGATGCCATTCCGATTGGTGAATGCATATGCCACGTTCCAAGGTTGGATGAACAGGGTATTTGGTCCATACTTGGGCCGTTTTATTAGGGTCTTCATGAACGATATCGGCTGCTACAGTTCAAGGTTGGAGCACCTATCGAAGCTCCAGTTATGCTTTCAAAGGCTTGATGAAGAAGGAGGTCAGCTGAACCCCAAGAAGTGCAAGCTAGCACAGCCTCGAGCACAGTTGTTGGGTCATGTGGTGTCACAAAACGGTATAGAGGCGGATCCGAAGAAGGTGAAGGTATTGGTGTTGATGGAGCCGCCATCGGATGCTCAAGGTTTGGCTTCATTTTTTCATAAGCTGAAATATTTGTCACGTTTCTTTTGGATGCTGTCGCAATATGTGCATCCTCTTCAAAAGAGGGCTTAGCAAGTGCATGGCTATGAGTGGGATGAGGAAGCTCAGGAGGCTTTTGATAGGGTCAAAGAGATTTTGTGTCAGTTGCCAGCGGTGTGTCCTCCCAATTGAGAGGACGACTTCTATGTGTCTATGACGGTGGGCACAGTTGCTATTGGAGCGGTTCTATTGCAAAAGGTAGGGAGAAGCTATAAGCCGATATACTTCGAGAGCAGGGTGATTAGCCCAAGAGAGGCTACCTACACCGAGGCGGGGCAATGGGTGATGTCTCTAGTCTTCGCTTGCAGGAAGTTCAAAGTCCATTTGATTGTGCGTAAGTTTTTTGTGTTGACGGCTAATAATCTATTGCCAGAGGTAGTGCTACATTTTAAGCCAGGAAGGAGGATTATGAAGTGGGTGTTGGAGCTACAGAAGTTCGAGTTCGAGTTCAAGGTGGATCACACGAGTCGGTCTCACCTGGCATACATTCTTGTCAGCAAGGCTATCGATTTGCCGGCCTATCCAAGAGTGGTACGAGATGAAGCCAAAGAGGAACCTGACTTGGAAGATGCTTTCACTATGTGGTTCGGTGGAGGTGTGGTGATACACGACCCACATGGCAAAACAATATTTTCAAAGGCGTATGATTTAGAGGATGTCCACATCAATAATGAGGCGGAGTATCTCACTCTGCATTTGGGTTTAAAGCAGTGCATAGAGTTTGACATTTCAAGGTTGGTGGTGAAGGGAGATGCATTGCTAGTCATCAAGCAATTGTTAGGCCAATCACAGGTAAAGCGCGATTCTTTGAAGCATTGGTTCTTTTCCATCAAGAAGATGTTGAAGTCTTTTGAATAAGTCCAATTCAAGCATGTGAGGAGAGAGCAGAATCAAGAGGCGGATCAATTAGCTAGCAGCAAAGTGCAGGTGCATGTTGCAGGTCTATATGTGGCCCCAACCACTTATGCAGGTAGAGAGACTCTAAAGGAGATTGAAGGCTTTTTGAGTACAGGGCAATGTTCAGAGGGTTTGTCCAAGCTACAAAAGAGAAGAGTGGTGCAAAAGGCTCACAAATTTACACTGGGAGGTGAGGATCTCATGAACTACGGGTGTGACGGAGTGCTTAGAAGGGTGCTATACAAAGAGGAGATAGGAATGGTGCCGGAGCAATTCCATGAAGAGAGCGGGCATCAGGGCAAAGATCAGGTTCTGTTTTGAGTGCTTAGAGCAGGCTTTTGGTGGCCTTCCATTGTGAAGGACGTACATTACTGGTGCAAGACGTGCCACGAGTGTCAGACTATAGGTGAAAGACGATTGGTAGCGGAGTCACAGGGAGCCATCATCGCACAAAGCGCTTTTGAGAAGTGGGGTCTGGATGCAATAGGCCCTCTCCCAAAGTCTACTAGTGGTAAGAAGTACGTGGTGGTAGCCATTGACTACCTTACAAGATGGGTCGAGGCCAAAGCAGTGAAGGAAGTAAATGCTAGTGTTGTGGCTCAGTTTGTGTTTGATAATATATGTTTCCGTTTTGGTGTTCCATGGGTGTTAGTTTTTGATAGGGGTCAGGGGTTTAGAAGCAAGCTCATGAGCGCATTAGTGGAAAAGTTAAAGATTCAGCATAGGTTTTCCTCACCCTATCACCCCCAATGCAATGGTCTAGCCGAGAGTGCTAATGGTCGAATCTTCAAGATGTTAACGAAGTATGTGTACAAGCAAGAAGGTGAGTGGGAAGCAAATTTAGAGAAGTGTTTGTGGGCATATAGGACGTCCTATAAGGTGGCTACAAACTTCACTCCATTCGAGCTTGTCTATGGTAAGGAGGCAGTGTTGCTAGTGCATGCACAACTAGGTGCTTTAAAGGGTATGTGGCGTGTCAATGCCACTCAACAGGAGGTTCTACAAGATCGGATAGCCAGTTTGGAGGCTTTGCAGATGGACAGAGAGGCAGCGATAGACTATTATGTGAAGCAGAGAGAGAAGCGGGTTGCCAAGTTCAATCAGAACTTTCCAGACAAGAAGATAGAGGAAGGAGACCTGGTCATGACGTATGAAAGCTATCTGGATTTCACATTCCAGAAGAAGTTCAAGAAGAAGTGGACAGGTCCGTATAAAGTGAAGAATGCTTTTCTGAATGGGACGTATCAATTGGTAAGAGCAAATGGCAAGCTTCTTAGGAACAGGGTAAATGGTGTGCGGCTCAAACTGTATTTCGAGAGGAGTCTAGTGCCTGAAGTGAATCAAATTATAGTCAAGGGGGGTGGGCAACCCACGTAAAGCATGCAGTGTGTGAAAGAAAAAAGATGAAGCTTTGTACATAGCCTGTACATATAGTTATGGTTTTGCGAGTTCCTTTTATCGTCAGTTTGGTGTGCCAGTTTTAAAGTTTTGTACATATGCTTTTGGTCGAACATAAACATTCCACGAGGAGGCTGGGCAATGATGGTGCAGCTAAAGTTGGTCGAAGCTAGCAAGTGGTCTATGCTAGGCCAAGACAGCAATCGAGTGCAGTGCAGAAGGCTAGGGCAGGTGCCAAGGCCCTTAGCAGCCAAAGGGTAGCGGGAATGTATGCTTAAAGCGGTTTTCTAGGCCAAAAAGGTAGCATAGAAGTCGATATGGGATGGCAGATGAAGGTGTCCCAAATGCCAAGTCAAAGCTCTAGAATGTAGAGTTCAGTGTGCTCTAGAAGCCGGTCCAGACGGCTCGCCAAACGGAGCCCCTATGTGCAAGATATTGCGGTTTAAAGAAAGAGTATGTTGCAGATCCCCGACGGGCAGGGCAACTAGGGACAGGTGGCCCGGGCTGATGTCAGTGTATATGTGTGTAATGCTCAAGTTGTGGAGCATGCCTGTCTTCTCGGATTGCGAATCGGAAGTCTGGTTAGCAAGATATGGTCAATTGAAGATTTTCCGGGGGCCAGGTCTCAGCCCACTTGGCCACACTCGGAAATGTGCCATCTGGCGTTTTTTAAGCCTCGCCAAAGTTCTCGGTGATAGTATGTGCCATGTGGAGCTAGCACGAATCGATGGTACGTGAATCGGATATTCAGTCGGTCAGATACAGCGAGACGAAGTTGGGAGCCGTGGGCAATAAAAGGTGTGCAGATGATTTTTCCAGTTTTTGGTCACCTTGAATCGCGGACCTAGGAAAGGTGAAGTTTGAAGATCACGCGGAGGATCAAAGCCGACTACCGGGACAATTCGGTGGAGGTTTCGAAGTAATCATTGGGTTTCTCAGTAGGAAGTGGCAAGATGATGAAGTGGGCCACAGAATCAATGGGATTGTATATTTTTTTAACGTTGGAGGCCACTCAAAGGGGGTATTCCCTGGAGTTGCCACGTGGCTGACGAGTAAGCCCACATGCAAGGAGGAGGCCAGAATTTGCGCAGTATATACTCTGGGGTGTGGGCACCCATTGGCATCCAAAGGGGCGTAGAGAGCTTGGAGCTCTGTAGCTATGGCATCGGTGCTGCAAGGCGTCCGTAGGCGTTGCGTTGGCCGAACGCGGCCCCGCGGGGCGGTTCCGCGGTGGTTTTGGGGGAGGAGCCTGGCGCAGGCGCCATCCGCCGGTGGCACGCTAGCGGCGGTTTGATGAGGTGGCAGTACCGCACACGGGGCGCGTTCCCGCGGGCCAGATTTTGGAGAGGGAGAGAAGAGGCAATAGCGACATCGCTATTGCCCTTCCCCCCCCACGTAAGAGGGAGCTCCCACAAGGTCACTCCAAGGGCGAAGGCAAAGAGCAAAGGTCGTCCGGGTGGCCGAGGACCAAAAGTAGCCAAATGAGCCAAAGAGGCAGTGAGAGAGAGAGAGAGAGAGAGAGAGAGAGAGAGAGAGAGAGAGAGAGAGAGAGAGAGAGAGAGAGAGAGAGAGAGAGAGAGAGAGAGCGAGAGAGAGGGTCAAGAGTCAGAGCTCAAGGGCAGCAGAGGCCAGCCGAGCAAGGTCAAATGCGGCCCATCCCAAAGCATGTCCGAGCATAGTACAAGCATGGGTGAACCAAGTGCTAGAAACCAAAGAGGAAAAAGGTGGTAAGCAGGAGTCCGATGGGTAGAGGGAAAGAGTCAAAGTCAAAAAATGAGCAGTATAAGGCTAAACCAAAAGAGGGTAAAAGGTGAAAAATAAAAAATAAAAAATGAAGAGCCTAGGGGGCAATAGCGACGTCGCTAATGCCCCCCGCTCCCAACTGCAAAGAGTGAAGAAGAGAGAGATAGAGAAAAGCGATGCCCTCTTTCCCAAAAAATACCAATTCAAGATTCCAGGTGGACCAATTAAATTGTAAATTCCCAAATTAAAGGCCCCCCCTATAAAAGTCAAAAATTGATCAAATTTGGGGCTTTTTCTTGGCTTGAGGAGCCCGTTTGAAGCCTGCAAAGTGGAGTTCTCAAGCAAGCTAGCCCCTTTGTAACTTTTGCTTGAAAATGGCCATGGTGATGGCAGTGCAAGCCGGTGTATATGTTTTTTGAAGTGCAATCAAGCCACGGTTGCCTCCCATGTCATTGTTTCCCCTTCCCCCCTTCTCTTTCTCCTGCTTTCATGTCCCTCCTCGGTGTCGTGGCTGTGTGGAAGTGTGTGCCCCCCTGGATCGATGGTGTTTTGAGTGAGAGAGTGAGATTGAGTGGTTGTGTGCGTGTGTAAGGGTGGAGACAGGCAGTGGTAGTAGGTGTATCTTGTGTGGTGATTGGTAGAGTGTATGACTAGTGGCAATTGAGCAGGCGGTGGTCTACTAGTGTTAAGTGTTTCTTTGAAGGTGTTTTCTGAGAGGATAGGGGTGTTGTGAATACTCTGAGCTACAGAGAGGCCCTTTTGTTTGTGTTGGGTGTGTTCCCCCATTCCCCCTCTCCAACGTTTGTATCCATTTGAAATGAAATATCACGATAATACTGGCGGTAATAGGTGTGATAATACCCGTGGTAATGCCTGGTGCCTAAAATAGAGAAGGAGGGCAGAGTATGTCGCGTTTTGGCTGCATACTCTGCCCTCCTTTCTCTTCTCTATCGCTACAACTCAAGCTACCCCTCCCACACACCCCCCCCCCCCCCCCCACTCCTCCCTCTCTCCCTACTCCATCTCAAATACAACAACAACACATACACACACACACACACACACACACACACGTTCGTGAGCAGTGCAAAAAACTTGGTGTCCTCTACACCAAGAGATGCACACGGACCTCATCAAGGGAGGGCAAAAAAAACTTTGGGGCACCACCTAGCTAAAAGTTCGGCTAGGACGCAAAGTGAGAATCAGCACATAGTACACATGCACAAAGGCATTGGGATACGCACGCATGTTGCAGCCTCATCAGGTTAACTTCTAACACCCAAGTGAGAATGCACACGTGAAAGAAATCCAAATGGAAGGATGATAGTATGAGGGAACCACTCTTGTGTTGTGGGAGGCTTGAAGGGGTGCCTATTCAAGACCTCTCTTGACCAACTCTGTCAAATGGCTGCAATGGCAAGGGTAATTGTCTGCGTATGTGATTCAGGAAGAGGAGAGAGAGAGAGAGAGGAGAATAAGAAGAGAAGGTAATGGAAATGTGTTGGAGAGTGGACAGAATGAAGGGAAGAAGGATCAATGACAATACAATGCAATGCTTCACTATAGTCTCAAGCCTCCACAATCTGCGACATACTCACTCATACTCTACACACATACTCACAAGCAAAGAGACTAAACATTATGAAAACTTCAATGTGGAGTGGAATAAGGCTAAGCATCACCACTCCATCAAAGGGAAGGTTTCAAGTAGCAAAGCTCACACACAAACATAACTTGCTAATGACAAGATATACATAAAACCCCGCCTCCCAATACACTAGTGGTGTCCTAGTGTTGCACTCAAGTACTTAGTGAAGGAAATATACAATGTGGAGATCCCCCTTTGGCTGAGATTGGGGTTCTTTATATAGATTTTCTTGCATGATTATATTTAGGGATAATTACAATTTAGAAGGCTAAACCGGGGGGGAAATTGAGATGCCTTGGGAGCCACCACCTTGTCCTTGTAGATGCTTCTCCTAGAAGTTTCTCCTTGCCACTTGTAATGGTGCTTCTTCATCACCCACTTGAAAAAAAATTATTTACCCTTGAGCCTTTGAATATATTGAGTTCTCATCTCACCATTGTTGGTACAGGGAAGTGATTAATGAGGCATAGTAAAGAGGTAGATGTATATATATGAGAATGAGTGAGAGTGGGAGGTGACGAGATGGATTTTTCTGAGTTTTATGGTTGATTTGAGTGGTATTTGTGATGAAAGATAGGAATTCATATTGAATCCATACTTGTGTGGTTGTGTGTGCAGTGAACTAGTGCATGTGTTTATTTAACTAGTGCACATCCTTACAAGAAAGGGGAAGGTGATGAAGTGCAGCCCTGGAAGCTTGGGAGGGCTGATTAGGAATGAAGAGTGAAGGTAGTTTTGTGCAAAACTAAGTGTGTGTGAGCAAGAACATGAATAGGGCAAGATAAGTGAAGACTAAGTGATAGGAAAAAGGCCCAAAATAGGTGTTTTTCCACCAATATGGGTCCAGAAGGGTTCCATACAAATTTTGAGGGTAGGTGGAAAGAGGAGGGCATGGAGGGGGTCCTAGGGGGGTCTACTTATGATATCGGATCCATAATTTTAAAAAAAACTATTGAAAAAAATGATTAAAAAGTCTTGTTTTTCTTGTTTTCCTTATGAGCCAACGGGGAAGGTGGCCCACATCCCATGCACCTTGCTTTGGAGTCTTCCATTATGCACCACATGAGCTTAACACCTCAAGATACCGCAAGGGCCCGTGATGTCACCAAGCATCTTATCTGTACACAAGGAAATTTCTGAATAGAAAATCCTGGAATGGTGGATCCTGCCACTTAACCTTCCAAACATCACTCTTTCCCTAAGTAAAATTACCTCCCATTCCCTTTACAAATGGAGTTCACCAATGTATGAAACTCATTCCCATGTGAAGCTCATGCATGCGAAAAAAACCGAGTCGTGATTAGGCAGCATCCCCCAAGCGTATCTTGTCAACTAGCTATAATTTTTTGTCCGCACTAGCATCACGCATCGAGCTGGAAGCCTTCAAAATGCAAGATGATTTTTTTTATTTTTTCTATTTTTATTTTTTTGGTTTTTTCTCTTGGCTATGTACAAGTGACGACTTATGGGGGGGTCTTGAAAAGCATGCATCATATAGCCCTCCCCTGATGGCTGGAGACATTCATGTCTCTAGCCTGTGTCCCAATATGAAAGGTTATCAGCAGTGCATAGAAAAGTGTCAGCACACTCCTTAACCAATCTGCAATTGTATGGTTTAAGCCGCCATCCATTTACTGGGGTTTGATGCATCTTTCCATCCAGATCTCCTAGCCTATAACTTCCATTTAGGAACTTTTGTTGTAAGGTCCCCAACCCGCCTATACCGAGATCGGGATGGGATCCTTGACAGGTCTCAAGGTCTGATAAAAATCAGAGTCTCTAAACAATAAAAATCCAAGGAATAAACCTTTACCATTGACAATGGCTTGGATCTATAGCCTTAGAGGAAGACCTAGTCCTGTCTCGCAGCGGAAATGGGACAATGTATTAAAGTCCAAAAAACTATTTCGGCCCTATAACTGCCACAATTGGGCTAAGGTATCCTCAACCAACGCTTTTTTCCCCCTAACAGATGTGAGGGAACAGCCGCTGGTGGACTCCTCTTCCAAGTGAAGAAGTTTTCTAAACGTTTTAGTGCGCAGGGATGGATAGTTACCTGACTAATCAGGTCCACCCTTCCTTGATTGACAACCTTAGTCAATCCCAACTTACCACCCCGCACTCACACATGATTCATTTAATTTCTAATTACTATCACGTTGTTTCAACATTTAAAATAATGGTTTTTTTTACGTTCCATCACAGTAATTCCTTCAATCAATTATTAAAGACAACATTGAAAGCATTCTTTTGAAAAAAACAGACATCTTTAAACTTAAGACAGGGTACTGTCAATCAAAACATTGTCCATAATAACCATGACCAGTACTCTTCTTGTCTCAAGACCACCTAAGGGTGAAAAACGGCACCCATTCCTTATTCAAATCCGGAGTGGATAAACCCCCACCCAAGGTTCCGGGTGCCCATACACCAAATCAGTTGCCCATACAACCGAGCGGCTCCCCTAGGACAAAAAACGGTATCCTAACTTATGTAGAAACATCAAGACATCACACGGAGTAGAAACTCAACGTTCATGGGGGTAACCGACTTATCCGTGGCTAGAAAGCCAATCATTATCATCAATTCATACTAAGGAGTCGGAGGTGTCTTGAGACAAGCTGTCTTAAGGATGGTCAAACATTTCTTTCCTATTTCAACTAGTTTTAACCCAAACAATTATTTCCTACATTATAAACAAATGCACGTTGGAAGTTACCTTCCGTTTTCAACCAATTTATCCTTCTTACGTATGCAATGCTAACATATAAGAACTTAAACTAATTAAAGACTTAATTGAATAATAGGAAACCCACCTCGGATTGATTGACCATCTGTTGTTGCGCTGGCGCCTGAAGACTCTCCTCCGTAGGCCTACTACTAGGCCCGGCTTCATCGTCGTGCGACGCTATAGTTCGTTTTGGAGCTACGTCCTCATCATCAGATGTAGGATTTGCTCGGGTCCTTTTTGGTATCATAACTTCTTATCCTTATAAAAAGGACGTCTAATCATTAGGTAAATAGTTCAAAATCTAAACTTAACATTTGTATTCAACCGTAACCCTTCCAAGGTTAAATTTATAGTTTTAATTGGTAAATTCTTGACCTAGTAATTTCTTATTTGTCTATATAGGTATGATAACTTTTTCCACCGCTTCCCTAAGGGTTTTCTAAGCTCTCCTAAATTTCTTATAATTTTCTATATCTTTTTTCTAATTTTTCCATCAACTTTTAAGCTAATAATCTACTTATTTTGGGCTTAGTATTTATTGTATTTAATTTATCTTAAAGCTTTCATTTTCTTAACTTGATATCATAGGTTTACACTTACTATAATTTTCCTAAAAACTTTTAACCACAAAATATATTTATTTTAATTAATCATTTGCTAAAAATAGGACTTTTGGTCAATTATAATTTTCTAACCTCACTAATTAACTATGGTATAATTACCTCAAGTAGATAAAGATATTTTTGACCTCTGGTAATTATGTTATTATTTTCCAACTTAATTATATAATTTCCATTATCAATTTTCAGCTAAATTAGAATAATTTGACTTTTCTAAACTTGACATATTTATCACGGCATCTTTATTATGTAAGCTAACTGTGATAAATAGAATGTAATCATAGAGCATGATTCACTAATTTCCCCCTTGAAATTTCAACCAAAATTAGTATATTTTGACTTAGATAAATATCTATACTAAGTTTCTAACTTTGACATAATTATCACGGCCTTTTCATCATGTAATCTAGCTCTGATAAATAGCATGTAATCATATAGCATGATTTATTAATTTCCCTCTTTAGTTTTTAGCTAGAAATATTATAATTTGACTTAGATAAATATCTATACTACTTTTCTAACCTTGGCATAATTATCAGGGCCTTATCATCATGTAATATAGCTCTGATAAATAGCATGTAATCATATACCATGATTTACTAATTTTTCCCTCTTTAGTTTTTAGCTAGAAATAGTATAATTGGACTTGGATAAATATCTATACTACTTTTCTAACCTTGGTATAATTATCACTGCCTCTTTACTTTATAATATAGCTATAATAAATAGCATGTAACTATAGCACATCATTTACTAATTTCCTCCTTTAATTTACCCTTAAAAAAAACATAATTCTACTAACATATTTAGTTAAACTAATTATCTGAGCTTCTCCTAATTATCACAGGTTCTTTAATACCTAATTAACTACTAATAAATATCTCACAGAATTTTAAATAATTTTACTAATTTCCCCAATTTAATTTTCTTCAAAAAAAAGAGTATTTTTACTAAAGTAATTATCTAGATTAATTATCTGAGCTTCTCCTAATTATCACGAGTTCTTTAACACCTAATTTACCACTAATAAATATCTCAAATCATTTGAAATCAGTTTACTAATTTCTCCTATTTAATTTACTCAAAAAACAGAGTATTTCTGCTAAAGTAATTAGCTAGATTAATTATATGATCTTCTCCTAATTATCATGGGTTTTTTAACACCTAATTATCCACTGATAAATATCTCACAGTATTTGAAATTATTTTACTAATTTCCCCTATTTCATTTTCTCCAAAATAGAGTATTTCTGCTAAAGTAATTAGCTAGATTAATTATCTGAGCTTCTCCTAATTATCACGGGTTCTTTACCACCTAGTTAGCCATTGATAAATATCTCATAGAATTTGGGATTATTTTGATTATTTTCCCCTTTAATTTTCTCTAAAAATAGTATAATTCTATCTAATTAATTAGGAAAATTGCTCAAAAAATTATAGGATAATTTTCCTAGCTTAATGACTATCTAATACAGCTCTGATAATTATCTCAACTTAATCTAATCTTAATTATTATATTTTCCATTAATTAATGGTTAATTTGGCTAATTTCAGCCCTAATATGATAGGATAATTAATTAACTTAACATTACCAAGCTTAATTACAAAAATCAGCAGAGAATAATTCATTAAGAGAGGGTTTATGAGTATACATAGGCCTAATCTTTGATTTATTAACAAAATAGCTTTAATCTAACCTTGCTAATTAAGAAAGATTAGACTAATTATCGTTTAGGTTAATCGATTAGAGATTAATCTCTAATTATTTCTGCGTAGCGGTCTCTTTAGATGAGAGAGAGTGTGTGTCAAGTCTCCGAGTCTGTCAAATTATGAAGCCAGGGGTCCTATTTATAGTTTTCTGGCACTCACAAGCTCTCACAGGATGTAAAAGGCAATTGCTTGTAGTTCAAGCAGCCCCAGCAAGTCAAAAAATGCCCCCTTGTTGGATGGGGGAGACTCACACACCCATGAAGTGCATGCAAACACTACCTAGATCAACATAATGTCAATCGAGGACACAGATGACACGATAGGCACACGGAGGAAATCTCTTAAGCTTGTCAGGCTGAGACCATCCTACACATACAACACTCAGGAAGGCCAACTAAACCACAATCAAGAACCTCACTGCTCTCAACTACACCACCTAGCCACATACACACATACAAAAGGTAACTCACCTAATCATGCCAGATTCGTACGAAACTTAAGGAACACCATCCCCTCACTAGGATACACCTGTCCCTAAGCTTCTACACTCAAAACCCTCACTCTAAACCCGTCTGCGGAAAACGCGTAGGATGACAGAGCTGAATTTCTAAAGTGCCCGAAACTGAAATTTATGAGTACCTATGCGTAGCTTATGTCGCCACGATTCTATAGACTACTAGCACGCAAAAAACAGACATCGTTTGATACACTTACGGCCACAAATAGCTCGTAGATGCGTCGGCGTGTGCGCTTCGTCTCGCGTGGAATGCTTGGCGTTGTCGCGTAGCTCTCCTCGAGCCTACCGCAATGGTGCAGTCGGATCTCCAATGTGTTGAGCGAGCCGGGCGTAGCGGGAGGATGAAGCTCACACTCACTCTCTTTCTCTCTCACACACAGTAGACGGCAGCGCTAAGTTTGATTATGATTAAAAGTCCTTTTTACAAAATGACCTAGGTACCTTATATACTAAGACTACCTTAGGTTTAACCAAAAATGGGGTTGAATGGGTCAAATGGCTTTGTATTTACAATCTGGAAGTGCCATTGCACCCCGGCTTCTGAAACTAGAATAACTACTCATTATAAATGGGGTTTAACCAAAAATGGGGTTGAATGGGTCAAATGGCTTTGTATTTACAATCTGGAAGTGCCATTGCACCCCGGCTTCTGAAACTAGAATAACTACTCATTACAAATGACATTTATAGCCATAATCCGAAGCATTTCATAACTCGCAAAAGATAAGACTTTGGTACGAAACTTGAGTTATGTTGTGTTGGTTACCCAGCGGTCAACATTCCCCCCTTTTGCGTTCATGTCGTCCCCGACATGACCTGATTGTCGATGGCGATGTGGTTTCTGTTGTCATTTTGTTGTTGGAAAGAAAGTATAGACTATAGCCTTTGCAGTAGCTTGTCTTGTTTGTCCAATCCGATGTACATAGTCTTCACATGATTCAGGAAAATCATAATTGATGACGAACTTTATGTCTTTCACATCCACGCTCCGAGCTGCAACATCTGTTTCTATCATTATAGGTCTACTGCCAGATCTAAATTCAAAAGAACCCAATGTCGTTTAACTTGACTCTTATCATCATGGATAGAGAAAGTTCCATCCATCACTTGCTCCAGCAAATCTGTCAATTCGGAGTATTTTTGATTCTCAGAAACAACTTGACTCTTATCATCATGGATAGAGAAAGTTCCATCCATCACTTGCTCCAGCAAATCTGTCAATTCGAAGTATTTGTGATTCTCAGAAACAACTTCTACAATCTGTAGAATTTGTGATCCTCTGATTACACTTATGTCTGCTCTTCTTCATTGGGGACTTCTTTGTTCCAGTGCAATCATGTTGTTAGTGCTGTCTGCAGCTTTGTCATTGTAGGCCATTCTTCTACTCGCCATTGAGGAGAAGTATGCTATGATCTGAAATTGGTGCTCCAATTCATTTGTCAATTGATTTGAGTAGCATTTCCTTATTGTTGATGTAGAAAGAATATGTACAAGAGGATGGTGATAGGTGTCTGTAGATTAAGGTCTAAAACCTGGATGACCAAAGGGAAAAAACCCGGTGGGAAAAAAATGCCTTTGGTATACGCTCTTATTAGAGTTGAGTAGTTGAACGTGAAGTACATGTTCATGAAAGGTGAGTGCTTGGGTGAAACACGGAAAGAGTGCCTGATGCAAGTGCCAATTATGGGACACTCTATATGCATATGAGAAATTTGTCAACAAAAGCATGCAATGTGAAAGAAGGAGATGATGGGTGTTTCGAGGAATAAATGTAGCACTTGTGACATCAAAATATGTCTCAATAGCTTCCACCTTTCCAAGAAGGGTTTTCGATGTAGAAGTTTCTCCACTCGTATCTCACAGTGCTCAGTACGTGAGTGTCTTTTGGACCTTCTCCTTCACTTCACCAGACTTAAGTATAGTAGACTTCAACTCTTTTGCTCACCTATACCAGCATGAGCGACACAACTTAAATATGCTAAACTCTTCCAGCATGAGCAGTACCTAGAATAGTTAAGACGCTTAGACCACAGAGAATATTACTTGAATCTTTGGGACTAACACCTCACTCATTTTGTGGCTTAGCTCGACTCTGACTTGTATGACTTGTCGGTTGCATGTTGACACTGCTTTGTGACAAGTTCTTCGGCTGTTGTAGTGGCTGCTGAGACATACTTCGTGAAGTTTCATCCTTTCCCTATACCTTCTTCTCTTTGTAGTGCTCAGGCCTCTCGTCAGTCTTTTCTTCATGTGGATTATGGATTTTTTATTTTTTCTTAATAATAAACAAAGAAAATCTTTAAAAAAACTCAACAAAAGAAAAATCATTCAAATAGAAATCTAAATTCTATGTACACTATACACATGTCCCTAGGGGCTCATATATGGATTTTGTCCCCATACTCCTCTGTAACACTACTATGAGGGCATATACTCTAAATTTCCTCAAAAAATTATCACAATAAAACGCAAAAAATCAATGCCTCTCACAAAACATTGCCCTCTAATAGTCATAATGTTAGGTCCGCATTCAGAATGCCTCCCCCCTTCCTATTTGGAGTCATCCTTTATGACAGGGTATCGCAAAGGGTATGTGTTGTGCTTGGGCAATTAAAAGTTATGCCTATGCAGGCCTTTTAATGTAGCCCTATTATGCATACACAGTCAATGCATGGAAAAGATTTATGTTGTGCAAGATGTAGGTATAAGCAATTTGCTTATTGGCATTTGTTGGCGAGGCTTCCTATTCTAAGCAATGTAATGGTCTTTGAAGCTCCTGTATCGTTGCTTGATTGAAGCGACTTTCTCTCTTCTAACTGTACTGTAATCGTAGGAAGAATTGTAAGAATTCAAGCGGCGATGCACTGACAGCAGTTTTGTTGTTTTTCTTTGGGACCCATTTCTTTGAGATTATTGGTTGTTTTGTTGCTGGCTCTCGTTTGGGAACCCATACTTGCCCATGCTTCGTTTGTGTTTGAAGAGACTCCTTTGGGATCCACCTTTTTGTTTTGTGAGTCAACAGTGGTCTTTTCTTCATCCCTTGTATGCTTGGTTGGTGACGGGATTCAAGCTTTGAAAGTTGATACTGTGGTTGTTTTGGAATCCAAATGAATTCTTGATTTTTTTGTGCTTGAATCAACTTCTTTGGAGCCCAAACCTGAGTTGTGAAAGCTTGCGATTTTGTGATATTCTTACCCGTTCGTGCACGCTTTCCTTGTTTTTGTTTTGGTGTTGGATCTTGTGATTTGTCATTAGAGATCTTTGTCTTCTTGATCCATATCTGTTTTTGGCCGATCTGGCTTTTTGGTATCCAGATTTGTCGAGCTTTTTGGCTTTGACTTGTTGTCCTGTTCTTTTGACATGTCATGGTTGTTGTTGAAGGGGTTGGTGATAGTGATGGTCTGAGTTGATGATAGGGGATGTCCTAAGATTCATCACTATCGCTACTATCCTCAGCAAGGTTGACTTCTTGTACTTTCCCTTGATTTTTTGGCTGGTAGTGGAAAGTTACTGTCTGTTTGCTCGTGGGTGGTAGTTTCTTGGAGGACTTTTCTAGCCCATTGATTAGAGCATTGTTAGCTCGTTGCTCTGGTCGTATTCCTCCTAGCTAAGTCTTTGCATCCTTATTAGGAGCCATGTATGAGGATGCTTATGGTGGCTGTGTCTTCACGGAGGACTTTGGAATCCACTTTTGATGCACTTGATTCATGTAACGATGACATTGATTCCCGGGTCGTTGATCTTCTTGAAGCTCGAAGTGTTCTACAGATTCATAGAACTCATCCTCTTCTTCATCTTTTGATTCTCCACATTTCTTTGTTTGCTCCTTATTTCAAGAGCTTGTTGATGTCTGGATTTCTTCGTTTTCCTGGATTACACTCACTGCAAAATAAGGAACGACATCATAGCCATTTTCATCACAAAACTTTGTTGTGGGAGCATCCTCCACAGCGCACACGTCCAGAGTAGCCAAGATGTGTTCCCATCCAAAAGGCTCTAACTCTTCTTCAGGAAATGGTTCTGGGATATAGTCCATATCCTCTATAACCCGTTCTAGGATACATTCCTCACGTTTCAAGCTACCACATTGTGAAGCTCCACACATCCACAGTTCTTTAGGCTTACCTAACCAAGCTGGCAGTTCTGATCCTGCAACTGTGGCGGAATCAAACTCCTCAACCGGTGTTCTCGTCACATCCCTGTAGCTATGGTCCCTCAAGTTTACCTTTGTTATGGTTTCCATATGTCTCAGGTATATATGGTCATAACCCCAATCTTGGACCATTTTCAATTGTCGCACGAATGGTCTTCCCAGAATGATTTCAAAGTTGGTCTTCTTGCCAAAGTCGACAACAGCAAAAGTGTGTTCATACTCAATGCCACAAGAAGTAACAAGTACTTTTTCTAGCAATCCTAGGGGCTTTTCCTTGTGTCCGTCTGCAAGCTGCAGGTCATTCGGTTGGATATCAAGGCAGATTGTCCCATTTTTTCCAAACCTCTTTGGTTGCAATGGCCACACCAGCTCCACTGTCAAGGATTGCCATGGTTTTTACACCATTGATTTCCACAGGAAGGTTGGTGTTTCCATCTTCTCCCTCGTAATACTCACCTACCTTGTTTAATGGCACTGGCCTAGTATTTAGTTAAGGCATTTCAAGCTCTTTGATGCCTTCCTCGATTTGAGTCATTGGGGTTTTTACACCAAATTTCTCTAGACATTTACCCACATTAGCCCACATGTTTGGTCTTATTCTGAGCAACTCGGCTAACACTATTGTACAGGTGACTGGGGTAGATAGAATATCTACTAGCCCCTTTGAATCGATGGCCTTGTTGGGAGACAGTCTCTGTGATGGGACTGCAACCACATCTGACTTGGTCTCGTACTCTCCCATGTAGGACGGTAGTGTTCTTAGCGAATGGGGTTGACTATCCATAGATTGTACAGATCCTTTGTCGCCCCAACACGATCTCACGTCTAGATTCATTTGAGATCCAGTCTCAAATTCCTCTATTGGTGGTAGAAACACTCCTCGTCCATCACCAGTCTTGTCTACTTGTCTTCTTAGGTCATCGGCTTCATTGGCCTCTCTGACTTGTTTCCACAATTCGTCAAGACCATCTATCTCTTTACAATCCTCAGGTATAGCTTGGTAAAATCCCTCGGAAGAGTTATCCGTGGTATTCAGTACTATCCTTGGTTCTAATGCTCGGTCTTTGAGTTTTGTTCTATGCTTATGACTAGAATCTGGCTCTTTTAGTTCCTGGTTTGGTGGGATTACTTGTGTAGGCATGACGCGGATCACATCCTTAGGTTTTGGAGCTGGTGGTTCTAGTAAAGATTAGGCTGTTTGAATCATTTTCCTGCACATTTCCAACCTTTGCTTTTCTAATTCCGCATAGGGATATGTCATCCACCTCTGTTCTTGGGTTTGGTTGTTTTTGAGCCTCCCATCATAGGCTTTCAAGAGGGCATCTAATGTCTCATTAACCTTTTCTGCCAACACAGATCCTCCTGAACTAGCACTTCTCGGTTTCTCATCCGTGGATGGTTCTTCTAGAGGTTTAACCATCTGTGTAAGAGAAGGTGCCTCCTTTTCCTCATGTTGTTTTATCTTCTCCTCAGCTTCGGTAAGCTTCTCAGCTAGGGATTTTTGCTCTCGTTCCCTGCGTGCTTTCATCCTAGTCTTTCTAGCTTTCCAACTATTTCGTTTGCTCTTGGTTTTCTGACTAGGTGCGTCTGTCTTTGGTCCATTATCTGTCTTTGGACTCGTGTCACTTTCCGTGTTCTTTGTCTTTGGATTCTCATCAGCTTTCTTTTGGGCTTGTGCTCTCGTAACCACTTGAACTGGTACAACATTTTCATTTTTTGAGCTACTAGAGAGCTGAACAATCCCTGATACATTTGTCGTGATTTTCCTGATTTGGTTTGGTTTTTCGGGCAATCGGGGATCAAGTGAGTGATGCCACACTCAAGACAATAGGCATTTACTTCAGTGATCTCCGTATGAGGACATTGTTTGACCAAGTGGTTGTCACGACTTTTGTGACAATCTGTCTCTGGTTGAGGAGATTCTTTTAGCATTTCCTCTTGGCTATAAGCAAGATTTGACCTAGATAAGCCGCTATTTGCAATGAATCTCAATGTCCTTTCGTCCATTTTATACCTTCTTTCTTTTGATGGAAACCCAGGAGGTGGAGGTTGTACCGGCCTCACCACTCCATCTGTTGCTCTCACATTTTGTTGCTCCGAAGGGTAGTACTCACTTTGGTTGCTATACCACATTGTAGCTGGTACTGGCGTTGGTTTATTTGATGCTTTCATCATTGGCATGTATCTCATGTCTACCTGCATTCTAGCACCTGGCAGCGGAGGTTGTTGTCCTAAGACAAGCTGTGGCCTTAATACTCCTACTGGTCTTGTCGCATTCCCCGTAATGTATCGTGAAGTAGGTGCTTCTGGAACAGGTTGTACATACCTCTCCCTAGCATTTTTCATGCTATAATAGCACTCTTCCTCCGTATAGTTCGTCCATTTTCTCTCAATTTCACACCACTTCGGCTCTCCCGAATCAGACCTTACAAGAGGAATCAACCTCTTGACCAAGTCATCGATAAGCTTTTCTTGATCAATAGGTGTCGTTGGCTTGTCAATGGACTCACTTATCTGTGAAACACTGTGCTGAGAGGATGTGTCATCTCCTTGACTCTTTAAGTCCTTTTCTTTGTATGCCTCACAATTATCCACTAGATAAAGAGCTTCTTTGATCAACTCGTTTAGCGTCATCCTCCTTATCATATGCAGATCCCTCTGAAGGCCCTCATCTCTCATTCCCTGGATAAAGATCATCATTAGTCGTGCTTGCGTAGGTAATTCCGCTCTCGGACAGAGCTTAAGATATCTCTTGAGTCGTAATGATGCTTTGCGTACTGATTCATCCTCTTTCTGTTTGAATCTATGGATTTGCGAGACCGTGTTGTGAGCAATGCCTTTTGGCGAGAATTCTTCAATAAACTCCTCAAACAGCTCATCTAGGGTCTCAAAATCCCATATTTCCACCGAGTCGAACCAAGTAGCTACATCATCTTCTAGAGTCAATCCAAATCCTGCAAACTGTGTCGCAAAATCTGAAACTTCCTCTGCTCTAATCACTCTTCTAAAAGCCGCTACATGATCTCTCGGATCTTCATCTCCGGAGTATTTTCTGTTTACCCATTTCTGGACTTGGGATGGTCTAACTCGTCGATTGTCTACAAGTCTAACCAGAGACTCTCCCAACCCTTCTCTCGTTATCGCTCTTGAAGGGAATCCTGGTGGCTCTCTTCTTGGAACTCCTATAGGAATTCTCGTGTTTGGTGGAGGCATTTGTGGTCCTTCATTGAACAAATATCCACCTCTTTCTAGTACAGTCTGTGGATTTGTGCTTTCTACAACTCTGTATTCTCCTCCATACTTGTCGACAACTATAGATCTCCATTGATAGTCGACTTCGTATGTGTAGACATATAAGAGCTTGTAATCCGTTATCTCTTCTAGGTATGGATCTGAGCACCTATAAAGATTGACCTCATCGCCGTCAATGTATCTATATAGTCCTTCACTCTCATGACCAATCATCCAAATTCTCTCAACATGATGGATCTTTACCAATTGCAAGTTTGGAAGATCCATTGTGGGAGGATATTCCTGTATCGTCGGGATCTCCAAGCTTGTGTAAGCTGCATTTGAATCTAGGGTAGACATAATTTCTGGGCTTAAGAGCTTTTGCTTGGTTCAAGTAGACTTAGTCCACTGTGTTCAAGTTCTTTGGTTAGGGAAAAGTTGAAACTATGTCCAAAACTGCAAGCGTTTCGTTACAATTCTCGCAAATTGTCGCTTCTAGACACCCTTGACTTCCGGATGAATTTTGAGGCCTCAAACGATGTTTTTTTCAAAGTTGAACTAAATGGTTGCCGTCGGCATGCGTTTAGTTCAAGTTTTGCACTAAGATCTGTTGAGCCGCTCTTAGGCTATGTTTTGATATAAAAACTTTTCCGATCCGATACCGTTTGTGAAAGTTATGGCCAAAATAGTGAAATGCAGTTTAGACTGGTCAAAATGAGTCCAAATTCAATTTTGAAAAAATATTTGGGATCTCTGTGACACTGTGAACACTTCTGTATGGTCAAAAGTACAGTTGGACCATAAAACTGGCCTAGAGACATCCTACACGTAGTATGTCTATATGCTCAGAATTTAACAAAATTTGGTCCAGAGACTCCCCTTAAGTCCAGCAACACAATGGTATGCTCAGATTTTACTTTGGACCTAAAATTGGCCTTGAGACATCCTACGCGTAGTATGTCTTTTTTCTCAGAATGACTTGAAATTTTCACCCCAGCTTCTCCTTGATGTGCTGATCACAGTGGTGTGCTCATAGGTTGGTTTGGAGTCCTAAATCAAGCTGGAAACATCCTACGCGTAGGATGTCTTTTTGGTCTGTTTCAGCTCAAACTTGCACTGTAGCTTCCCCTTGATGTGCTAAACTCACAGCTATTTTTACTTTTTGATTCTGACACCTATAGGTTGGTCAAATGATCAAGAATCTGTTCCAAAAGCCTAATGTCTGTTCTGATGAATTCCCAAGTCAACTCAACTCCAAATTGGACCAAAATTGACTAGGAGGCTTGCCTAAAGCTATATGACAGCATAGTATGGTCAAAGTAGAATTTTGGTCTCAAAATCATGCACGAGACATCCTACGCATAGGATGTCTTTTTGCTCAGAATGAACCCAAATTTGAACTACAGACTCTCGTTAAGGTGCTGATCACTCTGGTATGCTCAAAATTAAGTTTGGAGTGCAAAATCACACATATGACATCATACGCGTAGGATGTTTTTTTGGCCTGTTTGACCCCAGACTTGTCCCACAGCTTTCCCTTGATGTCAGTAACCCCGTGGTATGCTTAGATTTGAGTTTGGATCTCAAAAGACCCAAATTTTAGCTGTTCTTGCCTTTTTTCAGTCAAAAGTGTTAAAGTCCGCTTTGAACCCAATTTTCTCACCCAAATGAGGTGAAACCCCTTTCAGTCAGTCAATACAACATTTAGAACATGCCTATGGAGTCATCCTATGGTTTGGTCTCAAAATTAGGCCTTGGACACAATTTGGGTAGGATGTCTGGCAATTCTCGTCTTTTGGCTTTGATCTGTCAAAATTTGGTCAAATTTCCACTTTCCAGGTGAAAATAGGGTAAAACCTATCTTCTGAACACACTGGTCACCTCAGATTTTCCGAAAAGTGCACAGATCACCCTATAGACATCCTACACGTAGGATGTCTACTGCTGATTTTTTCAGACTGAAGTTTCCCTGATGCTTCCTTATGCTCTCAGCAAGTGCAAGTATGCTTCACAATTGCAAAAACATGCAAAAATCACTCAATTTAAGCCTTTTCTGAAATTTTGCGCTTTCTGACTCTGCCTTTTGGCTTTTGGTCAACAAAAATAGGGAAAAACACTCAAGTCAATATGTTACTAGGGTAAAACCTACCCTCTGAACCCACTGGTGCAGTCAGAATTTTCAAATTTGGTCTCCAGAACCCCCTTGAGACATCCTACGCGTAGGATGTCTATGTTTACAGAATTGCAGGTTTTCTTCACAGAACCCTTGCAAATGCTCTTTTTTATGCACAACATCAGTCAGTCATACAAAAATATCCACAAAAGCTTGTTTAATGCATTTTTACCCTCAAAAGCACACTTTTCCGTGATTTCAAATGCAATCAAGCACTTTAGCAAATAATTCAATGATGAATAGCTCTAGATCAGAATCGAATCACTTACCTAAAGCTACTCCTACAAACCATATGGGGTTTTGCATCTATGAGTAGAAAAACACTTCACTGCCACACACGGACTAGTAAACGCTTTTATCACCTCACAAATCACTCGACCACCAACAACTACTCTAATCCACATATCCTAACTAAACCTATCTAGTCGCAGACCCTCGGCAAGACACACGCTTCCTGGCTATCCACTTGATCACGGAATACCTCTTCCGGATCCACTTAAGAGAAATGCTTTCTTTAGCCGAAACTAAATCAAGCAACCATCACACTAGTGTTAGTAGGAAACCTACTTAGGTCCTTGTGTCCCCGGCAGCGGCGCCAATGTTGGACGAGGGAGACTCAGACACCCATGAAGTGCATGCAAACACTACCTAGATCAACATAATGTCAATCAAGGACACAGATGACACGATAGGCACACGGAGGAAATCTCTTAAGCTTGTCAGGCTGAGACCATCCTACACATACAACACTCAAGAAGGCCAACTAAACCACAATCAAGAACCTCACTGCTCTCAACTACACCACCTAGCCACATACACACATACAAAAGGTAACTCACCTAATCATGCCAGATTCGTACGAAACTTAAGGAACACCATCCCCTCACTAGGATACACCTGTCCCTAAGCTTCTACACTCAAAACCGTCACTCTAAACCCGTCTGCGGAAAACGCGTAGGATGACAGAGCTGAATTTCGAAAGTGCCCGAAACTGAAATTTATGAGTACCTATGCGTAGCTTATGTCGCCACAATTCTATAGACTACTAGCACGCAAAAAACAGACATCGTTTGATACACTTACGGCCACAAATAGCTTGTAGATGCGTCGGCGTGTGCGCTTCGTCTCGCGTGGAATGCTTGGCGTTGTCGCATAGCTCTCCTCGAGCCTACCGCAATGGTGCAGTCGGATCTCCAATGTGTTGAGCGAGCCGGGCATAGCGGGAGGATGAAGCTCACACTCACTCTCTTTCTCTCTCACACACAGTAGACGGCAGCGCTAAGTTTGATTATGATTAAAAGTCCTTTTTACAAAATGACCTAGGTACCTTATATACTAAGGCTACCTTAGGTTTAACCAAAAATGGGGTTGAATGGGTCAAATGGCTTTGTATTTACAATCTGGAAGTGCCATTGCACCCCGGCTTCTGAAACTAGAATAACTACTCATTACAAATGACGTTTATAGCCATAATCCGCAGCATTTCATAACTCGCAAAAGATAAGACTTTGGTACGAAACTTGAGTTATGTTGTGTTGTTGACCCAGCGGTCAACACCCCTGCTGCTAATTGAGTCCCTGGCAGGTCATTGATGACCCTCCCATTACCTGCCAGCTTTTAAAATGTCAATTCTGCTATAATTTGACATATTTTTACTTAATTGGTAAATATCTTGTAAATATCTGGGAGACCTTTAATAAAGTCTATGCTTAAATGATTACTATAGCCCTTCAATTTTTCTTAATAATTTATTTTACATTGAATCTTCCGGAAGGACTAGCGGGGTTAGTTTTTGTCCGAATTTAAATCTGAAAATTTCTAGCCCGGGGTTTGTTGTGCTTAAGATTCCAAAAATACCAATGATTGCCACGGTCGGACAATTCTACATTGTTTTTTCAATAATCATATCAGTTTGATTAAGCTTTATACAACCTTTAAGGTTTTCAGAAATGGAAACCTTACAATCACCCCAACTTAAGAATTTGAGATGTCCTCATCTCAACCGAAATTGGGAAAATCTTTGAGAAGAGAAATTCATCCCCCCAAGTGGCATCTTCGAAGGGATAACCCTTCCACTTTACCAAATGTTACTGATTATTCTAAGAGTTCTTTCTAGTTTTTGGTTGGAGTTACTTGCTAGCCAATTTTTCCTCAAGAAACTCTTAGTGTTGAGCCCATCTTAAAAACCTTTACAAACCATTTGTATCTTCTCAAAAACCAGGTTAAATCAATTTCATAAAAGATCCATATATCATGAACACGCTCGGTCTAACTGACCATTCAGAGCAATCAGCGTTCGACAAGTATCATGTATTTCAGCTTTGCCAATCTGAACGCGCTCGGTGTGTTCTTGCCATTCTGAGCAATCTGCGTTCGGCACAAGCTTCCACCATTGCACCAGAGGTACCTTCTCTGTGCTCTAACCTAGTTGACCAACATTATGTAAAGGGTTTTAAGAAGTATCATACCAAGAGTTCTTTTCGGCTTCCTATTAGTCTCGTATCTTAATACTTTCATATCTAGGTCATTTTCTAAGGAAAGTTATCGTGTGCACAAGAATGTGAGTTGGTTTCTTGATAACTATCTCATTTCTAAGATTCGAATGTTTCCTTCCTAACGAGAACCTCTTTATCATTTGCTAGATCTACCCTTAATTTATTGATTGAATACTTTGGATTCATTAAGTAATTTTGGAGAAGAAAATCATGTATACCCTTATAATATATAAGTAACTCAAGTTTTTACATTATTGATTTATAGAAAGCTCTAAGATTGCTAACTATGGCCAAGCGAGTGGCTCTTTTATCTTTCTTATTCATAAGGTTGGTTCTCCTATGATTGCATAAGATCTGGCTCCTCTTGCTCTTCCTCTACCTCGTCCTTCATTTCTACTTCCGCTTAGATTATCTCCTTGATTTTGAGGAATGGCTCTAGCAGTAATTCGAGGGTTTCGTTCTTCGGGACAGTTATTTCTATAGTGTCCCATTTGATTGCATCCATAGCACCTAACGTTTGGGAAGATCTGTTCTAATTGCAACTACTCCACGTTGTTGATATCCCTGGTTGGAATTTTCCCTGGCTCTTCCCCTAAAGTTACTAAATCCATTATAGTTCTTTGTAGAGTTGGTTCCTTTAGCTGCAAGAGTCTTAGCCCTGAGAAGGGCATCCTGTATTAATGCATGCCTCATGGCTTTGATCCATACCTCTACATCTCGTTCCATGTTGACCCCTTTACCTTTGAAGTTGGGGGGTTGCGCTTGTTTGAGAAGAAAAAAGCACGGTATAAAGAACAGAAGCAGGTATCTACATGGTTTCGTAAGATCGATGAACTGACAATGTAAAGACTAATGACATGGCTAGGATTTAATTTCAGAATAGACACAAGATCAAGATATTCAATTCAAAAGACTTGGTTCTTTATTTATAAGGTGAATATTTACAAGGATAGCCTTACAAAAGAGCCTTAGGTATCTCATCCTAACTTGTTGTAAATTTTTGCGGCCTTTAAAGGATCCGCATAGCTGGCTAATTTGGAATATGGTGATACAAACGATGGGTGTTTGTAGTCAGATTTCTACAATCTTCTAATTGATTGGTATAATAGTTCTTATACTCATTGGAAATCAGAAAGTAAATTATAAGGTCCAAATTCTTAGGGGTATTCTGAGAAAAAGTTCTGATTCTTCGATATGGAATTATCTCCACCACTCTATCCCATACCCATTCGTTCAGGGGTTTTCCCGTGCCTCCTAGGTAGGTGGGAACAGTGATACTCGAGTTTGTACCCAAGAAGTAGTACAATTGAACCACTCTCAGTTCCTCAGCCCAGCGTAGTTTCTTTAAATCCGTGGTAAGATATCCCAGCTTTCAAGCATTGATGTAATATGTCTCGCCTTCATTTCTCCATTCGAGCTCCCAGCCTTTATCTATCCGAGTCGAATGAGGAGTGTGAGCCTTCATTAGTAGCTCCATCACGCTCCGTCGTAAAAAATAGTTTGGAGAACGACAAGCACTCTCATAAATTAGCTCAAAGACTTGGAACTTGCGATATTCAACCATAGGATCTTCCTGAATTATCGACGCATAAGCCTTAGATTAGCTAATAAATTTTTCTTATTTCTTTTTAAATTTTCAGATAGTACCCAAACTAACCCAGGCTCTGATATTGTCTCAAGACACCTCCGACTCCTTAGTATAAATTGATGATAATGATTGGCTTTCTAGCCACGGATAAGTCGGTTATCCCCATGAACGTTGAGTTTCTACTCCGTGTCATGTCTTGATGTTTCTACATAAGTTAGGATACCGTTTTTTATCCTAGGGGAGCCGCCCTGTTGTATGGGCAACTGGTTTGGTGTATGGGCACTCGGAACCTTGGCTGGGGGTTTATCCACTCCGGATTTGAATAAGGAATGGGTGCCGTTTTTCACCCTTAGGTGGTCTTGAGACAAGAAGAGTATTGGTCATGGTTATTATGGACAATGTTTTGATTGACAGTACCCTGTCTTAAGGATGTTCAAACATTTCTTTCCTATTTCAACTAGTTTTAACCCAAACAATTCTTTCCTACATTATAGATAAATGCACGTTGGAAGTTACCTTCCGTTTTCAGCCAGTTTATCCTTCTTACGTATGCAATGCTAACTTATAAAAGAACTTAAACTAATTAAAGACTTAATTGAATAATGGGAAGCCCACCTGGGATTGATTGGCCGTCTGTTGTTGCGCTTGCGCTTGAAGACTCTCCTCCGTATGCCTACTACTATGCCCAGCTTCGTCGTCGTGCGACGCTCTAGTTCGTTTTGGAGCTACGTCCTCATCATCAGATGTAGGATTTTCTCGGGTCCTTTTTGGTATCATAACTTCTTATCCTTATAAAAAGGACGTCTAATCATTAGGTAAATAGTTCAAAATCTAGACTTAACCTTTGTATTCAACCGTAACCCAACCGTAACCCATCCAAGGTTAAATTTATAGTCTTAATTGGTAAATTCTTGACGTAGTAATTTCTTATTTGTCTATATAGGTATGATAACTTTTTCCACCGCTTCCCTAAGGGTTTTCTAAGCTCTCCTAACTTTCTTATAATTTTCTATATCTTTTTCCTAATTTTTCCATCAACTTTTAAGCTAATAATATACTTATTTTGGGCTTAATATTTATTGTATTTAATTTCTCTTAAAGATTTCATTTTCTTAACTTGATATCATAGGTTTACACTTACACTTAGTATAATTTTCCTAAAAACTTTTAACCACAAAGTCTATTTATTTTAATTAATTATTTGCTAAAAATAGAACTTTTGGTCAATTATAATTCTTAACCTCACTAATTAACTATGGTATAATTACCACAAGTAGATAAGGATATTTTTTACCTCTGGTAATTATGTGATTATTTTCCAACTTAATTATATAATTTCCATCTTTAATTTTCAGCTAAAATTAGGATAATTTGACTTAAATAAATATTTATACTACTTTTATAACCTTGGCATATTTATCACGGCCTCTTTATTATGTAAGCTAACTGTGATAAATAGAATGTAATCATAGAGCATGATTTACTAATTTTTCCCTTGAAATTTCAACCAAAAATAGTATATTTTGACTTAGATAAATATCTATACTAAGTTTCTAGCTTTGACATAATTATCGCGGCCTTTTCATCATGTAATCTAGCTCTGATAAATAGCATGTAATCATATAGCATGATTTACTAATTTTCCTCTTTAGTTCTTAGCTAGAAATAGTATAATCTGATAAATAGTATGTAATCATATAGCATAATTATCACGGCTCTAATATAGCTCTAATAAATAACATGTAATTATAGCACATGATTTACGAATTTCCCCCTTTAATTTACCCCTAAAAACAACATAATTCTACTAAGATAATTAGTTAAACTAATTATCTCAGCTTCTCCTAATTATCACGAGTTCTTTAATACCTAATTAACCACTGATAATATCTCACAGCATTTAAAATCATTTTAGTAATTTCCCCTATTTAATTTGCTCCAAAAAATAGAGTATTTTTTATAAAGTAATTGGCTAGATTCATTATCTGAGTTTCTCCTAATTATCACGGGTTTTTTAACACCTAATTAACCAATGATAAATATCTCACATAATTTGAAATCATTTTACTAATTTTCCCTATTTAATTCTCCAAAAATAGAGTATTTTTACTAAAGTAATTAGCTAGATTAATTATATGAGCTTCTCCTAATTATCATGGGTTTTTTAACACTTTAGTAACCACTGATAAATATCTCACAGCATTTGAAATCATTTTACTAATTCCCCCTATTTTATTTTCTCCAAAACAGAGTATTTCTACTAAAGTAATTAGCTAGATTAATTATCTGAGATTCTCTTAATTATCACGGGTTCTTTACCACCTAATTAACCACTATCTCACAGCATTTGGGATTAGTTTGATTATTTTCCCCCTTAATTTTCTCTAAAAAATAGTGTAATTCTGCCTAATTAATTAGGAAAATTACTCAAAAAATTATAAGATAATTTTTCTAGCTTAATGACTATCTAATGCAGCTCTAAAAATTATATCAACTTAATCTAATCTTAATTATTATATTTACCATTAATTCATGGTTAATTTGGCTAATTTCAGTCCTAATATGATAGGATAATTAATTAACTTAACATTACCAAGCTTAATTACAAAAATCAACAGAGAATAATTAATTAAGAGAGGGTTTATGAGTATACATAGGCCTAATCTTTGATTTATTAACAAAATAGCTTTAATCTAACCTTGCTAATTAAGAAAGATTAGACTAATTATCGTTTAGGTTAATCGATTAGAGATTAATCTCTAATAATTTCTGCGTAGCGGTTTCTCTAGATGAGAGAGAGTGTGTCAAGGCTCCAAGTCTGTCAAATTATGAAGCAAGGGATCCTATTTATAGTTTTTTGGCACTCACAAGCTCTCACAGGCTGTAAAAGGCAATTGCTTGCAGTTCAAGCAGTCCCCAGCAAGTCAAAAAACGCCCCCAGCTGGTAATTGAGTCCCTGGCAGGTCAGTGATGACCCTCCCATTACCTGCCAGCTTTTAAAATGTCAATTCTGCTATAATTTGACCTATTTTTGCTTAATTGGTAAATATCTTGTAAATATCTGGGAGACCTTTAATAAAGTCTATGCTTAAATGATTACTATAACCCTTCAATTTTTCTTAATAATTTATTTTACATTGAATCTTTCGGAAGGACTAGCGGGGTCAGTTTTTGTCCGAATTTAAATCTGAAAATTTCTAGCCCGGGGTTTGTTGTGCTTAAGATTCCAAAAATACCAATATTTGCCATGGTCGGACAATTCTACAGTGCTTTTTCAATAATCATATCAGTTTGATTAAGCTTTATATAACCTTTAAGGTTTTCAGAAATGGAAACCTTACATTTGCACTACCACAAAAGGCCCTTCCCATTTCAACAAAAACTTACCATCCTTCGTATGGTCGAATCTGTTGTCATACCGCAGCACAAGAGATCCCTCTTTGATACCTTTATTTATCAATTGGCTATTGAACTTTTTTCGTTGCTTCTCTGCCTGTGTAGCATAATGTTGAATTGCCGATTCTCTATCTAGTTCTAGCCGCTCCAAGTCGATGATTTGTTGCACCTTCTTCTTTTAATCATTCTCATGGTAGGCTTTTAAAACTCGTAGACTTGCCAACTCTACCTCTATGGGTAGAAGAGCCTCTTGCCCATACACTAGGTTAAAAGGGGTGTACCCCAAAGAGGTCTTGAAAGATGTCCTGTAAGCCTATAGTGTTGCATCTAAGTGTTTGTCCCAGGCCTTTGGGTGCATATGTACTTGCTTAGTGATAATTTTACAAATAAGGCCATTCACCTTCTCAACCAGCCCATTACATTGAGGATAATAAGGAGTAGAGTGCCTACGCTTTATCTTCAATTTTTCCATTAATTCCCCTACTAGATCTTCTTGAAACCTAGGTCCTCTATCAGATAGGATCTCCAAAGGTGTACCAAACCTGCAACAAATGCACTCAAAGATGAAGTCACCCACATCTTTGGCAGTGATCCTCCTAGTAGAGTGTGCCTCTGCCCATCTAGTCATGTAGTCTACCCCCATGAGGACATACTCCTTTCCGGATTGTGTGCATGGTAATGGTCCGATTGCATCAATACCCCATTTTTCAAATGGGCCATAAGCTGAGATAGGACTCTGCTTCTCATAGGCTAACCTCCCAGGACCAGCCTTTTGACAGACCTCACAAGTGTGGCACCAGTGTTGCACATCTCAGTGAAGACTTGGCCAAACAAGACCAGCTTGGAGAATCTTCCTACTAGTGATTTCTTGAGCAAAATTCCCACCACACACTCCCTCATGCAACTACTTAGAATCCCCTTGATCTCTTTGGTAGAAGGCACTTTTCTGAACAGTGCATCCTTTCCTTTGCAGTACAAATCTTCATTCACTATGCAGTACCTGGTAGCCTTCCTAGCTAGCCATCTCCGTTCATTGCGACTCATGTGCTTAGGAGCCTCGCAGTGCTCCAAGAAATAGAGAATGTCCTTTAGTTCTTATTTGCCTTTAAATAGTGGGACCTTTACAGTGACAGCCCCTAACATGACATTTTGCAACTCTTCTGTAGCCAACACATCTGGTTCTTTGTTCTTCTCCCTTGGCACAAAGTGGATTCGTGCACTCTCAAACTTCCTCATTAGAGATTTGGCCTCCCTCGGTTTGGTAGCTAAGTTGTCACTCTTACAAGCCCACACCCCTATCATTTGTTTCACTATCAACATGGAATTACCATAAACATTTAACCTAGTTATGCCATTGGAGAGACACCATTGTAACCCCAAGATGAGAGCCTGATACTCTGCCTCATTATTAGAGTGAGCCTCTTCCAGCTGAAATCCTTTGCAAAAAAACTTTTCTCTCAAAGGATTTAACACAACAATTCCTGCTGACGCTCTGTCTTTTACCTGTTTGTAGGCACATCAAAGTATAAACTGTGAGCCTCCAAAAGAAGCTCAGGCTCGGCTAAGGGGAAAGTCTTGCTAGGTTGCACTTTCTCTGGTCTTTCATAGCATCATTGTGTTAGCACATCTGCTAGGCATGCCCTAGTAGTTCTCTCCACTTGTAGTGTGTAATCAAACTCCTGTAGCTGCACCACCCATTTTGCTATCCTTGGGGATAGTTCCATGTGTTGCAAAGCATACAGGAAAACATCCTCAGTGGTAAGCACAACAAACCTTTTTGGTAACAAGTAAGCCCAAAAATTTTCCACCGCAAATTTAAATGCCAAGACCAACTATTCTGTAGAGGTGAAGCCCTTCTCCGCTACAGTCATAACTCTACTTACGAAATAGACAGGTCTCATCAAGAGTGTCTTTGGGTCCTTTTGCATCAAAACTGCCCCCAATGCCTCACAGCCAAGGCTAGGGTTGACATAGAAGGTCTCCTCCCAGCAAGGTTGCAAGACAGTAGGTAAAGATCCCAGAATTTTCTTAACCTCCTCAAAACACCTCTCACTATTCCCATCCCATGCCAAGGTAGCTTGCCTTGTGAGTTGCTGCAGTGGATAGATTGCCTGTGAAAGGAGATGAATGAAGCGAGTCAAATAGCGTACCTTTTGCAAAAATGATACCAATTGTTTCATGTTTGAAGGTTAAGGTAGAGCAAGGAGTGACTTCACTTTCTCCGGATCAGCTTCTATCCCTTTCTCAAACACTACATGACCCAAAAGAGTTACCTTGGATTCCCCAATGTGGCACTTATCCTTGTTGAGTTGCCCTCCCAATTGAGCTAGTTGTGTAAACCCTTCATCTATCTTGCTCAAGTGTATTGCTCTAGAGCTATAGATGCAAAAGTCATCAATGAAGACTTTGATAGACTTACCCAAATAGGGCTGAAAAACCAAATTCATGAACCACTGGAAGGTAGCTGGGGCATTAGTCAAGCCAAATGGCATAACCCTATATGCAAAACATCCCCATGGTGTAATAAAAGTTGTCAACTGTTGATCTTCATCTACAATCCTTATCTGAAAATACCCTGAATACCCATCACACACAATATAGCTCTCATGACCTGCCACTTCATTCAAGATCTCATCTTGAAAAGGGAGAGGAAAATGATCCCTCTTCGTGGCAGAATTTAGTGGCTTGTAATCTACACACACTCTCCACTTACCATTTTTCTTCGGAGTTACCAGGGATACCCATTCTGAATCCTCTACGGGATAAATGAACCCTACTTTAAGCAGCCTCTTTACCTCCTTTAGCAGTGCATCTTGCTGGACCACTCCAAGCCTCCTTAGCTTCTGCACGACTGGTCTACTATCTTCCTTAAGCTGAATGCGATGTTGTGTCACCGTGACCCCTTTGATGTACTCATAATCTGTGATGAAAAGGCCAACATGTTTCTTTAAGACATGCATGTAAGACTCCCTTTCCTCTTGAGGCAAGTCCTTGGCTAGCATGGTCTCTAGTCCTTTTTCATCTATTTCACCTTGGATGTCTTGGCTCTTCTCCTCTTCTGGATCTCGCAGCAGTATACCCATCACCTCTAGAGAGCTTGCCTCATCCTCGGACGTCTGCTGATCAAATGAGGAGTAATCACTCGTTACTCCACTCATCCGCAGAAGACTTTAGCTCTAGATTTTGTTGCCTACCTAACTTCATGTCATAAACAATCTTTTGCTGCTTCTCACCAGACTTGCTTTTTAGCCACAACTCCAATGCTCCAGTTTCCCATTCTTGCCTAGCCTTCATTGCCATGAGCCAAGGCCTCCCAAGGATTAATGGGTAGCCCTCCCCCTTGGTAGAGATCACATATGCATCTATTGGCACACTCACCCCAAAAACCGACACCCTTACTCCATTTACCTTACCTACACATGCAGCACGAACATTGTTTGCCGTCTTTGCCTGCAAGGAAGTGTGCTCATTCACTTCTAACCCAAGTCTGTGCATAAGCTTTTCTGTCATTACACAAATTTTTGCTCCTCCATCCACATAAGCATTAGAGATCCGTTGGTCCTTGATCTCAACCTCTACTATTGGTACAATATCTTTGATTCCGGGGCATTGATGGCCCCAACAGACTTACCTTTAGCTCTCCTAGTGCTCACCATCTTGGACCAAGCCCTCCTCATCTTAGGTGAGAGATGAAGGAGTTGCTGCCAAGTGATCTTCGGCCCTTGCTTACTAACATCTGCCACAAGGTCATATGGTAAAGATCCCACCCAGGTGGAAAATCCTTCAAGACAATGTGTCTCCTAGACCTATTTTTCCTTTTCTTTGCATCCTTGGGAGCTTGTGATGATCCTTCTTGAGGAACCTCTTCCCGCTCTGAGGCATCCATCTCATCAGATTTGTGTCTCCTTACCCTTTTGATTGGCATTTGATTTGTGTCTCCTTACCCTTTTGATTGGCGTTGCATCAGCTTCACTCACCTTTGCCTTCCCCTTATGTTTGCCATGATCTAAGCTAATGACTGATACTGCCCGCTCTTCACCCCCAGGAGGGAGTGGGGAAATTTCCACTGGTGCGAGTGGTGGTGGTGCCGGGGGACTTAATATATATATTGGTGGTGCCATGGGTGCAACAGGCCTTGCTTGTGGCCTATCACGTGGAGGAGTTACTTGTTGTCGGGGTAGACGTCGTGGATTACCATTCCCTTGGTGAGGAAAGGGGCAATAATACATACCATGACCTACCTGCCCACAATTGTAGCATACATATTCCCTCGCTTGCCGTTGACCACCTTCACGATTAGCTCCATTGGCTGGTGGTGGGGGTCTCACACCTTGAACCAAGTTTAAGGAGAGGCTTTCCAACTGATTGGTAATCTGTTGCAATAGCTCCTGTTGTGCAATTTTGGGGTTGGTTTGGGCCACCCCTCCCACTGGCCCTGGCTATTGTGCCATTGGTGGAGGCTCGATTCCTCCTCGCAATTCAGCTTGGATCTTCAGCTTACGATCCTTCTCTCTTGCATGAAGAATGGCTTGATAATAGGAATCTGGGAACTTCCCTTTCACTTTTTCTCGCAGGATCGAATAAAGTCCTGCTAAAAAGCAGTCCTTATTAAGACAATTAGGTGCCCTTTCTCCCTTGCCTAAGGAGTATGACCACTTCTCCCAGAGCTTGAGAAACTGATCTTCGTATGCCTTATAATTATTTGGCAAAGACTGACGGAGTTCTTGAAGTTGTCTCCAGATTTCATGTCACTTGATGTTGATAGTTGCTAAGAAAAGTCATTTTTAATCTCTGTCAATCCTCTCACGTCTGAAGGGAGTGTCTGGTACCTAACCTCAGTAGCTTCCTCATCTCGCCCGGATACCAAGAAGGCCATTTCTAGATTTTCTAGAAAATCAGAGGCGACTTCACCCGACTTCCCATAGAAGTTTGGGAAAGCCATCTGCTCAAGATCTCAAAATTGCAACACCCCTTTTTCTTCTTTTTTTGAAATCTTTATATATATATAATGATTTGAAAATCACAATGGTTTGTACAATGGGCTAGAACTGAGTTTAATAATCAAGGAGCTAGAACAAAATGAAAATAGATACATCAAGTGAGTGATGATAATCCAGTAGAGGCAGGATGATAGGATGTGGGGATCTAAGGATTTCATCTAATACTTGGGGTCCAAACAAGAAGACTATTTTCTGCTGGTAGAAAACTTTCCTATCGACATATATGTTCACATGCATATGACGTACGAAGCTATAAGGAAAAAATTGCGGCCCGTTATCCATGATCACAGGGTAAAAACTTACTTACTGCAGTGGCACCTTCTTGGCCTTGACAAGGTTGTATATCCACAATAGATCACAACCCTTCATGACTTCCACCATACCAAAATCCTCAGCTACCATCACATAGGGAGTGATGACGATGTGCTTGACAACTCCGAGGTTTTTTGCTAATAACAATTGCAGGTAGTTCCCATAATCAAACCGTTGCATGAAAAGCACTCCATTTAGGTGTAAATCTCCCCCAATCCACTCTATTGCATCTGTGGCGGACAGCTGCTTTACGATGAGTTGCAAGGGAAGAGCAAGGAGGCTCTCAACCCGCTCTCCAAAGCACCAATGATAGTAGCCAAACCACTCTTCCTTTGGACATGGAAGTGTCCTTGATGTCCTTGCTTCGGGGTTGACAAAGTGTACTGGTTTCACTCGCATACAAGCCGCAAAACGGTATGCGACCTTACGTCGCTTTGCCTCAGAGCCATGGTAGCATGGGTGGAATCTTCACTACTGCGTTTGAAACGGGCTTTAAACTTGAAGCACCAGCATTTCCAAGTGCCTCCTTCCCTCTGCGTACCATGTACTTTCAAGCTTGTCTAGACCCTTCCCTTCCTTTCACTCGTGCAACACCCTTGGGTCACTTAGGAGTGGTTATGGCTCTCTTCTTCTTTGAGGATTCTTCAGGAAAAAGAGGTTTGACTGCTCTCTTTCCTCCCTTGATGTGGACGCACTCGTCAGTATGGATGTCGACGTAGAAAACCTCTGCCTCGAGTGTGCTTGTCAAGGTTTCTTCACTCATTTGCAAGGAAACTAAAGGCTTAGCAAACCCTCCTCAGTGGGGGCACCATTTAATGAGGTGTGCAAAAAAACTTGGTGGCCTCTACATTAAGACGATGCACACGGACCTCATCAAGGGAGGGCAAAAAAACCTTCGGGACACCACCTAGCTAAAAGTTCGGCTAGGACGCAAAGCGAGAATCAGCACATAGTACACATGCACAAAGGCATTGGGACAGGCACTCATGTTGCAGCCTCATCAGGTTAACTTCTAACACCCAAGTGAGAATGCACACGTGAAAGAAATCCAAATGGAAGGATGATGGTATGAGGGAACCACTCTTGTGTTGTGGCAGGCTTGAAGGGGTGCCTATTCAAGAACTCCCTTGACCAACTCTGTCAAATGGCTCCAATGCAAGGGCAATTGTGTGCGTATGTGATTGAGGAAGAGGGGAGAGAGAGAGAGAGAGAGAGAGAGAGAGAGAGAGAGAGAGAGAGAGAGAGAGAGAGAGAAGATAATAAGAAGAGAAGGTAATGGAAATGTGTTGGAGAGTGGAGAGACTGAAGGGAAGAAGGATCAATGACAATACAATGCAATGCTTCACTATAGTCTCAAGCCTCCACAATTTGCGACATACTCACTCATGCTCTACACACATACTCACAAGCAAAGAGACTAAACATTATGAAAACTTCAATGTGGAGTGGAATAAGGGTAAGCATCATGAATCCATCAAAGGGAAGGTTGCAAGTAGCAAAGCTCACACACAAATATAACTTGCTAATGACAAGATATACATAAAATTCTGCCTCCCAATACAATAGTGGTGTCCTAGTGTTGCACTCAAGTACTTAGTGAAGGAAATATACAATGTGGAGATCCCCCTTTGACTGAGATTGGGGTTCTTTATATAGATTTTCTTGCATGATTATATTTAGGGATAATTAAAATTTACAAGGCTAAATCGGGGGGGCAAACTGAGATGCCTTGGGAGCCACCACCTTGTCCTTGTAGATGCTTCTCCTTGCCACTTGTAATGGTGCTTCTTCATCACCCACTTGCAGAAATTTTATTTACCCTTGAGCCTTTGAATATATTGAGTTCTCATATCACCATTGTTGGTAGAGGGAAGTGATTAATGAGGCATTGTAAAGAGGTAGATGTATATATATGAGAATGAGTGAGAGTGGGAGGTGAAGAGATGGATTTTCTGAGTTTTATGGTAGAGGGAAGTGATTAATGAGGCATAGTAAAGAGGTAGATGTATATATATATGAGAATGAGTGAGAGTGGGAGATACAGAGATGGATTTTCTGAGTTTTATGGTTGATTTGAGTGGGGTGAAGTGGGATTTTTGATGAAAGATAGAAATTCATATCAAATCCATAGTTGTGTGGTTGTGTGTGTAGTGAACTAGTGCATGTGTGTAGTTAACTAATGCAAATCCTTACAAGAAAGGGGAAGGTGATGAAGTGCAGCCATGGAAGCTTGGGAGGGCTGATTAGGAATGAAGAGTGAAGGTAGTTTTGTGCAAAACTAAGTGTGTGTGAGAAAGAACATGAATAGGGAAAGATAAGTGAAGACTAGGTGATAGGAAAAAGGTAGTTTTGTGCAAAACTAAGTGTGTGTGAGCAAGAACATGAATAGGGCAAGATAAGTGAAGACTAGGTGATAGGAAAAAGGCCCAAAATAGGTGTTTTTCCACCAAAGTGGCTCCAATATGGGTCCAGAAGGGTTCCATCCGAATTTTGAGGGTAGATGGCAAGGCGAGGGCATGGAGGGGGTCCTAAGGGGGTCTACTTATGATATGGGGTTTACCTCTCTCAAGTCTGTCACTCATGGGAATTCAGTCACTTGTGCCAACAACGCCTCTTATCCAGTTCAGGGAGTTGGAAAGATTGTGCTCACTGCTGCTAATGGCAATTCCTTCACACTTGTTGATGCACTTTATGTACCTGGGATCAAGAAGAATCTCTTATTTGTATCCGCACGTGCTAGACTTGGACTTGTAGTCAAATTTGTGGATGACAGATGTACAGTTCATGATCTCAGTTTTCATGATGAAATTGTTGCATCTGGGTTTTTGTGTCGTGGGCTGTATAAGATCACTTTGTATGACAAGTGTGGACAAAATTTTGCAAATGCTGTTGCAGATTCAAGGGTTGTTTCATATGCAAAACTTTGGCATGCACGTTTTGGTCATCTAAATTTTGCCAGTTTGCTGCGTTTGCAGAAATCTGATATGGTTGCTTCTTTGCCGCCTCTTGAAGCACCTGTCAAACATGTTTGTGAACGCTGTATTTTGGGTAAGATGCAGCGTTCTAAATTTCCAAAGGATGGTTCAGTTCGGGCCACATGCAGGTTGCAGCTTGTGCATGGTGATGTTTGTCGGCCCATGCAAACTCCTTTCTTGGGCAATTACCTGTACTTCGTGACTTTCATTGATGATTACTCCAGGCATGCATGGGTATTTCCTCTTAAAGCGAAGTCCAAAGATTTTATGTGCTTCAAACAATTTCTGGCTATGGCTGAAAATGTCTCAAAATGTACTATGGGCACCCTCCGTTCCGATGGAGGGGGGGAGTATATGTCTCATGAATTTAATGCATTTCTGGCTAGTTGTGGGATAAAATACCAATGTACAGTGCCTTATACACCTCAACAAAATGGTGTTGCTGAGAGGAAAAACGGGTCACTGACAAAAATGGCACGATGTATGGTCAAAAGTCAAGCTTTACCGCATTCTTTTTGGCTTGAGGCAATCATGTGTGCCACTTATGTACTAAACAGGTGTCCTACGAAAGCTTTGCAGTCTATTACTCCATATGAAGCATGGCATGATAGAAAGCCTTCTATTGAGCACATGCGTATTTTCGGCTGTTTGGCATATGCTTTGGTGCCACAAGTGCAGCGCAGAAAATTGGATGATAAGGCTGTCAAATGTATTTTTGTTGGTTATAGTGTTGAAAGCAAAGGTTACAGGTTGTATCATCCGCAAAGAAATGTATTCTGGTTTCTCGAGATCTAGTGTTTGTGGAAGATTCTGTTTAGACCTTGCTATCATGTACTAGAGACAATAATGTAAGCTCACAGGACATTTATGACACTTTGTTGCCTCTTTTCAGTGGTGGAAATACGAATGTAAGTTCCAATGAGGCAAATGTAAAGCCTATGGGGGTTTCTGAAAATGTTCTAGATCAGCCTCTTATTGATGCAGATGTACATGATGTACTTGATGAGGAAAGGGCTGAAAATGAGCAGGCTAGAGGTATGCCAAAATGGCTGGTGCACACTTTGCGTGACAGTAAATTGGATGCACCTTTGTCTAGTCGTACTCGTTCAGGCTCTCGCCATGCATCTTATGCATCAGATTGTTATGCTTTGGTTGTGTCTAGTTTACATGATGTTGAGGAGCCTCTGTCTTTGATGAAGCACAAAATTGAGAAAATTGGATGGTTGCCATGCAATCAGAATATGATGCACTTATAGAAAATGACACATGGACTTTATGTGATTTTCCTCCTGGCAAAAAGGCCATTGGTACAAAGTGGGTTTACAAGTTGAAACGCAAGCCAGATGGTGAGATCGATCGCCATAAGGCTCGACTTTTTGCAAAAGGTTATGCACAACAAAAAGGCATTTATTATGAAGAGACTTTTGCTCCCACTTGTCGTATGACTACTATACGTTTTCTATGTGCATTGGCAGCTCATTTTGGTTGGGATGCACATCAATCAGACATTGTTACTGCTTTCTTGAATGGTGACATATTTGAGGAAGTTTATGTACTGCATCCTCGTGGTTTTGCCATAAAAGGACAAGAGGACAAAGTGTGCAGATGTAAGAAGTCTTGTTATGGGTTGAAGCAATCTCCTCGTGCTTGGTATGAGAAAGATGACACTCATTTGGTGAAACGAGGCTTTCGTAACAGTCCAACAGAAAGCACATTGTATGTGAAACGTGAGGATGATGTACTTCTCATTGTGGTTCTTTATGTCGATGATTTGCTGATCACTGGACCAAATGAGAGACATACTGCTAAATTTAAGGTTGATTTGAATGCTATTTTCAAGATGAAAGATTTGGGGTTGTTGCATCATTACTTGGGTATACAATTTAAGCAGTGTGATGGTGGTATTGCCTTGTGTCAGAAAAGTTACATAGAGACATTGCTATGTAAGTTTGGACTTGAGGATTGCAAACCTATTGCCACTCCCATGGAAACAGGTTTGAAGTTGAGTCTACATGATGCTAATGTCACTCTTTACCAAACTGTTGTTGGCTGCCTCATTTATGTATGCAACACGAGGCCGGATATTCAGTTTGCAGTCTCACAGGTCAGCAGATTTATGCATAGCCCAGGGTCTACGCTGTTGAGATGTCGAGCTCTACACCTTGAGCTGGCATCCACTACTGGTCTTGGCTGCTTACGGCATTTACTCACTGGCGCGTTAGGTGACCGACACGGAGGATCTTTGCCAGTGATTCTACAGTTGGACTACACTTATAGTGCCAGCCTAGTACGCTTCTAGCGAGTTCACACTTAGTGACCGCATGTACATATGTGCTACTTTTCAGCTTTAGCACTTAGTCATTTTGTACTCTCTTTTCTGTGAAGAAGAAGAAGAAGCTTTCCATCTCTATGTGCTTTGTGCTTGTCTTGTGTAGCTCTCTTGCATCCTCATTCTTTACATGGTATCAGAGCCTGGTGCAGGCAAGAGAGGCTAAGAGAGCAAGAGCATCACAATCCCTTCGTTCGCAATCCACGACCAGATTCGCAGGGGTTTTTCGCACAAGTTTCTTAACAGGTCTCCAAAGTGCAGTATACAGAGATTTATTGTACAAGTACAGTGGTTGTATGTACGCTTGATTGTGGACACTCGTTGAGTGTAGAAAGCGTTACAGGTACCACGATAGCAAGTTCAGCAGATTTGCAGGTTTTTGCAGATTGCAGCTATTTTGTCTTAGTGCTTCTAGATGCCTGACGATTTCAGTCAGATTGTTACTGAGAAGCTTGAGAAAAATAACTACCCTGCATGGAAGTTCAGAATAACAAATTTCCTAAAAGGAAAAGGTTATTGGGACTATGTAGAAGGAGATAATGAAAAGGAACCAGAGATTCCCGAGGCAAATGCTATAGCAGAACAAAGGAAAGCTTTGAGGGACTGGCAACAAGGCCAGAGCAAAGTGATGTATTGGCTTTCTATGAGCATCACAGATGGCATGATGGGCTATCTACAGGATGCTGAAACCCCCGCCATTGCATGGAGAAACTAAGGCAGAGTGTTCGAGGTGAACACCAAGGCCAGGAAGCTTCAACTAAAGTCGGAGCTAAATCAGGTTACGAGGAACAACCTCTCAATCAATGATTATGCCTTGAAGATCAAGAGTATCATTGAGGCTCTTGGATCTATTAAAGTCTCAGTGGAAGACGATGACATTGTCCGTCCATGCTTGGATGGTCTAGGAGATGAGTATGTACATTTTAGGTCTTCCATAAATACAAGAGACGACATCCCCATGTTCCAAGATTTGATTTCTATGCCTATTCTTGAGGAGAAGAACCTTGACACATCTTCTTCTCATGGCAAAAATAATTCTGAACAGGCCTTCTATTCTAACTCCAACACAGGTAGAGGTAGAGGTCGTGGTCGAGTCCCAAGGGGTTGCAGGGGACAATTTCTGGAAGGTCAATCAAATCAAAACAATACAGGCGACAGGGGAAACCAATCTCAAGACAGGGGGAGTCAAAGAGGTCGTGGTGCAGGATCAAGCAGGCAGCAACATACTCCAGATAGCAGAGAATGTTGGACTTGTGGTGAAAGAGGTCACATGTCACGTGACTGTCCAAAGAAAAGCAAGTGGAAAGAGAGAACAGGGCAACTATGCATCTACTAGCAGAGATGCAGATGACAGCAAAAACGAGCGCATGTTATGTTTGTTATGCAGCATGTAATGAATACAATGACTACAGAGAATTCCACGCAAGATGATGTTTGGTATGTGGATTCAGGTGCCTCTAATCACATGACGTCTCGTGGAGAGTGGTTTAGAGATATGCGCAAACCAGATGTGTCAGGCTATGTGCACACAGGAGATGACACAACTCACCCCATTGCTCATGTATGGGACATACCTCTAAATACAAAGAGTGGGAAATCAAAGTACTTAGCAGATGTACTTCATGTCCCAAACATTACAAAGAATCTTGTTTCTGTTGGACAAATGGTTGAGCAGGGTTTGCAGGTTCGCTTCAATCCAAATGGCTTTTATGTAGAAGATTTCCAGAATGGCTGTAAGCTGATCACAGAGGGCAAATGTGTGGGCAGAATGTTTACGCTGCATGTAGACATGCCTGAGGTAAAAGCTGCATTATTTGCACAGGGCACAGGTGTTGTGGCTGATGTTGACATTTGGCACAAACGCATTGGCCATGTCAATGAGCAGAGATTGCGCAGCATGCAATCAAAACAGATTGTAAAAGGTTTGCCCAAATTCAAGGTGGATGGTATGCATAAAGTGTGTGCAGCATGCCAGTTTGGAAAACAGTCAAAGGGCTCATTTCCACATGAGCGCAATGTATGTAAAAAGCCACTTGAGGTGGTGCACACAGATGTTTGGGGTCCAACCGATACTCCAAGTATACATGGTTGCAGGTATTATGTCTCTTTCATTGATGACCATACAAGGAAATTATGGGTCTACTTCATGCGTAACAAAAGTGAAGTGTTTGGTCACTTTCAAGACTTCAAAGTCATGATTGAGAAGGAGACAGATATGCAAATCAAGACATTGAGGTCAGATGGAGGGGGAGTGTACTTCTCCAATGATTTTTTAGATTTTCTGCGAATGCATGGTATACGCAGGCAGTTTACATGCAGATATACTCCACAACAGAAAGGGGTCGCAGAAAGGAAAAACAGGCACATTGCAGAGGTTGCACATGCATTGATGAATGAGAAGAACATGCCTCATCATTTCTGGGCTGAAGCCGTAAATACAGTTTTGTACATTATGAACAGGACACCTACAGCTGCGGTGCATGATGTAACACCTGAGGAAAAGTTTACAGGTACAAAGCCTGATTTGGCACACTTGAAAGTGTTTGGCTGCATAGCTTACGTGCATGTACCGATGAGTTGCGTAGGAAATTGTATCCTAAAGCAGAGAAATGTATTCTTGTGGGATATTCCCTTGAACAAAAGGGGTACAGGTGCTACAATCCTACTACACGAGAATTACGAGTGAGCAGAGATATAGTCTTTGATGAGATGAGCAGCTGGTACAGTAATGCACATGGCACTATTGGGGCTGATGTAAAAGATGATGTGGTTGTACAAAATGTGAGGCCACAGTCATAGGTTTTGAGTGGACCACAAGAGTCCTCTTCTCGTGGCTCTGTTGAGAAACCATGGAATGGTAGACTACGTACGCAGGTTACTCCACCAACAAGTACAGGGAATGTATCACAAAAAGGAAAGGAAAAGGTTGATGAACCTCCCTTTATGGTTGATGCATCATCAGGTTTTTCACATGTAGACATGGATTCAGATGGTTCTGAACAAAGTCTTGATGAGGAATTTAGAATTCCAGCTGTCAGGACACCTCGTGTAAGGAAAGTACAAGAAGGTGCTAGAGGGCAAAGGAGTGACCCAAGACCGCGCAAATCTAATAGAGTCAGAAATCCAGTTCAGAAATTGACTTATGATGGGTATCTAGCGCATCACCAAGCCTACATGGCTAAGGTGATACAGGATGTGGAGCCCACATGTTTTGAGGATGCAGTTGAAAATGTGCATTGGGATGATGCAATGAATGAAGAGATGGTTGCATTGGAAGCAAACGACACATGGGAGTTGGTGCCATTGCCAAGTGGCAAGAAAGCTATTGGCTGTAAATGGGTGTATAAAACCAAGCATAAGGCTGATGGTAACATTGAGCGTCACAAGGCAAGGCTGGTCGCAAAGGGTTATGCACAGACGTATGGCATAGACTATGAGGAGACCTTTGCTCCAGTGGCAAAGATGACGACTGTGAGAGCTGTCATAGCAGTGGCTGCATCTAGAGGATGGATTATGCATCAAATGGATGTAAAGAATGCCTTTTTGAATGGTGAGTTGCAAGAGGAAGTGTATATGGATCAGCCACCTGGTTATGTCGATCCAGGTTACCCAGATTATGTATGCAGACTTCTCAAAGCTTTGTATGGTTTGAAGCAGGGCTCTAGAGCATGGTATGACAGGATTGCCAAGTATCTTGTCAGTATTGGTTTTAGGAGAGCTCATGCTGATCATTCACTCTATGTACGTGAGAGTGATGTGGGGATTGTGGTCATTACCATATATGTAGATGACCTTATTATTGTTGGTGACAATGCTATGGAGATTGACCATGTGAAGGGTCTTCTCAAACAGGAGTTTGAAATGAAATATTTAGGCGAGTTGCGCTACTTTATTGGCATTGAGGTGATCAGGACTCCAGAGGGTGTATGGCTATCACAGAGACAGTATGCTTTGGACATGTTGTCAAAGTATGGTATGGCTGATTGTAAGCCAATTTCTATTCCCTTGGATGTGAATGCAAAGCTGAGTGCAGAGAAGGGTGATGTTGTTGAGGATGTCAACATGTACAGGAAGATTGTGGGTAGTCTAATCTACTTGACTATCACGAGGCCAGACTTGAGCTACACAGTAGGCTTGGAGAGTCAGTTCATGCAGCTTCCGATGAAGCCACATTTGGATGGAGTACGACGCACACTTAGGTATGTGCAAGGTACTCTTGACTACGCATTGTTCTATGCAGCAGATGCACCATTAGCATTGTATGGGTATACAAATGCAGATTGGGCAGGTAGCATTGTTGATAGGAGATCTACGAGTGGCTTCATGTTCTCTTTTGGAAGTGCTGCTGTTACTTGGAGCAGCAAAAAGCAGCCTACGGTTGCTTTATCGAGCACAAAGGCCGAGTACAGAGGTGCAGCAGTTGCGGCGAGCGAGGCAGCTTGGCTACGCACATTACTTGAGGACTTGGGAGTGAAAATGGACCAGCAGATTTTCATCTATTGTGACAACCTCAGCAGCATGCAGTTGGCTAGGAACCCAGTGTTCCATGCCAGGACCAAACACATAGAGGTCCATTACCACTACGTTCGAGAGCGAGTGTTGGCGGGCGACATCGAGTTGGTCTACGTCAACACAGAGGAGCAGATAGCGGATATCTTTACCAAGGCCCTCGGAGCTGAGAAGCTTCGACGTTTCCAGACTATGCTTGGACTCTGCGACATGCAGAGCTCGAGGGGGAGTGTTGAGATGTCGAGCTCTACACCTTGAGTTGGCATCCACTACGGGTCTTGGCCGCTTACGGCATTTACTCACTGGCGCGTTAGGTGACCGACACGGAGGATCTCTGCCAGTGATTCTACAGTTGGACTACACTTATAGTGCTAGCCTAGTACGCTTCTAGCGAGTTCACACTTAGTGACCGCATGTACATATGTGCTACTTTTCAGCTTTAGCACTTAGTCATTTTGTACTCTCTTTTCTGTGAAGAAGAAGAAGAAGCTTTCCATCTCTGTGTGCTTTGTGCTTGTCTTGTGTAGCTCTCTTGCATCCTCATTCTTTACATAAGCATTGGCAGGCTGTCAAGAGAATTTTCCTCTACCTTAGTGGCACTTTACATCTTGGCTTGTTTTATCCCAAGGGGGGATCATTGCCACCAGACTTACATGCTTTTTCAAACACAGATTGGGCTGGTTGTTTTGACACGCGAGTGTCCACAAGTGGTTTTTGTTTCATGCTTGGCAGTTCATGTATATCATGGTTGAGCAAGAAGTAAACTACTGTGAGATCCCCGTCCCGCCGTATCAAACAGCGGATCTGATGGTGAACCTGGTGCCCATTAGATCTATAGCGGAAGCAAACAAAGTGGTTCAGGGTTCAGCTAGCGGACGATGTCTCATCACAAAGTGAGTCGAGTTCGAGCCTACTAGCAATGAGATCTAAATCCACCTCACAGGGGAAGCGTACTTAAACTATCTAATGATCCTAAGACCCACCTTCCAAAAGGAGAGAAACCCCCAGTGCCTTTTTCCCCATGTTTCAGAGGCACTTTTAGAGACCTAGCAATTTTATGGGTAATAATTTACTTATCCTATGGGAACCGGCTCTAAAGTTAATTACTTGGCTTAGATGATTAAGGAATTTCAGAATTTACTAACTAATTTACAAGAGAGATGGATTAAACAAGCTCAATCACTTTACTAGTGTAGTAAGAAAGATGCAAAGTTACTGCATGCATAGGTGTTAGGAAATTTTCTTCTTAGTGGCCTAATGAAGGATTAATTTTACCTTAATCACATCTTAATGTGTGAGAAAATTGAATCTAATTTAATTACAACACTATTGAGTGGTAAAAGAATGAATTTCATCAAATCTATATTGTTACCGCCTGACAATTAATTAACTATGCTGCCTAGAGAGAGAATTCTCTTCTAATCATGTATTAATCATATATTAAGAATGATGAATGGCTGCATAAATTAGCTAATTAGATGATGATTATGTAATGGAATATAGCTATGTAAATTTAGAGAGCAGCTATTGGGAATTATAGCTAGGATTAATCATAGTAGACGAGGTATTTGGAGAATAATGAAGAGAATTAAGAAGAGCAGGAATTAAACCATGATTACCATGATTAGGGGCTGAGAATCCTCTTGATTTTTCTGATCCAAATGAATCCTCAAGATGAGAATTTCGGCAGCACCTCCCTCCTTGCTTCTCCTTCAAAAACTGTGTGTGTGCCGGTAGCACCTTCCCAAGGTGTGTGTGTGTGTGTGTGTGTGTGTGTGTGTGTGTGTGTGTGTGTGTGTGTGTGTGTGTGTGTGTGTGTGTGTGTGTGTGTACTGGGTGTGTGTGTCAGCATGTGTGTGTGTGTGTGTGTGTGTGTGTGTGAGCACACCTTTAAATAGGCTCCTCAAGGCTGAAAATAGATCTGGGTTGCTATAAGCATATGAGTGAGCACTCCCTCCTTGCATTTGGCAAGACTAGTTACCTTCCCACCAAGTGTCCAGTTAGCTAGTCTAACTGGCTCTCACACCCACTCTTTAGCATGGAAACTCTCCTACAACTCCCACAAGCCAAGAGGGCGCCCCCTACCTGCTAAAGCTGGCTCTGAGTGGCCTGGAACCTGCTCCCACACAGCCTCGAGCCCCAGTGCCTCCTCGGATAATTTTTGGAAATTTTGATTTTAGGCTAAAACGGGTCATACGAGTCAGAATTTGATGCCAAAAATTGCTATACTAAGCTCTAACTAAGGCGTACTGGTCCGAGTACCTGCCATATTTAGCAGCCCCCGGGGTCCAAAAAATGCATTTTTTTAAATTTGGGGTACGGGTGCAGTTTTTCGAGACGGTCAAGACTGGACGGGTCGGGTGACCAGAACTTTCTATTTTTGGAAATTTTTTACAAAAATTATTTTAATTCACATTTTGAAGCTTTAAAACATTCTAAACATCATGGCACTGATAGAATTCGAAAAACTGCTAAAAATAGTAACTTTTTTCATATTGTTCATTTCATGGTACAATGGTGCTCTTTTTGGGTCGGGTCAGAGACCTTACACCTACTGTGGCCACTTCGAGTTGTGAGGCTGAGCACAAGGCAGTCTTCACAGCTACGGTTGAGTGTGTATGGCTCAAACGCCTTATGGCTGATTTGGGTGTTGGACAGGACACTGCCAACACTATCTACACCGACAGTCAGAGCGCATTGGCAGTTGTGAGGAACCCAGTTTTTCATGATCGCACAAAGCACATTGAGGTGCATTACCACTATTTCAGGGAGAGGCTCTCAGCAGGAGAGATTATCTTGGCTTATGTGCCAACACAGGACAACCTTGCAGATCTTTTCACAAAGGCATTGTCTCGTGAGAAGCTTGAAGCTTTCCGCAAAGCTTTGGGCTTACTCCCCTTTGTGGACTGATCCTGTCCTCAAGGCATGGCACTTTCCTTTACTCATGTGCCAGCTCTCGTTCACCGCATCACTCCAGGGGGGGATTTGTTAACATATACATGTGGTAGTGATGTGTGTGAACACACTAGGACCGTCGGGGCATTTTTTCCCTCTTTAGGAGGTTTTTTCCCCCGTGCATTGTATATACGCCCATCACTCTAGGGCTATCTATCTTTCCATTGCACACTAAGTAACACACTCTCTATTGTGTGCCTTGATCTTCCTTCGTCTTCTCCAAGCTGTGTGTGTTTCTCTGCAACCCTAATTCCAACAGTTACGATCAATTGATCACTTAGATGCATTGAAGCTTGCAGGAGCATTTGTTAGACCAAAAGACATTACTGTGAATTCGTAGTGTCCATACCTAGTGTTGAAAGCCGTCTTTGGAATATCTGATTCCTTGATCCTGATTTGGTAATATCCTGACCTTAGATCAATCTTTGTAAACATTTTGGCGCCGTGGAGCCTGTCCAAGAGTTCGTCAATCCTTGGACTTGGATACTTGTTCTTGACAGTTACCTGATTGAGTCCATGGTAATCTATGCATAACCTTAAGGTTCCATCCTTCTTCTTCTGAAAAAGAACTAGAGCACCGCAAGGAGAAGTACTGGGTCGAATGAATCCTTGCTCAATGAGTTGCCTAAGTTGTTCCTTGAGTTCGATGGCCTCTGGAAGTGACATTTTATAAGGTCTTTTTGAGATAGGTTCACATCTAGGAATAGTCTCAATCTCATGATCTACCTCCCTATGTGGTGGAAGATTCATAAGGTCTTCAGGGAATACATCATCATACTCCCTCAACTAGTTTGGTCGGAGTGAGGTACCTGATTGGTCCACCTTGTTGAGCTTTACTGCATAAATTTGATGCCCCTTTCTTAGTCCCTTCAAAAGTCTGTTGGCCTTAACTCGAGTAGCCCTAGGTCTCCCATTTTCCCCCTGGATTAAGGCTTCATTACCCAAGTTATCTATAAAGGTAAAGTTCCCTTGTGCACAATGGATGTGGGCCTTGTTTTGCTTTAACCAGTCCATCCCTAGTATCCCATCAAAGAATCCTAAGGGCAGGGTTCGAAATTGGGCAAAAGTTGGGTGTCCCCCTAAATCAAAGTCGATTTTTCCTGCAGAGTGTTGAGATACTACTTCCTTGCCGTTTACTAACTCAACTACTAGCTTGCTTGTTGGATACTTATCAAGCTTTAGCTTCCTCATGCATCTGGGTGAAAGAAATCAAAGAAAAACTACCACAATCTATAAGGAAGTTAACTTGTTCACCTCTGAGAGATCCTGGTGTATGAATGACTGCGTATTGCTCGCAACCATTGGGGTTGTCAATTGCAGCATGCAGGGTTGCTCTCTCCACTGCTTCATCACCCACAGTTGGTTGTACCACTGCTGCATTCACTCTGGCGGTGACTCCACGCCCTCGCCCTCTGTTCATCCTTCCACGTCCTCCTCTTCCATTAGCTTGGCCACGCCCATGGGTATTCAAGGGTATTGCATTGGCGTTGGTTGCCTGAGTGTTCTTGGGGCACTTGGATCTGTAATGTCCATATTCGCCGCAAGCATAGCATCGAACATGTGGGAACTCCATCGTTGTGGTGGTAGCCACAATAGGACGCTGGTCATATGCTTGATTGGCTGGTCTATTATTCCAAGCAATCGTCCTTGCCCTTTTTGCCCAATGATTCCTCCTGTTCTGATTAACCTTTTGTACTTCAAGAGCTAGAGGTTTGGCCCTCAACAAGGCATCCTGTAGTGTCGTTGGCCTGAGAGCTTCCAACCGAGTATTCAAAGGGTCAATTAGCCCTTGGCAGAACCTCGCCACCTGTTGTTCCAAGGTCATCTTAGGAGCATATCTCCGAAGAGTGACAAACTTTGCATAATATTCTTCGACAGATGAAGTCAGCTGCCGAAGTGAAAAGAATTCATTCATCTTCAAGGTTTTATAGGCAGGTGGTAAATAACGTCCCATTATTGCAGCTTTGATGTCTTCTTAGGATTGGGAAGATCCCTTAATATCCAAGTCCTTGAAATGTTGCTTCCACCATATCTTGGCATCGCCAGACAAGCAGAACATTGCAAGCATAGTCTGATTCACGGGTTGGGTTCCCACAGCTTCAAAGTAATCGTCCATGGCTTCCATCCACATTTTCGCATCTCTCTCCACATTTTCCCCCTCGCCCTTAAAGAGTGGAGTCTGGTCTTGCTTAAGGAGGAGCTTCTTCTCTTGCGCTGCCGAGTATAGAGCAACAGGCGGTGCCTACATGGGTTATACGAGATTCTTGATACCATTACTTGGATTTCAAAATAGACACGAGACTTTAAATAAAATTCAAGATCCCACTTTATCAAGAGACAGAGATTCAGAGACAAAAAGCACTTTATTGATGAAAATTCATTACAATCGAAACCCCTCAAGGTTTAGGATAACTGATGATCAACTTATTACATGGCTTTTTGGATTGCGTATAAGATACGCCTAGGAGATTGTGTTCACATGATGCACTACTTTGTTCGTGAAGTAGTTCCTATACTCATCCTTGAGTGGATAATAAACTACGATATCAAGCCTGGATTCTTCTTTTGGTACTCCAAAAGTTATGACTCTGTTCGCTTGGATCACATCGGTGACCTTTTCCAAGAGCCAGTCGTTGATGGTTTGATTGGTGTCGCCTAAGACAGTCAGGTCCAATCGGGTAGGCAACAAGTAGAATAACTCCACCACCCTCAACTCTTCTCCCCAACGTATCTTCTTCAAATCGGTAGCCATGCATCCTAGCTTCCGAGCGTTGATGTAGTAACCCCTCCTGCAAGTGTCCAATCAAGTCCCCATCCTCTATCGATGCAAGTGGAGTGTGGCGTATGAGCCTTCATCAGTATCTCCATGAAATCTCGCCTGAATTGGTAAACTGGGGATCGTCGAGCTTGCTCATAAATAAGCTCAAACACTTGGAACTTCCGATATTCTAGCATGCGGTCTTCCTGAAACACCAATGTAATAAATTCGGATCAGCTACCTATATACTTTCAGTTCCTTTTTAAATATTCAAACAATACGACTTTATTTCTCAGCCTAACCTAGGCTCTGATACCAGGTGTGAGGTCCCCACCCCGCCGTATCAAACAGCGGATCTGATGGTGAACCTGGTGGCCACTAGATCTATAGCGGAAGCAAACAAAGTGGTTCAGGGTTCAGATAGCGGACCTTCTCTCATCACAAAGTGAGTCGAGTTCGAGCCTTCTAGCAATGAGATCTAGCTCCACCTCGCAGGGGAAGCGTACTTAAACTATCTAACGATCCTAAGACCCACCTTCCAAGAGGAGAGAAACCCCCAGTGCCTTTTTTCCCATGTTTCAGAGGCACGTACACTTGAGACTTCGCCGCTCTAGGGGCAATGAGTATTACTAGTGTCGATTTAACACTATGGGGATAGAGAGTTCCCGACCAATCAGGACCACCCTTCTCTTAGGCGTTGGCAACCTGAGCCAAGCCCCCACTTTCCACCCCCACACTCACACTTCCTTGTGTGTCCTAATTACTACCACAATGATTGTTCAACATAAACATTCCTTGATTAAATTCCGAATCACAATGTTCATTAAGACAGCCCTTCAATTAGTATTGCAAAGCGGCACCAAGACAGTATTTTAGTAAAAATTCTACTCAAACTTATTCATTAAAATTCCAATGTTCTGGAGGTACAACATCCCTCCTCCAACGAGAGTTTACTCCTCTCGTTGTCGCCTAGCTGCCCATACAACTAGGTATGTCCATCGCATAGAAAGCACGACACGGACACTCCCACCGCATAGAAAGCAAGACGTGGGTTCCCATCGCATAGAAAGCAAGTCGTGGGTATCCACCGCATAGAAAGAAAGTTGTGGATTCAAGAGCCCTTAACGAGGAACTCTGCCCCCTGTGATCAGTAGGGGGATCAGGACTAATTCAACATTGGAAATAGAATGAACATGTCGAGCTAAATTTTCCCTAGCAGACATTCTTTCCTATTGCAAACAGTATATCCATCAATCATTTCTTTCCTATCTTAGACTTAAATGTACAATGAATTCAAATGCCGAGATTTTCGTCGGATTTCTCCAACATGTTTGGGGGTATGTTCTTTCCTAGCTAAACGTGTGCAATGTTAATTAAACAACTGAATAAAATTGTGACCTACCTCTTCCATTTCTTCGTCAATGGCTCGTGAGATGGCCGGTGCTTGTTCGTCCATGGGAGCTTTTCCCTTTCCATTCACATTGCTCGTTCTCGCTCGCGGTCGTGGGCACCACCGAAGCGAGTTCTCTTAACTAGGGCCATTTTATACTCACTACTTTAGATGATAAACTTGAAGAAAAAGAGCTAAGGTCCGAGAGCATCATAACAAACCAAATAGCAGATTAGAATCGTTGAAGGGTCCTTCTTATGCAAGGGTTTAGATTTTTCCTTCGAGACCTAGCAATTTTATGGGTAATACTTTACTTATCCTATGGGAACCGGCTCTAAAGTTAATTACTTGGATTAGATGATTAAGGAATTTCAGAATTTTACTAATTAATTTACAAGAGAGATGGATTAAACAAGCTCAATCACTTTACTAGTGTAGTAAGAAAGATGCAGAGTTACCGCATGCATAGGTGTTAGGAAATTTTCTTCTTAGTGGCCTAATGAAGGATTAATTTTACCTTAATCACATCTTAATGTGTGAGAAAATTGAATCTAATTTAATTACAACACTATTGAGTGGTAAAAGAATGAATTTCATCAAATCTACATTGTTACCGACTGACAATTAATTAACTATGCTGCCTAGAGAGAGAATTCTCTTCTAATCATGTATTAATCATAGATTAAGAATGATGAATGGCTGCATAAATTAGCTAATTAGATGATGATTATGTAATGGAATATAGCTATGTAAATTTAGAGAGCAGCTATTGGGAATTATAGCTAGGATTAAGCATAGTAGACGAGGTATTTGGAGAATAATTAAGAGAATTAAGAAGAGCAGGAATTAAACCATGATTACCATGATTAGGGGCTGAGAATCCTCTTGATTTTTCTGATCCAAATGAATCCTCAAGATGAGAATTTTTATGCCTCCCTTCTTTACCATTGAAGATGTATGTTGCGCGCTTGAGAAACTTGCTACCCGCAAGGCAGGGGACCTTTAAGATGTCAAGGCTGAAATGATTAAATCGACAAGCAAGAAAACACGATATTGGATATGCGATATGTTTAACCTCACACTTCAGCATGGCATGCCTCATGATTGGAGTGAAAATTGGATCAAACCTTTGCACAAAGGAGGAGATGTAAACAATGTGAACACCTACCGCACTATAATGGTTGGTTCTTTGATGGCAAAGTTATTTGGATGTATCATGGAGATGAAGATAAGTGAATGGACTGAAAAGAATGGCAAACGTGCGCTAGGCCAAGCAGGTTTTTGAAAGCATCATAGCACTATTGATCACCTTGTTACTCTTCGAGTTCTTATGGAAGCGTCTCGATTGAAAGGAAAAAAGTTGTATTGTTGCTTTGTGGATTTCAAGAAAGCTTTTGACATGGTAACGCGAGGAAATCTTTGGAGATGTATGCAAAGCCTTTAAGTGCCGAGAGAATTTATGCATGCAGTCTTTCACATCTACCAAAAAGTGATATGTCGACTACGTATGGGAGATGGAATTTCAGAATTTTTTGCAAGCACCATTGGTGTCAAACAAGGATGCCCACTTTTCCCAACCCTCTTTGGGTTACTCATTGATAAATTGGAATGCATGGTTCTTGATTTTATGCAACAAGAAGGCATAGAAGAGGTTAAGATCGGAAATGCGGTAATCATGCTTTTGCTTTATGCCGATGATGTAGTGCTCTTGGCACGTACCTTAGAAGATGCACAAAAGCTTATGAGTGTCTTGGAACGCTTTTGCCTACATAGCGGGCTGATCATGAATGGATCCAAAACCAAGGTTATGCTTGTAAAGACCCTCAATGATGAAAATCCATGCCTTGTATACAACAATGAGCAACTTGAAGTGGTCGATAGCTTCAAGTACCTTGGCCTTGAGATTCCATCCAATCATAGATGGAAGGATTACGCAATGCGTCGCTTGGAAGCCAGAAAGAGGGCTTATTATGCATTTGAGAACATGTGCAATGCTGGAGAGATCAAGTGTTGGGCTCTCAAAAAGTACCTCTTTGAAACATTGGTGACACCAGTGCTTCTTTATGGAGTGGAAGTGTGGGGTGGTAGCATCGGGAAGTCTACTTGGAAAGAGTTTGAGAATGTCCAAAATCGTTTTCTCACCAACTTTTTCCAAGTCAAGACACAAACACCCTACATGCTCTTACTTCTTGAGTCCGGATCGTTTCCCATTGAGGTCTTGGGCATGAAAAAAGTTGTGGAGTACATGCTTAAGACACAACGTAGTCCTTTGTGTCGACTTCCTAGAATCGCATATAAAGCAAGTCAAAAGGTCCAAAAGACATGCAAGAGCAAACTACTAAGTTCGGGCTGGATGTTTGACATCAAGAAATGGTTTGGAAGATGGGATGCATGTCACTTGGTCAAGGATGCATCAATTGACTCCCAAGTTAATGAGGCCTTCTTACAATGCCAATGTATCACGGCTTGGGAGAAATCCGGAGGTTGTCGCTTCAGCCATTACATCACACACATTGCCCCAAACTACAAATCTCTCTTCTTCTCCAAGCGCCGTAGCCGAACCCATCCCTACATCCTTGAGCCCATCCCATTGCCTCCATTGCCTCCATTCGTCTTAGCTCACATTCTCTACGCTGCGAGACAGGACGTTGGGGCACTGGTGAGGAGTCTCATCGACTTCGCACTTTATGCCCTTGTCAAGTGCGAGAGAGTGAGTACCGCACACTACTTGAGTGTTTGCCTCCGAATGCCATTGCTAGCACAAAAGCTTTCAAAAGCTTGGCTGCAATATTCACCTCCATTGTCGGATCTGAGGCATCATGTTTTTCTAGTCACATCGTCTATGAATGTTACATAGTACAATGAGCCACCAAGTGATGGTGTACTTGCAGGACCCCAAACATTAGAATGAATCAACTCAAGTTTTTTATTTTTTCTTTCATTTCCTGATTTTTGACTCTCCCAACCACGATGTGGACTCGCTATTGCGATGCTCATTTTAGCCATTTCTGAGCATCGAGAGTCACTTATGACCTCCACTCACACCATGTGACATGTTCATTTGGTCCCATAGGTCATATTTGACCTCCGAGGACGATAATAGAACTATCTATCTATCTATCTCTCTCTTTCTCTCTCTCTCTATCTATCCCTCATTCTCTCTCCCTCTCTCTCTTTCTCTCTCTTGTTCTATCCCTCTCTCCCTCTCTCTCTCTCTCTTTCTTTCTTTTTTTATCCCTCATTCTCTCTATTTCTATCCCTATCTCTATCTCTCCCTCTTTCTCTCTCACTCTCTTTATCTATCTCTCTGTCTCCATTTATCTCCCTCTCATTAATTATCTCCCTCTTTCTCTCATTCTCTCTTTATCTCTCTCTCTCTCTCTCTCTCTCTCTCTCTCTCTCTCTCTCTCTCTCTCTCTCTCCATTTATCTCCCTCTCATTAATTATCTCTCTCTTTATCTACCTCTATCCCTCTTTCTCTCTCACTCTCTTTATCTATCTATCTCTCTTTCTCTTTCTCTCCCTCTCTATCTATTTCCCTTCTCCTCTCTCTCTATTTATCCCTCTCCATTTATCTCCCTCTCTTTAAATCTCTCTCTCTCTCTCTCTCTCTCTCTCTCTCTCTCTCTCTCTCTCTCTCTCTCTCTCTCTCTCTAACAAACTTGCTTAACATTTCTATCTAAAATTTCTATCTAACATTCAACTAGCCAAGCAAAGCAGTCATTTCCAAACAATCCCAGCAAAGCAACCATTCCCAAATGAACAAGGTATGTTATGGATTCTCTCTTTTTTTTTTTTTGTGTGTGTGTGTGTGTGTGTGTGTGTGTGTGTGTGTGTGTATGTGTAGTAGAAAACAAAAGGGAAAGAGGGAGGAGGTGCTTTGTTTTGTGTTTATCTCTTTCTTTGTAGGGCGGTTGATCTTCGGCTAGGTTGAGCTTCCAAAGATGATGGCGAAAAACCTCCTTCGACGAAACCCCCTTCGATGTTGTGCTTCCAAAGACAATGGCAAAACTTGGACGAAACCCCCTTCGACGAATCTTGGGAAGCGTGGAGAAGGAGAGAGAGGAAAGGGAGAGCGTGGGGGGGGGGGGGAGCTTGGGAGCGATGGCGGAGAGAAAGAATGCAGAGTATGCATCAAAAATGCAACATACTCTGCCTTCTTGTCTATTTTAGGCACCACTTATTACCGCGGATATTACCGTGTCCATTATCGTGCCCATTATCACGTCTATTATCGCGGCCGGTCATTTCAAACGATTACATGCGAATCCAAGGTTGCAGGGGGGAAGGGGGAGGGGGTACAAACCACCGCCTCTATCCTTAGCTATACATTATTTCATTTTTTAGCGTTTTGAGTTTTTTTATGAAGATTTTTAATTTTTTATGGATACTTTATTTTGTAATACTTTTAAATGTTTATTAATTGTATTTTTTAAGTTCTCTTTTAGTTAAAAATAATTTTAGCACTCATTGTCATTTATTCCCTTTGACCTTAATTTATGTTATTTTTTTAATGGAATTAAGATCTTTTCTAACTATTTATTTTTTAGGACACATGACTAAATAACCAACATTTTGTGTGTGGAGTACATCGACTGGGATGATCGTGGTCCCCCTGGAGGCCTTGAGCGTGATCGTTGGCTCAAGAAAAACTCCCTTGTCCTTGCACCAAGTGCAAAAGGGCAATCCCTCGCTTGAGGCTCATTGCTTTGGAGCACGTGGAGAACGAAGGGCTTTGGCATCCTCAAAAAAGCGCCCCGAGAGATGATAACACGCCTCACCCGTTGCTTGAGGAGGTGCCCCATTGGTTTGTGTTTGGTGGTGGTGCACCAATGCGCAAGGCCAAATGGCAGAGGCAAGAGCGACTGGGAAATTTGGATGCACCGCATGGTGATCCTCTCGTTGTCTCTACTTTGGCAACTCCTATGGCGTCTCTGTCGCACTTTGAGGCAGAGGATGAGCATATGTTCGACATGTGTTATGAGTTACTAGCTCATGAGTGTGACGTGTGTGAGGAGGACTGTCGGCCTTGCACTAAACGGGCTGCCAAAATGGAGGATAGATTGATGACGAGTGCCCGAACACCTCTTTACGACGGTGCACGGTACTCGGTGCACTGAGCATCGTTGGAAGTCCTCAACTTGCAAGCAAAATTCGGTTGGAGTAATGCAAGTGTCGATGCACTACTTGCGTAAGTATGGAATGTTGATTTTATATACTCTCCACTCGCTTTATAGTGCCGTCTTCTAGGAATTATACTAATACGCATGTTTGTTGTAGTTTGATGGGCAAAATGTTGCCAGAAGATCACCACATGCCTCCAGATCGTCAACGAGCTAGATCGTATGTCACTACACTTGGAATGGAGTATGAGTGCATCCATGCATGCGTCAACGATTGCTATACCGCAATGAGCATGCACATGCTACCTCATGTCCCGTGTGTGGGGAGGCACAATGCAAGACAGAGTGTCCCTACTGATTCACCTGCATGGAGGCACATCGAAACTCAATGGCTAGAGTTTGGGTTGAAGCCTCGACTCTTGAGGCTTGGGTTAGCAAGTGATGGTGTCAACCCCTTCGGCACTATGTCTACTTCATGGAGCACTTGACCTGTGGTGATCATCAACTACAATATTCCACCATGGGAGACAACCAAGAAGGGCAATATACTTCTTTCCTTGCTTGTGCCAGGGAAGTACAAAGTGCCAAATATTGACATTTACCTCGAGCCCCTCATTGAGGAGTTGTAGGAGTTATGGAGAGGCATTCCTCTTGTCGATGTCTCACTTGCTAAGGGGGGGAGAGAGACCATTGTGATGGGAATCCTTATGCGGACTATGCACGACTATCTTGGCTTGGAGAGATTTTTGGTAACCCTGTTTCCTCTATCTCTCTCTCCCTCTTTCCCACTCTCCCTTTAGTTCACTTTAGTTCACTCATCTCTCTAACCATATGATATGTATGCACGGTTGTCCACATTGGGTCACAATACATGTCCTACTTCCGGGCCATTGTTGGTGACGGAGAGGCCCGATTCCTTGTGCAGGGTAATCTATCCAAACAACCACCGTTTCTTACCCCAAGGGCATAACAAGCACAAGGCTCCAACAATTGGGAAGACTCCTCTAAAGCTCACAATGGCAGATTGGGCAACCATTTGGAAAGAACACCACAACAACAATCCGGCTCCTTGTTCTCCACCAAAAGGTATGTCAAGGTATTCCATATTTTGAGGCTTCCATATTGGAAGGACTTAAAAATACAACACCTCTTGGATCCCATGCACATATTCAAGAATGTAGCCCAAACATTATGGGACCACATTATTGGCAAGAAGGACTCTTTAGGTGCGAGGGAGGATTTGAGACTTTTAAAACGTCCTAAAGCACCATGGATGCTAGCCAAAGAAGAATTAGACAAGGTGAAGGGTACCATTTCCTTTATTCGCACACCAACAGGATACATGAGGTCGCTAAAGGGAGCTTTCAAAAAAGCGAAGAAGGATGGAAGCGTTCAATTGTATGGGTTGAAGTCCCATTATTGGCACAAGATGCTTCAGGTAATCTTCATACTCCCTATTCTATCTATAGTTTGTGTGTATGACTATCACTGACTTTCCCTTTCCCTACTTTACATTGTAGTTCATTCTACCGTTGAGTATGTGTATATGTCGGGACAAGAAAGTCAAGGACGCTATTTTCAAACTAGGAGAGCTAGTAAGGTACACCACAAGACTCCACTCAACTACACCTTTCTTATGTACACAATAATTTCAACTAACACTTAGTGCATCCTTGTGTGTTTCTTGCAGATTTGTGAGCTCCAAGCAAATCAAAATAGATGATATTCCTGATGCTCAAACACTTGCAGCAGAAACCATGTGTGCCATTGAAGATGCATTTCCTCGATCAGTCCTTCTTAGTCAAATTCACCTCTTGGTTCACGTGGTGGAGGAGATTGCTATCTGTGGAGTAGTGCACGCATGATGGATGTTCTTCTTAGAGAGGTTTTTAAAGACTCTCAAAGATTTTGTGTGGCTACGGTCTCAACCAGAGGCATGTATGGCCGAAGGGTGGATCGTTCAAGAGGCATTTGTTTACATATCAGAGTATTTGGCACAAGTTTATCCTTCAATGCCTCACATGTGGTCAGATTAGGAAGATGCAAGGATGACTTCACACTTGCCAAGTGGAAAGGGGAAACTACTTAACATGGATATGAATCTATCCCGAGTGGTCAATAACTTTTGTATTCTCAATGCAAAGATTATGACCAAGTGGGTGGACTTGTGGACAGTGGCAAAGGCAAGGCGTTTTCAAGAGAGGGAAGCATGGAAACAAGCACATGGAGGAAGGAGGGCACCCCCAATGCCTACACACCTTGCATGTTTCCCAGATCTCATTAGTGCATAGTGGATTCATGAGAGAATGACCAAGGCAAAAGCGCGCAGAGAAGACATCACCAGCAAAGAATGGGAGTATGCACGAGGTTGCATACCAAAGGTAGAGTACTGATATACCTAAACCATACTGTAACGCTATTTCTTGAAATTATCTTCAATATGTATTAAATAAATTAATATATTTTTTTGTTTTGTAGTGCCTTTCCTTTAAGGGTGAAAGCATGAAATGGTGGTCAATTTTAAGGGATTTTCTAAGTGGGTTTCGAAGTAGTTCTCAAGTTTTATTTGTTCCCTTCAAATAATTTATCGAGGATGTGGAAAATTGCAAGAAATGGAAAATGCCGCCACTTCAAGAATGCCATCATTTTTTGAACATTGTTTACGGGTAGAGGGTGATTGTGACTTTTGTTGCATGCCATTCTACACAGCAGGAAGCTACCCACGTGCTACTCCATCTTCATGCACCCTGTGTGAACAGAGCAAGGAAGAACTGCAGACGCCTACCCTCTCTGTGCGACCTCAATCTTCACCGAGTACTGTAATCCTCCCCCCCCCCCCCCCCCCCAACTCTCTCTCTCTCTCTCTCTCTCTCTCTCTCTCTCTCTCTCTCTCTCTCTCTCTCTCTCTCTCTCTCTCTCTCTCTCTCTCTCCTTTGTTGTAGCTGAGCAATGTGTTTGTTTGAGGACATTGTGAATCATGGATTGTGTTTTTTTGTTTGTACAGTGATATGAAGACTCCACCATGAAAGTGCACCATGGCAGCAGCTGATGGTGGTTCAGCTAGCATGCTTTCATCCAATAGCAAGCCTAGGAGCTCCACAACATTGGGCATAAAGTCTGAAACTATCGGCAACAAAAGCATTGGTACATATCAACTCTATCTCTTCAATTGTAGAAATGTTCGTTTCAATGTTTGTTTACTATGTCAAATGTGGTTTGCAGCAAGATCTTCCTAGAGGATTCAATACCCCAAGCAAACTCGATTCTACTACACACGAGAGGAGTTGCATGAGGAGTATGGCTTAAGCTTGGAGGGCAAGCTCTACCAGCACCTCGGTGAGGCTGATGTCACAAATCAGGATTGGTTGTCGGTCTTCATGAAGAAAAGGGACAAGGGCTCAGAAATCTTTCTGCATATGATGCGACCTGAGTTTGTAGATGAATGCAGGTTACTGTTTCACAAAGTCTACCAAAGCAAGCCAGCCAACAAAGAGATCACACAAAAGTTTGCAACATTGTTTGTGTACGAGCGATGCCCAGCTGCTCGGCAAGATCCTGCAGGTTGAAAGGTTGCATGGGCTACTTTTGGTGAACAAGTTTTGGACCATTGCAAGAATCTTCTGGGTGGCATTGACAAGAGAGTAAATATTTGGCTGTAGAATAATGAGGGGACATCACTTCAGCCCCTTCGTCTTGACAATGTTGGGGCAAGTCAGAAAAGTGGGCAAAATGCTCTCTTATCTGGCAGCACTTCTCTAGTTAGTGCCTCCTTTATAAGCCAGCAAGTAAAAGCACAGGTGGAGCAGATTCTGGATGCAAAAAGGGATTCATTAAAGGTTTTGAACACAGCATTGGATAATGTGAGAGTAGAGCTATAAGACAGGAACCAAAACATGTGGAAGATATAAGGGACATCTTCAGCCACGGCAGTGCTTCAAGGGCAATTGCAAGAGCTCCACATATTGCGGTCTAGCATGAAGGGAGTTGTTGATATTGACCCTGATTTTTGGTGATTGAAGGCAAGATGGCTGCTCTAACTAGTGCACTCACAGCTCTTGGGGCTGATGCAAGCAGCTCGAACATAAGAGATGAGGTGGATTCATCTCTAGGTATGTGTCGACCAAGTCAAGGAAGGATTTTTGTTTATGTGGTAATGCCCTAGGTACTTGACATGGTACTCTATTCTATTTAGGTGGTTTTTTTTGCCATGCCAGTTATTTCACTTTATGTGGTAATGCCCTAGGTACTTGACATGGTACTCTTTTCTATTTAGATGGTTGTTTTTGTCATGCCAGTTATTTCTGTTATGGTACTAAGTGCCCAACATACCTGACATGGTAGTTTTTTCTGTTGTGGGGTTCTATCATGGTAATAGTGCCCAAGGTACTTGGCATGGTAGTTTCTTTTTACATGGCTTTCTTTTTGTTACGGTGACATTGACCAAGTACTTTTCCATGGTTTTTTTTTTTGCTATGAGTGTTTGTTTTTTCCATGGAAGTTTGTCTATTATTGTGGTACTTGTCATGGTAGTTTTTTCTACCATGACAAGTGCAGGGGTCATGGCTATTCTCTCTCTCTCTCTCTCTCTCTCTCTCTCTCTCTCTCTCTCTCTCTCTCTCTCTGTGTGTGTGTGTGTGTGTGTGTGTGTGTGTGTGTGTGTGTGTGTGTGTGTGTGCGTGTCTCTCTCTCTCTCTCTCTCTCTCTCTCTCTCTCTCTCTCTCTCTCTCTCTCTCTCTCTCTCTCTCTGTGAGTCAAAACAAAAACTCTCTGAAAGAGCGCACGCCAGCACACGTGCTCTTTTAGAGAGTTTTTTTTCTAACTGAGCCGGTGCGCGCTCTTTTAGAGAGTTTTTTTTTTACTGAGAGAGAGAGAGAGAGAGAGAGAGAGAGAGAGAGAGAGAGAGAAAGAAAGAGAGAGAGAGAGAGAGAGAGAGAGAGAGAGAGAGAGAGAGAGAGAGAGAGAGAGAGAGAGAGAGAGATGGTAGATGGTTCTATTATCGTCCTCGGAGATCAAATATGACCTATGGGACCAAATGAATATGTCACGTGGTGTGAGTGGAGGTCATAAGTGACTCTCGATGCTCAAAAATGGTTGAAATGAGTGTTGCAATAGAGAGTCCACATTGTGGTTATGAGAGGAAGGTATGTAGGGAGAGCTCATGGCTGAATATATGGGGAAAAGAGGACCTAATGTGGTCAAAAGCTGAGCATTCAAGTAGTGTGTGGTACTCACTCTCTCGCACTTGACGACGGCATAAGGTGCAAAGTCGATGAGACTCCTTTATAGTGCCCCAACGTCCTGTCTAGCGTAGAGAATGGGAGCTAAGACGAATGGAGGCAATGGTGCGGATCGCACTCAACAGGATGGGCTCCAGGATGTAGGGATGGGTTCAGTTACCTCGTTCGGAGAAGAAGAGAGATTTGTAGTTTGGGGCAACATGTGTGGTGTAATGGCTGAAGCGAGAACCTCCGGATTTCTTCCAAGCCATGATACATTGGCATTGTAAGAAAGCCTCATTAACTTGGGAGTCGATCGACGCATCCTTGACCAAGTGACATGCATCCCATCTTCCAAACCATTCCTTGATGTCAAGCATCCACCCCGAACTTAGTATTTTGCTCTTGCATGTCTTTTGGACCTTTTGACTTGCTTCATATGCGATTCTAGGAAGTTGATGTAAAGGGCTACGTTGTGTCTTAAGCATGTACTCCACAACCCTTTGCATGCCCAAGACCTCAATGGGAAGCGATCCGGACTCAAGAAGTAAGAGCATGTAGGGTGTTTGTGTCTTGACTTGGAGAAAGTTGGTAAGGAAACGCTTTTGAACATTATCAAACTGTTTCCAAGTAGACTTCGTGATGCTTCCACCCCAAACATCCACTCCATAAAGAAGCACCAGTGTCACCAATGTGTCAAAGAGGTACTTTTTGAGAGCCCAACACTTGATCTCTCCAGCCTTGCACATGTTCTCAAATGCATAATAAGCCCTCTTTTCGGCTTCCAAGCGACACATTTCACAATCCTTCCATTTATGATTGGATGGAATCTCAAGGCCAAGGTACTTGAAGTAATCTACCACCTTAAGTTGCTCATTGTTTTATATAATGCATGGATTTTTGTCATTGAGGGTCTTTACAACCATAACCTTGGATCGATTCACGATCAGCCCGCTGTGTAGGCAAAAGCGTTCCAAGACACTCATAAGCTTTTGTGCATCTTCTAAAACATGTGCCAAGACCACTACATCATTGGCATAAAGCAAAAGCATGATCACCGCATTTCCGATCTTAACCTCTTCTATGCCTTCTTGTTGCATAAAATCAAGAACCATGCATTTCAATTCATCAACGAGTAGCCCAAAGAGGGTTGGGAAAAGTGGGCATCCTTGTTCACCAATGGTGCTTGCGAAAAAAATTCAAATTCCATCTCCCATATGTAATCAACATATCACTTTTTGGTAGATGCGAAAGACTGCATGCATAAATTCTCTCGGCACTTGAAGGTGAGGAAAGCTTTTCCATGCATGGGAACCCCCCCATATATTTTTGCCCTTTTATCAAAATATTTCCCATTATATAAGTTACTTTTGATTTTTTCTTCCTTTTTCACAAACGTTTTAGCTTTTATTAAATAAATAATACTTATGCTAATCAATCACGATGTAGCATAATAAGTAAGCTTTCTTTGTTGATCTCTCTTTTGACCTTAAAAATATTAAATATATATATTCTATTATTTTCTAATATATTTTTTTTATCTATGTATATTATTCCGCTCTACCAAATATTTTATTCACTAGTTTTTATTTTCAAACCTCAACCCCACTTTCAAATTTCAATAATACCTCCATCTAGATGATTGCCAATCTTTTCAACACTCTAGGTCATGTTTTCATACACATGAAGGAGCTTACACTTGAAGGCAAGAGAGAAGTCCACTCAAAGGGGACCACCAAAAGACTTTTGCAGCCACAAATAATACATTATTTGGCTGAATTTTTTAAGTAAAGAAGAACCCCGAATCTGAAGGAGCGTTCAACATGAAAGATGTAGCTCGTAATCTCAACTTTTAGCTCAATTTTTTTCAGAATTTTTGGAGTTATGAACACGGAGATATGATTTTTGTAGTGGACCCCAGTTTTCTCGTGTAATGGTGACACAGACCATCCCACTTTTCTTCCTTCTAGAATGTCTATGGTTCTACAAGTCTTCAAGCATGATTACAAGAGACAAGGCTCTTTTAATGAGGTCTTGGCTAGTCTAGAGTAATTCTATCACCATTTTTGGAAGATCCATCCTCATCAACAAATATCCACCTTCGACAACCTCTCTTATAATTTTCTTACCTCTCTCTTCTCTCCCTAATAAGCTTATGTCTATCCAGAGCTAGACTATTGTAAATATTTCCTATCCTCTACATCCTACCCACATTCTCTCTTTTTCTCTCTCTATTGACTCTAGTATTTAAATAATGAGGAGACAAGATGGGAGCCACAGTCACATGCACCCCATTTTCCTAGTCACCAAAGTGGGACACTCACCTCAAATAGAAATATTGCTAAATCCTTCCCTCCTTCCCTATATAAGGAGGCCATGAGAGCTCACTTGGGAGAGAGAACACACACACACACACACACCTATCCATACACACTCTTGTGCTACATGCTTGTAGCATGAACCCTAATCATATAATCACAACACCATCATCATCACCATCACCATGCACAAAAGATGAGCACCACACCTCCACACCACTTGTAATTAAGGGTTAAAGGCACAATTTTAAGAAGAAGAAGGGTGGACGCACTCATGATATTCCTCGCCCTCAACTCCCATCTCTCCATTATGCCTCCTACGATCTTGTTCCCTTCTCATTTTCCTGCCATACGCTACCTATTGTATTCATCTTTTGCAAGCAATCAACACACTCCATCTTGGTGCCATACTTTGTGTCGCTTTGGATACATCTCATTGTGAGTATGGTATATTCTTGTTCCTTGCCATTTTTTTCGGCTTATGTTAAGGTGTGCGGATTCGCCACCACACACACACTCTCTCTCCCTCTCATATTCCTATCATCTTGCTACTTCCATATTAAGGTGTGCGGATTCGCCACCTTTTGTATGAGAAGTGAGCATACTTGCATGTATCCCTGACCTTGTTATCTTCCTTACTACATGCACACGTAGCGAGCCCATTCTCACTCACTCACCACTCCTCTCACCTTATTCTCCGACCACCCCATTCCACATTTGGGCGTGGATCTTGAAATTGTTTTCCATGCATGCTTCATTGTGTATATGTATGCGTCCTAGCCGCATATCTTGCTAGGTGGTGCCCCTATTGTGTATTCCCCATGATGAGGCCATTGTGCATAGTCTTGGTGTAGAGGCCACCGGGTCTATTTTTTCCACTTCCGCCTCTCATTTGGTGCCCCCACGGAGGAGGGCTCAAGACCTTCAGTTTACAAGACTGAAAACCCTAAACTATTGTGAATGGATGAATGAGTATGAAGGATTTTCTAACTGGACGACAGAAGAAGAAGAGCTCCAAGCACAACGAGAGGAACTCCGCATCTCCATCGAAGCTCGAGTGCCAGGCGTAACGGTAATCGATTTGAAGTGGGAGAGTCAACCAACGCGCCAAACCCAGTGGATATACATAGGCCAAGTGCCAAGAAGAAGGAGGAGGTGGAAACCATGTCCGCAACCTACAACCAACCAACAACAACAAAATGGAAGGAGCTCTGCACAATAGAGAATCAACCCTATTCTACTTTGAGAATCGGGTAACTCAAGTCACCGAGGTAATTATCATAGTCAGTTTTCAAGTCGCACATGATGCTGCAGCACAGATAACAGAAGCATTGGCTCACAATCTCACTAGAGAAACTAGGGATCTACTGAGTTTGTTTCAGGAAAGAACACCACCCTCTCCTACAAGCTTGGACAGTGACTAAGCACCTCTAAGCTTCACATGAATCAGGACAACCTACCTCAAGACAGATCACACATACCAACACGTGTACGCTCAATCAAGGTAATATTGGACTTGAAGATTCACTACCAGCACGTCATTGACACCTTGCCGGGTGGGGAGCGGTTTTTTGAGGTTCTGGCATTAGATCAGCCATTTGTTTTACCTTTGGTACAAGGCAATGTACCGTTTGAAGTTTTAATCTATGTCCTAGTATAATAGGGTATACACGCCTCCTTGTAAAGAAGAAAAAATTTTGCAAGTTAAGAAGTGTGTCTTTCTAGCTCTCTCTCAGTAATCATGGCAAGTGTAGCATTTCCAACCTTTACTGGTAAGGTGGGCGAGGATGCTGCAGACTTTCTAGACAACTTGGAAATAGCATGTGTCATCTCTGCGAGAGATGATGATGCTTCGCGCTTGCGCATCTTCCCACTTCTAATAAAGGTGGAGGCAAGATCATGGTACAATGCCTTGGCACAAGAAACCAAGGAACGGTGGGACTTATTAAGGGCAGCCTTTGTTAAGCATTTTGGAGAGGGCACAACATCAGAGAAACTATGGCAATTGTTGACAGAGTTGAAGCAGGGCAGTATGCTGGAATACGCATCATATGAGTCAAAGTTTGTAGATTTATGGAGGCGATGGGTTGCATCGCTAAGAGAGGATGAGGGGGCACCTGATTTCCTAAAGAAGGATCGGTTTGTGGCTGGGTTATGGCCAACTCTTAAAGAGAAGGTGAAGGGAAGGTTTCCTGCTACGTATGAGCTAGCAGTTGAAGTGGCCCGCCTTAAAGACAAGAAGTTGCGCCTACAAGCCAGGAATATAGATGGAGAGGAAGCCGTTAGGACCCCACCACCTCTAGCACCACCTACAACAGCCGCCCAGAGGATTCAACCACAAGAACCAATTGAAGATCAGCAAGACCTGCTCAACCGAATCACCAATCAACTTGAGAATCTCTCAGTCCATTTGATACAACAAGGGCATGCACACAATCGCAACCAAGAGGAAGGGAGAGGACAACGAAGACAAAACCAAGAATACCACTGCTACAATTGTGGGGAGGATGGTCATGGCATGTACTACTGTCCACAACCAAGGAGGCAGAATTTCAACAGAGGAGCCAGACAAAACCAGGTTTCACCACCAGGAGCAAGACCACCACCACCGAGGGCACCACGACAAGCACCACCCATGCAAATCTTACAACCGCCAATTCAACCACAACCACCACCACCACCACCACAACCTCTCATTCCACCCTTACCCCCACCACCAGTTGGCAATCAAATAGTAAGCGTCATCAGTCTTGAAGGTAAGGGAAAGGAGAAAGTGGAGGAGGATAAGACCAAGGTTAAAGGAGTAGATGCCATTGGGGTAAAACGCGCTAGGCATGGTGAATCTTCTCAAAAGGAAGAAAAGATGAAGAATAAAGGGGAATCTAGCAAAAAGCCGTCCAAGTCACGACGTAAAATTGACATTGTAGATTTCTCTTTGGGTGAATGTTCTAAACCATATGATTTGGTTCAAGATGTTTCTGTGCAGGGCCCAAAAATCACTTGGCCCCAGTTACTCCACCTAGCACCTAGGGTGAGGAGACAATGGACAAAGATGGTTAACACGAGGCGACCAAAGCCAAAGATAGCTGGGGCTATCTCTGGGAGGAATCTAGATGACATACTACCAGTGATGGATGCTTACATCAAAGGGCAACACATCTCCAATATCTACATCGATGGTGGCGCACAAATATGCGTCATGAGTGAAAAAATGATGCACCGTTTGGGTTTAGAGGTGAGTCGGCCGGCACCATGCCAAGCCAAAATGGCAAATAATTTAAAAGTTCAATGTGTTGGTGTCATAAATGCAGTTAGGATAAAGGCATTCAACACCGAGGTAGATGTGGACATCTTTGTCATGCCACACAAAGGGGAGGGCTATCCTATCATTCTAGGGAGGCCTTGGCTTATGGCTATGAGAGCTAAGCAGGACTGGGACACCGGCATAATCCAGATGAAGGATGCAAAAGGAAGGCCAATACTTTACGACATGTAGATAGGTCAACAACGCGACATGGATCTAGAAACCTCCGAGGATGAGTTTTCTAGTGGTGAATCTTCAACCGCTTCAGAGGAGGAGTCAACAGTGAGTGAAGAAAGTGACAGTAGCATTGAGGTGATGGGGATCATTCTCAAGGACCCTAAGAAGATGGAGCAACCTGATGCCTCATCATCAAGCCAAGGGGAGACACCAGGTATACAACCTCTGGTAGAAGCAAGTAAGCTACATCAAATGCTCTCTAGTGAGTTGTGTGGGAAGGAGCGTGAAGATTATATTTTGATGCTAAGTAATTTTACCACATTGTTCATTGATGAATATGATAAAATCACTGGCATCACAGTAGTTCAACATCACATTAAGCTCAAGGAGGGAAGTAAACCTGTAGTGCAGAAGCTCAGGCGGCTAGGAGTAATTCAACAAGAGGCCCTACTCAAAGAGGTGAGGAAATTGCTAGAAGCCGGTTTTATCTATCATGTTGAAGACTCAGAGTGGGTTTCTTCAGTGGTAGTCACACCAAAGAAGAATGGTAAGTGGAGGGTTTGTGTTGATTACAAGCCTTTTAATGCAGCCACAAAGAGGGACCATTTTCCTCTTCCTTTTCAAGACGAAATACTCAATGAGGTAGTAGGACATGAGCGCTACACGGTATGTGATGGCTACTCAGGCTACTTCCAAATTAGCATCGCTGAAGAAGATCAAAAGAAGACAACCTTCATCACACCATGGGGATGTTTTGCTTACAGAGTTATGCCCTTTGGTCTCACTAATGCTCCAGCCACTTTTCAGCGATATGTGACATTTGTTTTTCAGCCATTCTTTGGAAAATCAATCCGTGTTTTTATTGATGACTTTTGCATCTATAGCTCTCGCTCTCTTCATTTGGAGAAAGTTTATGAAGGTCTAGCTAGGCTACAAGCTTTGGGTGGCCAACTCAATGTGGAGAAATGCCACATTGGTGAAAGCAAGGTTACTCTTCTTGGCCATGTGATCTCGGCCAACGGCATTGAAGCTGACCCAAGCAAGGTTCAAGCCTTGGTGGCTTTGACCTCTCCCACCACAACAAAGCAATTGGTCTCTTTTCTTCAAAAGGTGAGGTATTTGAGTAGGTTCATTCACTTGCTCTCCCAAGTGGTTCTCCCTTTACAACAAGTTACCCATCAAGAGATCTTCACTTGGAGTGAAGAAAATGAACAACAATTCAATGAGGTAAAACAAATTCTAGCTTCACTTCCCACCATAGCACCTCCAAAGTGGGACGAGCCATTTTATGTAAACCCTAGTGTTGGCAATGACACACTTGGGGCTGTATTGATGCAAAAGGATCCTCAAACTTCTTTCATGCGTCCTATCTACTTCTCTAGTCAAATGATGACCCCATCAGAAAAGGGATACACGGCAGTGGAGCACATGGTGCTTGCATTAATGTTTGCTACCACCAAATTTCGCTCTTATTTATTGTCTAGACCATTCATAATCTTAACAATAGAAGAAGTATTTCCTTATGTAATGCAGCACATGGATGTTTCTTCTAGGATTTCTAAATGGCTCACAAGGCTACAAGAGTTTGACTACACAATGCAAGTGGAGAACTCCACAAGGGCCAGTCTAGGAGGTATTCTCACTCATCGCCACTATGAAAAGAAGCTAAAGATAAAGCCAAATGATCAAGATATTACACCCGTGCTGGAAGTCCCTAAGGTAGAGGAGGCTCACTCTCTTTTCTTTGATGGAGCCTACAAGAGGAAAGTGGACAAAGCTGCAGCAGGCATTGTCATCTTCAATGAGCAAGGGGACAAGGTTTTCTCCATTGGGAATCTCTTGGATTCTCACTCTAACAATGAGGCAGAATATGCAGCTTTAACTCTTGGGTTAGAGTGGTGTGTGACACAGGGCATTCAACGGTTAAATGTATTTGGTGATGCCATGCTTTTAATAAAACAAATACAAGGAACTTGGGCTTGTAAAAATCATGTCTTGCTAGGCCATTTGCGCAAAGTCAAGGAACTTTTAGGGAAATTTCAAGTTGTACAATTACATCATGTTCCTCGAGTAGAAAATCAAGAAGCGGATGCTCTAGCTAGAGAGAAGTTACAAGATGTTTCAGTGGTGGGTGCTATCAAGTTGAAGCTGCCTCTCTTCCAAGGTAGCGATGCTATGCCTGACATCATGAGTTTCTTGGACACAGGAGAGTGTCCTAAGGATCTTACTAAGGGCCAAAAGCAGTGGCTTGTGCGCAAGGCAACAAAATACCGCCTTATCAATGACGACCTCTACTGCAAGGGTAAGGATCAAATTCTTAGGCGTGTACCTCTCTCTAGAGAGATCACTGAAATCATTTCAAGTTGCCATGATGGTGTTTGCGGAGGACACTTTGCACTTGACATCACTAGTAGAAAGATTCTACAAGCCGGGTTTGTATGGCCTAGTCTACATAGGGATGTGCATCATTGGTGTAAAACATGCAAGGAATGTCAAAAGGCAGGGGATAGGAGGCTCACATATGAGCCACAGACTCCTATAATCTCATATGGACCATTTGAGAAATGGGGAATTGATGCTATTGGGCCTTTGCCAAGGAGCCAATCAGGTAAATTTTATATCATCATGGGTGTGGACTACATGACCAGGTGGGCTGAAGCAGTTGCCACCACCCGGATTACAGCTAAGGAAGTGGCTAAGTTCGTATTTGAAAACATTTGTTGCCGTTTTGGCACTCCTCTTGAAATAATTTCTGACAGGGGACCAGGTTTTAGAGGAGACCTTGTAGGAGAGCTAATGGAGAAGTTAGGTATCTCACGAAGACACTCAACTCCCTACTACCCACAATGCAATGGTTTGGTGGAAAAGGTAAATAGTATGATCTGCAAGATCATCACTAAGCATGTAAACAATCACAAAAGTGATTGGAACAAGCATCTTATGGCTGCACTTTGGGCTTATCGCACTTCATTTCGCACATCCCTTGGGTTCACACCATATCACTTGGTGTTTGGTAAGGAAGCCATTTTACCCATTGAAGTACAATTGGCTAGTCTCAAGGTGCTAGCTGGGCAGGTGGAACGTCGCAATGCTCATCTCCACAACCACATTCTTGATCTAGAGAGGCTTCAACTAGACAGAGAAGATGCTATCAACTATTATGCAACACAGGCAAAGCAACGTCGACTTACCTTCAACAAGGGACTTAGGGCAAAAGGTCTCAAGAAAGGTATGTTGGTCCTACGGTATGATAACAGGTTTGACACTAGGAAGGATAAAAAGTTTTCACCTAGAAAGCGCTACGCCAATGGCAGTTACCGATTGATGGATGCAGATGGTAGGCTCCACAAAACACGTGTCAATGGATGGAGGTTGAAGCAGTACTTTTTGAGATTTGATCAAACACCTATGATGGAAATCCCCGAGGAGGGAGACTCGTCCACCTCAATTGAAGAAGAATCATGTACAACGCTAGAGGCATGAATACCTCTAGCCTTAGGGGGAGGGCTAATGAGGAAAGCTTTTCCATGCATGGGAACCCCCCCATATATTTTTGCCCTTTTATCAAAATAATTCCCATTATATAAGTTACTTTTGATTTTTTCTTCCTTTTTCACAAACGTTTTAGCCTTTATTAAATAAATAATACTTATGCTAATCAATCACGATGTAGCATAATAAGTAAGCTTTCTTTGTTGATCTCTCTTTTGACCTTAAAAATATTAAATATATATATTCTAGTATTTTCTAATATATTTTTTTCATGTATGTATATTATTCCACTCTACCAAATATTTTATTCACTAGTTTTCATTTTCAAACCTCAACCCCACTTTCAAATTTCAATAATACCTCCATCTAGATGATTGTCAATCTTTTCAACACTCTAGGTCATGTTTTCATACACATGAAGGAGCTTACACTTGAAGGCAAGAGAGAAGTCCACTCAAAGGGGACTACCAAAAGACTTTTGCAGCCACAAATAATACATTATTTGGCTGAATTTTTTAAGTAAAGAAGAACCCCGAATCTGAAGGAGCGTTCAACATGAAAGATGTAACTCGTAATCTCAACTTTTAGCTCAATTTTTTTCAGAATTTTTGGAGTTATGAACACGGAGATATGATTTTTGTAGTGGACCCCAGTTTTCTCATGTAATGGTGACACAGACCATCCCACTTTTCTTCCTTCTAGAATGGCTATGGTTCTACAAGTCTTCAAGCATGATTACAAGAGACAAGGCTCTTTTAATGAGGTCTTGGCTAGTTTAGAGTAATTCTATCACCATTTTTGGAGGATCCATCCTCATCAACAAATATCCACCTTCGACAACCTCTCTTATAATTTTCTTACCTCTCTCTTCTCTCCTTAATAAGCTTATGTCTATCCAAAGCTAGACTATTGTAAATATTTCCTATCCTCTACATCCTACCCACATTCTCTCTTTTTCTCTCTCTATTGACTCTGGTATTTTAAATAATGAGGAGACAAGATGGGAGCCACAGTCACATGCACCCCATTTTCCTAGTCACCAAAGTGGGACACTCACCTCAAATAGAAATATTGCTAAATCCTTCCCTCCTTCCCTATATAAGGAGGCCATGAGAGCTCACTTGGGAGAGAGAACACACACACACAAACACCTATCCATACACACTCTTGTGCTACATGCTTGTAGCATGAACCCTAATCATATAATCACAACACCATCATCATCACCATCACCATGCACAAAAGATGAGCACCACACCTCCACACCACTTGTAATTAAGGGTTGAAGGCACAATTTCAAGAAGAAGAAGGGTGGACGCACTCATGATATTCCTCGCCCTCAACTCCCATCTCTCCATTATGCCTCCTACGATCTTGTTCCCTTCTCATTTTCCTGCCATACGCTACCTATTGTATTCATCTTTTGCAAGCAATCAACACACTCCATCTTGGTGCCATACTTTGTGTCGCTTTGGATACATCTCATTGTGAGTATGGTATATTCTTGTTCCTTGCCATTTTTTTTCGGCTTATGTTAAGGTGTGCGGATTCGCCACCACACACACACTCTCTCTCTCCCTCTCATATTCCTATCATCTTGCTACTTCCATCTTAAGGTGTGCGGATTCGCCACCTTTTGTATGAGAAGTGAGCATATTTGCATGTATCCATGACCTCGTTATCTTCCTTACTACCTGCACACGTAGCGAGCCCATTCTCACTCACTCACCACTCCTCTCACCTTATTCTCCGACCACCCCATTCCACATTTGGGCGTGGATCTTGAAATTGTTTTCCATGCATGCTTCATTGTGTATATGTATGCGTCCTAGCCGCATATCTTGCTAGGTGGTGCCCCTATTGTGTATTCCCCATGATGAGGCCATTGTGCATAGTCTTGGTGTAGAGGTTACCGGGTCTATTTTTTCCACTTCCGCCTCTCAAAGGCTTTGCATACGTCTCCAAAGGTTTCTTGGCAGTACCATGTCAAAAGATTTTTTGAAATCTACAAAGCAATAATACAACTTTTTTTCTTTCAATCGAGACGCTTCCATAATAACTCAAAGAGTGACAAGATGATCAATAGTGCTATGATGCTTTCGAAAACCTTCTTGGCCAAGCGCACGTTTGCCATTCTTTTCCGCCCATTCACTTATCTTCATCTCCATGATACATCCAAATAACTTTTCCATAAAAAAACCAACCATTATAGTGTGATAGTTGTTCACATTGTTTACATTTCCTCCTTTGTGCAAAGGTTTGATCCAATTTGCACTCCAACCATGAGGCATGCCATGCTGAAGTGCAAGGTTAAACATATCGCATATCCAATATTATGTTTTCTTGCTTGTCCATTTAATCATTTCAGCCTTGACACCTTGAAGGTCCCCTGCCTTGTGGGTAGCAAGTTTCTCAAGCACGCAACATACATCTTCAATGGTAAAGAAGGGAGGCATAAATGGAAGGCAGCTACAATACTCCATCTTATCAACATTGGGTTTCTCATAGAGTTTCTTGCAATGCATATACATATCCTCAAGAGTCAAGTCACCAAAGCTCTCAACGTGCTTGCCTTTTAGATTTTGCCAAAACTTGCCACATGCATGTGCTTTCTCTTCCGCTAAAAGAAGTTGTTTTTTGACTTCCCACCTTCTCCTCTTCTTTTGCACAATTGATTTGTATGTGTGTGAACTTTCCAATTAAACCTCCTTGTCTTTGCTTGCATCCGATCTTAGCAAGTGTTTTCGGGCTTGACCACATTCCATCTCAAACCATTTCTTCTTGGTGCTACCCTTCTTAGACCTTTTGCAAGACATGTGTTTCAACGAAAAGAATTCCTTCGCACAAGACCAAATTACTTCTTTGAAAACTTTCCACTTGATTCTAATGTTGGGCTCTCTTGATGCTCTATCATGATTAACATTTGGTCCACCATATCATCATATATAACTGCTTGTTTGAAGTCTAGATGTAGGTAGAAATGATTCACATCATGATTGGAGGCTACATGCTCGGGCCATTTACCACACTTGAGTTCAATACATAACATCCTATGATCCGATTCTGGATTCCATTCACCAAGTGTAAAGCTTTGTATGCATTCTAGAGTGGCTTTCGAGAACAACATATAGTCCATCATGCTATCACCAATGTGCTTTCTACATTTAAAGTCATTGGTGCCGTGCCATAGAGATACACCATTTGCAATGAGCATTCCGGTACTATTGCACATATGTAGAAGTGACTTTCCATAGTGATCCAGTTCTTTTGCATCATTAGAACTTTGATTATACATGTATGAGTCATCCATTCTTTTTGAGACATGCGGCATGTCGACTTGTTGTGTGTCGTTTGTAACGTATTTGTTCGAGCATTCATGTCTCCAAAAACAATGACTTCACCTTGATCCTTGTAATGAGCAATGTCTTTCTCTAGTTCAACAAAGGGCTGATCTCTATCCATATCCAAGCAAGCATAAAATTTGGAGTCATAGTGAGGAATGTAGCAACCAGCCACAAACATGACTTGACCATTTGGTGGGCTGATTTTCAGCCATAAGTTGCGTTTATACTTATCTTCTTTGACAATGGAAACATCTTTCAAAACCTTTTTGGTCATACATGCTACGCCTCCTTGGCCTCTTCGTTGCTTTGCATTTTAAGCCCACATCAAAGAATGCACATTATATTTGTGAAATCCAAGAATTCGTTGTGCATCATGCTCCCATGTAAAAGAGCGTGTGCTGGCTCAGTAAAAAAAAACTCTCTAAAAGAGCATGTGTGCTGGCGTGCGCTCTTTCAAAGAGTTTTTGTTTCGACTGAGAGAGAGAGAGAGAGAGAGAGAGAGAGAGAGAGAGAGAGAGAGAGAGAGGAGGGCGGGCGATTCTAAGAAGTCCATGGAGCTTGAAGATGGCTGCAGCACTAAAGGATTTACACAGCAAAGTGGAGCTGGATGACGTATTGCAGCAAAAGGGCTCAGATGCTCTTCATTTCTGGGCATCATGGTGTCCCGCCTCTGCTCCAACAATCCCACCGTCCACTTCTTTAGGGTTGAAGCAGAAGAGACACCAAATGTCTCAAAGGCTTACAATGTCTCATCTGTTCCCTTCTTTGTTTTTTTCAAGAATGGAGTCTTGGTAAATAAATTGGAGGGCGCCAACCTAGCTGAATTGGCTCAAAAGGTGTCTGAGCTTTGGCAGGCCTTTGAGGTGGTCAAAAGAAGACATCAAAAATAGAGGAAATTAGAGATGCAAGTAAGATGAATGGTTCTGTTGCTATGTCTACAAATGACTCAGAGGTAGGCAAGGGTGAGCTTTTGCAGGAAAAGCTGAAGAGACTTGTTGCCTCCAAGCCAGTGATGTTGTTCATGAAGGGCTCACCCAATGAGCCAAAGTGTGGATTCAGTCGCAAGGTTGTAGAGATTCTGAAAGATCTTGGCGTCGAAATTGAAAGCTTTGATATTCTAGAGAATGATGCGGTCAGGCAAGGTCTCAAATCTTTCTCTAACTGGCCAACATACCCTCAGTTGTTTATTGCTAGTGAATTCATCGGTGGCTGTGATATTGTCACTGAGATGTATAAGAGCGGGGAATCGAAGGAATTACTGATGTGAAAAAGGCATGGTCCATAAAGATAGTCTTCAAAGTAGACTGAAGATTTTGATAAATTCATTGCCCACTACGCTTTTCATGAAAGGTTCTCTTGATGCACCGTGTTGTGGCTTCAACTCCAAGGTGGTGAGCATACTACAAGAGGAGGGTATATCTTTTGGTACCTTTGATATTCTTAGAGACAATGAAGTTCGAGAAGGTCTTAAGAAGTATGCCAACTGACTGACTTATCCATAGCTCTATCACAATGGTGAACTAATAGGAGGGTGCGACATCATTCTGGAGCTAAAAGCAAGCGGTGAGCTAAAGGCAAAGCTCTCATTATTGGTAAAACCTTCATGAGTTTTGTGTAGAATTTACACATAGAATGCTTGTAGCTCACTGGACCTTGTAAATGTGGCTTTCTGTCATATGTTTATAGTGCAATATTTGAGAACTGTGGTCTCTTAAGCGTTTGAGTCGTTTGATCTTGCCTTTATTTAGGCAGCTTGATACTCGCTGGTTGTGGATTTTTGTCATACTATTGAACTTTTTAGCCCATTTCAATTCATGCAGGAAATTGGCACGCCCCAAAGAGAGAGAGAGAGAGAGAGAGAGAGAGAGAGAGAGAGAGAGAGAGAGAGAGAGAGAGAGAGAGAGAGAGAGAGAGAGAGAGAGAGAGAGAGAGAGAGAGAGAGAGAGAGAGAGAGAGAGAGAAAGGAGAAGTGAGGGTTCTGGTGTGTGTTGTTGCAGCCATCCCATCTCGTCAGCACTTTCCTCACTCATCTCCAAGTTGTGTAAAGTTGCCTTGCCATCACCTCTACCTCTCTCTTCTGGTCCATGCAGGTGCTTTTTGGTATAGGTCGTCCAATGCTCAGTTGTATCATGCAACCTTATTGCTACAGTATGGGGTATTGTACGTGCAAGTGCCAGCTTTGATCGCTCATCCCCAACCAATCCCAATTTGTCTAAGTTGGCATTGAAGGTTTCTTTTGCCATACCTATTTTATCTTCTTTGAATCTGCATTCACGTTGGTTGGGTGGTCCTTCTTTGACTGTGAAGACTCCATTATTTGTTTGATTCTCCAATTGGGCCTATCGGTAGGAGTCTTTGATGTTGTTGTAGTCCTCTATTCACTATTGGCATTTGGCTTTTGGCTAGGAGCATTGGAAGACTTAGGAATCCAATTCTCTCGATGACCTTTGTATCTTCATTGTTGACTTTGCCTTGCTCTAGGTCTTGTTGAGTTTTTGAGATCTTCATGCAAGTCTGGTGTAGTTGCAGTTGGCTTGTGGTTGACTGGTAGCCAAATCTTTGTATAATCTGTGTAGCATCCTTGTCCAAGAGGAAGATTCTTTGAGATTCGGCTTCGTTTTGTATCCTCTTGAGAGTTGTGGTTGACTCTAGCATCTTTCGATGTTGTTCTGTTGTATACCTGCTGCTTAGGTATCCTAGGATATTGTCGAGGTTGATACCTAATGGGCCTTCTTTTTTGGGAGGGTCTTGATGTTACTTCATATGCTCTAACCTGCGGTTTTGGTACCCATATCTGTCTATTACCTCTATAGTACTCATGTTCTTTGAAGCTCCATTGTGATGCTATCCATCCCATGTGTTTGTCTTTCTGTGTTGATTTCTCGTCCTTAATCCAAAATAGATCATTGAATTTGACTAAACTACTCGGAACAAACACTTGCTTGACTTTCCTTTGCTTTCTTGAGTACTTTGGCTGATATACCTTTGATTTGTTGGGTGGCTCCTTAGAGGTTTTAGTTGGGTCATCAATTGACTTGAAGTTTTGAAAGTTTGACTTTCTTGAAGAAGCTGATCCATGAGGGTCCTTTGATGTAGAGGCATATGATGTCACACCTTCTCTGCTAATCGGTGGAGGGTCCACTTTGGCCTTACCTTTGTCTGCAAGATTTATCTTTGATTCTTGTGAGGTTTGCAACTTTGAATCTAGCATTAACGGTACTTGTAAATGTTGTTGGCTACCTCTTAGAGAAGAGAGTTTAGCATTGTATCTTCTTTGTAGGCCTTGTGTTGATCTAACCACTGATGTCCAAGGATGACATCTCCAAGCATTTCCTTTGAAGGCTTCACCTAAAACTTTACCTACTCTTCATGATTTTGGATGCTAAGAGTAGCAACCATGTCTTTTTGACTTGTAGCCTTACCCATGATTTCTCTATTATGTGGCTTCCCCTGAAAAATCTATAGAATTCTCTGAATGTTGTCTGCAACCATATTGCACTTTGCTTCTTTATCCAGTAGAGCATTGCATCTGACACTTGCTCCTTTTGTACTGCTTAGAATTATAGCTATTCTCATTGGAGGTTCTATTGAAGATTTATGTCCTGCTTTTGTCATGGTCTCATCTTGATCTAACTATGTCTCTATGGAAGGTGGCTTGAGACTCTGTTTTCCAATCTGACTTACAACAACTGATTCAACTGGCAATGTCCGGATCTTTGGACTTCCTATTGCTTCCTAACTTTTTGCAACCTTGTTCTTCTTTACTTCTGGTTTTGGTGGCATTCTCTGCTCAATAGCTTTCATGGTTGTTCTTGGTTCTGTTTGATCTGCACTTGATATTGCCTGATTTGCTTTAATTTCTTCTGAAGTTTTGATTGATGGAGATGAATCATCTTCAATAAGATCTGCTTTGATATCAGTCTCCATTTGAACTGTGCTTGAGGACTTTGTGATATCGTCCGCGGGTGACTAGTCTTGGTCTTCATTCTTTGTTGTCTTTGAAGATTGCATCTTCATTGAACTTTGTATCTCTAGGACCTTTTGGGCCATTGGCATTCCCATTATGATGTCATCTGGCATATCCTTTGTTGTGATCACGTGGAATTGAGCTATGATCATCTGTGAACTTACTTCAATGATGGTGGAGATGATTCCCCAGCATTCTGCTCGTTTGTGTCCACATTTGCTCACAAATTTGGGAGAATCTTCCAGTTGTGGTTGGCCACATATTTTCCATGTGCAAAAGGACATGAGGTTCTTGTCAGCTGAACATCTAGCGTTACTTCGCTTGAGAGTTTTTCTTCATTTTTCTTCATTTTCACCAACAATGTTTCTCACAATTTGTATTTGAATTGACTGCTTTTGGTGTGGCAGTGTCCTTGCATTGAGCTTTATCTGCATTCTCTTTGCTTTGACCACTTGCTTCAATTGATGTTGACTCGTATGACTGTGATAGTGCATTTTTTGTCTGTAACAACTGATGAGCATTGTCTACCTACATCTGAGTAACCCTTGATCTTAATAGATCCATTGTACTTTCTAGCAGAATGTGTCTCTTCGGAGGAGATTTTGGTGGTGACCTTTGTGTAGCTTTCTGGACTTTAGCTTTCATTGACTTTGACTTTTTTGTCACCTGTTATAGGCAGCTTGAGGCTTTACATCATCTTGAGATAATCTTTGACTTCAGTCGGGCCATCCGTAGGGGTTTGTACAAGATCATGATCTTGTTGATATTCATTGGCATGTGCATCTTGATACGCATATGTGAGCTTGGTCACATATAACTGCTTGAACACTATGGGATTTGTCGGCTTGTGACTCTCACTTGTGGAGATCAACTGAAACTTTTGTCTCTAATGATCTTCATATAAGCATTTGTCTGCAGATTCTGAGGGAACCTACGTCAATTGGAAACTTCCAACAACCATATTTTATCTTTCAATGGTTTCTGTCTTGAGGGGGTCTGTTGGCTAGAGGCGCTTTTAACTGACATTGTGGTTCCTGGTATAAGAGCTGAGCTTAATGGATTTACAACTCCCCCCTTCCTAGGGTGATCACTATAGTCTGCTTCATTATAAGATTTCAAAATTGTTTGGCTCTGATTTAGTCTCACCTTTTGGGACTGTGAAGGTACACTTTGGGTAGCACTATTGATGTTTGGCATCTATAACCCTTCTGCATAGTTTCCTATGTATCTCCGTGAAACATGACAAATTATTCCCCAATTTAAGTTGTAGATAGCATTATCTTTGCCTTGATATTTTCTATCCCATGGGTCTCCTATGATATGAGCTTCTGTGGTTTCAGGACCCAAGGCATTATAGATGCTAGACTCCCGTCTATATCTACGATTGTTTTGGTCAAAGTATATGCTCGTTTGGTTACAACATCGAAGCTTGATTTTCGATGGAGGAGAGTTTGCTCTGAACAGATTTCTGGGTTCACTTGGGCAATATCCTTCAATTCTAGAGAGGATGGGCTATAATAGATTCTTCCCTCTGAAATGAACCATCCTTTCTTATCTATCAGTGGACGTACTTCTATGAGTTGGTATGTGGGCCGTTCAAACACTGGTTGATCCTTTTTGTACAGTTTCCCTTTTTGGTCTACATAGTGTGCATATGAATTATGTGTACCATACAATGCTAACAGCGTTCTGTTTGATGTGTCCCTTAGACTATGATTGCACACTTGTGGCAGTGGATGTAGAATCCTTTGCAAACCTAGCAGTCTTTTCAACATTTGGTGGTATCTGGACACATTGACCAAATTCATGCAAGAATGTGTTGCCCAAAGAATTAATTTTAAGCTTTTTAGGTGCATGTGCATCTTTATTCTAATTTTGAATTTTCAGTGCTTTTACTAGTGCTTCTAATGGTAATACAAAATCATCCGCTTGCATTAAAAGTGACGAGTTGAATGCACTTACATCGAGATTCACATTTCCAATTTGCTATGTACCTTGCTTGGCAATTGATGTGTCCTTGTTGTCTGGATTTCTTGGGCAATCTTCATAAAAATGTCCACCTTTCCATCCACAATCTGAGCAATAGGCCATGACTAGTGGTATTTCAGCTGGTTCTGTCATGTCAAGCTCTTGTTGAGAAGCTTCTGTTTTTGTGCTTGCCAAGTTGTCGGCATCTTCTTTTAAAACATTGAGCATCAAGTTGTAGAATGCTCCATCTTGACCTTTATACTGTCTTTGGCTTGGTTCTCCAATCAAGTTTGCTTGTATTGGTTGATCTATTGGATCTTGCAATTCTGGTTCTCGACTATAGGTCTAACCACTGTAATCCATGTAGAATGACCCTGATTGCATATGCACCAACTGTATGTTTTGCTGACTTGTGCAGATTTCTAGATAACCACTTTGGTCAATTTTTTGCACTTCTATCTGCACTTCATCTTTGAGCTTGCAATACCTGGCTCCACTGAAATCTGTGAACATTTGGGAGTTCTCTAGATCTTGCTTTACTCTGATCAATAGGATCTTGGCCCTTGTGTCGCTTTTGTTGCTCATCAAGTATCTATGGCCTTTTGAATCTGCATATAAGACTTTATCTCCATTGTAGCCATATAGCTGTAAAATCGGCTCTGTTGCACTTGTGCATGTGTTGCCACTGTTGCTAGCTTGCTTTGTTGTACTTGAACTCACAGCTCGATTTGAGTCCATGTTGACTTGTTCTGTAAAAACTGTCTCCTAGCAGATTTTGGTATCGCTTAGCAAAATTTCTATTGCTCTTACTAGCCTAATCTGCATTCACATGTCAATGGCCCCTGTTCGTCCAACTACTTGCAATTTCGGTTTGCACAATTTTGAAATTTATCTGCCCCTCAAATGGCTTTGAGTTTGCTATTTTCTCGCTTTTTTCGGCTATTTTGCTGTTGTTTCTCCCTTTTTTGTGATTTACTCAGTTTGCGGTGTGTGATTCTCTCGACGGTGTGTTTTTTTTCTGGCTCTTTCGATGACTTCCTTTTTGTTTTTATTAATTTTTTATGAAATTTTGAATTTTCTTATTTTTAAAAGTAGTTTTATGCTTTTTTATACTTTTTTGAAAAAGTTTTGATTTTTAAAGGATTTTTTGTGAATTTTCTAATTTTCTAGTGAATTTTAGAATTTTTATGGAATTTTTGAAGATTTTATGAAATTTTTTATTTATTGGGATTTTTTCTTATCAATTTTTGAATTTTTATGAATTTTTTCTGAGTTTCCATGAATTCTCTATTATTTTTGGTGAATTATCTGTGTATTTTTTATTTTTTATGAGTTTTTTTATTTTTTTGTGATTTTTAAAACCTTTTTTATTTTTTATTGCATTTTAATTTTTTTAAATTCTTTTTTTTTATTTTTTGACCTTTATATGATTTGATTTTTTAACCACTTTTCTTTTTATTTTTTAATGGATTTTTTAATTTTATACTATTGTTTTATGTGATGATTTTTTTAAAATTATATTTTTTATTATTTTATTTTTTACGTGAGTTTTTAAAACCCTTTTTTCCTTTTTCCTTTTTTTATTAAAAGAATGAAAAACAAATAATAAAAATTAAAAAACTACTTATCTGCTTACCTGGTGCTGGAAATGGGCGGGGGTATCTACAGCAGGCGTTGACCATCGTCCAACGGGGTCGTGGGCGGCGTTGATTGCGGGCGATGGGGGAGGGTCCTGGCACGTAGCACGAGACGAGGAGAGGACTATTGGCTGGCAGGCAGGGCCCTAACGGTGCGCTGGTCGGCGGGGACAGCGGGCTATGAAAGCGGGTGGAGGGAGAGAGAAAGAGAGAGAGAGAGAGAGTATGCTCTGGAGGCGGCCTGGCGCGCAGGGTACGGGGTAGAGAGAGAGCGGATGGTGCGTTGGCTGACGTGGCTGGGCATGTGCACAGTACACGACAGGGGAGGGCGAGAGTGTGTGTGTGTGTGTGTGTGTGTGTGTGTGTGTGTGTGTGTGTGTGTGTGTGTGTGTGAGAGAGAGAGAGAGAGAGAGAGAGAGAGAGAGAGAGTGTGAGGGGGAGTTAGTGAGAGTGAGGCGGTTAGAAAGATAGTGTTAATAATCACTTGGGGGAGAGGGAGTTAGAGAGAGAGTGAGGGGGAGTTAGTGAGATAATGTAATGATCGGAGAGAGAGAGTGAGGGGGTTAGAAAGAGAGTGACAATAAGCGTTAGTGGGAGGGATAGGAGAGAGAGTGGAAGTTAGAGAGAGAGGGATGGGAAGAAGAGTATTTTAATGTCGAAGGAAACTATCCCAACAGACTGTAAAGATCTATCCACCGACGAGGAAATTTTCGCGCCGCAAGGCAAGGGCGTCGAGCTCGAAAACCGGTTTTGTTTTTCAAACGTCCAAAAATGCCAAAATTAGGCCGAAAATCACCTGAGAACACAAAAAATCATCCGAAAATCCCAAAAATTGCCATAAAAATCCAAAAAATTCTCAAAAATTTCTAGAAATCTTTAAAAATCATCAACAATCCTCTATCGAACACTTTTGACATGCATAACCACACCAAAAATAGCAGTTTTTACCAAAAATTCTAGATTCGACAAATCATCAATCCGACCCTCGAAAATAGCGAAACGCTCGAAATTTGGCAAACTAAAGCCCAAATGCGCTCGAAATCAAGCCGTAAACACGCACACAAAGCAACTCGTAAAGATCATACGATATCAATTTTTTACGGAATTAAGCAAAAATTATCCAAAAAATACCCAAAAATTTTCTAGAAATTCTCCACACATAGGGGATTAGTGCAGCCAAATAAAATTACAACAATCACATCAATTCAATTGCCAAATACTTTCACCAATAAAATCCACACTAAGCAATTAATCGATAAAATTTGCGGCAAAATCAGGTCAAAATTTGACGCATTTGGAGTGTGTAAATCCCTGTTTTGAGCTAAAAAACGAGCAATTAACTATTACACATACCAAACATGCAATCAAAAATGGAATTAATCATGCACATTAAGCACTTTTTAGGCTCACTTACACAGTAATAATTGGCAGTTTTTACCAATCTTTAGATGTGCACACAAAAGGGTAAATTTTGTCGAACTTGCAATGTGATTTCACAAATCTCTAGTTGGGCATGACCACAACACAAATCAATCATCACAATTGAAAAATCATTAAGCACACATTGATTTTTAGGTGCACAATCAAGGGCAAAATAGTGCGCACGCACACACCTAAAATTAGACATTCACACACTCAATTAGAATGCACACACACTTGATTTTAGTGCACACACACTTGCAATTGACCATTCAAGCATGCAACTAGATCAATGAAGCACACAATTAGCAATGCACGTTCACCAATTAGCAATTGAAACTTGTCAATTTCATACGCCACCAAATTTGGAAAATTTCAGCATTATGATGGCATGAAAACGAACAATCTAAAAAATTTCAAAGCAACATAACATCAACATTGCATTGCAACAACATGGCATTGACATTGCATCATGGTGGAGTCTCTACACAATTCTACACATGTTTAGATTCTAGGGAGGTTGAGAATACCACCTTGATTACCTTTCCAAGGAAGATCGATTGATGGTTGAAAGCTCCAATCCTTCGTAGCAAATTAGTGTGTAAGTTAGCAAAAATTAGTGAAATTAGCAAGAGGTGAATGTGAAATTAGAGTGTGTAAACACACAATTGGCAAGATACGGTGACAAATTAGAAAATTTTGAACACATTGCTGCATGCACAGGAAACACATCCGATTATGCCACAATTACACTAGCGTAGACCATCGTCCTCGGCAATAGCACCAAATGTTGGGGCGTTGGGCGTTGCATAGCTCCAATGACCAACAAAATATCAATCCCATTAGGAAAAGTTTGGACTCAAAATGGGCCTTGTAAGAAATGCCAGGTCAGCTTAGAGAGAGATAAAAGTCCCTAATTTCATTTTTGATATTCACTTTCAAAAAAACTCGGATATCAAATTTGGGGGGCACGTTTATTAAAACTCTCAAAAAGTGTTCAGACAATGATAACATACGACGGCTCCGAATTGAACGCCGATTATCTCAATCTTTTGGATTTTTCAAAACTAAGATTTGGCACTCAACGAGGTGCATTGAATGTTATTCTTCTCCTCAGTTTCGCATCTCTCTTGCTTTCCGCCTGCGCCGCGCAGTCTCTTCCCTTGAGCTCTCTTCCATTTTCTCCACTCTTGCGCTCTCCTCTGTTTTGAGCTTTCTCATTCACCAAGTCGTCTCAATGTCATTATCATCTTCACACAGAACTCGGACGAGGAGTCAAAACGATGTGTATCATATGCATATCGAACTCTCCAGAGAATACGAGCCCCTCCACAAGAAGAATAAGCAAGGAATCCTTTCTGAAGCTTCAAAAGAGAACTTCAGATTTCAAGGTAAAAAAAGCGTCGATCTTTGGGTGGATGGCAGGATATATCCTGAGCATCCTATCACCAACTCAACTCCACTGTTCAGAAACATAACGTCATTGCTGAACTATGTAGGAGACGGTTATTCTGGTTTATATGGCTACACCAAGCATTTATGCAGCCAAAAGTGATATTCTTAAGCTTGAAAGAGACCTTGCACACAAAGAAAACTTTTGCTTGAAGCAAACTGTGACAGAGTGCGCTCAGCAACTAAAAGGCAAGGACGAAAGTATCACGCAGCTCACGCAGGATCTCAGAGAAAAAAATATTGTCTTGGGTCCTCGGTTAAGAGAACGACGCTTACGAGACATTGAACAGCTGAAGGTTGGTTATGGGGGTTTGAAGAAGAGTGTTAAAGCAATCAAGTAAAATTATCATTCAAGCAGGTTTAATTCATCTTTACATTTGTATTTTTACATCTTACTTTTCATATTTATGCTTAGATCGTTGCTACATCCTCAGTTAAATATTGACAGCAACACACCAACTTCTTCAATTCCTTATGGTCTCATACTAAAACGCAAAGATGTCGCCGGACTTTTGGACGATAAGCGCTACTGCAAGATTGTTGCTAAGCAACTTGACACTCTTTTGAAACAGAATCAACTCCAAACACGTGATGTTCAGTCAATTCTGGATGAAGCCGGAATATCCAACAAAGGTTATTCTGCAATTTTTAGGTATGTCTAGTGTTTGAATCAATTGTCTTCACCTGTCAAATCAAATTTCTGCAATTTTTAGGTATATTGGATATGTGTAGCATTTGAAAACTTGGAAATAGTCCATTTACTTAATTTTCTGTTTACACAACTATGCAGCAACAAAGTAAGAAGTTCAATCTCAAGCACACGTTGCTGCCAAATCCTTTCTCCATTTGAAAGACAAGACTGGAGGTCAACCAAGAAGTGCTTCGGACATTGGGCACTCCTTTTCGCATCGAAGCAATGTACAGATCGCCATCAGCAGAGGAAGTGGTCTATGACAAATACAATTATATATTTTATGATTTAGTAGCTTTGCATACATATATTGTTCAATTGTTCGAGGTTTCTCGAGAGGAATGCAATGGAGTTTTGAAGTTTGTGCTTAAACTGGATGAGTGCGAGCTAGTGAAAGAGACAAAGGTTGAGCGTGTCACAATAACACTTATGAATAGAGCATTAAATGAAAGCATTGCTTCACACGACCCTAGAAACTTTAGCGTGCAATCTGAAAACAATATTTTCTTATTAGCCACATTCAAGGTTTGATATCAACAAGTTTTTGCTTTAAAAAATGGTTAGACATGTTTCATTTGATTGGTTTGGTTTTCCCATTTCAGGTGCCTGCAGAGAATTTCGATATTCTTAACTGGGTTTTCCATCAAACAAGTATTCCTGAAGTCATAAGCGAACAGAGAAATGGAAAGACACTCGATGTATTAGGCATGGGTTCATACACGGTAGAGTGGCATATGGCTGGAGATCTCAAAACCCTAAAGTGTATGTACAACATCTCAAAAGGAGCAACAAGTAAAAGCCCTTGTTTGTATTGCATGGGAGGAGTCATTGGTCTTGACAAAAGAAATTGGAGGAGAGCACCGGACAGGCACTTGCAGGATCTTAACTTTCGCCCAGTGTTGGATATTCCACTATCCAGAGTACATATTTGCACGATGCATGCACTCTGCAGAATCATTGAGAAACTTATGTTTCTGTACATTTGTTTTGCTTGGACCACTCGGCCAACATCAGCAAAACAAAGGGCTATATTATCATTGGAAACAATTTGCTCAAATATGGGCTTGCATGGAGGACATGTGAAAATAGAGCAGGACGAGAAGAGGTCTAAGAATGGTCAAGATGTGCCAAAGAATTTGTCTATTGGCGGTGTGAAAGCCCGTCTCTTCTTGTCGATGCCAACAAGTGGCAGACAACACAAAAGCCAAAGTGCTCAGGAAAGGTTGACATTGAGATACAACCGGTGGAGAAACCTGCACAATGCAGTGGTTGACCACGCAGACAATGGTGCAGCAAGGACTCGCAAAGAGAACGTGTAGAAAAGTTTGGATTCCATATTCAAGTTTTGTGAGCTCAATACTTGGAGAGATACTGACTATACATTGTTTCAAGACGCTCTAGAGACCTTCCACAGGTCTTTCATAGCTGCATAGACAGATCAACACATAACTCATTACATGGTATATTACTTTATTTGATAAAATTGTGATTATATATTTACATATAAAAAATAGGCTGGTCTTTTTTGCAGCATATCATATGCAACCACATGCCTTGGTTTGCTAGGCAGTATGGTAGCTTGGCTATATGGTCTACACAAGGTATGGAGAAAACTCACTACCAAGCCCGTACTAGCTATTTCAGCCACACTCGTCACGGAGGTGGTGCAAACAAAGCCAACAGTTTGGAGGAACTACATCAATGGACTTATCGAAAACTTATGCATAGAACCCACCGAAAGGAATGTGTCAAAGACAGTCAGATTGGCCAAGCAATGAGATTAGCAAGCAAACGACGGAAGAAGGAAATATGGGAGGCATCTTCTGCGGCATCGCGACATGCAGAGTGGCGACTTCAAAAAGAACGCATTGGAAAAACTTGGACAACTCCGACCCAAGTTGTTTGAGACTTCCTAAAGATAGCGCATTGTAACATAATATAATTTTTTGTGCCAAGAGAAGACAACCAGTCACAAAAGTGAGAAACATAATGTACTCATTGTTTTGATAGAAAATGTACTATTTTTTGGCATCGACAATATACATTAGAGCTTCTCTATTCTTCATCTTCGTCAGGAAAAGTTACAAAATATTCTAGCCTTTTTTCCTGCTGTGTGTTATCGTCTTCTTCTTGCCTTGGTCTTTTGCAACCTAGTCCTACAGGTTCGTTTGTCGATAGTACATTTGTCTCCACCTCCACAACCACAAGAAACATTTCTTCAGTAGGCAGATGCGCAATTGGTTGTTTATTGCGAAACATAGCATGCTTGTCATATGTAGTAATTGCACGGGGTCAGTGATTCCGCATGCCAAACCATATGCTGCTTGGGTCAAAAAATAGCGACTACGCAAACCATACATTCCTGGCCCTTGGCCAAACATATACAATGCGGCCTTTTTTCTAAAAGCATTATTTTATCTGTGTTCCACCTAATGATGGCCCCTCCTAAATATCTTGAAAGTGTCTTCAACTTCATCAAGGGTAGCTCCGCGTTGTCATTGAAGAAGGACGAATGGAAGACCAAAAAATCCGGATACTTAAGATTCTTTAAGTATTGGCCGAGAGAGGAATTCTTCCCTAAATCTCCCATGCCTCATCCACGAGGGCGAGGAATGAAGGTATCATCATAGACCACCAACTGCAACAAATTAAAGTTATGAAATGAGATAAGTAGAAACCAAAAAGGTAAGGCAAATAAAAAAAGATTACCTTCTGGTTTTCATCTTCCTCAAGTAAGTCCTCATTCCATAGGTTGATGCCGCCCTGACCTCCAGTGGGCGCATTGGAGGTTGAGGCCAAAGATGATGAAGAAGTGCTTGCCTTACCCATTTCTTCAATCCCTAGCTTTTTTTGCACTTCCATGAACTCCTTTTCTGTTGGAAGCGTGCGCTCATACCTAGCAACATCATTGTAAATCATCACAAGTGCACTTGCGGGGTCAACGAACTCATCGTCATTTACATGGGCATCTATAACAGAATACTTGTCATGCTCAGGGTCAATGACAGCATCATCCTCTTCGAGATTCTGTGCCACAATGGCAAGGCAATAGTCCTCTCGAAGGTCAAAAAGCTCCATAATGTCGTTAAGCATGATATACTGCAAATCACCAATAGGTGGGGTAGGTAGAACACTAGTAGGCAAAGCACCCTCCTGAAGTTGGACTCCCTCTGAAACCTGCAAGGCAAGGCTTCCCCGAGACTTGGGCTCTTGACCCTCCCCTGTCTCATCCTCTAGCGAGGCCTCTGCAGCATCAACATGCTCATCCAAAATTAAATGTAAATATAAAATAAAACCTGCATAATATTCAGCCACTCGACACTTGCGGTTATGAAGTGTACACTTGTAGTCTGTTATCGGCAAGTGCACTGGCAGCTTAAGGCAACTCCTAGAAAATATGTGTTTCTTGGAGGAGTCCGAATTGATATCCTTCATGTGAACAAAACGAACTCCTTGTATCTTGACAGTGCCACCGGACGTTTGCTGCTGGTAGGTCTGCGCAAAACCTGATAGGTAATGTTGCGCGGAGACAATCCACTCATGCAAGGGTGAAAGCATGTTAACCTGTCACGCTTTTTGTGCTAGTTAGCAGTTTCAAGTTAACACATCTTCAAAAATTTGGGCGTCCGGTAAATTTTTTACAAATAATATCAAAATTTGTCGGAGGTTGTACATTTGGATTCCTTGTTTCAAGTGTTTTCTATTGATATATCATATGTCATAGATCTTGGATATGTAGCTCAAGTTATTGTACTAGTTAGCATATGTCAAAATTGTGCTAGTTAGCATTGTCCGGGACATGAAAAAGCATGATAGGTTAACATGCTTTCACCCGCAAAGAAAATAATGGATTGAACATCGGCCTAATCTCTGTCTCGCGCTACTGAAGCCCAATGCGGTATAGAAAATGAGATAGTTTGTCTTGGGGGGCATCCTTAGAGCAAGGCACTTCCTTGTCTACTTCAACATTGAAGGGGTCCATAACGGAAATTCAAAAGCGAAGATAGACGAGAGATCACAACATCCAAACAAAGGGCAAATGGGGGAGCAAGTCATATTTATAGGACTCCCGAGGACATTGATGACATCGATTGACGTGCATCATGGGGCCGTTGTGCATCATGCAGTCGTCGTGATGATTACGCCACGTGTCTGCCGTCGTGGAACGGTCGCGCCACAACGCGAAACTGGTGCCGCCACACCAGAAAAGCACCGCTATCGCGTTTTGGCGCGACAACTTGTTGTCGCGTCATAACGCGATGCGGCCAATATAAGATACTCAGGTCCGTCTCCTCACATTGTGCCGCGACGCCTTTTTGTCGCGCCACCCATGCATCATGCAGTCGTCGTGATGATTACGCCACGTGTCAGCCGTCGTGGAACGGTCGCGCCACAACGCGAAACTAGTGCCGCCGCTCCACAAAAGCACCGCTATCGCGTTTTGGCACGACAGCTTGTTGTCGCGTCATAACGCGATACGGCCAGTCCAAAGTACTCAGGTCCGCCTCCTCGCGTTGTGCCGTGACATACCGTTGTTGCTAGGGCAACCCGTTGGGGCGCTTCTTTCCTCGTCGTGCCACACCGCGAATAGGCAGTGCCACTAATTTCGGCACCACCAATATCGCTTGAGCCCCGATGTGCCATGTGGCGCGTAATCATTATGCTCGCACGCTTCCGGTCATACCTCGCAATGTCATGAGTAATGCAGCCGCCTCTTCTCATTATACTTATTCCGCTAATATAAACACCCCCCCCTTTTTTTCTCATCGTTTTCTCTGAAGTGTCTCTAGTCACTCTGCGTTTTTACCCACATCCAGATTTCCATATTTCCTCACATTATCCTCGTTCAGGTCATGTCTCGCACAAAGCAAACAGCAAGGAAGGTTGATCCTAGCCAGTCTGGTCCGCAGGGCCAGGCTAGCTCGTCTATAGTCAACCATCAACATCACAGGTGATTCCGGGCAAGACCATGCCGCAGTTACGGGCAACAATGCGAAGAAGAAGATACGAGCAGAATAGGAGCGTTCTACTCGAACTTCGTAAGCTCCAAAAGCACATTTCATTGGCAATACCTAATCTGCCATTCCAGAGAGTTGTTCGCGAGATTTGCGAGCAACACAACCTAAATTTCCGATGGTCTCGAAGTGCAATGGGGTGCTTGCACAAGGCCGTCGAGGATTTTTTTGTAGAGCTTTTCCAGGATAGCTACATTCTCTCGGCCCACGCCCATAGGACAACATTGATGCCGCGAGACATCAACACACTTCGCCTTCTCAGGTTCAGGTATGACAAAACAATACCGCCTGTCGGTATTTCAGAAAGAAAGATGGACAATATTCTTAGAATACCACCTATTGACAAGGTCAAAGTTCATGAAGTGTCTACACAAATGCATCGATACAGCACCCGTCTCAACACCGAGCGGGACACAACAGAAGACGATAGTGAAAGATTGGAGCAGTTACCCCTTGAGATGATGGAGGAACAAATGGCAGATGCCATCAGCGACGCCAACGCTGATGATTTGTCATTGTTGTTTCCCTATTTCCATGTTGGCCTTCCTGTGTGGGGACGCATTCTGTATTTCCCCTATCACCCCCACAAGATTGCAATTTTACAGAACCGGACGAGGGAACTCACAGACTCAATCATCAATTGCTTGCTTTGGTGCATGCTATTCTTTTTTTCACAATAAATTCTTTTAATATATTCAATTTTGTATGACACGAATTTCTTTACAGTTTTGTAGTTTCAAATTTGCCTTGGAATATACAAGATGATGTCACCGTCCTTGACTCGAACCTCTCGGTCATTTTGATGGCCGAGGATACATCCTTAGTGGAAGTAGTTGACTGGTTCCAGTCAGTGAACATGGAGACGGCAAAAATTTTTGTTCTGGCTTATCATGAAGGGTACGCAATGTTTTCAATAGTGAAATTATTTTATCTTGAACTCTAATTTGTTGTGATGACATATGTTTTGGCTTATGTTTATTTGTAACAGATCTCATTGGAGTCTTGTTCTCTTACCTTGAACGAAACCGGTGCTACCTTGCTAATTCATCCCATGGATTTCATGGTGAAGTACGTAGGTAAGAGGTTTTGTATTTTGTTCGACATCACATAGAATTTTGTTAAAAGTTGCTTATGAAATTTAATTGTATTTTGCACATATCTGTTCGGAAGCTTGTGTCTGCTCTTGAACCTTTAACGCAAGAGCAGATATATGAGAATCTTACGATTATTAGTTGCAAAGTCCCTAAGCAGGACGATACCTACTCTTGTGGATGGAGGGTCTTAATCAATGCAAAAATTTTGTTAGGGGTCATGCTTGATGGAAGTCGTAGAAGTGTAAGCATTTGACACTCGTTTACAGATTTGTATCTTAATAAGTTAGTAGCTATGTTAATAAACGTGATGTTCTTAACGCAGGTAAGAAATTTGGCAGATTATTCAAAGTCTAATGTTTCTTTGTTTAGAAACAGAATGATTGAAAACTTGATCAATTGCGCGACCATGCATCCAGACGGAGCACGTGATGCTTTTATCCCGCCAGCACCAAGGCCCACGCCTAGGCCTCCGTCGACAAGATACCCCGTGTCTGCCACACCAACACAAGCACATATCAATATCTCCCTAGATGCCTCCCCAACCCAAGCTCCCACCAGCTCTCGTCCTCAAGAAACAGCTCCAGAACCCTCAAACCCCCCACCCAGCACCTCTCCTGCTCATGAAGCAGCTCCAGAGCCTCCAAACCCCCCACCCAGCACCTCTCCTACTCATGAAGCAGCTCCAGAGCCCCCAAACCCCCAAGCCACCACCTCTCCTCAACCTCAACCAACAGCCCCCACATCACTGCACGCACAAGATTAGAAAGAGATTATGAAATGTACTTTTGACAAATTGATTACAAGCAGTGAATCAAAATTTGACTTTTGTTTTGATTATGGCTCAAAGTTTACAAAATGTTGTGTACAGCTTTCCAAAAAAATGGGAGAGTGAGGATCCAATGGTGTTTGGTAATGTAGAGAGCTGCCTTTGTCGAGTAATCTTTGAGAATAGTATTTGAATCATTGTGTACAGTTAGTTCACTGTTTCAAGTCTGTCGCTGGTAATCTATGCACAAAGAGTCGTATTTTCTTGTTTGTGAGATACCTGCAATGCAACGTATACGATAAGACATTGGAATACATGAGCACGATAGAAACATCAACGTATAAAAGTAATACATGTAGCTTAGTACCTTTCGCATGTTACACTTGAAAACAAATTTTGAAGGCAAATTGAGATCGGACTCATTTAACAGATCCTCTCAAACCTGTCTTAAAGTGACATTTGATCTGACCACAACAACTATAAGCAAATAATTTGAAAACCATATCTCGATGGACATCAAGGGATTGAAAGCATTGTCACTTAAATCTTGATCCATAGCTACCAACTGACCATTCACTCAATGCCACCTCATGTAGTAGACAGAAACTATAAAATTCTGTGATGCTATCATACACTTGCACACAACCGAGCGCTTGTCAACTTTGCACAAAATGCCTTCAGAATCACTGACATCCCAATTATCATCCAAAAAATCAAGGCAAGTTTGGGATTTGCAGATGAACATGGTTTCTGTTTTTCTAACCTTCTCATCGTGGAAGAAATCTATAAAGACATGTGATGGCATAAATAGACTGGCTCGTACTTACCTGCTTGCAATGTCTGGTCACAAACACTCCTGGTGAAGCTTGAGTTTAAAACACTCAGAGGTTTCTGAAGTTGGAACTGGCCACTTTGGGGAATCTTGTTGGGGAAGAGGGAAAGGTTTCAAAGTGCCAAATCCATGGACAGAGCAAGGGGCGTTGTAAAAGTAGTCGTAAAAGAAAACTCCCCTCTCTGCGAGAGCTCTTCTCGCACTAGTTCTGTACATAAGTTCTCCCACTGAATCATGAAAAGCATCAAAAATACCAATTATGCACTCAACTGGTTGCTAGTCTTCTTTGTTAGAAGGATAAATATCTGCAAAAACAAAAGATAAGAGAATGGTCACAAGAAATAGTCAACAAAATAACTTGAAGGATCTTTAAAGACTTTTTAGCAATATAGTAGTCACAAAATAACTTGAAGGATCTTTAAAGACTTTTTAGCAATATAGTAGTCACACAGTTTGGTCTATGAGTAGGAAACCCCAAAGGTGACTGTTGTAGTCTTAGTTCGGAGTGCATATATGCATGCTCAATGAGCACCTCTTTCACTGTCTTTCCCATTTGAGACAAGCGAAAATCTTTCACACGTCCTTTGTAGCTATTGATGAATTCATTTGACATCCGTTTTCTTCTTCTTGTTTGAAGCAGAACCCAACTACCAATGGTGACTGTGGTAGACATCCAGCGACCATGGTCTAAGTCAAAGATGTTGAATAGTTCCACAGATTTAACAGAGTCGGATGGTCGTCGTTGTCGTCTTCCTTCCATCTCTGCTTCTATTAGCTACCAAGTGACACTACGCAAAAACGATAAAAGAAAAGAGGCTCACTAGTTTATACAAGAAGTAGTAGCTTGAAAAGTGTTCATCAAAAGGTGTGCATCATTGAATGTGAGTTATGGCACATTCGGCGTTCATCACCCATGGCAGGGGAGTAATTTGCACAAATCGCGTCGTATCTTCTTATTCAGATCTTTTTAACAGAAAAAACTCTTTTTTGAAAACGCAAAAATTTGAGATAAAAATCAAATAAATTGGAGCTACCGTTGTGGTGACTCAAACTCTATTGGTCGAACAACATTCTCTCTCTAACGCCAAAAAGTCCTTTTTTGAGTCCAAACTTTTCCTAATGTTGAGGGATGAGCTACTTGGCTAGGGCATGGAAACACTCACACGATTAATGAGCTAATCATGGCAGCACGAATGGTTGACTCTACGAGGTGAGCTTTTTGGCCTATGGAGTAGCTAAGCCACAATGATGGGCAATATCCACATCCACTTCTCTTCACCTCTAATCAACCCAATCACACACACTAACGATTGCAAGATGCACACAACACTAATCCTATCATGCAACACACTAGTTGCAAGCACACACACATAGATCTATCGAGCACCACACTCCAATCAAACCTACATGCACACACACAAAAAAAGGACAATCACACAAGATTAGAGAGGGATTAACCACTAATTAGTTATGATCTAGCTAATAAAAGTATCATTAGCAATCATAAGAAGCATAAGAGAGGCGTAGTGGAAGAGAATTAAGCATTGATTAGTGTTAATCAAGTCATACGAGCAAGGAAAACCTCAAGGTCTCCATAGCCACACACCTCAAGAGCTCTCACCAAAGAGTGCTCTCAACAAATGAGCTTGAGAACCCTAATTTCTTTTACACACCGCCTTGTATACCTAGGGTAAAAATGTGCAATGTCCGGACGTCCAAGGCCTTTAGGGATCCACCACTTACTGAATCTGCTACCTAGGCACACTAATTGACCTATTCCACAGCTTGGAACTCCCATTGAGCCCGTAACACATTAAAGTATTACAATGGCTTGAAATAAATCGAGAATTTACAATACATGACCATTTTGGGAAAATGTGTAACTCTAATCTTTACTGCTTCTTTGTATTCATGCTCGATGTGCATCCGTACATCTGCGGTCTTTAGTAGCTTTTGTTAATTGACGTTGACTCAGTTAACACCATCCGATATTGGGAAGAAACAGGAGGCATGAGCACCAGCTTGCACTACTATGTTATGATTCTTGCAGCTGCCAATATTTCAGCTGACTACAAGTAATAGTACTAGCATTAGCATACAACATTCGAAGAGCATAATAATCCATTGCTTATTAGATATGATGTTGATCACTGCACTACAAAATTACAAAAAACTCTCTTCTAAAAGATCTTCTCATAAAAAATCGGCCACAGAGCGTATGATAAGGCCTATGATAGAATTGAATGGGACTTCATACTTCAAAGTCTATATGATATGGGTTTGGACAAATTATTTTTCACATTCTTTTTGGGAATGTGTTAGCTAATGGTACTCTTACAGATGTTATTCCATTGCATACATCCATAAGACAAGGGTGCCCACTTTCTCCTTTGCTCTATGCTATCTCATATGATAACTTTGATTGGCTTGTTAAAGATGTTATGCAATAGGGCAAACTCACTGCCACAGACATACCTGGCTCTATGAAGCAAATGTGCCTCCAAAAGTTTATTGATCGTACCAATGAAATTTTAGGAATGATGTACATGCAATGGAGAATTATAGGGCTTGTCTCACTGTCTTGCAAGTGGCGTGATTATTAACCATGCTAAAAGTCTGGTTTGATGGGGCTGTCTGCTTTGTCTAAGCCAGTTTTCACCAGAAGACTTAAACTGCTACGTTGGGGGAGAAAACATGCCCATGCTGCCTGCTGACTAGAAAAACATCACATTATTCAGATATGAGATGCTCAAAAAAACCTCAACAATATTTCCCATATCGGGCTGTACCACAGTAACCAACCAGTGAAACCACATTAATAGTCTCGAGATCTGGCAGCCCTTAGCAACAAAAAAAGTTCCTCAATTTCTTCAAGTAAACCAGCCATAACCAGCTTCCCAGAACCATAGAATTATTAAAAAATTTGTCCAATTAACCAGTGCTTAAAACATTATAATTTATCTAATTTAAGCACCTTCATTTTAGCCAAACAGTCCAGCTCATAATGTTTTTAAGTCTTCAAGAGAGCCGAATAGATAGTGAACCTGTAGACTTGGAGATGAAGAAGATTCCACCAATACTTTCTCAATATTTTTCGGCATGTTGAAGTCACAACCGCAAACAAGATTTGAACGCACAAGCTGTAGTCACAGAACACGATGCTAAGTGAGTAAAGTACTCACCTTATGAGGGTTTTATAGATGATGATGCCTCTCCGTTAGCAGAAGGGACCCAGATTTGGCCAGGTATTCCTGTCGTTGAGGTCGCCCTTAAAGACCCTATTTCCAGGGATTTTACTCAGCACAAGATCCGGATGATAAAAGCCAGTGTCAAGACACACTCACTACAGCAGTCGCCTACAAACCCACTCTTTGTATGCAGAAGGTAGCGTGCGACAGGAAAATACTGGAGAAGCCTTGCAGAGGAATACTCAGACACCACGTAATATAAGTGTCATGCATTTTTAGGGTAAATAATAGGTAAAGACACATTTGTGCCCAATGCAAAAAGAGGATATCAAAAACGAGATATCAAAAAAAGCCCCTTTAATGAGCCCCACTTATCAATATGGCAGTAGATAGTAAGGCTTTTTCGCATGATTTCGCAAGGTTCGATACGCGGTCCATACAATTCCCTAAGAGGTATTTCCCCTAGCATTGGATGGACATAAACAACCAGTTACCCATAAAACCGATATATCAAATGAGACTATAATCAGTGAGCTATCCAATTGGGCAAATTACGAGAGTAGACATATGCCAATCACAAAGAGGTGAGTTAATGTAATAGAGATGTCAATTAGTTTGGGTAATTCGTACACATACCCATTTGCTTCAGGTATCAATGTAGCTCTATAAAAGAGGGGCGTTTTTTTAAAAAAAAATTGAGTGCACAGTATCAGTCTTGAGTAACTTTCAAAGAGTTTACAGCCAACAACTTACTCTGTCATAAGGTGTGTCATACACATTATATGTTATGACTTATAATCAAGATCAGGTTTTAGCCATTACCATTGCACATCTTCAGCAGTCAAGTGAGTCTACTATGAGAACCACCCTACTCCGTTATAAGTGTTGGGGTATAGGCGCCTGTGCCTTGCCCGGCCGCCCAGAGTCTGGGCGCCCACTGACTTGTATACCTTATACATAGCATAAGTGTATAGGGGGCTGCTCACTCTTTGAGTCTCCCCACCCACATCGTGTGTGTGTCTCCTTCTCTCTCTCTCACTCTTCGTCTGTGGTGCTCCCCGATCCCCTTCAATTGGTATCAGAGCTATGGTGACCGCGGAGAGCACGACGGCTTTGAGAGCTTCGAGGCGATAGCTCGCTCGTTCTCGACGGTGGAGTTCGATCGCGGAGTTTCACGGAGAGCGATTTTAGCTTGAGGAGCATTGTCTTTGGAGCTTAGGAGCTTGGTGTGGTCAAGCTTGATCGAGGAGGCGGTTGCGGCTTCCTTGGTGAGATGAGCTTTTGAGCTCAGTGGAGCTCGTTAGAGAAGTGCTCGACGAAGGAGAGCTTGACATTCGAGTGCTTGGATGCTATTGTGGCAGAGCTCTTGTGTTGGAGCTTGCATTGAGAGGACATTGCATCACGCAGAGTGGAGCAGGAGCACGTTCAAGACTGTGTGCAGCTCGTTTTTGCCATTTTCAGGCTCTAAAACGCAGTTTTTTGCGTAGCTCCGTCATACAGAGTCAGATCTACATGATCCAGGAGTCTAGGTCAGGGTTTTGGCACGCTCCGGACGCGATGGTGATGTCTATTTGCTGAAATTATGCTTTGAATTACAGCAGGTACAGCAGCAAGTTTATTTGTGCACTCTCGGGTCCCAAAAACACTGTTTTTGGCATAGCTTTCACACCCGGACTCAGATACATATGATCCAGGAGTCTACCTTGGGGTTTTGGCACGCTCCGGACGCACTCGTCATATCAGAATTGTAAAATTCTGAATGCTGAATTTTCTGCAGCAGCAGTTGTTTATTGTGTGTCGAGGATTCCACACATGGTTTGCTCTCAGATGTGAGAGTGATATTTGCTGCAAGTTTCCTCACAGGTGGGAGGATACGATGTATGCCTTATGTGGTTTGATGCTCAGGGAGACTAATGTGATTGCATTTTGAGCTCGGCAATGTATGCCTCGAGCATGTTTTTTGGCAGTCACAGGTAGCTAGAGCAGATATTTGTGTACTAGATTTGCAGGTGTTTGCAATGATGTATGCAAAGTGTGGAGATTGGTACATGCATTTGGAGTACGGTTTGATGCGCTTTGGTTGCTCATGGTTTTGAGCGTGCAGTCAGTTTGGTTACTGGTTTTGTGGCCATTTTACTGACGAAACTCTGGCGAAATTTTCCCAGGAGTTTTATGCGCATCATTTATGCGATCTAGGTAGAGATTGCGGGTTGCACTCAGCATTTGCGTGCGGTGTTCTCTGCAAGTGGGAGATTTGTGCGTGTGTATGCATCGATACCGCACAGTGTGGGCTTGGTGATTAGCTCACGGGTTTGACAGGCGTACAGTTATCTTGGCACACTCACATGAGTGAGTATTGTGATGTATGCTTGTGTGGCTACGAGCTAGGTAGCCGGATTCGAGCACTAATGGCTTGAGGTTTTTCAGCAGGTTTCAGCTACAGGTTTACAAGTTTACAGGTAGGTTTGAGGGCTTATTTGGGCGCTGAATTTTCAGCCATTGTTTCCTCTTTGCAGGTGTCCATGTATGGCTCAGTTGTAGGCTGATTTGGGACACATTTGAATCTTGTTTATGCAGCTGTTTAAGAGCTGAATTTTGGGGCTGATTTGCAGCCATATCTTACAGCCATACTTGCAGACTTTTGTTGATGCAATTCGAGCCAGTTTAGGGCTGATTTGGTTGACATTTGCTACTCATTGTTGCTTGCTCTTTTGTGAGCATTATGGCTAATTTTTCATTTGACTTCCAGCGTTATGGTCTGACACAGTTTGATGGTGCAGATTTTGTTGCTTGGAAGGAGCATATGCTTGTTGCATTGGCGGATTTGGGGCAGGATAAACCCTTGCATGGTTTATCGACGAAACCCAATTCTATGCGTGATGATGATTGGCAGGATCTTGATGAGTTAGCCATGTCTACGATTTGTTTGCATCTGGTTGAGTCTGTTTACTGGCAGGTCTCGAGGGAGACTACAACTCATGCTTTATGGCAGAGTTTACATGCTATGTACGCCGCATCCATGTCTACTAGCGAGTCTAGTCCCACTTCTATGTCCATGGGAGAGATTGGTCCCACACGCAAGTCTCGACGGCATAGAGACTTGACATGTTGGCATTGTGGACATAGAGGGCACATTAGGCGTCGATGTTTCAGGCGTTTGAGACAACGGAGGCGACAGATGCGTGATGCAGATTTGGGCATGACAGATGCTAGTGAGATCAGTACGGTGGTTACTGAGTATGCTTGTGATGGCGATGTCACATTTACATCTAGCTTGTCTTCATATGATCTTATGTCTACGGATTGCATATCGGATTGCACATTGTCTTCACAGTGGTTACTAGATTCAGATGCTACATTCCATGTCACGTCGCATCGTGAGTGGTTTAGCACGTATTCTAGTGGGAGACTTGGTTGTGTGCACATGGCTGATGGTGTTGTGTATGACATTGAGGGTGCAGGAGACGTATGTTTGTCCTTGCCCATTGGTATGAGATTTACCCTGCGTCATGTGCGTTATGTGCCAGATTTGAGATGGGATTTGATCTCAGTCAGACAGTTACGAGATAGTGGATGTCGGGTATCGCTGCTTGAGCGATCTTTTGCGTTGCATTTGGGTTCGCTAGTGATTGCGAGAGGTGCCAGGAGTGGTACACGTTACCCATTGCATGTGGATCACACGAGAGACGGTGTTGTCTCTGTGATCACGCAGCCAGGTAGAGAGCGAGAGAGCAGGCGAGTCTCTTTCGCTTGTGGGTTGCAGGATGCTTTGCATGGAGTGCAGAGCAGTGACCTTGTTGTGCAGGTTGCGTCTATGGATGCACAGGTAGAGCGGGACAGCTCTAGTGAGTCACAACAGGATGAGTCATCAGAGGTGATGACAGAGATGACTCACATGGATGTTGAGATGTCGACTATTGTGGAGTCATTTCTTGATATGCTTATGCCAGAGCTTGATGCAGATTCAGGACATATGGATACACTTGGTACACATGTGATATGTGGTGGGCACGAGGAGTCACTCCAGAGCTCGGAGTCAGAGTGCCATGGTCTCTATGATAGGGGACAGGATTGCCATGTGTTGAGTTCTGAGTTGGAGGTGGCAGAGGTTGCCAGGGTTGCATCAACGTTCGGTGTCCTTATGTACGAGATTTTGATCTCGAGGCCCGACATAGCAGCTGCAGTGGGAGCATTTGCAGCAGGGTTGATCAGTCGTTCGATGACTGATCTCGGCATAGAGCATAGGGGAGGTTTGCAGGTATTGCATACATACTTGCAGTACGTGTGCGGTACGTCTGGTGGTGTATGGACTTACACGGGAGCAGGACAACCGGATGCACACGATCACAGCCAGCCAGTGGGCATCGGTTGAGAGTGGTTTTCTCTCACCTTTTGTAGTCTTTAGACTAGGTTCCCTTGCTTAAAGGCACAGTCGCCTTTAAGTGGGAGGTTGTTGGGGTATAGGCGCCTGTGCCTTGCCCGGCCGCCCAGAGTCTGGGCGCCCACTGACTTGTATACCTTATACATAGCATAAGTGTATAGGGGGCTGCTCACTCTTTGAGTCTCCCCACCCACATCGTGTGTGTGTCTCCTTCTCTCTCTCTCACTCTTCGTCTGTGGTGCTCCCCGATCCCCTTCAATAAGCGTCATTTATTTCCGCAATTAGGAACATCTGTTACTCAGACGAAGTGGTGGACATATCAGGACAGATTGAGACGGGTGACCCTTTGGGGTCGAGAGCACTTTAGGAACAATATCTGTCTGGCGATGGCAAAACTGAATCCATGGGCATAGGGCCACAATATTATTATGTAGAACATTCAATGAAGCGAGGGTTTTCAAAACGGTTATATTTGCTAGCGTAGTTTCTTCCACATAATAAGATTTTTTTGTACCGCAGTTATGGACAACCCCTCAGAGGATACTTCAACAGCACACCACGCACCAGGGAGTATGGTGTACTCTTGGCTAACCGTATCTTACCTTTGGCCGAGTGTCCGAACACATGTTATTACTGTGACAGCTGCTTGTGTGATCATGTAATGGATGGTTTAATAGTGATGTAGAGGTGAAGAAAGAAAGGGGGTTTAATAAAAAAACCAGCCAAGCTTTTTCTGTGTGGTGAAGCATGAGAAAGGACTCATGTAATTTTGTGAGTGTGTGTATGTGTATGTGTGCGCACTAGATCTATTTAGAGGTAGTAAGATACCTACGATCTACCAAGATGATTAGTAGGTGCTAATCATCACCAAAGCTCTGATACCACATGATAGATGTGAGTGTGCAAATGTGGTGCGTGTGCACAGAGAGAGAGAGAGAGAGAGAGAGAGAGAGAGAGAGAGAGAGAGAGAGAGAGAGAGAGAGAGAGAGAGAGAGAGAGAGAGAGAGATAACAGAGGATGTGGGTAGAGAGGTTGTACACTGTGTGTGCCTCTATTCTTCCAACTAGTAAAAAATAAGGTGTGTACAAGTAATGGGTGGTCAAACGTGTCATAAAATCTAATATCTAACTATCCCAAATGATTTTCTCATATTGAAATGATCATTTAATGTGGGAAAATAAATGGGAACAACAGTTAGAATATAGATATGTGCTTTTAGACCTATCTCAGCACGAGACCAAAGGGAGAGAAGGCTACCTCTTATTAAGGGTCCAAAAGGGAGATGCTCTACCAAAAAGCAGTTAATGGAGCTTAAAAGACCTTAGGTTTAGCTTCATTAATTACCTCCAAAGGTTAGTGTTAAAAGTCCCTAGACCTAGGACCTTTAGGTACTTTAGACCTTAGGCAAGCTAGGCATGTGCTTGAGGTGCTTGTCGTGCTTAATGACCAAGGTGCTTGAGTTGCTTGTCGTGCTTAATGACCAAGGTGCTTGAGGTGCTTGTCATGCTTGATACCCAAGGTGATTGAGGTGTTCGAGTCAAACTTGTGTCCTACAAAGGAGGGGGCGAGCCCTAAAGCTAGGATCATGAGAGAGAACACACACACACACACACACACACAAGGCAAGCCCAAGACTCAAGAGGCAATAACGACACATGTCAAGCACCTACACATGTTTCCCTCATGGTGTGCCTGAATCCTATTGGGGGTGGCTTTATTGAGATCCAATGAAAATTTAAATGCATGTAATTAATTAATTAAGCTCTCTCTCTCAAAGGGGGAAAGAAGGATACTTGTCCAAATGTTACCCCTATTGATTGAAATGACCAGAACCTGTGATTGGCCAAGCTTGGCAAGGGCCAATAGGTAGATTCAAGACCAAGCAAGCCTAGGGATCTCATTTTGGCTCATTCTACCACACTTACACACTCTCTCATTGTGTTGAAAAAGAACTCCATCCCCTTCCTTGAGAAGTAGAGATCCTACACCCACACCTCTTGGCTATGGAATGCAAATCCATCCAAGAGACATGCTTCAAAGAGATGCTTACCATCTTCTTCATCTTCATTACTATGCTATGATATGCTATTCTATGCTCTATGAGTAATGATATGAGAGGAAACTACTTCTTTCTTGTATGCTACATCTTCTTCCTCTTCCCTTCCCTCACTCCCTGCTAGCTCTCTCCACCTTTGCAGGTGTTTGAGGTCTTGGGATTGAGGCTGGGGATAAGTTAATGTTTTTGCAAGGTAGTTATGGGCATAAATTTGATGCATGAAGTTTACCATCTTCATTGCATCAACAAGGTCTCAAGGAGCACAAAGCATGTATTGTACCAAGTCTCTCTTAATGGGATAGTTTATAATACAAAAGCCTTTTGGAGGGGGGACTGCCGGCTCCAAGTAATATCGGTCCTCAATTGCTGTCGATTTCTAGTATTGTTCATGCCAAGCTAATTAGGTATAATGTTCATTTTTCTACCTTTAATCAAGTGCTCTCCTTATGCTCTTTAAGAATACTCTTAAGGAAATTCTCTTTCCTGTTACTTTATTTTCGCTACAATCATTGTTTTAGCCATATTTTGTTACATTGGTATTAGAGCTATTGGTTTCTCGTTTCTAGCTTAAGAAGAGAGGTCCTTAAGTTGTCCATGAAAGGTTGGACTTCATTGCAAGAGGGTAAGTGGGATAGTTATTTATTATCTCGATTGAAAAGAACTTAGTTCGAGGACACCATTGGGAACTATAGACTTAATCATGGAGTCTTTCAGGGCTTGCCTTTGGATTAATCATTATTGAGCTATTAGCAAGGTCAACAAGAACCATAATCAACCGAGAAATGTTACACCCTCTCCACTACTCTTTGCAATCAACACTCTCTAAACCATGGGTGTGGCTGCTTGAGAGCTAATTTTCAAAAGTAAAGAAGAGTAGCAACTAAAGTTTTGAGTTGCCAAAGCACAAAGTAGCATAAATATAAATTTAGTTAGCATGGCTGAAAATAATAAAGAGAGTAGAATGAATATTGATAACTTTGATTTTGCACATGTAGGTGCTACTAATGATGCCCCCATGAACTATCTTGTTACTAGGTTGCAACAAGCTATGGGCAACCCTGCCTTGCAAGCCGAAGTTAACCAACAACTTCGCAATCATGGGATTCTCCAAACTCCCCACGTGGAGAGAGAACTTAGGAAGCCTCTTGTAGAGGCTTCCAAAAGAAGACTCTCTCATTTGACATTGACATTTGTGCACAATAAAGGAAAAGAGAGTCTTATAAGACAAAAACTTTGTTCATTTAAACATATTTACATTTGCTTACTCTAGGGAATCATTGTAAGCATTGACAAGGTTTAGGTTATCCTTTAATTGTATGCCTTGCATCCATCTAGCATCTTCAAAAGGATAATTTTTAAACTTGATAAGATATCGTTGGATAGCCTTACCGCCTCGTAATACCTTGTCTGTGTCGGAGAATGGACTCGAGCTGCAGCACCTCTTCTTGGTCCTCGATCTCTGTTGGTTCTTCAATAATTACTTCTTGAGGTGGCTCTCCTTTGTAAGGCTTTAGTAGGCTCACATGTAAAGCATTGTGTATGAGCCATTGGCTGGGCAACTTGAGTTGATAGACCATCTCATTGATTGTCCTAAGAATGTGAAAGGGACCATAGTACCTTTTTGCTAACTTAGGATAGTACTTTTGGGTGTCACGTAGGATTCTTGCCCATTGTGTGCCTTAATCGAGCCTTAGGAAACTTAAGCAATCCCCAATCATTTTGTTTAAAGGTTAGGGCTCTTCTGTGCTTATTAGCAGCAGCCTTTTGCCTTTGCTGAGAGATGGATATAGCATCCTTAATCTTTTGGAAAGATTCTTGCAGGTCTCAACAATATTCATCTGCAGCAAAGATCTTCCCATGTACCTTGAGTAGCAGGGGACTTTTTTATCTTCCCTCTATAACCTCCAAAGGTGCTTTTCCCGTGGAAGTTTGTACAATGTTATTGTAGAAATACTCCACTAAGGGTAAGTACTTCTCCCATTGGGACTTTCAATGACATAAGCTTTTAGTAGATCAAGAATGGTTAGGTTAGCTATTTCACTTTGGCCATTCGTTTGGGGATGATAGGCCAAAGAGAAGTTTAGTCTTGTACCTAAATTCTCAGAGAGACCCTTCCAAAAATTACTAGTCAGTCTAGGATCTCTATCCGACACTATAGACATTGGCAAGCCATGGTATTTGAAGATTTGTGATATAAAGAGGGTTGCCATTTGATGGGCCTTGATAGTCTTTTTGACAGGTATGAAATGTGTTTGTTTGCTAAACCTGTCTTCTATGGTCCATATTCCCGTAATTCCATGGATAGACTTGGGAAATCCAAAGATAAAATCCATGGATATGCTCTCCCATGGTGAATTAGGGGTTGGCAACGATTGAAGCAATCCAGGTTGCTTCCCTCTATCAAACTTTTCCTTTTGGCATACCACACATTTTGAAACATACTCTCATATGTTTGCTTTCATGGTAGGCCAATATGTTTCTATTCCTTTTAGGTTAGATTGAATCCCTCTATGCCCCGCATAAAGAGGAGCATGAGATTCATACATTACTTTCTCACATAATGAGTTAGTAACACATAGTCTATTGCCATAGAGAAGATAACCATCTTGTAGGGTAAATGGCTCTTCCTTCTTCCCTAATGCAAGGGCTGAATCACATCTCTAAAATCGGGATTGATAGTGTACTCATCTATCATAGAAGATAGATCATTGTGAGTTGCTCTGGATACCGCAATCACTCTCAATCGTCCTGAGAGTGCATCGGTTACTTGATTATGCTTGCCCGCAATGTGAGCAATATGAAAATGAAAATTGCGAAAGGAAATTTGCCCAACTCATTTGTTTATCGGAGAGCTTGGTCTGCGTCATGAAGTACTTAAGGCGTTGGTGACCCGTTTGCAGAATGAAAGGAGTCCCCAAAAAATAGTGCTTCCACGAGTCTAGAGTATGTAGAACTGCTAAGAGTTCCTTCTCATATATGCCTAGAGCTTACTCAACAGGGTCGAGCCTTCGACTTTCATAGGCTATGGCGTGCCCTTCTTGGAGAAAAACAACTCCAAGGTAATCTCCACAAGCATCGCATTGGACCTCAAATGGCGCATTGGACCTCAAATGGCTTTGAGAGATCTAGCAGTGTAAGCACAGGTTGAGAGATAAGCTTCTTATCTTCATCACAGGAGTAGGAGGAATATGATCCAGGAGACTAGGATGGGGTTTTGGCACATCCGAATGCAATGGTGATGTTCATTTTCTGAACTTCTGATCAGAATTACAACAGGTGCAACAACGGCAAGTTTATGCTGCGTTTTTGGATCGAAAACGGATGTTTTTGGCATATCTCTCACACCCGGACTCGGATATATGTGATCCAAGAGTCTACCCTGGGGTTTTGGCACGTTCTAGATGCGCTGGTCATATCAAAATTTTGAAATTTTGAGTGTTGAAGTTTTTACAGCAGCCTGTCAACAATCTCGACATATCGAGGTTTTGCAGTTTGACTCCTACATTGTAGAGAATGATGCAATTTGCATCTTTGGAGATGTATGGAACATTGTGGTGCTATTTGAGATAGAATTCATCTTTTTTCTTGCTCATATAAGTGATGCTTTAGGATGTGACTTTCAGATCTTCACATCTGGATGCAATTTTATGCGCATTGTTTGACTGTGTGGAGCATTTCAGAGAGCTTTTTAGCACGGTTTTGTGCAGTTTCATGCTATGTATGCTTATGTAGATACAATTTGAGCTAGACATAGCTTGCAAGTAGCAGGCTCATAGATTTACAAGTGTTTTTGGATAGGTACAGGTCCATAGAGCCACTCGGTCAGGAGTGAGCTGTTTTGCCGGGATTTTGGTAGTGCTATGTATGCCACTTGTGGATTTTGCTACTGAGACACAGTGTGTCTGTTCTTTATGCGATTTGGTGAGACTTTTTGAGTTTTTGCTCAGTTTCTAGGGGAAACTTCCGGTTTTTTCCCAGGATTTCTCGCCATGGTTTATGCGTATCCGCAGTTTGCTCTCTAAAGGTATAGTGGTCGATATATTCCCACTTTGGAAGTGATCGAGTGTTTACTCTCACTTTGACAGATTTTGACAGGTTTTTTCAGTTTGGACACAGTTTGGTGTTCTTGTATCTACTTTTGCAAGAGTGAGGATTGGCGTATGCTTGTGTGGCTACAGTCAAGCAGTCACAAGTTTCACATGTTTTCTCATATTTTTGCAGGCAATTTACATTGTGGGATGCGTTTTGAGTTAGTTTGCTCTCTACTTGCGTATAGGGTTATGCGCTTTACACTCAGTTGAGCAGTTTGTCCAGGTTGTTTTGCCTAGAGAGTTTGTAGATTGTGGACTTGGTTTTATGCATATGTGATCATCAACTTTGGTGTGTTTGATCATGCTTTTGATGATTGTGTAGTGGTCGAGTTACCTCCCACTTTGTTGCCAGTTGCATGGTTTATGCTTGAGATTGTACTTGATATTTTGCTTAGTTTACAGGGGAGATTCTGCCAAATTTTTCCCAAATTTCTCACCATACTTTGGTTCTTAGACATTTACTTATGGTTGCATATATGTGTGACAATGTAAAGTCCACTATAGTGATTTTTGAGAGACGGCGGTCTTGTTCTTGCCTATACTTGTGTTGTTGGCATTCTGGTCACACAGGGCACATTAGACGTCGTTGTTTCAGACGTATGAGGCAGCAGCGGAGATGTATACGTAGTGTAGACACGGCTTTGACACAAGTACAGCGGTAGTTCCAGTGGTAGTCTATGCCAGTGATGGTGATGTCATGCTTGTCTCGAATGTACCTCTTGCAGATTTGTCTATGGATAGCACACTTTCTCCACAGTGGTTACTAGATAGCAATGCTTCTTTCCACATCACACCATGTTATGAGTGGTTCATCATTTTTTCTAGTGGGAAACTTGGATGTGTGCACTTTGGCTAATGGTTCGACGTTTGACATAGAGGGTGCAGGAGACATTTGTTTGTCATTACCCAGTGACGCGTCATACATGCTACGACATGTGCACTATGTTCCTCATCTGAGATAGAGCTTGATCTCAGTGAGACAATCTGCAGCTTTTGGTTGTCAGATACTGCTTAGAGAGCAGTCTTTCCATATGCATTGTGATTCGCTAGTGATTGCCAGAGAAGCCCGTAGCGGCCTGGTATATCCTATGCATGTGTCTGAGGTACGAGATAACGTAGCCTTGATTTTGTTGCTGGCATGCTTTGAGCGAGAGACAAGACATGTCTCTTTGGCCAGTGATCTCCATCATGCTCAGGAAACAAAGCATTTAGGTGTGCAGGACGTGCCAGTAGACTCTATAGAGACAGAGATAGAGCGATAGTGCCCTAGTGAGACACAACAGGTGTTGTAAGACTTTGTGAAGGCAAAGGTAGAGCAAGCGTGCTCCGTAGAGACATAGACAGAGCTCACAGATATGGATTTCTTTGATATGCTCATGCTAGAGGCTGATGAGTTGGTACCAAGACGCACAGTTTTGCCTATGGGTGATAGGGACATAGGTTTCCCAGTGTTGACGTTGATACATCCATCGTGTATGGGAAGTCTTGATGATTTTGCAGTGGGCGCATTTGCAGTAGGGATAGTCAATGGTACGGTGACTGACACTAGCATGATGCTTCGTGGAGCTTTGTAAACCATACAGAGTAGTGTGCGGTATTTACATGTAGGCTCTAGCATGGGTACGCACACTCGCCTATCCACCAAAGCCGATACGACTGTGTATAGATTGACAGAGTAAGCCAGTGGGCATAGGTTGAGAGAGTCTCTCACTAAGTTTCTTGTACATACTAGTAGTTTAGCTAGTAGGTCTCACTTATTGGCGCATCGCCTTTAAGTGGGAGATTGTTGGGGTAAAGGCGCTCCACCTTTTGCCCGCTCGGACGTCCATGTCCGACCGCCCGTCCACATGTGTACATACCCTACCCTTAATCTTCATATACATGAGAATAAGGAGCTCCTCACTCCTTCCAGAGGCTGCTCCTCCACCCACACACGGTCTTGTGCTCCTCCCCTTTCCCACGCACACCACACCGCACACTCATAGTTAACCTTATCAGAGGCTGAAGTTGAGAAGGTAAAGAGCCTCTTACAACAAAAGTTTGACATGAAAGATTTGGGAGAGGTGTGGTATATTCATTGGGAATTGAAATCATACACACCAAAGAGGACAAACAACTATCACAAAGGCAATATGAATTGGATATTGTTGGCAAAGTATGGAATGGATGACTATAAGCCTATTGCGATGCCCTTTGATCAAAATTTGAAGGTGCGAGCTAATGTGGATAATGTGCTTGAGAATGCCACTATGTACAAGAAGATTGTGGGTAATTGACAATCTCACACTAGATTTGAGTTACATAGGTGGTCTTGAGAGCTAGTTTATGTAGCTTCCCAAGAAGCCACATATGGATGAGATGAGGTGCACATGTAGCGCTATGTGAGTTTTTCATTGGATTATGTACTCTTTTATGAGGCTGGCATGGAGGTGCAATCTCTATTGTTGCACACATGCATATTATAAAAAGATAGAGAAGGAGAGAGATTGAGCTCTTACAAGCACACATGCACATGAAAACACAATCAAGAGAGGTGCATCTCTATGGTTGTACACATGCAGATTATAAAAAGATAGAGAAGGAGAGAGCTTGAGCTCTTACAAGCACACATGCACATGAAAACACAATCAAGAGAGGTGCATCTCTATGGTTGTACACATGCAGATTATAAAAAGATAGAGAAGGAGAGAGCTTGAGCTCTTGCAAGCACACATGCAGATGCACTCACAATCAACAGAGACACAATGGAGATGGAGGCACAAAGCTACTACCGCTTGTTCACTACTAAACATGATAAGATGTTCTATAAAGCATGAGTGGGAAATACAATATAAAGAGATAACTATATACAATGGTTAATATGAAATATTGGTGAGTGAGCTGGCAACATAAGTGGTGATCACTCTCATTAGGTAGACCAAGTCGGCAAAGTCCACCAGTTATAGGATTACTCGCAATAATGATCACCAACCTTGTGCCAGGAATGATTGTAGGTGAGAAGTCATCCACGCATACCATGTGTTGAGCATGATATTGCGATATTCCCCCTCAAGCTCAATGTCGTCTCTCGTCCTGTAAGCATAGCTCAAAATCACCTTAGTTCATCTGTTCCCAGGTTTGTGAGAATCTCTCATATCTGCTCATGTATCTATGGTCAATGCCACTAACCAAGACCATGTCTTTGATGAAGTGGTAGTGTACCTCAATGTGCTTTGTAACATTGGGTTCCACACCAAGTGTATGCTACTAAGGTGGTTTTAGTAGATGACAACTGGCCTTTGAACATGTATGCCCAACTTTCGAAGTAGCATCTTTAGCCATGCTACCTTAGATGTTGCCACGGAAACACCAAGGAAACACCCATGTACTCAGCCTTTGTGCTCGTTTAAGCACCTGTGGGTTGCTTCTTGCTAATCCATGTGATAGCAACACTCCCAAATGATAACAAAAACTTGCTGGTAGATCATCAATTAGATGGACTACCAACCTAGAGTTTCATCTCCATGCCATCCTAATAAAAGAGTGCATAATTCAATAAGCGCAGTGGTGTGCCTCGCCGCACCCAAATGTGGCTTCTTGAGATGTTGCATAAAGTGGCTCTCAAACCCAAGAATATAACACAAATTTAGTTGTGAGATTGCCAAGTCGATTAAGATACCCACAATCTTTCTGTACATGGTGGCATTCTCAAGCACATAAACTACTTTTGGACCTTCAAATTCTGATGGCCCTTAATTGGTTGTGGGTTGGCTACCCATACACTTGCTAGACATGAATCTCAGGAACATTTAGGATTTTGCACCACCACTTTGCCCGTCTCAAGCTTGTTTTGGCCATTTTTCATTTTTAGGAAGAGAGTTTTGTTTTTGGTCATGGTATTTGAAAGACATATTTATGCGACCTTACCTTGGCTCACTAAATATGTGGCCTAGGGGACTCTGTCATTTGTCTCATATCATTCACAGAGTTTGCCATTGGACTTATTGGGCTCGCTTGCCTTTCCATCTCTCTCTCTCTCTCTCTCTCTCTCTCTCTCTCTCTCTCTCTCTCTCTCTCTCTCTCTCTCCATTGGATCTTACCTCTCTTCTTTTTCTACACACTGTGACAATACCTTTCTCCCCTGGTCAGTTTTTGGTGCCAATGAGTTTTCTTCCGTTTGTGGGACTTATGCCAAGACAACGCATTGAGATTTTATGGTTAACAGTGACAGGAGAAGGAGTCATGATGAATGGATGAGGTCAGTTCCTTCAAATGCTTTACATCAGCTACCGCAAGGTCTTCATTTGAAGAATTTTCCAAGAACCTCTTTTTTTGAAAGTTGCATAGCATTACATGTTAGGGGGTTATAATTGTAGGAGTTTGTATCGGAAAGCATAAGGAGTGGTGTCATTTTAGGGACCATTCCTACAGGTGTTTGTCTTTGTGTATGTGTGTGTGGGTGTGTGAGAGAGAGAGAGAGAGATAGGGAGAGAGAGCTTCTCTCCAATTGGTGAATCAAATTCAAGTTTCCATGCAACACACTTAAGTGCCCAAAGATTATAAACAAGGGGGGCGCCAATTAAGTTCAAGAACTACATCAATATGTCCAATAAATCCACATCCTTCAACATGTGGATGTGGGCACCTTCCCCACAATGCGCGCAACAACTTCACTAAATGAGCATGCCGTAGAATGTTGGAGGCATGCCGCCACACGACTCTTCACTTCAAATGACAATTTACCCTAAATTTGGATTCCCCTGCCCTCCATGTGTACGCGTGGCATGCATCAGTCCCTTTTCATCCAACAGCTGAAAAATGGCAACCTCAAATCCAGGTTCGTGAGAATAGCCGCTTGAATGGAGGTGCAAGCTATCAAACCCTGCAATCTTGTAAATGCCCGCTTCTGAAATCATCATCGTCTTCTTTCTACCTGCGACTTCAAATCTTGCTGCATTCGATGCTCTGTCCCCTCTGTCTCACTCAATTTCGTCTTACATCTCTTTACCCAAATTTACCCCCTCACTCACACCCCCACACCCACACCAATGCCCACGCTCCTTTCCTTCGTAGGTCGGAATTTGCTTCAACATTAAACTCACATCTGCGACTCTGTGTTTTCTCCAGCGCTTCCATGGCTACGGCATCAAAAGTTCGCTAGCGCGCTCTGCTTTAGCCGTCTGGCGATGGGTGCAGATGGCCTAGGCGGTAGAGCCAGCCAATCAACAGCGAACGGCAAGAAGAATCACAGTAAGCCCTCCCCTGTTCCCCGTTCTTTGCAGATTAAGAATGGTGCAGGCAGACGGGGTCGTAAGAACAAGCAGCAGGAAGCCAACAACAGGTCCTGGAGACAAGGGCAGGGACAGTGTAAAGCATCTCCGCCAGCCCAAGATGCATTGCAGGTGGCAAGGCATCCTGTAAGAGTCCAAGACATTGCCCCCTCTGGTGAGTATCGGTTCATCCCCGCCATAGAAGATGACCTAGCACTCCTCTGCCTCGCATATCTACCTCGATCAGAGCATGACAAAATAAAGCAGATCAACCGCAAGTTCTGTGCACTCATTACCAGCGGATATCTATTCAAGATTCGCCGCAGGCTTGGCATAGCTGAACAGTGGATTTATATGTTCTCGGCTGGCGAGCGGGTATGGCAAGCTTACGATCCAATGTCTGGAAAATGGAGTAGCTTACCTGCATTTGCATCTGACTACTGCTTTGAGAGTTCAGACAAGGAGTCGTTTACTGTTGGTACTCAGCTACTTGTTGTTGGGCGCCATGCTGACGATGGATTGGTTATATGGAGATTTGATTTGGTTAGCAATGAATGGGTCAGAGGGTCCATGATGCTCACCCCTCGCTGCCTTTATGCTTGGGCAAGCTGTGGCAGGTACGCGTACGTGGCAGGAGGCTCGACACTCGAAGGTGAGGTCTTGCAATCTGCGGAGCTATATGATCCAGATACAGAAACATGGAAGGTTCTCCCTCCAATGCATGAATGTAGAAAGCTCTGTTCAGGTTGTCTTTTGGATGGCCAATTTTATGTTTTGGGAGGGGAGAATGAGGTGGCCGGAGCTCTTACGTCCTGTGAGGTCTTCGACTCCGTCTCAAAAACATGGACTCTACTTCCCAACATGCTTCCTTGGGCCGACTCGCGCTCATTTCCAGGTGCTCCTCCTCTTAGTGCTGTTGTGAATAATGAGCTTTATGTACTGGAGACAGAGTCACACCAATTGAAATTATTTATCAAGTCCACTTTTTCTTGGAGATCGCTTGGGGAGGTCCCTGTAAGAACTGATTTGGTGAGTGGCTGGGGGGTTGCATTCAAAGCCCTCGGAAACTATCTTCTCCTCATCGGTGGGGGAAGGACTCCAGATTACCCTGATGGCATGTATGTATGCAGGCCTGACCCAGATGGGGACCGTCTACAGTGGATTTTCTTATCAAGGTTATGCCAGTTTAAACGATTTGTACTCAATTGTGCCATTGTATCAGCTTAAGTGGACTATCCTTTGCAGGGTATATATAAGCAAGACCTCTCAAGGGGTACCTAACTAGCTTAAAGTTGCTCCAAGGGTGTACGTGGCTGTAATGAGGTATGTCTGTATGTGGTTAAGATCTACAGGAGTGAACCGTTAGGTAAAAATTAAAGATCTTCTTGAATGACCTGCTGGATAAGGTTTAGGGTATGTTCTGTGACGGTTAATAGTTGCGATGGTCGTCCTATTTGACTTTAAATGTACATGTTCAGAGTGAGCAAGAGTAATGGTTATGCTCATGCTTTTGGAAAAGGCTCTTTGACATGTCAGTTGCAATGGTGGGCTCTGGTCTGTGGTATCAGACTGGCTTTTGTTGTGTTTTCTATTTGATGGTTTGCCTTTTCTGAAGGGAGTGGTTTCATTATCTAAAGGAGAGGGATAGGCTGGAATGCCTGTGTATGATAAGACAAAGCACCTTATTTGGGTATTTTTAGGGGAAGGTGGATGTGAGGGTCTTCAACTTTGGCTTTCTCTGCGGATCGTTTGTTTAGTTACATAGGCCTGTTAGGCGTTCCATACATGTTTATAAGCTTTATGTCTTTCTTCCGCGTGTGTCTGTGCGTGTGGGGGGGGGGGGGGGGGGGGGGGGTGGGGCTGCCTAGTTTATATCTTGTCTGAGATTCACCTCCATACATCACAAAATTTATTTGATGCCGAGTGAGAATTTTATATTACTATAGTGTCCCCACGCCCATAGCTCATTTTTGGCCTTAAGGGGTTGCCTCCCCCCTCGAGCGTTTTCCTTTCTTTCTCTCTGTAAGGAAAAGAGTCCTTGGAGCAGGTTATCTGCAGACTGCGACTTTTGGGTGAATTTTTGCTGTTTCGATGGAGTTGTTCGTCCATCCCAGGTCCAAGATGCCGAGTTTTTAGATAGCACTTCTGGAGCTTCTAAGAGAGGAATTTGTAGGTGTAGTGGGGGCAACAATATCTCGAACATCTGTATAATAAATTTCTCATCCACGCCATGGATTGATGAGGAAGCTTGAGCCAGACACCATGAAGATGTTTTGCTTGCGTTCAGGAGTCACCACGGTTTTCTCTCCTTCTACACATCTCTACCACTCTTTCTCATTCCCTTTCTTGTGGAAAAGCAAAAGAAATCATAAACCAAGCTAAAGCAGTCACAAACACAAGGAAAGAAGTAAAAGATTTGTGGAAGTGTAAAACCTAGATCTTCACCTTTCAATTTTGTTTAACCTGACATTGGTATCAATGCTTTGCGATTTTGCAGTAATCAGTTGATCTTTGAATTTCTTTTTTCTCGTGTCTGAGTGTGTGTTGTAGCGTTTCGCTCAAGGACGCTTATCTCACTTAGGGAACTGCGGGACTTGCATTGTGCCTAGGACCGTGCGCCTTGAGCGTAGGAAATGCGAACATTGTATATCGGGGGTTATAGTTGCGGTGCGCTTGCGAGAGGGTAGTTGACTTGGTGTGCATGTTCGACCATCTTGATAGAAAGAAATCCTAGCATTATATTTGCAGTCATAATTTCTTCGACATGACATATCGTATCATTAAAGACATGTATTGGAAACATGAAGATGTTGATTGCAAGTATCAGGATTTGTTAGCGGCCTATGATGACAAAGGAAGGCGCCATCGAGTATAACCTATTAGCTTTGGAGTCTTATTTTCTTAACAACCATCTCTCCCATCTGTTTGGAGAATTCCATCATTCTAGAAGAGGCATTGCATCTTCGTCGACTCGTTATTTGTGGCAACACATCGGGTCCACACCATCTGCATCTTCTTAGCAATCCGGTAGCCATCAATCCAAAGCCAAAGGTTTCCAATCCGAGGCAACCACGATGGGAGTTCGCAGGCATGTTGAGCCTACATTCACAACCACATCCATTGCAGAGATGAGGATTTATCTAGAGCTTCCATCTTATGACAATCTAGTCGATGCCTCGAGAGGAGCCTCTTTCTTTGAGGAATTATTTTGTGGTTTCTTGAAACATCATACAAAGGACTTGTCATGGTTCGTGGGCATTCCAAAGGACATATTCATCTCCCATTGGCGTTTCTCTCGCCAATCTTTCTGCGGAGGGACAACATAGACTGGCGAGTAACTTTCGTGGGCATTGGCGTTTGCATATCCCGCCATTCACTCTACAAGCATCTTTCTGGCTTGCAGTTTGGTTCACACCATGCGAGTTGGAGCAGCAAAGGTCATTGTTTGTTGGTAACCAACAAGGGTATCGTTGATCCAAGAGACATTCCATTGTTGGTGAGTAGATGCTTGTGTTTTGGCCATTTCCACATCACCCAAGGGAGCCTGTGTCTCAAAAGTCACCATGGAGGATATCATCTAGAAGGAACTTCATCAAAGACTATCTTATGACGTGCATGGAGTTTTGTACTAGTACCTCACCTTAAGCAGGAGGGGATGTCACATGCACATGGCTCTATGTGGCACATGTATATGCTTCATCGACTTCTAGAGCCAATTTTTCAATTTTGAAATCCTCTTGCATAAATGGGTTGTATAAGCGCTTTGGCAGATGTTATTACACTATGGTGGGCATCTGGCATGACGAGCATGTAGGTCTAGGTTAGAGGAACATGTCGGTCCAGACGGTTCGTCAAATGGTTCATCAAGCAGTAAGTTATCGCTCGTGTGCGCTCATTTGCACATTTTTCCTAACCTGGCCTATCTTTCCTGACTTGGTCCAACACTTTCTTACCAGATTGCACTAGCGTTAGCAGGAGAGCTCTTCTAGCGTTTTGCTCCTTATCAACCTTTGGCGTTCTTGCAGATCCAAATCAACGCTAGCGTTTTTGCAGTCTTTTTCGATTGCAGATTTCAATCCTAGCTCTAGCTCCATACTTGCAGGTCAGCTAGCGTTTTCAATTGTCAGCCCTTCTGTCATTGGAGGTCTGTGAAATCTCTGGGTGCTAGCCTCTCAGATGCGGTTCGATACTTCGGTAGCCCATTGAGCTTCTTCTTGGCCATTCCTTTGCCGCATCGAGTGCTCCCATTGCTATCCATCATCTCCATCACCAAGATCTGCATTTTCAACCTTGCTTTACGTGACGGATTAGGTGCGTTTTTGCAGCCAGATCTACGTTTTTGTAGCCAGCTTTCAACCCTTCATTCCTCACATCGGGAGCGCTACTCAGCTTCATAACTACCCCTTGGTGGCCATCGGCAATTCCACATCGAGAAGGAACCAAAGGTGCATCAAATCAGCCTTGGAGGTGCCTCATCTCGAAGACTTACCGCGACGACATTCCCTATTCGCGTCAATAGAGTCTTCACTTGAGGTATTGCATGTGTGTACATTCCATTTACGCAATCTACAGAAAATACCACATCGGCAATGGTGTGGGGGACCCTTGAGAGGGTTGGTTGGGACCCCATCGGGTGTCAATCTACTCTTCTCTCTTCTCTCTCCCTCTACACATCTCTACCGCTCTTTCTCATTCCCTCTCCTCAGGGAAATCATAAACCAAGCTCAAGCAATCACAAATGCAAGGAAAGAAGTAAAAGACACGGGGAAGTGTAAAACCTAGATATTCACCATTTCAATTCCGTTGCACCTTTCAACAGGTGGGTGTTTGCACAAGTTTTGTCTCTTGGGGTTGATTGGGTTGGCTGTTGTAGTTGCCAGGTTCTCACCTTACTCGTAAGGGGGAGGGAGGATCCCATTTTCCTATTGATGTTCCTTGGCTAGCAGGGCACATTCAATATGTTGCTAGATAGTATACAGGCTTTTGAGTCCCCCCCCCCCCCCCCAAGATTATCTTTGCTACTTTAGTTGCATGTTATTGGTGGTCAGCCTTCCACTTCTACGGATACACTTAGTGCTATCTAGACCGAGTTAGTCCAAACTCTTTGTAGTCAGCGGGGTACTTCAGCCAGCTCCTCTAGGCCAGCGGAGGAGCATCGCCAAGCTTTCTTGAGACCATGGGCACGCACCACAATGTTCTTTAGAATATCATAAGACCAGATTACTTGGCATTGTTCTCCACAGCCTTGGTTCACACTCTTAAGATCGTCGTGACCTTGGAGTCCTCGTACATATGTTTTGATTTGAAAGGTGTGAGGATAGGGTGAGCATCTTCAAGGACCCACAATATTTAGTAATGTAGATTTGTCTTCTCACCCAAAAAGAAAAAAAAGGTTTAGACTCTCAAGTCAATACTTAAAGATGATGATCTAGAGCAAGGGAAGGAAGAACCTTTGGGAGAAGACCTACAACAGTGTCTTTGGTCGGTGCAATTCCAAGGAAAGGTTAACTTTGTTTTTATCACTAGATAAATGATAATGGACGTGAATATGTTCACTACATATGAGAATAATGAGGACTAGGCAATAGCAGAATGGTTTTGAAAGTTTGAGTAGATGAGGCTATGGGATTGGAATATATCACTAATAATTCTGAACAATAGAATCATCGATTGCTTAATATAAAGTTCCTCTACATCAGTGTGGCAGGCAAGCTTCCTCTTCCAAATCAAGGGCATGAATCTTTTATACGTTGGCACATAATTAACATGATGAAATGGACAAGGGACTTGACATGAATGAGTGAAAATCTTGGTAGATAATCATAATTCATGAAATAATGAGCAAACCCATTAATGAGGGGTTGACAGTTTTACGTGGGATGAACAGGATAGTCATCTAGCATCAATACAAAGAGGCAACAATAGGAGGTGAAGGGTGAGGGCTTGACAACATTGGGAGTTAAGGAAATACGAGTGGGTGGAGGGATGCATGGTGACATGCGTAGAACAATGAAAGGTTCATGTAGCCAATGGTACACACATTGTGGTGGATTTAGTGGGTGGCCTTTTTATAAACTCATTCTATAATTAAAAGAGGATGGAGAATGTCACTCACAAAGAGGGATATGATTTATTGGGAATTTTATGTCCTCTCAGTTAAAAAAAACCCTTGCTTACACTAGCTCCACACAATTACCTGCGGCTATTCACACGAGAAATAATCACAATTTATATGTATGATGAGTTCAACAGCTCAAAATCACTCAAGAATTCTTGAATTAAAATAATACTGGCAAAAGCACCGAGAAATAATTACAGCTTTTATGTATCTTGAGTTCAATAGCTTAAATCACTCAAGAAATCATGAATTAAAAAACAACTAGCAAAAGCATGAAGGAATTAGAATGCCTTGATTTTGTTTTTGGTTGCAATGGGTTGGAGAGAGTAGAAGATAAAAAATTAAACATTATCATCACCATGTAGAATCATGTTGTATAACAAAGTTGTAGATGTGATGCATGAGTTTAAAGCCATGAGAAATGTGTCATCAGTCTTGTGAATTATCTTCAATATCATTTTTGCATACACTCTAAAGTGCTTAATGATCTTGTTTGTATTGAAGCATTTGTAGTCATAAGAAAGCAGATAGCTTGCCATATGTGACTAAGGGCATAGTCATGTAAGCTTTAAGAGCTTGTTCTATCCCCATTCAAGGAGAAAATCAACAGTTTGAAACATGCACACAAAGATTTACATCAATGGAAAACAAAATTCACACACTTACACATGTGTGTACAACGGTCTAAACACGTAAAGGCTCAAAAAATGGGCTTGATAGCCCAACACAAAAACTAGGTCGAATGTATAGCTGCTCGACGTCAATGAAATCCAAGATAGAAAGAGTACATCAACTTATGACCATACTTTTGTCTCACCATAGAACCATAATAAGCCATAACTTGTATATGACCAAGTGCTTATTGGATCGTGCACTTCTAAATGTACAAGTGACTTGATCCACACCCAACTTTGATGTAAATGTAGCTCTCTAGATCATGAAAGAGACATTCACGCACCTTCCATTGAAAACAATCAACTACCTTTCTCTTTGTTTTGACATTTTCTTGACTTTGGATTTTGGACTTGTTCTTAACTGAAAACTTGTATCGTCTTTTAAGCCACAAAATCTCCTTTTAGATGGTGGTAAACTTTTGACCTTGCACAATTGGAAACAGAAGTTAGAGTATCCAATAGAAATAGACGAAGCTTTGTTTAGGTTTAAGAAGACAATGCGATTGGGATGCAATAAAAATAGAAGTTAGGGTATGCAATATAAGTAGACAAAGCTTTGTTTAGGTTTAAGAAGACAATGCACTTCGGATGCAATATGTGTGCACATGTGGGTGCTCAAAAGAAAAAAAAAACCATACATATGTATAGCGGTGAGGCTGCACACTTCCTTTTCCTTATTTTATAATTTAATGGGAATGTGCCTTTCTTGCATGAGTAGGCCGCCTTCAACTGATTGGGTAGTGGTTAATATTTTATATATGTAATGTCAAGGGTAGGACTAGGAGGGCACGGCCTTGGGAAAGTGTTGGATGCACTTGCAGTATAGGGCTCTATATATAGCTAAGAGCCAAAGGGCCAGGGGCCTATATATAGGACGGTTGGGTGGTTATTCGCAAGTTGCTCTCCTCTCTATCTTACATTGGTATCAGAGCTCAAGGGAGAAAGGAGGAGGGGTAGGAAGAAGAAGACGGCATGGAGGAGCTTGTGAGCAATTTTCGGCATGGATCTTCTCCTCTCTCTCTCTCTCTCTCTCTCTCTCTCTCTCTCTCTCTCAGCTTACGGATGGAGGGGGAGGTTGCGAGCTGCAAAGGCCATGTTTGTGCTCATGCGAAGCATGCATGGCGCATGCAAAGGGGTAGCGTTCAAGGACAGGGCCAATGATGGCCGTGGGAGCAACTCCTGGCGCATAAGAGAGAACCGAGTTCGACGAGGGCCGTGGGAGTAGTCCCCTGCACACAGAGGACCGCGTTGACACCTACATCAAAACGCATGGTAGTGGTTCCAAAAAGTTCCGCAAGGACGAGCTGAGTATTTTTTGACATAGCTGCAGGGACTGGGGAGGTCCCCATATCGCCCGCAAGCTTGTTTTCCATGCGCAGTCACGATACAGACGCCATGAAAGCTTCAATTTCTTTTATGTTATTTTTCATGCCCTAAATTGGGCAATACCCTAATTAAGGGTCTTCATCCACAATCAAACAGATGACAAGCTCCTCCATATTCTCCCAATTCTTCAAGGGGCCATGCAAGGATGAGTCGACTTGCCTCAAACGGCTTGACACGACCCTTGCTAGGAGCGCCCGAGCACGACAAGGAAAGTCAATGCTACAGCGAGGGCATTCGAGCACACAAGAGAGGGCCATGGAGAAAATTTGAACCACCATACTTCTTTGGCATACACTTGGCTACTTGAGATGGTCTCATACGTCTATGGTCTGCTACCAATCTCATTGCTCCTGTGTCCCGTCTAAAGCTTTCTCTAGCATCATGGATCTCATGGGTTACCCTTGTCGTTTTCCCTGCCCTGAATCTACTACTAGGAGGTAAATGTGATGGTTCCGCTTCGAACCTTGGACCTGGAGTGGTATATGTGGGGATTGGAACTGCACTACCTCGATTCGTATCCATTGACTCTCTGGAATGTAATGATCCCATTGGTCCAAGCTTCGAGTACGGAGGTTGGCTGAAAGAGTCAGCAACCTGAGTTCTTTGTCCTCCTGTTGTCATTGGGTTTTGCACTCCATTTGTTGGTGCTGGTCTTTGTGAGCTAGAAGTAACATAATACTGATGTAGTGGTCCCCCAAAGTATGTATATCCTTCTAATTCTTTCTTGCCCATTGTTGAGTATTGCCTCCCATACTTGTCGTAAGCAGCAATTTTCACTTCCGATCCCTCTGTGTAGGTAAAGACATAAAGTCTTTTTCGGTCTGTCAACTCTCCAGTGTAGGGTTCTTTACATCTATAATAGAGATCCTGCTCCCCATTATTATATTTGTATAGCCCCACATAGATGTTATCAGTGTTGATCCTTGTAGTTTCATTCTCTCTTCTTAACCTCGCATCAGGGACGTTCATTATTGGTGCTTTCTCCTCGAGTTCTTCATCTACTTTGGCTTTGGTGCCCATCAATCCCCACTTGTCCACAATGTTAGGGTTTAGGACTACCAAGTACATGGTGCCCTCGTATGCACATGTGTCACTCTTTAAGCAGGTCTTAAGAGCTGAGCAGATAACCGATTTCCATACACAATACGAGGGATTTGGTCTTACTCTAGAAGGTACGGCATTGACATGGTTTCAACCACTGAACATAGGGGGATTCCATGACATTGACCATTTGCTAAGAGAGTTTGCTGAGGAATTCTCAAAACGAGGGATTAAGCACAATACGGTTTCACAAATATATGCTTTTAAACAGAGAGAACACGAAAAGTGAAGGAAGCTTCACTTCGCTTCAAACAATACATTGAGAGATGTCCAGTACGTGAACGACCACAAGATGACAGACTATCTGTTCTCTTTATTGAGGGACTGAGAAACGACACTCTCAAGAAGGACTTGCACTTGAAAGCTTGTACAAGCTTCGAGCAAGTAACGAGAGAGGCATTGTACTTAGTGGATAATTGTACGGTTTATGGAGAGGTGTCAGCGGATACAGATTTTGCATCCAATAGCTCCTCCTCCGTAGCGAGCGAGACTACCACTAAAAAGAATGTTCAAACAACAACCATGCCAAATATAGAGCAAATGATAGAAGAGGCTCTAAAAAGGATGGCACCATACCAAAAACCATTTCCAAAACCGCTGAAATGGTGTGCTATTGAGCAAAAATGGACAAATCATCCAACAGAGGAGTGCTATTACAACAAAGGGTATGTAAGGGAGCGTCAGTATGCACCTCCTGCTCAATTAGCACCACCTCAGGTACATCCAGTACCTCGATACCCAACGGGAAGTGTACCAGGACCTATGGGGATAGAAAGACCGCAACCGGTATTGGGACAACAACCACCTTTACCAGGAGCAAGACCAGTAAGCATTAGATATGCACCAACCTTAGAGAATCAGGAAGAACAAGCCTTAGTGCCTGTTCAAGCCTATTATGAAGAATCTGGTGCACACATGTCTCCAATTGTGTATTACCCACCAGAAGAACCCAAACAACCAGAACCATGGGGCATGATGGGGAATGTTGGAACACCAACAATTACAAGTGCTTCTGATGAAGAGAGATACAATTTGGACGCAAGAACATTGATGTTCATAGCTCATGGAGGGTTAACAGGACAAAGACCATCCTATCCACAAAGGACGAATCAAATGGGACCAAGACCAGCACTAGGACCCTGTTACAAGTGTGGAGGTGACCATCTGATGAATGTTTGTCCACATACGGAAATCATTAGAATTAACGCTTATTGCACTGAGTGTGGGGTTACTCACTTCATTGAAGATTGTTCAAAGAATCCAAACAAAGTGCAAAAGACGACATTGAATATGCTAGAAACTATTCCTACCAGCAGTGGGTCTGAAAATGAAACTCTGATACCAACGCAAGTTGTTACTAGAGCTCAAGATAAGAAAACCACGAGAGAACCTAAGAATGGAAAGTTAGCGACTGAAGTGGTTAGTCAAGAACCGCGGAGTCAGAGAAACACATGGAAAGCTAGAAAAGTACGCATGAAGTTGAGAAAAGAACGTGAAGACGCTATTCTAGCTGAGGAACTAAAGCGAACTAAAGATAGATTAGAAAAACTTGAGAGTCAAAACGGGAAACGAGAGATGAGCCCTGAAAGAATGAAACAAAAGAGTATCAAAGAAACAACGAGCTTAAGCTCAGGGGGATCAGTGCTAGTCGACAAAGTACACGAACCATTGGACGCACTGATGAGAGCTTACGAAGCTAGGTTAAAGAACAACCAAACACAAGAACAGAGGTGGATGACATACCCAAACGCGGAATTGGAAAAGCAGAGACTTGAAATGTGCTAGAGAATGATCGAGACTGCACAAGCCTTATTAGAACCACCAAAAGAAACAATGAATTGTGGAACGGAAAACCCAATTCAGCAAGAGACTATCATTTCACGGGTAGCTGAAAAGACTCCCAGTGCACAAAAGCCTGAAAATACACACAAGGATGACCGCATAGTGTTGAACACAACCGATCAGGAGATAGAGAGTTTTCATCCAGTCATACAGAGGTCTTACGAAAGAGATGAGGATTACAATGAATTTTGGAAACAAGTGAGAGAGGCAAACTTTGCAAAGAAGCTAAGTTGCCAAGCTAATCAGACAAATTGGGAAAAGGACATCAGGAACCCTCCCATAGTGGAATTTGAGGCAGGATCTCAAGTGGATTTGGATCTGCAATCTTACTGGGGAGATGGGGGCTCTGTTAGAACAATGGAGAGCAAACCTCATTCATTGAATACCTTACCTTCATACTTAGGAGAATATGAAGCAAAATCCGAGACTAGAGCACTTCCCTCATGAAGAATCTCATCAGAAAAAGTCATGGACTCGCAAGGATTGATAGAGATCTTGTCAACACCAGTGACATGCACTATCACTCTAGCTGAGCTTTTGAGGCTAAGACCACGTATGTGGACCACTGTAGGAAAATGCTTGGAGAAATTCGGGATAAAAGACCCAACATCGAGACTGAAAGAGGGTATACAAGAGCTGAGCAAACCACAAAAGAATGCTAAGCCTGTACCCTTAAACAAGGTCGGAGAGTATTGCGAAGGTGAAGAGGGGAATACAACCTTACCAGTTGAATTCCAAGGAGTGAACACAATGGCAATACTAGACAGCGGAGCTGGGGTAGCCATTGCTACAAAAGAAATCTGGAAAAAATGGGGGAAACCAGCAATAAGGAAGATTAGGTTGAAACTCCAATTAGCAGATGGACACATGGAGAAACCTATGGGGTTATTAGAGAAAGTCGTAGTGACTTCTTGCGGCATTGAATACGAACATACTTTTGCTATTGTCGATTTTGGCAAGGAGAATAACTATGATATCATACTGGGAAGACCATTCATGAGACAGTTGAAAATGGTCCAGGATTGGGGCTACGATCACATATACCTGAGAAATATGGAAACCACTACACGTGTGAATCTGAAAGACCATAGCTACAAAGATGTGAACCGAACACCGGTGGAGGAGTTTGATTCAGCTACTTTGGCGGGATCCGAATTTCCAGCTTGGTTAGGTAAACCCAAGGAGTTATGGATGTGTGGAGCTTCGAAATGTGGAAGTCTGAAACGAGAAGAAGGTGTTTTAGAAAGGGCTATCGAAGACGAAACTTATATAGGAGAACCCTTTCCAGAGGACACGCTTGAACCATTAGAATGGACACACATTCTAGCAACCCTAGATGTTTGTGCAATTCCGGATGGTCCCACAACGAAATTTTGCGACAAGGACGGGTACGATGTGGTTCCGTACTTCATGTTGAGAACTGTACTCGAAAAAGAAACTGAAAAGAACAATACACTGGAAAAGGAAGATGAAGAGGAGGTGTTTCACGACATTCCCGATCATCCTGAGTGGGGAAATGAAGCAGACAACGAGTCAACGGACAATTCAAGCGGAAACGAAGAAACTATAACAGATGTCCGATTTTATGATTTTCCGAACCAAACTAAACAACGCCAGAAACGCTATAGAGCAAAGAGAAAAACAAGGGGGTTAGAACCAATCCTATGCCTAGAATAAGAGGAAAAAATCAATTCCTAATGCTAGTAAAGGCGGAAGATTGTGTTAAGGACAAGGTTTCTAGAAGAATGAGAGGCAATGATCAAAAGAGCTTACGAAAAAACAAAAGAGGCTCAAGAAATCGAGTTTAAGGGAATGGAACGAAAACTGAAACTGAAAAATCAGAAAAGAACAAGCGCAACAGAGAACACACGGAGTCCAAGCTAAAACGTAGAAACAAGTACAGAGAGCTCAAGAAAACTCTGAAAGAAGTTTGGACGACAGAAATTGAGAGTGGAGAGGACGAAAACGCCAAAATCAAGGAAAACATGGATGTTCCCTCTCACTATAGGAAATTCACAATAGAGGATAGGAAGGTGGTATTAACCCCACCTATTCGAGAGAGAAAGGAGAACAAATCTTATGACGGACCGGAGGATGCAAAAAAAGTTGATTTAGCAGCTCCAGGTGAGACACCTAAACCTGTGTACATAGCCACAGATTTGTCTCCAGGTGAGGAAGAGAGACTTTTGAGTCTTCTCAGAGAGTATAGGGATGTGTTTGCATGGTCTTATAAGGACTTAAAGGGAGTTGACCCATCGATATGCCAACACACAATCCCACTGAAACAAGACGCAAAGCCTAGCAGACAAAGACCATAGTCAAAACCACTTTGTGGTCACACTTACACAAAAAGAAGAGGGAGAGATTTTCTAGGTGCAGGCTTACGCAATAGTGAGCAACGGAATTGGTTCTTGAAGACCTAGAAATGAGGAGAGCTTTGCACCTTTGTATCTTTTGCTTAACAACTCCAAAATCCACAAGCCTAGCAGCATTGCAAGAGGGCTTGAATTTCTTGCAGCACAACACAAAGATGCCTAAAATTGGCGAGCAAATTATCTTGTTGGCTTTGCTAACCCCGAGTGTGACTTGGCTCTAAGAATGATTTTCTAAAGAAATTGACTAGTTGAACCAAAATTTTATTTATCTAAAGTATACTTTAGGTTCTTCTTTTCTATTCTACTTTGCAAAATGTTTTTTTTTTCTTTGTCTTCAAATCTATTTGTGAGGACTAAACTATTATATATAATTTTTCATATTTTAGTTGACCTTTACATCTCTAATGGAGATGAAAGTGTTTGCTTGAATGGAGCAAAGCATACACGCATAGCATTTATAGTGGTTTAGCTTTTAGATCTAAAAATATTTAGATCTAAAGATCTTTCAATCAAAAGATTTTTCATTTTTAAATTGAAAGATTTTTTTTTTAATCAAACAAATAATACGGACCATTCACGTATAATACGGGCTTTTCACGTATAATCCCATATAATACGTATAAAAAGTATTATACAGGCATAAAAATGCAGCCCAGGTGCATGGTGAGGCCAAGAATTGTGAGGCCAAGAATTGTGAGGCAAGCAATTCCAGGGTATTCTTACTTCTCCTTCGTTAGCCATAAGGGCAAGGATCCTAGGCAACACTGATATTGATGATCAATTCAAGGATCAGGCAAGCTCGAATGCTCCGGACATTTATGAGGTAAGCAATAGATTTCAATTTTGTTTATTACTTTCCTCAAGAACATGTTGCATCAAGGCACAAGCAAGGCTAGTGCAAACAATGTTGTTATCCAATTTGCGTCAAGCATGGCTTGTCAAAGACGTAAAAACCCAGCAAGGCTCGACCATGCCAAGGTTTTTGTTTACCAGAATTTGGCTATTCAAAGGCCAATGATTGGTTTGAAAATCAAAATCAAGCACGACTTGAGTACGAAATGGTTTCGATTAGAAGCATCACTTCTCCCATGCATGGCAACAGCTAGGGCACTTCGCTAGAGGGGTCGTCAAAATTTAATATTTTGATGCAACGGCAAGGCCGCCCAATAGTGCTTGGGAATCTCACGGAGATCGGCAGGCCTATTGCTAAACTTGATGAAGGGTGTAAAGGTGTCCGGTATGATCGACCATTTGTTCCAATTTGAGACATCGACCTGTGTCTCTCTATTTTGTGTTTTGGACGTGCATTCTTGCTAGGATATGGTTCCTAGGCAAACTTTTTTCCGAGCTTCAGTCGAGATCAAGCCAATCATATATGGTCAAGGGCAATGGAAATCACGCTAAGCAGGTACAACATATTTAACTTGCAAGTGTTTTTTTGCTCTCAATACAATGTACAATTTGACAAGGTCGATTATCTATAAATGCTCGACAAGGTTAACTTTCTTTTGCTATGACATTTGTAAAATGGAAAGAGTATCTGTTAGCTATGAGCACCATAACTAGATGAGTACTTATGTGAAGCAAGGCTTCAATTTCAACATCTGGCATTGAGGTTTCCAAAGTTTGGAATATGCTATTAGCATATAGACTTGAAGAAATTTGTCAAGGTGTCTGCAAGTTATTATGTCCCAAGAGGGCGTATATGGTACATAGGGTAACTCACTCGAAAAGTAGATATAGCTATGAGCCAGATTCGAGCAAAATTTTTACTTTTGAATTACCAGACACCTGCGGCGGGCGACAAGATTACAACTTTCAAGTTTTTCTATATTTTAACCTGTAATCTGCAAAAGATTTCTTGTTGTGCAAAGCAAAGTGCTTTGACAAAATTCATGAGAAGCAACTTCTAACTCGTGACCAAGTATTTCCCATTGATTTGAGATCAATAGCAATGGCACATAGGTTTGGGATTTTGGCAATTGGGATATAAGTTCACAATTTGCATAGGATAACGTTGCATTGTGATGTATCCAAGCCAGTCCAGATTGTGCATGGCACTTACTATCTCGGCTCACTCTATTGAGACTTTCATTCTATCCAAGGGCTTATCGCTTTATATATTTGCTTTGCATGCATATCGTGCCAGTACGGTGGAATCAATTCCACCTCATCATTGTTTATGCTTCCGCTATACCACCAACTACTCTGTCAAGGACACAATCAAATATTGAATCTTTAAAATCATTTAAACAAACAAACTTCATTCACAGGTAAAATGCTAGAAGTAACTCAATCTGATACAGTCACGATCACATCCAAGGTAGGTGGGTCAAGTTGTGGCTTATATATTTTGATGCATCTCTATGGGAGAGCGTTGTACAAGCAGACTGTGGTACACTTATAGGATAAGCTATGAGACAAACATTGTATGCACAGGCGGGGGCATACACCATACAACCTAGCATTCTCTCTCTCTCTCTCTCTCTCTCTCTCTCTCTCTCTCTCTCTCTCTCTCTCTCTCTCTCTTTTCACTAGGCATGCTTTTACTAAAATCTTTCTAAGTCGGTATGGTAAAAGGAAGGTCTAAGGTCCATCCATTTTTGAAGGGCTACGAACCATCTATTCTGGAATAACTAAGATCCATATGCTTCTAATCAATCAAAGATTTCTTTAAAGATCAAACAGATTTACCTAGTTCAATTTCCATCATCTCTAATGGATAGGCAAGAGTCTCACTATTAATGATTGTTTGGGTGTCACTTTAGCACTACATACTTCTAGTGCGAAGATCAAGTTGGATTTTTGAAAGTCTTAAACTCGTAAAGGCTTATCTATACCAAGGTGTATAGATGAAGCAAGCATTTTAGAGAGCACGACTGTCCATAAAAAACCCAAGATTATGGACTTTCAAGTCTACCAAAGATCTAGTTGTGAATACGGTTCCAACTTTAGGGGATCTCCTGCTTTGTCTATAGCGTGGAGAGTGTCTATAGGAGCACAGTTTTGGGGTGAGACGCAGCTCATGATATCACTCACTAAGTGTTGATGGTCAATTACTGGAACCTTCACACTTGTAGTTTCAAGGAAAGATCTTCTCATCTACCAAGGGGTAATCATCATATAATTTGGAATCTAACCATTGGTTTCAGATTGCCAAGATAACAACAAAAATTATCAAATAACTCTCTATGTCTATTCACTAATTTCTCTTTAGTGTTTAGTTGACAGGTTGTGTCAGTACTAAGCCTCTTGAAGCAGGGCTTCGGTACTCCACAGTATGTTTCTAGTACTTTGGTTGTTTTTTCCTATTTGTATATGCTTCAATTAAGTGTTCCAGAATGGGATGTATATGTTGCTTCCATTTTGCTCAACGGACACATGACAAGGTCATGTTGGAGCAACACACTTTGGGAAAGTAGTGTACCATGTAATTTCTGCACTTTGCAATGATAAGCCTATATGGTACGATTTTGTTTGGCACATGTTGATTAATCACACGGTGAGAAACATGGTCTGTAGGGAGTTTGGTTTAGCTAGCATGGAGCAAGTATCGGAGGGTCTCTCTCACTCATGTCGCTGAGTATTTACAAATACCTCCACACACAAGTACAACTTGTACTTGCTAGATGTCACTTTTTTTTACATCATTTTCTAAGACATATTCCACATGTGGAGAATATGAGTATGTGGGACTGACATTGGCTCATGTTTCCTCATAATGTGTCATGACAGAGTCGCTAGGTGCTGGTCACATCCGTTTATTATACCATTTTAAGCACATAGTATCAAGAGCAATTTTAGTGGCAAAAAATTTTCGGGTACTAAGTACAGGCTTGTTGAGTTTACAAGTACTATAAACAAGATTGAAGGATGCTAGTTTACATATATATCATGGCTATAGTCGGTTAATGAAAAAGTTTCATTGTTGGTACCTAGATGTGATTGAGTCTTCACATTATACTATGGTCCAGCTTGTGATGCAAGATTTTCACGTAGTAACTGTGGAAATCCTAGGCATGGAAATGCGGGTTTGGATAGGTTTGTGTTAAATGCATGCACACTAGGTGTTGTGGGTCCTAGTGTTAATACATGCTTAGTTGGAACGACATGCAAATTCATGGACATGAGAGCTTACGAAGCTATTGTACCATAGGTGCAGTGTTTCTATGAGATTTAGTGTGAATCTACCAACTACCATACAAGGTGAGAACTCGGTATGAGGAGTGTTTGTAGATAGATTGACTAAACTGTTTACGCTTAGTCCAAACAAGTTCAGTCTTCAACCAAGTCGGTTGATCACAATCTCTATAGATTATACATATTCAAAAAAAAATGTAAGTCATTTGTGAACCCCATTTACCGGTCATTTTTGGAGGATTGTTTGTAAATGGTTGGGGACTACCACTCGTCTAAAGATATATGGGTAGTTGGTATGAATAAAATTGCAGGTAAAGTATATGTTAAGATCATACGTTAGCAATAAGCAACCCAACTGGCAAGATTATCTTTCAAGCTTGGAGTTTTCTTCTCATGATGCAAAGCATGGTGCGACTATTTTAGTTCCTGCACGTTATTGTTCAATTTTAAACCTTGATCACGAGTTCTAATGGGGTTGTTTACTGATCCACATGACATCAAGTCAAGGACTTAATACAGGCTGATGAGTTATGTCAGCATCTCACTTCTATGGAAAGTTTGGGAGAGGTATTACTGCATACTCTAGTCCCTTCCAAAAGTCTGAAATATGATCATTCATTGGACACCTCTTAGTTCTGTTAACTCATTTACAATATCAAGTTAGTTATAAATAGAGTCTACACACTATGTTAAATTTAAGCCGGTTACACCAACATTTGCACATGGACACCAATGTGGAAAATCAAGATGTTTCTCTTGGTTTCATTGAACCTCCTACTAAACTGTGTACTAGTCACATGAACAACCAGACCTCTCGGAGATGACACTGCAAAAAACATTAATGTTCTTGAAAAGATCTTACCACTTTTTTTTTTGAAGAAAAAAATGCTTCTTGAAGGGGGGAGTAATGTCATGCCAAGGGTAGGACTAGGAGGGCACGCTTGCAGTATAGGGGTCTATATATAGCTAAGAGCCAGAGGGCCTGGGGCCTATATATAGGACAACTGGGTGGTTATTCGCAAGTCGATCTCCCTTCTGTCTTACAATATACACTGCCAGTGTTAAAAGGATACCACTATTTTTGAAATTTTCTATAAGATGATAAAGATGTCGTTACATTACCAAAACTCCCATCATGAAAGCGACAAAATTTGCATAATTTTTTTTCCAGCTATGCTCTTCACCTGAATGCTCTGTAGCTAGGTCTTCTCCTGAAATCAAATTCATGTACAAAATTTATACTAAGCTTGTTTCACACCATCATCTTTCAAGAACCAATTCAATTAATTAGACAAATATGTGCATTGTTTAATACCAGATAAAAGAGGTTCAAAACAATCAAAGAGTGTTGACTTATCTGAATCACCAAATTATTTTATGAAGAATACTGAGAATAATCATAAATCTTTTGAATCTCCACGATCAATCAATTGGGTCTCACATTAATAGCATGATGACAACCATTGAACAAGAAAAGCAAAGGTGGAAAGTGTCCAATTGAGGCTCTATTTGGGCAAATATGTATCTCATCATGATTTTTTAAAATAAAATTCAACATCTTGCATGATTTCCTATCCCTTCAAGATGCAAGCATAACTTAGGTGATGACATCCGACGAGGGCCCTCACTTTTCTTATAACCTAAAGTTTTTTGCATATCATGACCTACAATAAGAGTAATCCATGAGATCTGAGTCTCTAAGTCTTGTGTACTTTAGTGACCAACATGGTCTATAAGTATGTGTCTTCTCAAGTAACCATGGAAACATCTAAGAGCTTCCTACCCTACCTTTGTTAAGCATATCATGTTTGGGGAGGAGCCCTTGCTCCACATTTAGATTGAGAGTGGCTCAAATCTTGCTAGTTTGGTGCTTTTGGAGCACCAAACATGTAGCATTGGTCAAGCTATCTTTTAGCTCACAAAGAGTTCATAGATCTCGTCGCAATCGATTGTTTTGTAAGTATGTGTCTTCTCAAGTAACCCTGGAAATAGTTAAGAGCTTTCTTCCCTGTCTTTTTTAGGCATATAATGCGATATTCAACACAGCGTCTAGGAGGGGACTCTCTTACTTGTTGAAATTTCAAAAGCACACCATTAGGAGAAATATGAACCTTGCATGGGCCTTGTAAGGAATCCTAATTTTTAGGGATTAAGGCTAATGTTGTGTGGGGTTTAGGGGGCAAGGGCATTGAAGAAGGTAGTTTTGAGTAGTCTTTTCTAGCCTTTTTTTAAGACAAATGTAGGATGTGGACCTAAAGGGTTACTTTCTCTCTCTAGCTTTTTTTAAAGTGAAGGAAGCATAGGGGTGTGTCCACATCAGCAAAAACGTGGGTCACAAAAAGACAAAATTTGACTTTTTAAAAAAAAATCATTTTTACTTGTTTCTAACTTAAAACTCCCTCCCAACATATATACATATCCAAAATTCATTTTTTGACCCATTTTTTAACCCACAAGCTTAGAAAGTCCATTTTTTCAAAACTCTTTTCCCCCAAAAAGTAATAAACATTTTGTTCTCTCCTCCTCCTCCCTCCTCTCTCCCTCTCCCTCTCCTCTCCTCTCCCTCCCTACCCCTATCTTCCTCCTCCTCCCCAATCTCTCCCTTCCCCCCCTCCCTCCTTCTCTCCTCCCATCTTCCTCAACCTCTCTACCCTTCCCCCTCTATCTTTTCATCATTTGCTTCCTCACACAACAGCTTCCATGGTGCTCACGGACATCACAAATGGTTTTCTTCCACCACCACGTACTCCGCACACCAAAAGTATACATATTCGCTTACCCACGGCATTTGCACCAAAGACCACTAGTGAAGGCGATCAAAGGTCATCACAGGAACGTCGCACCGCTTGTGAGACCAATGTTGACATTTGGGTAGATGGCCATTTGTACCCTTACGATCCTATAAGCCGCTTCCATCCACCGTTTAATAGCCTTTCCACATTTCTTCAATTTCATGGGAGGGGAGAAGCAGGCTTGTTAGGCTATTGCAAGCGGTTGTGTATGGGTGCAGGTACTTCTTTGCATATGTGGATGCATGAATGTCAAGCTCTTCACCTCAAGACGACGGCATTACAAGAGAGTGTTGCCTCTTCGGAGAGGGTAGTTAAAAATCTTGAACAACAAATGCAAGAAAAGGAGTCCCACATCCAGAAGCTTACCAACACCATCACATACTTGAAAGAAACACCCCTTGGTGCAAGGGAACGCAAACGCACGTATTCATCCATTGAAAAGGAGTCCCACATCCAGAAGCTTACCAACACCATCACATACTTGAAAGAAACACCCCTTGGTGCAAGGGAACGCAAACGCACGTATTCATCCATTGAAACTCTTGCACATTCGGGAGGAGCACGCAAACGACGAGTTACAGCCACAAGGTGATTTGGTCTTTACTTGCATGATACATTCTTACTTCACACTATTTTCTAACATTTATGTTTATTTGTTGCTAGAAACTTCATCCAGGAGGCATGCGGTGGAACAAGCCAAGATGATCGAGTCAACCTTCTCACTAGTTGTCTCAATACCCAGGACGTGATTTCTATCTTACAATCACCTGGAGGTAAGCACATTAAGGATGCAGTCACCAAGGACCTTATGCGTAAATTAAGAAATGTGGTTAGTGATGATGACGTTCAACAAGCTTGTGATGAGGTTGAAATCAGCACCAAAGCCTATCATGCTATTTTCCAACTCCTAAAGGATGCCCTCAAAGAACATGGCATTGTGGAAAACCTATTTCCCGTTCCTTACAAGGTCAACTTGCAAAGAAGGCCACAAACGAAGATGTGTTCTCCCACATTGGGACATACCTACACATTGAGAACACAATGCCAACTTCCCTTTATGCTTCGTGTGCAACAAAGACAAGGGGAAAAGGTAAGAAACAATCCATAAGACCTTCGGAGAAGGGCTTTCTTTACACAATGTGGAACAATATTTTCATGGATCTTAGAAGGCTTCAAGAAGCCATGCTTAGATTTGGCTTCTTAGATTTTACGAGTTACCTAAAGAAGGTGACACACTTTACTTTTTTCTTTGGTATTATTCTTATCATAGACTCTGAAGTTTAAGGTCTTAGCACTATTTATTTTGTAGTGCTTGGCACAAAATTCGCTTTTGTGTTGAAACTCGATGAGTGTCAAATAGTGAAAGGTCGAAGGTTAGAGAGGCTAAGTGTCACTCTAATGAACGAGGCCCTTCTGCAAACCAAGCGAAGGGATTCAGTCGAGCCATCTCCCACCCCATCTTTTAGCTTGCAATCAGAGAAAGAAGTTTGGTGGTTGGGTGCTATTGAGGTGCCCAAAGAGACCAGTGGAGTACTTTCATGGATTTTTGAGAGAACTCCATGGATCACAGAAGTAATACAATCCCAAATTGCAGGTCAGAAGTTGGAGATTGAGGGTTTTGGTAGTTATGATGTGGAGTGGCACTTAGGTGGGGATTTGAAGACCATAAAGTGTTTGCTTGGTTGCAAACAAGGGGCTTCTTCTCTCATGCCTTGTCCATTTTGCACTCGAGGGTACAAACCTAATGGAAAAAAAATCACATAAGAGCACTGCAAAGGCCGGTTCCATGCTTCCACGGCAAGGGCATGGAGAACAAGGGTTAGATTGTCGTGATGTCGGAGATGAAGGTAGAGAATGGGAAGCGTCTATTCTGAGATGTCCCATGCTCAATGCCCCAGACCGTGATCAAAAGGACCACGCTTGGAATCCAATCTTTCGATTTCCTCTATCGAATGTACATTTTTGTACATTACACGCATTCATGCGCATTTTTGATAGGCTATTGAAGCTCCACATTGGCTATGCTTTCACAATGAAACCGTTGGAAAAGTCCCAGGAAGCGATCGAAAGAGTGGAGGTACTCTTGAATTCCATTGGCTGTCATGGTGGAAATGTGTCTATCGTTGCTGCAAAGAACACAGGGGAGGCCCATGAAATTGCTCAACAAGTGTCAATGAGTGGACAAAAAGCTAGACACTTTTTGAAGAAAGTTTCCCAAGGAAAGCCAAGTCGATATGATGCTCAAAACAGCTCCAACCAGCACGTAGGTAACCTTTGGGAGCTTTGGAAGGAGTTATGCAAAGCTACTACCGACAATGATTCAAATGGCGAGCTTGCAAACAAGCGCAAGCAAGTTTGGGCACATTTTGATAAAATGGTCAAGCTTATGGGCCTTAACAGCACAACAGAAGAACAACACCAATCATTTCAAGAAGCCTGGGCGGATTTTACCAAGGTCTTCACCCTTTCTTGGGGTGAAAATAACATCACACATTACATGGTAAGTCATTTTACATGGTGTATTCATTACAAGGGATTGTTTTTATTTAATAATGTGGATCGTTTACTCATGTGAACAACATATCTTGTTTGCGCATGGTGCATTTTTTATGCACAAGTATGGATCGCTTGAAATTTTAGCACTCAAGGCATGGAGAAGTCCCATTATTGAGCAGGGGGAGTGTACTTCAAAAATACTCGACATGGTGGTGGAATGGTGCAATCCCAAGTAGTCTTCAATTGGTCCATGAAAACTCTGATGGACTTACCCAAGTATGGTCCGAACACAATATTCATCCAGTCTTGAATTTTGCATAAGCATTCACCAATCCAAAAGGCATCTTATGCTAGGCACAGAAATCCCATGGCAAAATTATAGTGGTCTTCAATTGGTCCTCCAAGGTAAATCTAGCACGAAAAGCCATCCATAATAGAGTATTGTTCATGACCTTCAACTTGATTCAAAATTTCATCCTGGAATGTCTAAGGATAGTGATTTCTCTTTGTGGTAGCATTCAATGGTTTGTAGTCCACACACACTCTCCAATTCCCATTCTTTCATTGTGTAATAACAATAGGTGAAACCCACTAAGACCTTTTTATGAGATAGGTAATACCTATCTCAAGTAACTTGTTGATCTCCTACCATAGAGCCTCCTTTTGAATGTCCCCTAATCTTTGTAGGTTTTGTGCTCTTCGCTTGTACCCATGCTTGAGCGAAACCCGATGCTCCACTCCTTTAGCTCCTCACAAATCTTTATACTCCATGGAAAACAGATTAGGGCAAGATACACACAAGTCCACTTAGCCTTCTTTTTCCTGCTTGGTTAGATTGTCACCCAGCATGCCTTCTATCTCTTTAACCTCTAGGCTATAAATTGGAACTTTCATACCTTCACTTGGCTTGGACTAATCCAATGTGATTCCAAAAAGATATGTGTCCAACTTCAGTAGGTATTCGTCACTCTCCTCTTCTTCGTCAACACTGGTAGAACCTTCGTCATAGGCTAACTCTGTCTCATACTCATAACTGGTGCTCAAATCTCCTTTATCACCTGCCTTTCCATGAAAGCGTCCTCCCCGTTCTTCAACTCAAGCACCACCTATCCACCATTCTCTCTATCTAGAAAGGTAAAAACCCCCTTCTCCTCCCAATCGTGCTTAACTCCAATTCCAGCAACCATGGCCTCCCCAAGATGACAGGGTAGGCATTCTCACATGCTTTCATCACAAAGAAGTCAATGAGGCATTCAATTCCCATAACTTTTACCTTCACATCTTGGGCCACTCCCAAACATATGGCTTTAGCATGGTTGGCCATCCTCATCCACACATTGGACTTGACCACAACTTTGATGCCTATGTCCTTCATAGGAGCCTCTATTAACACACAAACCTGTGCAACATCATCGACATATGCTTGAATCTGCTTCTTCATTTCAATCATCACATCTACCATCAAAAGCATATCAATCAGGCTTCCTACCCTTAGGGGTAGATTCTGTATCGCATGCACATCACCTATAGTATGTGGAAGCCTCATGCTAACACTACTAGACCACTGCCTCCTCAACTTGGTGTTTAATGCAAGAAATCGACCAAAGGTAATATTAGCTTTTTTATTTTGAACATCACTCACCAAATCATATTTTGGGTGATCTTGCCCCAGCTGGAAATCCATCTACTTGACCTTTTGATGCCTCCTTCTCTTTCTTGACTCCGATTGTTCCCTACCTTCATTCACCTTGTGTTTGCTCTTTCGAGCCCTAGTTTCCCGCTCAGTCTGTGTTTCCCTTTTTCCTCTTGCCCTTTTATTTGCCAAAACATATGCATCTTGCTTATCCACTCCAATAATGTTAACTCTAGGCACTTCATCGTTACCTAGTGGGACGGGGGGTGCCTGGTTCTTGGCTACTTGTTGTTCTCTTTGACCATTGAACTACACTTGTCCTTTGCCTCAACCAAACAATCCACACTATTCAAAACGTAACCCACAAGTAGCTTTGATGGGGTTAATACAAGGTCAAATTTTGTCGAAGGCCCTGGTTAATCTCCTTCAAGATTCTACATGACATTTGCTGATTCCAATTGGGGACCCTCTAGGTTGCCAAAAATCTATTTAAAACCACCAACTACAGGTGGAACTTAAGTTGCATCCACCAATGGGGTCGTCCTTTGAATTTTTGAATTAATAATGTAGAGCCAAGAACAGACTATAGACAACCCCGATAGTACAACATTTCCCTCCACATCCTCCACCATGGGCAGTTTTGTTTTGTCATGGGGAAGGAGTAACAAAATCAAGAGCATTTAACAAGGGCCTTGGGATGCTACCACATACACAAGCCCCCCTGTCACTTGTTGAGTAGGAGATACACCACCTAGAGATGATAAACCTACCACTTCTATCAACCTTGGCCTTTTAGAAAATCTTGCTGCACTGTTTGTTCTTCATGTTTTCACTGGAACCTGACAAAAGGACTGTAGGCACTTACTTTGCCAAGGTGCATTCACTTGGATAAATTTGGGCGGCCAGATTAACTAGACAACGAGGTACCTATCACTCAAAATTTAATCCAATAGAAATAGAATAGATAATAGTTTCCCAAGCTTGTTACTACTTGCACTTGTGCAGACGAGGCTGCATCAATGCACCTAGCCTTAGCTCTGACTTTATCAACAATATTACTACCCAATTAGCTAGTTGAACCTTAGTTGTAAGGATCAAAGCATACACCCGCTGCAAGATATTGGACATTTTTTCCATGCACAGTACTTCTTTCGTGATCCATTTGTAGCAATCTCATTGAAAATAATCATGGCAACCATTAACCTGGTACTCTTTTCTAGATAAGGTGCCAATTTTTATTGCATTTTAAGTTTTGTCACACTAATCTTAGGCACCATCACTCCCTGCATCAGTAGGTGAAAATACCTACATGCCACCTCTTCTTTTTGGGTAATTCCATCAAAGTTTTCATGGATGATATTAGTTGTTACAGTTCCAAGGCGGAGCACTTGTCCAAGCTAAGGCTATGTTTTCAAAGGTAGGATGAAGAAGGCGAACAATTGAACCCTAATAAGTGCAAGTTAGCTCAACCGCGGGCTCATATATTGGGCCATGTGGTCTCACAAAATGGCTTCAAAGTCAATCCAAAAAAGGTGAAAGCTTTTATCTTGATGGAACCCCAACTAGTGAGAGGTTTGGCTTCATTTGTGCACAAGCTCAAGTATTTGTCTATGTTTTTTTGGATGCTTTTATAGTATGTATACCCTCTTCAAAAGTTGAGTAAGCAGGTTCATGGTTTCCAATGGACGAAAGATGCACAGGTAGCCTTTGATAGGGTGAAGGAGATCTTATGTAATTGCCAATGATGTGTTCTCTTAACAACGAGGATGATGTATATGTTGCCATTAGTGTTGTATTGATGCAGAAGGTGGGTAGGTGCTATAAGACAATCTTCTTTGGTAGCTCCATACTTAAATCGAAGAGCACAAGTGGTTCTATGATTTTTGGCATGCAAGAATAATACTAAAAAAGTATTACTAATCTTGACCAGTCTACCAAATTTGGAGTAGAAGACCCTCACAAATTGATTGAAAGTTAAGGGTGTCTAAAAACCATCACATACACAACGGCGATACAATATGAAAACAATCTAATCATAATAATCACTAAGTAGGTTATTGAAAGCTTAAAAATCATGATACATTACACAAATATGCACAACATACACAACACATCAAACATAGTCTGCAGTGTTTTTTTTTTGGACACCGACCTTGAAATATTACTCATGTTTTTGGCGAGAAAATGAATCTAAATTTATAAATTTGGCGAGCAAAATATTTTAAAATTAAATTTATCATTTTTTCAACAAAAAATTTAATTTAGACCTTAATTGGTCATTTTTTTCAATATCACATGTAAGGATAAAAGGAACATCTCTTACAACTTTTTATATAATAGAAAGAAGTGATTTAAGTAGTGCCACCTAGACTTTTCAAATAAGTATCAATGTCACAACACACCTTATATGTACTAGGGTTTTGCTAGGAGAAAACATCTTGTTCAGTAGGGTAAGGTCTTTGAAATCTAGATAAAAACTAAATGAGGAAGTGTGAAGATCTCATACCTCCTACATAAATTCTAGTTAATCATGCATAGGTCAATCATAGAAAAGTTAGGAGAGTGAAAAAAAAGCAATTATGATGATAGGAGCCCATTAGAATTCCATGTAACAAAATCTTACAACCACATGTAGGCTTTAATATTTTGGGTCCCATGTCATAATGTGATGTGTTTCATCAAACCTACTTGGCCCTCAATCTCCCCTACCATCAAGTTCTTTAGTGGGCATATCTTTGGTGACTAGCTACCCCAAAATACAAAACCTTATAGCAAAGTCTGGCGAAAAACATCTTAAGGTTTACACAAATGAGAGCCAAAAAAAAAGCTCAAAAATTTCAAGATTCATCAAATTGGCAATTTTAGCCAAAAAAAAAATACTAAACATAGACATCAGAATCATAGAAATCATGAGTATGACAATGACTATGCATGTATACTTTCTTTCATTAAACATAGATATCATAATCATAGAAATCATGAGTATGAGAACGACTATGTCTATATACTTTCTTTCATCTTCATCGGCAGGTTTGCCGAAGCGAATTTGTGGTAGCTCTAATACCATGTTGAAATGTAGAGATGAAGAAGATGTAGAGACAACCAAGACACCATGTACATTGTTAAAGACTGAATCATATTGATCACAAGTTGTGTATATATAAGTGAGACCTAGTCTAGCCATGGCAGGCTATATGCATTGATGCGGGTGTCACAAGTGTGAAGAGCCCCTTGTAGTATCATCTTGTGCTAGCCCTAGAGCCTTTGGGTTCTTATTAAAAGAGCACTTGATTATACACATTTGAATAATCTAATGCAAGGCTCGTTTCACCTCACTTCTACTCTATTTTGTTATTGAATACTCTAGTCTTAATCAAGAAATTATACTCTAATCAAGTTCCATAGAAAGCACAGTATTCATTCTTCCCACAATTCATATAGCACACGTTCTGATGATGTAGATGTTTTGACATTATCGGATGACAACTAAAGCTCCTCTCCTTGAAGCTCTATCCCTTTTATAATTTCTCTACTTCTCTTCTACCGAGTTGATCACATCTTCAATAGCTAGTGCAGGTTCATCTTCTCAAGAATACTAACTATATGATGGGAATTGGAAGCCATGGTGGATGCAAGAAAAATCGATCAAGGTCCATAGCTTTTGATGAAGATTTGTCATCCTTGAGCACCTAACATTTGATGTATTTGAGTTGGGGGATAACTCCATCAGCTAAGCTAGCTATTTCTTTATCTTTCTCCATGGTGAGCTCATTAAGTTTTAATTAGGCTTATTGTACTCTATTTTGTTCGAGCACCAACACTTTAAGGAATGCATAAATACCAACTAGAATGCATATGGGGTGCAACATGTCCAATTGCCTCATGCTGTCCAATTGGAGAAGAGAGAATCCACATGAATACTCATAAAATGTGCTCCAAGGTACGGTTCGATCTCATAGAACAAATCCCCTACCCTCAACATCTAGTAGTCCAATAAAAAAAATCACCTTTAGTTATGCAATTTCTCAATCACGATACATCTCCATACAACTTGAATAGGTGTTAGTTAGACCCAAAAGGGCAAGCAACAGTTGGAACATGCTTGTTACGTAGTCGAAGATGTCCTTACAATGCAATACTAACAAAATGAGCATGTTTACGTAATCGACATACAAGTACATTTAGCACAATTTGCCAATGTTTCTCAATCTTGTCTCGTATCGTAGTGAAATTAGTATGAGAAAGAATAGCCAAAGAGACCAAACTCATGCAATACAAGAAGGGTGCGCAAAGAGAGGGGATGCTAGAATGATCATATTGAGATCTATGGTGGGTTCAGGCACCATGACATAGTAGCCTACTTACTTTTCCCCATCTCCCCTAAGTCATTGGAGTGTTCGTTACATACAAAACTACTATATCATGTGCATGCAAAGGGTAAATGAAAATCCCTTGTATGTGAATTTTCTAAGATCTATAACACACCCATTTCCTATTCAATATGTTCGGTTTCTTTTTTAAGTTCTTGAAATGATACTTTCTTTCCTGCTAAAAAGAAAGCGAAAAATATATGTTTGCTGGACCCACCAGATAGGTACATGTATTTTAGGTGATCCCCCTCCAACCTAAGTCCCTTACATGTGGACCAAGGCTAGAAAAATACATTTTTCGTAACCGAAGAAAATAAGGGCAAGCTCGAAATTCTCCCGATTTTTAGGTCAAAATTTAAAGCTTTCACCAGTAATTACACTAAAATTTGTGAAAACTTTCCGGTTTTCTTCAAGGCAAGCTCATGATCTAACCGGGATTTTAGGATTTCCGCTGGTTAAAATACACTGGACACCACCAGCACAGATTGCACACATACATAGACTAGCTAGAACTTTGAGATGTAGGGAGACTGTCCGTCTATGCATAAATGATCTATCTCTGTGCCAGGTTTTGGATACACGTCCAAGACCTTTTGGTCACGAAGAAGGTGGTAAAGCCTGCTGGTCTGTGGATCTGAGATTGGATGTGGTACAGCTACTAAGGTCACGGACTCGGCTCCTAGCTGTACATGCAATAGGAGGAATCTTTGATGCAGAGGAAGAGCCTCTCGTAAGCGGAAGCCATTTTGGTGGCTGTGAACAGCGACGACGCTCTCTGATGACATAATTTTCCCTTCTTCTGCAAAGCCTGCTTGCCGTCCGTCATCAGGCTTCGCATGGATGCTAGCAGCGAGGGGACATTGGGGTGGAAGGTGTAGCCCATGCTCGGGTTGACGATGAGGGAGGTGGTGATGCTGGAGAAGTGTGTGGCCAGAATGGGCTTGCCACAGAGCATCGCCTCCAAGAGCGTGTGGTCCAGACCCTGCGCCCGCAGAGTGGGGTTCACGAAGATGTCGATGGCGTTGTAGAAATGCGCCAGTTGGGCAGGCCGCAGCGGCCCCAGCACCACCACGTTGGTGGGAGAGAGGGCTTTGAAGCGAGTTGCCCAGGGCCCATCTCCTGCGATGAGGAGGAAGACGGAGGGGTGCTCTGCCAAGAGGAGCGAGAAGGCATGGAAGAGAAGGGGATAGCCCTTGTCCTTCACCAGGCGACCTGCAGCGCCAAAAACCATCGCTGTGGGTGGCACCCCCCACGCCGCGCGGAAGCTCTGCGCTGCGGTGGTATCTGGATGGAAGACCTGCTCATCCACGCCATTGACGATGATGTGCAGGCGATGGAGCGGGATCTGATAAATCGTATTCAGCACATCGCCTGCGTAATCGCTGGTGGCGACATGGTGAGCGTAGCTAGGAAAGAGCCTCACCTCCTCTACGACTCTTGAAATGCGCTCCGAGAGTGCCCTCTGCAGATCCTTCGCCCGAGGCTGCCCTTCTTCCAGCCTATTCAGCTCGCGCACAATGTCGGAGTGAATGATCTCGTAGGCAATTCCGTGCCATGATACCACCGCTGCCCCGCCCACCTCCTTAGCCTTCGCGGGCGGGAGAGCTACGCTTTCGCTGTGCACGATATCGAAGGGCCTGCTGGCATTCAGTGTCAGGAAGGCATCCCATGCAGGCGCTATGTCGAAGAGGCCGCGCTCGTTGGGAGGGCAGATGTGGAGATGGAGGCTCCCGTCATGCTCGTCGCGAACCTGTGCGGTGATGCCATCCGTGGTGAAGACATGGATGTGATGGCCGCGATAGGCGAGGTGGCGATGGAGGGTGAGGGCATGGCGCTCTAGACCCCCAACAGAGGAGGTGGAAGGCCACTTCTTGACGAAAAGGGCGATGTGCAGCAGGAGGAGGGAAGAGGAGGAGGAAGAGTTAGAGGCAGAAGAGGGGAAGGTGAGGTGGTTCCAGGAGGAGGAGAGGAGGCGCAGGTCGCCGCGGAAGGGAGGTTGAGCAGATCCGTTGGTGGGAGAGGTGCAATTGCAGGGCGACAGCAGAGCGCGCATGTGGAGGAGCAGCGGAAGCGCACACAGCAGGGCGGCAGCTATGGCTATTGCCAGCAAGACGCGCAGGCGGAGAGAGGGCATGGCCTTGCTGCCCAGCCGCCGCTGCTCCACGCTCTTGCACGATTTGAGTTCATGAGCATAATAAAATCGAAGCAGGTACTTCGTGAAACTTCGAACGTGCCCCTTCTCGTGGAACTTGGAAGTTGGAACTGCGGAACAACCTTTCTTGAAGGCTTCGGCTTTTACTTCCAAGTTGCAATTCAAGGCCAGCAGAAGAGGTACAAAAGCTTTCCCCGCGAAAAATGTTTCAATGCCCCTTGGGCAAGGGGGAAGGGGAAAGGGAGAAATTCCTCCCATAATAGAGAAAAATAGTGTAAAAACCCAAAAATTTTGAAATTTTGTATGTTTGGTAAAACTATTTTTCTTGAACATTGCCCCCACCTAATCGTTCACATAGGACGGCGGCAACAAATCTCACAAACAAGCTTTCAGCCAATCAACGATGTCGCAAGGATAGCATGACCACGTTTTCCTGCGCTTAAATTGCACAGTCCGTGACTCGCGTTGTAAAGGCAAGCGATAGCTGAAGATTTCGGGGGGGGGGGGGGAGGGGGGAGGGCTCGCCTAATTTTTGGTGGGTCCAGAAGTGTCCTCTTTCTTCTTGCTCCAATGAGGAGTTGCCACCAAGAAAGCACGCCCCTTTCTCCCTCTTTGCTGCCGCTCTGTCTGAATCTAGCCTGAGCTCCCCGACCATTTTAGAGGTAAATTGGCTAAAATTGAAGGATATTACCAAAGAAATCCTCCAAAATTCATAGATGGGATATTTATACTAAACCTAGGTTTTTTTAATGTATATATATATATATATATATATATATATATACACACACACACACACACTAATGCGCTCCCAAATCTTCCCTTTTTTAACCAAGCAAATCTTCCTTTTTTGGTCTTATTTTCTCACACGGATGCATTATATGCATATGCAAGTCGCAGCAAGAATGTAAGCACACTAAAGCAAGGTTTTGTGAGAGAGAAAGAGAAGCACATCAACCACCTAGAAATAAAGCAAACATGTGCAGAGTGCATTGAGTACTGTAATACATAACTTGAATTGTTGAACTGTGAGAAAAGAAGATTTGATATATAGATTCAATGATCGATATTGAGCATGCACTAGTGAGGAAAACATGTGACTAAACTAAACTTAAGGAAGCATTGACAAACTAAAAAAACACAAAAATAGTCAACAAATTAAAAATTGAAATGCACTACGGAGCTGGTAATTGTCGAATTGCGCAAGCCAGAGGACAATGTTTGAATCAAGCTAAATAAAAGAAATATGAATAGTTAAATATTTTGTCTTGCAATGAAGCGTCACAGAGTGAAAATGCTAAATATGCAATGCACATCATACAGAAGTGCCATACAAAAGTATGGTGGAGAGTTGGCACTATGTTCTCTCCAAAAATTGTAAGAAACGAAAGTCGTGCCCTACCCCGTAGCATTTATGTGTTGCACCAAGCAAACGTATAGGCATAGGGAATTGGATATAAATAACGGACCATGCAATGTTATCGATGAGCTGGAGTCGTGCTTGTGTAGTTGTAACATCCACTATTGTGAATATATGTCCTCTTTGTTCGACACAAAATAGGAGTCAAGATAAATACAAAAGATATGTAAGATTATGAGTGTTTCAATCATCATCCCTGTGGCTACAATTCCTTCTGTATTCTCTCATGCTCTCTTCGTCTTTCATATTTTGTCTTTTGTCAATCATGTCTACTGCAATATCCATCAACATGTGGATAATCTCTAGTGCAATCTACATTAACATCTCTTCTACAATGTTTGCCATGGTGTTGATTGTGGCTTTCTTGTTTGCTATCGTGTCTACCATCACCATTCTTTGGAGGTCTTTGAGCTTCTCTCTATTATCATTGAACAAAAAGCCTAGGGAAGGTTGAAGTTAAATGCTTCCTTTTGGGTTTTTCCTTGTTTGGAATCTTGCTTTGAGGTTGAATACTGGTGAGCAAACATTTGATGGATTGCTCAGGAACCTCATCGCCACTCTCTATAAGGCTTCGGAAAATGTTTCCCACTTCTCACTCTTCTAGGTGAGATACATGATGAAATTTGCTAAGAACACTTTGTGGGAATAACTAATGGTAGCTTCTAGCTTTGTGCAGATCTTCAAAATGCATCAGGACTTTTAGTGCAATATGTCTAATGAAATCAATCCCATCTATTATTTTTCAATTGTGCCTATTTTTGACTTGTTTTTGAGTAGGTACCATGTGAGGACAAGGCTTCCGTGGGACAAAGTCCCAAGTCAAAAGTGAAAGTATAAGCACTAAACATTAAACCAGGGCTTTAAGTTAGGTAGATTCCCGGTAAATTATGAGTAGCCATTGGCAAAGCGCAAGTTTTCAGTGCCATAGATGATTGCGAGCTCCATGAACAAGTTGTTGAAGGGGGGATTGATAAGCTCGTGCATGGCCAACATGCTAGAGGACTTGCCGTTATCATAGAAGAGGGCGTTGAGGAGGTGGTCCAAGATGGGCCTAGACTTGATGGTGCAGGGAAGCTTGAAAGTTGTGAGGTGGTGGTGTTGATCATGCTCGAAAGTGCCTCCAAGGTCATTTTTTTTGCTCTTCATGCCTTGAAGACTTGGGCTGCCCTCTACACATGAACACGTCGCCACATCACCATCGCTGAGTCTTTGAATTGCGCAGTTGTTGGAGTGGTATCTCTAATGTCAGGACGTGAGTATTGGGATGTCCATGGGCATGAAGAATGGAAACAACAAAACAAAACAAGATCTTATGTCTGGCCTGCAATCGCCCTTTTTGGGACTTGCCTTGTAGTATGTCTTTTCATGACTTCTTGGGGTATTGGCCAAGTCGCCTGCGATGCACTAGGGTACATGTGTAAGCTAATCCATAGGCAAAGTGTTAACAATATATATTTCCTTATATAATTTTCTTTAGGACGAGCATGTCATAGATCTGGCAGTGGTTGTGGCTTCTTATCATGGCTTCAATCCAAATTCAAAGTTGTGTACTTGTTGGAAGGAGACGACAAAAGTTTGTGGGATTGCAAGCTCTTGAGCCTAAAGAAGGACAAGTGCATCATAGATTTGGGTAGTGGATGTGGCCCTAAATTAGTGGCTTCAACCAAAATTCAATGCTAGTAAGAAAGAGTGTAGTGGAGGTCACTCCAGAGCACTGGAGTATAGAGCAATGCAAACAGGCAACAATACTTGCTCGTGGCCAAAGGGAGCACCTACCATGATGAAAGTTGTAATAGAAATAGCCTATGAACTTTGAGAAAGCGGAATTAAGAGAATTAGAGTGAGCATTTTTGTGAGACTTCTTTGAGAACATAGAGGGTGAACGTAATTAGCGGTAGCAACATAACCATAGTACTTAATCAATGTCATAATAATCAATATCTAATTCTCCTAAATGATTTTCTCATATTAAACTGATCATTTAATGTGGGGAAGTGCCAGGGGAGAAAAGGCTAGAATATTGGTTAAGCTAGCAGACCGGCCACAGTAGGGATCCAAAGGAGGGAAAATAGGGATCCAAAGGGGGGGCCATCTGCAAAAGATTAGCCAGCAAGCACCTCAAGCACCTTAGTCAGCAAGCACGACAAGCACCTCAAGCTTGGGCTGGATTCCCACCTCAAGCACAACCCTAGATTGCCTAAGGTCAAAGGACTTTAAACATTAATCATTGGAGGTCTTTAGTGAAGGTAACCCTAAGGTCTTTAAGCTCCGTTAGCTAGCCTTGCTCTTTGACAGATCATCTCTCATTTGGACCCCTTTAACCTTGGCCCCATGTTGAGATAGATCTATAAGAACGTGTCGATATTCTAACCTTTATTCTCGTTTATTCTCCCACATTAAATAATCAATTTAATATGAGAAAATCATTTGGATTGGTTAGATATTAAATTTTATGACATTACCTCACTCTTGAAATCATAGTCGTCCTCGACTATGAGGTAGAAGACATAAAGCAGTTAGTGTTTCTTAGCGGGTAGAGGATCCCTTTTTACCCTACGACATCATTCCAAGATAGATGACTAGTCCATTTGGTGCTTGGGAGACGTAGCTGCCGCAAGCATGTCTACTCTTTAGTCCATTTCATTCTCCCAAAGTAGAGTGACAAATTCTACTTGGTGTTTGAGAGACGTCGTCATCACAAACATGATTGAAAGCATGCACACTAGTTAGATTTGTGCACAATAAAAGAGAATTAGTCTTATAAGACAAATGCATTGATCATTAAAAAGAAACATGTATATTTTCTTACTATAATGTAGCATTGTAAGCATTAACAAGGTCCAGACTATCCTTAAGTTGTATTCCTTGCATCCATCTAGCATCTTCAAAAGGATAAGTTTTGAACTTAATAAGATACCGTCCTATAATCTTACCATGTTGTAGTGCCTTGTCTTCATGCCGAAGGATAGGTTCGGATTGTAGCCCCTCTTCTTGGTCTTCGATTTCGGGAGGGTCTTCAATAATTGGGTCACTTGGTGGCTCTCCTTTGTAGGGCTTAAGTAGGCTCACATGAAAAGCATTGTGTATGAGCCAATGGTTGGGCAACTTGAGTTGATAAGCCATCTCACTAATTGGCTTCAAGAATTGAAAAGAACCATAGTATCTTTTTGATAGTTTAGCATAATACTTTTGATGGCCTGTAAGATTTATGCCCGTCGTTTGTCTTAATTGAGCATTGGGAAACTTAAGTAAGACCCGATCATTTTTTTTTAACATTAAGACCTTTTGTGCTTGTCAGCATCAGATTTTTGCCTTTGTTGAGAGATGGATATAGCCTCCTTAATCTTTTGGAAAGATTCTTGTAGGTCGCGGTTATACTCATCAGCAGCAAAGATCTTTCCATGTACTTTAAGTAGCAAGGGACTTTTAGGTCTTCCCTCTTATGATTTCAAAACGTGTTTTTCCCGTAGAAGTATGGACAATAATTGTATGCGTACTCTACAAGGGGTAAGTACTTTTCTCATTGTGAGCGTTGATCTACTTCTGTAACATAAGTCTTTAGTAGATCGAGTACCGTAAGATTGGCTATCTCACGTTGGTCATCCGTTTGTGGGTGATAGGCCGAAGAGAAATTCAATTTTGTACCTAGATTTTCAAAGAGAACTTTCCAAAAATTACTAGTCATTCTAGGATCTCTATCTGATATGATGGATGTTGGAAATCCATGGTGTTTGAAGATCTGAGATATGAAGAGAGTTGCCATTTGGTGTATCTTAATAGTCTTTTTGACAGGAATAAAGTGTGCTTTCTTGCTAAACCTGTCGACTATTGTCCATATTCTCGTGTTTCCACCATGGATAGATTTGGGAAATCCAAAGATAAAATCCATGGATCTACTCTCAGGGATTGGCAATGGCTGGAGTAATCCATGTTTCTTCCCTCTATCATACTTAGTCTTTTGGAATACCACACATTTTGAAACATACTCTTGTATGTCTACTTTCATTGTGGGCCAATAGAAGTACGTTCTACTCCTTGAAGAGTAGGTTGAATGCCTCTATGCCCCACATAGAAAGGAGCATGGGATTCAAACATAACTTTCTCACAAAGGGAGTGGGTAACACATAGCCTATTTCCATGGAGAAGATAACCATCCTGCAAGGTGAATGGTTCCTCTTTCTTCCCCAAAGCAAGGGCTGACATTATGTCTTTAAAGTGAGTATCAGTAGCATACTCATCTATCATAGAAGATACATCATTGTGAGTTGCTATAGACACCACATTAACTCCTAGTCATCGTGAAAGTGCATTGGGCACTTGATTGTGCTTACCATCAATGTGAGCAATATGAAAATAAAATTGCTAAAGAAAATTTTCCCACCTCATTTGTTTGTCTCGGAAAGCTTGGTTTGCATCATGAAGTACTTGAGACTTGGTGGTTTATTCGTAAAATAAATGGAATCCCCAATAGATAGTGCTTCCAATAGCTGTCTGAACGTATTCAACTGATTCCACGGCATCACCATCTTCTCTAACAAAATTTCCCACCCAGCTCGGGTTCACCAAAGATGTCGAGATGAGCAGATCAGGTTGTTCGCTATGGTGACAGATAGATCCACTCCAAACAAGATTATGACACAAAAGATACGTTCAAAACCTTAAACTATTACAACTTAACAAATTTGGAATTTAAATAGAAAAAATGACTCCAATAGGCATTGTGCACTCTTAAATGCATCGAGATCGTGAGCAATAGCACAAACGCCAAAGCTTTACCACTTCTATTCACTTCCCTTGCCTTTTTCAACCACCTTCATGAGCACAAACTTTTCCTCCTTTGCTTTTGTCTTTTCTTGAACTGAAAAGAACCTCTGGTAGATATGCTTCTCCATCTCTTTGTGAATTTTGACTAGTCTTCTCTCAGCACAACTTTCACACCAAGCGTCCCTTGTTTTTTCTCCTCGTCATTGCCCTATCTCCATTAAATTCAACTCGCTACTATGACGTCCTCTATATAAAACCCTTGCTCATCAACCTCTTTTTATAACTGCACATCACCTCTTCTAATCACACGGAATCCATCAAGAGTTATGTTTCACTTGTTTAGGCAAGAAAAAATCCCTTCACTACAATTACTACCACTCCTTTAAACTTCTACAAACTGCTTCTTTTGTTGCTCGTAGTTTTTACTCTTACTATTGCTTGTATATAACCTGCAAAAGAACTTTTATGCTCGAGTCAAGGTCCGATTCAAAGTCCGGCTTCTAATAAAGTAGCACTAATGATGTCGTAGTTGACCACCCGAACAGTACCTTGGATTCTTCCCTTCTTGGGACTCTGTTTGGAAAGGACTCTAGTGGCCATTGTGTCATAAAATCTAATACCTAACTAACCCAAATGATTTTCTCATATTAAATTGATCATTTAATGTGGGAGAATAAACGAGAACAAGGGTTAAAATATAGACATGTGCTTATGGATCTATCTCAACACAGGACCAAGGTTAAAAGGGTCCAAATGAGAGAGTGTCTATCCAAGAGCAAGGCTACATAGTGGAGCTTAAAGACCTTAGGGTTGGCTTCATTAAAGACCTCCAAAGGTTAAGCTAGGCCTATGCTTGAGGTTCTTGATTATTAAAATGCATGTGATGCTTGATAACTAAGGTGCATGATCAAGCTAGGCATGATCTTGAAAAGTCAAATCAATCTTTACAAGGAGGGGGCAAGCCCTTGAAGCTAGAGGCATGAGTGAGTGAGAGCCCATACTCATGCTAAGCTTGCACTTGATGACTAAGGTGCTTGAAAAGCTTCCCATGGTTCTGTGGGGGGCGCGGGGGCGGGGGGGGGGGGGGGGGGGTAAGCTGCTCGAGGAGCTTGAGTCAAAAAGTGCCCTAGCTTTGGGGCGAGCCCCAAAGCTAGGGGAATGATTTGACCAACTCCCCACTCACCCAAAGGACACCCCTTCCTCAAGGGGCACAAGGACACATGTCAAGCTCTCCCTATGCTTAACCACATGGGTGCCTGAATCCTATTGGCTTGGCTAAAGAGGGGTCCAATGAGCATTTAGTAATTTAATTAATTGTCTAAAGCATTTTCCAAGCCCTGTCTCTCAAAGGGGAAAGGGGGAAACTTGTTCCAATGCTAGCATGGTTGCTTGATGTGACTAAATAATGCTAGCATGATTGCTTGTTCCAATGCTAGCATGGTTGCTTGATGTGACTAAATAACGTGATTGCCTAAGCTTGTAGGGGTCCAATCAAATTTCAGCTTGGGCTACAAGGAGGGGTCGATCAAGAGAAGCTAGGGGTGTGCTTGGGGGGTATACTCTCTCTCACACACACACTCACAAGCTCATTCTCACTTGGGCAAAGTGCAAGAGCTCCATCTTCTTCTCCAACCTTGTAGAGAAGTTGAGAGCCTACACCGACACTCTTGGCTATGGAATGCAAATCCAACCAAGAGCCATGCTCCAATGCTTAAGCTTGCCATCTTCTCAATCTTCATTACTATGCTATTATGTATGCTAATCAAGAAGAGTAACGATAAGTGAGGAGCTATTTATTTCTCCTATGAATGTTTCTTCTTCCTCTTCCCTATCCTCATTCCTCGCTAGCTCTCTCCACCTTTGAAGGTGTTTGAGGCCTTGGGACTGAGGCCAGGGATGGTTAATACTTTTTACAAATTCTATGTTATGTTCGTGATGCATGAATCTTTCCATCTTCATTGCATCACCTAGGTAGGTCACAAGGAACACAAAGATTGCATTGTCCCAAGTCTCTCTTGATGGGAGAATCTATAGTACAAAAGCCAATTGGAGGGGGGACCGACTTCACATAAATCCGATTCTCAATTGTTGTAACTCTCTTTCTTGCAAAAGTATTGTTCCTGCCAAGTTAATTAAGTACTATGATTATGTTGCTACCATCAATTAAGTTCACCCGCTATGTTCTCAAAGTAGTCTCACAAAAATGCTCTCTTAAATTCTCTTAATTCAACTATTCTCAAAGTTCATAGGCCATTTCCTTTACATTGGTATCAAAGCTATCGTTTCTTGCTTAAGAAGAGAGGTCCTCAAGTTGTCCATGAAAGGTTGGGCTTGTTTATTGCAATAGGGTAAGTGGGACAGGGATCTATTATCTTGGTTGAGAAGGACTTAGTTTGAGAAGCAGACTTAGTTTCAGGTACACCATTCAGGAACTATAGTCTTAATAATGGAGCCTCTTGGGGCTTGCCGTTGGCTTTACCATTATTGAGCCACAAGCAAGCTCAACAAGAACCATAATCAATCGAGCAATGTTAGACCCTCTCCACCAGTCTTTGCAATCAACGGTGTCTAAACCACAGGTGTGGCTACTTGAGGACTGATTTTCAAAGGTAAAGAAGAGTAGGGACTAAGGTTTTTGAGGGCACCAAAGCACAAAGTAATCTATACACAAGTTTAATTAGCATGGCTGACAATAGCCAAGAGAGTAGAATGAACATTGATAACTTTGATTTTGCACATGAAGGTGCTAATGATGATGCCCCCATGTTTGTCAATTATCTTTTTACTAGGTTGCAGCAAGCTATGGGCAACCTTGCTTTGCAACCGAAGTTACTAAACAACTTCTCACTTATGGGATTTCCCTCCCTCTCTAAGAGGAGAGAGAGCTTAGGAGGCCTCTTGATGAGAGCCCTCCAAAAGAAGACTCTCTCTCATACGAGAGGACGAATCCAAGGAACGAGAAATTAATGAATCCCTAAGTTCCTCTAAAGATGTGGCTCCACAAAGATGGCGGTCTAGATGATCGCCAACTCCTCCCAACAGGAAACAGTCAACCCACAGTCCTCCTCGTCACTCCAAAAGGGAAGAAAGGAAACAAAGGAAGAAAAGGGTAAGAAAGAGGTCACCCTCTTCTCCTTCTTCTTCACCTTCCTCCTCTTCCGACGAAAGCTATGGTTATTCTCCTGGAGAATACAAGAGGGACAACATCGCAAATCTTACCCTACATGGTGAAGGTCACAAAAGCTCAAGAAGTTCGAAGAGGGAGGAAAGAGTATCTCTTTTCTCACCTATGATGACACCTTGGGTGCTACTGACAAAGAGAAAGAGAAAGAGCTTTTAGCTATTTACATGCCCTAGACAAGTTGGCAGTTAGAGTTAGTTCAATTCAAACTAAAGACTTCAAATCATACGTCGGTACACTCAAAGACATAACTGGAACTAGAAATATGAAGACACTCAAATGAAAATTGGAACTGGAATTGTTTTATTCATATTAGAAAAGTGTACAACTAGAGTCAGCACTGAATGAGCTTCTAGCTTAATAAAAGTACAAATTACATCACCTAATGGCTCAAGATACAAATATGAGGCTTGGCGCTAGGGACTCGGGAAGTGGATCTAAACTCTAGGCTCCCGGATATAGGCTATTGGGTACCCAAAATGAAGTAATGGGTTCTATTTATAGTCTTCGTACTGGTGTCTGATCGACTGTATACTATGTCAGTTACTTTGGTAATTGTGTCTCAATTATTGCTTCTAGAAGCCTACAATGCAAGCAACATCCACCGGCCGTCGGCTAGGGGTTATTGGTGCCGTCTACATTTCTCCTCCCCTTTCTTGAATTTTGGTATGTAACCAAACTTTCTAGAAGACCTCTGATTTTAGCTTCTATCCATCCATCTGACTTTCTTCTTATAAGGTACCTTCTTTTTAGGAGGTTTGTGAAGTACATAGAAAGGTTCTGGAGTACTTGGAGAAACACTTGTCCTTTGGAATGAACGTGAGCAGAGCTTCTTGGTCTAGCTGTTCTTTCCTGTCTGTCTTCATCTCTACTCCTAGGGCGTTAGTGGATTCCAAGTCTTGGTTTCAACGAGGTCATTTAAAGTGCATTTTCCCCTTGTAAGCAAGACTCTAGCCAATTTATGGCAATATGATGCAGTATGGATCCACCTTTGAGGTAATGTCTGATTGCACTTAATGCCGGCTTTGAACAAGATTTCAGCCATTTCTTCGAATTGAGGTCTAGAGGCTACTTTGTTGGCTAGGTCCTTCTTAGGGATCTTCAAAGCTTCCACTATCAACTGGAGGAGCTGGTTTGTAATTTTGATGAGGCACCTGAGCTGCACCTTCCAATGACCCATCCTTAGCTGAAAATTTTGAAGATCCTCAATGAGCCCATTGGCTACGGGTTGCCCAACCCCCTGCTTTACATGTCATTAACCACCTAGGTCAAACACCATGTATTGGTCTCTTTCGTCCACCTGTAACACCCTCCCATAGTGCTGCATCCCAGCACATAGCCAATCTTCCACAGAAGCTGCCCTCGGCATGCTTCCACTACTCCCAACATTCATCGGCATACTGTCCACTTCCAAAGAAACACCACCAAAAGCATCACCACTGTCTGAGTATACATCATCATTCACATTGAACATACCATGCCCTCCCTCCCAACCATATAACGCAAGATCCTCCTCAAGCAAATCTTGCACCTGCTCAACAGCCTACTGCACAGCCGCATTTATCAGCATCCCTTTCAACCACCATATGCAAACTTCCTTTGAAAGTTTGAACAAGTCCACACCCTTGGACTCTTCTTCATGCTCAAAAGGACCACTCCGTTTAGCGGGAAACTCTTTCAACATTGGAACCTTGGTCGCCATCACTTCCATACTCACCTCTATACATGCCTCTGTCGATACCACCATAGCAACAGACTTTTGCTCTTCCAAAGAAACTACGAACTGGAGAGGGATAGACCCTCGTATCACCTGCATTCTGGTCAAAGCTTTCCCAGCCATCACCTGTGTCTCTTCATCCATCTCACCCATTGGATCATCAAACCCCCAATCAACCTCATCATCCAAGCATACCTGCTCAAAAGAACCCGTATCCAAGGCATCTCTCGTGCAATCCATGGCTAGCTGGAGCTTCTCTTCTTCTTTATGAGCGTCCAATATCTCTTGCATGCCATCTTCTTTGACCTATTCTTCTTCTTCAGCCACAACAACTCTCTCCTTCTTGGGAAACCCTTATATCTGATGTACAATCAAAGCACCTTCCATAGCTTCCTTGATGAGCATCATCATTAGCATGGTGCCGCATAGCACCCTCACCTGCATGTCTTTATTCTCAAGCTCCAACGCTATCACCTGCTCATCCTTTATAGTGGCAACCACCACATCTTCATGCATATAAGAGGGTAACTTCACCTTTACCAACATAGACCCTTCGGATTCTGTCTCCCAGCTCGTATCTCTATCCTCATCACTCGTTTCCCAAAAGCTTGAGCTTGTAGGCTCATCATTTTCACCATAGGCCGATTCGATATCAGCATCATCATCCTCTAGATGCTCCACAAAAGTTGGACCATCGTCGTGCCCACTTTCGTCATCCAACCCCAAGCTCTCGGCACGTACCATTTGTCCACGATCTGTTACCCTTTCATACAAGCACTCCACGAGAACAGGCTCCACCTCTTCAGGTTGCACTGGACACTTGACATTTGCTAACTCCTCTACACATATGCTCTCTTCAACAAAAGGCTCATCCTCGTTGACAAGCTCCTCCACAATCGGCATAGACGCTTCACCAATAGGTTTTTCCCAAGGAACATAGTCAATCACAGGTCTTACCCTAACAGGCTCCACACTTCGCATCACTGGCACCATCCTCGACGGGAACATAGAACAAACTACCGCTTCAACAGGCACACAATCTACAGGCCTAACTCCAGCTTTCTTTTCATTTTCCTGCTCTTCACCCTGGCAACTCTGACTGCCTCGGCATAAGTCTTTGGCTCTTCATCATCCAGCTTATCTCGAACTCGATGACACAGGCAAGCTAGGAATTTCTCTAGCTTGAAACCATCCGCATTGACTACTCCGGTGACAGCCACCACTAAATCCTTCCAGCTTGCTTCAAACTTTTCAACAAAAGCATCAAAATTTCCACTTACTTCTTGTCGCAGCTCTTTAATCTTTCCATCCACTTCAGCAGCCGACACCACTTTTCGAAACCTGTGTAGAAACCACTCTTGAAAACCAATCCAATCTTGCTTATACGTAGCTTCCAGACCATCAAACCAGGCTTTTGCTTTACCTCGCAGCACCAACAGAACTGTCTCCAACTTTTCTTCATCACTCCACATTTGCAATGAGAGCATAAATAACTCGAAATCTGCCAGCCACTCATCCGCATCTTCTTCACCACTGAAAATTGGGCCAACACTCTGCCACATTTTTGCTTATAAACACATCACCAGGGAGCAATCAGTGTGCTCCTCCGTGGGGGCACCAGAAGATGGAGAGGGGGAATGGGGAACACACCCAACACACAAACAATTGCCCCTATATAGCTCAGGGTATTCATAGCACCCATGTCCTCTCAAAAACACCTTCAAAAAAGACGATTCACACTAGCAGGGCCTCGCCTGCACTCTACCCGATGCACCTACCGCCAACAAGATCACCCACCCACTCGCGCACACCACTGCTACTAATCTCGACCCTCTCAACCCACACGCCTCCACTTACTCACTCTCTCTATGCACACACAGGTCGTGGGTTCGGGGGGGCACACACACTTCCACACTGCCGACACCGCACGACACAAGCGAGAGACAGAGAAACAGAAAAGGGGAGGGGGAAATCAACACCGCACGAGGCAAAACGGGTGCAATCTTGACTCAAAAAAGACCCTTACAACCTTAAAAACGCTATGACCTTGGCTTCTCCCAGGGAAGAGGAAAAACATTCTTTCACTATCCAGCACAACCCTCTATGTGGGGCTCCCAAAGAAACTCGCCACTATTGTACAGATGCTTCTCTCGATCCAAAACCACCAATCGACTTTTCAACTGCAATCATCCTTCTTCATTCGCCCCTGCAAGGAATCACCTTGGTGGACTTTTTTGGCTATTTCACTTCCAAACCGCTACGTGGTGTTTCACCACCTGATGAGCTTCAACGATTCCCCTTGTGCCGCTTTGACCACGGCTTGCACGGATCGCTTCCTCTTGGTAGCCTTCGTCAGCTCCCTTTACTGCAGAGCACTCGCCCCTACGAGTCGTTTCACAGACAATGCTCCACCTTTGGCATGCCCGTTTCGATCATCGAGCGCATGAAAAACCTCCTTCTTCTGCAAGGCCCTCGCTCTTTCGAGCCCTTTCACGGTCAACGTGTGCCGACGTCGAGTACACGAAATCTCTCTCTTTTCTCTATTTCTCAATTCTCCTCCTCCTTCTCCCCCCCACACGAAAAAGACCCCCTCTCTTTTTACGAAGCCCGCTGCTCCTCACTTTCACCTCTTTTCTTTCTAAGGAGAAAAAAAAACTTCTTTTTTTTAGCAACTGAGCCCGGCGCTACGGCCCTTTGGATCTTCTTTGTGAGTTTTAGCCCTTTGGCTTAACTTATGAGGTTAGCCTTCCTTTTCTTTTCCAACTCCAGCCACCTGTCCCTTTGCATTTACAACCCACAACCAAAGGGTTTTTAAGCCCTCATTTCCCACAGAGTCGGTGCTCCCCCATGGCGCTAAATATCCACCACATCAATGCACTCGAACCTCGTCCTGCTAGCTCAAAGCCATAAGAAATTTTTCCTACACTCCAAAGTTCTCGAGCTCGCCAATTGAAACTGCTAAAGGACTGAAAAATGTTTGAGACCGCCTTACATTCTCCTTGGCATGTCCAGTCGCCCATGATTTTGATTTCCAAGCCGTCGATTTCAACTGACCCCACTCAATGCATGCTACCTTGCTAAACCTGGTCGAGGCCAGAAAAACACCCGGCGGCACATCTTTTAATGCGGACAACCTTCCACACACCTGGCCCCCGGAAAACTTGTCCGTAACTTTCTCGTTTGAGCTCCGAATGGCGAACCGAAAAGACCGGCATGATCGACAGCTTGAGCTTTACACGTGTATTCATTGATCCCATTTTTCGCCACATGTATGTACCTGCTCTGTCCGTTGGGACCTGCAAAGCATCCCACTTCAACTTGCCATATCTCGCACATTTGGGCTCCGTTTGACGAGCCGTCTGGATCAACTTCTAGAGCACATCGAGCATCACATGTCGGCACACAAAACCATCACTTCGGACACATGAGGCCACCATCCAATTTAGCACCTGGCAGCATACCATCGGCCTAAAAAGCCATATCAAACCTACACTTTCGCCACGACATTCTCTCCCAGGGCCTTCGTTCCTGCTTTAGACCTTTGCCATGTGCATGCTAGCACCCTTTGCACTACATAGCACACTTTCCAGCGCGAACCAACTTTGGCTGCACCAACGTATAGAGATTTTCTCACTTCAAAGTGAACATAGACATACATTTTTTTGTCCTGTGTAGAGCAATCACACTATGCTCTCACTAGAATTAAAATTTAGGAATATCATGTCCAAATATATTAATATTTAATTATCTTTATTTGGATTGCAAGATCTATCATACGGTTTGATCGTACACATGCTTGAACTGCAGATAGATTTAAGCGCTTAAAGATCTATCGTGGAGTGTGAGAACTTCATGTTTGCACTTCAAATAGATATGGTGATCGTCAACGTCTGCAATTGATTATCATTTAACAATGATAATCATTTCTAAGGCTTGATTAATATTATCAATTATCATAATGTGTGAAAGTCATAAGCTTGCACTTTAGATAAATTGATATAGTGTGATGTGAAATGATGTGATTTATATGTATTGTTTTTATAAATGATTAAGATTACCAATTATCGCAATGTGTGAAAGCCAAAAACTTGAACTTTAGATAAATCAATGTAGTAGGATGTGAATACTATGATTGAAATGTTTTGTTTTAAATGATTAAGTCATTTTTTGTTTGGAAGGATGTGGATTGATTGCCATGAGTTGATACATAGAGAACAATAGACCATCATTGCTTATTGTAAATTGATAATGTAGCATTGTAGGTTATTTTTTACCATAAAATTGGTAGATAGAGTGTGAGCCTAATTGATTATGTAAAAAGATTTAAATCACTAGATTGATAGAGCATTGCTTGTGTTGTTTGATGCTTAAATTGCTTTCGACCTCAAATTGATAATATAAAAAGATTTTGAACATTAGATTGATAGAGCATTGCTTGTGTTCCTTGATGCTTAAATTGTTTTTTACCTCAAATTTGTTAGCTGAATTTGCTGCTACCAATAGATTATCTTTGTGCAACACGGTGAAAGGACACAAGTGGAGTTATGTGCACGAGCTGTGTGCCACGAAAAATACATTTCGATTGAAATGGAAGTTCTGTGGCCACGAGTTCATCAGTGATAATGCGACTAGAATTAAAGAGCATTTGTTTAAACTTCCTAGCAATGTAGAAAAATATACGACCCTCCCAAGCAATATTTATGTCAGATTCCCAAAGTACACTTGCATAGTAGAGCAGATTATTGCAGGTCAAAAGAGAGGTGGTTCTTCTAAAGAAGCTTCAGCGGATGTTGAAATGTCCATTGGTAATGTGGAGATGGACATGTGTTTGCACAAGAAAACTAGAAACATCCTTCTCATTCAACTCCTTTTGCTAGGTATGCTTCAACCTTAGCAACGCACCCTAGCACAACTAAATCTGGCAAAGCATCATCTAATGGACATCGTTGCATGAAGTGTTATATAAGTAGTGGTTTCTTGAGTTGCACTTGAAATAGATAAGCTTTTATGGCATGCGATATACCATTTAATGCTATGCACAACCCCATATTTCAAGATGCTTTGATGAGCACATCAAGAAAAGGGTTTGTGCTTTCTGATTACAACAAGATGCGCATAGAGTATTTAGATAAAGTGAAAGATAGTACTGAAGCTATCCTCAAGCATACGGTGGTAGACTTTATTCCTACATTGTTTGCACCATATAGTGTTACTAGATAGATGGACTAACTATTAGAAGAAGCCGCTAATCAATGTGTTGCTTATCAACCCTACAAGATCCATGTTTGTAGAAGATATTGACACCTCGTTGAAAGAGAAGACGAGCGACTATCTAGCAAGGGTATACAAGCATGCAACAGAACGGGCAAGTGGGCCAAAGCATGTGACTGTAATCGTCATAGATAATGCATCCAACTACAAGGCTACATGAAGGGATATCCAAGTTAAGTACCCATAGATTACTTGGGGACCATGCGCAATACATACTCTTAATTTTCTTATAAAATACATTGGTAAAATGTCTTGCATAAAGTAAACTCTACTGGATGCAAACCATGTGGTGAAATTTATTAGAGAACATCAATTTTTGTATGCTTTTTTTTAACAAAGTCACCCGATAAAAATTTACAAATTTTTTGTGTGACAAGGTTATCTACTGCATATTATGTTCTTGCCACCTTGCAAGAAGTGAAGCCTACATTGATTGAAACTGTAGCTGATATAGATGATGGGATGTATGGCTCAGCAAGTATCCTAGCTATTAGGATGCAGCTACAAGATGTGCACAACTTGTTAACTTGCCAGTTTTTTGGCGTAACGTAGAGAGGATTGCCACTTTGGCACAACCATTTGTACATCTTTTGCAAAATTTTGACACAAACTCTTTTATCTTTGGCCAAATTTATTGGTATAGGTGATGGCTGCAGTTGCATACGTTGTTGCATGGTGCATCATTTGTATTGGATCCTAAATTTCAAATACACCAATAGTATGCCAACAAAGAAGTCATGATTGACTTCAAAACAATGTGCTCCCAACTCTTGCGAGTTGATTTTGATAAGGAGCGAGTTGATTTTCATCAACAAGTTGATTTTGCTAACAAAACTAGTATGTTTCAAGATCTATGGCATATAGATTTCATTGCCAAAACAAGTGTACCTCTATAGTGGAAGGAGTATGGTGGGAAAAAGGTAGAGCTACAACACATTACAATAAGGATTTTATCAATTGTAGCATCAAGTAGAAGCTACAAGAGAAATTGTTTGGCATGACTTTATGAATATTAAAAAACAAAACCGGCTTCATCCTTAATGGGATGCAGATTTGGTGTATGTTTTTTGCAAAATGAGACTTATCCATAAGCCGGTAAACATTATGACAAGAGCAACACAAAAGCACTATGGTGCCTTCCAAATCCATGAAGCTATTGTTGTACATTTTGACGACAATGATGATATGGAATGGGAGATAGCTTAAGAATGCACAGATATGGATGAAGTAGACAATATGGTTGGTGTGCTTGATGCTGACAACGATTTGCAACTTAAGCCTTGTAACGTTTGCTCATTTTGCTAACTCTGCATAATGGAATACAATGCTATGCTACTAGATGTTCACCTCTCTCTCTCTCTCTCTCTCTCTCTCTCTCTCTCTCTCTCTCTCTCTCTCTCTCTCTCTCTCTCTCTCTCTCTCTCAAGTTTTACATATACTTTTACAAGAAGATTCACAATTATAGTTAAATACTCATGAATACAAAAAGGGGGAGATGAGAGGGAAAAAAGTAGTTTTGAGATTACAAAAAATACGATACACCACATTGGCTTTGTGAGAAAATAGACAGGTGGAAGTGGGGGGGTTGCTTAATCCAATGATTGTGTCAAATTTTCCAATAGGTCATCTATGTGGAGCTCAGTACTTCTGAGCTCTAAAGAGTGGTTTGCATGTCCTAGTTGTAAAGGACTAGCGTCAGCTGGCAAAGGTCCATATAAGGAGGCATATTGTTGCAGCTTTGCTTGGGCCTCTGCTAGCTCTATCTCAAGCTCAAGGATTTGATCGCACAGCATGTTAGGTGTCTCTCCTTTTGCAAGATCTTGACCCTAGCTTGCTAATTCAATCAATGTCTTTGATTCTTTGGGAAGTAGAACTATAGGGCGTTTACATGTAGACGTTGGGTTATTGGTGTTGCTTTGCTACCACTTTTTTCACAATACAACCATGGGCAATGCCAACATTCTTTGGGCAATCCACCCACCTCCCTAGGATGTCTAAACATAACATTGTTGTATGAACTAGATTTCCATTTGGTTATTGTTTGGCATACATCTCTCTTGTCATATGAATCTTCGTAGCAATACTTATGCTAGCCCTTTGTGTTGCAAATCTGACAGTTTTATTGGAGATGAATCTTTTGCATTGTTCTTGATTTGAAATAGTTTTTGATGCACAAAGTGGTTTGCACATAGCTTCCTACACTCCTTGACGATGAGTGGCTCGCCTTGCAATCAAAACTCATCCTCTTCGATGCTGGGAATAGTTGCAAGGTTTTTCTCCTTACCATATCACTCTCTCTCTTCTTTAAAAATCAACTGAGCTTCATCGTGGTTGAGTTTTTCTTCCATGCTTGCAAATCAAGTGAACATGCCATGATTAGAAAGTTTAAACGTGAAGTCAATAAGGAATCACATTAAAACCACTTATTCAATACCACATATTGAGTTATATATACCACCATGTTGCAAGAAGAGACATAATAACTTAATCAATCAAATAATTTACATTTTTCATTAAAAACAAAAAAAAATCAAATCATCACTTTAGTCATCAGTTGGTCATAGACCAGAAAGTCATTACAACGTCATAACCCACTCTATGGGCACCGTTGAGAGAGAGAGAGAGAGAGAGAGAGAGAGAGAGAGAGAGAGAGAGAGAGATCAAAATCATCAGGCTGGGTTGAGGGATTATTTCGCTTGTCACTCTTCACTCTCAACTTAAATTTCTCTAAAAATCCCTTTTGTTTTGCTCATGGAGCACTGTCGTGTACTTTAAGAGCCGTTTGCACGTATGGCACATGGAGAAGATATCCTATGGCTTTAGTCCTGGAGGGGGGGATTAGTAGATATAGATTTGGAGGTAGACCATGGAAAATCTCTCTCGCTTTTCTTTCTGGTTTCTATCTGCAAATTGTGGAGGGGAGGAAAGTGGGCCATTTTTCTTGTCTTTGTGCATGACCCCCAATCCACAATGCTTGCATTGACACCTTTTTTCCCAAAATGCAGTAGTGTATATCATTGTGGAGTTAGTCATGCACATGCACATACTTCAAGGTTTGAAGAAGAGCATTAATAAGCAACAAAATATTATAATGGAACAACTCAATTATTCCTTTAGTGGTTACGTAATCACGAATGGCAGGTTGACTACCATCTGGATTGCACTCGTTTATCCACTACTCTACATGGCCGTGTTTTCAAAAACGTGAAAGGAGCATTGGACGCTCCACGTGCAAACCATGGCAAGTGGATAAATAATGTTGTGATGAGAAATATCCAGAACTATGGCTTCATCTTTTAACTGTTGATCCACTATGGGTCCATGCAAGTGGACTTTGAAAATCTTTTTAGCAAATAATGGATCTTTAAATGCAGAATGGGTGACACCCACACGCTTCATGTGTGTCCATTTTCCCTCACTCAACTGTAGAGCCTGTATATTGAAGATGACAATATCTGGAAAAATGTGTAAAACAAGGGGGAGTTGTGATGGTTCTAAAGCAATAATGACACTGGCAGCAGGCTCTACTCTAATGGCAGCTCTTGGACATTCAAAAACATTGGAAGAGCTTGCTTCCACTCTCACACGCTTTGCTGACCTTTCTAGCTTCTCCTTGCTCTTAAACTTAGTATACAATTGTTGCACAAGTTGTATGCGAGTAACTATGCTCGAAAAAGTAGTAATATCATGATTTTACAGCTCTTGAAAAGTCTTTGTGACATGCCCAATAGATTGCTTGACCATGTTTAGTAATGAACTTGATGTCATTAGTGATATGTCAAAAGCGTTGGTCGTTCAAATACAATCTAGAGCTATTCAAATACAAACTTGTTTAAAGTCTCTGACCTGGTAATAATGCTATGGAGCTGAAGGGTTTAGACAATGACGAAGCTCGGTCTTTGACATGTGGTGAAAGCGGCACACTATAACCTCGGAGAAGAACTTACCTAACGTTTTTCTTTGTTAGGTCATGTAGTGGTCCTGCTATTAGTGAGAACTTTTCTATGAAGCGTCTATAGTATGCACACATACCTATAAAGCTTCTTAGTTCATGAAGATTCCTTGGTTTAGGCCATCCTTTTATTACCTCTAATTTTGATGGGTCCATTTGGATACATCTTGAGAGATAATGTGGCCTAAATATTGAATGTCTTGTAAGAAAAACTCACTTTTCTTTTGATTAACATAAAGTTTATTCTCTCTTAAGACTTGAAATATTACCTGGAGGTGTTGCTTGTGTTCATCTAGTGAATTAGAGTAGATGATAATATCATCAAAGAACACTCCAATAAAGGTTCAGTGAGGCCTGAATAGCTTCTCCATCAAGCGGTTGAATGTGGCTGGTGCATTGGTCAAGCCAAAAGGCATGACAATGTATTCATAAAGACCAAACATAGTGAGAAATGCGGTCTTTACAATGTCGATCAACTATCCTTATTTGATGGCAGCCACTTTTTAGGTCAATCCTATTGAAGTAGGTGGACCCTTGTAGCTTATTAAATAGGTCTTCTACCCGTTGAACGGGAAACCTATTTTTGATAGTGATCCTATTTATCGCTCTATAGTCGACACACATACGATATGTGCCGTCTTTCTTTTGCACTAATAACACGGGCGAGCAAAATGGAGATGAGCTAGGCCTAACCATGCCCTTCTCAACTAACTCATGCACTTGCCCCATAATCTCCTCTTGTTGAGCTTGAGAAACTCTATAAGGAGGTTTATTAGGCGGTGAACTCACTGGAAGAAGTTCAAGTGCATGGTCATCATTGCCTCGTTTAGGAGGTAGTTCACAAGGGATGTCTTCAATAAAAACATCTGGAAATCCCTTGAGAAAATTGGATAACTCTAATTCCTTGTGATTGTTCATATTTTCTTTTGGTAAAGCATTAGGTTCATTTTGAGAATCTTTAACAAAAATCATGAACACGGAAATAGAGCTCTTTATTGACTTATTGAAAGCTTGCATATGTACAATGGGTATGGTGTTACCCATTCCCTTAGCATCTATGTATATATCTTTTTCGTTGTACTTAAAGTAGATTTTCCTTTCAAGGAATTTAACATTGGCAGCCATGTGATCAAACCATGGTGCCCCTAGGATTACATCCTCGTGCTTGAGAGGAGAGATAAAAAAGTCCTCTTTGTCCACATAGCTTTGGACATGGAGCCTCAATTTCCTGATTAAGGGAGTGATTGAAGCTTCTTGCCCCTTGAAAGCACCATCTGCAGGTAGGACATCTCCCATCTCATAGGCTTGGATGCCTAGCTTGGTGGCTAACTCTGTGGATATGAAATTTTGAGTAGAATCAGGGTCAAAGAGAATAAAAGCATCATGTTCTCTTACCTTTCCCCAAGCATGGCATAGAGGAGATCCTTTGTGGTGAGCTTCCTCTTCTTGGATTTCGACCAAGGTAGCTCTAGTAGGCTCATGGCGGGTGTTCTTTTAGGGACAAGCACGGTACGCATGCCCCTGCTCACCGCACTTGAAACAGTGGTTATCCTTGCGATAACGCTCAAGCTCTTCAGGAGAGAGTTTATTTTTGCCTTTGTAAACTCCCTTCTCCTTATCTTTGTTGTTATTGGAATTTCCCTTATGAGACTTTTGGACATTGTCCTTCCCCTTAGGCTCATTGGAACCCTTGTTTTCTGTGGGCTTAGGATTTCTCTTAGCCCCTGTTTGGAAATTGATTCAAGAAACCACCATAGTATGGTGCATAACCACAGATATGGTGTGTGGCCTTTGGGAGTTGACATACTCCACCATTTCTTCAGTTATGCCCGCACAAAGTTGTTGCTTTTGCTCTCCAAAATCCATATTTTTGAAGACAGTGGTTTTGAGATATAGGTCCCAAAACTTGTCTACATATTTTTGAATGGATTTGTATCGATGGAGCTTCAAGCTTCGCCATTCGGTGAGTACTTTGTCTTTGGCATCGGTGGCCAAAAACTGCTTTATAATGGAAACTCTTAAAGCTTTCCATGTTCGTGGAGCTTCACCATTGGCCCGTAGGCTAGACCACCATTGCCTGGCAGACTTTTGAAAATGCATAGCTACATGGTGTAGCTTAGAGGACTTCGTGAAGCCCTCATCTACAAACGCCGCATCGAATTGTTGGATAAAGGCCAAGACTTTATCGGTAGCACCAAAGGTGCCATCGTAGGTAAGGAAAGAGATGCTCTTTCCTCCCTCTTTGAACTTCTTGAGCTTGGCCGACCTCTTCCACACGGCATAGATTTTCCTATGGCCTCTTTTTTTTTATGGTTCAAAAGTTGCACCATCGCTTTCTTCAAAAAATGAAGAATTTGAGGAAGATGGAGAAGGGGGTGACCTCTTTCTTGCCTTTTTCTTGCCTTGATCCTCTTTGTCTACACCATAACTTCCATAAGAGGAAGAGGATGAAGAAGATGGAGAAGAGGGTGTCCTCTTTCTCGCCTTTTTCTTCTCTTGCTTTTTGTCATCCCACTTTGAATTATGGTGTGGAGAAGTGTGTGATGGTCTTCTCGGTTTAGGAGGTGATGAAGAGCGTTTTGCCCACCGTCTTTGTGGAGCCATTCTTATCGAGGTGGAAGGAGACTCACTTCTTTCTCATTCCTTCGGTGGGGGCTCTTGAGTTCTCCTTTGAGAAGGAGATGCGTCATCAAGAAGCAAATTTTTGAGCCCTTTGTATGGATCCTCTTCTTCTTCCCGAATCGGAGAGGCCCCTCTTTTGGAAGTCTCACAAGGAGGCTTCCTAGGTACTCTCTCGTCATAGTGGGGAGCTTGGAGAATCCCATGAGCACAAAGCTGCCATTGCACTTCACTTTGGAGGGATGGATTGGCCATGGCTTGTTGAAGCCTAGAAACAAGGTATTTAACAAGCATAGGGGCATCATTATAGTAGCCTGCTCATTAGCAAAATCAAAGCTATCAACATTAACTTCACTCTCTTTATTATTGTCAGCCATTCTAACAATTTTTAGGTGTAATATTTTTAGGTGTACTTTGGCACTTCAATCCCTAGTTGCTACTCCTATTTACCCCTTTAGAAAAGCACTCAAGCTACTGCACCCGTGGCTCGAATACCAATAATTGCAAGGAATAGAAGAGAGGGTCTTTCAACACCAAAACAGCATCGGCTCCTGTCAAGCTTCTAATAGCTTCAATTCCCTCACAGTCTCAGACCCAAGACCTCACACACCTTCGAAGATGGTGAGATCTAGCGGGGTATGAGAGTAGATTGAGAGGAAGAAGGAGTAGTCTTACCAGAAAGATGTACATCTCCTCACATAATCACTCATATTAGCATAGCATAGCATAGTAATTAGCATGGTAGAGGAGATGAGCATGCATTGAAGCTTGGATCTTGGTTGGATTTGCATCACAAAGCCAAGAGTTGTTGGTGTAGGCCTCCCTTCTCCAAGCTTGGAGTAGATAATAAGCTTTCCATTAAAGCTTGAGAAGGAGAGAGAGAGAGAGTCTTCTTGCTTTTCACAGGAGCTTGTGTGAGTGTGTAAGTGATAATGCCTTGAAAAATTCAGCCCCCTCTCTCTCTTGGTCGACCCCTCTTGCATTTTACTCATGCACGCACCCTATTGGTCCATGCGAGGCTTAGCCAGTAAGATTTAAGTAGCATAAGTGATAGCCTTCTGACATGTGTCCCCCTTTCCCCTTTTGTGAGAGCTTTAGGTAATTAATTAATGCAACTAAACTCTCATTGGACCCCTTTGTCTTCTGGCCAATAGGAATCAGGCAAGCCATTGGGCTACTGAATGCTCATTGGACCCCTTGGGAGACTGTCTAATAGTCTTCTAGAGAGCCTAATTCTTATTAGTTCTTTTATTAATTGTTTTTAAATGAATTAAACTAGATTTACTCTAGCCTAATTCTCATTGGTCCACCTCCATGGCCATCCAATAGGATTTGAGTGTGGGCAATTGGCATAGGGAGCTAACATGTGTCCATTATGCCCTTTGTGTAACGGGAAGCCTTTGAGTGTGTGTGTGTGTGTGTGTGTGTTCTCTCACAAGTTTCTCTCTCTTCCCCTACCTTTAGGGTTCGCCCCCTCCTCTTTAGGAGTCATGAAGACTTTTTTGTACACACACAAAGCATCCAATTTGCCCTAGGTTTTGACCATTGGACCTAACCTTTGAATTTTGGAACCTTAGCATTTTGGAAGTCTTAATGGGTTGAACCTTAGGGTCTTTTAAGCCCATTGTTGCACATTGCTCTTTTGCAGATGGCCCTCCCTTTGGATCCCTATTTTCCCTCCTTTGGATCCCTAGTGTGGCAGGTCTGCCAGCTTAACCAATAATCTAGCTTTTTCTCCCCTAGTACTTCCCCATATTAAATGATCAGTTTAACATGAGAAAATCATTTAGGAGAATTAGATATTAGTTATTATGACAAGCCGTATGTCTTCACACCATGAAGTGGCCTATAGCCTGCAAGCCAACTATGTGGTGAGAGAGAGGGACAACTACACCACACGAGTCTGGCATGACAAAAAAAAAAACAAGTTAGTACTTATAAAATCAAAGAAGAAATATATGCCTAAATAATTATATGCCTGTCATTGGCCGTACTACAGCTAAGTGGGCTATCCTACTGGTAATCTCCCAAAATCTCACAATACAAGAGGCATCGCAGTTTTGATCAAAATTGGCAATAGTTTATCTATAAGTACTTTTTTCAATCAAAATATATTTTGATTGAAATATCTTTTGATCAAAAGATATTTTGAGCAAAAAAAAAAGGGTATTCTGAGATTATTCAGGATTAGGATGTATAATAGTATTTTATACGTATAATTTAGAAGAAATGGGCTATTCCTTTCTCCTCCTCCACCACCTTGTTTGCATTGGTCAATTTATATATCTCTTTTTGGTGTTGTGTGTTGTTGTTGAAGCTGTAACTGCAAAATATGTTGTGTCCACCCAGTCTTCTCCTTCTTGATCTTTTTCATCTCAACTTTGGTTGTTTAAAGCTCGTCTTTCAACTTATCTACTTCCGAGCTGGAAATGGATTTATGTGCTTACATCATCTAGCCTATGGAGTTGACAATTGTATTCTAACCAAATTGTATAGCCATAGCACATCTTCTATAATGATATATGGATCAATCTGGTCTATTTTATACACCATCATTGGGAATGCATAGGGTAATGTAGACCAATCTAGCTTTGTCATTACCAGACGTTGCATCCTATCTAGTTTCATGATGGACATCTGATTTTGAATAGATTTTGAACCACTACCCAATTCTTGATGCCTTTCCTCCTTAGGCATGGCACTAGCTTTAGCCTATTCAGTATTGGTAGCCTTTTCATTTGTCTTTTCTCTTCTCGCTACTGTCAATTGGCCTAGTCTTCTGTTATGTCAACTTCTGCCTCAACGGTGCCCCCTGTCTTTTGAGTTCTTGCCTGGAATCCTTTTGGAAGGTCTACTATTTTCCAAGGTCTACTAAATGACCTTGTCTTTGCCTGGATTGATGGTCTCTTGCTCCCACTCTCTACTTTCTCTATTTCTTTCCCTTCTAATGGTTGCTTTGTTGTAGTGTCCTTGGTTTGTTCTCCTCTGGTCTCACCAACTTCCTTAGTTTTTGTAATCTTTGATTCCCTTTCCTTATTCACCTTATCCCAAATATTCTGAACATTAACATGCACTCAAGCCAAGTTTGCCCAATATATAAACTTCCATATACATACGAGGCTTTGAACAAATATCTGGATTTGCTTTTTTGGAAGACAAGGTCTACTAAATGACCTTGTCTTTGCCTGGATTGATGGTCTCTTGCTACCACTCTCTACTTTCTCTATTTCTTTCCATGTAGTGTCCTTGGTTTGTTCTCCTCTGGTCTCACCGACGTCCTTAGTTTTTGTAATCTTTGATTCCCTTTCCTTATTCACCTTATCCCAAATATTCTGAACATTAACATGCACTCAAGCCAAGTTTTCCCAATATGTAAACTTCCATATACATACGAGGCTTTGAACAAATATCTGGATTTGGCTTTTGCGATCTGTTGTATGACACTAGCATGCAAGAATTGACTTATGTTGATGCTGGCTTCTAAATTCTGAACCTTGGCCAGCAACATTGCAAATAGTTTCTTTGAAAAGTAGGTAGGGTTGTTCTTCAAATTGATGGTCTCTACTATGAAGTGATATACAGAGGTGCATTCCATTGTGGCTACTAGAATGCCCTATGCTCCATCCTTATGCTTCTTCCTTGCATCATCATCCGCCTTCAAACATTTGTTGACTTTGTCGGCATGGTTGGTGTTGGTTTTGCTGCATCTCGTATTTTAAACACATAGTCCAACTCACCAGCTATCAGTTCCAATGATTTTCCATTCACTATTGTTGTTCCCTTCTCAGCTTGATATGTGTCCAACACTTGTTGTGTAATTCTTGCATCAAAGGATAATGTCGCTATTGTGTGCCACTACTCCTAGGGCTTCTACTATGGAGTCTTTCAAACTCTCAGCTTCGGCAGACATAGTGTCAAATGTCGCTTGCATTTTCTTTAAGGTTTTCAATCTGCTCATACATGATTCAAACGAGCAGGTTTGTGTAGAAGATGACTTACTAGTAGTGGTAAAAGATTCGTATAGAGAGCAACAAGGAGTTTCAAGTAGCGTTGCTGCAATTGTTGAGGAAGCGGTGTGTAGTGAAGATGGTTTCTACTACAAGCTTGAGGAAATTTTTGCAGACTGTGATACAAGCGGCACAACAGGATGAGATTAAAGTGAAGATGGGCAAACCCTTCGCATAGTTATAAGTATATGTACCATGAATGTACCACTCTTTGGAAATCTCAAAATTATGTGCACCATTTGTGACATGTCACTCACGCAATGGTCCATTATAATCGTTATTACTGACAAGGTCCTTTTGATGGTTGTGAATTTTTTTTTGCTGATGATCATTAGGTGATGTTACTAAATTGTCCCATTGATTTTGAATTGGCTTATTAGTATTGGGACGTGTGAATGTGGTCTGATTGTTGGCCAAATTGGAGAGGAGTTTAATTTGTGTTGGTTCTAGAATTGACTCTACTAGTCTGATATGAAATAAATTCAAGGGTTCATCATCTGATTTGGGTGGTACCTCTAGTACTATTTCTATTGGAAATTACTTTGTTCTGGGATAGTATAGCTTAATCTTTCCCCCATTGTATACTCATGGTAGCAGCAACCATGAAAAATCTCTGAGTCTTACTGTACCATTGAAGAACACCCAATCTACCTCAAAGGGTCTTGAGCGAGCTATCTGTTAGCAGCAAGCTAACGCGGACACCATTTTTTGGAGTTCTCATTGTAAAACATTTATTATTTTGATGAATCGGGAATATTGTAACTCCTATTTTCTCGGATAAACCTTGTAATTAATGAGCCGGGGCTACAAGCTTTCAGATTGTATCAGCCAGTCATTTCCCAGCTTTGATAGAACTCCATATTATTAGTTTTGACCACCCAAAAACCTTGGCTAAGGTATAAAAGCCAATTTTTGTAAGTTTTTTAGAAGTTTTCGGATAAGAAACACACAGCGTGAGCTAACGGCGCTCACTTCTCTCCTTCTCACGCTTCCTACTCCCTCTCTGGTTGTCACATGCGATTGCGTTTGTTGCATTGCAACCACATGTAAGAGCTCTACGCATTGACGTAAGCCATTCATAGTATTTCGTAGCTTTTGGCGTCGCCGACCCGCGGCCTAATTTCATCATAGCTAGGATTTTACACTTTTAAATCGAAAACTAAGCATAGGCAGGATATTGGGGCATCATTGCTAAGCATTTAGATGCATTCTGGGTCGAAAACGACTAGGTCAAAAATCTACTGCTGTTAATAATTGCGATTTTGAAACTTGACCTAAAGTGGGGTTTGAGACCATAGGCATGTGTGCTTAGGTCTTATAAACTTGTCCTAGAAGTTTCGTTACGTTTTGATGTCATTTGATGCTGTAACAGATGTGATTTGCTTGCAGCCGATGATGAGCGATTGGCTTTTGGTGATTTCATGAGTGTAGCTTGAGCTAGATGCAAGTTGTTAGTTGTTTTCCAAGGGATTGACAACCTCTTGTAGCCTCTATGCACTAGTCGAGTCAGCTTCGTCCCATGGTTTGACAAATTAATCGTGGTTCTCACTAATACACCAATAAGATAGGATGGTGAAGTTAGACATGCGTCCCACATTTCGCCGCTACCGGGGATCGAAGAGACCTAAACTAGAAAAAAACACGAGCGTCTTGTGTAGTTGTCCTTTAACTTCCTCTAGGTTCGCCTAGAGTTCAAAACTTTCTTTTAGAAACCGCATAGCTTAAGATTGTCGTCTTTTGCTGTGTAGAGGTAGCTTGGAAGTAATCGTACTTGCTAATTACCTTTAGGACTGTAGGATTGTAGATTTAGATTAGGATATGGAGAATGATTGGTAGACGAGACAAGTCTTAAGATCAAGACTCTGAAAAACATAAAAAACACAAGAAAATGAGTGGTTGTGGACACTTTCCACGATCCCATTGCATGAGAATCTAGGAGTAGGGTAAGTAGGATCCGAGGTGGATTTCAGAATATTGCTCTCTCTGAAAGAATCAAGTGTGATTGTTATTGGAAGTTGCAGAATTTTAAGTCTACGGCTAGAAATAGCTCGAAAAGACTCGAATCCACTCAATCCGACTGGAGAGTAGGCCTAAAAGTTGTCTGAACCAGTGGGTAATCTCAAGTCACTTCGAGGTAAAAATTTCAAGAGTTGGCCAAAACTCAGATTATTTACTTTTTCTTGACATTTTACGCCAAATAGAGTTTTGACTTGATTCATAAGCTTAAAATAGCTCATATAAAGACTGTATTTGAGAAAATTGCAAAAAAGTGCTCATTTTAAGCCTAAAGTTAATAATCGTAATTATTATTTTTTTGCTCTAAATTGGCCAAGGTTCATACCATTTACTCATTGCATGTGTACAAACAACTTTTGTAAAGGCCCAAGAGATTTGGATCAATAAACTAGCAAAAAATGGGTAAAAACTAAAGTTTGTACTGACTTTTTGAATCTTGAGTGTAAATTGGGGGAAAATTTATCCAAACTTGTTGAAATTTGATTTATAGGCTTATGTTGATGTGATCAACATGTGTATATGCTCAGTTGATCAAAAATTTGTAAAAATTTGTCAGAAGTAAATAATCGCGATTATACATCTGCTCTATTTTTCAACTTTTTTGACCAAGTCTACATACCATTAGTTTCACCATGTTGTAATAAGCCCACAAACCAATTTTGGTAAGATTTGGACCACTGGAGTGAAATTTATGACTAAAATTGCAAAGTTAGTCTGCGACGGACAGATAATTGATGACCATTTGACCAAAAATTGTCCAAACTTGATGAAACTTGACTAGTGACCTTAACTTAAGGTGCTTAACAGATTTGTGTCAAATTTGGGGCAAAAACTTGCAAAAATATAGCTGGAGTAAATAATCGCGATTACTTACATTTGCTTCAAAACTTGATGATTTTGCAAATTTGAGTATATCGTTAAGTATGGAGCCTGATTTACCCCTTGTAATTTTGGGTGGTAAAAATGCACATTTATAAGGCCCCCATTATGAGGAGAAGCCATCGTGCATGAAGGAAAATCACTCGCCGAAAACCAAAATTTTCACGGCCAAAATTCCCGGGCAACTTTAGGGGCCTCGGGGGTGGAAGCCCCCAAGACTTTCTTTTTCCTTTGCCGCAATATTATGGCCGGATGGTGGTCGGAAAGTGGTCGAAAAATGATTGGTCAGTCGGCCGGTGTGGCTGGTAGTCAATGGCCGGTGGTCGGAAGTCAATAGCCGGTGGCAGGTGGCCGAATTCAAAAGTGGACTTGTCTTCTCAAGGGCAGCCACACATGGGCGGATTGGAGGGTCCGATTTGGACTTATCTACACAAGAGCGACTACACATGGCTACCTCTCATGAGAGAGGGCAGCCCTTTTGGCCTATAAAAGGAGGCCATTTCTACACACATTATACAATGTGAAGTTGATGCAACAAGGGGGGTGTGAGGTGGTGAGAGTGAAGCAAGGCGGGAGATCTAATAAGTGTATAATCCATTTATAAACTACTTCTTGTTTTGAAGTACTAAAGCCATTGAGTGGATGTTTTCCCGTGGTGGACGTAGCCCACATTGGGTGAACCACATATATCATTTGTACTCTCTCTCTCTCTCTACTCTATAATCTCTTGTGCGTGAAATCTATCTCTCTCATTAAGTAATCTACTCAAATATCTATTTAGCTACCTCATATTTCCTAACAACTGGTATCAGAGCAAGGTTTGCTCGTAGCTAAATTATCTCAAGGAAAGGATTCCTTGAATTGAGTGGAAGTTATGGCGGAGGAAGGGAAGCTCAACATTGAGAAGTTCAACGGCAAAAACTACCAACATTGGAAGATGCAGATTGAAGACTATCTCTACCAGAAGAACCTCTATTTGCCACTAGGTGGTCTTGCGGAGAAGCCCGCAACAATGGCAGATGAAGCATGGATTGTCCTTGATCGAAAGGCACTGGGAACAATCCGGTTAAGCTTGGTGTCAATGGTGGCCTTCAATGTTTCGGAGATGAAGACCACGGATGACTTGATGAAGTCACTTGACGACTTCTACGAGAAACCATTGGCATCCAATAAGGTATTTCTTATGAAGCGCTTGTTCAATCTAAAGATGGCAGAGAATGGTTCAGTTGCAGAACACCTAAATGACTTTAACACAAACATAAGTCAACTTCAATTGGTGAAAATCAATTTCGATGATGAAGTGCGAGCTCTCCTTATACTATCATCTCTACCGGATAGTTGGGACAGCCTTGTTGTAAGTAATTCTATCTCTGGCACAAATACTCTTAAGTTTGATGATGTTGTGGGTATTCTCCTAAGCGAGGAAATGCAAAGGAGAAGCACAGGAGAATCATCAAGTGCTACACTATCAGTGGAAACAAGAGGAAGGCCTAAAGAGAGGTTTAAAACCCAAAAGGGTCGTGATCGCTCAAGACGGAGCAAATCACGCACAAAGTCAGTTCTTAAATGTTGGAACTGCGCCAAGAAGGGCCCCGTCAAGAAGGATTGCTGGTCCAAGAAGAAGAAGGAGACTAAGTCTCAAGACAACAAGCCAACATCGAAGGCCGATGTGGCAGGTAAAGTAGAGCAAGATTCTCTAATTCTCTCATTCGACAATGTGTCTAATTCCTGGATAGTAGATTCCAGGGCTTCATTCCATGCAACACCACACAAGCAACATTTCCAAGATTACACCAAAGGTAATTTTGGGTATGTATACTCGGGAGATGATGAAGCTTGTGAGATTGTTGGCAAAGGTACAGTTTCTGTCAAAACTGCTGACGAAAATGAATGGAAGCTTAAAGATGTTAGGCATGTTCCTTCTCTTTGGAAAAATTTGATCTCTACAGGACAATTGGACGATGAAGGTCACAACATTGCATTTGGAAACAAATGGTGGAAGATCTCAAAGGGATCTTTGGTGGTGCCAAGGGAGAAAAGGTCGGTACACTTTACTTGTGTACTATGAGCACGCAACCTTCACCTTGTGCAGCAACTACAGAAGTTGACAGTGTGGTGTGGCACTACCGGCTTGGGCATATGAGTGCCAAAGGAATGCAAATCCTTCAAACAAAGAATCTTCTGCCATGTTTGAAAGAAGTGGACTTAGATTTTTGTAAAGATTGTGTTTATGGTAAACAAAAGAGGGTAAAATTTCAGAAATCAGGAATTGAAAGAAAAAATAAAAAAACTTGAGTTGGTTCATTCTGATGTTTGGGGTCCTGCAAGTACACCATCACTTGGTGGCTCATTGTACTATGTAACATTCATAGACGATGCGACTAGAAAAACATGGGTTTATGTCATGAAGAATAAGTCCGATGTATTTTCCATATTTCAAAGGTGCAAAGCCTTTGTGAAGAATGAAACATGTACCAAGGTTAAATGCCTCAGATCCGACAATGGAGGCGAATATTGCAACCAAGCTTTTGAAAGATTTTGTGCTAGCAATGGCATTCGGAGGCAAAGGACACCTCAACAAAATGGGATTTCGGAAAGGATGAACAGGCCAATCATGGAGTGAGCACGAAGCATGCGGTTACATGCAGGCCTACCGCTTGAGCTTTGGGCGGAAGCTGTAAGTACGTCTGTGTACTTAATCAATTGGTCACCCTCAACGACATTGGATGGGGGAGTTCCAGAAGAGGCATGGACAGGTAAACCGGTGAATTATGGATTTCTCAAGATCAAAGCTAGATGCAAAGTCCAAAAAGTGTTTCTTTATTGGCTATGGAGAAGGTGACTTTGGGTATCGCCTATGGAATCCTGAAGATGGTAAAATCTTAAGGAGTAGGGATGTAATTTTTAATGAACAAAATATGTACAAAGATTACTTGGAAAGAAAACAAACAAAAGAAACAGGTGATGAGCACATGGAGCTTGAGGACGGTGAAGACTCAAGGACTATAAACGGTGACAATGTGCAATAACTTCAACCAAATGAGGAGCCTCAACCTATTCCCCAAAGATCTACAAGAGCAAGTAGACCTCCAAAAAGGTTTGTTCCTTCCTTCAACCATCTCTTGATCTCAGATTCTGGAGATCTGGAATCATACGAAGAAGCTATGCAACACGAATCCAAAGAAGAATGGACGAAGAGCATGCAAGTGGAGATGGACTCACTACATCGCAACCAAACATGGGAGTTAGTTGAGTTGCCTAAAGGTAAGCGGGCACTTCAAAACAAATGGGTGTACAAGGTGAAGGAAGAAGAAGGTGGGAAGAAAAGGTACAAGTTTAGGCTTGTGGTAAAAGGGTTTTCTCAAAATAAAGGTATTGACTTCAATGAAAATTTTCTCCTGTTGTAAAAATGAACTCAATCAGGCTTGTCTTAAGCCTTGTGGCTGCCCATGATCTAAATCTCGAGCAAATGAATGTAAATACGGCATTCCCTCACAGTGACTTAGAGGAGGAAATTTAAATCAAGCATCAAGACAATGGTACTTGAAGTTTGATCGATGGATGTTAGATCATGGATTCAGAAGATGCAACTCGGATCACTATGTCTACACAAAGAATTTGGGACATGGGCAGTTCATCATCCTAATGTTGTATGTTGATGACATGTTGATTGCAAGTGCTAGCATACAGGACATCACAAAGACCTAAAAGAGGAGTTGTCTAAATCTTTTTCAATGAAAGATTTAGATGCTGCAAAGAAGATACTTGGTATGAAGATATCAAGGGAAAGGATGAAGAAGACAATAAAGCTATCTCAAGAGGATTACATCAAGAAGGTACTAGAAAGGTTTGCAATGCAAAATGCAAAACCAGTTTCTACACCTTTGGCTGGTCACTTTAAACTAACCAAGGATATGTTTCCAAAGACACGAGAGGAGATAGCCTATATGTCTAAAGTTCCATATGTTGCAGCGGTAGGTTCTCTAATGTATGCTATGATCTGGACAAGGCCATACATTGCACATGCAGTGGGAGTTATGAGTAGGTTCATGGACAACCCAGGTAAAGAGCACTGGCAAGCTGTGAAGTGGATACTTAGGTATCTAAAAGGGACAACAACGAATGCTTTGTATTTTGGAGGAACTGATATTTTTCTAGAAGGGTATGTTGATGCAGATATGGCAGGTGACAAAGATACTCGAAGGAGCACTACTGGCTATGTGTTCATAGTTGGAGGCACAGCAGTACGCTGGGCTTCAAAGCTGCAGAAAGTGATCTCACTTTCTACCACGGAAGCAGAGTATGTAGCAATGACGAAGGCAAGCAAAGAAATTATGTGGCTTCACAGATTCTTAGAAGAGCTTGGATTCAAACAAGACAATTGTGTCTTGTACAGTGATAGCCAAAGAGCTATCCGTCTTGCGAAAAACTCAGCCTTTCATTCAAGGACAAAGCACATTGAGGTGAGATATCACTTCATACACACTCTTTTGGAGGAGGGACAACTAAAGCTAGGAAATGTGCATACAAGTGAAAATCCTGCAAACATGTTTACAAAGGTGGTCAACAAGGAGAAGTTGAGCTTTTGCTCATCTTCAATCGGCATTCAAGGATAAGAAGCCAGGATGGAAAGCAGTCACAGGTTTGGTTTGGAGATCGATCTCCAAGTAGGAGATTGTTAAGTATGGAGCGTGATTTACCCCTTGTAATTTTATGTGGTAAAAACGCACATTTGTAAGGTCCCCATTATGAGGAGAAGCCATTGTGCGTGAAATGAAAATCACTCGCGGGAAACCAAAATTTTAAGGCCAAAATTCAGGGGCAACTTTAGGGGCCTTGGGGGCGGAAGCTCCCGGGACTTTTTTTTTCCTTCGTCGGAATATTCCTTTTTGTCGGAATATTATGGCAAGACGGCAGTCGAAAAGTAGTCGGAAAGCGATCGGTCAGTTGGCCGGTGGCTGGTAGTCAATGGCCGATGGCCGTTCGTTGGAAGTCAATGGCCGGTGGCCGATGGCCGAATTCAAAAGCGGACTTGTCTTCTCAAGGGCGGCCACACATGGGCAGATTGGAGAGTCCGATTTGGACTTATCTACACAAGGGCGGCTACAAATGGCTCCCTCTCATGAGAGAGGGCAGCCCTTTTGGCCTATAAATGGAGGCCATTTCTCCACACATTTTATAGTGTGAAGTATATGCAACAAGATGAATATGAGGCGGTGAGAGTGAAGCAAGGTGGGAGCTCTATTAAGCATATAATCCCTTTGTAAACTGCTTCTTGTTTTGAAGTACTAAAGCCATTGAGTGGCTCCTTTCCAGTGGACGTAGCCCACATTGGCTGAACCACGTATATTGTGTGTACTCTCTCTCTCTCTCTCTCTCTCTCTCTCTAATCTCTTGTGTATGAAATCTATCTCTCTCCATTAAGTAATCTACTCAAATATCTATTTAGCTACGTCATATTTCTTAACAGTACTCACCTTTGGATTGACTTGTCGTCAACTTCCACTTGATTCAATTGCAACTTTCTGTGAAGCCACGGATTCCTTGTCTGCAACCTGATTCCTGTACAAAATTGACCGAGTTAGTTATTCTTCTATAAAGAAAGTAGAGTTTTTGTTGTTCTCGTGTTTCCACCTTTAAAATATGGAAAATACATTGGACTTATTCTTCATTACATAAATCCATGTTTTCCTAGTCGCATCGTCTATGAATGTTACATAGTACAATGAGCCACCAAGTGATGGTGTACTTGTAGGCCCCAAACATCAGAATGAACCAACTCAAGTTTTTTATTTTTTCTTTCATTTCCTGATTTTTGAAATTTTACCCTCTTTTGTTTACCATAAACACAATCGTCACAGAACTCTAAGTCCACTTCTTTCAGACCTGGCAGAAGCTTCTTTGTTTGCAGGATTTGCATTCCTTTGGCACTCATATGCACAAGCCGGTAGTGCCACACCGCACTGTCAACTTCTGTAGTAGTTGTAGAGATCAATTTTTTCCGAAGAGAAGAAACATGCCTAACATCTTTAAGCTTCCATTCATTTCCGTCAATAGTTTTGACAGAAATTATACCTTTGCCGACAATCTCACAAGCTTCATCATCTCCCAAGTATACATACCCAAAATTACCTTTGGTGTAATCTTGGAAATGTTTCTTGTGTGGTGTCGCATGGAATGAAGCCCAGAAATCTACTATCCAGGAATTAGACACATTGTCTAATGAGAGAATTAGAGCATCTTGCTCTACTTTACCTACCACATTGGCCTCCGATGTTGGCTTGTTGTCTTGAGACTCAGTCTCCTTCTTCTTCTTGGACCAACAATCATTCTTGACGTGGCCCTTCTTGGCGCAGTTCCAACATTCAAGAACTAACTTTGTGCGTGACTTGCTCCGTCTTGAGCGATCATGACCCTTTTGGTTTCTGAACCTCTCCTTAGGCCTTCCTCTTGTTTCCACTGATAGTGTAGCACTTGATGATTCTCCTGTGCTTCTCCTTCGCATTTCCTCGCTTAGGAGAACACCCACAACATCATCAAACTTAAGAGTATTTGTGCCAGAGATAGAATTACTTACAGCCATCACAAGGCTGTCCCAACTATCTGATAGAGATGATAGTATAAGGAGAGCCCGCACTTCGTCATCGAAATTGATTTTCACCAATCGAAGTTGACTTATGTTTGTGTTAAAGTCATTTAGGTGTTCTGCAATTGAACCATTTTCTACCATCTTTAGATTGAGCAAGCGCTTCATAAGAAATACCTTATTGGATGCCAATGGTTTCTCGTAGAAGTCATCAAGTGACTTCATCAAGTCCTCTGTGTTCTTCATCTCCGAAACATTGAAGGCCACCATTGACGCCAAGCTTAACCGGATTGTTCCCAGTGCCTTTCGATCAAGGACAATCCATGCTTCATCTACCAGTGTTGCGGGCTTCTTCGAAAGACCTCCTAGTGACAAATAGAGGTCCTTCTGGTAGAGATAGTCTTCAATCTGCATCTTCCAATGTTGGTAGTTTTTGCCGTTGAACTTCTCAATCTTGAGCTTCCCTTCCTCCGCCATAACTCCCACTCAATTCAAGGAATCCTTTCCTTGAGATAATTTAGCTACGAGCAAACCTTGCTCTGATACCAGTTGTTAAGAAATATGATGTAGCTAAATAGATATTTGAGTAGATTACTTAATGGAGAGAGGTAGATTTCACACACAAGAGATTATAGAGTAGAGAGAGAGAGAGAGAGTACACACAATATACGTGGTTCACCCAATGTGGGCTACGTCCACGAGAAAGCAGCCACTCAATGGCTTTCGTACTTCAAAACAAGAAGTAGTTTACAAAGGGATTATACCCTTAATAGAGATCCCGCCTTGCTTCACTCTCACCACCTCACTCTCACCTTTTTGCATCAACTTCACACTATAAAATGTGTGTAGAAATTGCCTCCTTTTATAGGCCAAAAGGACTACCCTCTCTTATGAGAGGCAGCCATGTGTAGCCGCCCATGTGTAAATAAGTCCAAATCGGACCCTCCAATCCGCCCATGTGTGGCCGCCCTTGAGAAGAGAAGTCCGCTTTTGAATTCGGCCACCGGCCACTGACTTCCGACCACCAGCCACCAGCCATTGACTACCGGTCAACTGGCCAACAGGCCAATCGACCGATCGTTTTCCGACCACTTTTCGATCGCCGTCCGGCCATAATATTCCAGCAAAAAGGAATATTCCAACGAAGGAAAAAAAGTCTTGGGGGCTTCCGTGAAAATTTTGGTTTCCGACGAGTGATTTTTATTTCATGCACGATGGCTTCTCCTCATAATGGGGGCCCTACAAATGTGCATTTTTACCACAAAAAATTACAAGGGGTAAATCAGGCTCCATACTTAACAAGTACTCTATCCAGGGCTTCATAAGTCTATATGAACCTTGGATCTGGTCGTGTACTAGGAAATCAGGGCATACTCAGAGAAACCTCCAGTAGAGTATCCACCGAAGAAAGCGTGAATCAAGGCAATTCCTTGCACACAATTCCTGAAGAAGTCTCACACACTTTTTCAGATTCAACATCCGAAATGTCTTCTTACTCGACTCACTCGGAAATCGGAACGACAGTGCGCTATAAGCATATACTATCTTTTTACAAGATTAACCGTCATGGAGCCCAGGTTTACTTGGACCCTAACGAGGAGTATGCTATTTGCATTGATGACCATGGTATTGAGTTCGAAGAAGAGGTTAGGGCAAACAAACAAGGAAAAATGTACATGGATTGAAATGGAACTGAGTATTTACAGGTTGGAAACCCTGACGTGATAGACAGATGGGGATTAGAAGTAAACACCATAATCCCAGATATATCAGCAAAAGAAGGACCACCAACTTTAGAATTCGAGGGATATGATCAAGTAGACTTAAAGCCTTTAAAACGGCTTAGTACGGATAATCCTAGGATCGGAGTCTATTGTTGGGAAGATAGAAACATCAAAGATCTTCTGTGGACTTCTCATGCCAAACCATAACAATTAACGGCCATGAAGATCATTTATATCTTCAAGATCAAAGACAAGGGATCAACAGACCTACCAACGTACCTGTGTAGGGATTGTTATAACAACAACTTTGTTATGATGACTCCTGAGGAGGTAGAACAAACCAAATACCAAGGGTATTCCATCCGGGATTGGATATTAGGGCAAGGACCAGAAACAATTCCAAGGGATGAACACCGTGAGAGATCATCTGAGAGTAATGTGAAGAAACCACAAACCACCTCATCACGTAGAATCTAGGGCTACATGAGTCACTATTTTCAACAGACTGGTTTGAAGGACTCGGAACAGGACCAACTCCCAAAAGACCTGGAGTTGAACCAAACAGACGTGTCAGACCAGCTGATTTTCAAAAATGGGTCAGAAAATACAGTGGATCAGGGGATCCATACAACCACTTAGCAAGCTTTAAGCAAGTGCTAACAGCAGAGCGTATATTCGATTTCCATACTCAATTCGAGGGGTTTGGAATGACATTAGAAGGAAAAGCTTTGACATGGTTCCAAAACATTCCACCAAGGTCAATCATAGACTTGAACACATTAGCTCAAGGATTTGTAGCTGCTTGTTCCAAAACGGGGATCAAAGATAATACAGTAGCTCAAATCTACAGCTTTAAACAGAAACATGGTGAGTCTGTTCGGGATTGTGCAACTCGAATGAAACAATACATTGCCAGATGGCCAGAGATGGAGATACCTGAAGAAGAACGACTTGTTTCTTTGTTTTTGGAGGGACTGCTAAACAAAAAACCTCATGCTATACTCTATAGTAAAAATCATACAACCCTAGAAGCGTGTGTGTCTGATGCTATTGACCTAGGAGACAATTGCGAAATTTTCAACGAAGAAGATGTCTTTAAGGATAACCAAAGTGAGAAAACAGCATCCACAAAACCAGCACAAGTGGGAACGGCTGCTGCGGCACCACTCACAGCTATAGAAGATATGCTAAAAAGGATGAACGACATGATGAACAATATGCAAAAAGCACCTATGAGAGGACCAAGACAAGGAATACCTCCACAGGGACAACCAATTAGGCCACAAAAATGGTGTGCAATTGAGGGTAAATGGACCAACCATTTATCCTCAATTGCACAGGGACAAGGAATACCTCCACAGGGACAACCAATTAGGCCACAAAAATGGTGTGCAATTGAGGGTAAATGGACCAACCATGAGATCCATGAGTGCTACTTTAGACCAAAGTATGATGGGAATGTTCATAACATGCCCATGAGGCCACAAGGAGTACCCATGTACAGATTTCAGTCTAATATGGCCCAAGCTCAAAGACCACCAATGGGTATGGAAAGACCTCAACATGTGTGATCAATGATCATGCCATTTTCTTACGGCAAATCACAGAAAACCCAATCGTGGCCTCGATCAAAAGAACTGACGAAGTCTATAAGGCACTTGAAAAGAAAAACAAAGACCTAAAATTGGAATTGAAGCTCGAACAATCACAGTGCAGGGACCTGGCACTGATGTGGGTTCAGAGAGAGGAGGAGCTTCTAAAGGAGATAGCAGAACTCAAGCGGATAAATCAACTCCTCCGAGATGGAAAACCAGACGCGTAAGAAGAGGCAGGCACTTCAGAGCCGCCACAGATAGACATACCCTCGGTCTCTTTTGTTGAGTTTGAGACACAATCAACAGTAGAGCCGCGTGGTGATGAAGATTTTCAAGTTCACATCACAGATGCAGACATAGTGCCAATGGTCCACACAGATGCAGACACAGTGCCAATGGTTCAGTTGTCAAAAGCTGAAGAAGACGCATTGAAGGAGAAAGTCACCTTAGAGGTGGATGAGCAGTGGAAGGCCGCTATGGATTGGAAGTTGAGAGTTTTACACTCTGTCAACGTCACTCAACTCATTCCCAATCAGATCAACGCTCAATGGCACCAACAATCCCTGTCGTACCCTCTCATCAAAGTAGAACTATTACAGATGAAAGAAAGGTTGTACAAGGATATGCAAGAAGATGGCGTAGATAAACACTACCCAAAGTGGAGATTAATATGGCTAAACAAGAATCCAAGATACCTGATTTTGTTGACAAGAGCACCTGCAACCCTACAAAGAGATCCAACATTTAGTCATGTATCCAGAGTAAGGACATGGCAAGCGCATGAAGCACTGCAAAAGAAGAGGCCAACTTGGCTCAACTTCCCTAGGCTGCCAGCTCTAGAGAGAGGCCAAGCGACAAAGGAATACATGGTGAAAACCCTAACGAGCACCATGTCTTTCTTCAAGAGTCTACCAGATCTCTTCTGTGTCATGTTGTATAAAATCTGCAGAATGTTGCTAACATGTATACAAGTTTTTAATGAGCCTGAGCAAACAGGAGCCCCATGGCTATCATTCTTGGAAGGAAACAAAGGCTTATGCTATGATCTGAGTGGGCAACCTTCAGAAGAGGTCCTTTACGGATTCTATGTCAGATGCATGTTTCTGCCATCGAATAATATGCTAGCCTTTGAAGAAGCTTTCTGCACTGGATTCTTCACCTGGCGAACGAAGATATTTGCGCCGGTGATGAGCAACCTAACATCCAGGTTTGTAGGCTACTCAGTGGTGGAGCTGAAGAATCAAGTCACAATGCAATTTCTACAAGTGCCCGACAAAGAACGAAGAATCACATACCAAAAGGCACTGGACGCGCTTAAAGACCGCCTCGCCAGCAGTCAACCCGAAGACTACTTCAGCCCATAAAGCTGTGTCAAGGGACGACACAGGCGAGGAGGGGGGGAATTTAGCAACAAGCTAACGCAGACACCATTTTTTGAAGTTCTCCTTGTAAAACATTTATTATTTTGATGAATAGGGAATATTGTAACAACTATTTTCTCGGATAAACCTTGTAATTGTTGGAATTAGGGTTGCAGAGAAACACACACAGCTTGGAGAAGACGAAGGAAGCTCAAGGCACACAATAGAGAGTGTGTTACTTAGTGTGCAATGGAAAGATAGATAGCCCTAGAGTGATGGGCGTATATACAATGCACGGGAGAAAAAACCTCCTAAAGAGGGAAAAAATGCTCCGGCGGTCCTAGTGTGTTCACACACATCACTACCACCTGTATATGGTAACAAATCCCCCCTGGAGTGATGCGGTGAACGAGAGATGGCACATGAGTAAAGGGAAGTGCCATGCCCTGAGGACAGGATCAGTCCACAAAGGGGAGTAAGCCCAAAGCTTTGCGGAAAGCTTCAAGCTTCTCACGAGACAATGCCTTTGTGAAAAGATCTGCAAGGTTGTCCTGTGTTGGCACATAAGCCAAGCTGATCTCTCCTGCTGAGAGCTTCTCCCTGACATAGCGGTAATGCACCTCAATGTGCTTTGTGCGAGCATGAAAAACTGGGTTCCTCGCAACTGCCAATGCGCTCTGACTGTCAGTGTAGATAGTGTTGGCAATGTCCTATCCAACACCCAAATCAACCATGCGTCTGAGACATACACACTCAACCGTAGCTGTGAAGACTTCCCTGTACTCAGCCTCACAACTCGAAGTGGCCACAGTAGGTTGCTTCTTGCTCAACCATGATATACATGAACTGCCAATTATGAAACATAAACCACTTGTGGACACTCGCGTGTCAAAACAACCAGCCCAATCTGAGTCCGAAAAAGCATGTAAGTCTGGCGGCAATGATCCCCCCTTGGGATAAAACAAGCCAAGATGTAAAGTGCCACTAAGGTAGTGGAAAATCCTCTTGACAGCCTGCCAATGCTTAGACCCTGGGCTATGCATAAATCTGTTGACCTATGAGACTGCAAACTGAATATCCGGCCTCGTGTTGCATACATAAATGAGGCAGCCAACAGCAATTTGGTAAAGAGTGACATCAACAGGATCACCAGCATCATGTAAACTCAACTTCAAACCTGTTTTCATGGGAGTGGCAATAGGTTTGCAATCCTCAAGTCCAAACTTACATAGCAATGTCTCTATGTAACTTTTCTGACACAAGGCAATACCACCATCACACTGCTTAAACTATTTACCCAAATAATGATGCAACAGCCCCAAATCTTTCATCTTGAAAGTAGCATTCAAATCAGCCTTAAATTCAGCAATATGTCTCTCATTTGGTCCAGTGATCAGCAAATCATCAACATAAAGAACCACAATGAGAAGTACATCACCCTCACGCTTTACATACAATGTGCTTTCTATTGGACTATTACGAAAGCCTTGTTTGACCAAATGAGTGTCAGCTTTCTCATACCAAGCACGAGGAGATTGCTTCAACCCATACAAAGCCTTGTTACATTTGCACACTTTGTCCTCTTGTCCGTTTATGACAAAACCGCGAGGCTGCGTTACATAAACTTCCTCAAATATGTCCCCATTCAAGAAAGCAGTAACAATGTCTGATTGATGTACATCCGACCCAAAATGAGTTGCCAATGCACATAGAAAACGTACAGTAGTCATACGACAAGTGGGAGCAAAAATCTTTTCATAATCTATGCCTTTTTGCTGTGCATAACCCTTTGCAACAAGTCGAGCCTTATGGCGATCGATCTCACCATCCGGCTTGCGTTTCAACTTGTAAACCCACTTCGTACCAATGGCCTTTTTGCCAGGAGGCAAATCACATAAAGTCCATGTGTCATTTTCTATAAGTGCATCATATTCTAATTGCATGGCAGCCATCCAATTTTCTGAATTCTTTCCTTCATCAAAAGTCAGAGGCTCCTCCACATCATGTAAGCTAGACACAGCCAAAGCATAACAATCTAATGCATAAGATGCATGGCGAGAGCCTGAACGAGTACGACTAAACAAAGGTGCATCCAATTTAATGTCACACAAAGTGTGAACCAGCCATTTTGGCATACCTCTAGCCTGCTCATTTTCAACCCTTTCCTCATCAAGTACATCATGTACATCTGCATCAGTAATAGGCTGATCTAAAACATTTTCAGAAACCCCCATAGACTGTACATTTGCCTCATTGGAACTTACATTCGTATTTCCACCACTGAAAAGAGGCAACAAAGTGTCATAAATGTCCTGTGAGCTTACATTACTGTCTCTGGTACATGACAGCAAGGGCTGAACAGAATCTTCCACAAACACTACATCCCGTGAAACCAGAATACGTTTTGTTTGCGGATGATACAACCTGTAACCTTTGCTTTCAGCACTATAACCAACAAAAATACATTTTACAGCCTTATCATCCAATTTTCTGCGCTGCACTTGTGGCACCAAAGCATACGCCAAACAGCCAAAAACACGGATGTGCTCAATAGAAGGCTTTCTATCATGCCATGATTCATATGGAGTAATAGACTGCAAAGCTTTCGTAGGACACCTGTTAAGTACATAAGTGGCACACATAATGGCCTCAAGCCAAAAAGAATGCGGCAAAGCTTGACTTTGACCATACATCGTGCCATTTCCGTCAGTGACCTGTTTTTCCTCTCAGCAACACCATTTTGCTGAGGTGTATAAGGCAATGTACATTGGTGTTTTATCCCACGACTAGCCAAAAATGCATTAAATGCATGAGACATATACTCCCCCCCTCGATCGGAACGGAGGGTGCCCATAGTACATTTCGAGACATTTTCAGCCATAGCCAGAAATTGTTTGAAGCACATAAAAACTTCGGACTTCGCTTTAAGCGGAAATACCCATGCATGCCTGGAGTAATCATCAATGAAAGTCATGAAGTACAAGTAATTGCCCAAGGACGGAGTTTGCATGGGCCCACAAACATCACTATGCACAAGCTGCAACCTGCATGTGGCCCGAACTGAACCATCCTTTGGAAATTTAGAACGCTTCATCTTACCCAAAATACAACCTTCACAAACATGTTTGACAAGTGCTTCAAGAGGCAGCAAAGAAGCAACCATATCAGATTTCTGCAAACGCAACAAACTGGCAAAATTCAGATGACCAAAACGTGCATGCCAAAGTTTTGCATCTGAAATAGCCCTTGAATCTGCAACAGCATTTGCAAAATTTTGTCCACACTTGTCATACAAAGTGAGCTTATACAGCCCACGACACAAAAGCCCAGATGCAACAATTTCATCACCGAAACTGCGATCATGAACTGTACATCTGTCATCCACAAATTTGACTACAAGTCCAAGTCTAGCAAGTGCGGATACAGACAAGAGATTCTTCTTGATCCCAGGTACATAAAGTGCATCAACAAGTGTGAAGGAACTGCCATTAGCAGCAGTGAGCACAATCTTTCCAACTCCTTGAACTGGATAGGAGGCGTTGTTGGTACAAGTGACTGAATTCCCATGAGGGACAGACTCAAGAGAGGTAAACAATTCACAATGTGAGGTAATGTGCTTTGTAGCACTACTGTGGAAATACCACACATGTGAATCTGCAGCAACTAACAAGCATGCATCATGGACAGCAGGATTGTAAGTGCCCTCTGCGCTAAAAGACCATTCTACATCAACATCAGCAACACAGTCTCCTTTCACAGAAGACTCAACAATGGCTGCATTTGTAGTGGAACCAGCATTTGCAGTGGAACCACCCTCTTTCTTCTTAGCCTCTTTGGCCTTCAACTTAGGACACGAGTTGATCAAGTGATCATTGGCTTTACAATAATGGCAACGCATCTTCTTTTTGCCCTTATCACCAGAATTGCCAGACGAAGTGCTGCCAGCAGAAGCATTAGGAACAAAATTTTTGCCACTCGCAGCAGAACCATAAGAAGTGGCTGCATTACTGTTACCACCCTTTCTTTGAGAAGCAATAAAAGCATGTTCAATTTCACGCTGCCTACTCCTATTTTTTCTAGAAAGTGACTCTTGCAACATCAATGTGCATAATGCATCAAACTTGACAACTTTAGAATTTCCTTGGGTCATCAGTCTCCAAGTACTAGCAAAAGTCTAGTAGGAATCTGGTAAGGCATCAAGAACAGTCTGCACAAGGGAACTGTCTGAAATGACTTCACCTACAGAAATAATCTGCTCATTGATATCCTTGACACTAGCAAGGAAAGTGTCCATATCATCTTCCTCATGCATAATCTTCGACTCCAGCTCTTTACGCAGCAAAGCAATTTTAGCCTCATTGCGGCTTGCATAAAGACCTGCTAAAATATCCCAAGCCTGTTTTGCAGATTTTGCTGAACGGATGTGAGGAACAATGGTGCCCTTCACAGACAACGCAATCAATGCATGAGCCTGCACATCCTTAACATCCCAACGAGCTTGTTCTGCCGTAGGCAAAACAACTCTAACAGCTGCAATCCTTGCGGCAAGACCTGCAACATCCTCAACATCGCCTACATCCTCAGAACCAGGACGTACATCAATGCCCTGCACAATGTTCCAAACACCTTTTGACACAAGAACATGTTGCATCATATAAGCCCACATAGGGTAGTTGTCCCCATCCAACCTGTCCTCAGCAACAAACATCTTGAACACATCTGTGTTGTTGTTGTCAGCCATGGTAAATGTTGCACCTGATGTGAAAACTGCCCGAAAATAGGAGAAATGGAGTGGGAACAACCTGTGCTATATAGCACAAACCGTAGAAGACTATAAGGCACCTGTTATGCAGAAAACGGCACTGAAAGAAATTCTGCACAAAATGACGAAATAGTCTGTGCAATACTGCCTGTAGTGGAAACGAAGGCCGAAATGAGTCCAAATCGAAATTTTTGTCGACCTGCGAACGCTCGCCAAAGCTCACTGAAATCGGAGAAAGTGAGTAGGCGTGTGCTGGAGCAGCTGGCGACTAAGCCCGGGAGGACGTGACCTGCTCTGATACCAATTGTTGGAATTAGGAATGCAGAGAAACACACACAGCTTGGAGAAGACGAAGGAAGCTCAAGGCACACAATAGAGAGTGTGTTACTTAGTGTGCAATGGAAAGATAGATAGCCCTAGAGTGATGGGTGTATATACAATGCACGAGGGAAAAAACCTCCTAAAGAGGGAAAAAATGCCCCGGCGGTCCTAGTGTGTTCACACACATCACTACCACATGTATATGGTAACAATAATTAATGAGCCAGGGCTTCAAGCTTCCAGATTGCATCAGCCAGTCATTTCCCAGCTTTGGTTGAACTCCATTTTATTAGTTTTGACCACCCAAAAACCTTGGCTAAGGTATAAAAGCGAATTTTTGTAAGTTTTTTAGAAGTTTTTGGATAGGAAACACACAGCGTGAGCTAACAGTGCTCACTTCTCTCCTTCTCGCGCTTCCTACTTCCTCTCCGGTTGTCACATTGCAATTGCATTTGTTGCATTGCAACCACCGGTAAGAGATCTACGCATTGACGTAAGCCATTCACAGTATTTCGTAGCTTTTGACGTCGCTGACCCGTGGCCTAATTTCATCATAAGTAAGATTTTACACTTTTAAATCAAAAACCAAGCATAGGCGGGGTATTGGGGCATCATTGCTAAGCATTTAGATGCATTCTAGGTCGAAAACGACTAGGTCAAAAATCCATTGTTGTTAATAATCGCGATTTTGGAATTGACCTAAAGTGGGGTTTGAGACCATAGGCATGTGTGCTTAGGTCTTATAAACTTTTCCTATAAGTTTCGTTACGTTTGGATGTCATTTGATGCTGTAACGGATGTGATTTGCTTGCCGATGAGCGATTGGCTTTTGGTGATTTCAGTCACTTGAGTGTAGGTTGAGTTAGATGCGAGTTGTTAGTTGTTTTCCAAGAGATTGAAAACCTCTTGTAGCCTCTATGCACTAGTTGAGTCAGCTTCGTCCCATGGTTTGACAAATTAATTGTGGTTCTCTCTAATACTACAATAAGATAGGATGGTGAGGTTAAACATGCGTCCCACACTATCTTCAGATTTGGTTTCTTGGGTCCCAACTTGGACTAGTAAGTAGTACCAAATCACCTTTTTTAAACTCTCTAACTTTAATCTTAATATCGTTCCAATGCTTTCTCCTCTGCTAGACTACTTTGTGTTCTAGCATGGCCCTCTATGTGATTTCATCCAATTGTAAAAGCTTGTCCAATATCTGCTTAGATTTTGATTAAAATCCATTCCATACTTAACTACCATTCTCAGACTGGGAATAGAAAATTCCATTGGTGCTACTAACTCTGTGCCAGACACCATTCTGAAAGGTGTCATTCCAGTAGTGACCTTGTAGGCACTTTGATATACCCATAATGTTTTTTGAAGCTTGGTGTCCCACTTATGTGGCTCCTTTTGAACTATCTTGGTGAGGATAGTCTTAATATTTTTATTGCTGCTTTCTGCTCAGCCATTGCACCTGGGATAATACGGTGTGGGTTTTTGGTGCTTTACTAAAAATATCTCATTCAATATTTGAATAGTTTCATTGATAAAGTGTGTTCTCTGATCGAAGACTATTTCTATTGGACATCCATAGATGTTTCCATACAAAAATGTAGCTATTGATTTAGCAATGTTATTAGGCAAGGCCTTTGCTTCAACCCAATTTCTGACATAATAGGTGGCCATAACAATATACTTATTCTTTCTTAGAGTTAGTTTTTTGAATGGCCTTATAAAATTTAGACCCCATTTCATGAAAATTCCCAGTCAATACACTGGAGTCAGTGGTTTCATGTATCAGCTACCATTGGCCTCCACATTCTTAGGAAAACATCACAGGTTTTGCAAAAAGCTCTGACATTAGCCATCATAGTTTGACACCATAATCCTGCCTAAAGGATATTCTTATTTGTGATATTAGTTGAGAAGTGTCCTCCAGAATCTCCACTATGAGCTTTAATGATAACTTGCATTCGTCATGTCTTTGGCACACATCTGTGAAGCACACTGTCAATGCCTAGCCTTGTAATTTGCTCCAACAATGATAATAAATTTGAGACTTTTTATAATCATTGTTTTCCTCTTATTTTGGGACCAGTCATCTCGAAACTTCCCTAGCTAAAGAAAATTATAAACGTCCTACCCTTCAGGTTTTGGCTCCTCTTTAGCTATAGTCTAGAATAATTCTTAACAACCTTCTATGCTTCTGAAAATAAAGTCTGCTCCACATGGTGTTTTTTTTTTTGCTTATGAAAATCTTGAATTTGAACTCCATCAAAAACATCATCTATCTGATTAGCCTTCCTTGTATAGTAGCCTTGTTGATAAGCTTGATGATCTACATAGAAGTGAAACAACATGCCCAGTAGATAATGTTTGAACTTGGTACCGTTGAATACCATCCCCACTGCTTCTCTTTCAGTAGTCGAGTACCCTTGTTGAGCTGTGTTGAGCCTGCCGGCTGGCAAAGTAGACCAGGTATTCCGTCTTTCCAACAGGTTGGGCCAGTATGGCTCCAATAGCCATGCCAAAAGCATCCACATGTACATGGAAACTTACATCCTAGTTAGGTTGGCATAGTTTGCTTCTTGCTGATCGCATCTTTTAAGCACTGCAAACTTTGTTCAGATTCTTTAATCCAGATAAATTGGTTCCCTTTCTTGGTCAATTCATATGAAGGTAATGCCTTGTCAGTGAACGTATGAACAAACCTCCTGTAGAAATTTATGCTCGGGAGGTGCACCAAGTTAAGAAACTATTGATATAGTGTGCATTCAAAGGGTATTAAAAACCCCCTTACTTACATGCTCAAGGTAATAAAATGACCCCTCATTCATTTGAACTCACATGGTAACTCACATGTCTAAGAGGTGAGCCCCCGAGAGAAGACCTTGGCTTGGACCTCTTGGAGCCATCCATGATTATGCAAACCAGACTTTGACCATTCAAGGCTCTAGCATAAGAATTTAGATCACTATGGATAATACCACAAGCTAGAAAGAGGATCTGAGGCCTGAAGAAATATGCAAGAAGTATGGGACAATTTTTTTTGAAAGAATGCTTGCCTCTATGAATAGCTTTCCCTTGATAGAAATTGATATGAGTGCTTTGCTTATGGATAAAGAGTAAGCTAAAGGACAAAATCAATAGTATCCCAAGAAGTTCATTGAGCTAAATTGTGGAGAACGGCTCGTTCAGCTAGATGGGTGTCTGCTAGAAGAGCGAGCATCATATAAGTTTGATCTCCCGCCAAAGAGGGAGACCAGTTCAAAAAATGATCATGAAGAAGATCCAACAACACTGACACTAGAAATTTAGAATGAACTTTTTGGAAATAAGTAATCCTTTTAATGCTTATGTTGTTGACATTTGAATTGATAAGGAAGTAGAGTCAATGGCCAAACAAAAGGGAGGAGGCCCAAATTGATTACTCTCAAATGATCAAGAGGTAGAGGAGTGGAAACTTGACTCAAAAGACAATCCTAGAATGATCAAGATCAACAAGCACCTGAAGTCAGAGATTAAAGAAAACACAAAGGCATTTTTCCAAAAATACGAGGATGTATTCGCATGGGAACATACTAACCTGAAAGGCATAGATCCAGAAGTGTGCCAACATTGGATACCGCTGAAGCAGGATGCCAAAATAGTTAGGTTGCAAAGATACTAAATGAACCCTAACTATGCTAAGAAATTGAAGGAGGAGATTGCTAATATTCTCAAAGCAGGGTTCATCACAGAGGTAGTAAGTAGTGACCGGTTGTTTCCTATAGTGGTAGTACCTAAGAAGAATGGAAAATTGAGAGTGCGTGTAGACTATAGGAAGCTAAATGCTCAAACCTTTCATGATCCTTTTCCATTACCATTTACAGATATGATGCTCGATGAGATTGCATGCCATGAGATGTATAGCTTTATGGATGGCTATAGTGGCTACAATCAACTAAAGATAGCACTTGAGGATAGGGCCAAGCTTACATTTATCAAGGAATGGGGAGTATTTATGTGTTTGGTGATGCCATTTGGGCTATGCAATGCTCCAACAACTTTTTAGCAATGTAGGATGGAAATTTTCAGTGAATTTTTGCATAAGTTTTTGGCCATCTTTGTAGATGACTTTATGGTCTTCTCCACTAAAGAGATGCACTTATTATTTTGGAAATGGTTTTCAAATGGTGCAAAGAGAAGAGGATCTATTTGAACCCCTTCAAGTCAGTATTCATGGTTTGGAAGGGGAAACTTCTCGAGAGTTTACGTATCCTAGAAATGAACTTAACTCAGACACCGTGGTTGGCACTCTAGCTTATTGAATGCACTTAATATTATCATTTGCCATTTCAATCCCATTTCTCCACACTATATGTCCCAGAAGTTTCTAGGGGGGTCCTTTGTATAGAGATCTTGTATAGCACATGTGTTCAAGAGGTATTTATAAAACCCATTATTCTACATTCTTTGAGGTACATAGAAACCCCTTATGTACAATAAAAAGAACCTTTATGTACCAAAATTTTCACTTTTTCAATTTAAAACACCCTTCTGTATGTATATTTTTGGTAACTTCATAAGAAATATTAACCCCTTATATTGAACTCACATACTATTCTACATATTCTAGAGTGAAACCCACGAGGGTCTTCCTAGCAACATTCCATAGGCTCCTTGCACATCCAATACCAAAAAACTAGTTTTGAGCTTCTTCTATCTTACCATGATTTGCATATTCTAAATGAGTCCTGCGGCTTGGACTACTCTGTAGTTAGCCATTCTCACTCTAAATGGAACTAGTTTCATCTTAGTTATCCCCAGCTTTCACCTCAGATACTCCTTGAGGATGTTTACTCCAGCTCTCCCATCTAAGATTACTCCAGACAATGGTTTCCATTGCTTCCTAGTGAGTTTGCAGTCTATTTGAATTACTAGAGCCTCGTCATCCCAAATGGTTGCCAAATCCACTACCCTGGCTTCAACTTCAACTTTTATCTTCTGTTTGACAAACTCTGCAACTACTGGTAATGTTTGCCTGATATTGTCTAGCTCGACTTTTAACTTTCACAGACTTTGATGTAAATCACATCTTGCTCATTACCAAAATTGATGTCTGAACTGGAAGATTTGTCCTCAAAACCTTCACAATTCCATTCTTCTTCTTGGCTGGCCATTGGATGAACTTGAGAAGAACCCTCTAATTGGCCCTCCTTTAATTCAGTTGTTCCAGCTTCAATCATGCCCTGACTTGCTGTACCTCATTGGCTAGACTTTGCACTGCATCTATTAGTGTTGTTAGCAGCAAGCTAACCCATGTAACACTTTTCGGGATCCTTTTGTAAAAATACTTATTCTTTTGATAAATTGGGAATATTGTAACTCTTGCCACCATTCATGCATGTCAAGAGATGCTCAATACGGATCACCTGGATTTTACAAAAGAAAAAAACAGCTCCTTGCAATCTTTAGATACTACTTTCTGGCTAGAGATGCCAAAGAAGATAAAGGAAAATGTGAACTGCCCACTACGTTATCCCATTGGGATAGCCTTTATTGTTTGCTCCATGCCCAACCCTATGGATTTCCAGATTCTTTTTTCATCGTCACAGTCTAGAGCCAAAAGGTTTTGAGCCCAAGTTAGGTCTGTGCATTTCAGCTTCAAATGGTTCGCAACACCTCTCTTGACGTGGGTCATAACTATACATGTTACACTAGACGAAGTAGATGAGGATACACAAAGTGTGCAAGGGAAAAGGAAATCCTTAAACATTCATGCTGATCCTAAAATCACGAAGAAAAAGAAGATCAAAGCAAAGGTGGTGAAAGATACAGTAGAGTCTCTACTCTCTTTGCCAGGATCTGAGAGCCAACAGACTAAGGTGACACATCTTCTGCGGTGCTCTCTGTCTTCCCACCCTCTCTCTATTGGGCCAATGTCTATTTCCAAACTTCACAACATGTCAACGGCTTCTCCCTCGGAGATTCCTCTACCTTCTTCCCCAATATTCACCCATATTGATGCCAATATATCACTGACTCCACCTGCAACCACCATCTCAACTCCTACTACAATAGTAGTACCTACTCCTAGCAAGCCCCCTGTGCCACTTGGGAGTCCTCCAGTATCATCTTTAGGGGTGGCCGACTCTACTTCTCTGCTACACCTTTCGAAGAAAGTATTACAAGACTCCATGAATGTTATCGCCACCATAGAGCTTGGAGTGGAACAGTTAGCTGCCACGCACTATCGCCATTTTGCCATATATGCAGCTATGGAGGGATCTCTGAAGGTCGCCAAGAGTGCCATCTCGGATCGGGATGCTACAATTTTTGCACTGCAACAAGCTTTGAAAATAAAGTCAGACATCATTGAAGACCTTAAAGCACAGGTACAAGGATTTCAGGAAATGCTTCTACATGGAGATAGGTCTCCTCAGGCTTAGGCTCAAGCTCAGGCTCAGGCTCAGGCTCAGGTTGGCGTGGGGTTTGGATGGACTGGATTTGTGCCACCATTGCATATTGCAGGTCCTTCTCAGCACTTTATGGGACTCTACACACAGCCTCCAGTTTAGTACTACATTCAGTAGTATCCTCAAGGGTTTCAGTCATCGCTATTGTCCCACATGCATAGCGTTCCTTGCTACGACGGTGTTGCTGGTGCACACTGCCATGGCTGTGTCACTTGCTGTCCTCAGTACACTACCAGACAGGTGTTACCCTCTGCCCTGTAGGAGCTGTTGTCTCCTTTCACAAGTGGCCAGGTTATGGACAATAGAGCCCAAGAGCCTCTAGTCCAGCAGCAAAGTTCCACCATTAAATTGATGGCTCCACCTCCAGAGACTGATCTTTCGGGTGCGGCTGTGGCGACTACTCTTTCTCTAGGATGACAGATTGATATTTTTTTCACCATGGCAGTACAATAGTCATTTATTATTACAGTTCAGTCTTTTAGTAGTTTCAGTTTTTCTCTCGCCAAGATACTGAGTGGTTTTGTGGCGGGAAACCTATAGCAGGGCTATAGTGTCACTTTCACAGGACACAGTAGTACTGCTGGTTTGGTTTGGTTCACGTTGGACGGACTCTTTGGGCTAGGCAGTGACATGTGGCAGGGATACGGACGGTGGCCTAGTGGACATTGTGGCCAGGTCACCACCACCACTCAGTTTGGAGATAGACTTAGTTGGCTGGCATTTATGGGCCGTTGGTGGCTCTTTACGGTTGTACATATGAGTAGTAGTTGTTGGGTCATCAAGATTATCATCTTCTTTATATATGGTCCATCGTCATCGTCTAAGGTAGCGAGTCTATACACACAACACGTATGCACCATCTCTGCACATCTGAGCCTCAATAGCCCATTGTACCCGTGAGTTCTGCGTTGGAGTTGAGTGTGATGCCACGCCAGAGTCTGTATTGGTTCTTTGAGATAGTCGAGTCCATATGTTCTAATATGTTGATGTGTCTCTATGTTGATCAATTGTTATCTATTGTTTCCTTTGTTTTCATTCTGTTTTGAGTGAGATGTCACGTACATTCACTGAGGAGTACCCAGTGTAGAGAGCATGACACACTATCCATGCTACAGAGTGGTATAATTCACATCCACCTTCAATGGAAGAACCTGTGACTTATGCTACACCAGCGCTTACATTGATGTACTATGTAGCTAATCAAGGTGTTAGACCTCCAATGGTAAGACCCATGATTAAGCCAAGGACTGGAAACTATCATAATTGTGGTGCAAATGATGATTGGAAAAATGAATGCCCAGAACCTGACAAGAACTTTAAGCCAGTTGAAGATTTTTGTACACAATGTTGCAAAAAATGTGAGCACGTCCGTGAAGACTGTCCAAAAAATCCGTTAAACAAGGGAAAAGCAGTAGTGAATGTAGTCCAAGTGGTACCTAGTAGCTCTTTTGAAAGTGAACCTATTGTTCCAAACAAGGTGATCACTAGAGCCAAGGCTAAGAAAAAGAAACATAACTCCTCTGATGAATCAAAGAATACTAAAAATCCCTCTCAAAAGACCAAGAAAAGAAGAAGCCAAAGGTATGAAATGAAAAAACAAAAACAAAAGGACAAAATTGACCAAAAAGCCAAGAAACTATTTCGAGAAAAAATAAAAGAAACTGGGAGTGATATCAAGGAAACCGCAATAAAATCTAGAGGATCAATTTTGGTAGACAAATTTTTTTAGCCAATCAATGCAGCCTTGGAAGCTTACCAAGCGAGACTTAAAGCAGGACAAAACGTGGAAAACAAATGGAGAAACTATCCTTCTCTAGATATGGAAGCAACTAAGCTTGAAGCTTATCAAAATTTGGTAAGAATTACTCGAGAGATGCTGGAAAAACAAAAACCCAAGATTGAGAGTATAGCAAAACCTGAGGAGCTTGTGGTAGAAACCAATAAAGAGAAATCCAAAGTGGTGGTAGAACCTCACCTTGAAATTTAAAGAGCCAAAACTCATAGTGCCTGATAGTGAAGATGCTTTAGATGGAATTGCGTTTGTGGAGGAAGACTGGCCAAGACATATATGGAAAAAAGTGAGAGAGATTAATGATGGGAGCATAACTTTGAATTCAACTCCTATAAAGGAAGTTTGGTTAGACAATTTACCTCCTTATATGGATATTGATATAAAATCCTTGTATGTGGATTGCGGCTCTGAAGCATCAGGAATGTCTAAATCATTGACTCTAACACTACCCTATTACTTAGTAGACAACGAAGATGAATCCATAGTGTTCAAAACCACTCATGTAAAAAGAGCGGAACAAACCCTTGAGGTGGAGAACATCCATTCGATCATGTCAACGCCCATTTAATGTACTCTTACCTTGGGAGAACTATTAAAAATCCTTGTATGTGGATTGCGGCTCTGAAGCATCAGGAATGTCTAAATCATTGACTCTAACACTACCCTATTACTTAGGAGACAACGAAGATGAATCCATAGTGTGCAAAACCACTCATGTAAAAAGAGCAGAACAAACCCTTGAGGTGGAGAACATCCATTCAATCATGTCAACGCCCATTTAATGTACTCTTACCTTGGGAGAACTGTTAAAAATCAGGCCATATTTATGGAATGATTTACAGAAAACTCTAGAGAAGGTGGGGATAACAGGGCTAATTGCAAAAATTGGGGGAAATTGAAACACGAAATGAATAACAAAGAGATTAGATACGTCCTTATGAACAAAGTTGGAGAATACTGCGAAGGGGAAGAAGGAAACACAACCCTTCCGATGAGATACAATGATGTAGAAACCATGGAAATACTGGCATAGTGGGGCTGGCATAGCCATAGCCACAAAAGCAGTATGGGAATCATGGGGAAAACCGGCCATTGGACAAATTTGAATGAAATTACAATTGGCTGATGGACATGATGGAACTGTGTCAGGCTATGGGGGGTGTAGCCGGTGAACATTCACCATGGCATAAGGGTGGCGAGCACAGAAAGTTGAGGAACGAGAGAGAGAGAGAGAGAGAGAGAGAGAGAGAGAGAGAGAGAGAGAGAGAGAGAGAGAGAGCAGAGAGTCGACACAACAGGAGAAACTACAACGGTTATGCTTTATTTGATTAAAACCTTTACAATATATAGATTTTCCTTGCCATGCAAACTACAAGTAATGTGCATGTCTTTAAGAGGCGTTTCCCACAGGCTCGACACTACATATTGGACCACAATTGGTCTTGCATACCCAACAACCCCCCTCAAGCCCAAACCACTTATAATGGACTTGAGACAGACCATGGTAGAGTTCAATCACCATAAAACCGTGAGTAGAAGCCCCCCTTGACAATAACAAAGGTGTGTATGTACACTTCTCTCAAATAACCATCAGTGTGTGACAAACCAGAACTCGACCAAACAAAAAAGGGTGGTCTTACCACTTTTGTTTGTAGCAGTGTCTATAACCCTGTACAAAATTTTGACTGCATGGCAATAACTGACAACAGATAATGTAAAAAGAGGTTTTGACTGGAAAGTTTATGATGGTTTTGACATAGACAAAAGCTGACAAACCTGTGACATTAAACCGGCAAAACGAGTTTGTGAAACTGTGAGCATATGTTGATGGATCGAGTGCTCGAAGCAAATTATCAGAAAAAATATCATCACTTGCTTTCTTATCCGATGAGCTTTCACATTGCAGTCACCCTTTTGATCTTCTTCATTCTTTTGGTTGTCAATGTGTTTGAGCATGTTGTAAACCGTGCTTGGCACTTTGAACATGCCTATGCTACGCATGTATTGCAACCCCAAGTTATCACCTTCTTGATCTTCAGTACCAAATAGGTCTTCATCTAGCATAGCCCTACGAACCTGCCTTGATTTTACACTCATTGGCACATGATGCATGTCATACACCTTTGCTTGGGATGACCTCGTGGTTATACCGGACATGTTGCTGAGCAAAAAACTTGAGAAGAGTGTCTTTGTATCCCATCACGGATAATCACACTATGTGAACCCTAGCTTCAATAGGATATTTGTAATCAAAACCTTTTTAAAATATAACAAGTTTGTAGTCTCCAGACAGTTGACTCCTGGAAACGAACGACTCTGTGAAGCACCACGAGTAAATCAACGCCAGCTCTCAAGCCCTGTGCACTGGTTGTGGTTGTGGTTGAGCAACTGCAGGCTTATTCCTTGTCTCATGCACCCATTGGCTCTGTAAACCAAGACCTTAGCGCAAACTTGCTCCCCTATCCCCACGTTTTGAGATGCGAGGATCACCATGCCTTGCCAGCACCAAGAGTTCTTCTCCTCCTTGCTTTGGGGGCCCGCCTGGGCTCTGATACCAGTTGATGGAACTGTGTCAGGCTATGGGGGGTGTAGCCGGTGAGGGTCACCATGGCATAAGGGTGGCAAGCACAGAAGGTTGAGGAACGACAGAGAGAGACAGAGCAGAGAGTCGACACGACAGGAGAAACTACACGCTATGCTTTATTTGATTAAATCCTTTACAATATATAGATTTTCCTTGCCATGCAAACTACAAGTAATGTGCATGCCTTTAAGAGGCATTTCCCATAGGCTCGACACTACATATTGGACCATAGTTGGGCTTGCATACCCAACACAACACATAGGAAAACCCCTGGGACTGCTTGAAAAAGTGATAGTTAGTTCCTGTGGAATTGATTATCAACATACTTTTGCGATAGCGGACTTTGGAAAGAACCTTAATTATGAAATCATCTTGGGAAGACCATTCATGCGGCAAGTACATCTCATTCATGATTGGGGAAACAATTACCTGTATTTGAAGAAAGTGGGATCAATCACAAGGGTTAACTTGAAAGATCACACTTATAGAGATGTAATGAAAACACCCATTCAAGAATTTGACTCAGTCTATTCACCTGAATCAAAGCTTTCGTCTTGGTTAAACAAAGACACACCTATTTGGATGTGTGGAGCCTGAGAAAACGGGAGTTTAAAATGAGAAGAATGTATTTTAGAAAGGGATTGCACAGATGAAGCATATATATTGAACCCTTTTCGGAGCATTTGTTTCAGCCATTTGAATGGACTCAAATCTTGGCAAAACAATGGATGTGTGTGTGAATACATCTATGCCTCAATTTTGCAATAAAGATGGTTATGACATAATTCCCATACAAATGATCTCTACCATTCACATTGAAGATGAATTTCAGGAACCCAAGGACTTACCAAAAGCTCAACAAGTCTTCTCACACCTCTATTATGATGTTATTGATGAGTTTGAAGAACATTCAGCTGCATCTGATGATTCTATGTCAGAAAAAGAACATGTTCGAGCACAACTACTCCTAAAAGGAGGAGAGGAAATGTCATAGTAACTAATATCTAATTCTCCTAAATGATTTTCTCATGTTAAACTGATCATTTTATATGGGAAAGTACCAGGGGAGAAAAAGCTAGAATATTGGTTAAGTTGGCACACCAATCACGGTAGGGATCCAAAGGAGGGAAAATAGGGGGGGCCATTTGCAAAAGACCAATGTGCAACAATGGGCTTCAAAGACCATCAGGTTCAGCCCATCAAGACTTCCAAAATGCTAAGGTTCCAAAATTCAAAGGTTAGGTCCAATGGTCAAAACCTAGGGCAAATTGGATGCTTATGTGAAGACCCTAAAGTCTTCACATGTCCCTATATAGGAGGAGGCAAGCCCAAATTGTAGGGGAGGAGAGAGAAACACATACACACTCTAGCAGGCTCCCTTTACACAGAGAATAGGGGACACATGTTCAGCTCCCTAGCCCAGTTGCCCCCAAGGTACATTCTGTTGAAGATGATGAAACAGGAAACAGAAGGAAGACAGCAACTCAGAGTAGGAAGAAGATGGAGAAGGAGAAGACACAGAGCTTGTGTACGAGATCTCAGTAGTCTCTCTCTCTGTATTGGAATAATAATTGTATATAAACTCAGAGCTACAAAGCTTATATGAAACCCTAAGAGATAAGGTGTCCTTTCACACCGGATGTCCAGGGGGAAAAACCCAGTGGGAGAAAAGTGCCCCTGGTGAAGCGCGTATACACGCTAACACTACTACATGTCTACAAATCCCCCCTGTAGTGATAGTGTGAATCCGTACAAGGTAGCAGATCATCATGTGTATGAGAGTAAGCCCAAAGCTTTTCGGAAAGCTTCAAACTTTTCTCGTGATAACGCCTTCGTAAATAGATCTGCAATGTTATCCTGTGTAGGACAGTAAGTTAGTGTGATCTCCCCTGCATGTAGCCTTTCCCTGACATAGTGGTAGTGAACCTCTATGTGCTTTGTTCTTGCATGAAATACTGGATTCCTTGCAACTGCCATAGCACTCTGACTGTCAGTGAAAATGGTAGTGGGTGCCTGCTGACACTCACAAAGATCTGCCAATAACCTGTGTATCCATACACAATCAACTGTTGCCGTGAAAGCTGCCCTGTACTCAGCTTCACAAGTTGATGTAGCCACTGTGGGTTGCTTCTTGCTTAGCCAAGATATACATGCATTTCCCAAGAAAAAACAATTGCCACTTGTGGAATGTCGTGTGTCAAAATCACCAGCCCAATCTGAATCGCTGTAACCAAGAAGCTGCATAGAACTGTGCTTTCCATACATATCCCCCCTTGGAAAGAACATGGCAAGATTAGGGGTACCTGAAAGGTAACGAAGTATGCGCTTCACAGCCTGCCAATGATGCATACCTGGGCTGTGCATAAATCTGCTTGCTTGTGAAACCCCAAATTGAATGTCTGGACGAGTGTGGCCTGCCAAATATATCAAGCAACCAACCGCTGCTGCATAAGTAAGTACATCAAAAGGTTCTCCAGCATCGTGCATGCTCAACTTTGATCCAGTTTCTACGGGTGTAGAGATTGGTTTACAATTTTGCATACCAAACTTGTCCAAAATTTTATGCAAATATTTTGCCTGCAGCATGTATATGCCATCCTCTGATTGCACAAACTGAATACCCAAGTAATAATGTAGCAAACCAAGATCAGACATCTCAAAGGTTTTTCTCAAAGCATCTTTAAACGCTTCAATTTCATTTGCATTATTGCCTGTAAGAAGCATATCATCCACATAAAGTGTTAGCATAATGAGAACTCCATCTCTCTTTTTGACATACAAAGTACTTTCTGTTGGACTATTCTGAAATCCCTGGCCAATCAAATAAGTATGTATCTTCTCATACCATGCTCTTGGAGCCTGTTTGAGACCATACAAAGATTTACGCAATCTACATACCTTTTGCTCTTGACCTTTTACAACAAAACCACTTGGTTGACTTACATAAACTTCTTCCTGCAAATCACCATTCAAAAAAGCAGTTTTGATATCCAACTGATGCACTTTCCAACCATGATGAGCAGCAATTGCAACTAGTGATCTAACTGTGGACGCACGAGAAGTAGGAGCAAAGGTTTCATCATAATCTATGCCTTTCTGTTGCGCATAGCCTTTTGCCACAAGCCTTGCTTTGTACCTGTCAACAGTACCATCTTGTTTCCTTTTTACCTTAAAAACCCACTTTGTACCAATAGGCTTTTTACCTGTAGGCAAGTCCACTAGATCCCATGTATGATTCTTATGAATAGAATCAATTTCTTGCTGCATAGCATCTTTCCACTGAACACACTCTAAAGCTTGTTCAAATGAATCAGGCTCATCTGCATCACAAAGAGTGCTAAAGCAAGCCAAATCTACTTGCTCTCTGCCAAAAGTAGTACCAGCACGTGTTTTTCGTGGCAACGGTGCATCTAACTTGCTATCCTGCAAAGTTTTCTGAACCCATTTAGGCAAGGTTCTTTCTTCCCTGAGAACTTCTTGCTCTTCACGCACAATTTCCTCTACATCATGAGGTGTCACATGCTGATCAAAAGATTGATCAAGATTATCAACCTGTTGTGATTCTTGATTCTCCACAAAAGAAGGAAGCAAACCTTCAAATACATCATGTGTCTGCATATGAGGTACATCAAAAGCAACCATAGGTTGAGCAGTAGTTTCTGCAAAAATTACATCACGACTTTCAAAAATCTTGTTTGTAGCAGGATTGTAAAGTCTATAACCTTTACTTCCACTACTGTACCCCACAAATATACATTTGATTGCCTTATCATCAAGCTTTCCACGTAACTGCTGAGGGATGTGAGCATAAGCAAGACAACCAAAAACACGAAGATAACTGACTGAAGGTTTTTTGTCATACCAAGCTTCATATGCAGTAATGGTCTTCAAGGCACGAGTAGGACACCTGTTCAAAACATGTGCTGCACAAGCAACTGCCTCCATCCATAGCTTATGAGGCAAACTCTTAGCCTTGAGCATACATCTAGCTGTCTCCATTAAAGACATGTTCTTCCTTTCTGCAACACCATTCTGTTGTGGTGTGTATGGCATAGTGCATTGGTGTTTAATGCCTTTCTTTCCCAAAAAATCCTTAAATGCACCTGACATGTATTCACCTCCTCGATCGGTACGAAGAGTCTGTACTTTGCAACCTGTTTCATTTTCAACCATGGCGACATAATGTTGAAAAACTGCAAACACGTCTGACTTTGCTTTGAGTGGATACACCCAACAAAACCTGGAAAAGTCATCAATGAAGGTCACAAAATAAAGGCTGTTTCCTATAGATGGCGTCCTCATAGGACCACATACATCACTGTGTACAAGCTGCAACTTTCGTGTCGCTCTAACTGAACCATCCTGCGAAAATGCAAATCTGTGCATCTTTCCAAGAACGCAACCTTCACATACATGTCTTGGTGGCATCTCCAATAAAGACAAATCATGCACCATATTATGACGTTGTAAAGTCATCAAACTGCCATAACCAACATGCCCAAATCTAGCATGCCACAACTCAGCATCCTGCATGGCCTGAGTCTTTGTTTCTGCAATACATACCTGAATCTGCTTTTCATAACGATCTAGCACAAATAGTCCATTGTCCAGCGTACCTGTAGTGATAAGAGAATAACCATTCTCTCGATCTCGTACAACACATCTGTCATCCTCAAAAATGACCCGAAGACCATTTTTTGCAAGAGAGGATACAGACAACAAATTCTTCTTGATCCCTGGAACATATAAGACATCTGGCAAGCATAAATCTGAACCATCTGAAATGGTAATCAAAATCTTACCAACACCTTTGATTGGATAAGAAGCATTATTTGCACATGTCACCTTCTTTCCTGCTGGAGCTGCATCCAATGAACAAAACAAATCCTTCCTTGAAGTAATATGCCTGGATGCACCACTATCAAAGTACCAAATCATTTGTGTCTTGTCAACACTGTAAGCAGAAAAATTTGAACATACTACAAAAGCATAAAGAATCCTGCACAAAGTTTGCAGACTCTTCTTTAGCTGTAGAAGAATCACCAGAAGCTGAAACAACCAAACTTGACTCTTTCTTCTTTTTCTTTAGCAATTCACTTTTTACACTCACTAATGTAGTGACCAGGTTTCTTGCAGTAGTGACATTTACCTTTCTTCTTGGACTTGTCGGAATCACCTTTAGACTTCTCTGAAGACTGTCCTGCACCAGACTGGAGTGATGAGCACTCTCTTTACCCCTATTTTTGTTCTGTACAACAAGAGCATGATCCATACCATCCACCTATAAAGACTTGTTCTTACGTGATTGATCCTCCTGCAATAGCAACCACTAACTCTTCAAAATGAAGAGGGTCAGGATTAGCTCGCAAAGACAGAGTCAAAGAAGTCTGAAAAGTCAAATAAGATGGTGGTAGTGAATTGAGTGTTTGGAAACCAAGTCCTTCTCTGGAATCACTTCATCAATGCTAAGCAATTGCTCTTTAAGATCCCTGATTTTTGTAAGATGCTCGACAATATCGTCACTTTCGTCCATCTGTATTTTGTCAAGTTGTTTCTTCAAAAACTCTATTCTGGCAGCGTTTCTTCCTCCAAACATAGCTTGCAGAGTGTTCCAAGCATCCTCAGAAGTTCTGCAAGATCTGATATGTGGTGTGATTGTCCTCTTTATGGTTAAGGCAATCACAGCCATAGCCTGTGCATCTTTAGTATCCCATCTCTTTTGCTCTGGAGTGACTTGTGAGGGTCCTGCACCAACAGCTGCACCACGACCAGGCGTGGCAGGTGCAATGCTACCTGGACGAACTTCATCTCCAGATACATAATCCCACAATCCTTTACCAACCAAAACATTTTTGGCCATAAAAGACCAAAGAGAATAGTTGGTACCATCCAATTTGTCTTCGGATGTAAACGCACCAAAATCTCTTTCTCCGTAGATTGAGCCATACTGTAGATGCACACAAGAGAGCAAAAGAACCTCCAAGAGATTCACAAATCTCCTCTCCAATCCAAGCAAAACTCTACACAAAATCTCAGCACAAAGCTAAGACAAGCTGCTTCCCAAAAGAACTGTTTACCTGAAGAAAATCTGTCAAAAAGCACACCCTCTTGATCTAAACGCCTCCGAAAAGTAACTTCTGCTACGCTGCTCAGAACAAAATTCTGAGGGCTCGAACGGCTTCGAAAGGGGGGTAAAACCCCAGGTCACCTACTCAGAATACTCCCGGAACGTCGAGGATGCTCCCACGAACAAATTTTCCGAAAACTGCCTGAAAACTGCGATTGCGCGCGCGGACGCGAAAACGCAAGTAGAGGCTCTGGAAATCACCTTGCTCTGATACCAATTGTTGAAGATGATGAAACAGGAAACAGAAGGAAGACAGCAACTCAGAGTAGGAAGAAGATGGAGAAGGAGAAGACACAGAGCTTGTGTACAAGATCTCAGTAGTCTCTCTCTCTGTATTGGAATAATAATTGTATATAAACTCAGAGCTACAAAGCTTATATGAAACCCTAAGAGATAAGGTGTCCTTTCACACCGGATGTCCAGGGGGAAAAACCTAGTGGGAGAAAAGTGCCCCTGGTGAAGCGCGTATACACACTAACACTACTACATGTCTACACATTCAAATCCTATTGGATGGCCATAGAGGTGGACCAATGAGAATTAGGCTAGAATACATTTAGTTTAATTCATTTAAAACCACTTGATAAAAGAACCAATATAAATTAAGCTCTCTAGAATACTATTGGATAGTCTCCCAAGGGGTCCAATGAGCATTCAGCAGCCCAATGGCTTGCATGATTCCTATTGGCCAGAAGACTAAGGGGTCCAATGAGAGATTAATTGCATTAATTAAATACCTAAAGCTCTCATAAAAGGGGAAAGGGGGACACATGTCACAAGGCTATCACTTATGCTTCTTAATTATCATTGGCCAAGCTTTGTAGGGTCCAATGGGATGCAGGCATGATTAAAAATCATGAGGGGTCGACCAAGAGAGAGAGGGGGCTGATTCTTGCAAGGCATTATCACACACACACTCACACAATCTCATGTGTGAAGCAAAGAAGACTCTCTCTCCTTCTCAAGCTTTAATGGAAAGCTTATCATCTACTCCAAGCAACAACTCTTGGCTTTGTGATGCAAATCCAACCAAGAGCGAAGCTTAAATGCATGCTCATCTACTCTACCATGCTAATTAATAAGCTATGCTAAGCTATTATGAGTGATTATGTGAGGAGATATATTTCTTTCACGTAAGAATGCTCCTTCTTCCTCTCAATCTACTCTCATACCCCGCTAGCTCTCACCATCTTTGAAGGTGTGTGAGGTCTCGGGTCTGAGACCGTGAGGGAATTGATGTTGTGTTTTATGAGTGTGAGCTAGGTGCTTGAAGCTTCCATCTTCATTGCACCAGCAAGTTATTGAAGGAACACAAAGTATTGTATTGTAAAGTGTCTCCCTTGATGGGGGAAACCTATAATACAAAGCCTTTTGGAGGGGGGACCGGCTCCATGTAAATCGGGTCCTCAATTGTTGTCATTAGCTTAATTTCTCTCTCTTTTGAAGTATTGTTCATGCCTATCTAACTAGGTTTTATGATTTTTGTTGCTCTCTCCATCCAAGCACTCTTGCTATGCTCATTAGGAATCTATTATAATGAAATGCTCACTATGTTTATGCTATTTACCGCTACACAAAAGTTACTAGGCCATTAGATGTTACATTGGTATCAGAGCACAAGGTTTCTCTTTTCTTGCTCAAGAAGGGAGGTCCTAAAGCTAACTATAAATGGTTGGTATTATTAATTGCAATTGAGTAAGTAGAATAGGGATTTTTCAGCCTTGCAGTGTGCTTGCTTCGTGCAGATAACGGGGCATCATCGTCAAGAGCTATGGTCTTAATAGTGGAGTCCTACGGGGCTTGCCTACGACTTAACCACTATTGAGCTATTAGAAGCTTGACAAGAGCTGGTACTGTTTTGGTGTTGAAAGACCCTCTCTTCTATTCCTTGCACTTAATGATATTCGAGCCACGAGTACAAGAGCTTGAGTGCTTTTCTAAAGGGGTTAAGAGGAGTAGCAACTAGGGCTTGAAGTGCCAAAGTACGCTTAACAATTTACATGTAAAATTTGTTAGAATGGCTAACAATAGTAAAGAGAGTGAAATTAATATTGATAGTTTTGATTTTGCTAATGAGCAGGCTACTAATGATGCCCCTATGCTTGTTAACTACCTTGTTTCTAGGCTTCAATAAGCCATGGGCAATCCATCCCTCCAAAGTGAAGTGCAACGGCAGCTACGTGCTCATGGGATTCTCCAAACTCCCCACCAAGAAGAGAGAGTACCTAGGAAGCCTCCTTGTGAGACTTTCAAAAGAGACCTCTCTCCGATAAGGGAAGAAGAAGAGGGTCCGTACGAAGGGCTCAAAAATCTACTACTTGACGATGCATCTCCTTCCCAAAGGAGAACTCAAGTTTCAATGGTAGAGCCTTCACCGAAGGAACGAGAAAGAAATGAGTCTCCTACCACCTCGACGGAGATGGCTCCACGAAGACGGCGGCCAAAACACTCTCCAACACCCCCTAAACGGTGAAGACCATCGCACACTTCTCCACACCATAATTCAAAGAGGGATGGTAGAAAAAAAGAGAAAAAAAAAGGTGAGAAAGAGGTCACCCTCTTCTCCATCTTCTTTATCCTCTTCCTCTTATAAAGAAAGTGATGGTGCAGAGAAGGAGGAACAAGGGAAGAAAAAGACGAGAAAGAGGTCACCCTCTTCTCCATCCTCCTCAAATTCTTCCTCCTCTGAAGAAAGTGATGGTGCAACTTTCGAACCACCAAAAAGAAGAGGCCATAGGAAATACTAGGCGTGAATCCTACTCAAGAAATTCAAAGAGGGAGGAAAGAACATCTCTTTCCTTACCTACGATGGCACCTTTGGTGATACTGACAAAGTTTTGGCTTTCATTCAACCATTCGATGTGGCATTTGGAGATGAGGGCTTCACGGAGTCCTCTAAGCTACGCCATGTAGCTATGCATTTTCAAAAGTCCGCCACGCAACGGTGGTCTAGCCTACGGGCAAACGGTGAATCTCCACAAACATGGAAAGCTTTAAGAGCTTCCATCATGAAGCAGTTTTTGGCTACCGATGCCAAAGACAAAGTACTCACCGAATGGCGAAGCTTGAAGCTCTCTCCCTACGAATCTATCCACAAATATGTACACAAGTTTTGGGACTTACATCTCAAAGCCACTGTCTTCAAAAAGATGGATTTTGGAAAGCAAAAACAACAATTTTGTGCGGGTCTAGCTGAAGATATGGTGAAGTATGTCAACTCCCAAAGGCCACGCACCATATCTACGATCATACGCCATACCATGGTGGCTTCATGAATCAATTCCAACAAGGGGCTAAGAGAAATCTTAAGCCCACGGAGAACAAGGACCATAACAATGAGCCTAAGGGAAAGGACGTTGTCCGAAAGTCTCCTAAAGGCAACGCCAACAACAACAAAGCTAAGGTGAAGAGAGTTTACAAAGGCAAAAATAAACTCTCTCCTAAAGAGCTTGAGCGTTATTGTAAAGATAACCACTGTTTCAAGTGCGGGGAGCAAGGGCATGCTTTCGTGCTTGCCCCCACAAGAATACACGAAATGATCCTCCTAGAGCTGCCTTGGTCAAAATTCAAGAAGAGGAAGCTCACCACAAAGGATCTCCTCTATGCCATGCTTGGGAAAGGTAAGAGAATATGACGCTTTTATTCTCTTTGACCCTGGTTCTACTCACAATTTCATATCCACAGAGTTGGCCACCAAGCTAGGCATCCAAGCCTATGAGATGGGAGATGTCCTACCCGCCGATGGTGCTTTCAAGGAGCAAGAAGCTTCAGTCACTCCCTTAATTGGGAAATTGAGGCTCCATGTCCAAAGCTATGTGGACAAAGAGGACTTATTTATCTCTCCTCTCAAGCATGAGGATGTAATCCTAGGGGCACGATGGTTTGATCGCATGGCTGCCAATGTTAAATTCCTTGAAAGGCAAATCTACTTTAGGTTCAGGGAAAAAGATATGTACATAGATGCCAAGGAGTTGGGTAACACCATACCCATTGTAGATATGCAAGCTTTCAATAAGTCAATAAAGAGCTCTATTTTCGTGTACATGATTTTTGTTAAAGATTCTCAAAATGAACCTAATGCTTTAGCAAAAGAAAATATGAACAATCACAAGAAATTAGAGTTATCCAATTTTCTCAAGGGACTTCAAGATATTTTTATTGACGACATCCCTTGTGAATTACCTCCTAAACGAGGCAATGATGACCATACAATTGAACTTCTTCCAGGAAGTTCACCGCCTAATAAACCTCCTTATAGAGTTTCTCAAGCTCAACAAGAGGAGATTATGCGGCAAGTGCATGAGTTGGTTGAGAAGGGCATGGTTAGGCCTAGCTCATCTCCATTTTGTTCAACCGTGTTACTAGTGCAAAAGACAGACGGCACATATTGTATGTGTGTCAATTATAGAGCACTAAAAGGATCACTATCAAGAATAGGTTTCCCGTTCCACGGGTAGAAGACCTATATGATAAGCTACAAGGGTCGACCTACTTTAGTAGGATTGACCTAAAAAGTGGCTACCATCAAATAAGGATAGTTGATCAAGACATTGTAAAGACCGCATTTTGCACTACGTTTTACGAATGTCATGCCTTTTGGCTTGACCAATGCACCAGCCACATTTAACCCCTTGATGGAGAAGCTATTCAGGCCTCACCGAACCTTTAGTGGAGTGTTCTTTGATGATATCATCATCTAATCTAATTCACTAGACGAGCACAAACAACACCTCCAGGTAATATTTCTTGTCTTATGAGAGAATAAACTTTATATTAATCGAAAGAAAAGTGAGTTTTTCTGACAAGAGATTCAATATTTAGGTCACATTATCTCTCAAGATGGCATCCAAATGGATCCATCAAAGCTAGAGGTAATAAAAGGATGGCCTAATCCAAGGAATCTACATGAACCAAGAAGCTTTATAGGTATGTGTGCATACTATAGACGCTTCATAGAAAATTTCTCAAAAATCGTGGGACCATAACATGACCTAATAAAAAGAAATGTTAGGTATACATGGTCTGCCAAGGAGAACAATGCTTTCAAAAGATTAAAGAAAAGCTTATCTCTCAACCTGTGCTTACATTGTTGGATCTCTCAAAGCCATTTGAGGTCCAATGTGACGCTTGTGGTGATTGCCTTGGAGATGTTTTGCTCCAAGAAGGGCACGCCATAGCCTACGAAAGTCAAAGGCTCGACCATGTTGCCTTAGACTCGTGGAAGCACTATTTATTGGGGACTCCTTTCATTCTGTGGATGGATCCCCAAAGCCTTAAGTACTTCATGACGCAGACCAAGCTCTCCGACAAACAAATGAGGTGGGAAAATTTTCTTTTGCAATTTCATTTTCATATTTCTCACATTGTTGGCAAGCATAATCAAGTACCGATGCACTCTCAAGATGGCCAAAGAGTGAATGCAATTTTCATAGCAACTCACAATGATCTATCTTTTATGATAGATGAGTACGCTATTGATCCCAATTTTAGAGATGTGATTTCAGCCCTTGCACTAGGGAAGAAAGAGGAACCATTTACCTTACAAGATGGTTATCTTCTCTACGACAATAGACTATGCATTTCTAACTCACTACGTGAGAAGGTAATGTATGAATCTCATGCTCCTCCTTATGCGGGGCATAGAGGAATTCACCCTAAAGGGAATTGAAACATATTTCTATTGGCCTACCATGAAAGCGAGCATACAAGAGTATGTTTTTAAATGTGTGGTATGCCAAAAAACGAAGTTTAATAGAGGGAAGCAGCCTGAATTGCTTCAATCTTTTCCAATCCCTATTCACCATGGGAGAGAATATCCATGGATTTTATCTTTGGATTGCCTAAGTCTATCCATGGAAATACATGAATATGGACGATAGTAGACAGGTTCAGCAAACAAGTTCATTTTATACATGTCAAAAAGTCTATCAAAGCCCATCAAATGGCAACCCTCTTCATATCACAAATCTTCAAGTACCATGGCTTGCCGATGTCTATAGTGTCGAATAGAGATCTTAGAATGACCAGTAATTTTTTGAAAGGTTTCTTTGAAAATTTAGGGACAAGGCTAAACTTCTCTTTGGCCTATCACCCGCAAACAAATGGCCAAAGTGAAATAGCTAACCTAACAATTCTTGATCTACAAAAAGCCTACGTAACGGAAGTAGATCAAAGGTCTCAATGGGAGAAGTACTTACCCTTAGTGGAGTATGCCTACAATAACATTGTACATACCTCCATGAGAAAAGAACCTTTCCAGGTAATCGAGGGAAGATCCAAAAGTCCCCTCCTACTTAAGGTACACGGGAAGATCTTTGCTGCAGATGAGTATAGCCGAGACCTACAAGAATCTTTCCAAAAGATTAAGGATGCTATCTCTATCTCACAACAAAGGCTGCTGCTGATAAGCACAGAAGAGCCCAAAGCATTTAAAGAAAATGATTGGGTCTTGCTTATATTTCCTAAGGCTCGATTAAGGCACACGACGGGCAAGAATCCTACAGGACACCAAAAGTACTATGCTAAGTTAGCAAAAAGGTACTATGGTCCCTTCCAGATTCCTAGACCAATAAAAAAGATGGCCTATCAACTCAAGTTGCCCAGTCATTTGCTCATACACAATGCTTTTCATGTGAGCTTACTAAAGCCTTACAAAGGAGACCCACCGGAGATCGAGGACCAAGAAGAGGTGTTGCAACCCGAGTCCATTCTTTGACATGAAGACAAGGTATTAAGAGGCGGTAAGATTATCCAACGTTATCTTGTTAAGTTTAAGAACTATCCTTTTGAAGATGCTAAATGGATGCAAGGCATACAATTAAACGGATAACCTCAACCTTGTCAATGCTAACAATGCTTCCCTAGAGTAAGCAAATATAAAAATGTTTAAAATGAACAAAGTTTTTGTCTTATAAGACTCTTTTTTTCTTTATTGTGCATAAATGTTAAGAAGTATGCATGCTTAGGATCAAGTTTGTGGAGACGACGTCTTCCAAACACCAAATAGAGCTTGTCACTCTACTATGGAAGATTGATAGGACTAATGCGTAGACATGCTTGGGCAGCTTAGGCTCTCAAGCGCCAAATGGATTAGTCATCCATTCTGGAACGATGTCGTAGGGTAAAATAGGGATCCTCTACCTGCTAGAAAAAGTACTAATGAATAAGCTTTATCTTCTCTACCCCATAGTCGAGGACGACTACGATTTCAAGAGAGAGGTAATGTCATAATAACTAATATATAATTCTCCTAAATGATTTTCTCATGTTAAACTGATCATTTAATATGGAGAAGTACCAGGGGAGAAAAAGCTAGAATATTGGTTAAGCTGGCGGACTGGTCACAGTAGGGATCCAAAGGAGGGAAAATAGGGATCCAAAGGGGGGGGGGGGGCATCTGCAAAAGAGAAATGTGAAACAATGGGCTTCAAAGACCCTAAGGTTCAGCTCATTAAGACTTCCAAAATTCAAAGGTTAGGTCCAATGGTCAAAACCTAGGGCAAATTGGATGCTTATGTGAAGACCTAAAGTCTTCACATATCTCTAGATAGGAGGGGGCGAGCCCAAATTGTAGGGGAGGAAAGAGAAACACATACACACTCTAGCAGGCTCCCTTTACACAAAGGGAATAGGGGATCTCTTTTGGCCTATCACCCACAAATGGATGGCCATAGTGAAATAGCCAATCTTACAATACTCGATCTACTAAAGATTTATGTTATTGAAGTAGATCAACGCTCACAATGGGAAAAGTACTTACCTCTTGTAGAGTATGCGTACAATAATATTGTACATACTTCTACGGGAAAAGCACCTTTTGAAACAATTGAGGGAAGACCTAAAACTCCCTTGCTACTTAAGGTACATGGGAAGATCTTCGTTTTCGATGAGTATAGCCGTGACCTACAAGAATCTTCTCAAAAGATTAAGGAGGCTATATCCATCTCTCAACAAAGGCAAAAAGCTGTTGTCGTGCCGCTCCGCTTCCATGATGGGAAAAAGAGCAAAGAAATGCAAGCTAAGCTTCTTTGAGGCCTACACATTTATTGAGCGGTGATCAGGGCTTGTTAACAGGCCAAGTTTAATGATTAATGTATGTCTTATGCGGCTTATAGGGCCAACAGATGCCTTAATGATGCTAAAAAAAGAGTATGATTGAAGTGATTACAGATGGGAGATTATGGTCTGACCTGCAATGCTACCAGCCTGTCTTTACAGCTCGTCGATTGAAGCTACAGTGAAAAAGTTATGGCAATTTAAAGTTTTGAGTCAATTGCACATGCGTAGCGGACTCGGCAACTGCAGATGAGGGACAGAAATGAAATGAAGGCATGGGCCTGAAGTGCTCACTTTGTGGAGCGCATCGGCTTTTCAAATCAGCGATCGGAGTTACGATTACCAAGATACATCACCAGATTATATTTCACCGGAGGTCGGTTCCGTGCCAGGTCAATCGCCTCAATCGGTGTGCCATCTGGGAATTTTGAGCTTCATCCAGGTTTTGGAATGCGGGAGCAGTAAGTGCTTAAGGAATGTCATGTCCGGGATATCCTCTCATGCAATGCTTGGCCGGCAGTAGTCATGATTGGCAGTGCCTGGCTAGCAAGAATAAAACTCTGACACTCTTTAGCCATGCCATCTCTTGCAGTACATTCATGATCGGAAATATCAAATAGGGAAATGACGAGTGACGGTGCTGCTAATAGCCCCCCTTGGTCATTAACTAAACTGAACTCAAAGCATTATTCAATTAATTGATGATTATGATGATTGGCAGAGCTTTGAGTGTCTGCTATTCTCTCTCACACACACCTCTCACGGCTAGAGGCCCCGTGCCTACCCACTCACATTTCGAACCCGTATCCCCTGACATACTTGGTGAAGCCGACGCAAAACGAGCCAGGGTGGGAGGTAAAGATGGATATGCCATAACAATTTAAGTAGTTTATTAATGATTTCAATTCCAATGGATTTGATAAAAATCTAGCAGTTGTTGCAAATTAGCCAAAATTGATGGAATTAGTTCAAGGATGTTTGCAGGAAGCGAAAGCCATGTAGATAAAAAAGCAGATTGATGAGTAGAGATAGCAATTGATGTTGTATGGGAGCAGTATCATTATTTTCAAGGATATGATCCAGAAGGTTTTATTGCATGTTATCTCTTTCCTCGATAATTCTCGCTACTCTCAAAGTTCATAGGCCATTTCCATTACAAAAGCACTCCAAGGCATTGTGAATTGGGAACATCCACTTCAAGGGGAGGCAATTTAAGCATGTTTTCACTATTTTGTGTATTAGAATTTGCACTTGTTTTCAATAAATCTCAAGCCAAAGCTATGGTGACATCTACATTGGCACCAACAAGGTGTGACTAGAAAAGTCCAAGAATGGAATGAAGAAAAGGGGGGGAGGACACGCATGTTTCAAAGACAATGATTTCTACTTCAAGGAGAGGATTCCTCTTTAATTGTCATCCTGTGTGAATACCGTTCTTTTGCCATCCTTTGTGGATATGTATTGACATCTTGTGTGGATGCCATTGTCATCCTTAGTGGATAAAGAATCTTCAATGTATTGTCCTAGTCCAAACCTCAAGGGGAGGATTGTAAGGTATGAGCTTTGTCTTAGAGTCACTAGAGTGTTATGGAGTTGTTTCTTAGGAGCGGTTTGATGAGATCTTAGCTTAAGAGGGGCTATGGAAGTTTTGGTTTAAGTGGCTTAACAGCTTAGGATTCGGATTAGCTAAGGGGTTTGGCTTGTACCCATGAGAAGAAGAAAGCAAAAAAAAGAGCCTCATCCCTCCTTTTTTCTATACAAGCGGCTTGGGAGTTTGCATGGGAACCGTTTTTTCTATTCTCGGCTAACCCATTAGCCATATCGCTATATCGCTAATGGGCACAGCCTCGATGATGTGGCAAGGTGAAACTTCGTTCAGCGCAAAAACAATCAAGAGCGGCACCAAACAGGAGTGCCATGGCAAGCCGGACATCTTTTATTTCTTCGGCAACTTCATCTGCGCCCGCTACTGCCCAGCACGAACCCTTTCTCCTCGTCTCCTGCCCTGCTCGTTGTCACCCGCCATTGCACCCTTGTTGCCTCTTCACATTAGGTTAAAAAAATAAACCTATTTTCTGGCTAGTGGGTGGCCACACTACTTAGGGCGGCCCTTTTGACTTAGCGGGTAGTCATGCTTAGGTGAATTCATTTAGAGAAAACCTTCCCTTCGCATTCAACAAAGCATGTCAAGCTCTTAGTGTGCATTTCAATTACACACCATTCGGTTTACATGTCGGTCATGGCATTATATAAAAAAGAGTGCTTCCGTAATGGCCCACATTTGGCATACATATCCACTAAAGCATTTCCTGGCAGTGGCTTCTATAAAATCACCACATTTGGCATAAATACCGATCAAAGCATTGCCGAGTTTTGACATACATCTCGGCCAACTTCAATAAGCCATATCTCCGCACTCCGGATCCTAATTGACACGCTGTCAACTCCTATTGACTCCAATCTTCACACACCTCTCATAACAACATTGATAAGCACCCAAAAATCTCCGATGGCACATCTTCCAATCTGAACATTCCGTCCAAAACCTAGCTGAAGCTCAAAAATTACCACATGAACAACTGATCGAGGCGACCAGAGTGGTACAAAACTGGCCCCCGGTGAAAGTTAAATTGGCCATATCTTGACAATCGAAACCTCGATTGACAAACTAGAAAGACCGACACACTTCTCAAAGTGAGCACTTCAGCGCCATGCATTCATAGCATCTTTGACCCTTTATCAACAACTGCCCAATCCGATACGGATCTGCTACTGACTCAAACTTCAAACTGACATAACTTCCTATCTATAGCTCCGATTGACAAGCCGTAAAGATAGGCCTATAGAGCACTTCAAGTACTTCAACTCTGATGAATAAAATCCCAGCTATGACGACTTCAATTATACTCACTGTTAGCATTACCAAGACATCTTTTGGCCCTTAGAGCCGCATTTGGCATACTTTTAGCTTAAAATTGGCTTGTTAGCAAGCCCTTATTACTGCTTATAATCATGTAGGATTCAAATAAAATTAATTGGCATCCCTTTGCTCATTTTCTTGTCATGGAAGCGGAGCTGCATGACATCCACCCCCTCTGAACCTGCAAAGCCTTCCGGTCTGTGCCAATTGCACTTAATCAGCTTCATCAAAAACATCATCAGACATATCATTTGATGCATACATAACATTATCTTCTGGAGGTTGATCTGAATTGAAGTCTGCAATAACAATTTTGCCTTATCGCTTCTTCATTAGCTTATCCGTTTTCCTGCAATAAGCACCTTGAGCACAGTGCCATCAAGTTGGCATAATTGATATGTTGCATTATCAAAAACATGTAGCACCATATATGGTCCAACCCACTGTTTAACCATCTTTTGCATAGCAGTATATTGATTCTCCAAGCTACTGTCATAAACAAGTACCCAGTCACCGTCTTTGATAGCATGCGGTCGTAGTCTGTGCTTTCCATCAAATGATGCTTTATTCTTCAACCTTGCCTCCTTAAGCTTCTCTTTAGCCTGTTCAATATCTTCTTGATGCCTCTCAAGCTGGCGAATACGTAGCGCAAGCAAATCTTCTGTAGACATACTTTCTTCCCATGGCATTATGGTCCAAGTCATAACTGCCCTCTATAGGCATAATGGGTTTTTGCACGTGCATCAACTCAAACGGCATAAAACCTGTAACAGAATTGTGTGTAGTGCAATCAGCTCATAAAACAAATGGCAAGAGTTTAGGACAATCACCAATATGCCCTTCACATGCCTTCGTTGAAGCTTTAACAATAGGCGGATGCCCTCTTTCACTTTTCTCGTTACCTTCTGGATTGTATGTTGTAGTGAGAGCGAGTTTAACGCCCATACGAGCAAAAACTCTCGAGCTTCATTTGCATCCAGCTCTCCTCTATCCGTAGTAATTCTGCCAACACATCCATACCTGGAGATAACATCTGCAAGCAAGAACTTGCATACTGAACTGGTAGCTTTGGTACGCAAAGCTCTACCTTCAACTTGATTAGTAAGATCTTCTCTGGCAAGAACAATATACCTCATCTGCCACACTTCTATTGGCATTGTAATAAGGTCCACCACCCACTGTAGTGCATAGCCAGTGGATAGGTGGGATGCAATCCATCTCTATGTCACACATTAGAATATTGTTGGCATTAAGCATGTTTCCACAAATTGAACCACTTCCTTATAGATACCTTTCCACCAATACCGGTCTTTAATCTTGACAAAAGTTGCCCAGACTCCTATGTGTCCAGCCCATAAACTTTCATGAAATTCTTTGATAACCTACTGTTGAGTTGTTTTGTCAGAAATCGCTCTTTGCAGTACACCTCTTGTGCGCTTTGGTTGCTTCAATAAATATCCATCCTTCAGAAAATAGCCGTAGGCCTTTTTCTTGATCCTCTTGTAATCTCGGTCACTCCATCCTTCTTGTCTAGTGAGAGTGCTAAGGTAGCGGCCAATCATAAGCCATTCTCCATCATAGAACTCCTCAGAAAATACTTGAAAAAACCGTGAGCAGACTACCACAATTGGCATGTAGATAAGAAGACGTGTAGAACTTCAAGCCAACATCATCACTTGTGGTCAGCATCTCTTCTTCATCTTCAAACCTAGCTCTTGATAACATATCTGCAACAACAGGATTATCTGTACCTGCAATATGATAAAATTCAGGGTTAAGAGACTTAACCCTGAATTAAGAGACTTAATATAGGATATCCACCATAGCATGGCAATGTCCGGAGTAGAGCAGTTTGCAATCATCCCTATTAGCGACAATCAATCTGTCTCTACTACGATTGAAGCTCCAATAAAGTATTATTTATCAGACCTTAGAGCAGTAGCAATGCCCCAAAGCTTCCTCTTAACCTGTGGATAACCTCGTTGACGAGCATTAAGCACCTTGGCTCCAAATCTAACTGCATACCTATGTCCATTTGCATCATCTTGACCTATAGCCCATCCAATACCTTTCGGGCTAGTGTCAACTGTTAAAATAACTGGCCTTCCGCATTTGTAGTCGACTTTCCTCAAGGTTGGAGCCTCGAGAACCATATTCTTTAATTTCCTGATAGCCTGTGTGTGAATTTCTTCCCAAACAAACCTTTTTCCTATCCGTAGCAATTGATATAGCACCTCTGCAACATGAGCAAAGTGTGGCAGCCAAATAAGATAGAACACTGCACCCAAAAATCGACGAACTTCAGTAACCGAAGAGCATGTTTCCTTCATCTTTTGGGTAGCTTCAACTTTTGTTGGACTAAGCCTTCTACCCTCAGGACTGCACATATGGCCCACAATTAAGACCTCCTTAGCACCAAAAGTTGATTTTTGACCTAAAACTGTTAAGTTAACTTCTTCAAGTCTCGATAAAATAGCATCACAGTCAACAATATGTTGAGCAACAAACCGCCGGCACCCCTCTGATCTTTTACCTCGTCTTTGGATCCTTCTTCACAACCTTTAATTGGTAGACCATCAATGAAAGGCATAGTAACATGTGGGATAAAGTTCCTTAATAATTTATTCATGCCGTTCATCATATGAGCTACAGAATTAGTAGCACCCTGTGGCAGAGTGCACATCCTTACCAAACCAAGAGGAGTACGCATTGTAGTAAGATCCCTGCTCTCCAAAGCTAACTGGAATTGATCATATCCGGAATGAAGATCACCCATGGAGTAAATAGATCTACTTGCAAAGGCCTCAACAAACTCATCCACAATTGGGCCAGTACCCACATTGCGGATTGTTACCTTATTAACCGGTTGCATGTCCTCAATGAAGCTTAACGACCGTTTTTCTTCGGAACAGTAAACCATCGATTAGAATATGGTGCACATGATGGCTCCAAAATTCCCATTTGAATCTTTTCATTAAGCAAATTGATAAGCTTTGGCAAGTGAGCTTTAGGAACTGAAATAGGACGTAAGCTCCATGGCATGTGAGGAACAATGAATATAACCATAGGTGAAACAACACTTGGATCCACACACCCAATCTCACTCGGCTCAAAAGCAAAAGCTTTATCATGTTTTTCAAGCATACCTTGAAAACACTTGATTTCCTATTCATTGTTGAGAAAACCATCTTCTCCAACCTTCAGCTTTGCTGCAATGTCTCCTTAGTAAATTTACACCCTATGTTCTTTGGATTCATGAGTGTAGGTTGTTGAGAAGCTTCTTTGATCACCCCATCACTTCCTTCTGGTAGCGGTGTAGCCACTGGTCTCACTTTCTTTGCAACAGTCTTGTATTTTGTCTCTACCTGTGCTTCAATTGCTTCACCTGAATCATCCTCAATATGCATAAGTGTTTCATATATACCTAACTCATCATACATGTCCATTGAGTGGACCTTAACCACTTCAGTTCCGCTTTGTAACCTGTGTTGCCTGATCTCCTCAAGCTCTGACATAGTATCTACATAAGATACCTCTTCAAAGATCCCTGAAATCACATCATCTGATTCAAGCACATCACATCCCTACAATTCACTTTGGATACCTGAAACATATTGTTTTTCCCACTTTGGCATATCATTAAATTTTCTGTAAGATACTGCACCTTCAGATGTTAACCCCAAAAACCCTAAAGAGAAAGCTTCTCTTTGCAAGAACTTTTCCTCACTTGTACCACCATAGTCGCATTTTATAGCGGCACTCAGAGAAAATCCTGTGCAAACTTGTGTTCTTTAAACTCCTTGCGTATCTTTGGCAATGGATGACCACGTAAACTATCCTTGTTCCTGGCATGGTCAACACATACAGTCAAGAATTGAACTTCTTTCTTACCATCTCGGCTCCGAACCCTGGCATAGGTTGAGCCATCATCCAACACCTTGGTTTCCATCCGCACAGACGTAATGTAGGGTTGCCCCAAAATCAATGGATAAGAGGAATTCTCCTCTATAAAGAAATTTTGCTTATCACACACATCCCCTACAGTTACCTTAACATTTGCACATACACCACAGAGGTTGCCTGGAAGCATGTTGGCAGCTCGAATCCGCCAACCGTGGTCTACATCAATAGGCCATTTCCCCTTTTTATGTAAGCTTTTTGCATCAAATTTATCTTCGATCCATGATCTATTAGTGCTAAGACTGGTTCTTCAATGTCGCCAAGCTTCACAACAATTTCGGTTGTTGCCCTTGTTTAATGAGTCCTTGAAAAGTGACTCCTGGGTATACTTTCATTGTCTTCATCATCATTAAAATGAACATGCCTTACCTCAGGTACGATCGGGTTTGACACCACCACAGACCTCGACTCTTCTTCTTCAAGGTCTGCCAAATATTCTTAATAATCATCCAAAATTGCTTCAATGTGCCGAACCATCTGGCTCTTAACTGATTCTGGCTCCTGCTCACTTGGTATCTGCCGCTTCCTCTTGATAATATCAATAATCTCCTCGTGGAATTCGCGTTTGGCAATTCCCAGAATATCACCCAATGTGAGCTCCACTTTGCTATTCAGAATGCGCTCTTCAAAAACTTTCTTTAGATCTGTAGCTAATTCAATGTCAGATTTAAGCTTATACGAGGGTCCCCTGGGCTTACCTTGCTTTTTATCCTTGGGCGCCTCCTCCATAACCACTTCAGGAGCAGGCTTAGGAGTAGGACCTTCTTCTTTTCTGCTACTAAATCTCATTGTCCTTTTTGATGTCCCTGGAACTTCTTCATCTCTTTTCCCTTTTCTTCCATCATAGCCTCATTAGCTTGAGACTTAGCAATGAATGCGTACACTGAGAGGGAATCCACTGGATCAGTCCACCTTGTGGTTTCTCGAATTGAATTCCCTACATGTCGTAGCTTCCCATAAGTTACCTTCCCTGCTTCTGCTGTCTTCAAAGCATAAGGCCACAATTGACCCTTTGTACTTACACCATAATCATCACCCTTCCCGCAAACCTGCATCCCATATGTAGCTGCTTCCGCAAGAGCAACATTATACTGTATTTCTTCAACTAGCTTTTTCATGCCGCCTCTACCAAAGTTCAAGTGGAGCATCTCACCTATTGCCCTAAGGTGAATCTTCTTGCCCTTCTAGAAAACCATGTTCCTTTTGTTAGCTTCATCAAACTCATCACATTCCTTAATATACTTGTGGTCTTCACTATCACACCACATGCATCGATCCCAGCCTTTGCGTGGAGGTTGTTGTCTAGGCTCAAAAGTAGACCCCTTTGCAGCTAACCCTTCAAATTTTACAGATTTTAAATTCAAATTTAACTCTTGAATACCTTTCACTAATTCGTCGAGAACTGGCTCCTCCACTCTGAGTATTGTCGAGGTTGTTTTCTCCTTAGGTTGCTCTTCTACAACATCCATGATATCAGCCACGATTAGCTTATCAACTCTCATCTGTCGTTTCACGATCATATTTACTGCTTCAGTGACTATCTTCCAGTCAGATGTTAAGCCCAATTCACATGTTGAATCCTCCAGAAACTGCACTAGACTCTTCTGGAGTCGTAGATCAACAGTCTGAATGAATAGTTCAACCTTCTGATCCTTCATTGAATGTTGCTTTGTCGAGGACAATTGCTCGAATTTCTTTTCAAACTCCCGTAATAATTCTCGTGGCATATAAATTTTTGTTTTTCTTCTGCACCCACTTCATAAAGCTTTGTCTGGTTACCCTTTGTGAATCTTCAAGAAAGTATTCCTCCTGCAGCGCCTTCTTGAATTCCTGCCAATTCGGGCCTTGAACCACATGAATCTCTTTTATTCGGCCCCTAAGTTCCGGCACCGCAATTAAATGAAATCCTTCCACTGCATTCTAATCATCAATTCCATTATCTTCCATTGCCTGCCCATAGATATTGCAAAATTTGCTAATATCTCGGCCTTCAAATCGTTGTAATTTCTCTGTAATTGTGTGTTGAGCTTTACGAATCCGCTCTTGCAAATTATACTGCTGTTGGGCAGCCTGTTGTTGTTGCATATATGTAGCAAACTCATGCATCATTTTCTGCATGGCTGCCTCTTGCTGTGTCGACATCTTCCTCCACAAATACTTCTCACACCGACTCGTTTCACGTGGGGTTCACCAAGAATGTCAGGGGATTCGTGTTCGAAAGGTGGGCCGGCAAGGCACGGGGCCTCTGGCTGTGAGAGGTGCGAGGAAGAGAGTTGCAGCAGACACAATCAATGTAGACAAATCTTAAAATAGACAGCTTGGACCACCAAAACTTGAATACCCAAAACAGGCAATGAACAATACCACTGTTTGAATTAAATGCTAATTGTGGAGTTTTAAGCTCCTTACATCGGCTTCACCTGCCTTAATTGGCCTACCAAGGTTGTCTTGATAATTTTTCTCTCCTTTTTTCGTCCTCTGCTGCTTCAAAGTCGAGAGAAAGAGCCTGATCTTCTCTTCGGCTATGGCTATGGGAGCTTGTTGCATGAGAGTTGGTTATGGAGTTTAGGATCGGCTTTGAGTTGGCTTAGCAGGCTTCGGATTCCCATGGCTTATGGTGGCTTAGGATAGGATTAGAACAGCTTAGGAGGATCATTAGAATTGTCTTAGCATGGTTTGGTTTTGCATCGGCTTAAGAAGCTTAGCTTAGGATTAAGATAGGTGAAGGAACGCTTGATTTCGAATTCAAATGGGCTTAGGATGCTTAGTTTAGGCTATGGAGTTCTTTCTTAGGAGCGGTTTGATGAGAGCTTAGCTTAAGAGCGGCTATGGAAGTTTTGGTTTAAGTGGCTTAACAGCTTAGGATTCGGATTAGCTGAGGGCTTTGGCTTGTACCCGTGAGAAGAAGAAAGCAAAAAAAAAGAGCCTCATCCCTCTTTTTTTTTTATACAAGCGGCTTGGGAGTTTGCATGGAGAATTGTCTTTTCTATTCTTGGCTATCCCATTAGCGATATCGCTAATGGGCACAGCCTCGATGAAGTGGCAAGGTGAAACTTCGTCCAGAGCGAAAACAGTCTGGAGCGGCACCAAACAGGAGCGCCATGGCAAGCCAGACATCTTTCATTTCTTCGGCAACTTCATATGCTCCCGCTACTGCCTAGCGCGAACCTTTCTCCTCCGTCTCCAGCCCTGCTCGCTGCCGCCCGCCATTGCACCCTTGCCTCTTCACATTAGGTTTTAAAAAAAACACCTCCTTCTGGCTAGTGGGCAGCCGCACTACTTAGGGTGGCCCTTTTGACTTAGCGTGTAGTCGTGCTTAGGTGAATGCATTTAGAGAAAACCTTCCCTTTGCATTCAGCAAAGTAGGTCAAGCTCTTAGTGTGCATTTCAATTACACACCATTCGGTTCACATGTCGGTCATGGCATTATATAAAAAAGAGTGCTTTCGTAACAGCCCACATTTGGCATGCATATCCACTAAAGCATTTCTTGGTAGTGGCTTCCATAAAATCACCACATTTGGCATAAATACCGATCAAAGCATTGCCAAGTTTTGACATACATCTCGGCCAACTTCAATAAGCCATATCTCCGCACTCCGGATCCCAATTGACATGTTGTCAACTCCTGTTGACTCCAATCTTTGCACACATCTCATAAGAACATTGATAAGCACCCAAAAATCTTCGATGGCACATATTCCAATCTGACCATTCCGCCCAGAACCTAGCTGAAGCTCAAAAATTACCAGATGAACAACTGATCGAGGCGACCAGAGTGGTACGAAACTGGCCCCCGGTGAAAGTTAAACTAGCCATATCTTGACAACCGAAACCTTGATTGACAAACTGGAAAGACCGACACGCTCCTCAAAGTGAGCACTTTAGGCCCATGCATTCATACCATCTTTGACCCTTTATCAGCAACAGCTGCCCAATCCGGTACGGATCTGCTCTATTGACTCAAACTTCAAACTGACATAACTTTCTACCTGTAGCTCGGATTGACGAGTTGTAAAGACAGGCCTATAGAGCACTTCAAGTACTACAACTCTAATGAATAAAATCCTAGCTATGACCACTTCAAGTATACTCACTATTAGCATTACCAAGACATCTTTTGGCCCTTAGAGCCGCATCTAGCATAATTTTAGCTTATAATTGTCTTGTTAGCAAGCCCTTATTACTGCTGAATAATCATGTAGGATTCAAATAAACCTAATTGGCATCCCTTTGCTCATTTTCTTGTCATGGAAGCGGAGCTGTACGATAGCGTGTTCAACCACAGTAACCGCTTCCTGGTGGTCTAGGATCAACTCTTCATGTGGGCGAGGTATCACATTCAGCACAGTCAGAGCCAGCTCCATTGCCTTTACCACGCGCCGTCTGGTCCACCCCCGAGTAGACCACTAGTTGTACTATAGGCCACTACTTCCCTCACTACCCATGGGGCCCCCACCTTGCGCACCCCAATAGCACAACCACCACAAGAACTTCGGCCACTAGGAACCTGGAACCCAAATTGTATTGATTACTTCATTTACAAATATCAGATAACTCAAAAAGTCTTGATACAATGCCTACACCAAAATTGTCTCCTTGATTTTGTGGAGCTTTTAAGATCCTCAAGAGAGTCGGTTCTATGGCATACAAGTTAGAGCTCCCAGCTAATACTCGCATTCATCCAGTTTTCCATGAGAGTTGTTTATGTCAATGCGTATTATAATGTAGTTGATCAAGGAGTCCCTGTGAATGCGTGAATGCGGTGCGTGTGCGGAGACGGAGAGAGAGAGAGAGAGAGAGAACAAGACGTGGGGTGGAGCTCCCAAGACTCACTGTATGAGCACAGTGTGAGAGCTCCTTATTCTTTGTTTGTATAAAGAATAAGGAGATAGATGTGGGTGGCCGGACGTTGACTCGCGGACATGGGCAAAGCACGATGAGGCACACCACCTTTACCTAACATTATCCCACTAAAGACTGTGTGCTGATAAGTGGCAAGAAGACTAGCCTACAACTAGTATAGACAAGAGGTGAGAAAAGACAGCTCTCAACCTATGCCCACTGGCTCACTCCAAACACGTGAGTGCATTTGTAAGCGCTCTAGTGTAGATGCACATGCATACCACTAGGGCTAGAGCCACGATGACACTCTTGATGCAAGTATCGAGTGACGACCTGCATGGCTCCACAATGCACAATGCATGTGTGAGTCATCGCACAACTGACAACTCCTACGGCAAATGCAAGAGCTGTATAAGCAAGATCAGGTCTCGAGACCAAAAGGTCAGACATGAGAGACCCAAAATCCAATGAAACATGTAGTATGTGTGCCAACCTATCCCTATTAGGAACCTAACTTCCATATGCATCCTCATTCAGGAACCACCTTGCTATGCATCACCATGTCAGTCTCGTCTGACAAAGGCAGATCTGAAAGGCAGATCTGCTGAGAATGAATGCAAAACCGAAAGATCAGCACCACTGGAATCACACACAGCTGTCTGAAGGACAGTGTTGCCCTCAAACGTATCAAATGCATCATAGAACAATGCATCGGTCACTGGCTCAACTAATGTCACCTCAACTGATGACTGACCAAGCTGTGCATCGCATGAACCTCACCATAAGACAAATGCACAACCTGCTCTCCATGCAAAACATCCGCAAAAGAGACACGCCTCGTCTCTTGCTCCAAACATGGCTGCAAATACACAGAGACTACACCATCTCGTGTGTCAGAAATATACAAAGGGTATACCAGACCACTCCTAGCACCTCTGGCTATCACCAGTGATCCCCTATGCATCTAAAATGACCGCTCTCCAAGCAGTACACAATGTCCACTACTTTGCAACTAACGCATTGAAATGAGACTCTGGTTGAGTCCCTATACATAACATACATCTTGTAGCGTAAGCAATGCACCGCTAGGTAAAATGCATACATCCCCAACACCCTCTATGTCATATGCTGAACCATCAGCAAACTGCACACAACCAAGTCTCCCACTAGAGAAAGAGAAAAACAAATCACGACATGGCATCACGTGAAAAACTACATGCTCGTCTAGTAGAAAACGCGTAGACAATTTGCTATCCCAAGACACAAAGTAATATAAAGGCAACCTAGATTCAAAGTGTTGGAATTAGGATAGCAAAGAAATGCACACAGCTTGGAGAAGACGAAGGAAGCTTAAGGCACAATAGAGAGTGTGTTACTTAGTGTGCAATGGAAAGATAGATAGCCCTAGAGTGATGGACGTATATACAATGCTCGGGGGAAAAAACCTCCTAAAGAGGGAAAAAATGCCCCGGCGGTCCTAGTGTGTTCACACACATCACTACTACATGTATATGGTAACAAATCCCCCCTGGAGTGATGCGGTGAACGAGAGCTGGCACATGAGTAAATGGAAGTGTCATGCCCTGAGGACATGATCAGTCCACAAAGGGGCGTAAGCCCAAAGCTTTGCAGAAATCTTCAAGCTTCTCACGAGACAATGCCTTTGTGAAAAGATCTGCAAGGTTGTCCTGTGTTGGCACATAAGCCAAGCTGATCTCTCTTGCTGAGAGCCTCTCCCTGACATAGTGGTAATGCACCTCAATGTGCTTTGTGCGAGCATGAAAAACTGGGTTCCTCGCAACTGCCAATGCACTCTGACTGTCAGTGTAGATAGTGTTGGCAGTGTCCTGTCCAACACCCAAATCAGCCATAAGGCGTCTGAGCCATACACAATCAACCGTAGCTCTGAAGACTGCCCTGTACTCAGCCTCACAACTCGAAGTGGCCACAGTAGGTTGCTTCTTGCTCAACCATGATATACATGAATTGCCAAGCATGCAATAGAAACCACTCGTGGACACTCGCGTGTCAAAACAATCAGCCCAATAAAAGCATGTAAGTCTGGCGGCAATGATCCCCCCTTGGGATAAAACAAGCCAAGATGTAAAGTGCCACTAAGGTAGCGGAAAATCCTCCTTACAGCCTGCCAATGCTTAGACCCTTTGCTATGCATAAATCTGTTGACGTGTGAGACTACAAACTGAATATCTGGCCTCGTGTTGCATACATAGGTGAGGAAGCCAACAACAATTTGGTAAAGAGTGACATGAGTAGGATCGCTAGCATCATGTAGACTCAACTTCAAACCTGTTTCCATGGGAGTGGCAATAGGTTTGCAATCCTCAAGTCCAACCTTACATAGCATTGTCTCTATGTAACTTTTCCGACACAAGGCAATACCACCATCACACTGCTTAAATTGTATACCCAAGTAATGATGCAATAGCCCCAAATCTTTCATATTGAAAGTAGCATTCAAATCAGCCTTAAATTCATCAATATGTCTCTCATTTGGTCCAGTGATCAGCAAATCATCGACATAAAGAACCACAACGAGAAGTACATCACCCTCACTCTTTACATACAATGTGCTTTCTGTTGGACTGTTTACGAAAGCCTCGTTTAACCAAATGAGTGCCAGCTTTCTCATACCAAGCACTAGGAGATTGCTTCAACCCATACAAAGCCTTCTTATATCTACACACTTTGTCCTCTTGTCCTTTTATGACAAAACCGCGAGGCTGCGTTACATAAACTTCCTCAAATATGTCACCATTCAAGAAAGCAGTAACAATGTCTGATTGGTGTACATCCCAACCAAAATGAGCTACCAATGCACATAGAAAACGCACAGTAGTCATACGACAAGTGGGAGAAAAATTCTCTTCATAGTCTATGCCTTTTTTCTGTGCATGACCCTTTGCAACAAGTCGAGCCTTATGGCGATCGATCTCACCATCCGGCTTGCGTTTCAACTTGTAAACCCATTTCGTACCAATGGCCTTTTTGCCAGGAGGCAAATCACATAAAGTCCATGTGTCATTTTCTATAAGTGCATCATATTCTGATTGCATGGTAGCCATCCAATTTTCTGAATTCTGTGCTTCATCAAAAGACAGAGGCTCCTCAACATCATGTAAGCTAGACACAGCCAAAGCATAACAATCTGATGCATAAGATGCACGGTGAGAGCCTGAACGAGTACGACTAGACAAATGTGCATCCAATTTACTGTCATGCAAAGTGTGCACCATCCATTTTGGCATACCTCTAGCCTGTTCATTTTCAGCCCTTTCCTCATCAAGTACATCATGTATATCTGCATCAGTAATAGGCCGATCTGTAACATTTTCAGAAACCCCCATAGACTGTACATTTGCCTCATTGGAACTTACATTCGTATTTCCACCACTGAAAAGAGGCAACAAAGTGTCATAAATGTCCCTTGAGATTACATTACTGTCTCTAGTACATGACAACAAGGGCTGAACAGAATCTTCCACAAACACTACATCTCGTGAAATACAACCTGTAACCTTTGCTTTCAGTACTATAACCAACAAAAATACATTTGATAGCCTTACCATCCAATTTTTTGCGCTGTGTTTGTGGCACCAAAGTATATGCCAAACAGCCAAAAACACGCATGTGCTCAATAGAAGGCTTTCTATCATGCCATGATTCATATGGAGTAATAGACTGCAAAGCTTTCATAGGACACATGTTTAGTACATAAGTGGCACACATGATGGCCTCAAGACAAAAAGAATGCGACAAAGCTTGACTTTTGACCATACATCGTGCCATTTTCGTAAGTGACCTGTTTTTCCTCTCAGCAACACCATTTTGATGAGATGGATAAGGCACTGTACATTGGTGTTTTATCCCATTGGTGTTTCATGAGACATATACTCCCCCCCTCGATCGGAACGGAGGGTGCCCATAGTACATTTCGAGACATTTTCAGCCATAGCCATAAATTGTTAGAAGCAAATAAAAACTTCGGACTTCGCTTTAAGTGGAAATGCATGCCTGGAGTAATCATCAATGAAAGTCATGAAGTACAGGTAATTGCCCAAGGACAGAGTTTGCATGGGCCCACAAACATCACTATGCACAAGCTACAACCTGCATGTGGCCCTAACTGAACCATCCTTTGGAAACTTAGAACGCTGCATCTTACCCAAAATACAGTCTTCACAAACATGTTTGACAGGTGCTTCAAGAGGCGGCAAAGAAGCAACCATATCAGATTTCTGCAAACGCAGCAAATTGGCAAAATTCAGATGACCAAAATGTGCATGCCAAAGTTTTGCATTTGAAATAGCCCTTGAATTTGCAACAGCATTTGCAAAATTTTGTCCACACTTGTCATACAAAGTGAGCTTATACAGCCCACGGCACAAAAGGCCAGATGCAACAATTTCATCACCAAAACTGAGATCATGAACTGTCCACAAATTTGACTACAAGTCTAAGTCTAGCAAGTGCGGATACAGACAAGAGATTCTTCTTGATCCCACGTACATAAAGGGCATCAACAACTGTGAAGGAACTGCCATTTGCAGCAGTAAGCACAATCTTTCCAACTCCCTGAACCGGATAAGAGGCATTGTTGGCACAAGTGACTGAATTCCCATGAGGGACAAACTCGAGAGAGGTGAACAATTCACGATGTGAGGTAATGTGCTTTGTAGCACCACTGTGGAAATACCACACATGTGAATCTGCAGCAACTAACAAGCATGCATCATGGACAGCAGGATTGTAGTTCGCTCTGCGTTAAAAGCCCATTTTGCATCAACATCAGCAACACAATCTCCTTTCACAGAAGACTCAACAATGGCTGCATTTGTAGTGGAACCAGCATTTGCAGTGGAACCACCCTCTTTCTTCTTAGCCTCTTTGGCCTTCAACTTAGGACACGACTTGATCAAGTGATCATTAGCTTTACAATAATGGCAACGCATCTTCTCTTTGCCCTTATCACCAGAATTGCCAGACAAAGTGTTGCCAGCAGAAGCATTAGGAACAGAAGTTTTGCCACTCGCAGCAGAACCATAAGAAGTGGTTGCATTGCTGTTACCACCCTTTCTTTGAGAAGCAATAAAAGTATGTTCAACTACACGTTGTCTAGTCCTGTTTTTTCTGGAAAGTAACTCTTGCAACAGCAATGTGCATAATGCATCAAACTTGACAACTTCTGGATTTCCTTGGGTCATAAGTCTCCAAGTACTAGCAAAAGTCTGGTAAGAATCTGGTAAGGCATCAAGAACAGTCTGCACAAGGGAACTGTCTGAAATGACTTCACCTGCAGAAATAAGTTTCTCATTGATATCCTTGACACTAGCAAGGAAAGTGTCCATATCATCTTCCTCATGCATAATCTTCGACTCCAGCTCTTTACGCAGCAAAGCAATTTTAGCTTCATCGCGGCTTGCATAAAGACTTGCTAGAATATCCCAAGCCTGTTTTGCAGATTTTGTTGAACGGATGTGAGGAACAATAGTGCGCTTCACAGACAATGCAATCAATGCATGAGCTTGCGCATCCTTTACATCCCAACGAGCTTGTTCTGCCGTAGGCAAAACAACTCTAATAGCAGCAATCCTTGCAGCAAGACCTGCAACATCCTCAACATCGCCTACATCCTCAGAACCAGGACGTACATCAATGCCCTGCACAATATTCCAGATGCCCTTTGACACAAGAACGTGTTGCATCATATAAGACCACATAGGGTAATTGTCCCCATCCAATTTGTCCTCAACAACAAACATCTTGAAGACATCTGTGTTGTTGTCAGCCATGGTAAATGTTGCACCTGATGTGAAAACTGCCAAAAAATAGGAGAAACGGAGTGGGAACAACACATGCTATATAGCACAAACCGTAGAAGACTGTAAGGCACGTGTTATGCAGAAAACGGCACTGACAAAAATTCTGCACAAAATGACAAAATTGCATGTGCAGACCTGCTTGTAGTGGAAACAGAGACCGAAATGAGCCCGAATTAGAAATGTGAGCAGATTGAGCTCTACAACCTCTCCCAAAATATTTCTCGACCCGCGAACGCTCACCAAACCTCACTATAATCGAAGAAAGTGAGCAGCGTGTGCTGGAGCAGCTGGCGACTAAGCTCGGGAGGATGTAACCTGCTCTGATACCAATTGTTGGAATTAGGGTTGCAGAGAAACACACACAGCTTGGGGAAGACGAAGGAAGCTCAAGGCACACAATAGAGAGTGTGTTACTTAGTGTGCAATGGAAATATAGATAGCCCTAGAGTGATGGGCGTATATACAATGCTCGGGGGGGAAAACCTCCTAAAGAGGGAAAAAATGCCTCGACGATCCTAGCATGTTCACACACATCAATACCACATGTATATGGTAACAAAAAGTGACATGCCCGTCACATGCATACTCTCTAACATATGTCCTCATAGTAGCACCATGCATCTGCCTCATACGCATGAAGCAACTGCGCCCAATATGCCCATCGTGGGTGCAATACCAACATGTCAATTGCGATCGTGAGCGAGAATCGCCTCTAACTTGAAGCGTCTCCGTATCCATGTCAAAACTATGGCAAAGAATGCTCGAGATCACAAGACTCTCCCACCCGAGAGCAAACCAATGTCTCAAGCAAAGAAGGTGAGCACATGGTTAAGCGGGGGTCAAGCTCACTAGCCTCTGCAGTAGGCATACATATTTGGCAAAAATTCGGCAAAGTCTCCTCTGTAATTGGAGCAAAAAACTCAACAATAAATCGCAATGGAGACAACAACAAATGCCCAATCCCGGAATGTGCTCGTCCGAAATCACCTCACAAAGTCATAAATAAAGCCAAACCGCTTTCGTTGCAGTATCACTCAACGATGCCACAAATGACATACATATGCTGCCAAAATGTATCAATGAATGAACAATGTGCTAGAAAACCGTAGCATACACAACACCTCACTCGTGCGAGAGTCGGTAGAAGAACACCAAATTGTGTCCAAACTGACAAAACCTGTCAAAGTGAGAATAAACACTTGATCACTGTCACAGTGGGAATATATCGACCACTATACCATCAGAGAGCAAACTGTGAATACGCATGAACCATGGCGAGAATCTAGGAAAAATCCAGTAGAGATTCTCCAGAAAACTGAGCAAAAACTCAAGTACAGTCTCTACCCATAAACCATAACACTTCTCAATGCCAATGAGTAGAAATGCCAAAATGGCTCCACACTTTCACAGACAATGGCAATCCGCACTCAACGTACATCAATGGAGTGACCATGCATAAGCAAGCACCAAAACAGTTGCAATTCGGAAACTTGATCAATGCAAAAACAATATTCTCAAGAGAGCTCACCGGCACTTGAAAGTGCTTGCCAAAATGCACGTACAATGGGCATCAACCATGTGCCATCACCATATGAAAAGACCATGAATCCAAGCACAAAATCACTGCCAAAGTATCCTTTAGCTCCACCTGTATGCTCCTAAAACCGTGTCTCTCAAGAGACCAGTTCGATGGTGTGTAAACACCTCCATACTTTGTTGCCCAAATCTACCAAACATCCTCAAACCACAAGCTCTACACAAGCTGAAATTGCATCTTCAACTCAGAAATTTATGCATCTAACTTTGAGCACCTGTCGTGCTTCCAAAAGTGCATCAAACTCGCACACTATGAGAAAATAAAAAACCTGCAATTTTTGTATACAGTTAGTCTGAGCTGAAGCTCAGCAAAACGGTGAGGAATTTGCAAAAAGTTTTTTTTGCAAATTTGTAGACCACGTCGAAACGGATGGGCTATGTGGGCAGAATTCTCAAATCTGCATTCTATAAGGAGAAAAATGAAACTAAAAATAGTGCTGCTGTGCACACAGTTTTGATGGCAGCACCTTCATCTACACACAATCTTTCACACTACTTTCCGAGTTTCCACAAGAGCATACATCACTCTCTACTGAGCTCACAAGCCCCCATTGCATTCTCACAAAGCTTTCAAGCTTTCTTGATCTCTCCAACGCCAAGAGTGAGCGAGCTATCACCTCGAAGCTCTCAAAGCCGTCGTGCTCTCCGCGATCACCATGCGCTCTGATACCAATTGTGAGTGCATGAATGCGGTGCGTGTAGAGAGAGAGAGAGAGAGAGAGAGAGAGAGAGAGAGAGAGAGAGAGAGAGAGAGAGAGAGAGAACAGGATATGGGGTGGAGCTCCCAAATCTTACCGTATGAGCATAGTGTGAGAATGAGTGAGAGCTCCTTATTCTTTATACACATTCTTTGTATGTATAAAGAATAAGGAGATAAATGTGGGCGGTCAGACACTGGCCGGCAGACATGGGCAAAGCACGGTGAGGCACACCGCTTTTACCTAACAATCCTTGTTGACTACATTGAAGGTGCCACTTGGAAAAACATCAGTCTCATAAAGAAAAAGGTTTTGCACTTTTATTTTCGTGGATGAAAACTCTTCCTTAAAAACATTGAGGTGCATTATCACTATGTCAAGGAGAGACTCTCAACTAGAGAGATCAAATAATTGGCTCATGTGTTAACACATGATACGTGAGCCATACGACAACCTTGCAAATCTGTTCACAAAGGCATTGTCTCATGAGAAGTTCAAAGCTTTTCGCAATGCTTTGGGCTTGCTTCCTTTTGTGTACCGATCATAACATAGGGCATGACACTTTTCTATGCTCTATGTGCCAGCTCTTGTTCACTACATCACTTCCAAGGGGGATTTGTTGCCATGTATATGGTAGTGATGTGTGTGAACACACTCAGGCATGTCACGACACTTATTTCTCTCACTAGAAGGGATTTTCCCCACGTGCTTTGTACCACGTGCTTTGTAAAGACACCCATCACTCTAGGGCTATCTTATATTGTATTCATAAAGTTAGCAATACACTCTTGTTTCTTGTGCCTTGAGCTTCTTCTCTATCTCCAAGCTGTGTGCATTCCTACAACCTTGACTCCAACATGAGGTGCATTGTAAAACAAACCAATCATAGCCAACATTGCTAGCCCATGTTCCCACGACCAAACCATCACGAACCATCGACCACAAGAAGTAGAGTATATGATGGCTGATCCACAAATTGAGACGAAAGACCAAAATTTGTATGTGAAAGCATGAGCTAGGGTAGCATCCAACCAACATTCGAATCGTGTGGACAAACAATCCAAACTTAGTTGTCCCAATAAAAAATACTTAATAATACTAGCAGAATAATCATAGAAGGGGACTGTCTGACATAGATCCCCGTAGTTGAGGACCAACATTACTCCTCAACCAGCTTAGAAGCAAGAGCCCTTAGATAGAATGGTAAGAATTTCCAGCCTCACGTGAGTATCCTTTATAATTGAATTTGAATCCATTGCTAAAAGTATGCAACCAGGCGAACATCAAAGGGAGAATCAATGGCATGAAACATGACCCATCTTCTCTCTCTCTCTCTCTCTCTCTCTCTCTCTCTCTCTCTCTCTCCCCCTTCTCCTGTGGAGTGCCAACAACTGTCTCCTTTTCTATCGAGCAGGGCCTCCTTTCAAGTTTCGAGTGCAATCTTGGACCAAGAATGGAGTTGCTACATCAGGGGCCAAATGCAGTGCACTAGATGGTGAGAGAGGGATTGCTGGGATAGCAGGGCAACCAAGTGCATAGAGTTGTGCAGCCAATTGTCTCCTTTTCTATCGAGCGGGGCCTCCTTTCAAGTTTCGAGTGCAAGCTTGGGCCAAGAATGGAGTTGCTACATCAGGGGCCAAATGCAGTGCACTAGGTGGCAAGAGAGGGATCGCTTGGACAACAGGGCAAACAAGTGCAGAGAGTTGTGCATGCAGCTGAGGACAATGTAGAGAGAGAGAGAGAGAGAGAGAGAGAGAGAGAGAGAGAGAGAGAGAGAGAGAGAGAGAGAGAGAGAGAGAGAGAGAGAGAGAGAGAGAGAGAGAGAGAGAGCTTGGCTGTTGGCATCTCCTGCCCCCACTCGGGAACGCTTTCCTTGTAGGATCCTTCCATGCCATCTCTGCCCGTGTCCTCCATACCTTTGCTCCACTATCCCTACGTGCTTGACAAACTGGCGTGCGCACAAGCAACCGCCATTCACTACTTCTAGCTTGCAATCGCATGTCGACAAGGATAAAAAAATCTCCCTTTGCATGCCCCAATAGACAAGCTCGCACATGGCATCTCTCTCTCTCTCTATCTCTCTCTCTCTCTCTCTCTCCTCCTTCACTCTCCTCCACGTGCCTCCTCCACGTGCCTTCACCTCTCTTTTTCTCCTCCAAGGCATAAGAGGATCTGCCTAGATTCCATTGGGAAAAAAAGGTTTCAAAATCGTACCACACTCGTTTCTATACTATAATAAAGGGGGAGGAATCCACCCCCCCCCCCCCCCCCACAAACACATGTCGCAAGCTCCATAATCCGGCCCAGCTACAGTAGTGTCGCCTGCATTTGAGTGCGCTCAATGAGAGAGAAACAGGGTTTGTGCGGAGAGAGAGAGAGAGAGAGAGAGAGAGAGAGAGAGAGAGAGAGAGAGAGAGAGAGAGAGAGAGAGAGAGAGAGAGAGAGAGAGAGAGAGAGAGAGAGAGAGGGGTGGCCTTGTAGCATTGGGACAAGTTATCATAGGAACCGTGGTAACAGAATAATAGAGATAGACAGCAATAAGACAGAGAAATAGATTTTTGTATTGATGAATTTTTACAGAGTTCTGATACAACTGTGGAGCAATAGAAAATGGGCACACTCCGATGTGCGGAGCTCAAACTACCGGACCACCCCAGAGCTTCAATCGGTGTGTCACTTGCATGCAGTGTCTCAATCGCACTCACACTCGCACTCGCAACAGGAGATCAATTTTGTGATGATCTTCAAACGCATCACCCTATAGTTCTTTTAATCTCCCTTTCCTCAAAAAGCGTGCGACTCCCCAAAATAGCGGGCACATCGTCAGCTCCCAAGACGTTCTCATGCTGTCGCTCCATGTTGCCTGCGCCTGTGTATGTGTGTGAATGCGTGTATTCTATGAGCCTGCACCCACAAGGGGAGAGAGAGAGAGAGAGAGAGAGAGAGAGAGAGAGAGAGAGAGAGAGAGAGAGAGAGAGAGAGAGAGAGGTGGCCCTGTTGCATGGATGACGGGCCTCTTATGACGACAATCAGGCCTCATGCTGGGGTGCAAGGGTCCCAAGGCGAGGTGCATATAAGAAAGGCATGAGATCTGATTGCCGTCATAAGAGGCTCGTCATCCATGCAACAGGGCCACCTCTCTCTCTCTCTCTCTCTCTCTGTGTACCGAGGGAATGAAGTGTCTCTTCCCTTGGTTCTCATGGCAAGGAAGACTTCATTCCCTCGATATGCACGCGCGCGCACACACACACACAGAGGCGGCTCTACTGCATGGATGATGGACAGTGCAGAACTTGACGAGGCGAAGGTTCTCAACACCATGGCTGAGAGAGAGAGCTGTAGGTGCTCCTGGTAGCACACATTAAAGACGGGTGTGTCTGCTGATGTTCTCTATGTCACGCTGATGTGGTGCTACCTATGCATGTGCTTGCCTTCTCTACACGTACATTGCGCCCACAAGGGTTCGCACGGTAGATGTCGTGCAACAGTACGGGCTGTTCTATATGAGGATCGAGGGCAAGAGGGACCATGCCGCCTTCGGGGCGGCGCCGTTTTACTAGTAGAACCTAATTATTTGTGGACAAACGGTGTGCCCTCGATCCCTCCCCCAATCTCCCGTGTCACTTAGTGACGATAGTGAATTCGCCCTCATTTGCATACGAGTCTCTCGCGAAGAAATACCCAAGAGGTTGCTTACGGCACAGGTCCATCCTCTCTCTCTCTCTCTCAACTGCAGCCGCTCGCGCATAGGGTTGTTGCACCGATTCAGCAGCTGAACCAATGTTGTATCTAAAGTTACAAGCTCCTTTTGGTTCAGCTGAATCCATGCGGCACCTTGCAACCCTGGTCCTTTTGCAGCAGGGAGAAAGGCAGGCAGGAGAGAGAGAGAGAGAGAGAGAGAGAGAGAGAGAGAGAACATTTCCTTCATGAAGCGTCAAGTTTTGCATAGTGTTTACGTTTTGATTGGAGATGTGGACTCTGGTCTTTTGCCATGACATTTACTTTTTGAAAAACAGCGCCTCTTTTGAGGCAAGGACTGAAGCATGGTGATGGCCACGTGCAGTTCTTCCTACACTGCCAGTGTGGTAAGTCTCTTTCCTCCTCTTTATAATGTGCTAGCTAGGAGTTCTGAACTTCCAAATGCACCTCGTGTTGGTATGGATATTGCCAAGCAAACTTTGTTATGTCTACTAAACATGTGGCTCATATTGCGTCCTCAATGCTGGGTCCCTTGTCAATGTCTTGGGGACATTGTTAGAAACATACCCATATGTTTGAGGTTGCATTGTTCGGTATGTTTGGAGGATGTTTCAGCCCAACATTTCTGTCTTTAAAGAGGTTAAAAACCCTAGAACTTAATTTTTTTTGAGCCGTGGAGCTTAATGAGCAGTTGAAGCTAGTATTGAATGCTCAATATTAAGTTGTAACTTGTAAGTTTCATCATTGTTCGAACTTCTAATGGTTTTTTTTATTAGCATATGTACCTATTACATTGGCTAGAATTTAGATTCATTTATGTTTCAAGCAGCCCTTTAGAAACATAATTTTATACCTATATGCATATGTGCATGCGTATGCGTATGCTTCTTGTATGTTTTGTTGGGTATTGGAGTGCGCATGTATGTGCAGACACACACACACACACACACACACAGAGAGAGAGAGAGAGAGAGAGAGAGAGAGAGAGAGAGAGAGAGAGAGAGAGAGAGAGAGAGAGAGAGAGATTTATTGGATATTCTCTCTTGAGGTGCCAAGCTCACTTGAACTTGTTGTGAACTTGTTATTACTAGGGCATGTTGGCTTCAAAAATATCTGGATCCTCAGGGATGGCTTATTGCTCTCTATCAAAGTTACCAACATATGCAAGTTCACATCCAAGGTCATCAACCGGGATTAGAGAAGTCTTATCCCCTTCTTCTCGCTGGTTTTCGACTGGTTTTCTTCGTCTCAAAATGCTCTCCTTGGAACTTGTGCCTCGAAAAGGACAATGGACTTCTATAAGGTCTATGGCACAGGTGTGGCGGTTTTGAACATCTTTTTGTGTGTGCATGTCGATGGGGTTGGTCGAGAATGGTATGAGTTAAGATGTAGTTTCATCATGAAAATTATAGCATTATTCATGGGGTTTGTATGTGGTTGTCTCTTTTTGATTAGTGATTGGGGGTGGGAAAGGGAGGGCTTAGTTGTATTTCAGTACGTAGGCTCTGTTTTTTTGATACAAGCATATCAAATATCACCTTTCCATGTTCCATGAAGTGCATATGGTTTTTTGATTTTCTGGTGTGTCAAGTGTGGTATGCTGACAAGTCTATTTCTTCCATAGGAGGTTGCAACACAGGCCAAGGTAACAACAAAATGTTTTTTCGACATTGAAATCGGAGGGAGTCCTGCTGGAAGAGTAGTTGTTGGTTTGTTTGGAGAGGATGTGCCAAAAACTGCCGAGAATTTCCGAGCTTTGTGTACAGGTATGTCAAAATTGACTCTCCTCTCATAGCAATTTAAGGATGGTTATACAAATTTCAGCTGTTTGATTAGCTAGTAATTTCCAACTTTTTTTTTGAGAAGAAATGTCTTCTTGCTGATGCTTGACACTTGTTTTCTTGTAAACTTTTGGAAAGTCTTTCTGTGATTGTATTAACATTATGGGTGCTTGTTTTCTCATGAGATATCAGGCGAAAGCCTAACGCTAGTTATCTTAGTTTTGAACCTCTGTAGCTAATTGCCAAGTTTATCCATTTGATAAATATTGATTTCTCCTGTGATGTTTATAAGATCTGATCAATACGTTGTTATATGAACTCTGCCCATTGAAAGAGCGTTCAAATAGTGCTGTTGCTTCTGAGGCAAGTCAGGATAGTTGGACAACCATAGTAAGAGGTTGAAAGTGTTGCATTCATCAAATACATGCTGTCTGTAGGTCTTTTACCTCCTTTCCACATCAACTACTTGACTTCATGCCACTAATTTAGATGAGTATTTTTGCTGTACTAGTTCAGATTCACAGTTGCACACTGTTTTATCAGCTTCGATTGGAAGCCTTGTGCTCTTTGTGGATGGAAATAATTGAATTTCGTTGCTAATCTTCATCCGACTCTTCATCTTGCCTTGCCTTTTTATATCTTTCTTGGGATTATCGAAAAGTGGTTGCAATGATCGTATTAGACCACTAAATATGCCTCTTCTTTTATTCTTTCATTTTTCTTTTCTCTTTTGCTATATTAATCTAAATGAGTGAAACATGGACTAGTTTGGGGTTGTAAAACTTGGAAAGATTGCTTTCTAATTATGTTGTATATTTGTTAGATTCTTCTATTGTAGGCCTTCGTCGCTTGTGTTAACCCACAACTTACTTCTCTGAAGTTAGGGGAATGTTTTAGTAGCCTCTTGTTGATCTGTATTTCATTAATATTAGATCTATAAATAACTTCAAGATGTTTTTTAGTGACTTTTGAGGATTTTTACCCAACTATATGAAGTCAATAAAGGCATTAGACATGGGTTCCCATTCTCATGTAAAGTAATGTTGAGATTTGTTATGAGTTTTTGTTCTTTTAGAGCTTATCATTCTCCAATGTGCTTTTTGGATGTTTGTATTGCCCATGACCATACTTGATTACGTGTGTAGATGGGGATTGTAGGACCTCTTAACGTATCTTTGGAGTTGTTTGATATCGTTTGTGCAATTCTGTGATGAACTTGCAAGCTCATTGTGAAGGGTGGTTATTAACTCTTGTTTGTTTGTAGAGCACTTTATGGCTGGTGTGTGTTCTCTCATTTGTCAAGAAAATGATTTTTGTGCTCAATGAAGTAAGTTTTGTTTGAAAATGAGTTTCATAGATCTTTGTGTATTAGGCATTGACAACATGAGTATTGATGTCAATACTTGTGTGAGCTACTTTGTGATCTATTTTTGTTTTGTTTTGTCTTGGAAATTGTGAAAGGCAAAGGGCTACTTAGATTACGTTGTTTATTGTGAACATGGGACTTTGTTTTTTTTCTTTAAAACTCAAAATTTGAATTGATTAGCATCATTTTGTGATGGTTTGTAGCCATCATCTCATTAGTCTTAACCATTTGTCAATTTAACTTATTCTACTTGAAGTGGATATCAATGTTATCTCAAGTCTCTATGTCTCTTCTCCTATTTCTCCTATTTTTGGCCTCTATAGGCCTTAGTATCCATACAGATGAAGGTCGTTCAATTTTTGGTGTTTGACAAGTGTCTCTCAAAAAGTCTTGAAAGCATTGAAGAGAAAGCGACAGCCTTTCACATGATCTTTCCCAATGCTACATTTCCTTTATTTTGGAAAGGATGCAACAAATGATTTGAAGTTTGAACATAATAATTTTTTACAAACTTTTGATTTTTTTAAACCACAAATCATTTTAAACTTAAGAAAAGGGCTTCCCAAAAGCATTTTTCATAACCAAAGAAATTAAGGGCACACTTAGAAGTTTGCCGGCTATGAGGTCAAAATATTAAATTTGTCGTTTTTTACATTAAAACTTATAAATATTTACAGGTGTTTGTCAAGGCCATCTCATATAATCTAGCTAGGATTTGCAAATTTAATCAATAAAAAATGCACTAATCCTCAGTTTGTTTCAAACATTATTTAAGAATTAAACTAAATTTTACAACTTTACATTAAGGACTAAATAAAAGGTTTCTTTTAAACAATATCTTCTCTCTTGAAGTACTTCCTTGGGAATCTCAACTCCTCGACCCAACTCAAGAGTCTTACCACTCTCAGATTCGTAGATCTACTCCTATACTCAGGGTACGAAACTCGTGGGCTGAGTTCCTTTGAGCATTTTTCCCCCGAAGAGGCTTTTGCCTTACTTTGCTCCAACTTTCTCGCGACGGAAGTACTCATGCAAGCAAACACTCAAAAATCAAAACATGAAAAACGTTACTTTTGAAGTTTCGACACTCGAAATGTAGTTCGATCTCTTCTTAGAAACCTTCTCTCCCAATCCTATTGACAAATAAGGTGTATTCTTGTAACAGACTTGTACACCCCAAGTCGGAAATCTGGCTCAACACACGAGGGAAAACTTATCACAATTAAAGAGAGATGACACAACCCTGCATATTTTTGTGCGTAGAGGTATTGGCCCCAAGTTTTGGCGCCCCTTTCGGTATTTATTTTTATATTAATTTTGAGCATAGTACAATGGTTGAGGGTCCTCTCTTTGCTCAGAGCTCCCAAGCTAATCTGAGGAGAGAGGCCTTGGTAATTCGTAAGTAGGCTTTGGGCCTAAAAGCAGTACATGAAAAGCTACAAGTTCCAAAAGCAGTGGCCTCCAAAAGGTGTACGCAAACCAACGCAATCTGCACCGTAACACGCGGATGTCTGTATTGCCTTCCACGTTAGTGTATTTCACTGGCGTCTGCCACGTCGGCAGCCCTTTACGCATTCATTTAACGCTAGAATGGTAACCTAACAGGACATTAAAGTGTCCTTTCAGGGTTTTGGGAAAAAATTCCAAAACCATAGTAGATCCACTCATTTTGAAAAATTCTTTCATGAGCTTATAGTTCAATAACTACTACATATGGAAAAAATGAGAAACTTGTAATTTTTCTCATCCCTTGGTCACTACAAGCCTCCGCCCAAAATAGCAATCTCTTACCGTTGATTGCATATAAATAAGAGTGGAGATTTTTGTAGGACATGAGATAAAATGCCCCATTAACTTCAATGGGTTGGTGACCAAAAAATATGGTTGCTTTTACCTCACTAATTTTTTTTGGGCAAAAATATAGGTAAAAAAAGTTGCATTTTTGCCATTTTGCGGACCTATCATCAAAGTTTCTATAGTCACGCGCAATACAGATACTATATACATGTTTTCTTAGTTCCCTTTGGGCCTCTGGATTCAAAAGGATCCATGGAGCATGTCAAAAGGATAATGGATCTCTTACAATTGGAACCTTGGGAGCAATGATAAAGTGCTAAATACAGCAAACATGAAAAAACTGGGTTTAGCATTATGACCTCTAGAAACCCATAGAAACTACTCAATATCTAGCCAAGTTTGTAGTCTATGATTAGATATGGTTACTACCTACAAAATATACACAATTGGCCTAAGAAACTAGCAATATTGAGAAAGTTATACTTGCTACTATATAATGTATCGTATTCTTCAGCAATCAAAAAACTCAACCATCATCATATACTATGCTATATAGCATATCATATACTATGCTATATAGCATATTAGGTCCCCCAAAACTCAAGGAAGATTAGCTTTATGTTATACATTACACTTACACAATCAAAATTGAATTTGGATATCAAGAAAGCCACCAAAAAAATCATAAAAGTGCTAATTTTGGCCAAAAAACAGGATTATGCAATTCTTGTAAATTGGTCATAACTTTCAATTTTAACACTTAGCTCTCCCTACAAGCATCAAAACATGTTGAGAACTATGAAGGCCTAACCTCTAGCCATCTAAACCTCACAAACATGAAGTTTAGAGTGGTATAGTTGCCAAAAATTGAAAAAAAAGCCAAAAACAGGACCCATTTTTTCACACAGTTTAGGTTCAAAAATATTGTGCAAGAGTAAGGTTAATGGTGAGATCGATACTCAAAAAAAAAAGCTAAGTTTTTTTCAGCTTATAAGGCAACTTTGTGGATATATAGCACCTAGAAATTCATTTTCATACTCTTCAAATAATTCAAGTAAAATGGTCACTTAAATGGACACAAAAGTGTCAATCAAGGACATAAAAGTGTCCTGTTACCATTCTAGTGTTAAAAGCCCTTTTGACCCCCAGGGTCCCATCGCACGAGACCCCATAAGTTGGAACAACATAAAACTTATAATTTTGTCGGCTTCCACTGAGTCTTGTTCGGGGTGGACATGCCACGTCATAATTTTGTGATAGTTTTCTGGTTTCTTCTCGTAAATCAGCCATGACTACGATGTGTATGGGCTGAAAACACAGAAAAAACAGCAACTTGTCGCGATGGGAACACTCTCTTCGTAGGCACTTCTTTGTGATGGAACTCGGCTACTTGGTCTTGGTCACATATGGTACACTTGCGGCAGCCATAGACATCATTGGTGGTTTCATCTTTGTGCATCTATCGTTGGCTTTTTCTTGTGCCTGAGAGAGAGGATTTGCTGCTACAGCTCCTGGTAGGTGGCGGGAATAGGGGTGGTCTTGCCGGCAAGTGAAACAGGCCCGTCGGGCGGTATTAGACACACAGAGAGAGTACTTTGCAAAAGGAACCTGCGACGGGAATTAACACTTAAGTACACACATGGATCGGAAGCTAGAATGCTCCGAGCAGACATCGACAACCTGTAGGCCCCAAAATTGGTGCCCCTTTCGGTATTTCTTTATTCTTTAAGAGGGTAGATTACAAAGTAGTTGTGGGATTTCTTTACCTCTATCCAATTAGATATAGCCTGTTTTGGCAAAATTTCGACAACATAACAACCCCAAAACTTGTCCAAAACCAATTCCCCTACTGGAACTTACTTCCATTGGCATAAACCCTCTGATTCGTGCCCAAAAACAGTAAATTCAGCTCGCTATATTTACTGGTTTTTGCCTTGTTTTTAGCCCTAAACAGTCCCCGAACTGCCCTCTACTATTCCCAAGGGTTCTGGCGTCCGTATGGCTGAAAAACAATCAAATTACAACGCATAATCAGTGCTGAAATCGCACCTGTACGGTGAGGTTATCACCCTCACCGGTGCCTGCTTTTGGAGTAGTAGTTAGCTACTCTTGTTCTTGCTCAAGGAGGCTTTTGTCTCACCACAAAAGCATGAAATCACACAGCTGTACATCAGTGAAGTGAAGATCCCTCTTGTGGGGCATCACATAGCTGCACGTAGGGGAGAGAGAGCAATGTGTAGTGTGCAGGTCATCACTCCTAGCACCATATTGTACATAGAGTGGAAAGCATGCGCTCCATAGCTCTTAACCTATGACAATATGCAAAATGAGGCCTCTCAGCTACAAAAATCAGCGCCACTTCTTCTTGCATGAGGAAAGTCCATTTTGTGCCACTTGGCGCGTTTACAGGCCATTTCCAGATTCGGGGTTGTCGCCTAAAATTCTCCGGAGTGGTTGCCTAATTGACTTTGCGGCAGAGTTCTAAAATGTTCCCCTTGTCATTCCGAACGTAATGATGCAAACACATTTGATGGCCCAAAATAGCAGTCCCCTAATTTTTAGGAGATGCTTCCATTGGGCTCCCACCGGTCTTTTGACCATCTATCCCCATTGGGACCGCATCCAAAAATGCAATGTGGCCCAACTGTCGGACATTTTCTTTTGTTTTATTTCCGAGAAAAAGATCCTTCTATTAGTTAATGAAAACTGCCCATAGGGCTACAACCACCTCTACAAGAGAGGGCTACAACAAACATGATGGGGAGACTCTCCCAATGAAAAAACAGCATATATACAATGAGGCTAAATCAAGAGATGGGAGAAGGGAAGAGCCACATAGTTGGACGGTGGTGCCATCTGAGCACATCTTGGACCATGGTGTAGAAAGGCCCAGGGCGCCCGAGTCGAAGGAAAGCCTCGCGGCGCTCCCGCATGCGGTCGGAGCTGCCCTGTAGTCCCTGTCACCAGCGTGTGACTACTATCTATCCTTTTTGTTGATTTCTTTCTTATTATCTATTTACTTTCACTTTTTGAAAACACCCCTCGGGAAATCTAACTGCCCTGCATTGCATAGCTAGTGTGGAACTGTCCAGAGGGAGTCCAGGCCTGAGGGCAAGAGAGCACTAAGGTTGGACAAGGACTATGGTTAGCCAAGTGGGGTCATTGACTAGCCAAAGTGGAATCCTTTGCTACAGAGGCTACATTTCAGTTTTGGATGTGGCCACAGTGTACAAAGAGGGTCGGATGACCTAGAAAGATATAATGGCAGCATCTCCTAAAATTTAGGGAACTGCTATTTTGGGACCTGAAAATGTCTTCGCGTCATTACGTGCAGTTTGACATGGGGCTCATTTTGTTACTCTGTGGCCAAGTCAACAGAGGCTGCAGGTGAGATATTTTTAGACCCGAGGGTCTAAAGCGGGAAAATGCACAAATGAGTGACACTTGGCACTCTGAGGCCAGTTTACTACTTATAGAGAAGGCAAAAACGTGATTTATAGCTGGGAGGCTCATTTTGCAAGTCTCTGTCACAGGTTAAGAGCTATGGAGTGCTTGCTTTCCCTCTTATGCACAGTGCGGTGCCAGGAGTGATGCCCTGCACGCTACGCACTGCCCTCTCTCTCCCCTTTGGCAGTATGTTATGCCCCTCTAGTGGGCTCTTCATTTGACCAATGTACAGTTGTGTGGGTTCATGCGCGATTGCCGAGGCAAGAGCCTCTTGCACAGGTACTGGATTAGCTAGCGGCTAATCCCCCCGCAGGTACAGGTGAATTCGGAGAGGTTTCACGCCAGAAATCTCGTCCGATTCAAAGGGCAAGTAGCCCTACAGGTGCGGGAGCTCGAGGACTTGCTAGGGATGCGACCGGCACGCGAAACGGAGCCCGAAACAGTGAATTACAGCCTGCTGTGTATTTTTGCAGGTTTAGGGTTTTGGCCCTAAACGGACCCTAATACCCCCAGGAGGTTCGGGGACGCAAGGGGACCGCTGTACAGGCGATCTGGAGCATTTTCAGGGCTGAAAACAGAGAATTCAGCGTGCTGCAGATTCTCGCCAGGTTTTGGAAAGTGCCCGTATGCGTCGGGAAAGTTAGTCAATGCGTGGGAATACTGACCGTGAAGGGTTCTAGTACAGTTATGCTGCCGAAATCGGGCTGGAACAGTGGAAATTCAGCCGAGTTTGTGCGGGGCAGCTTGTAGGAACCACAGCGTTTATTCCCTCTTTTGAACAATAAAGAAATACCGAAAGGGGCGCCTAAGTTAGGGGCCAATCTGGTGTCTGTCCACTCATACAGGTGCAATCTAGCAGCCTGTATCCCTCTCCCCTTTGTTGTGTCTTGAAAGTACAGGTAAAATAGACGACTAATAATGGGTGAAAGCTAAATCAAGGTTTAAAGTAAAGTCTACCGCCCTTTTTGGATTGAACAGGCCGGTTACATGGTTCCATCGACGGGATTAAATCACTTTTTCCCATAGAAGTGAGCCTTGGTCAGTTTTGGGCTTGAAGACACAGGGATCATAGACCAGACACAGGGAATTGCAATTATGGCTGACAGACCAGATGATGTGATTGAAGAGGTTTCCTCTTCACAGGGTCAACAGACACATGAAGTGGGTGAGTCCTCAAGACCACCACAGACTGATGATGATATATTCAGGACCCAGTTGGTTACTGCTGTGGCTATGTTCACACAAGTAATGCAGAATCCGAGGTTTTTAGCCTTTCTGCAACCTCCTGTTCCGTCTCAGCAAGTTGGGTCACTGGATCATATTCAAAAGCCTGTTAAGGCTCGAACACAGGTGATTCATACCGCACAGTCAATGGAAACACCTGTACACTTGACGGAGAACATGCAGTCTCCACAACGTATACCTAAGGTGCAAGAACAGGTGGCTGAGATGCCAGTTTTTCAAGCTGTACCAATTCAGTCCGCCACCTTTCAGCAGCCTATAGCTGGTTCTAATGGGCAGGGAAGCAACTTACAGGCTATGCAACAGGTCTTCCCACCACCTTCAGTACACCCTGGCTATTTTGGAGGTGGATCGGTATTTCAGAGCATGGCTGGTCATGCACCTGGAAATCAGTTTTATACGCCAGGAACAGTGTTTGGGGGTGCTCAAACGATGATGCCTAACCCCATGTATGGTGTCACAGGTATGCAACCAGGGTTTCAAAGCACTCAGGGACAATTTGGGATGCCACAAGCAAATTTTGGTATGGCTGGAATTACAAATCAGCAGCCAAATATGGCATTTCCAGGTCAAGTTAATAGCGGCCAAGGAACACAGATGAACCTTAATAGTGTTCCCATGTTTCAGTCACTTCCATATGACAATTTAACGCCGCTGGAGAGGCCAACTCCGTACAAAGAAGGTGGCAAAGGAGTGTCATTCACGACCTTTACAGGGTTTGATGACAGGAAGAAGGCTCTTTCATTCCTCCAGCAGTTTGATAAGGCCTATGCAGGGGGAAACTTTACAGAGGCTTCAAAGGTCCGCAAGGCAGCCACTTTCTTGACAGGGAATGCGGGACAATGGTGGACAACTTTATTGCTTCAAGGGCAAGCTCCGTCCACATGGATTTACTTCAAGCAGATTTTTGCAGCAGCATGGTTATCTGATGATTTCGAAGCAGATGTCATGACAGAATGGCACCAGCTAAATGCTGCCACTTGCAGAAATCTGGATGATTACAATCGGAAGTTTTGGAAAGCTCTACTTCCAGTAACTTCCTATAGGTTTGTGCCATTGACAGAACAGATTGAAAAATACTGTTGTGGCCTACCCAAAGGATTGAGAAAGTACTGTACGAAGACAAAAGTCACTACTTTGACGCAGCTCATCGAGGTAGCAAACACTGGCAATGGTTTGCTCAAGGGAGAAGATTGTGAATTTAACAGTGGCGTCAAGGCAAGATCAGGCAAGAAAAATTCAGCCAAGAAGCACGTTCCCAAGAAGCACGTTCCCAATGAGGCTCCTAAAGGGACTCAGGAGTCAGCCAACGCAGGGAAAGACAAAGCTACGGCTGAATCAGAAAAAGGACCAGCAAAGAAATGGAAAAGACGTTTTCCTCGCAAGTCAGAAGAGCAAAAGAAGGTCCTGAGGACAGAGAACAAATGCTTTATATGTGAGCAGCCTGGCCACATTGCTTACAACTGTCCTACAAAGAAAAGGCCAGCTGATTCTGAAGACAAGGAGGACAGGAAGGGAAAGAAGCCCATGGCTGGTCTAGTGCCAGATATGGTGGGCGACAAGCCAAATTCAGATGCAAGTGAGCTTTGCAGAGCATGGGGAAAGGTTAGGGATCAAACAGTGCTTATCTTCTTTGATCCAGGTGCCAAAGCCAACTTCATTTCCCCAGAATTGGCTTCAAAGTTGGGAATCAGACCTGAAGAGATGGGGTATACAGCAGAGGCAGGTTTGGCATGTCCTGGCCATACAGAGGCTGTGACACCCATCATTGGAAAGTTGCGTCTACATATCCAGTCCTATGTAGATGCTGAAGAATTTTACATCATGCCACTGGACGGATGTGATGTGTTGTTAGGTATTCCTTGGTTGTTTCGTGTACAGGGAATCCTGGATGCCTACAACAAAAAGATCACTGTACAGAGCAGGGGAAAGACTCATATTCTGGATGTAAAGCTTAAAGGGGAGTCTATTCCTACTGTATCAGCTTCTGCTATTACTTCTGTAACGAAAAAGCATCTTTCTGCGTACTTGGTTTTTGCACGTGAAGTGTCAGATTGTGATGAATCAAATTTATCTGTGCTAGATAAAGAAAGGTCAATGTTTTTACAACAGTATAGTGACTGTTTTTCCGATTCATTACCGTCTCAATTACCGCCAGAGAGACCCGAGGACCATGCGATAGATTTGGTGCTAGGCTGTAGCCCACCAACTAAGCCTCCGTACAGGGTTAGTGCGGCTCAGCAGAAAGAGATAATGGGCCAAGTACAGGAGTTGTTAGAAAAGGGGCTGATTCAGCCCAGTTCATCTCCATTCTGTTCTCCAGTGTTGTTGGTGCAGAAAAAGGATGGCTCATGGCGTATGTGCATCGACTACCGTGCACTGAACAAGAATACCATCAAGAATAGGTTCCCTATACCTAGAATTGATGATATTATGGACAAATTAGAAGGAGCAGCTATGTTTAGCAGGATAGATCTAAAGAGTGGGTATCATCAGATCCGCATTAGATCAGAGGATGTGCACAAGACTGCTTTTAGAACAACGTTTGGCCTTTACGAATTTTTAGTGATGCCCTTTGGTCTCACAAATGCTCCTGCTACGTTCAATAGGATGATGGACAGAATTTTCCGTCCACACCAGCAGTTTGTTGGTATATTCTTTGATGACATGATAGTCTACTCAAAGAATGAAGAGGAGCACAAGCATCACTTGGCCATTGTGTTCAAAGAGCTACGCAGTCATAGGTTGCTCATCAATGCAAAGAAAAGTGAGTTTTTTCTGGAAGAGATTCACTTTCTGGGACACATTGTCTCAAAGGATGGTGTCAGAATGGATCCTGCAAAAGTTGAAGCGATCAAGTCATGGCCAAATTTGAAGACGGTGCATGATGTCCGAAGCTTCTTGGGACTATGCTCCTATTACAGAAGGTTTATCCGAAATTTCGCTGAGATTGCTTCACCTTTACATGCTCTTCAAAAGAAGGCAGTCACCTTTAGATGGACACAAAAAGAGATTTCAGCTTTTAATCTCTTAAAGGAAAAGATGACTTCGGATCCAGTCATTGTGTTGCCAGATCTTAGGAAGTCATTTGTGGTCCAGTGTGATGCCTGCGGTAGTAGCATTGGTGCTGTGCTAATGCAAGATGGCAGGGTAGTAGCCTATGAGAGCAGAATTTTGCAAGGGCCAGAGATGACCATGCAGGTCTATGAGAAAGAGTTACTGGCTGTGATTCATGCGCTCTTAAGTTGGAAACACTACCTGATAGGTGCAGATTTCGTTGTCCAAACGGACCATCAGACCTTGCGATACTTCTTGACACAGACAAAGTTATCTGAAAAGCATATGCGATGGGCAAATATCTTGTCCATGTTCCATTTTCAGATTGTGCATGTGGAAGGCAAGAAGAACGTTGTGGCTGATGCCTTGTCAAGGAAGCCACAAATTTCAGCTGTGTCGATTCCTTATCATCATGAACTTGATGATATGAGAGAACAGTATGCAAATGATGAAGATTTTGCAAGGGTCTTCGAGCAGCTTATGGATAGACAACGTCATGAACACTATCTTCTTAAAGACGGGTTCATGATGATGCATGGCAGATTGTGTGTCACAAAGCCATTGCGACGCAAAGTTATGGAAGAGAGTCATGTCCCACCGTATGCAGGGCATCGTGGTATCGATGCTACAGTTAAAGCGGTTGAGACATTCTTCTATTGGCCTACATTGAGAAGGGATGTGGATGCCTTTGTGCGAGAATGCCTAATATGCCAAAAGGTCAAGTTTGACAGGCAAAAGGCACCAGGGTTATTGCAACCACTACCTATTCCAGATAAACCATGGGAAAGTATTGCTATGGATTTTATCTTTGATCTTCCAAGAACGCAGACAGGAAATGATGGTATTTGGACCATTATTTGCAGATTCAGCAAACAGGCTCATTTTATTCCTGTCAGGAAGAAGATAAAGCCAGATCAGATGGCACGCTTGTTTATGAGCAATATTTTCAAGTATCATGGCATGCCACAGTCGATTATTAGCGACCGTGATCCACGCATGACTAGTTTGTTCTGGAGAGGCTTGTTTGAGAATATGGGTACCACGCTCAAATTCTCTTCGTCATTTCATCCTCAAACAGATGGGCAGTCGGAAGAGGCAAATTCTACTGTCCTAGATCTGCTCAAGTGCTATGTGTCAGAGCATAAAGGAAAGTGGGAGCAGTATTTGCCATTGGTGGAGTATGCATACAATAATACAGTGCATTCATCAACTGGCAAGGCACCTTTTGAGATAGTTGAAGGTGGCAAGAAAGTTCCTCCCATACTGCATACAAAGGATAAGATATTTGAAGCAGATAAGTATGTTCAAGACATGGATGAAATGTACAAGAAGGTCAAAGTGGCCTTAGAAAGGACTCAGGCAAAGCAAAAGAAAGCAGCTGATCGTCACCGTCGTGAAGTGGTATATTCACTTGGTGATTGGGTGCTTCTACGGTTTGAAAAGGCAAGGTTAAAGAAGATGAAGGGCAAGGAAAGACTCTTTCCAAAGCTCAGCATGCGTTACTATGGGCCTTTTCAAGTGTGCGACATAATCAGTGATGTTGCATATAGGCTGAAATTGCCTGACAGTTGGAAGATTCACAATGCGTTTCATGTGAGTCTTCTCAGACCCTATGTGGGTGATGTGCCAGAAGATATGCCAGCTGAAGATCAGCCGGAAGTCGAGGAACTTGACGAGATCTTGGTCCCTGAACAGATTTTGGCACACAAAGAAAGGAAAGTGAAAGGCAAGGTTGCTAGGCGTTACTTGGTAAAGTTCAGAAACTATCCACCAATGGATGCTAAGTGGATGGAAGAAGGTGAACTTGCAGAGTCACCAACTGTGTTATCACTTTACCTGGAAGCCTTCGATTTGCAACCTACCTTGACCCCTTGAGTTTCAAAGCTACATGGATTGTCAGTGTGACAATGGCTTCTGAAACAAATGATGTACATGGTATTTAAAGTGAGCTCAAATGAAATACCTGTTACATGAATGTTAGAGCTGTACAGATTGTCAGTTTGGCAATTGCTCTTATGGAATGTCCAAAAGTTTGGTTAGTGCTATAGAAGTGAGTATTTCTTGTCAGTCTGTCAAGGATACAGTGATTGCTTCTATTGAAGAGTACATGTGTAACTGCATTCTTAAACTGTCGGTTTGGATATGCTCGAAAGTGTTACGGGATCCAACGTGTACTATAAGACAGTGGCAAAATGTGCAGCTACCATTTTGTCATTGGAAAGTTAGTGACTCAAAGCAATGGCAGAGTGCGAAGCTACCACTATGTCATTGGGACAGGGTTCACACGCAGGCAATACATGAGTCGACGAGGTGTTGAATACACCAGGGTTGACAATGAGCATGTATGTGTCGTATATGTGTCGACAGGTGTTGAATACATCAGTGTTGACAGTAAGCATGTACGACATAGATGCAAACGAGGACGTTTGAGATTTCAAGAGGGGGGTATGTCACCAGCGTGTGACTACTATCTATCCTTTTTGTTGATTTCTTTCTTATTATCTATTTACTTTCACTTTTTGAAAACACCCCTCGGGAAATCTAACTGCCCTGCATTGCATAGCTAGTGTGGAACTGTCCAGAGGGAGTCCAGGCCTGAGGGCAAGAGAGCACTAAGGTTGGACAAGGACTATGGTTAGCCAAGTGGGGTCATTGACTAGCCAAAGTGGAATCCTTTGCTACAGAGGCTACATTTCAGTTTTGGATGTGGCCACAGTGTACAAAGAGGGTCGGATGACCTAGAAAGATATAATGGCAGCATCTCCTAAAATTTAGGGAACTGCTATTTTGGGACCTGAAAATGT